>NC_042617.1:403520636-404720636 GCF_901001135.1 Rhinatrema bivittatum | reverse complement strand
ATGGGCTTATTAACGGCATTAGTAGCATTAACTAAATCCCATGTTTGGGTACTTGCCAGGTACTTGTATTCTGCATTGGCCACTGTTGAAAACAGGATGCTGGACTTGATGGACCCTTGGTCTGACCCAGTATGGCAAATTCTTATGTTCTTATTGATGTTATGGAAGGGCCACAGTGTGTCATACATACGTCCTATCATATTCCACCTTTAATGGACACTAAGCTATTTTCAACTGGCCTAGGAAATTCTTCATTGCCAAAGGTTTATATCAACATTCCTTGAAAGTTATTTTCATGAAAGTCACTTGGCTGCTACACAGTTGTGCTTCTTTTATCAGATTACCTAATAGTGATGTGCATTCATTTGAAATGAAATGAGAAATTTTAATTAGATCTAGCTTGTTTTACAGAAAGTTGGTTGCATTCATAATATAAGGTAATTTTAAACTGCTTATGTCCTTTGGGGTATTCTATTCATCATGCAGTTTGAGAAGGAAAGAGAAGCGAAGGGGTAGCTGTAAATCAGTAGGACATGTTTATAATTTTTCAAATCCCCATATTATAGGTTCCAGAAGCAAAATGTGTATTAGTAAGATTAATAGGATTGCTCAATATACGTATTATTCTTGTTTACTGGGCTCCAGGTACTGCTATTATTGCCCTGGATCTCAATTTAATATCTGAGGTTTCCCTGACCGCTGTGACTTTATGGTCTTGAGTGATGACAATGTTGATTTATTAGATAACCAATCCATAATTCTTTTAGGTGTGGTTGAAGTAGACCTGCAAGCATCTGTGTCTGTTAGACTGTAATCAGCCCATCAACTTCTTCCATAGCAAAATAACCAACATTTAAAAAAAAAAGATTAGATGAAGGTTCTAGAATAGGCAATGAAGAAACTCTAAATGAAAAGATAACTTCTGGCTTCATCTCACTGGAACGATAATACAACAACCAGCTAGCCATCTGGCTAAGCAAGAAGCATGACTCAATGGCTATGGCTGCAACAATCCCTGCCCTAAAGGGAAATAATCCAAGATAGCTGGTGACTGAAGAAGACTCAACAGGCCCTCCTAACTTGAAAAAATGAGAAAAGGATATAATGCTTCACAACAAATGGTCAAACTTGCAATCAGCAACAAACCCAAAAACCAATGCCAGTCCTTCAAAGTTCTTAACTGGTTCAAAGAGGTAAAGCAGATTCAGCCACCAAATCTAAGTTGAGAAAGACAGATTCAACCACTTTTGATTTATTCAACAGCTTAAGGTATGAGGTCATCAATAAGCTAAAGGGGAATTTAGTGAACAGACGAAGGACCTGACACCCCCCCAGATCCTTAAGTACTTGCCAGAATCTATTTCTCCCTACTTAATCAATACTATGAATGCCTCACTTCAACAAGGACATTACCCAGACCTTTTGAACAAAAGAAACAAAGAGGAAGGCAATCTATGAAAGCCGGGAGGGTAAACAATAGATGTCCTTTTAAAGGCTTTATTGTAGTGGAGACATATTAAAATTGCAATTTTAATATGTCTCCACCACAATAAAGCCTTTTAAAGGATTTCTGGCATCTATTTCTTCTTGTTTACCCAGTCCTTTTGAAGACAACTAATATTAGATCTACACTTAAAAAAACCCTCACTTGATCCCCCTGAATGCATTAATTACTGCCCAATTTCAAAACTTCTCAAATTTGCCAAATGTATCAAAACCATTGTAACCAGACAACTGAGAGACTATTTTGAAGAAATCAGTAGCACAGAGCAATCCCAGTTAGGGTTTTACAGAGAGCACAGTATGAGACAGTTCTCATTTCACTAATGGTCCTTCTGATGCTCCTTGATTTCTTCACTGCATTTGTCATAGAAATTCACCAAATCCTGCTGAACAGATTGGCAAACTTATGCATTGGGACAGAATTCTAAATTGGTTCAAATCCTTTCTGATGGGCAGATATCAGACTATCAGCTGAGATATGGCATCTTCTGAAGCTTGGACTTTACTCTGGGGTATATCTCAAGGCTCCCCCACAATCCTCAATCCTCTTCAATGAAAACACCATTATAGAAGTTTCAGACTTAAAGTATACATTTACAGATCCTTCTTCCATAATTGGTGTGGCCAGTTCTCCATAAAAGGTTGTCACGTGGGAGGCTTGTGAACAAAATGAGAAGCGGAATGAGAACCAAGGTAGTGGCCTGGATTACAAACTGGTTGACTGATAGGAGACAGCATGTAGTGGTAAATGGAGCCTACTCTGAAGAGAGAGCTGTATTAAGTGGAGTGCCACAGGGATTGGTATTGAGACCGGTTCTGTTCAATATCTTTGTGATTGACATTGCTGAAGGGATAGAAAATAAAGTTTGTCTATTTGTGGATGATACCAAAATCTGTAACAGAGTGGACATGCCTGAAGGAGTACAGAGAATGAAAAGTGATTTATGGAAGTTTAAAGAGTGGTTGAAGATTTGGCAGCTGGGATTCAATGCCAAGAAGTGCAGAGTCATGCATCTGGGATTTGGTAATCCAAAAGAGTTTTATGTGATTAGAGGGGGAGAGCTGATGGGCACATATCAAGAGTGGAACCTTGAGGTGATAGTGTCTGGCGATCTGAAGATGGTGAAGCAATGTGACAAGGTGAGAGCTAATGCCAGAAGAATGCTGGACTGCACAGAGAGAGGAATAACCAGTAAGAAAATGGAGATGGTGATGCCCTTGCTCAGGTCCTTGGTGAGGTTTCACCTAGAATACTATGTTCAGTTCTGGAGCTCTTTTCTCAAAAGGGATAGAGAAAGGATGGTGGCATCTAGAGAAGGGCTACCAAAATGGTGTTGGATCAGTATCAGAAAAACTATGAGGAGAGACTGAAGGATCTGAATATGTATACCCTGGAAGAAAGGAGGCACAAGGATGATATCATACAGACATTCAGATACCTGAAAGGTTTTAATGACGTACAAATGTCAAACCTTTTCCGTTGGACAGAAATCAGTAGAACCTAGGCTCCTGAAATGAGCTCCAGGGAGGACGTCTCAGAACTAACGTCAGAAAATATTTCTTATCAGAGAAGGGTGATGGATGCCTGGAATGCCCTTCTGGAGGAGGTGGTGAAAACCAAAACAGTGAAAGAATTCAAAAGGGCATGAGATAAATACTGTGGATCCCTAAAAGCTAAAGATGGAAATGAATAAAAGAGAGCATAAGGGTAACTTGCTGGTTCAGCGGTTACTACCTTTAACCAATAAGCTTTGATACTGTTGATGCAATTCCATCATTACTCTCTGCTTCCATGGCAGGGGAAAAGGAGAACTGGATTCGTACAACAACCAAGGGCCATGAATTTTATGGTCTGGGGAAACAAATAAGTATGGGGGTAACTTGCTGATGCGGCGGTTACTACCCTAAACCAATAAGCCTGATACTTTGATACAATTCAAACATTGCTCTCTGCTTCAACAGCAAGATGTTTCTGGGAACTGGATTTAGATGGCAACTAATGAGAGCCTGACTTTTACGGTATGGGAAAATAATAAGCATGGGAGTAACCTACACGGTGCAGCAGATACTACCATAAGCTTATGGGCAGACTGGACGGACCATTTGGTTCTTTTCTGCAGACATCTCTATGTTCTTATGCTTCATCTCTCAAGAGCCTTCCTGGCTTTGGAAGCCATATAGTAACCAAGTTCTACATATGCAGAAAAAAGGACAGCAGCAGCTGCAGAGTTGAATTTTCAAAGAGACTTGTTTCTGTTTCTCAGTCAGGCTGTCATGTGATTGGCTAGCAGGCACCTGATATGTACAGCCAATAAGGAGCCAAAATACACAAGAGAGAAACAGCAGGAGCTCCAGCCAATAAGAGGAGAAATATCATCATGCAAACTGTTCCTGTTTTTTTTTTTTTCCTGGGCAAAAGACACTGCAGTCATTGTACAGAGCTTGGTTGGAGTGGAAGATTAAAGACTGCTTGCAAAGGATCTAAGTCTGATATCCCAGCCTTGGAGAGTGCAGCATTGGAAAAAAAAAGAGAGAGAATCAAAGTTGGAATGACCATAAAACAGCAGACAGTGTGGAGTCTTTTGCCAGTTACCCTAAAGCTTGGATTTCATGTTCTCTCTGCAAAGGGATTTGAGATAAGTAATCCATTATTTTCCTAAGAAAGCACATATAAAGAAAGCATCACTGGAAGGCTTTGTGTACCACTGTAAACAGGTCCTTCTCAGGGGTCCGCAAGGTAAACTGTGATTGCTGCTGCCCCTCTTAGGAGGTATTTGGAGGATTGGGGTTTCTTCAGGGTCAAAACCTCCCTTTCCCCGTCATAAAACCTTCATCCTTGAGTGTCCACAAACTTCTGCCTAAAACAAGAAAAATAAAGAAGAAAATAAACTCTTCACGGGCCCCAACATGAGATTTCCTCTCCCCATTTTTCTGGGTGTGCACCCTATATTGTTAAATGTTAAATTGTTAAATGTTAAATTGTTAAATGTTAAATATAGGGTGTGCACCCTAGATTAGAGGAGAGCGGTGGTGGTCCCGCTTCACAAGAGTGGGAACAGAGAAGAGGCTGGTAACTACAGACCGGTTAGCCTCACTTCGGTGGTGGGAAAAGTAATGGAGTCACTGTTGAAAGAGAGAATAGTGAACTATCTACAGTCGGGAGAATTGCTGGACCAGAGGCAGCATGGATTCACCATTGGAAGATCCTGTCAGACAAATCTGATTGACTTTTTTGACTGGGTAACCAAGGAATTGGATCAAGGAAGAGCACTCGATGTCATCTACTTGGATTTCAGCAAAGCTTTTGACACTGTCCCGCACAGGAGACTGGTGAATAAAATGAAAAGCTTAGGAGTGAGTGCCGAGGTGGTGGCCTGGATTGCAAACTGGTTGACGGACAGAAGACAATGTGTGATGGTAAATGGAACTCTCTCTGAAGAGAGAGCGGTTTTAAGCGGTGTACCGCAGGGATCGGTGTTGGGACCGGTCCTTTTCAATATCTTTGTGAGCGACATTGCGGAAGGGATAGAAGGTAAGGTATGTCTTTTTGCGGATGACACTAAGATCTGCAACAGAGTGGACTCGCCGGAAGGAGTGGAGAGAATGAGACGGGATTTAAGGAAGATGGAAGAGTGGTCGAAGACATGGCAGCTGACATTCAATGCCAAGAAGTGCAAAGTCATGCATATGGGGAATGGAAATCCGAATGAACTGTATTCGATGGGGGGAGAAAGGCTGATGTGCACGGAGCAGGAGAGAGACCTTGGGGTGATGGTGTCTAATGATCTGAAGTCGGCGAAACAATGTGACAAGGCGATAGCTAAAGCCAGAAGAATGCTGGGCTGCATAGAGAGAGGAATATCGAGTAAGAAAAGGGAAGTGATTATCCCCTTGTACAGGTCCTTGGTGAGACCTCACCTGGAGTATTGTGTTCAGTTCTGGAGACCGTATCTCCGAAGAGACAGAGACAAGATGGAGGCGGTCCAGAGAAGGGTGACCAAAAAGGTGGAAGGTCTTCATCAAATGACTTATGAGGAGAGATTGAAGAATCTAAATATGTACACCCTGGAGGAAAGGAGGAGCAGAGGTGATATGATACAGACTTTCAGATACTTGAAAGGTTTTAATGATCCAAAGACAACGACAAACCTTTTCCATAGGAAAAAAATCAGCAGAACCAGGGGTCACGATTTGAAGCTCCAGGGAGGAAGATTCAGAACCAATGTCAGGAAGTATTTCTTCACGGAGAGGGTGGTGGATGCCTGGAATGCCCTTCCAGAGGAAGTGGTGAAGACCAGAACTGTGAAGGACTTCAAAGGGGCGTGGGATAAACACTGTGGATCCATAAAATCAAGAGGCCGTCAATAAAGAGTGGGTGGCTAGCCAGAATGACGGCTACTGCCTGGAGACAATACCCTTATTCAATAAACATACACATGGTTACTGTGACTCCAACATCGCTCTAAGCTACAACAGCAAGAGGAAATGTGGAAAAAAGGATTTGCACTCACAAAGTGGGGAGTAGCTGGCTTGTTACGGCGGTTACTACCCCAAACCAAATAAGCCTGATACTTCACTTTCAATGCATATCCAGCATAGCTCTCTGCTTCAACGGCAGGGGAGAAGAAAACCTGATACTTCACGCATATCCAGCATAGCTCTCTGCTTCAACGGCAGGGGAGAAGAAAAACTGATACTTCACGCATATCCAGCATAGCTCTCTGCTTCAACGGCAGGGGAGAAGAAAAACTGATACTTCACGCATATCCAGCATAGCTCTCTGCTTCAACAGCAGGGGAGAAGAAAAAAGGATTCGCACTCACAAAGCGGGGAGTAGCTGGCTTGTTACGGCGGTTACTACCCCAAACCAAATAAGCCTGATACTTCACTTTCAATGCATATCCTGCTTCAACGGCAGGGGAGAAGAAAAACTGATACTACAAGCATATCCAGCATAGCTCCCTGCTTCAACAGCAGGGGAGAAGAAAAACAACCAATAAGGGCTGAATAACACAGTCTGGGTAAAACAAATAAGCATGGGTGTAGCTTGCTTATTGCGGCGGTTACTTCCCCTACTACCCATAACTAATCAAGCTTGATATTTCACTTGGTTGCAGCTCCATCACTGCTCTCTACATTAATGGTGGGGGTGGAAGGGAAATAGAACCAAAGAGCTAAGAGAAACAGATAAGTATGAGAAAAAAATGTGAAGCTTGCTGGGCAGACTGGATGGGCCGTTTGGTCTTCTTCTGCCGTCATTTCTATGTTTCTATGTTTCTATATTGTTAAATGTAAATTGTTAAATGTTTCAATGTAAAACGCCATCGAGGCGACAGTTTCTTTCTTGTAAACCGGTGTGATATGTATACTTTACAGGAACATCGGTATATAAAAATTAAAAATAAATAAATAAATAAATAAATAACTAAGTGACTGGATACGATTTGAGGTTTTAGATCCCATTTTTTTTCCTTTGGGAACACTGTTCAGTGGAGATTTAATTGTTTGATTGGTTCAAGTTAAGCTTTTCCCTACATAACTACATTGTTTTGGGGAAATTACCAGTAATATTTTACTGCAATTATTATCACTGGGTCCATGCCATCTAACAACTGCCAGTCTAATTGCACTGCTTCATTACTGTGTATATGGAATGCTGTATGAGTTATCTACCTTGGCCAACTCTTAAACCACAGGTGGTTGGGTGGGTGGATTCGAGGGGGTAGATTTAAAAATTGTTGAAATCTGTAACGGGGTTTGTGGGCCAGACTATGTAATTGTACTTTAGATGGCTTTGCCGGGTGGGAGATACAAGGCTGACAGGGCTTCATCTATATTTTGGAGAGGGGAACAAACGAAATGTACCATAGGCCTGTCCCATTTCCATATGTTTTGTTTTTTTCATTTTACGCATCTCTACCTAACCAGATATTTTTGAAGATATCCAAGTTAAATAGCTAGTTATCTGGTTGCAAGAGGCCAGAGAACTTCAAAATCTGACCAGCTTATTCAAACATATCCAATTAGTTTTTAAAGTTATCTGGCTAACTTTAGCCAGATAACTTGGCCACTGACTGGCCTACTGAATATGGACCTCAAGATATGCAATGCTAAGTCAGACCAAAGTTCCATCAAGCCCAGCATCCTGTATCTGACAATGACGAATCCAGTTCACAAATTACTTGGCAAATCTCAAAGAGTAGAGCTATTGCTTGTCACATACTACTAGAGATAAGCAATGGATTTTCCAAATCTATTTGCCTAGCAATGATTCATGGACATGTCTTTCAGAAACTTGAACAAATCACTTTTAAACCCAGTTATGCTAGATGCCTTGACCTAATCCTCTGGGAACAAATTCCACAGCTTGATTGTACACTGAGTGGAAATAATTATGCAACTCCTGTGCTACAGATCTCCCAAAAGAGTCCCAGGGTCATCTTTAATTCTGGAGCTTCTAATGGTTCAAATTCTTCTTAACATCAAGTCCTTCTAAGTCCAAGAATCTCTTTTGGGAGGAGGTGGGTGGGGTGGGAAGAGATTAAATCTAGGGCCTTGAGCATTGTCAAATCCATATTTCAAGCAGTCAAGTGTTTGTATACAGCAGTAATAATCATGTTGGAAGCTGATAGTGGTTTCCAATTTAACCTTTACAGATTAAAGATGAAAATTGATAAAAATATTTAGTTGCAAGTTCTAGTTTTTTTTTTTGTTTACAGTCCATTTATTTCTCTTAATAATCTGTGATATTAAGCTTCCAGTTAATTTATGTTGTTATTGATGTCAATGTATTCTCTGGTTCTTGATCCTTTCCCAGTAATGGGGTAGTTTTAAAGCTTCTTCCCAGAATGTGGTGGAATGAATGATTACACCAAATTTAGATTTCTTAAAGCAAAATCGCATTTGTCATACCTTAGTCCGGTTGCTCAATACAAAGTTCTTATTTCTCCTTTCTCCTTACTTTCCTGTTCTTACCTGAAGGATATCTCCACACTCCTTACTTCAATATCCTGATGATATGATTGTGGTTAACACCGGATAGGTGCCATTAGTCTCTTCTGCACTCCTCAGTTCTGATTCTCCCCCAGGAATGAATGAAGATTCATTCTCCTGCAGGACTTCCATTATTCCACTGGATCTCTCTCTGTGAGTGACTCCAACTCCTTACTGATGTTACTGACTTTAGGCCCTGGTACCTAGGGAACTTAGACAGGTGGCAAAAAAAAGTTCTTTAGAGAACATTAATTCAAAAGGGATGAAGGAAGGGCAGACAAAACTTCCTTTACCCAAACTCAAAAAGGCAAAAATAACATTCTTCAAAAGGGGAAAAAAGGCACACCTTCCTTGTGTTGATACCCATTATTCAACTTTAGAAGCCCAAGAGTCCTTTCCCCAAAATAACAACCAAAAACAGGATCAGGTATAGAGTCGTCTTCTGTATGGGCTACCTCAAAATCTACACCTTAAAATGTTGGCACTGGTTTTTATACTCGGAAGACTCTATTGTTTCAGTCTCCCACATGGGGGAGCTAAAACTCAACCAAATACTATTTCTGTTCGCCCCACTAACAATGGGGCAATCCTTTTTGTAGGAACCCATAGGGATCTCTACAAATATTATCTATGATTTGTTTTAAATCTACTATTTGCTAATTTCATGGAATAATCCCTATTCTTAATACTATTTAAAGGATAAATATATTTGAAGCAGAAAGCCTGTGAGAGAGTCATTTGGACCGTTAGATGATTGAGGAGTTAAAGGGGCACTTAAGGAAGATAAAGCCATTGCGGAAAGACTAAACAGATTCTTTGCTTTGGGGTTTACCAAAGAGAATGTTGGGGAAATACCCATTCCGGAGATGGTTTTCAAGAATGATGAGTCAGATGAACTTAACCAAATTATGGTAAACCTGGAAGATTTAGTAGGCCAGATTAACAAACTAAAGAGTAATAAATCACCTGGACCAGATGGTATATACTACTGAAAGAACTCAAAAATGAAATTTCAGACCTATTAGTAAAAACTTGTAACCTATCATTAAAATTTGAAGATTGGAGGGTGGCCAATTTAACCCCAATATCTAAAAGGAGCTCCAGGGGAGTTCCCTGAAACTGTAGACTGGTGAGACTTTCTTCAGTGCCAGGAAAAACTGTGGAAATTGTTATAAAGAATACAATCACAGAAAATTTAGACAGACATAGTTTAATGGGACACAGCCAGCATGGATTTACCCAATAGAAGTCTTGCATCTCTGAATGCCCCTCTTACCATTTGGTCACTTTACAAATGTACTTGCAAAAGTTTTTATTATTAATTTTTCCTCTATGGCATGCTTCTTTTCAAATTCACTCATTGCCTTCTTTATTAATGCTTTTCTTCCAATGTATCAGTACTTATGCTCTTTTCTATTTTCTTCAGTTGGATATGCATTTCATTTGCAGAAAGATCCTTTTTAGCTCACCTTTTAATCATGTTTGCAGTCAATTGGTTTTTCTTTGACCTTTTTAATGGGCTTTAAGATGTTACCTTGTACAAACATTTAACCTTTATAATCATTCCTTTTTGTTTTTTTTAATTTCCTCATTTTATCATGGTCTCCCCTTTTAAAGCAAAATGGCTCTGCAGTAGTTTTACTTAATTTATTTATTTATTTATTTGATGAGTTTTATATACCGTTATTCGGTAGAGCCATCATAACGGTTTACAAAGTGAATATTATTTTCTTAACAGTATTGAAACATTATAACAGAATGAGCATATATAGAAATAAGCAAGTCAGGTCAAATAACTATTCTTGGGTTGGAAGTGGAGGGAAGCGAGTTTGGTTGGAGGTTAGAGTTGAGAGTACATTTGATGGTTGGTATGGTCAGTTGATAGTGGGTCAGTGAAGAATTTGCAGAAGAAAAAAGTTTTTAGGTCTTTTTTGAACATTTTTATGTTGTGCTGAGTTCTCAAGTCTTCAAGTAGTGTGTTCCAGAGTTTGGGGGATGCGATGGAGAAGACTCTTTCTCTTGTTGTTGTCAGATGTGCATCTTTTATGGTAGGGATGTTTAGATAACTTGAGTTATTGGAGCGTAGGTTTCTAGAGGGTTTTTGATGAGTTATGTTGAGCGTGTTTAGGCCTTGGTCATCTTTGTTTAAAATTTTGTGAAGGTTGGTCATTGCTTTGTAGGCAATACGTGCAGTAATAGGAAGCCAGTGAAGCGATGTTAATATGGGCATTATGTGGTCATTTCTTTTTATTCCTGTTAGGACTCTGGCTGCTGAGTTTTGTAATATTTGTAGAGGTTTGAAGGTTGAAAAGGGTATTCCTACTAGTAAGGAGTTGCAATAGTCGAATGTGGAGAAAATGAGTAGTTGCAGGACTGTTCTGAAATCGTCTGGGTTGAGAAATGGTTTCAGATGTCTTAGGGTTAAGAGTCTGTGGTATCCTTCTTTGGTTTTATTTGATATGTGGTTCTTAAAAGAGAGATCTTTATCAATGATGACGCCGAGGTTCCTGGTGTGGTTGGTGGGGATTATAGATATAATGTGTTTGTCTGGAATTCTCAGGGGTGGTGGCGCGGGATTCTGTTTTTTGTCCATGAGAATTATTTCAGTTTTGTCAAAAATTGATTATTAGCTTCAAAGAATTTAGGAGATGTTTGATTGAAACCATTAGATCTGAGGTTTTCTTGTAGGTGTCTTCGATAGAGTTATGTATGGGAATTAGAAGCTGAATGTCATCAGCATATAGGAAATGTGTGATTTTGTGCTCTTCAAGTAGTTGGCAGATGGGGAGATTCAGTGCTTAGTTTTATTCTAAATCCATATTGGGATGGGTGAAGAATTTTGTTTGTTTCAAGATGTTGGATTCGTGGACCCTTGGGCCGGTCGGAGCCAGAGGATGGATTGCTGAAGATGGTTGCAGCAGTGGCCCCGGCCGGGAGGCGGCAAGGACAGGCTGGTGGCTGGCCGAAGGTGGAACCCTGGGAGCCCTATGCGACCAAGGGCTTTGGCGAGGAAGCAGGAGATGGTGGCGCTGGCACTGTGGTGAGAAGATCTTCGCCCTGGAAGCCGATCCTCCCCCGAGAGGAGCTCGTAGGAGTTCGGCCGCTGGGACTTAGGAGATTCACCCTGAAAGCCGGAGTCCCCCCAGGAGGAACCCGTAGGAACCCGGCCGCTGGGACTTAGGAGGGCCCGCGGGGGCCTGGTCAGAAGAAGTCCAAAGTTGAGTGCCGAAGAGTCGTTGCTCGCCAGTCCAGAGTCGGGAACCAATGGATCACCGTAAGCCAGTCCAAGGTCAGAAGCCAGAGAATCAACGTAAGCCGGTCCGGGGTCAGAAGCCAGAGAATCAACGTAAGCCGGTCCGGGGTCAGAAGCCAGAGAATCAACGTAAGCCGGTCCGGGGTCAGAAGCCAAGAGTATCAACGTAAGCCGGTCCGGGGTCAGAAGCCAAGAGTAAACGCAAGCCAATCCGGGGTCAGGAGCCAAGTAGAAGACAAGGAAGCAGGAACGCAGCAACTGGATACAGGAAAACCTGGAACCTCGTTGCAAGGCAAAGTCCTAGTCCAGCTGCAGGGCTTAAGTACCCTGCAGCGTCTGATGTCATCAGGAGGCGTGCCTGAAGGTTCCCGCGCTGGCCCCTTTAAATTCTGGGCTGAGACGCGCGCGCGTCTAGGGGGCGGGGCCTACCGCTGCGAGACGCCGGCTGCTCCGGCGTGGCGAAGAGGCAGGAGCAGAAGTAGCTGCAGGCCCGGGCGAGGTGGGGAGACGCCGGGCCTGCGGCAGCTGAGGTCCCTGGAGGCCCGGGGAGCGCGGGACCCGCGCGGACTCTCGACAAGGTGGGTGGCGATTCCGGGGGCGACCCGGAATCGCAACAGTACCCCCCCTCCTACGCCCCCTACCGGGGGGCCGCGGCTTATCCAGATGTGCCATATGAAATTGACGAAGGAGATCCTTATCCAGAATGTGGGCGGAGGGCTCCCACGAGTTCTCCTCAGGACCGTATCCTTCCCAAGAGAGAAGATACTCCCAGTGATGACGACGGAACCGAACGTCCAAGACCTCTTTCACCGTGTACGTGGTCCCAGGATCAGAAGCGACCTCGGAAGGCTCCGGAGGCAGAGGTCGAAAGCGAGAGAGGACCACCGACTTGAGGAGAGAAACATGGAAGACGTCGTGTATCCGAAGGGTAGATGGAAGACGTAAGCGGTAGGACACCGCGCCAACACGTTCGGCTACCCGGAAGGGTCCGATGTAGCGAGGTGCTAGCCTCATAGAGGGAGTCCAAAGCTGGATGTTCTTGGTACTCAGCCATACCTTAGATCCAGGCAGAAACACTGGGGCGGGCCACCGAGACTTATCCGCGTAAGCCTTGAACCGGGCGGCGGTACGGTGAAGTTTCTCTTGAGTGGCTTGCCAAAGGTTGTGTATTTGATTAGCCGTCAGTTGCGCTGCTGGCGAGGAGACTAGTACGGGCAATGGTAGAGGAGGTTTGGGAACCTTCCCGTAGACCAACTGGAACGGGGACTGCAGGGTGGCGGAGTGACGATGGCGATTGTAGGAGAACTCGGCCCAGGGAAGGAGGGTGACCCAGTTGTCCTGCTGCTCACCTACAAAAGCACGGAGAAACGCCTTCAGCGTACGATTTGTGCGTTCAACCTGACCGTTGCCCTGGGGGTGAAATGCCGTGGTTAGATCGAGCTGAACCCCAAATTTCCTGCAGAGCGCCCGCCAGTATTTTGCCGTGAACTGAGGCCCTCGGTCCGAGGCAATATGTTGAGGCAACCCATGCAGCCGGAAGATATGCTGGACGAATAGTTCAGCCAACTCAGGGGCCGTAGGCAACTTGGCGAGTAGTACAAAATGGGCCATCTTCGAGAAGCGGTCAATAGTGACCCAAACCACAGTCTTCCCTTGAGACGGGGGTAGCTCTATGATGAAGTCCGTGGAGATGTGGGTCCAAGGCTCCGAGGGTACAGGAAGTGGCTGGAGAAGCCCCCAGGGGCGACCAGGCGGGGGCTTCTGCTGCGCACATGTAGGACAGGATTGTACGTATAGCCGAACGTCCTCCTTTACCCGTGGCCACCAATAGAACTCCGCCAGCAATTGAAGAGTTCGAGCGACCCCGGGATGACCAGCCATCAGGGAGTCGTGTGCCCATGCTAGGACCTTCCTTCTTGCACGGAGCGGAACTATCGTCCTCCCTGCAGGGGCGAGTTCGGTGGCTGCCAGTTGGACTTTAGCTGGATCCAAAATATATTGCGGGGTTTCGGCGACGTCCTCAATCTCCATCGTGCGTGAGAGGGCATCTGCCCTGGCATTCTTGGCCGCCGGTCGGTACCGAAGGGCGAAGTCGAACCGGCTAAAAAAGAGGGACCAGCGTGCCTGTCTGGGGTTGAGTCTTTGCGCATGGGACAAGTATTCTAAGTTCTTGTGGTCTGTGTAAACCACGATGGGATGTTGGGCCCCCTCCAACCACTGACGCCATGCTTCAAAGGCCAGCTTAATGGCCAATAGCTCCTTGTCCCCGATGCCGTAGTTCTTCTCGGCAGGGGAAAACTTCCGAGAGAAGTAGGAGCATGGCCGAAGTTTGCCGTCCTTAGAGACCTGAGACAGGACGGCCCCCACGGCTATACTGGAAGCATCCACCTCCACGATGAATGGGCGCGAGGGGTCCGGGTGTCGGAGGCAGGTGTCCTGAAGGAAAGCCTCTTTGAGATCCTGGAAGGCCTGTACGGCAGTTGACGGCCAATTTCGTGCATCAGCTCCCTTGCGTGTGAGCGCCGTTAATGGCGCCACTAAGGCGGAGTACCGCAGGATAAAGTGGCGGTAAAAGTTAGCAAACCCTAGGAACTGCTGGAGCGCCTTTACTCCCACAGGTTGCGGCCAGTTCCGGATAGCGGCGACTTTATCGGGGTCCATACGAAAGCCGGTGGAGGAGACGATGTAACCCAGGAAGGGCAACGACTCCTTCTCAAACTGGCATTTCTCCAGCTTAGCATATAATCGGTTTTCTCTCAGCTTAAGCAAAACCTGGCGCACATGTTGCCGATGTTCCTCAAGGTTTCGGGAATAGATTAATACGTCGTCGAGGTAGACGATGACTGAGGTGTACAGGAGATCGCGGAGGACCTCATTCATCAAGTTTTGGAATACCGCTGGAGCGTTGCAGAGACCGAAAGGCATGACGAGGTACTCATAATGACCGTCCCTGGTGTTAAAGGCGGTCTTCCACTCGTCGCCCGGTCGGATTCGCACGAGGTTGTACACCCCTCTAAGGTCCAGCTTGGAAAAGACACGAGCTCCTTGTAGGCGATCCAGAAGCTCCGGAATCAGGGGCAAAGGATAGCGATCTCGTCGGGTAATCTGGTTCAGGCCCCGGTAATCAATACAGGGCCGAAGAGACCCATCCTTTTTGGCCACAAAGAAGAAGCCGGCTCCAGCCGGAGACTTGGATGGTCTTATAAAGCCCTGGTCTAGATTCTCCTTGATGTAGGCCGACATGGCCTGGGTTTCCGGCAGAGACAGAGAATAAACTCTACCTCGAGGAGGCGTGGTGTCTGGTAACAAGTCAATTGCACAATCAAAGGGGCGATGCTCAGGTAGTAATTCTGCCTTCTCTTTAGAGAAGACATCTCGGAAGGCCTGGTACTGGGGTGGTACCGCCAGCGGGGCTGCCAGAAGCGGAAGTGTCTGAAGCGGGCGAGCAGGAAGGCAGCGATGGACGCAGTCCGGTCCCCAAGACGTGATCTGAAGTGAGCCCCAGTCGATTACTGGGGAATGTTTCCGGAGCCAGGGGAGTCCCAAAACAAGTGGATGAATGGATTTCTCCAGGATGAGAAAAGAGATCTCCTCTTTATGAAGCAGTCCAACCTGAAGCTGGAGTAGTTGTGTACGAGTGGTAATGGTCCCTGGGAGAGGGATCCCTTGGATGGACGATACCCGTAAGGGTGGTTCTTGAGGCACAACTTCAAGCTGCAGTTGTTGTACCAGATCTCGGAGGATGAAATTTCCCCCGGACCCGGAGTCGATCAGTGCCAAGGTATCAAATCCCCCTCCTGGGAGACAGAGTCTCGTTGGAACAGTACATGGGGAGTTCGGAGAGGTACTGCCTAGAGTCAGCTCCCCACTAGACTCTAGGTTTGGCCGTTTCCCGGACGCTCAGTACAGCGAGCCAGGAAGTGCCCCTTACCACCGCAATAGAGACATAAGCCCTGTGAACGTCTACGCCTCCGTTCTTCGGCCGAGAGGAGACCCCGGCCCAATTGCATGGGTTCTTCAGGCGGAAGGGCAGGCGCCACGGGAGGCGAAGCTCGGACCCGAGGTGGCGTGGTTCGACGAGCGACCGGCCCCTGGACGGACCTTCGCTCTTGGAAGCGGCGCTGGATGCGTCGGTCCACTCGTCCGGCCAGTTCTATGAGCTCTTGGAGGTCATCCGGAAGGTCCCGCGCGGCGAGTTCATCCTGGAGCCGTGGGGAAAGACCCTCCAAGAATATCCCATGCAGACTGTCCTCTCCCCAGGCCAATTCGGTGGCAAGGGTCTGGAACTCCATCGCGTATTCCTCTAGAGGGCGATTACCTTGTCTCAACTGGAGGAGTTCCGAGGCAGCGGTAGAGGCACGAGATGGTTCGTCGAAAATCCTCCGGAAGGCCTTAACGAACTGTACCAGGTTATTTAGTCGGGAGTCTTGACGCTCCCAAAGGGACGAAGCCCAAGCCAGAGGTTTCCCGTCCAGGAGAGAAATAATGTAGGTCGTCTTGACCCGGTCTGTAGAGAACTGCGCAGGCAGAAGGTCAAAGCGGATGTAGCACTGGTTGAGGAATCCCCGACATGCCTTCGGGCCAGAGTACCGTGGCGGGGATGGCATCTGTATCGGGACAGGGGAACCCACGTGGACCTGAGACAAGGATGCGGAGGGACGAGCAGCGGAGGCCCCTTCCACACGATCCGCCAGGTGTTGAACGGTCGACATCAGGGTATCAAGACAGGACTGCTGTTGCTGCAGCTTCTGTGCTAGGCCTGGAATAGCCTTGAGGCCGGCAAGGTCCGCCGGGTCCATGGCCTTGCAATCTGTTGGATTCGTGGACCCTTGGGCCGGTCGGAGCCAGAGGATGGATTGCTGAAGATGGTTGCAGCAGTGGCCCCGGCCAGGAGGCGGCAAGGACAGGCTGGTGGCTGGCCGAAGGTGGAACCCTGGGAGCCCTATGCGACCAAGGGCTTTGGCAAGGAAGCAGGAGATGGTGGCGCTGGCACTGTGGTGAGAAGATCTTTGCCCTGGAAGCCGATCCTCCCCTGAGAGGAGCTCGTAGGAGTTCGGCCGCTGGGACTTAGGAGATTCACCCTGGAAGCCAGAGTCCCCCCAGGAGGAGCCCGTAGGAACCCGGCCGCTGGGACTTAGGAGGGCCCATGGGGGCCTGGTCAGAAGAAGTCCAAAGTTGAGTGCCGAAGAGTCGTTGCTCGCCAGTCCAGAGTCGGGAACCAATGGATCACCGTAAGCCAGTCCAAGGTCAGAAGCCAGAGAATCAACGTAAGCCGGTCCGGGGTCAGAAGCCAGAGAATCAACGTAAGCCGGTCCGTAGGTCAGAAGCCAAGAGCATCAACGTAAGCCGGTCTGGGGTCAGAAGCCAAGAGTAAACGCAAGCCAATCCGGGGTCAGGAGCCAAGTAGAAGACAAGGAAGCAGGAACGCAGCAACTGGATACAGGAAAACCTGGGAACCTCGTTGCAAGGCAAAGTCCTAGTCCAGCTGCAGGGCTTAAGTACCCTGCAGCGTCTGATGTCATCAGGAGGCGTGCCTGAAGGTTCCCGCGCTGGCCCCTTTAAATTCTGGGCTGAGACGCGCGCGCGCATCTAGGGGGCAGGGCCTACCGCCGCGAGACGCCGGCTGCCCCGGCGCGGCGAAGAGGCAGGAGCAGAAGTAGCTGCAGGCCCGGGCGAGGTGGGGAGACGCCGGGCCTGCGGCAGCCGAGGTCCCTGGAGGCCCGGGGAGCGCGGGACCCGCACGGACTCCCGACAAGGTGGGTGGCGATTCCGGGGGCGACCCGGAATCGCAACACAAGATAGTCGTCAAGTTGAGTGTGTACAACTTTTTCAATGGTTTTGGCAATGAATGAGAGGTTTGATATGGGGCGGTAGTTGGAGAGTATTTCAGGATCAAGATTGGTTTTATGACAGCCGATTTGAGGCATATGGGGTAATTACCTTCAGTTAGAGAAAGGTTAACAATTTTGGTAATGGTTTTTGATATGGTGGGTTCTATTGATTTAAGGGTTGTTATTGGGATGCTATCAATTGGATGGCTGGTGGGGTTCATTTTGTTTATAATAGATTGAATTTCAAGTGTGGATGCGGTATCAAAGTTGGACCATGAAGTTAATTTGGCGTTAAGTTTGGTGCTTTGGTTGTTGGTTAAGTTGGATTGGATTAAGTGAGATATTTTGGTGTTGAAGAAATCAGCGAAGTCGTCACTTCCATGTTTGGTGGATGTGAAGTCTTGGGTGGTTTTGGTAAGTTTCTGAACTATTGTGAACAACATTCTGGGATTATGATGAAATTTGGAGATTTTTTTGGAGAAGAATTCCTTTTTTGCATTGTTGATGATGTTTTTGTATTCAGTTAAGCTGATCCGATAATTATTTAGTGTGGTAGTGTTTTTGTTTTTTCTCCATTCCCTTTCTTTTTTCCTGAGTAGTCGTTTGGCAATCCTTATGTTTTTATTATACCATTGGTTCTTGTGTTTGGATTGTTGTATAGATTTAGTGATGATGGGGTAAATGGAGTCTGCCACTTTTTTGGTAATATTTATCCATGATGAAGTTGCAGTCTCAGAATTTGTTAGGTTTATGTTGTTAAGTTCTTCTTGAAGAGATTTTTTAAGGAGATCTGTGTTGAATGGTGGATGGTAGGAGATTATATTTGGAGATGTTTTGGGAGGTTTAAAGCTGGAGTTGGTGTTTAGAGTCACTTGGATGAGGTGGTGGTCAGACCAGGGTATTTCTTTGGTTTGAATAGAGTTTGAGTGCCAGAAATCAGTGTTGATGAAGATGAGGTCAATAGTGTGGCCAGCTTTATGAGTAGGTGATTGGATTATTTGGTTTAGATTTAGAGTTGAGAGGGCATCGGTGATGGTTTGGCATGTTTTGGATTGCGAGGGTGCATTGATGTGAATGTTGAAGTCTCCAAGGATTATGATGGGTTTGTTGAGGGAGATGTTGTTCATGATATATTCTGTGAATGGTGAGCAGTTTTTTTCGAGGGTTCCAGGGGGACAGTAAGCAAGGCAGATCTGTAGTTTAGGTGAATCAAATAACGCAATTTCAAATGGTTGAGATATGTTTGATGGGCGAAGTTTTAGTTGAAGGTTGTTTTTTGAGATAAGCATTAAGCCACCTCCTTTTTTGTTTTTTCTGGGAATTGAGGTGGTGTTGTAGTCTTGGCTGGATAGTTGGTTAATTAGTATGGCATCAGTTTTTTTGAGCCAGGTTTCGGTTATTTCGATGAAATCAGGTTTGGAATCGATGAGTAGGTCATTGATTAGAGGGATTGTTTTTATTATTGAGCGGGTGTTGATAAGTATGAAAGAGAGTAGTAAGTAGTTTGAGAGTTGGATATTTGAATTGCTTTTGTTTGTTGGTTGTTTTAGTTTGTTGAGGGGAATGTCTTCCCACCAGTGTTTGTAAAATTTGATTGCATTATGATCATTATTGCTAAACAGGTCCTGCATTCCACTGAGGACTAGATTTAAAATATTCATCCTCTTATTGATTCCAAGAGCAATAACTCCATTAAGAAGACATTGATCGGATCTAGAAACTTTTAGGGATGTACAGGGAAAAAAAAATTATTTTCATTTTTCAGTTCGTTTTCAGGAGGATTTTACTAATGAATTTTGGTTTGTGGAATGTTTGATTTGTTTCATTCAAATGAAAAAAAGGGAACCAAACATTTAAAACAACAAAAATCCCAAAATGGCCCAAAAAATGAAAATGGGGCCTCCTACAGCCTCCCACCCATCGGGAAAATTGTTGGGGCCAGGTTCCCCCCAGTCCTACTTACCCTGTCTGGTGGAGAACTGCCAGCAATTTCTAGGCCAGACGAAAGCCTTGGTTTTGTGTAGGCTGAGGATGTGGTAGGTTGCCACAGCCTTAGCCTACTCAAGGCCAACGTATGGACCTTGGCCTAGGCGGGAGCCCGAGCTCAGGCTCAATGCTGTGGCCTAGTCTGGAGGCCTGGTCCCAGTGCTAGGGCCTCGGCCAGACCCAGGCTTGATGCGGGACCTGGCCTGGAGGTCAGGCCCTGATGCCTATGTCTCAGCCTAGGGTCAGGCCCAGGCCTTGAAGATCCATGGTTGCCATCTTCTTCTTCTTCTTCTTTCTTCTGATGCTGTGCTCTGGGGTCGTTATTGCCATATAATTGCCATTCATCAAAATGGTGTCATCCACTGGGATGAATGTGCCATAGTTAATTAACTCTTGTATTACACCAGCACATGGCATCAAAGAAAGAAGATGAAGATGATTTTCGCAGAGCTGCAAGGCCTGGGTTCTGGGCCTGGGCCTGACCCTAGACCGAGGCCCAGGCATTGGGACCTGGACTCCAGACCAGACCCTGGCATGCAGGCCGAGGCCTTAGTATTGGAACCCAACCTCTGGGCAAGGTCATGGTATCTGGCCTGGGTTTTGGGTTCCATCCTCCGGGTTATGCCCTGGTATTGGGCCTCAGTCCAGACTGAGACCCTGGCTCTGGGTCTCAGCCTCCGAATTGGGTTGCAGTATTGGCCTGGGTCTAGGCTTCGGCCCAGATGTCATGACCATTCTCTGGGCTGGGCCTTAAATCAGGCCTGGATCTGGGTTGAGGCTCTGGCATTGGGACCCAGCCTCCAGGTCTGGCCACAGCATCAGGCCTGGGTCCAGGCTTCAGCCTAGGCTTCAGCCTAGGCATCAGGACCCAGCCTGGGTCGAAGTCCGGCCTTACCATCACATAACCGACAGATCAGGTAAGAACCTATTCAGAGGTTCATGTCTCAGCCGAGGCACCAGCGTTGTGCTCTGTCATAGGCCATGACTCCTGCTTTGGGTCTCTGCCTATGCTATAGGTGAAGTCCTGGTCTCAGACCTATGTCTAGTCCTGATGAATTAATTGCAAATTAATAAGATTTGTTTCATTCAGCCTCCCCCCGAATGAAACATATTGTCTTTATCATGTTTTTGAAATTTGTTTGAAATAAATGTACAGCCTTAGAAACTTTACCTTCTTAGTGTGTCCTGATGAAACCTTACCAATCAATACCCTGGTAATTGAAATTGCCAGTTATTATGTTGCCAATTTATTTGCCTTTCCAATTTCTGTTAGTATTTCACCATCTAAAGGAAAGGTTTCTTCACACAGAAGTCAATTTTGGGTTTAGAAAAGGAGCTCTGGGGGGACTCCAAGATGGCCGTTGAGTGAGAGATGCTGCAAGAGAGCTCTCGCTGAGTTTTCCTGTTTCTACCAAATTTCTTCAAACAGAAATGCCTCACACTAAAAGGAAGGCAAGGCTGAGGGGAGTGACAACAAGCTCACCCTCTTTGGACCTGTCTCAACGCCTCATCGATGGTTTCCTTGTGGCGAATTCGGCAGATATACCAGGAGGCATGGTTGCTGAGGGGCCGGTGGGAGAGTGAACACCATCCCCCTTGACCCCTGATATCACGCTAAGCCCCGGAGCGCCGAGCAAGCCTTCCCTTCCATATTATGATGACTTAATTAACCCTACGTCTGCAGTGATACCCCCAGAAGCGACTCGGGGAGGTTCAGAGTCAGAGCGATGGCCAGAGGCCCTAGAGGTGATCTTGGGGACCCAGGTGGTGGATGGGATAATGCCTGAGAGAGCTGGAGGAGGCATGGAATGAACTAGCCTTGTATCCCACAGAAGTTTTCTCAGTAGTGCAAGGTACGGATATGGGTTTAGGCCCTGTTTCGGGTGAAGCTGTGGCTCAGTTAAATGTTCTGAAGACTGGACTTAAAATACAGCGTCCACCAGTTATGTTTCTTGAAGGAATATGGACTTTGTTAAAGTCGATAGAATCATCAATAACTTCAATGTCTCAAGTTATTCTGGATACAAAAAGCCAAGTAATTGCAAATGCTAACTTGAAAGTTGAGACCATGGAGCAATGGATATCTGTGACAGAAAAGATACAACAGAAGCTGGTTCAGTCTGCAATAATTAACATTAGGAAATTGGAAAATATAGAAAACATCTTAAGGTCTCACAATCTGAGAACATTGAACTTTCCAGTGATAGACTTAATATCTTCACTTGATTTGTTTAAAACATATATTACCCAGGTGTTAAAAATTTCTGAGGCAGCAATGCCAGTAATTTATTTATGTATTTATTTATTTATTTTGAACTTTTATATACCGACATTCATGTGGCAAGATACATATCATATCGGTTTACAGTGGAACACAATATTGCAACAAGCATTACATAGAACCAGGGATAATAACAAAAACATATTATTTGCCTCAAACCGTAGTGCCTGGTGAGGATGCAACAAGGACAGAAATACTGGAAATGTCTCAAGAAACTAATGTTGCAAGGAGAAGACCCTTATTGATCACATTTGCTTTCCTAATGGACAGAAATAATGTGCTGAGATTATTTTACCAGAACAGACAGTGTTTTTTCTATGGTCAAAAGCTTTGGTTATATCCTGATGTGAAGTCCACTCAGACCTGTTGGAAAAGTTTTCTTTCTATGCATACGGAAGCAATTCAACTGGGAGCTAGATTTTTACTTCAATATCCTTGCAAGTGTTCTATCAGGTACCAAAATGTGAACTATGTATTTTTTGAGCCTACTCAACTCAGAACATTTCTTGACACGCATACCCATATGGCACCCCAAACAAGCTTGGCATAAGTAATTGAATGTCGATTAATCTACTCTGCACCTTAGTTTTTTTAAAGTAAAAATAATATGATTCCTGTTATATATCGCTCTTAATCTAGAGTCCCCCTCTCCCTATTTCCTGTATTTGAGGGTACAGTTATGTAAGTCTTTTTCCTCTTAAACAAGGATTGTAATAATATTATTTCTTTTGTATTGTACCGACATTGCTTTACAAGGTATTCTTGTGATTATTTGAAAATTTAGGAAAATAAAAAATTTAAAAAAAAAGAAAAGGAGCTCTAATTGTCCCTTATTGAAAAGGTACCCCATAGTTCTCATTTCTATTTAACGATAACATATGTAGAAAGCAGTAATATAAATGAGGCTTAGTTTTTATATTTTCTTTTAAAGGTTCAATGATATCTAGGGAACTGTACAGAAAAATTTTTTCATTCGGTTATCATTTTTTATTTATTTTGTTTTGGTTTGCAGTTTCATTTGTTTATTTTGTTATATAGTTTCCTAGGCTTCCATTAATGCCAATAGGAAAAGTAATGCATCATATTTTGAACTCTAACATTGGAATTTAATAAAACTTGAAGGCAAACATCACCAAGAAATAAAGCAGCATTCCAAGTCAACGAGCGTGGGGTAAAAGTGTCACCGAAGATACATGAACCTTGCTATATCAAATCCATGGAATTGGCATGCCATGCTTCTTCTTTGGCCAAATTCAAATCCAGTCTAAAAACTCACAATTTTGAGTCTACTTTTAAATCCTAAACTTTTTTCAATAAATACACTTCCCACAGACTGTGTTTAGCATGAATGTTTGTCTAGACTATGAAGTAGGGATTAGCTTTTTAGCAGTATCTGCAAACCACTATCTATGTAAAAATTGCAATGCCTTAGTCTTCAGGCAGCTCATCTAGAAGCTCAAGGCTTGTCCCGTTTATCTTCAGCTGTCTGCAATAAAAATAGATGCTAATTCAACTTAATAAGGAATTGTCCATGATCAACTATTTAGCATCTAGGAATAACTGTCCCCACTTCCACAGAGAATTCAGAAACCCAAGAACAAATGGATTATAGTAGGCTCTGGGAGGATAAGACCTATGACTCAACAACAACTACTGTCCCAAATTATGCCCATACAGAACATCATTTCTGATTTGGAAAGTGAGGATGCCCCAGAAATGGAAACTGAAGTGGTATCTGCAAGGAAAGACACCCAATGCACCCAGAAACCCCATAATACTATTAAACATCATATCAGAAAGCTCCTTCTGCTGGGAGATAATGTCAGCAGAGACCCACAGAAACTACAAAATGCTAGCAAACATCCTAACTGAAAGCTCCTTCTGGTGGGGTACACCATCATTAGAGGCACTAACTTGGGGGACTCATTTTGAGGTACACACAATAGTTAAATGCCCTT
Organism: Rhinatrema bivittatum; assembly: GCF_901001135.1. Classification (NCBI taxonomy): domain Eukaryota; kingdom Metazoa; phylum Chordata; class Amphibia; order Gymnophiona; family Rhinatrematidae; genus Rhinatrema; species Rhinatrema bivittatum. The sequence goes on along the minus strand of NC_042617.1, from coordinate 404,696,831 downwards.
CAGGATTCTCAGCTGGCAGAAATGCAAACCAGATTGTCAATGCCGTTAAAGAAGAAAGTAAGAAAGTATAAAATCAATGTTATCATCCATCTAGGGACCAATGATTTAGCTAGAAAAAGTATCTAAGCAGTACAGAGAGATTTCCAGATTCTGGGGAAAAGGCTTGGGCACACGGGAAAGACTATTGCTTTCTCAATACATGGCTCGAAGTGTGGTATAAAGAAGAAGGATTTGGATATATTGGGGGTTGGGGCTTTATATGGAATAATAAGACTATACAGTAAAGATGGACTATATCTGTCTATGGCAGGAAATAGGATCCTACGTGAGAAACTCAGAGCATATGTCATCAGATATTTAAATAAGAGGACAGGAGTGGCAGAACGAAGCCAATGTGCTGAATTCATGGACCCTTGGACTGAGGTGGAGTTGACATAACCTGCAGGGAGGAATCCTGCAGGTTCCCACCATCGGTAGGCGGACCCATATGAAGTAGAGGCCCAACCAGAGCTTCACTTTTACCAGCCCACTATCCCCTTGGATTGAGCCTTTGAGTGCCAGGCTGGCAGGTCTTAAGGTGGGGGTCTCTACTGGTGATAGAAAGAGCCATCAGGGTCGCTGGGTCAGAGTAGATGTAGATGAGGCAAATCCAGAAACAGGTGTGGCTCAGTGGCAGGTGGCATTCAAGAATATCCAGGAGGCAGGCAGTGGTCAGATGCAGGCAGCATTCAGGACTGTCCAGGAAGCAGGAAGTGGTTGGTGGTAGGTGGCATTCAGGAATGTCCAAGAATCAGGCCGAGGTCAAAACTGGGTATCTGTCTGAAGAGAAAGGTGGTACGGATAGACAGGGCATCCGGCTAACTTAACTAGCTGATTAGCAGCTGAATATGCACCCCTATATATTTAGGTAGATCATAAATATTATTGGAAAATATTTGCTCCAGAGATTAATAAAATACTTCAGGTATCATAAGAGATTATAATACCCAATGCTGATGGGAATAATTTCCTTCTAAAACTCTGATTTCAAATGCTCTCTAAGGTTTTGTAAATATCTTTTATTTGTTGTTCTATATTTTTAAAGTAGAAGGGAAAACTAAATTTCCTAATGTTTTATTTATCTGAATTTCTGTAAGCAGGATAATTCTAATTAGTTGCAACAATCAAACAGCACAGGACAGCACAGGATTCTTAGGGCATAGACATTGTCTACTAATTTAATTTATAAAATCATCATTCCCCTTACAGATAATTAGATAGCTTCATTCTCTATTATTCTATGTGGGTATTTTTTTTCCCAGAATAGCCTCTTTGCAAAACTCATTTCATCTCTATGTTCTAATGTTAAACCTCTGCTTTTTTCTCCAACAGCATTTTAGACATGTTTTAAAATAGATGTAAATAAATATTTGCAATGATTTAGAAGTTTGTATTTGCTCATAGTATGGGTTGAGCAACTTATTTTTCCTAATCCATTATTGTCAAACAAACTAAAGAGAAAACCCAGCAATTATATAGACAACCCTTTGTTTCCTGGAATCTGAAAATTACGTCTATAGTCAATAATGGCATACTCTCTTACAGACCCACCTGGTTAGCTTTTCAGTCTTTTTTGTGTATCAAGTGGCATAAACTTTGGGAAATAAACTGTTTAGCTATTTTCTGTGAAAACTAATGATTACACGGGGTTCACTGGGAATCAGTAACTGACTGTCTTCTCTCCTTCATGAGAAAGCATCTGAATGCTATAAATATCTTGGACCTGCTATTCAAAGCACGTTCAGCACTATTTAGCTGGATAAGTGGGACTTATGTGGCTAAGTAGCAGCTTCTGACTATGCGCCTATGTTCAGTGGCTGCCACTTAGCCATGTAAGACCCTTATATGGCTAAAAGTTACACGCACAAAAAGTTGGCACATACTGGATGGATCAGAGGTGGAGCAAATTAGCCATATAACTTACATGGCTAACTATTGATATTCAGAGTTAGCTGCATAAGTATAAGTTTAGAAGCTCCAAAGAGCAGGTCTACTTTGCAACCTAGCTAGATAGGTTCTATCCAGCTAACAGCATCATTCTTCAAAATGCATTATGGCGTTAATGCATGTGTTAAAGCGTTTTCATATGCATAAAATACCTTAATGCATGCGATAAGCACCATAATGCACGGTGTGATGCAAATTTTTAAAAGGGGAGGGATTGGAGAGGAGCCAGGGGTGGGATTTCCATAAAAGCGGGCTGGCTTCACAAAGTGCAAAGCCATAATGCACAATATCGCAGTTTTAATGCTGAAAATAACTACGATATTGTGCATTATGCCCATAATGCAATTTGCGATTTTTTTGCTAACTCCATTTTGGTCATTTTTAGGCTGGGGAAGATTCTGAGATTGGGGGTGGGGGAGAGAGAGAGCCTCTGGGTGTGGCACCATAGTAAGCAGATATTTATGCTACTATAGGAGGCCCACCTAGTAACTCAAGGTGAGGGTTAGGTAGTAGTACAGGGGTTAGGGGCCACTTTTACCTGCAGAGTGAGATGTATGAACAGAACAGTACCCTCTTGTGAAGATTTGATGTCCTTTGGAGTGATGATGAGATTTGTACAATGATGAGATTTGTACAATGTTCTCTCAACCTAGCTTGATGGCCTCTCTACCTGGGTAACATCAAGCTAGGTTGAGAGAACATTGTACAAAGCAGTGATTCCAAACTTTCCCTAAACATGCCCCTTTTTCTTATCACTGTGTTATTAAGACTTTTTGATTACTCTAGGGGCAAGTTACTTAAATGGCCAGCTTTGAATATCTACCCCAATAATAATAATAACGTAGTATATTTGCATAATGAATTGCAAAGTAACTTCTGTTCTGATATACAACTTCAAGTTGTGATTCAACAGGTACCATAGCAATCCATTTGGATAACCAAACTCAATACTTTAAGCTACCATACCAACTTATCTTTACTATCTCTGACAATTATGTAAACTGCACGTTGTACTAATTCACTCATGAAACAAGTGGGTCTTTCAAGTAATTGGAATGCTAGGCATTCACAATAAGAACCTGCCTGGATGGTGCAAAGGTAGCTAATCTCACATGTCACCTAGATAGAATTTTAGACAGTACTGGGAAAGAGCCAGTTGTCATGGTACATGTGGATACCAACAACACAGGAAAGTACAGGAGTCAGATTCTGGAAGCAAAATTTAGGATTTAAGATACAAAACTAAAATCCAGAACCTCCAAAGTTGTATTCTCAGAAATGCTCCCCATTGCACAGACTGAGTTCAATGTATAGATAAGGCAATAGTGCAGGGAACAGAGCTTTAGATATGTTAGGAAATAGGAAACATTTGGGGGAATGGGGTGCCTATATTAATGGGATAAGGTGGAAGTAGAAGAGGACTGGAAGGCTCAACTGCATACTGCTCCCAGCATCCCCTGGGAAAGGAGTCCAGAGATCACAGCAAGTGATCCAGGGATTGAATTCCCCAGCTTCCAAAGGTCCTGCACCCTTTGCAGTAGAAAAGGACTGGAAGGATCATCTGCATACTGCTTCCAGCATCCCCTGGGAGAGGTGTCTAGTGGTCACAGCAAGAGATCCAGGGATTGAGTTCCCCAGCCCCAGATTCCAGAGGCCACATACTCTTTGCAGTAGAAGAGGTCTAGAAGGATTGGTAAGTATAGCTTTGGGAAATTTTTGGACTTATAAACGTTTGGAGAAAAGTGAAGTAGTGGGATATATTCTTTAGAATTTGTGAGTGTCTGAGAAAATAAGCAATCCAGAGATAGTTAATTCTAGTGTCTGTCTTTCCCACCCACTCAACCCACCCACTCAATCAATCAGGCTCTTATCTAAATCATACTATTATACCAGCCTTTATTGAAAGTTTAATCATCCCCTTGTAGGACACTAGCTGATTAATTAGTAAATTCACCTGTAAATTTAAAGTACTCTAATTCCATCTCCCTTAGTATCCTAAACTTAACTAGCAGATTAATTTGGAAATACACCTGTAAATCTAATTCAAACTCCCTTAGTATCCTAAACTTAACTAGAAACTCAACAAAATTAAGATGAAGGCATCAGTCCAGTAGCAAGAGGGGGGGCTTTCCAGACTTGTGCATTGACGGCCAGATTTTAAATGCCCTGCGTGCGTAAATCTGGCCGGATTTACGCGCGCAGGACCCTCGTGCGCCGGCGCACCTATTTTGCATAGGCCGCCGGGACGCGCGTAAGTCCCGGGGCTTCGTAAAAGGGGTGTGTCCGGGGCGTGTCGGGGGCGTTGCGTAAATGACGCGGCGTTTCAGGGGCGTGACGTGGCGTTTTGGGGGCGAGCCCGGGGGCGTGGCGCTGGCCTGAGGGCATGGTCGAGGCCTCCAGACCAGCCCCCGGGTCGGGTGATGGCGCGCCAGCAGCCCGCTGGCGTGCGCAGATTTACGTCTGCTTTCAGCAGGCGTAAATCTGCCAACAAAGGTAACGGGGGGGTTTAGATAGGGCCGGGGGGGTGGGTTAGGTAGGGGAAGGAAGGGGAAGGTGGGGGGAGGGCGAAGGAAAGTTCCCTCTGAGGCCGCTCCGAAATCAGAGTGGCCTCAGAGGGAACAGGCAGCGTGCGCTGGGCAAATGTGCACCCCCTTGTGCGCACCGACCCCGGATTTTATAAAATACGCGCGGCTACGCGCGTATCTTATAAAATCCAGCGTACTTTTGTTCGCACTCGTGCAAAATTATAAAATCTACCCCTGAGTGTCACATGTATGATTTTTTACCCACCGGTGAAAGATTGTATGTGTGCACTTGGTTCAAAGAGCTACTGGCTCTCAGGGAACAAATCTGATCTCTGGAGACTAGAGTGGCAGGCATGGAGGGGCTGAGGCAGACAGAGAGGTACATTGATGAGACCTTCAGGGACATAGTAGCCAAGTCCCAAATCCAGTCTGGCAGCCCTAATGCTGCCTTGGATCAGAAAGGACTCCCAGTTAGAGAATATTTCCCTGGTATAGCAGGAAGTGATCCTGTAGCAAGGCCCTGCTCTCCAGGTGATGTATTATCCTCACAGACTGAGGACAAGTCTCCCAGGGCTACTGTCCAGGAGGGAAGGATTAGGCCAGCCATCATAGTTGGTGATTCAATTATTAGAAATGTAGATAGAAGGGTAGCTGGTGGACATGAGGACCACCTGCTAACTTGCCTGCCTGGTGCAAAGGTGGCAGACCTCACGTGTCACCTAGATAGGATTATAGACAGTGCTGAGAGAAGCCGGCTGTCGTGGTACATGTAAGCACCAACCACATAGGAAAATGTGGGAGAGAGGTTCTGGAAGCCAAATTTAGGATTTTAGGGAGAACGCTGAAATCCAGAACCTCCAGGATGGCATTCTCTGAAATGCATTCTGTTCCACGTGCAGGTCCCCAGAGGCAGGCAGAGATCCAGAATTTCAATGCGTGGATGAGACAATGATGCAGGAAGAGGGATTCAGTTTTGTAAGGAACTGGGGAATCTTTTGGGGAAAGGGGAGACTTTTCCGAAAGGATGGGCTCCACCTTAACCAGAGTAGAACCAAGCTGCTGGCACTAACTTTTAAAAAGGAGATAGAGCAGTTTTTAAACTAGAATAAGGGGAAAGCCGACAGTCACTCAGCAGTGCATGGCTCGTAGGAATGTATCCTTGAATGATACTAATGAAACAGGAAAGTTAGGGCATCCCAAGAGAGAGGTTCTAATAAAAGCAAACATAGACCATGTGCCCATATGTAAAAAATCACCTGAGCTAAAGATTTCCAAATTATCTCTATCAACTGAAAAGCATGTTGTTAATACAAACAAAAAGCACACTTTGAAATGTCTGTATGCCAATGCCAGAAGTCTAAGAACTAAGATGAGAGAGTTAGAGTGTATTTATTTATTTATTTATTTAAAGGCTTTTATATACCGGAGCTCATGCACTAGTGCATACCACTTCGGTTTACACAGAACAAGGAACAGAAAATTACATCAAACAGATTGAACAATTAAACAAATATACAATTACATCCAACGATTGGGTATAAATAACATGGCTAACTTAGTAGGAACTTAGAGTTTGAGGTAAAGGAGAGAAATAGTACCAAGTGGTAACAGGACAATGTTAATAGCTAAATAATAAATATAAATAGTAAATACAAATTCTTATAATAAATACAGGTGCTTACAGATTACAGTCTTCATGAAAAGTTTACGTCTACAGAATTGGGTTAAGTAAATAAGAACTGGCGGTTATTTCTGTAGGAGTGAAGACTTCAAAAACTGAGGTTACATCTGGATTAAGAGGTATTGGTGTAGCATGCTCAAATATTTAATGATTTTGAATTGTGAGACCAAAGATAAAATTAGGAGTTGTTTGATATGATTATAAAAGCGAGAATGATTCAAGTTCTGGGACGTGGTTCTGAGCTAGACCTTTAAGTGTAGGCTTTTGTAAAGAGCCAGGTCTTGAGTTTCTTTTTGAATGTTCGAGTACACGTTTCGAGGCGAATGTCCTTGGGGAGGGCATTCCAATGAAGGGGGCTGGCAGTCGAGAATGCACGTTTCTTGAGTGAGGACTTGGCTGAAGGTACGTGTAAGGTGCCTAAGTATCTGTTTCTGATTGGTCTTGAAGACTCGTGTAGGCGAAGTGGAAGGCTTAGATCTAGCGACGTTTGTGAATGGATGTTCTTGTGTGTTATAGTTAGCACTTTGAAAATGATTCTGGATCTGATGGGGAGCCAGTGTAAGTGTTTTAGTATGGGTGTTATGTGTTCACTTCTGCTGGTGTTAGTAAGAATCCTTGCGGCGGAGTTCTGCAACATTTGTAGAGGTTTTGTGGTAATGGTTGGAATGTCTATAAGCAGAGAGTTGCAGTAATCGATTTTGGAAAATAGTATTGTTTGGAGGACTGTTCTGAAGTCCTGAAAATAGGGGGAGAAGATAGATGTTAAAGAGGGTGGGGGAGAGAGAGGATCCTTGGGGAACTCCGAAAGAGGATTTGACCGGGAGGGAATCCTTGTTGCTGATTCTGACCTTGAAAGTCCTATTGTGTAGGAAGGATCTGAACCATTCCAGGGCTGATCCTGAGATGCCTATGTCTGAGAGCCGGTCGATCAGGATAGAGTGTTTTACGGTATCAAACGCAGCTGATAGGTCGAGGAGAATCAGGAGGTATGGGGTCTTTTTCTCCAGACCTACGAGGACTCTGTCAGTTAGAGAGGTTAGGATAGCAGTATATCATGTATAGCAGTAAATGATGAAATTGATATAATTGGCATCACAGAGACCTGGTGGAAGGAGGATAACCAATGGGATAGTGCTATATCAGGGTACAAATTATATCGCAATGATAGGGAGGATCAACTTGGTGGGGGCGTGGCACTTTATGTCCGGGAGGGTATAGAGTCCAACAGGATAAAGATCATACAAGAAACTAAATGCTCAGTAGAATCTATATGGGTAGAAATTCCGTGTATATTGGGTAAGATTATAATGTACCGTCTACCCGGACAAAATGGTCAGACAGATTACAAAATGCTAAGAGAAATCAGAGAAGCTAACCCATTTGGCAGTGCAGTAATAATGGGAGATTTCAATTTCCTCAATATTGACTGGGAAAATGTAACATCAGGACTTTATCTATTTATTTATTTATTTACTTAATTTTCTATACCGATGTTGGTATTTACCTTCAAACCAGTTTACAATGTTTCGTAACTAAAAGTCATAAAATACAATAAAAATTTAAACCAATCAAACAAGTAACTATTAATAAAAATCATTCTTAATGTAAAATAAATGAATTAAATCATAAAGTAAATGTTAAAATTAAAAAAAATAAATAATCACATTAAAATATGCCCTTTAACATTAAATAATTTCAAGTAAGCATCAAAATATATAAACATTGAGAATTACTGACTGACTACTGATTGGAATGCTTGTACAAAAAGTCACGTTTTTAGTGCCTTCTTAAATGCTTTTAAATATTTCTGGAGCCTTAATTCTATGGGTAACATATTCCATAGACCTGGACCGGCTAATGAAACAGCTCTTTCTCTAACAGAGGTAAGTTTAGCAGTGGCAATAGAAGGAATTGTAAGAAGACCTTTACCTGCTGAGTGCAGGTTTCGTTGTGGGGTGTGTATGCGTATAACTGCATTCATCCAGTCTACTTGTTCTGCATAGATTGCTTTATGAATTCAAACATAACGTTTTAAATTTAATTCTGTACTCGACTAGTAGCCAATGTAATGCGGAAAGTACAGGGGTAATGTGATCTCTTTTATTAGTACCGGAGAGGAGCCTAGCAGCGCAGTTTTGTAAAACTTGCAAATGTCTAAGTGATGACTATGGAAGACCAAGCAATAAGGAAATGCAATAATCTATATTGGTAAATAGCAAAGCTTGGAGAACAATTCTAAATTCATCATGATTCAATAAGGGTTTTAGGCACCTAAGAATTAACAATTTATGATATCCTTCTTGTATCTTTGTAGAAATGTGGTTTTTTTTAGTGTAAATTCAGGGTCAAGTCAAACGCCTAAGTCTCTAATTTTATTCCCTAAAGAAATGGTAACATATTTTCCATGTCGAAAACTTTGCATTGATCGGATGGAGTTAGTTTATGTTCTAACAACATAATTTCTGTTTTTTCACAATTGAGACTAAGTTTCATTTGTTTTAGTAATTGTCTAACGATATTTAGATAAATATTGGCAATTTTGAAGGTTTTTTCGATAGTCATTTATTGGTATAAATGTTTGCATAGATATAATAATTGAGTTGCAGACCCAAAAGTAGTTGACAAAGAGGCAACATATATACATTGAATAAAGTAGCCAATAGGGCGGAGCCCTGGAGTACTCCTGTTTTGAGTGGATAAATTTTAGAGTATGAATTGTTGATAAAAACCTGATATGATCTATTAGTTAGATATGAGGAGAACTATTCTAATGTTTTGTCCTTAATCCCAGTTTCTGAAAGTCTATTTAGCAAGATGTTATGGTTAACTGTGTCATATGCTGCTGACAGATTGAGAAGAATTAATAAATAATGTTGTCCTTTATCAAATCCTTTTAATATTGTATCAGATAAAGATAAAAGAAGAGTTTTGGTGCTAACATTTTTTCAAAATCCGAACTGTGTTGGTTATAATATGTCATTAGTTTCTATATGCTCATTAAATTGTTTTAATACCACTTTTTCCATTACTTTAGCTATAAATGAAAGATTATAAATTGGACGATAGTTGTTCAGAACCGCTGGGTCAAGGTTATTCTTTTTAAGAATAGGTTTAATGATAGCCTGTTTGAGTTGATCGGGTAGAATACCTTCATGCATGGATTTATTAGTTATATCAGTTATATACAGAGCTGTTAATGCAGATATTTGCTTCAGAGTCAGAATGGGAATTGAATCATTTGGATGATTGGCAGGATTAAGTTTGTTGATTAATATTTCAATTTCAATTGAAGATACTTCCTCAAAACAGGACAAGACTGAATCTTTCGGTATTAATTTGATTTCCTGAGTAGGTGTATTGTCGAGTTAAGACTTTATTTTATCTATTTTGCTTTTAAAGAATATCGCCAGTTGTTGGCTACGCTCTTTATTATTCATATTAGTTGCAACTGAAGGATCATTTGTTAATTGTTTAACAATCTGAAAAAGAGTTTTTGGACTATTTCCATAACTAATGATTTCTTGCTATAATAATCTTTTTTTGTTCTATTGATTAAGTTTTTATAGAAAGCTAAATGTTTTCTATAAGATGTTAAAGATTCTGATGTTTTAATTCTTTTCCAGATTCTTTCTTTTTTACGTAACTTGATTTTAGCTTCTTTTAACTCATTATTGAACCAAGGATTAGATTTTTTATTTTATTTGAAATAATTTTGGTTTTCTCCAGGTTAATCTAGAGATATAAAGAGATGTAAACTTCCTAGATGTAATAAACGACTGCTTCATGGAACAATTGGTTCAGGAACCAATGAGAGACGGAGCTATTTTAGATTTAATTCTTAGTGGATCACAGGATTTGATGAGAGAGGTTACGGTGGTCAGGCCATGTGACAATAGTGATCATAACATGATCAAATTTAAACAAATAACTGGAAGGGGACAATAAGTAAATCTACAGCTCTAACACTAAATTTTCAAAAGGTAAACTTTGATAAAATGAGGAAAATAGTTAAAAATAAACTGGAAGGTGCAGCTGCAAAGGTTAAAAGTATTCAACAGGCATGGACATAGTTTAAAAATACAATCCTATATGCGCAATCCAGATGTATTTCACGCATTAAGAAAGGTGGAAAGAAGGCAAAATGATTACCGGCCTCTCATGCTCACCTCTTTTTTTGCCTGCACCATCAATTATTGGGAGAATGGTGGCCTCCTCCAACCAATGCCGACCTCCCCGAGATGGCATGGGCACTGCCGACCGCTATCTTACTTCCAGCATCACCTAGGCACATGCACAGGGCCTCCTTATGTATATGTCATGGCAGGAACCTCGGGGGAGTCCCCTCCCAATGACGTCAGCCCACTAGTGTACTTAAACTGATTGGCCCATTGCTAAGACAAGTTAGCAAGGAGTTATTTCGTTGTTAAATCCACTCTAATTTGGATCTTCTGTTCCAGAATCTCCTCGTGGCATTCTGACGCTTTGAGTACCCACTTCACAGGGGCTCTTCCGCGTCTTGGCTATCCGCTGCTCAGAGGGCCTTTCTGCCTTGGACTTTTGTGACCTGATCCTCAAATATCTCTGCTGGAACTTCCTTGTGAATCCCTTGTTCATGGGGAAGGGCATTAAACGGTGTTAAAAACATGGATTATAAAGCAAATCTTTTACACTTTTTCATAAATAGGTAGGTAGCTATATAAAATGGTATTTTGGGGGAGTTTTATGGGGAGACTTCAGCAACTTCTTTCAACATTGCTGAAGTCTCCACGGTATACCCCGTGCCTCAGGCCACTACCGTTCTTCTGATCTCGACTCTACTCATCCTGTGCCTCAGGGTATTGCTCCATCTATGCAAGATCTACGGCCTGGTTCCTGTATCACAGACCTCTGCCTCCTTGGGACCTACAGTACAGTTTCCTCGGCATACCCGACGCTGCGGGCCACTGCTGGATCTGCATTCAGAGGTGTCTCAATCAGCTTACAGGAATCTCCTGGTGTACCCTGCGCTGCGGGCCACTACCGGATCTTCTCATCTACAAAACCATCTTGATTACTTTATTTGCTCAAGAACTGTTTGTTGCATTTCCCGCTCCTCGGGCTATGCATTATCTTTTCTCCCTAATAAAGTAACTCTCACAGCTGTGTCCTATGTCGGTGAGACCAAGCCCACTGATGGTGAGGCCCATGGGGCTCCACCCTGTGGGCAGAGACATCTCTCATCTCTGCCCGGGGTTCACAAAGTTCATCAAAACCATAACAGTAAAACATTGATAAGACAGGCGAAGAGAGAATTTGAAATGAAGTTGGCCATAGAGGCAAAAATTCATAATAAAAAAGAAACCTGTGAGAGAGTCGGTTGGACTGTTAGATGACTGAGGGGTTAAAGGAGCTCTTAGGAAGATAAGGTCATTGCAGAAAGACTAAATTAATTCTTTGCTTCCATGTTTACTAATGAGGATGTTGGGGAGATACCAGTTCCGGAGATGAGTCAGATGAACTGAACCAAATCACTGTGAACCTGGAGGATGTAGTAGGCCAGATTGACAAACAAAAGAGTAGCAAATCACCTGAACTTGATGGTAACTAGGGTACTGAAAGAACTAAAAAATGAAATTTCTGATCTATTAGTTAAAATTTGTAACCTATCATTAAAATCATCCATTGTACCTGAAGACTGGAGGGTGGCCAATGTAACCCCAATATTTAAAAAGGTCTCTAGGGGTGATCTGGAAAGGAATGCAATGAGTGAGGTTATCAAATTTGTTGATGATACAAAATTATTCAGAGTACTTAAATCACAAGCGGATTGTGATACATTACAGGAGGACCTTGCGAAACTGGAAGATTGGGCATCCAAATGGCAGATGAAATTTAATGTGGACAAGTGCAAGGTGTTGCATATAGGGAAAAATAACCCTTGCTGTAATTACACAATGTTAGGTTCCATATTAGAAGCTACCATCCAGGAAAACGATCTAGGCATCATAGTGGATAATACTTTGAAATCGTCAGCTCAGTGTGCTGCAGCAGTCAAAAAAGCAAACAGAATGTTAGGAATTATTAGGAAGGGAATGGTTAATAAAACAGAAAATGTCATAAAGCCTCTGTATCGCTCCTTGGTGAGACCACACCTTGAATACTGTGTACAATTCTGGTCATCATATCTCAAAAAAGATATAGTTGTGATGGAGAAGGTACAGAGATGGGCAACCAAAATGATAAAAGGGATGGAAAAGCTCCCCTATGAGGAAAGGCTGAAGAGGTTAGGGCTGTTCAGCTTGGAGAAGAGAAAGCTGAGTGGGGATATGATAGAGGTCTTTAAAATCATGAGAGGTCTTGAAAAAGAAGATGTGACTTGGTTATTTACACTTTCGTATAATAGAAGAACTAGGGGGCACTCCATGAAGTTAGCAAGTAGCACATTTAATATTAATCAGAGAAAGTTCTTTTTCACTCAATGCACAATTAAGCTCTGGAATTTGTTGCCAGAGGATGTGGTTAGTGCATTTAGTGTAGCTTGGTTTAAAAAAGGTTTGGATAAGTTCTTGGAGGAGAAGTCCATTAACGGCTATTAATCAAGTTTACTTAGGGATTAGCCACTGCTATTAATTGCATCAGTAGCATGGGATCTTCTTGGTGTTTGGGTAATTGCCAGGTTCTTGTGGCCTGGTTTGGCCTCTGTTGGAAACAGGATGCTGGGCTTGATGGACCCTTGGTTTGACCCAGCATGGCAATTTCTTATGTTCTTATGAACAGGTTGCTGGCATCAACATTTAAAAAGGGGACAGAGCAGCTTTTAAATTAGATCATAGCAGAAGTGAACAGTCTTATTTTGCATCAGTTTTCTAAATCATCCTAAGCATGTCATATGGCTACTGTTTTTAGATTGCAACTGATAGAGAGATGAAAGACCCATGATAAAAAAAAAAAAAATTAATTATTGAGGTCCATATTCAGAAGCATTTAGATGGATAACTCAGAAGTTATCCAGCTTAATAACTATTTGGGCACTTGTCTGGCTATATTTTACCAGCTATCTTATTAGCCTGCTAAATTTTAGCCAGAAAACTTAATCTCATTCCGGGGAGGGGGGGGGGGGGGCATTTTGAGAAGGAGATACTCCAGCCAACTATGTTATTGGGCTATCTCCAATATTCTGAGTTAGCCAGATAACTCATCTGGCTAAATCTGGTTGGGCCAAACAGCTGTCCGAAAGTTAGCCAGCTAAAGGTAGCCGGCTATATTCACTAGTGCAACTACACTATTGAATATACTTCTAAAGTTAGCCATATATTTTTATCCGGCTTACTTTGCTATTTGGACAGTGACTGAATATGGACCTCATTGTTTATTAGATAACCACTAGAAATCACTGCTCCTTTAGTACTTTCCCAGACCATCCCATTCCTTCTTGTCTTACACCTGCTCCTTTATCTTTTTCACATTTTTCTGAACCAACACATTTTTCTTCATTCTCTTCCTCCTCCCAGCTCCATAAAACTCCCCCAAAATACCATTTTATATAGCTACCTACCTATTTATGAAAAAGTGTAAAAGATTTGCTTTATAATCCATGTTTTTAACACCGTTTAATGCCCTTCCCCATGAACAAGGGATTCACTAAAGACATTCAGTCTATAGTAAGTCTCACATTCACAGAAACATGTGTTTCCTGACCAGCTGGATCATAATTTTTATAGGAGCAATTACCTCCAAATGAACCTGGCAGGCACAAAATTCTCTCCCTTCAAGAATGATCACCTCTTTGCCATCTTTGTTCCTCCCTCTAAAAAAGGAGGCTAGCCCAGTAGCCCCACAACTGGCTCCATACCTTCCCCCCACCCAAATATTGCAAAAAGACCCAACCCCACAGCCCCCTTCTCATGGATTACCCTTTTTTTCAGGGCAGTAGGTGGGTCTTCCAGTCAGGAGCAGGGCCCATTTGCTTCTGCCCTGCTAATGCTGAAATCCAAAATGGAGCTGGCTAACCCATGATTCCCCTTTCCCCTTCATGTGTGGGGCAAAGGGAACCCATGGGTCAATTAATATCATTTTGAATCTGCCTGGGAGATATTCCAGCTGGGGGTGAAGAATTACCTTTTATTTTTATAGCATTCAGATAGGGGCAGGATTTGGAGCCACAGCAGGGATACTGGACTAGCCTTTATTTTGTGTGTGTGTGTGTGTGTGTTAGGGAAGTGGGGATTGACTGAAGGGGTCATATATATATTTTTTTTTGGAGGGGTGTGGAGGAATTTGTGCCAGGATGGAGGATTCACTTGGAGCTAGCTGCCCCTTTAGAAATCCATGAGATGTGAAGGGGGAGGGGCACTACAACAGCAGGCTTCTTCCTGTAGAAAAATTAATCACAATCTGCATTAAGCTTTTTATTATTATTGATCTTCTTTGCTTGTATTTATATGTTATGCAGCTCATTAATATTTTCCTTTGCTTTGGATCCAGTTTTCTGCATTATTGCTTGGCATGGGTAACTTTCAAAATGGCAAGCAGGCATACATTGGCGCATGTGCATTGGTTCTCGCCCAGGGACACGGCCATTTTATAACGTGCGCATATATATAAAATAGCCTGAGCATGTGCACATATGCCCCTAATTTTAAATGGATGTGTGCCTAGGTGCGTAGATCCTGTTCCTACCACATAAGTCAGGGTATTTTAAAACCAGCATGCATTTACACTATGATCAGTTTCACTAGTTCATCCACCAGGTCAACCACTGCTGAGCTAGATACTCCAAACCCTTCTGGTTTAATTGCCTTCACTCCCCCCAGTTACCTCAGACCCTTTTTATCCCATTTTTGCAACATACATCTCCTCCATAGCAGAAGTAAAGTTACGCAGAAGTGGACCTGGGAACATGCTGGTGTGCATAAGTATTTACAGGCGCATCTCTTGGCCATATTCAGAAACTTCCATAACACGCACAGACCACACCCATTTTTGAAATCAAGTGGGGTATGCGTGCAGCGAGAGATATGTGTGCATCTGGGCAGCTTATAAAATTTGGTGGGTGCAATCAAGCCTGACTTTGGCCAATTTCGGCATGCGACAGGCTTTTTAAATCTACCTCAATGTGTTCAACTAATTCGTCATTAATGCTGCTTACCAAATAGGCCCCTAAGTTAACTAAAAACTAAACATCTAAATTTATACATTAACATCTAAATATTAAGCATATTTAACAAGAATATATTCAGAATATACTCTATTACATATTACATAAGTATTAGTGCTGCTTGAATCAGTCTTAATCGGTACTATTTCTATAAATGAACATGCTTTTTGTTGCTAAATGCAGCCAAACAAATTGGATCTGAATTTGGACACCTTGGGGTAAACAGAAGCAAATCTGAATTTCATCTAAAATTTAAATGCAATATCAAAGTCCTGGCATGTCAGGTAGAACCACATTTAATTTTATAGCAGCTGTTCTGAGTGCCTACTAAACTATGACCTTCTTTGACTTAAACATACAGTGTTTCACTCAGCAACTTATCCATCCTTTAGGCTCAGAATCCAAAAGACAATAATTGCCAACATCTTAAATTAAATGTAATTAAATAGTGCTGCCACAATTCTTCAAGGTAGTGGTCCTCCTTTATCTAGTGAACATCTGCACTAATTAAACAGGAAGAACTCCAAGAAACAAAAGGTTTGGTAAAATGTCAACTGGAAGTGTCATTCTAGCACTCTTAGGATTGCACCTTGCCAGTATGAACTGATTTCCTGAAAGAAACAATTCAGGGTCCTATTAACAAAAGCTCTTACTATACTATATATCATGTCTAAAGTGATACCAGACATACAAAGCACAATAATAGACACAGATAAAAGACCATCCCTGCTGTTTGAAGCTTACAATTTATTTAAAACATTTATTTATTTATTTAGCATTTTTCTATACCGAACTTCATGGTTAAATACCATATCAGATCGGTTTACATCGAACGGGGGATAGAGAAACTTGTAACAGAAAATGGAACAGTACAAAATAATCAGAAGAGAGCAGTAAGTTACATTAAACAAGGACAATAAACTTGGAGGCTTTACAGCTTAGAAGTAAGAAGAATAAAAGGCCCAAGAAGGGCAATAACTTAAACACAAAAGTTGTAATGGATTCAGATTAAACAGGAAACAATATTATCTGATGAGTTAGGATAATCATAATAATAGGCAACAGAAATAGTAGCATGGTTCCGTAGCTCGAGAATAGGTTGTTTGTCTATTGTGAGTCTGAAGGATCCGAGAAGGCTTGTTGGAACAGCCAAGTCTTAAGTTTTTTTTTGAATGTTAGTAGGCATGGTTCCAGCCTGAGGTCTGCGGGGAGGCTATTCCAGATGTTTGGACCTGCGAAAGAAAAAGCTCGGACTCTAGTTGAGACGAGGCGAATAGCTTTGGTTGGAGGGGATTGTAGCGTTCCTTTATGGATTTCTCTAATTGGTCTGATGGAAGTATGGAGTTTGAGAGGGAATTCAAGGTCAAGATGAAAATAGTTATGGATGGACTTATGTATCAGGGTGAGAGATTTGTGAAGGATTCTGTGGTAGATTGGTAACCAGTGTAGGTTTCGGAGAGTGGGAGTAATATGTTCTCTTCGGTTGGTGTTGGTTAAAATTCTGGCCGCAGCATTTTGTATAATTTGAAGTGGTTTGATGGATGAGTTGGGAAGGCCAGTGAGAAGAGCACTGCAGTAATCTATTTTTGCAAATATTAAGGATTGGAGAACAGTCCTAAAGTCGTGTAAATAAAGGAGGGGTTTGAGTCTTTTCAACACCTGTAGTCTGTGGAAGCAATCTTTGGTAGTTGTATTGATCATGACAAACAAACAATAGTTAAGACAAATAAACAAGAGCCTATGGGAAATGTATCTATTATAGAGAATTAGAATTTGAAATCAGACTGAAAAAGGTACGTTTTTAGATTGGATTTGAATATGGCCAGAGATGGAGCATGATGAACTGTCTCGGGAAATCTGTTCCAGGCATGTGGCACAGCAAGGTGGAAAGCTTGGAGTGGGGAATTGCAGTGGAGGAGAAGGGCACAGATATAAGTGATTTCTTCGATGAATGGAAGTCACAAGGAAGGGTGTAGGGGGAGGGAAGAGATAACAGCTAATGAGTAGCTGCAGTGTGAAAGCATTTTTTCGGAAGAGAAGCTTGAACTGTATATGGAAGAAGACAGGGAGCAAATGTAGTGACTTGAGAAGAGGGGGGGGGGGTACGTAGAAATAGTAAAATTAGATGAAGGTAAATCGTATAGCCAAAATTTGAAGAGATTTCAATGGGAGACCCATGAAAAACAAGTTGCATTAGTCTAAGAAGCAGTTGATCTGAGAATGGATGAGTATTTTGGAACTTAAGAAAGGAAGAGATGGATTTTAGCAGTTTTTAATTACATTTAATTTAAGATGTTGGCAATTATTGTGTAGAGAGAAAAAAGGACCTAGGATAGAGGAAGTTTTAGATATGCATAAAGATTGAGAGAGAGGCATTAAAGATGAACCCACGATTATGGGCTGAGGGACCTGGGAAAATGAGAGTGCTATCCACAGAGACAGGAACAAAGAGAAGGGGGTGAATCAGGTGACAGAAGTGGAATAAGAAGTTATGTTGTAGCCAAGTTAATTTTAAGTTGGTCAGTGGGACATCCAAGCTTCAATATCAGACAAGCAGGCTGAATTTGGGGCTGAATTCATGGTAAAATTTCTGGTGTGGAAAGATAGATCTGGGCATCATCAGCATAAAAGTGGTATAGAATAGGGGTGTGAATCGTGTGATCGATCGTCTTAACAATCAATTTTGGCTGGGGGGGGGAGGGAAATCTTATTGTCGTGTTGTTTTTTTTAAAAAAATCATTAAAAATCGTAAATCGGGAGAGGGCGGGAAAACCGGCACACCAAAAAACCCTAAAACCCACCCCGAACCTTTAAAACAAATCCCCCACCCTCCCAAACCCCCCCAAAATGTTTTAAATTACCTGGGGACCAGTGGGGGGTCCCGACGCGATCTCCCTCTCTCTGGCCATGACTGCATTGAGAGAAATGGCGCCGGTGGCCCTTTGCCCTTATCGTGTGACAGGGCAAAGGTAGCGCCAGTGCCATTTTGGTTCCTGGTTCCCGATGTCACGCGTCCAGGAGATCGCCCCCGGACCCCCGCTGGACCCCCAGGGACTTTTGGCCAGCTTGGGGGGGGCCTCCTGACCCCCACAAGGCTTGCCAAAAGTCCAGCGGGGGTCCGGGAGGGACCTCCTGCACGCGGGCCGTATTGCCAATCTTCAAAATGGCGCCGGCGCTACCTTTGCCCTCACTATGTCATACGGGTGGATTTACGCGAGCAGGGCCCTCGCGTGCGCGTCGGCGCGCCTATTTTGCATAGGCCGCCGGCGCGCTCAGAGCCCCGGGATGAGTGAAAGTCCCGGGGTTTTTTTAAGGGGGCGTGTCGGGGCGGGGCCAAATGACGTGGCATTTTGGGGGCGGGACACAGCATGGCACCGGCCCGGGGGCGTGGTCGAGGCCTCTGGACCAGCCCCCGGGTCAGATGACGGCGTGCCAGCAGTCCGCTGGTGTGCGTAGATTTATGTCTGCTTCTAGCAGGCGTAAATCGAGGGACAAAGGGAAGGGGGGGGGGTTTAGATAGGGCCGGGGGGGTGGGTTAGGTAGGGGAAGGAAGGGGAAGGTGAGGGGAGGGTGAAAGAAAGATCCCTCCGAGGCCGCTCCGATTTCGGAGCGGCCCCGGAGGGAACGGAGGCAGGCTGTGCGGCTTGGCGCGCGCAGGCTGCCCAAAATCGGCAGCCTTGCGCGCGCCGATCCAGGATTTTATAAGATACGCGCGGCTATGCGTGTATCTTATAAAATCCAGCGTACTTTTGTTTGCGCCTGCTGTGCGAACAAATGTACGCGATCGCGCTCTTTTTTAAAATCTACCCCTGGATGAATACAGATCAAGTGCTGATAGAAATGAAAACATATTGTAAAGAGAATTCACGACTCTTAAAAT
The DNA here is from genome assembly GCF_901001135.1 of Rhinatrema bivittatum. Classification (NCBI taxonomy): domain Eukaryota; kingdom Metazoa; phylum Chordata; class Amphibia; order Gymnophiona; family Rhinatrematidae; genus Rhinatrema; species Rhinatrema bivittatum. Next base: position 404,677,623 of record NC_042617.1, on the reverse strand, counting down.
AAACCCAGAGATATATTTTATATTGTCTTTAACTGAGCATAATCACTTATAAAAGAATAGTTTACTAGTTCATATAAGTCTAGATATGATAGGATAATTTTTCATCTTTTGTTACCCAAAATACTCATGATCTGTTAATAGATGATGATCTGTCTATTTGGGAATGTTTCAAGGAAGTAACCACTAATGAAATAGCTCAAGTAGTTTGGAATATTAAAACCAATTTTTGTCCACTAAATGAATGCTCTAATGCATCCTTGATATTTATTTATTTATTAATTATATGTATACCATCATTCTGTTATCAATCACAATGGTTTACAACAAAAAATAAGACCTAGTAAAAATATTAGAATCAATAAAAAATCATAAAAATTACATTAAATTAAGTGATGACATAAAATAAAAAAATGAAACAATTCAATACAATTTCATAATTAAAAATAAATAAGAATGGCCTCAGTCATTTGTTATTTTTCAATTTTATTTTTCTCCTTACATTGATATAATTCCAATAACTCACTTAATTTAAATTAGTGTTCTCATAGGCCTGTTTAAACAGCCATGTTTTCAAATTTTTCTTAAAACCCAAAAAATCTCTTTGCAGTCTTACATTTCTGCCGGCACCAGGAAAGTGTACAGAAAAGCAGTACAAACTGCTTTTCTGTACACCCTCTGACTTAATATCATGGTGATATTAAGGCGGAGGTCCCAAAATAAAAAATAATATATAAATAAATTTAAAATTGGCTCGCGGCTCGTGGGTTGAAAACCGGATACTCAATTTTGCCGGCGTCCGGTTTCCGAACCCGTGGTTGTCAGCAGATTTGAGAACCGACGCCGGCAAAATTGAGCGTTGGCTGTCAAACTCGCTGACAGCCATAGCTCCTGTCAAAAAAGAGGCTCTAGGGACGCGCTAGTGTCCCTAGGGCCTCTTTTTACCGTGGGCCCTCATTTAAATACTGAAACAGAAGGGTTTACACAGGATTTGTTTACATACAGTCATGGGACATTGCGCAATTAATCCTTTATAAAGCAATTTATCTAGCAAATTTCTACAGGCTTTGTAGCCACAAGAGTTACATCAGGCTGTTTTTGGCCGGGTAAGATCCGCAAATGAAGAAAAGACCGGACGGTTCAATTTGTTGAACACGTTGGCAGGCTTGCAGATGCAGTTCTTACTTTTTTCAATAATATTTTGTATTTACATATTGGTTTTGTCTGCGCGCCAGAAGTTTTTTTTTTTTGAAGTGTTATTGTTGGTGCCTTTTGTGCTTGTCATTTGATTTCAAGGACCCACACTGTGCTCTTTGTTATTTTGCAATGTCTCTAATAAACAGCAGGCCGGGAGGCAGATGTTCAGGCAGGATGTAGATGCTCTTCACCCTGGAAGCTGGTGCTCCCCCGGGAGGAGCCCGTAGGAGCCCAACCGCTGGGACTTAGGTGGCTTCACCCTTGGAAGCCGAAGCCCCCCCGGGAGGAGCCTGTAGGAGCCAGGACGCTGGGACTTAGGCAGGTAGAGTGGGTCAGGTCAGGTAACTGGAACCAGACTAGGACAGTAGCAATACTGTAACTGGGTTCGGGTTCTGGAACCAAGCAGGTACTGTAGCAGGCAAGCAGGAACCAAGCAGGTACTGTAGCAGGAATGGAGCGATGAAATAGGGCGAGTCGCTCCATGGCACAACACAACAGGGAATCAGGAGGCTAACCCGTTGCAAGGCAAAGACTGGATGGCCGCGGCCGGCTTATCAAGGCCACGGCGTCTGACATCAGGATTTGGGCGGAGTCAACACTGGTGGGAAACGGCCTAGAAAAGTGCCCAAGTGGCGCGCGCACTTAGGAGCAGGGCATCCATGGTAGAGGTCATAGCAGCGCAGCCCCAGCGGGGACGCCGCCAAACAGGCCGCAAACCAGCCCTCTGGAAGCGGGAGCAGGACCGGGTGCTCGCGGCCAGAACCACAACATAAAATACATAATTTATTATAGTCATCTCTAATTTTGTGACTGATATTCTTCTTCAAATTAAAATCACAATTATTAAACCCAGATCACGTGCATAGTTAGTGAATTCTATTTACATGGATTTTGTTTTTAGATAAATAGGCACTTTTGATGATAATTTTCTATTTTAACATTATAATTTTAGTTTTTTGATTGTTTAAAATCAGTTTCATATGAATTAATAATTGTTGGCTTGCTGATATATAAACCGCTACCAGCTTCAAAGTATGTTCTATGGAATTTTCAATCGGAACTAAGAAGTGAAGGTCATCTGCGTATTATATAGTATTTAATGCCTAATCCTGATAGTAATTTGCATAGTGGTAGCATATAAGTGTTAAATAGGGTCGCTCATAAGGATGACCCTGTGATACCCCTGAGTCCATGTCAATTACCAATCTTCACCTGAAAGGAACAATCCTATAGATATGAAGTGAACCATTGAAGGGTTTTACCACTGAGTCCAATTTCAGATAACCTATGGATTATAATGATGTGATCAGACAGATCAAGTAAGATTAACAAATATGACTGGCCTGCATAGAAACCGTTCAAGACAATATCTTTTAGTGCTAATAATAAAGATTCAGTATTAAAATTCTTTCTAAAACCAAATTAGGATGGGAAAAAAATTGTGTTCACTTCAAGATGTTCAACCAATTGTGCTTGTACTATGTGTTCAGAATAATATTGCAGAGTTTTGTAACTTAATAAATGTATCCTCAGTGAAGGTAATGTTCCTGATTAGTTAAAGCTGGCATTTGTTAGGCCTGTGTTGAATCGGCCTGTTTCTAACTTGTTCTTTTCGGCAAAAATTTTGGAGAAAGTAATTCTTAGGCAGCTCCAAAGCTTTATCGATGAGCAGTCCTTTTTGGATACCAAGCAATACAGTTTTCAACCACAACACAGTACCAAAACCTTACTACTTACTATTTTTCATGTTTTTAGGCAAGAATTTGACAATGGGAATTAGTTTTTACTGGTTATGTTAGACGTATCCCAGCTTTTGACATGGTTGACCATTTGATTCTGTTGAAATGATTAAAAGAGATAGGGGCTGGGAATGTAATGTAGCAGATCTCTTCTTCCCCAGCACTGGATATCTCAGATTTCTTAGACAATCCAGTACTGAAAATTTAGAAAGAGCTCCTCATCTAGTAACTTATGCTAAGGAGATGGACAATGAAGTTGTTTCCTTGAATAGCTAATAAATCTTTTTTTGGATTAAAATATTTCCCTTTTTCCTGATGTGGTAAGAGACACACAGGTTAGGAAGAAAGTTTGTTTTCTGAAGAAACCCAGTCCTGGCACTGGGTACAACATTCATTTAACATTTTCCTTGTAAATGCATAATTCAATATCAAAGTGCTGAATACATATTTGAGGATCCTGTTCATTTAGAAAAATTTTTGCAGACTAAATGAATACCACAGGTCATGGAAATACAGTCTCATTAAGTTTCTGTGGGTAGGCCCTAATTTGAATTTTTGAATATACATTTCTATTTTCTTTTTCTTTTTCAATCTCCCCTTGATATGGTCTAATGAATGGTTGGATTTATTTTCTTTGTTACTATTTTCTTTATAACCTACAGTTTTGTCAAAGTTGTCATGTGTTTCTTAAAACAAGGTTCTCTTGTATTATTATTTTTTATATTAATAAAAAGAAAGGGAAAAAGAAAGAAGGTAATGACAGTAGAGGTATATGGCACATTCATGCAGTTTGGATGTGAACACGAAGAAGGAGATTTAACAATAGTTAGCAGGGCAGGTAGGGTCTAATGAAGATTTTTTTTAGGAACAGTGTGATGACAGCATGTTTGAAAGAAGAAGTTACACTCAGTGGCAAGTGATCCTGGGCCAGTTAGCTGGATGAGTTTATCCAATTAACTTTTTTAGCTGGATAATGGCTGAATATTGGGCCATTGTGATTCTAAATTGTTGGAGTGGAGGATGGCTTAGGGGTAGATTTTCAAAAAGTATGCGCATGCATGTTATAAAATTCCGGGTGGACATGCACAAGGTGGGGGTGTAATTTCACAAAATCACATGGCGATGTATCGGGGCCTTCCCCAGTTCCCTCCCAGTCTGCTCCAATTAAAGAGCAGACTGGGAGGGAACCTACCAACCCACTATACTAACCTCCCTTCCCCTTCCCCTATCCTACCCTCTCCCTCCCCCTATTCCTATCCTAACTACCCCAATGTTTTTTGTTTTACCTTTTGCTCCTGCAAAGGAGCAGGAGCAAGTTGCACATGTCGGCATGTGATCCCCGGCACAGCGGCAAATGGCCCCGGGATTTATGCGCGCCAGGGTTTTAAAATCTACCCCTTATTGAGAGCATGTTGGAGGATCTTGTTTTTTTGAATGTTAAACACCAGTCCCATAGATGCTAAAGATATTGATGAGTGAGCATACATTTCTATACCACTATCATTACATTCAAATATAGTTGGGTGAAATGCAACCACCATTGACTGTATTTACAAAGTGAGTTTCTCTTTAAGAAGCTTTGAGAGAGAAAGGGACATAAAGCATGCTCAGTAGGATGCTGTTGCTTTATAGCAGCCATGCTTTAGGACAATACACGTGCTAAGTAGTGGAAGAAACTGTACATGGAATAAATGCATATAGCAGGCAGGAAGGTGGGGTTTTCTCAGCCCTGAACAGACTCCCAAAGGAGGCAGCAAACTTGTACAGTCAACAGCATAGATGTAGGGCAGATGTCAGTGGAAATCTGAGTGGGTCGCAGGACTCAAGTTGTTGAAACTTTCCTTTTAGATGGAGTAATGGATTTCTAAAAGCCGTGGAGCTAGAAGAAGAAGAAGATTAAGGAAGAAAGTTACAAAAGTCTGTACCCTAAGGCAGGGCCGGTTCAAGGGTATTAGGCGCCCTAGGCGAAACGTCAGCTATGCCGCCCCCCCCCCCCCCGCCTCCACACACAATTAACTTACATTGTGCATTAATGAAAATAACGAAGTCTGTATTTATAACAGAACACTTATTTGACATTTTTATGCCATGTAAACCATTGAGATGATTTGTCTTATCGACGGTATAGAAACTCTTTTATAAATAAATAAATAAAAATAAATAAATAAAATAAACATAAACCAAAGCTATACTTGTTGCTCAAACAAAAAAAGCAGACACATCACATAATATTAAATAATTAAAATGGCAGTCAATCAAGAAAAATAAACTTTAAAAGCCATCTTTACTTACCCCCTCCAGCAGCTCTCTTACTCCTCTTCCATGCAGGCTGTAGTACACACCAGAAGCAGCAGTAGTGGCTAAGCTCTATACTCATGGTCCTCTTCCTTAGGGCCCATGTCTCTCACACACACACCATATCAGTCATGCCCCCATGACCAGTTTCTGTCTCTCACACACCAATCACCTCCCAAACAGTCTTTGACAAACACACCAGTCACCTTCCTGAACAGTTTCTCTCATGCCATACACACACAGGCTTCCCACGCCCGTGTTCCACTTACATATATGGGCTTCTCACTCTCATAATCACTTTCTCTTTCTCACACACACTCACCAGTCTCTCACTCCCATGCTTGTTCTCTCCACATGCACAGGCTTCTCATTCCCATAATCACTTTCTCTTTCGCACACACATACCCAGAGTTCTCACTTCCATGCTTTTTCTCTCTTTCACACACACACACACACACACACACACATATCAGTCACATCCCTGACTGTCTCACACTCTCACACATCAGTCATTTCTCTGAGCAGTCACTTTCATTGTCTCTCACATATACACATACATCAGCTCTCTGACCAGTTTCTCTCAATCACACACACATGCTCTCGATCAAATACATTCTCTCACTTACACACAGGCTCTCAATCACACACAGGCTCTCAATCACACACAGGCTAGCTGGCTGCTTCTCTCTCTTTCTCTCACTCACTTCCCCCCTGAGAACAAATGGTAGCTGCCGCAGCCTCCTCCAGCCCCCACAGGCCAAGAAGGAAGAATCCCATTGGCCGCAGGAGGCTCGTGCTGCTGACTCCTTTCCCGATTACCGGCTGCTTCAATTGCTCAGGGGCCGATGCTGCTGTCGCCGCTATTTTTTTCATGCGGCACGGCTCTTTCTCCTTCCCGCCAGTGGCGTAGCCAGAATTGATTTTTTGGGTGGGCACAAGGTTAACATGGGTGGGCTGTAGGCATGCAGGTCTATAGTTGTTTTTTTACTGATAAATAATGCCAAATTATGCAGCATAGCATTCACATCTACGCCTAAGTATGAGGTTTACTTAATGATACAAACATAATTCACGGTGATTTGTGGTACTTTAGCCTTCTTATTATTACGATTTTATACACGTCTCCTACCTGTCCATAAATTTTGAGAGAGCGGTTGTGTTGCTTATATTTAAATTGCTAACATCTCAAAATATAGATATATATTTTTACCTTTGTTGTCTGATCTTTGTATTTTTCTAATCAGTTGGTCCTGGTCTCTTTTTCCCATTTTTTCCCTTATAGCTCAGTTCCTAATTCCTTTTCAGTGTCTTTCTTCTATTACTGTCTTCTTCCCTTACACACACACACACACACATACATGCTTTCTCTCACAGACTCCCTCTCACACACTCAAGCTGTCACTCTCATATGCTCTCCCCCCCCCCCCCAAGCTCACATTCACGTTCTCACTTTCTCACCCCTCCCCAGGCTTATATTCTTATGCACACACAGACGCACATCCAGGCACCCATTCTCACCCACACACATAAACCCAGACTCCCATTCTCACCCACAAACCCATGCTCCCAGTCTCACCCACACATATTCAAGCTCCCATTCTCATCCATACATATACACATTTAAGGTACTATTCTCACCCACACATACACACATTCAAGCACCCATTCTTATCCACATATTCAAGCTTCCATTCTCACCCACCCACACAAACCCAGGCTCTCATTCTCACCCATATATACACACATTCAAGCTCCCATTCTCACCCACCCACAAACCCAGGCTCCCATTCTCAACCACACATACACACATTCAAGCTCCCATTCACCCACATATTCAAGCTTCCATTCTCACCCACATACACACCCAGGCTCCAGTTTTCACCCACACACACTCAAGCACGTGCACAGCTTCCACTTTCTCCCCCAGAGCAGGAAGATCAGCTGCCTCTCCTGCTGCCACCGGCCTCCTGCTATCTTCGGGCGTCGGGCCGTACTGCCCGCCGAACTTCCTGTCGGGGGGGGGGGGGAGCGGAAGCGCAGCGCACAACGTCCGCTTCCTCCCTCTCCCCCCCCCCAAGCAGGAAGATCGGCGGGCAGTACGGCCCGACGCCCGAAGATAGCAGGAGGCCGGTGGCAGCAGGAGAGGCAGCTGATCTTCCTGCTTTGGGGGAGAAAGCGGAAGCTGTGCGCGGCGCTTCCGCTCCCCCAAACAGGAAGTTCGGCGGGCCGTTTGGTCCGAAGATAGCAGGAGAACGGGTGGCAGCAGGAGAGGCCAGCTGATCTTCCTGCATTGGGGGGAGAAAGCGGAAGCTGCGCGCGGCGCTTCCACTCCCCCCCCCCCCCCGAACAGGAAGACCGGTTGGCCATACGGCTGCAGCAGCGCTTCCCCATGTGTGCCGTGATGGCGCGCGAGGCGTGGGTTCTCTTGTTCGCTGTCGCGGGGATGGGATCCCGCGACAGCCTTGCAGTTCCGGTGCCAGTTGGGTGGGCCTGGGTCTAAGTTGGGTGGCCACCTGCCCACCCAGGCCCACCCGTGGCTACGGCACTGCTTCCCGCGCATCACTTCCTGTTCCGGGTCAGGGGGGGGGGGCGGGAAGAAGAAAAGGGCAGCCGAGGATGCAACAGCTTTTTTTTTTTTTTGCACCGCGGGGGCAGGGGCGGGCTGCCGGCAGCGGCTCTTTTATTTTTATCGGGGGGGGTGGCGGCGGCTTAATGCAGCTCTTTTATTTTTACCGGGGCAGGCTACGGCTCTCTTAATTTTACCGGGGCAGTGACGCCCCCGGGAAGCTGGCACCCTAGGCCGCCGGCCTAGGGCGCCAGCCCTGCCCTAAGGCGCCGGCCCTGCCCTAAGGAAAAGGACTGGGCAAATTGGAAATTGTTGCTTTTCCTGTAAAAAAAAAAAAAAAAAAAAATCAGAAATATAATTGTAGAAAAATAATCATTTATATTCTTTTAATGAACACTTGATTTAATATTTTCAAGGTTGATGAAGAAACAGCTTTCTTTTTCAAGAGTATTTTTACATAAATAAACTATATTTTTGGTTAAAACAACTGCTTCTCCTTCTCTTTGGTTTTAATGGGAAGCTTGTAAGTGGCTACCAAAGGGAAAATGAATCAAACTCTAGGGACCTGTTACAAAAAGTGGTGCTTGAACATGGACTGGTATTGTAATATTTGAATTAGCTTTTACATATTCCTGTGTCAGATCTTTCAGTGATAACCTGAGAGGTAAAATGGAGACACAGCTTATGGTGCCTGTAAGCATCTTCACTCTAATCCAGAAAAATCTGTGATGATAGATGATGTCTCTGCTGATTTATCAGTATATGATGCACATAATTATCTTAAAACATATATAAATGGCAATGTCAGCAAGAATCTTCTGTCAGTATGATGATCCAAATGCAGTGTCTCTGTTACTAACTGATCATTTTCACAGTAAGACAAATGCCGAATGGCGAGTTGTAGTGCCTATTAATTTTTCTAATGCAGAGGATGTTGTGGGAGTTATTAAGGAAAATAATGCTGTTATTGACACATTGGAAATTTGGAAAGTAAGGAAGGGCTTTCCCATACTCACCTGTCACCCCAAACCTTTCAAATAAAAGCAGGAGATATAAAAAGAAATATAAAACCCCGAGATTTGAAGCAGAAACTATCTTTAGCAGCACAACTTGATCTACTTATTCTATACCAACTAGTACTACAATACCTACTGATGTGAAAAAGGTAATTGTAGAGCATGTGGTTAAAACAAATAACTGTTTTTCTCTCTGTCTCTGATTTTTCCTGAGAAGCTGATAAGTGGCTACCAAAGTGAAAATGAAAACAATTCAGACCCTGAATTGAACTCTGAGTACCTGTTACAAGACCTGAATTTAGTCTTGCAATGAATGGTGCTACCATGAGGTTTTGGTAATCTTATGATTTGATTTTTCTTTATGTATTTTTTATTGAAATATTTAACATATTTTACACTGTACATATTTTCCTAAGAAAATGCAAAGGCTTGGTGAATTGTCTAGCTACAGAAGTTATTTTGGGGGATTCTAAAGTGTGGCTTCTCACTGCAAATTATCTTCTCCTAAAACACTTCTTTCTCCTTCTGTCCATTTCTCCTCATTTCTCTTCTCTTTTCCCTCCTCCCCTTCATCTTGTTTCTTCTTTCTTTTCATTCCATCCCCTTTTTCCTTCTCTTTTTCTCTCCCATCCTTGCTTTTCCTTCTTTTCCACATTTCTCTCTTCCTGTTTTCCCCGGCCTGGCACTAACATCATTCAGCAACATGCCTACTCTTTATCTTTGTTTAGATTTGTGAATCGCCTAAAATAAACACTAGGCGATGCACAACAAACACAAGCATAAAAGTTACAACACAGTCGCAACACACAAATACATAAAAAAAATCCATTAAAAAAATGGGATGAACCCCATAAAGACTACTGAGAGCAATGTTTAAAGTAAAAATCCTGATATCTAGTTGTAAGCTTGCTTGAATAACCAGGTCTTCAACATCGTAAGCATTGAAAGGATGTGTTCTTGGGAACCTCTTTTAGGTTGAGGGGGCGGGGGAATAACATGTTTAGACTACATTTTCCTGAAAAGCACGACTATAGAAAACAGGTGCAAATGTTTATGGGTACTTTATACCCACAGCAAGCTTTAAAGCAAAAGTTTATACTGTATGTACTTTCTCCTTAAAAATTGGTGCAAAGTACACTGGAAAAATGTATTCACACCCTTTATCTCAATGCAAACAATTTGAAAATTGCCCCAAAGTGATAGTGTTCTTCTTTTCTTTAGTCTGTACAAGCCTGCTCCTACCTGCAGCCGTTACAGAAAGCCAAACCTTCACCTGTGGTTGGCTTGAGGTTGCTGTGGAGATAAAAAAAAATAAAAAGAAAAACTTTTGGATGCAGAATGTGGCCATATTGGCGGAATGTTGTTCTAGATTGTATAAACTGAAAACAGTTTTTAGATGTGTAATTTTTTGGTATATTTTATTCTCATACCTTAATGAATGCTATTTGATGTCCTATGACATGTCCTTCAGTATTGAAGGCCTCTGCAGTAAGTAATGGTGTTATAATAATTAACTCCTTGCAGTAGGCGGGAGAAGAGCAAGGTCAGCAGGGAAGACATTAATAGTTTATGCAATAATCAGAAATATTGGCACACTATCTGCAGAGAATTTAATCAAGTGAAAGTCTCCTTGCTGCAACATATCCTTGAGCTGCTTGGTTGCAGCTTCATATTGATGCAGTGCAGGGGGAGCAATATTGATTCAATCATTGTTTTCTATTAAATCAGTGTTGAGGAAGCAGACTGCTTTTATTTAGAGGATTATCTTTACACATTATTTGGTTTATTTGTCCTTTATCTTCTATTCATTATTGTAGATTATTAATTTGAAATTACCCTCTTGGTCCTCAGTCCATTTGTTAACAAGTCATTATAGTATTCAGCAGAGGCTGCATTTCTTAATCATGGAGTTGGGTGCACAAAGTGTGTTGTAAAAAAAAAAATGCATCAAGTCTTTGCTAAACATATTTCAATGACTTACATATCAGAAGACAAATTTGATGCCATTGTTGTGTTAGTTCAGAGCCCACAGGTTTTGTCACTTTTGTTATTAATCAGACTTGGCTCTGTTGAATTACTTGTAGTCAAGCATTCTAGAAAGCTTTCACGTTCCCACCAAGATGGAAAATCAACTTTTTTTTTTTTTTTTTTTACTCTAAACGGATGAATTCTCAGTCTCTCCCCAATACCTAGCCACTCATCTTTGACAGCTGTGCACTGAACAAGAACATATTCTTTTACAATTTATTTGTCTTTCTGGAGTATTGGCTGAGTGGAATTTTATTTTCAGAAGCTTTACACTGATACCCATGGTTACACTCGCTGGTAGTAGCAAGACGGACATCACTGCAGACTCTTGCCAACTGATCCAGCAGTCTAGGGTGACTCAAGTAGAGCTATCCTAATCTATTTTCTGCCATTTTCATCCAATATTACTCAAATTCTTTGGAGCTACTTCTTTCAGAAAAAAAATACAGGAGTTGCAACAGAGCCGGGACCTCTGTTAGAACTGAAAGATACCCCCCACCAGATCAAGAGCAGCATGCACGTGATGGAATGTTGATTGTGGATGAATGTTTCATACATTTCTGTGAGGAATAAAAAGATCCCACTCTGCCCAATCTATAAATCTGAATATCAGTAAAAGAGAGTGTGAAAAATTAATAAAGAACTTCAGATGCCTTATTATGAAATATGAAATGCTTTATTTTATCAAGGGATTAGAAGCACTAGACAGGTGAGAGAGTGGATCTTTTGCTTCTCCCTGAAGTGCTAGAAGGGGCATTTTTCAAACTGTCCACTTTAGGTCAGAATCAGCAGGTAAAACTGCACCAATTTTCAAAGATAAAGTACGTTCATAATTTTACTTTGAAACTTACCTTGAGTGTTGATTTTTACACCTGTTGTATGTGTAAGTGGATTTTCTGCAAAAACAAAATAATGCATGTAGGCTTAAAAATACATGCAGGCATTATTTTCTGATCCTGTTCAAAACATGCCCCTGGGAATGCTTTCCCTAAATGCACCTAAAAGTACTTGTGTTGTGGAATACCACACTTACTTTTAGCTATATTGAGGTAGAACAATTTTCAGACACATGTAAATCACTATTACCACATAAATTACTAAATCTCAGAGAAGACACTTTTCATTGCAATTAGCAAGAATAAATGGATTACAGTGAGTTCTGGTTGGATAAGACCTGTGATGCAGAGACACCCACTCTCTCAAGTGACACAAGTACAAAATGCCTTCTCTGTATTGAAAAATGAAGCAGCTTTAGCAATGGAGACTTATGTGAGATCAGAAAGGAAAGAAGAAACCCAGTTCCCACAAAGATTCCATAACACAACCAAAAGCCATAAGAAAAAGCTCATTGTACTGGGAGACTCGGTTATCTGAGGCACTAATTTGGGAACTCTTTTTGAAGGGAACACCATAGTTCTAGGATCCTCAGCTAGTAGAAATGCTAATCAGATAGTCAATGCAATCAATGAAGAATATAAGGACTCTGAAGTTGACCTTATCACTATCTTGGAACTAATTACCTTGCTAGAAACAACATCCAAGCCATTCAGAGAAATTGCCAGACTCTGGGAAAGCAGATTAGGCACATGGTGACGACTGTTGCCTTTTCAGAAGTGTTACCTGTTCTTGGGAAGGGGAAAGAGATGCTAAGCCATATAAATAATTCCAATGCAAGGCTCAAAACCTGGTGTAAGGAAGAAAGTTTTGGATATATTGGGGACTGGAGCTGTGTATAGAACAGAAAGAGGCTCTATGCCACAGATGGCTTACATCTGTCTGTGGTAGGAAAAAGTATCCTTACAAGTAAATTTTAAAAGGAGCGTGTGTGCACCCATAAATGCTGTATTGGGCACGCGAGCAAAAATACACTCAATTTCATATCGTACGTGCAAGTACACGCGTATCATTTAAAATATCCCTACCACGTGTATGTGTGGAGCCTTTGCATGCATACTACAAGTGACCTGGGGGAGGGAGGGAGAGAGAGACGGAGAGGCAGACAATCTGAGAAGGTACAGAGAAGGGCAACCAAAATGATGAAGGGGATGGAACAGCTCCCCTATGAGGAAAGACTGAAGAGGTTAGGGCTGCTCAGCTTGGAGAAGAGACGACTGAGGGGGGATATGATGGAAGTTTTTCAGATCATGAGAGGTCTTGACCAAGTAGATGTGAATCGGTTATTTACACTTTCAAATAGTAGAAGGACTAGGGGGCATTCCATGAAGTTAGCAAGTAGCACATTTAAGACTAATTGGAGAAAATTCTTTTTCACTCAATGCACAATTAAACTCTGGAATTTGTTGCCTGAGGATGTGGTTAGTGCAGTTAGTGTGTTGTGTCTGAGGCACTGTGGACTCTTGGTTGCAATGGAGATGACTTCGCCCATGGGGAGGAGCCCCATGGGGAACCACTGTGATAGGCTGACACAGTTAGCAGACAGAGTCTTTATTGTACTGCTGTAAATAGATGGTAAGCAGGAAGGTAATGCACTGATCTAAGAGGTGCCAATATGCTCAACAGGCTCAGAAGTATAGTCTCACTCAGATGTTCATGATAGGCAGGAGCCCACAGTGCAGGTAACGCCGAAGCTGGTGGGTGGAATAGGAGCGCCGGTTCGTAGAGGTACTCACAGAATGACGGTGTTTTTCTGATGGTTGAATGTAGGGGCCGAAGACCCATGGTGCAGGATATGAAGAGAAAAGGCCCTCGAGGAGTGAGTACCCAAAGGTCCAATATCTTGGAAAAGAATAAGAGGAAAGACCCCTGAGGAGCAGTTGTCTAGGGAAGTGAGAGACCCCCAAGGAGCGGGTGTCTAGGGCTTCTGCTGGAGCGAGGCCCTTAGTAAATGGAGGCATCTACGCTAGCAGCGTAGAGCAGGCAGAGTAGCGAAGCGAAGTCTTTGCTAAATCAATTTGGTAGTGGAAGCGGAGGCTAGTTATACCCAGAGGTACTGACATCATGCGGTGGGGCCGCCCCCGAGGTTCCCGCCATGATGTGTATTTGGGTGTCAGAGCTGTGTGCGCTTGCACCCTAGGAGGCCATGGGAGTGAGCATGGCGGATGGGGACGCCCATGCTGGTCTGAGAACGCTGAGGCCAGCGGCACTCGGCAGCAGACAGCCATCTTGCCCAGAGAGAGGGAAAGGGGAGAAAAAAAGGTAAGGCAGAGTGGTCGCAGCCGTCTGCGACTGATGGACGCAACGTAGTGTAGCTCGGTTCAAAAAAGGTTTGGATAAGTTCTTGGAGGAGAAGTCCATTAATGGCTATTAATCAAGTTTACTTAGGGAATAGCCACTGCTATTAATTGCATCAGTAGTATGGGATCTTCTTAGTGTTTGGGTAATTGCCAAGTTCTTGTGGCCTGGTTTGGCCTCTGTTGGAAACAGGATGCTGGGCTTGATGGACCCTTGGTCTGCCCCAGCATGGCAATTTCTTATGTTCTTATGTTCTAATGAAAAGAGGAAACTTCCTGATGGTGTGAGAACTGACGTTGCTTCTACTGCCTTCATATTCAGGGGAGAGAAAAAAAGTGTGTGTGTGTATGTGTGTGTTTGAGTATATGAAAGTTCATGTATCAATGTGTGTGAGCATGTGGAGGAGAGAGAGAGTATGTGTGTGTGTGATTATGTGGGAGAGAGCATGTGTGTAATGTGAAGAAACAGCATATGTTTGTAATCATGTGAGGGGGAGAACATGGGTTTGCGTATGTGATCATGGGTATAGAGCGAGAGCCTGTGTATGACAGCATGTGTGTAGGAGAGCATATGGGAGAGAGGTTGTTTGTATGAGAGCATGTGTGTGAGATCATTTGGAGGAGAGAGAGCATGAGCCTGTGTGTGTGATTATATAGAGAGCATTGTGTATGATAATGTGGCAAGCATGTGGGAAAGAGAGAGGGTGTGTGTGTAAGAGAGAGCATGTGAGGGAGGGAAAGTACATGTATGAACATGTGTGAGAGAGTATGTATGTATTTTAGAGTGTATGTAATAGACAGGTGACAGTTTGTATATTGTTACCGCTGTCAGCTGTTTATAAATATTTTATTAATATGATTTTACAATTATGATTAATATTTCTTGATTTTATTGTTTGATGTTTTACAAGGAATGGTAATGATGTTTTATGAGGAATGGTAACATTTTTGTTTTTCTAATGTTGCACCATATACAGAGTCTGGCTTTTTTGTGATTTACAGTTCAGTTTTTGTCTGCACATTTCTATTTATACTTTATGGTCTCTTTATTCTGTATTTGGTGAGGGTTTGTTTGTGTTTTGCATGTGTGACTGAGGTGAGGTGTTCTGCCAGCATGTACACTGGCACCACACTAAAGAATGCTATTACAAACTCCAAATGCTGAAAAATCTCAAACCTCTTCTTCACTTCAGTGACTTCCGACTAGTAGTCCAGTCTTTAATTCTGTCTAAGCTGGACTACTGCAACTCTCTACTGCTAGGTCTCCCAGCTTTATCCACCAGACCATTACAGATGGTGCAGAATGCAGCAGCAAGGCTACTCACCAACACTAATAAAAGAGCCCACATAACACCTATTCTTCACAGCCTACACTGGCTTCCTATAAAAGCTAGAATCACCTACAAGACTCTATCAATGATCCACAAGGACATAATGGGCATCGCCCACCTAAATCTAAATTCGCTTCTCCGCCTTCACACATCTCAAAGACCCATCAGGCACAACTACAAAGGTTCCTTATATGCTCCCCCGATCAAAACCACATTAACAAAACGAGCACTCTCAACAGCCGGACCCACACTCTGGAACTCACTACCGCCAGATCTACGCCAAGAGACCTGCCATCTAACTTTTAAGAAAAATCTAAAAACGTGGCTTTTCAGGCAAACATATACAGAATCACAAGTTTACTTAGACACCGGCCAAAAGAAAAATAGCTCAACACCAGATCCAGTTTCACCTTTACCCCCCATCAAGACTCAACTACGTCAGATCTGAACTTCTCACCTTAAAGACTTCTTAAAGACTTCTTAAAGACTTCTTCTCTGATTCATCTGTCTTCCTTAACTCATGGATTTCTCGCATACTTTGCACATCAACATGGTCTGTGCACCCTCAAATCTCAATTTAGTCTACCCTTTAATTTTTTTCTAGATATTTATTCGCGCTATAAACATGCCAAATATTTACCTACGTCCTGTTGACGAGTTACTATTATTATTATCTATGTAATATTTAATTTAATTTATTATTAATATCTATATGTTATAGGTTATATGCTAAATGCTATATGTTATACGTTATATGTTAAGAAACGCTGTTCCATGTAACGCCATTTGTGCGAAAGTTTTGTTATATGTAAACCGACCTGATTCGATACTTGTATTGAGAATGTCGGTATATAAAAATCCGAAATAAATAAATAAATAAATGTAGTTTCTGTGTAGGTATCTATAGCAGCTTGGCTTGTCTGGTTTTTTTTAGTGATTTTTAGTCTGCTGTAATATTTGCAGTGTGCCTTTTCATAGGTAAGGTTGTCACTGACTGAATGCTGGCAGTTAGTGCTGTTTTGGTATGGAAAAGCCAAGCCTTCACCCAACATTTTACAATAACTTAATACCATATGTGTTCCAAGTCTCTCTTTTTTTTTTTTTTTGCTGTTTTTTGGTTGCCACCACAGCTGTGCATGTAATTATCACAGTAACATGTATATTGTATTTTTACCTTTGAGTGTCCTTTTTCAAGTAAAATCTATTGTTATAAATGCATAATTTTAAGCTGTCGGTGGAGAAGCCAATTGGGGGGGGGGGGGGGGGGGGGGAGGTGGTACTAGTCTGTAAGGTTCGCCTAGGGCTCCTAATATCCTTGCACTGGCCCTGGATATTGGCCTACAATTTCATATTTGAGTTCCTTCAGAACTCAGGGGGGAATACCATGTGGTCCAGTTGATTTGTTATTCTTTAGTCTTTCCTTCTGATTTATTATATTCTTCAGTTGCTCAGAATCATCATGCTCAAAAAATGTTTCCAGTGTGGGCATGACCCTGATATTCCTCCTCAGTAAAGACAGAGGCAAAGAATTCATTTAGTTTTTCTGCTATTGCCTTGTTTTCCCTGAGCACTCCTTTTACCCTTCGGTCATCTAGCAGCCCAACTGACTTCTTCACAGCCTTTTTGCTTCAAATGTACTTAAAGATTATATTGCTTGTTTTTACTTCTATGGCAAACTTCTTATTAAATTCTCTCTTCGCCAGCTTAATTACTTTTTCGCATCTAGCTTTCCAGTGCTTATGCTCTTCCCTTTTTTTTCCTCATTTGGGTCTGTTTTCTATTTTTTCAATGATGCCTTTTTGGCTTTAATTGCCTCTTTTTCCTCACCATTAAACCATATCTGCAGTCAATTGTATTTCCTTAGATTTTTTTTTTAATGCAAGGAATACATTTTGTCTGGGCCTGCGAAGAGAGAATGTGTTCAGTTTCAGGAAGGAAACTTTTGAATATTAGAGCAGAAATTATATTTATTACCCTTGTAAATACAATGAAACAGAATAGGATCCTTTATATGAGTTTATATTTTTTATCATTTCTCATACTGTCTGTGCACAAATTGTGTGTCTCCAGCTTTACTGTTGTCTGGAGCCTTTGATTAATTACAAAGCTGTTTTAATAATTCTGCAGATGGATAATATTTTAAATGGGGAAGGGTAAGAAAGATGTAATAACTTTATCCCTCTTTTGAATAAATTGTGGGAGAGGGGCAGAGGCATAATACATGAGTGGCGGTACCTTTAGTGAGTTATGCAATTTTTCAAAAGAATTTTCCTCTGTCTGCTACTTGCTATAATATCTTTATATGCACAAGGGTATTAATTCAAAAAAAATGCTGAATTAACTGCTTAATGCAGCAGCACACCAAATTTTACATCCATAGCTATCATCCCTTAGCTGCCTATTTCTGTGTTTATGCAAGGAAAAAAAAAACCCATAGTTCAGGTGATGGAACAACTAGGTCTACGGATTGAGTGATTATATAGAAAGGAAGGACCAGTCAGGAGAGCCATGTCAACAGTAGCAGCAAGATGTTAAAAAAACCAAACCAAAACACCAGACTTTTAGTATTGAAATGATGACACTAAATAAATTAATATTCAACATGAACTGTCAGGAAATGTTTGTCTTTTTGTAAATGATAACAAAATGTGCCATAGGATAGACAGCCAGGAAGGAGTAAAAAGCAAGAGGAGGGATCTAGTGAAGCTTGAGGAATGGTCTACGGATTAATGCATTTAGGATGTAAAACTCCAAGGGATTGGTACAGTCTAGGGGATAAAATTCTATGCATGAAGTAAGAGGGAGATCTGGGGGTGACTGTGTATGACAATTTCAAGGTGACCAAACAGGTGGAAAAGGCAATAGGAAAGCTTGAAAGATGTTTAGGTGCACAGGGAGAGGAATTATCAGCGGAAAAATAAGTGATATTGCCCCTATATAACTCCTTGGTAAGACCTCATTTGCAATACTGTGTAGAGTTCTGGAGACCACACCTTCAAAAGGATATAAATAGGATGGGAATGGTCCAGAGACTGGCTATAAAATGGTCAGTGATCTTCATTGTAAAGCATATGGGAATAGATTTAAAGATCTAAATATGTTTATACTACAGGAGTGGTATTCATTCCCAGCCCTTGAGGGCTGCCAACAAATGAGGTTTTCAGGATATCCCTATGAATGTGCATGCGATAGATTTGATGCTCCTGCCCCCTTGTATATAAATGGATCTCATATATATTAATTAGGGATATCCAGGAAACCTGACCTGTTGGCGGCCTTCGAGGGCTAAATATCACTGCACTAGTGGAAAGATAAGATAGAGAAGATATGATAGAGACATTTAAATACCTCAGAGGTAGGTTTCTTTCAATGGAATGGAAACTCTGAAACAAGTGGTCATGTGATGAGGGTGAAAGGGGATAGACTGAGGAATAATATAAGGAAATATTTCTTTACAGAAAGGAAGGTGGATGCATGGAACTGCCTCCTAATGGATGTGGTAGAGACAAGGACAATATCTGATTTCAAAAAAACATGGGACAACCACAAGGGATCTCTGAATAAGTGGTAGGGATTGTAGAGCTCAGCAATTGTATAGATGGGCAGTCTAGTAGGCCATAGGGTCTTTTTATGCCATCATATTTTTCTCTTTAAATGATATCCTATATGATATCAAATAATCACTTTTCCATGGCTATATTTGTGGTTGGAGTAAATATGAAATACAGAAAACACTTAATAAATAACAGATCTTTCAATTGGAAGAGAGAATTTTGAAGGTAAGTTATGAAGAGAAAAATAGCAACTATTATATAAGCAGATATTCAACAGATATTTAGGATATTTGGCATAATGTGAGTAAATGTATTTGCTTTTCATAAGAACCATAATATTGAAAATACATTGATGGTTTCATTGATTCACTTCACAGAAATCTTGACAAAGGAGTTGATTCTATGGTAGTCCTTCTAGACCTTATCACAGCTTTTGACACTGTGGAACATCAGATTACGACCCACCATTTGTTTTATTGGGGGTTGATTGAAATCTCTTTTAGATGGTTTACATTATATGTTAATGGCAGATTACAATGTTTTATGCTGGGCAATTGCTTTTCATCTTCTTGATCAGTGGTGTTCCTCATGAGGCTGTTTTATCTATTTTATTTAATTTACATTACTACCATTAGCCAAATTGATTCATATCTGAGTCCTGCTTTTGTTATGTATGCTAATGATATTCAGTTGTGCATCCCATTAGGAAAAGAAAGAATGCTATTATGAGAAGATTAAATAATTGTCTTATCAGGATCTCCGCCTGCCTGCACCTTAATTAAATCAGAGATTCTTTGGGTAAGGAAACCTTTATCTATTTTATATATTTGGTTCCATGGCATACAACTGATGTTCTTTGATTGTGTACTGATCTTGGAGATTTTGGTTGATTTACCAATGATTCTATCTGTCCAAATCTTTGTTGTTTCTAAGTCTATTTCATTCTATTTTTTATGGTGAAACAGTTCTGATGTTGCGCGCCCCGTCCGCGCATGGCCCACGCACGGGCCTGCTCACCTCGCTAGCTCCTCTGCAGGGCACGGGTTGGCCTCCCCAGGGGCAGCCGTGAGCTCCTCTAGGTCTCGGCCTCTCGCGGCGGCAGTAGCCGGGCCTTCCACTGCGCACCAGGCCTCACGCCAGAGTTCAGCGTCTCCAGTGGCATTGGCCACGCCCCTACGCATGTGCGCAAGGACCACCTGGCCTCTTGTAGGGCCAGGGGCGGGTCCTAGCTCTGCGGCATGCCCTGATTGATGGAATGATATAAGGAAGTCCTTGCCTTGGCAATCGGGTCGGCACTGTATTCTGTTCTAGTTTGCCTCCGCGTTCACAGTCTTGTTCCAGTCTTGTTCCAGCATTCTACTGTTCCTGCCTTGTCCAGCATCCTTCTGTTCCTGCATCTGTCTGTCCGTCTTCCCAGGTAGTACCATCAGACTGTCTCTCTGGTACTGACCTCGACCTGTTCCTTGACTAAGCTGTCTGCTGCCTGCATCCTGACCTCTGCTTGCCTTGTGACCTCGTCTGACCTCCGGAACCTGACCTCTGCCTTGTTGACCACTCCTCGGACTGACCCTCAGATTCTGACCTCGGCTGCTATTGACCACGTCTCCTGATTCTGGCTCTGTCCCTTGCCTTGTCATTGCCTACGCTGTTC
The DNA here is from genome assembly GCF_901001135.1 of Rhinatrema bivittatum. Taxonomy (NCBI): domain Eukaryota; kingdom Metazoa; phylum Chordata; class Amphibia; order Gymnophiona; family Rhinatrematidae; genus Rhinatrema; species Rhinatrema bivittatum. The sequence continues at coordinate 404,657,058 of NC_042617.1, read as the reverse complement.
TGGCCTTCCTTGCTCCTCCAGACCAACAGCGTGAAGTCTGACCATGCTCCCTTGCCATTCGTGGGCACGCCTCTCTACTACCTCTCTGGGATACCCTACGAGGCCCACTTAAGTCCAAGTGGCCTGGGTCCCTACGGGCGCCACCCGGGGGGGGGACACGGACCTCGGGCTTACAGTGGTGAAGCTCATCCTAGCCTCTGTCTCCTCCTGTGCTCCGCCCCCTGGGGACAGGTGCTTCCTGGTCCCTACCAGGGAGCCGTTCTCTCTGCTCCAGGACAAGGGTCCACCTCCAAGCACAACATCTGACCCTATTGGAATAAGAAAGACCTGACTGCAGTGGTTGAAGCTCTAGTTTTATATAGAATTGACCACTGCAATATTTATGTATTAATTTATAAATATTTAATATTCCATCTTTTCCTAAATTAGTCTAAAGGGGGTCTACAATAAACTTCTCATTAAAATTATAATTGAAGTTGCATCACAATTTATAATCAAAACAAAAAACATTAAACTTGATAGAACATATATACAGATTTGGTTAAAGTTATAAAGTAGATTGTAAGTAATCAACCTGATTGCAACAGTACATATAGAAGGAAATATATGGTTTATTTAGTGACTTGAATAGCAAGAATGTTAGGAAGTCAGCCCTCTGGCCACTCTAGGAGCCCTTTCGGACTATTAATAGTGATATGGACCCCTGTGTGGAGAGGTAGTGGAATGTGCTGCATGGGCAACCCTGTATGACCACTCTGACCACAGGCAGAATTGCCTGGGGGAACCAATGAGCGCTTCACCTGTACCGGCTGCCATTCTCACAGGTTGAGCTCTTGGTGTGGATGGTCAACAGGACTTAAATGGTTCTCAGCACATGACAGAAGAGAAAGTCCAGGTCAAGGCATGCAGCAAACATTGGGGTCCAAAAGGTGGTCCAAGGTCAGGGTATGCAGTGGACAAGCGGAATCCAGGAGGCAGTCCTAGGTGAAGGCAGGCAGTGAGCAAGTAGAAGTCAAGTCCAGAACCAGAATCAAACTAGGAAGGCATGAACTAGCAACACACACTGAGAAGCAGGCTACTCACGAGACCTGTTGACTTATATATCCCTGGAAGATGTGATATCATCAGCCAGTACCACAGGAAGTCCCGGCTAGGGGACCTATAAAGGCTATCCAGGTTTACAGGAAGTTCTATCCTGGGTCCTTGTAACAACACACTGCTGGAGGCTACTTTGGAATTGCTTTGAATCAGAGGCGAGAGGCTTAATATGGGGAGGCAACTGGGTTCTAACAGTATCTCCCCTGCAAATCCCTCTCCTCAATCTCTTGGGTGCACTTAGTGTGGAATTGGCAGTGAAATTCTCGAAGTAACTGTGGAGCCTGTAGATTGGAAACTGGTTCCCAGGAGTTCTCCTCAGAGCCAAAACCCTTCTAGACATTGAGATATTGCAGTTTACTATGAACACTCTTTGAAACCAAAATTTCTACAAGCTCAAAATTCAGATCTTCTTCTTTTGGAATGTCCCTGGTTTGGAGTAGGGGTCTTGAGGGTCACAAGAGGATAGCAGGTTTGAGGAGTGACACATGGAAGACATGCAATGGGGGGGGGGGGGGTAACTTCAGTTTATAGGCTACTGGGCCTATACGACGGACAATGGGAAAAGGTCCCTCGAAGCAAAGTGTAAAATTGAGGGATGGCAGTCAGAACCTCAAGTTGCTGGTGCTCAACTAGGCTAAGTCCCTCCAGTTGGAGTTGTGGGGCACACTGACATTTTTCATCTGCCTGTACCTTGGAATGTGCCGCTGACTATTTCAGGAGTTGATGAGTAGAATGCCAAAGATTCAATAGTTCTTGTCCCTTAATATCAGCTGCCTTACATCCCTGGTAGTGGGTAGTGGTACCAGGATCTGAGGATGTCACCCATATATGAAAAATAAAGGAGATAAGCCTGTGGACGTGTTGACATGATTGTTATGGCAGGCCTCTGCCCATGGAAGAAGTGAGGACCAGTTATCCTGTCGCTGATTGATGTAGGACCATAGGAAGGATTTAAGTGATTGGTTGGTTTGTTCAGTCTGACCATTAGTTTGAGAATGGTATGCAGAAAAAAAATTCAGGGTGATATCAAATCTCTTGCATAAGCTTTGCCACTTATGGGTGGTTAACTGAACACCTCTGTCAGCTACAATGTGGACAGAAAGGCCATGTAGGCAAAAGATGTGCTCAATGAAGAGTTGGGCTAATTTGGGTGCTGATAGTAGTCTTGGGAGGGCACAAAGTAGGCCATCTTCAAGAACATGTTGAAGATGGTAGTATTGCCTGCTGATGGTAGTAGATTGGTGATAAAATTTGTAGCCAAGTGGGTCCAAGGTTCCTTGGGAGCCAATAATGGCTGAAGTAGTCCCCAGGGCTGGCCTCTGGGAGTCTTAGTCATGGCATAAGTTGGACATGAGTCTATGTACCTTTTTAGATCTTGCCACAGGTGAGGCCACCAATAGTAGCAGGTAAGGAGTTCTAAGGTCCTAGTGAAACTTGGATGCCTGCAATGCTTGAATCATGGGCCCATTTTAGCACCCATTGTTGAAGATGCAATGAAACCACAGTCATCCCTGGTAGTATGGTCACAGCAGCCGCTAACTGGATCCTGGCTGGATTGATAATGGCCCTCATAGGATCTGGGAGGTTCTCCTCCTCGAAAGAGCGGGAAAAGGCATCAGCATCTTGGTTCTTGACTGCTCATCGATATCTCAGAACAAAATCAAAGCGATTAAAGAATAGGGGCCAGCAGACCTGGTGGGGATTCAATCATTGGGCCTGTGCCAAGTATTCATTTTTTAAGATCGGTGTAAATTGTTACTTGATATCAAGTTCCTTCCAGCAGATGGTGCCACTCCTTGAGGGCTAACTTACTGCTAGCAGTCCTTGGTTACAGATGGTATAATTTCTCTCTGCTGGGGAGAATTTCCTTGAGATGAAGGTACAAGTTACCAGGGCACCCTGGGGGTCATGTTGTTGCAAGATCACTTCCACTCCAAGTAAATGGCATCAACCTCTAGGATGAATGGTTTTGTGGGATCCAGGTAGCATGACAAGGATCATGTGTAAATTCCTGCTTGAGGTGGTTGAAGGCTTGGAGGGCTTCCTGATTCCAGAACTGGGGCTCATCTCCTTTCTTAGGCCTGGATTTATCAAAATGCACTAAATATCGCATGCGATAGGAAAAGGGGTGTGTTTTATGGCAATAGGCAGTTTATCACAATTTGAGCTAATACCTATGCAAAGCGCTATCCACTTTGCAATAAGTGCCCTAACTATCAGGGCCCTCTTACAACCACTGGGGGGGGGGGGAAGAAGAGAGAGACTAGCCATATTGCCCTCATACTAGGTAGGTATTTATACATCTATATGAGGCCTACCTTGTCACTTGAGGTGAGGTTTAGCTATTAGTGTAGGGGTTAGGGGCCACTTTGACATTCAAAGTGAGATGTACGAACAGAACAGTGCTCTTTTGTGAAGATTTGATGATTTTCGGAGTGAGGAAACTCACACAAAGATGAGATTTGTGCAGTGTTCTCTCAACCTAGCTTGATGGACTCGTGTGAGTTTCCTCATTCCGAAGGTCATCAAATTTCACAAAAGAGCATTGTTCTGTTCATACGTCTCACTTTGAATATCAAAGTGGCCCTAACCCTTACCTTAATATCTAAACATCACCTCGAGTTATAAGGTGGGCCTCCCATAGAGGTATAAATACCTATCTAGTGTGAGGGCATTATGGCTAGTCTCTCTCTCTCTCTCTCTCATAAATGACCCCCTTAGTGAAGGCCATGAGCAGAGCCACCATTGAGGAGTAGTTGTGGACAAAGAGCCTTGAGTCCCACAGCCCAGTGGAGAATCATGTTCAGGATCCATCCAAAGACCAGTCACAAAGATGATATACCCCAAGAAGGGGAGTTCCTTCTGCTCAAAGGAACATTTTTCTAGCTTGGCATATAACTGATGTTGTCATAGACATTGTAGCATTTGCCTGATATGTGTGTGCTGCTGGTCCAAGGTTCTAGAGTGAATGAGAATATCATTCAGATAGACAATTACATGTGAATGTAGCAGTTCTCAAAATATCTCATTTACCATCATCTGGCAAACTGTGGGAGCATTGCATAAACCGAATGGCATGACTAGATATTCAGAGTGGCCGTCACATGTATTAAAAGTTGTTTTTCATTCATTGCCTTCTCTAATGTGAATTAAATTGTATGCTCCCCGCAGGTCCAATTTGGTAAATATTTTTGCCCCCTCAGACGATCATATAGTTTGGTGATCAGTGGTAAAGGGTACTAGTTCTTTGTGATCTTGTACAAGCCACAGTAATTGATACATGGTTGAAGGGACTCATCCTTCTTGGCCACAATGAAAAATCTGGCACCAGTGGGAGAAGATGAAGGACAAATAAAGCCCTTCGCCAGGTTATCTCATATATACTGGGACATAGCGATGATATCCAGCTCAAAAAGAAGGTACACTCTGCCCTGTAGTAGCATCTTTCTAGGAAGAAGTTCTATAGGGATATTGTAGATCCTGCATGGGGGTAGAACATCAGCCTGCTATTGGCTGAAAATGTCAGCAAACTCCGCATACTGCGGGGGCAGGCCAGGGATCATTATAGATATATACTTCAGCTGTAAAGCAGGAGGTCAAAGTTGAATCAGACATCAATCCTGGCAGGTAGTGCTCCAGCAAGCCAGCTGTAGAGATGACCAATCAAAGCAGGGTTGATGTATGATCAACCAAGGAAGGCCAAAAATTATATTGTTAACTAGTCTGGGGAGTATGTAGAACCAGAGTCTCCTGGTGGAGGAGGCCCATACACATATAGAATGGGGCCATTATCCACACCACTCGATTGGGTAAAGGTTCCCCAGAGACAAAAGACACCGAGAGGGTAGTCACCAGAGGTTCAGTAGGAATTTGGTAACATTGGACCACAGCTTTGTCAATGAAATTTTCAGCAGCTCCAATGTCCACAAAAGCTTGACGATGGACCTGGAAGTTTCCCAAGGAGATACATACAGGAATTAGCAGTTGGGGAAAGTTACCATGACAACTTAGGGTGGCTTTTCCCACCATCCCTAGGCCTGGGAGTTTCCTGGCTTGGTTGTACACTGACTGGCATAATGTCCAGAGCCAGTGTAGAATAGGCATAGATTCAGACATCTCCTGTGCTGACAATCTTCTTGTGCCAATCAGAGACATTCCAGCTGTATGGGCTCATCAGGGGACTCAGGAATCGGTGGCAAGCTGGGAGCAATGACCGGATGTTGAAACTGCGGGGCTAGACATATAGGATGCGAGCTTTGCTTATTTCCTTAGCCCTTTCTCGAAAGCGGAGGTTGAGATGAATTGCCAGTCTAATAAAACCCTCCAGGTCTTCCAGTGAGTCTCACCCAGCGAACTTGTCTTTCAAAACCTCTGGTGGGCCCTGATGGAAAATTGCCAGAAGACTGTCATCCTGCCACTGCAGCTCATAATCCAGGATCCGGAAATGAATGGCATAGTCACCAACAGTTTGGGAACTTTGCCGGATTTGGAGGAGATTGGCCACAGCCGAAGATGTCTGTCCTGGCTCATCAAAGATAAGCCAGAATTTGCAGAGAAAGTGGTCTAGGTTTTTGAAGATTGGATCCTTCAGCTCTCACAATGGTGAGGCCCAGGCTGAGATGGGGTCCCCTAGCAGAGACAGAATAAAATTAATTTTAATATTGTCTGTTAGGAATAGAGCCATCTGTAGGGTGAAGTGCATATGGCACTGATTGATAAAGCCCCAACATTCTCGGGGGTCACTTCTGACCAAGCATAATCTCCACATTGGACCCCACCCTGGACTTTCCCCAATGAAAAGAAAAATCAAAATCAGTAGCAGTGTACTGCCTGTATTGTATGAGACCACTGAGTAGAAACATCCCTTTACCAGTGCCAAATCAAAGTTTGTGATCTTTTTAAAAACTATGTGAGAGCTCCTATTAGCATGTCCATCTACATCAAAAGCTAGAGAGGAAATACAGAGCTTCTTGCACATGATTAGAATTTACTAGAGATGTGAATCGTGTGCCCGATCGTCTTAATGATCGGGTTCGTCTAGAGGGGGGAAAAAATCTGATCGTGGGTGATATGAATCGGAATTGGTTCCGATTCACATCGTTATTTTTTTTTTTAGTGAGGCCCGACCCTTTAAAATTAACCCCTTACCTTCCCCCACCCTCCCAAACCCCCCCAAAGTTTTTTACGAGTACCTGGTGGTCCAGTGGGGGCGCGGGGACCGATCTCCCGCTCTTGGTCCATAGGCGCCATTTTGGCTGCCAATCAAAAATGGCGCCGATGGCCCGATAAAAAAAAAACAACCCACCCGACCCTTTAAAAATGACCCCTTAGCTTCCCCCACCCTCCCGAGCCCTCCAAAACATTTTAAATTTACCTGGTGCTTTAGTGGTGGTCTCGGGAGCGATCTCCCGGTTTCGGGCCGTCGGCTGCCACTCATAAAGATGGCGCCGATGGCCCTTTGCCCTTACCATGTGACAGGGTATCCGTGCCATTGGCCGGCTCCAGTCACATGGTAGGAGCACTGGATGGCCGGCGCCATCTTTAAATATGGCGGCGGCCATCTTTATGACGGTGGCAGCCATCTTTAAAGATGGCGACGAACATCTTTACGATGGCGGCGGCCATCTTTAAAGACAGCGACGGCCATCTTTATGATGGCGGTGGCCATCTTTAAAGATGGCGCCAGCCAGCCAGTGCTCCTACCATGTGACAGGGGCCGGCCAATGGCACGGATACCCTGTCATATGGTAAGGGCAAAGGGCCATCGGCGCCATCTTTATGAGTGGCAGCCGACGGCCCGAAACCGGGAGATCGCTCCCGGGACCACCACTAGACCACCAGGTAATTTTAAAATGTTTTGGGGGGGATCGGGAGGGTGGGGGAAGCTAAGGGGTCCTTTTTAAAGGGTCGGGTGGGTTTTTTTTTTATCGGGCCATTGGCGCCATTTTTGAGTGGCAGCCAAAATGGCGCTGATGGACCGAGAGCGGGAGATCGGTCCCCGCGCCCCCACTGGACCACCAGGTACTCATAAAAAGCTTTGGGGGGGTTTGGGAGGGTGGGGGAAGGTAAGGGATTTGTTTTATAGGGTCGGGGTGGGTTTAGGGGTTTTTTTGGTGTGCCGGTTTTCCCCGCCCTCCCCCCTCCCCCGATTTACGATTTTTCACGATAAATCGGGGGAATTTCTATTGTATCGCGACTGTTAACGATTTTTGATGATTTAAAATATATCTGACGATTGTTTTAAATTGTCAAAAAACAATTCACATCCCTAGAATTTACAGTGTGAATGGGTCAGTGTCACTTCATCCAGATAGCAGTTAAAGACTAGTTTTAAAATACTGCACCATGATTTGTCCTCTGGCTAGTCTCTTGCCAATTTGTGCTGCTTCAGATCTGTCAATGCTCTGACAAGGCAGTGAGGTCATATAGGCAAGAGCTGGTTGCTAAGTGTTGAGTTCGTGCCTGTTCTTGCCCTCGCTCCACCCTCTCTACCTCTGAGGCGACTCCCTTCGGGTCTGATGGACAGATGCTGCCGCGGCTTCTCCTCAGCGTTTCTTCCTGGAGTCCCCAGGCTGGCCTGACGCTGCAGATCCACCATATTCCTGATGACGTAGGGCACGCATGCGGGCTCCGAAGTTTGTACCAGCAAGAGCGCGAACCTCGGGGGCGTTCCCCCATATTGACGTCATCTACTTCCAACATAAAAGTTCTTTGCTTACACTTACGAATCGAGTTAGCAAGGGATTGGTTGCGGGGATCATTCCAACCTGCTTCATTCTCTGCTGCTCTGCCTCTTTGAACTTACCAGGGGTACCCGCTCCTCACGGGCCCCGCTCTCTCCTCTTGTTTTCAGATTCCTAAGACGGGATCCGGTACTCGCTCCTCGAGGGCCTATGTCCCTGAATGCTCAGAAGACTCCCTACTCCCTGGAAGCGATCGCAGACGTGAACATTGTGAGTTTCCGTTCCAGTTGCATATAGGAACTGGTACTCGCTCAAGGGCCCATGTTCCTAGAACTCTGAAGATTCTCTTCTGTCTCAGACGATATCGCAGGTACGGAGATCGTGAGTTATTACAGATTGCAGATAGGAACCGGTACTCGCTCCTCGAGGGCCTATATTCCTAAAACCTTACGAAGACACTTCTATTTCAGAAGTTATTTCATATACAGATATTGAGTTCTTATTATAGTCTGCCTAGAAACCATTACAGAGATAATTAACTGTGAGTTACCATCGCTCACTCAGAGCTGTTCCTGGAACCAGGTACTTGCTCCTCAAGGGCCTAACTCTCTCCAGCTGCTGAGCCTTATTATAATCTATGTGTGTCATTTACTTCTGCTTATGTATCCAGCATACCCTGTCTACTCACTATGAGTCTCTTTCTACAGCTCAGCAAACCTGGAGATTGCAGTTCCAGGATCTGAGGGACTTCAGCCCTGCCGGGCACATCAGCTCACTACTGCCACCTCTGGTGGTTCTACTACCTGTCTAATAAAGAACTATCTATCTGTGTCTGTCTCCATACTCCAGCCTAGTCGGTGGTCCCTCTCTTGATATCCTCTTGAGGGCGCTGTCATCTGCCATCGACCCAAGGATTCACCATTCTACATTAGAGTGCTCATCTTTCACACTTCAAGAGCTGAGTACAACATCTGCTACCTTGCAGTCTACCCTCAAATGTTGCTAACATCTTCTTCCTCAGGAATTGTATTATAACCAATTGCTACTTCTTAGCAGGAGCCATACAGAGGGCCTACACCTCCCTTCAGGGAGACTCTCGTATATAAGGTTGCCACTCTGTGCTGAGATTCATAACAGATACTATTTCCTCCTCTCTGGAAGAACAGATTTTAGATGGTTGCTGACTTCTCCTCTCTGAGGAGCAACTCCATAACAGCTTCTATTACAGATTGCTATGCAACAGTCCTAACCTATAACAGACTGTTAACTCCTAGCAGACACTCTAACAGATAATTCCACCTCCTGGTGGGGTAAGCCATAACAGATTGCTAACCCCTCTCTTCTACAGGAGTCAGATTACAACAGATTGCCAACTCCGCCTTCCTGGCGGGGAAATCGATAACAGATTGTTAACTCCGCCCTCCTGGCGGGCAGATCGCTAACAGATTGCTAACTCCGCCCCCCCCCCCGGCGGGGTGATCGCTAACACTAAATTACCTGTATCTGTATATTTATTAAGAGCGGAGCCATAGACTTCAATGATTCATAGAAATAAATGGGAAACAAATAAATGAGTTGAAGATTATTAGATTCATTCATTGGACCTCTCTATTTGTTATGGGAGGTCTCAAATGAAACAAATATGGGCTCATTTGTTATGTTTTGCCTATTCAAATGTGCATCCCTATTATCCATCCTCACAAAGCTGTACAATTTTAGACCTGCTCCAAAGCGGGTCTAAAGTTATCAGGCTAACAACTGAAACTATCCTCAGTTCCCTGGGTAACTTTACCCTGCCCCAGAATGCATTTATCTGGCTAAAATCTAGTTGGATCAGTGGATTTCTCAGACCTCATTATTTATTTTATCGGTGAATGCTCAATCTGGGACTAAGAAAACATTAGTTTTTTTTATGCATTTTGTGTGATACAAAGCCTGATTGTCTTTGTGTCACCAAATCATGGCTAATTTTTCAATCAAGGGATTTGAGAAGAGGAGGTGGTTTATTATTATTTAAGAAGGAATTAAGTTTTCATATAATTAAAGTTAAGTATTCTCCACTGTTTCAAATATTGGTTGCAACAACCCATGATAATACTTTAAAATCTTCGACTCAGTGTGTGGCAGCAGTCAAAAAAGCAAACAGAATGTTAGGAATTATTAGGAAGGGATTGGTTAATAGAACGGAAAATGTCATAATGCCTCTGTATCGCTCCATGGTGAGACCGCACCTTGAATACTGTGTACAATTCTGGTCGCTGCATCTCAAAAAAGATATAGTTGCGATGGAGAAGGTACAGAGAAGGGCAACCAAAATGATAAAGGGGATGGAACAGCTCCCCTATGAGGAAAGGCTGAAGAGGTTAGGGCTGTTCAGCTTGGAGAAGAGACGGCTGAGGGGGGATATGATAGAGGTCTTTAAGATCATGAGAGGTCTTGAATGAGAAGATGTGAATCGGTTATTTACACTTTCAAATTATAGAAGGACTAGGGAGCATTCCATGAAGTTAGCAAGTAGCATATTTAAGACTAATCAGAGAAAATTCTTTTTCACTCAACGCACAATAAAGCTCTGGAATTTGTTGCCAGAGGATGTGGTTAGTGCATTTAGTGTAGCTGGGTTCAAAAAAGGTTTGGATAAGTTCTTGGAGGAGAAGTCCATTAACGGCTATTAATCAAGTTTACTTAGGGAATAGCCACTGCTATTAATTGTATCAGTAGCATGGGATCTTCTTAGTGTTTGGGTAATTGCCAGCTTCTTGTGGCCTGGTTTGGTCTCTGTTGGAAACAGGATGCTGGTCTGACCCAGCATGGCAATTTCTTATGTTGTTATTCATATGATGTCACTATATGTTTGATGTATTATCCACCTGGGTCTTTGATGCATAAGATGCCACTGTTTTTTGAAATTATGTCAAATTACATGTTGATTTAATATGAACTATAGCCTTGGTGATTTTAATTTGTAGATAGATCATATTCTCACTATGATACATTTTTAGAATCAATGTTGGGGTTGGGCTGGGCACAATTTGCTCATTGCACAACGCCTTGTGCAGGTGTTAATTTCTGAGAGTAAAATGGGTGGCTTGGACAGCAGATCTCACAAGACTGCAAGGCCACATGCAGTTTCAATTGCAGAGGAAAGCCAGCAGAAGGAAAGGCAACAACAGATAAGTGTTGCTATCTGACCTCCTCCCCCTGCTGGTGGAAGGACATCCTGCAGGCCAGGAAGAAAAGAACATGAAGACTGTAGTTGTGCTTCAACTCCTTCCTATCAGGCTTTTTCCATGGCACACCTGCACTGCAGCCATGGCATGCCAGTTAGAAAATACTGATATTAGGCATTCTTGTACCAATTGTACTGGCTCTTGGTCAAAAGCAGGATAAAATTCAAAACTCTTTGCTTTTTCTTTAAATGTATGAATCAACTGGCCCCTAAATATTTTTCCCAGCTTCTGTTCTCTTACACTCACACTAGAAAACTCTGATCCTCCCAAATGGCTCTTCTATCCTCCCTTCCTCTGACTTCTGCCAGATTAACTTGCTTGAGACTTCAAGCATTAAGATGCTATGCCGGAAAAATAAAGACAAGATACTACTACCCATGCACCTTGAAACTTCTTAACTCAACTTCCCAACCCCCTAATCTAACCTTCCAACCCCTTCCCTAACAATCCCCTTCCTAGCCCTATCCTAAACCCCCCCGCCCCCGACCTTTGTTTTACCTTCTGCACCTGCCTCTAGGCAAATGGCCGCTGTGCCGGGAGCCTCTGACTCCGCCCCACCCCCTGGACTGCCCCGCCCCACCTCCTCCCCACCCCATTTTCAAAGCCCCGGGACATACGTGCATGGCCAGGCCTTTCTAAAATAGGCCCAGCACGCGCGTAGGACTTTTAAAATCCGGGCCTTAAATTTCAATATTGCAACTTATTCGGCTAAAGTCTCTACATCCATATAAACCCTCTTCTCTAGTCACCAAATTCGCTTCCTATCCATTTCCACTTACAGCTGAAGCTCGCTCCTCTTACTCATTTTCAAGATCCTTCACTCTGCAGCTCTTCACAACCTCTGCTTTTATTTGCTCATCAGGGAAGTCACTCATAACTATTAGAGATGTGAATCGGAACCGGTTTCCGGTTCCGATTCACATTGTGGTTTTTTTTTCGTCCGGCCTGATCGCGGTTTTGTTTCTCGGGTACATGGTAGGAGCACTGGATGGCCCGCGCCATTTTTAAAGATGGTGCCGGCCATCCAGTGCTCCCTCCATGTGACAGGGGCCGGCCAATGGCATGGATACCCTGTCACATGGTAAGGGCAAAGTGCCATTTTTATTAGTGGCAGCCGACGGCCTGGGAGCAGGAGATCGCTCCCGGGACCCCCACTGGACCATCAGGTACCTGTAAAAAGTTTTTGGGGGGGGTCGGGAGGGTGGGGGAATCTAAGGGATTAGTTTTAAAGGGTCGGGGTGGGATTAGGGGTTATTTTTGTGTGCCATTTTTCCCGCCCTCCCCCAAAACCATAAGAGAATCCCCATGAACAATATCATGGGATTTTCCTATCGTTTTGGGGGAGCCCCTGATTTCTGACGATTTTGAAAATATCATACGATATTTTCAATCATCCAAAGCCCGATTCACATCCCTAATAACTATGCCATTCTCCTCTACTGCCAACTCTGTGCTTTCTATCTGTCTGCACCTGTTGTCTGGAACAGACTTCTTGAGTTGGTGGTGTGTCTTGCTCCCTCGCTTGCCTTATTTAAATGCAATCTAAAAATGTACCTTTTTAATGCTGCTTTTAAATGTTTACCCCTGATAATGCCACTTGCAGCCTTATTGATTTTAACCATTTTAAATTAAATTTGCAATGTACATTTTGCCCTGCATGTTTGATTTGCTTATATTGTAAGCTCTGCTGTTATAAAACCCAGCCGTGGCAAGCCGCGAACGGCACTTACCCCCATCCCTAGGGGCCGGTCGGACCGCCGGCACTAGGCATCCCCGCGGGACTTCTCAGCGGCAGCATTCGCTGCAGGTCCAAGATGGCCGCGGTCTCTCTCCCCGCGCGGCTTAGCTCCGCCCCCTGACTTCAGCTAGGGCCGCGCGGGCGGCTCTGGTCCCAGATTTAAAGGAACACTCACCGGATATGAGCTGGTTCCTTCCTGCGGTTCCCTATTGGCTGGGGACTATTTAAGCAAGGTCTGGACCTCCAGTCCTTGCCTTGTCTTCTTGGCTCCTGCGTTTGTTTTGTTCCTGGTTCCTGTTTGTCCTCCTGAGCTGTTTCCTGGTCCGGCTGACGTTCCTTCTGGTTCCTTGATTCCTGGCGTGGCTGCGGACTTCTCTGGCTTCTGACCCCTGGACTGGCTGCGGACTTCTCTGGCTTCTGACCCCTGGACTGGCTGTGGACTTCTCTGGCTTCTGACCCCTGGATTGGCTGCGGACCTCTCTGGCTTTTTGACCCCTGGACTGGCTGCGGATCACCCTGGTTCACGACTTCTGGATTGGACTTCTTCACGAGATCCGCGGGGTTTGCTCCTCGACCTGCTGGAGGCGCCAGCATCTGGATTACACGACCTGCAGGAGGCGCCTGCGTCCAGATCTTACCCTTTCCATCTGCAACCCCGAGAATCAGCCTCGCCTAACGACGGTGGTCTACTTGATCATCGTCGAACCAAGGGTCCACCACTCGGTTCATAACATCTGCAGAGCAGGTATTGCCTCTTATATGTCTTTGTACAGCATTGCATATCTCAAATAGTGCTATAAAAGTGATAAGTAATAGTAGTAATAGTGGAAAGTATAGTCACTCCTGATATGTTGTCTTGCTCAGAAGTAAGTCAGTGTAAACAAAGCATTTTTCTTATTTTTTGGCATCAGCATGTATGTTATCAAACCAAAACGTATATATATTATTTACTATAAATCCATTATAAATATAAAAATGTCTATTTTTTCTTTTCCCCATTAACTCTTATGTATTTCAGTTGTTTGAAAAAAATGGGAAATACAGTATAGCCAAGCATTTTTGGCTTCATGCTCTTGTTTTAAGCTGATATCATCATTATGTCAGCATATACTCAATGTGTTTCCTTTGTAGGATTTATTGAGTAGGTGATATTTGTTAAGAATATAGAATCAAGATATGTGGGTATTTTGGGAGGCCCAGAGTGCTTTTTATACATAAAGGGGTAGATTTTAGAAAAGTACGCCCGCGCGTACTTTTGTTCATGCACCAGGCGCAAACAAAAATACACTGATTTTATAAGATACGCGCGTAGCCGCATATATCTTATAAAATCCGGGGATGGTGCGTGCAAGGGGGTGCACCGAGCCCTGCGCGTGCTGCCCGTTGCCTCCGAGGCCGCTCTGAAATCGGAGCGGCCTCGGAGGGAACTTTCCTTCGGCCTCCCCCCACCTTCTCCTCCCTTCCCCTACCTAACCCCCCCCCCGCCAGCCCTAGCTACACCCCCTCTACATTTATCGCAAAAGTTACGCCTGCTCCAGTTGGCCGCCGCTGCATGATTCCCCGGCCCAGGAGCGACTTCGGAGGCCTTGGCCACGCCCCCGAAATGCTCCCGGGCTGGATCCATGCACCCCGGAATGCCCCGAACGTCGCGCCGTCCCGACATGCCCCCCAACATGCTCCCCTAGCAAAGCCCCAGGACTTACGCATGTCCCAAGGCTTGCGCGTGCCGCCGAGCCTATGCAAAATAGGCTCGGTGTGTGCAGGGGGGGGTGTGTGTTTAAAGGGTTACGTGCATAACTTATGTGCGTAACCCTTTTAAAATCTACCCCAAAGTGTAAACCATCACATTGAGCTACATTCTATTCCTTGGTTAATAGTTGGTCATTTTTTATTGTATACATGATATTACCTCATGATAGCTGACACCAAGCACTGTAGTCTCCCTTTAATGAAATCTAAACTCTGTGTGCTTTCTAATGAGTTTTCTGCCACTGGAAAGACAGATTTATGAAAAGAAAATAAGTAGAACCAGTATTACAGGGTTTAATTTCTCTGTGGTCCTATATTTCTTAAAATCTTGTGAATTACTAATAGTCCAAGGAATGGTGCTTCTTACGCGCAGCTGCTGCATATAAAAGTCAGATGTACTAAGCAGTTTTCCCACAGAAACAAAATGAGAAAAAACTTTTAGCACATCTTGCCCTATAATGATGTAGTCTACAGATCTTCAATTTAAATTGCAGGACTATCATTTGATGCTTTTAACATTTCATAACCGTACTCTTCAATCTGTAGATGGCAGTAGCACTTTGCTGCACAGTTTATTGGAAAGAAGATTACAAATCCAATTCAGAATTACTTTGTTCCATATTTGGGCCAGTATGAATAAATAGTGCCAACCTCAGGCAATAAACTTGAGTTGGGCTTTTCAAATACATCAATTTGCTGAAGTGATGATCCTCGCCTTTCTGCATAATATTCTCATTGGGGTAAACCAAATCTTTTCCTTTGAGATATATATATATTTTATTTGAAAAGTAGTAAAATATACTTTTGTGGTTAGTTTTTACCTTGGAGATAACCATAAATAAAAATATTGAGCTAAACATTCATGTTAGCCAAGGATATAAAAAGGTTAAATTAAAAGTGCCAGTCCACACATACAAGTTGATGGCTCTTAAGCTTCAGGTTATGTTTATATTTAGCAAGATTATTTTGTGTCCCAAAGGATACTGTCTTTTTAAATATAAAATCATGATGTTTTATTTTAAAGTGCACATGCATTAAAATAGAGACATTTGGCAACTATTTTAAAAATGTCACTATTAAAATCCTAGTGATATTCGGTTAATTGAATCCTTAGCAGGACCTATACTGTGGAACACCATGCCACTAGAGATCAGACTACAAAGAGACCTCAAAACTTAAAAAAAAAAAGTTTAAAAACCTGGCTTTTTAAACAAGCCTTTTACAAAGAGAACGGAGAATTGAAACTATAAAAAACCGACAGAACATCAGCACACAGCACTTTTTTCCAACACATGCGTTTTTTTTATTAGTTTATTATTTTAACTCACGGCTAACATAATAGAAATACACAGAGCATGAGAATTATACTTGTAAATAAAGTATGATGCATGTATAAAAGGACAAGACTTATCACACTCATCAAATAATATTTATTATTAAATGATGTAACCAAACCTTAATGGCACTTGTTAGAATGTACTACCCGACACATTTACCAACTTTAATTTATGTGCCTGTATGTAAACCGTTGTGATGGTATATAACTTAACGATGGTATAGAAAAGATTTTAAATAAAATAAAATAACTAAAATAAATTTTGAAAAAGTAACTCTTATTCAAGAATAGACAACATTGAATCATAATCCTCCTATGCTTTGACTTTTATATACAAAAAATACATTTTTACAGATTGAACCCACTTTTGTTTGCTTATGAGGTAGAACACATTCGAGATCTGAAGCTGCAAACATTCATAATCTGCTTTGGAGTCCAGGGAAGGTTTGTCTAATATGATAAATACTTTTGGGCCAGATTCACTTTCAGAAGTTTATGCCTTCACTGGAGGCTGAAAATTGAGGGCCGGATTTTAAAAGCCCTGCGTGCATAAATCCGGCTGGATTTACGCGCGCAGGGCACTCGATTGCCTATTTTGCATAGGCCAGCGCGTGCATAGCCCTGGGACACGCGAAAGTCCCAGGGTTTCGTAAAAGGGGCGCGGGAGGTGGCGTGTCCGGGGGCATGTCCAGGGGTCAAGAGGCGGTTCGGGGCGGGTCCGGGGGACGTGGTGCTGGCCCGGGGGCATGGCCGAGGCCTCCGGACCACCCCCTGGGTCGGGTGATGGCGTGCCAGCAGCCCACTGGCACACGCAGATTTACGCCTGCCTTGGGTAGGCGTAAATCTGCCGACAAAGGTAGGGGGGTTTAGATAGGACCGGGGAGGAGGGGAAGGTGAGGGGAGGCGGAAGGAAGGTTCCCTCCGAGGCCGCTCCGATTTCAGATCGGCCTCGGAGGGAACAGCAGCACGCGCAGGGCTCACAAATGTGCACCCCCTTGCATGCGCCGACCCCAGATTTTATAAAATCCAGCGTACTTTTGTTCGCACTCGCGCTGTTTTTGAAAATATACCCCTGAGTTTTTACAAATTTCTACTATTGTAAAAGAGGCTATTTGGCTGTTATTCAGTATGCATTGAAAAACTCCTATAGCTTTTTGAAGTGAATATATCTGTCTATTTATCTATATCCTCTTCCCCCCTCCCACTACCACCTATGGGAGAAGTCATATAAATAACTCCAACTCTCAGCTGTGTGATTTAGAATGGGCATGTGCAACATGCCTATAGAACTAAAGGGTCTCCTGGGGATAGGGAGGAGAGGCTAGAACAGAAAAGAAAAAATACATAAAGTAAAATAAACACACAGGAGTGAATTTTCCAATGAGTTTCATGCGTAAAAGTAGCACATATTGTAGCAATTTTCAAAAGCATATTTATACACATTGAGGTGTAATTTTCAAAAGGATTTACATGTGTAAATGTAACTACTATTGTAACAATTTTCAAAAGCCATTTACCCACATAAAATGCACTTACACAACTAAATCCTATGGACAATTCAATAGCATATATTGTAGCAATTTTAAAAAGTCCACTTATACAAATAAAGTGCATTCACATGTGTAAAATCCATTTTTAAGCTTGTAAATGCTTTTGAAATGGACGTAATGGACGGCTGGCGCCATCTTTAAAAATGACATGGGCCATCTAGTGCTCCTACCATGTGACAGGGGCTGGCCAATGGCATGGATACCCTGTCACATGGTAAGGGCAAAGGGCCATCGGCGCCATTTCTATTAGTGGAAGCCGACGGCCTGAGATCGGGAGATCACTCCTGGGACCACCACTGGACCACTAGGTAATTTAAAATGTTTTTTTGGGGAGGGGTTCTGGAGGATGAGGGAACCTAAAGGAGCTGTTTTGAAGTGTGGGGGTGGGTTTATTGTTTATTGGCTCGGGCACAGCCGATTAAAAAAAAACCAAAAAAACCCAATCGGGCCGCAGGAAAACAAATTCACGATGTGAATCGGAACCGGAACCGATTCCGATTCCGATTCACATCTCTAATAACAAATGCTATATTTATAGCAAAAATAGTGTCTGTGATAAAAAAAAAAAAAAGGGGGCATGGTTAGGCTAATATCTGCAAGGTGCATTAATTTTCACTTCACACACTGATTAATCTACAGCAGGCATGGTACATTAGAGAGAGAGAGAGACTCTGTAGAGACCAATATATAACTTTACTATTTATACCACTGTAAGAGGGGGCACTTTTAATTCAGTGTAGGGTTTGGGGTAGGGTAGATTTGTGGGGGTGGTTATACAAACACAGTAGGAGGTTTTGAACAGCAAAGTTTATTTATTTATTTTATTTATTTATTTCAAAGTTTTTATATACTGTGCCAAGGGATAATATTTTATCCGTCTAGGCGGTGCACATAATAAAAACATACATAATTTCATAACGATACGACAAATTAAGATACAGTGTGAATACATTCAAACTAAAACATTATCAGACATATTACTGTTAGGGAGGTCATTGCGGTATATTATAAGCGAAAGTGAATAAATATGTTTTCAGTACTTCAGTTGACATCACTGAAGATTTTCTGCTGGTTGAATCAATGAAAGGAACAAAAGGAGTTGATTTGTACAATGTACTCTATATGTAGCTTTACACAAGGTCCTGACACAAAATGATAAATGACCCTGTTAGATTCTTATACTGTATAGAAAACTGAAACACATAGCATTATAGTAAAAGGAAAAGACATATTTCCATTGGAAAAATTAAAGGGTAGATTTTTTAAAAAAGCGTGATCGCGTACTTTTGTTTGCGCAGCAGGCGCAAACAAAAGTACGCTGGATTTTATAAGATACGCGCATAGTCGCGTGTATCCTCTAAAATCCTGGATCGGCGCGCGCAAGGCTGCCGATTTTGGGCAGCCGGCGCGCGCCGCTCAGCCTGCCTCCGTTCCCTCTG
This sequence comes from Rhinatrema bivittatum, assembly GCF_901001135.1. Classification (NCBI taxonomy): domain Eukaryota; kingdom Metazoa; phylum Chordata; class Amphibia; order Gymnophiona; family Rhinatrematidae; genus Rhinatrema; species Rhinatrema bivittatum. The sequence continues at coordinate 404,638,235 of NC_042617.1, read as the reverse complement.
AGGCCGCTCCAAAATCGGAGCGGCCTCGGAGGGAACTCTCTTTCGCCCTCCCCTCACCATCCCCTCCCTTCCCCTACCTAACCCACCCCCCTGGCCCTATCTAACCCCCCCCACCTTTATCCATTGATTTACGCCTCCTGGAGGGAGGTCTCGGCATGCCAGCGGGCTGCTGGCATGCCGAGACCCAACCTGGGGACGGTTCCGGAGGGCGTGGCCACGCCCCGGAACGCCCCGGCCTGAAACCACGCCCCGGGCCCGCCCCCGAAACGCCGTGTCCCGCCCCCAAAACGCCGTGTTGTTCGGCCCCGCCCCCTCCGACACGCCCCCGACGCCCCCTTCCAAAAACCCCGGGACCTACACCGTCCCGGGGTTCTGCGCACGCCGGCGGCCTATGGAAAATAGGCGCGCAAGGCCCTGCTCGCATAAATCCGGGCGGATTTACGCGAGCAGGGCTTTTAAAATCCGCCCGTAAGAGAATTAACTTTTTGTGAATTATAACAGAAAGCTACTAACCCTACCCTAAGGGGGTCAGTCTTTAACGCTATCACACGCGAAAAGGGACATTTTGAGTGTGATAGCTAGCTCGGGGAGGTGGCACTGGGGCCAACGCTGCGGACACATCGCTGGCGGCGAAAGGTAAGATTCCTTATCGCCGCCAGTTTCATGCCGAATAACTTTTATGATGTAGTTATTCGGTGCGAAAGCTGGCAGCGATCGCACCGTGATCTCCATTTAGTACACTTCTAGAAAATTATAACTTATTTTTGATTCAATATTCTCTTCTAAATTCTGGCCAGAATATTAGCATAAGTTATTAGCTTAATCTCATGCAATTTTTGAATCCTTTAGATGAACGTTTCTGCTGTCCAGATGATTGATGAAGCAGCTGCTGCTCAGGAAGACTTGTTTCTAGTTCGCCACATGAATCTAGATTAATTTTGCTTCCTGCAGATTAATGTCCAAAATCTCTCAAAAAGAAATAATAATATTCCTTCTCTACTCTAAATAAAATTGCAGCAAATCTTCTGAAACTTCCCTGAACTAAATCAGTTTAATACTATTCCTAATACTGTTCATCTAGCTTCAATAAAAATCAAAATCGGGGAATATCTGCAAAACAGTTTATTTCCCTTACTACAAAATAACAAACATCTATTGATTTTTGGATTTAGTAGGTGAAAGGAAAAGTTTTTCTTTGGAGCCTTTGTAGTTGAAAGGAGCTCATATCTTGTGTTAATTTAGGTCATTTTGTCTTCTGCAAATACAACAAATTAAGGGGGTCATTTATCAAAATGCTATAAGGCATTTACGTATGTGTTAAGGGCTTATCGCATGCGTTAATGGCGATATTAAGTTGGAGGAACTGAAAATAGGTAAAAAAAAAAAAAATTTTATAAAGTGTGCCAGCGATAAGTTTAGGAAAAGGGATGCTTAATTAATGAGTAACCAAATTGCTAACCTGTGGCAGTGCACATGTTAGGAAAACGGCGCTCGTAAAATTGAGCATCCATTTTCCTAACCTGCTGTCCACCACCTCTTCTGGGTGCCTACTGCCGGAGGCACTAGGTACACAAAGTTTCCCCCAGTCCCTCCTTTTTATTGTGGCAGCCCATCTGATTTTCCATCGGGCACCCTGGAGAGGTCGATTGGCATGCGCTCAATCGTGAGCGCCCATAATGCATCGGCCTGTTTGCATTTTAATAAGCACAAAGGGACTGTAAATCAAGGAGCTATTTTCATTTAGCATGCCAATATTTCAGTGGGGTAGTAGTATTCACACATCCAACCATTCCAATCATTAACTAAAATGTATTATTTGCATAGTCTGTAAATCCAATGGTATATCAAACATGCAACATTTTTTCAGTGGCAAGTTTTAATTTAGCTTAATTTCCTTGTGTTGCGCGTCCTGGCCGCGTTGGTGCCACGACAGGGCCTGCTCACCTCACACTCCCTTTCACCAGCTCCGGCTCCTCGTCTCTGGCTGCCGCGGCCAACTCCTGCAGTCCGCGGCGCTCCCATAGGGGCCTTCCAACTCTCAGCGCTTCTTACGCAGGGGTTTGGCGTCGGCCACGCCCCTAGGTGTGCGCACGCGGACTGCACTCTCTTTTAAAGGGCCCAGCACGGGAACCTGGTCTGTGATGCCTGGTGATGACATCACGTAGTTCCTGTATAAAAGGCGAGGCCCCGTCCCCAGAACCTCGCTTGGCAATCAGGTCGACACTTTGGTGTAGCTAGTTTGCTGTTCCTTGTTCCTCTGCCTGATCCAATCTCGTTCCAGTGTTCCTGCATTCCTGTGTTCCCATGGTCCTCCTCATGTTCCAGTGTCTCTCCTGATTCCTGCCTTCATGCCTCCTCTTGTCGTACCTCCTCGGTCTGATTCACGGTACTGACCTCTGCCTGCCTGACTACATTGACCACTGCCTGGAACCCACCACTGCCTGCCTACTGACCACAATGACTGCTGCCTGCTCACTGATCATGTTTGACCGCTGCCTGGAACCGACCACTGCCTGCCTACTGACCATGTATGGACTGATCTCGGAACTGACCCTTGCTTTGGCTGAGCATTCTCGGACTGATACCCTGGCTTTGACCCTTGCGCAGAACTACACAATAAGCAGCCTAATGTCCAACAATATCAAATTTATTAAGTAGAATCAAATTATGCATTGAGCCCGACTCCAACCGAGTTTCGCCCTTTTTCAGTAGGGCTGCATCAGGGGAATTTGCATATGATAATCTAAAATCCTCATCAAGTAGTTGTGGGTAAAACTGTGAAAAGTACAGGATTCAAATGCTGACCTTGTATGCAACACACTTTGAAACAGATATAGTATTCAGGATCTCAGTATTGCAAAACACTGTAATCTCTTGCAAAACCATTGAAACGCCAGCGTCGGCGTGCTGAGGATTTAGATGCCGACCTGGTGCACAACAAACATTCAGGATCTCAGTATAGTAAATCACTTCAGTCTCTTCCGAAACCATTGTTTCAAAGTGTGTTGCATACAAGGTCAGCATTTGAATCCTGTACTTTTCACAGTTTTACCCACAACTACTTGATGAGGATTTTAGATTATCATATGCAAATTCCCCTGATGCAGCCCTACTGAAAAAGGGCGAAACTCGGCTGGAGTCGGGCTCAATGCATAATTTGATTCTACTTAATAAATTTGATATTGTTGGACATTAGGCTGCTTATTGTGTAGTTCTGCTTCCACGGCTTTATTAAGCAGCCTTCCTTGCTGTTTTGTTTGACCCTTGCGCTACACTCGGATACTCTATTTGCTCCTGAGACAACCAGACCAGCCTGCTCAGATGCTACCAGTGGCTTACCTCCAACTAGACCCATAGGTGCTGCCTATTTCACCTGGAAGACCTTCATCTCTCGTCTCCTTCCAGAGGTCTCCAGTGATCCAGATCCAGGTCTTGTGCGTCCATTCCTCATCAGCTGTGCACCATTGCTAGTGGTGGGCACACCTTTCCGCTACCTCTCTGGGATACCCTCTGAGGCCCACCTAAGTCCAGGCAGTCTGGGTACCCAAAAGCTCAACCTGCGGAAACTCCGGATTGCTATTGGTGAAGCTCCAGCTAGCCTCTGTTTCCTAGTGTGCTCCGCCTCCTGGTGGCAGGCGCTCTCTGGGTCCGACTAGAGGGCCGTACCAATCCTGCACCAGGCCAAGGGTCCACCTCCACGTAACATCTTGATATACTACAAATTCATAAACAGTTCAATGGGGTTTACATGTAAAACAAGAACATTCACATATATACATAAAAATATTAAGATTACTAAAATAACCTAAAATTACAAAATATTCCATAAACATTTTAAGAAACCCCATCCTTTAAAAATAGCAAAAATAAGAACTTCAGTCCTTTATCAAATTATACTAATATTGATTAACTTCTTTCATTAGCCTTGAAAGACACTCTCACTCAGATTACAATGCTTCGTAAATGTCTCCACACCTTGTTCACCTTTCACACACTGCTATCCAAATATTTATCAAAATGCATCAAAGTAGGAGTTTGTTTCACTGATCCACACAATATACACCACACTGCCACTGAAACGAAAAACCATAGAAATATTCCAAAAATAATCAAGAATATAAAAAAGTATTGCTTGCATAAGTTCTCACATCCTTTGTAAGCACAAAATGCTACAAATATAGCGGAAATAGTGCCCAAGATTTTAAAAAAAGGGGAGTGGTTAGGCTACTTTCCCTGATCTCACATCGCTTAGGTAATTTCTGTGTCGCAAGCTATGGTATCACGTCGTGTGTTACGCAATCATTTTCCATCATGAGTCAGCACATTGCGCATCAGCCGTGGCGCGCACTGTTAGCCTCGTCTTGTGTTTTATGCACATTGAGCAATTTTTGCATTTTATATATATACTCACTTCCTGCAGTTGCCTCTTTGAGGGTGTGTCGAGATTAGGAGAGAGGAGGCGAGGAGTTGTTGGAGAAAGTTGGAATGTTTTGTATGATTACTGAGTGAGTTGCCCTATTGTTTTTTATTATGATCTGTTTCCATTTCCCTTGGTCTCATTTGTCATTTTGTGTGTGTGAAAGTTTTTGTTTGTTAAGAAACATTGGATTCCTGCTTCTGTGTATTTTTATTCATATATAGGATATTCTTTTTTTCATTGTACCTGTTTGTTATGGTAACTCCGGCATGATGTGATTGTATCATGAATGCCGGTATAGAAAAGCTTTAAATAAATAAATATATCAGATCTCTATTTTTGAGTAGAGTTTCAAGGTTTAATTAATATCTAATGGACTCTTTAGGTTACAGTAGAAATGATCACTTGGGATATCAGCAAGGCCTTAAGGGACAGTAATATAATGTAAAAAAAAGAGTGGAAATCTATTAGTCCAATATATGTGTACTATCTCCAAAATGGATCACTCTATTTTTAGATTTAATGTTTTGTGGATATATCTTGATATATCTTTCAATTAGAGCTGAGTGACTTGTGAAGTTTGAGTCCAGAATCACCTCTGACTTGGTTTTTCAATCATTCTTACAGATAATGAGTAAAAAGCCAAGTTAAGCCTATCTGTGTCCCCTGTGGTAGACTCGTCTTTACCTTAGCCAATCTATGCTATGTGTACTCTCTTTCTTCTCCTACAGAACTCTGAAGTAGAGATGTGCATCGTTTAATGTTTTTGTGTCAGGCTGCAGTTCGGGCGCCTCATGGAAAATGTCATTTTCCTGCGGCTCGTATTTTTTTTTCAGTGATTTTCCACGAACCCCCCCCCAACCCTTCAATTTTACTTAATTACAATCCCCCCACCATCCTGATCCCCCTCAAGACTTACTGAAAGCCCTGGTGGTCCAGCAGGGTCCCGGGAGCGATCTCTCCCTCTCGGACCATTGGCTGCCACTAATCAAAATGGCGCTGGTGGTCCTTTGCCCTTACCATGTGACAGGGGCTACCGGTGCCATTGGTCGGACCCTGTCACATGGAAGGAGCAATGGATGGCCCATGCCATTTTCTAAGACCCTGCTGGACCACCAGGGCTTTCAGTAAATCTTGGGGGGGGGGGGGGGGGTTGTACTTAAGTACATTTGAAGGGTTGGGGTGGGTTTGTGGTTTGTTTTTTTTTAATAAATGTGCCTCTACCCCCCCCCCATGCTAACTCGAAAAATGATTTTCCCCGAAATTTGGGGGAAAGCCCGATTGTTTTTCAGGTCCTTCAATCCATGCCGAATTGGACAATTTTGTTGAAATTTTCCAATTCGGCAAAAACGAATGTCCATCTCTACTATGAAGGAATACAAGAAGCACTGATTAAGTGAGGCATGATGGATGAATATGAAGATATCGAAGGAGGGAAAGAGATGGATGAAGGGATGAGAGAGGAGGTACAGAGAAAAGAAATGGATTGAGGGATGGAAGGAAAAGAAAATGGATATGGGAGAAGTGGTAGAAGAAGGGGAAGACTGATAGAAAGGAGCTGGACAAAAAGGGAAGACTGGAGATGGAGAGGTGAAAGACAAAAGGAAATGGAGAAGTGAAAGGCAGACAAAGGGTATAGGGAAGGTTGGGGGAGACATACATTGGAAGATGAAGAAAGGAGACAGAAATGAGAAAGCTAATTGGAGAATGAAATGGTGAAAAACAGAGTTAAGGAGTAGGGGTATGCAGGCCAAATAATACCATTTCATTTCATTTTGTGTCATTGGGGTAAAGTTATCTGAATTTTCTTTCATTGGGGGTCTTTGTAGGTTTTTATTCTTCATTTTTTAAATTTCGGCAAAAAGTACACACTAAAAATGATAGAAAACAAGAATTGAAATTTTGTACATTTTCCTATCATTTCTTTTTGTAAACTACATGAAAAAGTATAGATGATGGCATTGACATGGTCTGTGTCATTTCAAACAAAAGTACATCCCTATTAAGGAAACAGTGAGGAGAAGACAAAGGAAAGCTAGGAAAATGTAAGTAATTGATTCAACACTATGGCAGCTGTAGACTAGCTGGCCTGGGGAGAGAGACTGGAGAAACAGATATTGGTAAGAAAGGGCTAGACACACTTAGATAAAGAAAAGAGAAGGGGAAAAGAAAAGAGAAACTAAATAAATAAATGGAAGAGAGGAACAGGCAAAAAGTGAGAAAAGAGAAGAAATAATGAGAGAGAACCGAGATTAGAAAGATCAAGAAAAGAAAGAATAAGCAGAATAAATAAAATCAAGGAAACACCTACATTAAGGGGGTGATTTTCAAACAGCCTACATAAGAAAAGCAGCAAAAATGTGTGTTATATCAATTTTCAAAACAGATTTATGCACATAAGTTTCCTTTGAAAATTATCCCAGCAAATCTACCCATATGACTTACACATGCTAAATGGTCTACACAAATTTTTCATGAAAATCTATGTGCATACTTTAAAATCCAAAAGTGTGCATTTAGGTCCTCCTCTCAGTCCAAATAAACTTACCCATGATTATGACATATGCGTATATTGGACAGGCAATTTTATAAAAGGCCATTTCTGCACATAAAACATTGCTGTACCTGCCAAATCCCTTCAAAAATTGCCTTCTCTATGCTGAAGAAACCACAGAAGAAAAGGAATACTCTTTTCTATAACACTTTTGACATGAACCTTTAAACATTTTAGAAAACTGAAATTCATAACTCAGTGGATGAAATGAGAGACAATTACTTTCAGTTTCAGCTAAGGAACTACTACTCTGATCCCAGGTGATCCCCAAAGGCTGCATTCCAGTGTGGTTTGAAGGATATTTACAATGAATATGCTGCTTAATACATTTGTATACTATGAAGGCAGAGCATGCAAATCTATCACATTATGGATATACTGAAAACTGGAATGGTTTGCCACCATCAAGGACTAGATTTGGGGATCCCTGCTCCAACATATTAGTAAAATAGGAAACAGTGAAAATTCACAAAAATGTATTATAGTTCTTAGTACTTGCAATGAATCTTTTTACACAAGTCTGTGTGTGTGTTGTGTGTATACATGTGGTATGTTTCAACTGAAAAAATTGTTGATCATCAAGTATACTAGAAAAATTAGTTTGCATTATCTTTTAAAAAAGGATGTGGTTTACTGAGTCTTTCAAATTATTTTGATGTTATTGTGACGTTTGCACTATAAATTTTACAGCTTTTGTTAAATCTCAGGTAACTTTTTGACTGCATTATACATTATGCATTTTTTGAATAAATAAAGATATATATGTGCATTATATTTATTTATTTTTATATACCAACATTTCAAAATGAAACAAAAAATCATTACATTTCATGTTTTTCATGTATCATTTTTAGTGCGCACTATTTCTGAATAGTACTCACTCTTTCTGAAATATAAAAAAATGAAAATAAATGGGGGAAACAATGAGGATAGTTGACTGCCAAACACAACACTAAGTAAAGTGACTTTCTTTTGGCCTGCACATCCCTAATATATATCTATATCTATATATCATGTGGGGAGGTTTTTTTAATGTATGGTGTCCTGTATTGTGCTGTCTGTAATAATTGAATGTTTCATTTGTGGAGCTGTAATCCTTGTATACAGTATATCTTTGTATATTCAACTTCATTAGAAAGTATAATGCATTCATAAAGCTACCTGAGATTTATCAAAAGCTGTAAAACTGATACAATGTAAATGTGTCATAGTAATGTCAAACTAATTTGAAAGACTCAGTAAACCACATCCGTTCTTTAAAAGACAAAGCAAAATCATTTTGCTGGTACACTTGATGATCGACAAAGTAATCTTTTCAGTTGACACATACCACATTTATATATTTTTTTCTATCACATTTTAGGGCCTTTGAAAGGTTAACAGACTGACAACTCTGGAAGCATTCCACAATCTTCAATTTATCCAGCTACTCAAGACTTCAATCTATCCAACTAATCTATCCAGCTATTTCAAAGTGTACAGCTTATCCACACGTCCATAACTCTCAACAATGGAACCCAGTCTCCTTGTGTAAAGATTCCTCATTTCTTTCTTGTTTGTTGGTGCCTACAAATTTGTCTTAACTGTTCTTGATTAGCTGGTCCCTGTCAAGAGTCATTTTCTTATCAATACTTCAGCTCCTCCTAGCGTGAGGATTAAAAACATATTGAGAATTAACTAGAATAAATTGTGAACTCATGCTTTAAATGATTGTACATCTCTCAAACAATCATTGTCCTAAATTTATTTATTTCTTTCCCTGTACTCTTCAAAATATCACATTTATCTCATCCTCTAACATTCTCTATACAGACATTCTGTCTCAATACAAGTCTATCTCCATTCTCTAATCACCTCTTAGTAAGGTACTAGAGAAACAAGTATCTTTCAATTCCCTGCTCACCACTCCAGCAACATATCTTATGAAAATTAAATGTTTCAAAATTAAAACATAACTACATTATAGAAACACATACATAAGAAGTCCAATGATACACCATAAGTTGTCATTTGGAGAGTTATGCTAGTGTTTTATAAATCTTATGGCGGGAGCTGCACAGTTTATAAATTACTGTGTATTTCTGCCCCCAAAATACGCATATATATTGTAATATTTGTAATATAAGAACACATATATTTTCTCATTCCATTAAACAAGTTTTAATGGATGTTTTATGCATGAAATAATTGCAACAATAACACAGAATTGCAACAATAACACAGAATTGCAACAATAACACAGAATTAAATTTGAAGTCAGGTATTTTTTAAAGTAAGCAGGTACACTATTCTGAAAATAGTTGCATGCATACCTGAAATCAGCTCTAGCACTTCACCCTGAACCTCCACCAGTTTACCCAGACCACCAACACAAAAACTGCAGACAAAAGACATGCCAAGTTTCAAATGTGTAAGTCAATTAACAGGTATAAAAGTGTTTGGACAAATTCAGTAAAACATGCATGTGTACCTTTTTACAAAATAGCAACTTATGAGCGTACTTATTACCGCCATACATATTTATGCGTGATGCTGCAAGTTCATATGAGGTTTATAAAATGTCATATACATGTGTACATGCTATATTTATACCCTAGCCACCACGTAACTATAAAAATTCCCTCCATAACAGCAGATAAAGACTATTAGGCTGATCTTGCCTGTCCAACATTTCCTATTGCAATACTGCAGAGCCTATGATCTCTAATCTCTAATTTCATAACATTATTTATATTTGCTAACAATGAGGTTCATATTCAAATGTATTTAGCGAGATAACTCAGAAATTATCCAGCTAAATGAAGATTTGGGCACTTATCCAGCTAAATTCTAGCTGGATAATTAGTTAGCGGGCTAGAATTTAGTAGGCTAAGTTAGGGACATTCCGAGAATGTAACTGGGAGGAGTTGAGTTAGCCAGATAACATCTGGTTAACTCTGGTTCACCCATGGATTTGTCCTGAAGTTGGTCAGATAAACTTATGCGGCTAATTTTAAAATAGCTGGATATATTCAGTGGCGTTGCGGCACTGCTGAATATATGGGCTAAGTTAGCTAGATAAGTTTATCCGGCTAAATAGGAGAGCCACACAGTGCCAGAATATGGACCTCTATTTTTTTTAATTGTTTTCAGTCTTAAATATTACAGACACTACCTTTTTGCCTGATTGGTTAATATTTATGTATTTGATTTATATTTCAGCATTTCAAAGCAGATTACATTCAGGTACTGTAAATGAAATATATGATTCTCTAATTCTTTATACTGAAGGGCAGCATTTAATGCAAATAACATGCAGTATTTCCAAACTACCTTGACATTATGCTGGTGAGTCTTTAAATTCATATTTTTAACATTTACAATCAAGGAATACATCATTTGGTCAATTTTCAGTGGCTAGCAGGCCAGCAAAGTTAGTCAGATAAGTTTATCTGGCTAACTTAGATGAGATATTCAGTGATATGGGTGGACCACTGAATATACATGACAATGTAAAAGATAGTCAGATAAATTTATCTGGATAACATTGGAAGTACTCTTCAGCTGTCTTAAAGTTAACTGGCTATGTTAACCAGTATGTTAACCACATGTATTATCTCCCAGCTAGCAAGATGTCATATGTGTGTGCTAAGTACAAAAAACTCCAAGCCCTCAGAGAATGAATCCTCTCTCTGAAGCCTAGAGTGGCAGACCTGGAGGAGCTAAGGGAGACAGAAAGGTATATAGAGGAGAAAGAGACCTTCAGAGACATAGTAGAAAAGTCCCACCTCCAGTCTGGTAGCTCGTGCTGCTTTGGAGGAGAAAGGTCATTTGGAAGGAAAGCATCAGCTTGATGAGGCAGGAAACAATCCTGTAGCTAGGACCTACCTCAAGATGATGTAGTATCCTCTCACACTGAGGATAGGTCTCCAGAGGCACGTGCTCAGGAGGAAAGGGTTAGGATGGCCATTATAGCTGGTGAATCAATTATTAGGAAGTTTGATATCTGGATGGCCGTGGACGTGAGGATTGCTTGGTAACTTGCCTGCCTGGTGCAAAGGTGGCAGACCTCATACATCACATAGATAGGATTTTAGATAGAGCTGGGGAGGAGCTGGCTGTCTTATACATGTGGGTACCAATGACATAGGAAAGTGCAGAAGGGAGGTTCTAGAAGCCAAATTTAGGGTTTTAGGTAGAAAGATTAAATCCAGAACCTCCAGGGTAGCATTCTCAGAAATGCTCCCCATTCCAAGTGTAGGACCCCAGAGGCAGCAGAGCTCCAAAGTCTCAATGCATGGATGAGATGATGGTGCAAGGAAGAGGGTTTTAGATTTGTTAGGAACTAAGCTTCATTTTGGGGAAGGGGGGGCTTTTCCAAAAGGATGGGTTTCACCTTAACCAGAGTGGAACAAGGCTGCTGGTACTAACCTTTAAAAAGGAGACAGTGCAGCTTTTAAACTAGATGATGGGGGAAAACCGATAGTCACTCATAAGCATATGGTTTGGAATTATGTATCTTTGAAGTATACTAAGGCTGGATTTTAAAAAGGTTACGCGCGCCAGGCCTATTTTAAAAAGGCCTGGTGACACGCATAAATCCCCGGGACACGTGTAAGTCCTGGGGCTTTACTAAAGGAGTGGTCCGGGGGTGGGGCATGAGCAAGGTATGGGCGGGTCCAGAGGCCTGCAACACAGTGCCCATTGCTGCTGTGTCGAGGGATCGCATGCCGGCAGCCGGCGCAAAATGTAAAATAAACATTTTTTGGGGGGTTAGAGTAGGGCTAGGGGGAGGAAAGGTTAGGGGAAGGGGGTGGAAAAGTCAGGTTAGGGGGAAGGGAATTTCCCTCACAGGCCGCTCCGATTTGGGAGCGGGGGAAGGCAGCGCGACTCGGCACACGCAAGGTGCACAATTGTGCACACCCTTGCACGCTCTGACCCTTGATTTTATAATTTGCATGCGCCTGTGCGCACAAGTTATAAAATTGGGTGTACATGTGCGCTCGTCGAGTAGCGCACACAAATGTACGCCTGTGTGCACCTTTTTAAAATCTACTTCTAAGAGAACAGGGAAAATAGGGCATCCAAGTAGAGATATTGCAATAAATGCCAAAGTGGATCAGGTGCCTTTAAGTAAAGTGCAGAAAGATTACAAATTACCCCCTCAACTAATGATCACATTGTTAATACAAACAAGAAACATACTTTGAAATGTCTATATACAAGTGCTAAAAAAGTGCTACAAGTGCTACAAGTGCTGAAAAATAAAATGGGAGAGTTAGAGTGTATAGCACTGGGTGAAGAGATAGATATAATTGGCAACTCAGAGACCTAGTGGAAGGAGGATAACCAATGGGACACTGTGATACCAGGGTACAAATTATATCGAAATGATAGGATTGATCAAATTGGTGGAGGGGTGGCACTATATGTTAGAGAGAGCATTGAGTCAAACAGGGTAAAAGTTCTGCAGGAAACAAAATGCAATGTTGAATCTTTATGGATAGAAATTTCAGGTGAAAAATGGAATAAAATAGTAATGGGGGTGTATTACCATCTACCTGGTCAGAATGAACTAACAGACAATGAAATGCTAAAAGAAATTAGGGAAGCTAACCAAATTTGTGGTACAGTAATAATGGGTGATTTCAATTATACCAGTATTGACTAGGTGAATGGTACAGCCGGACATTCTAGAGAAGTAAAGTTCCTAGATGAAATAAGTGACTGCTTCATGGAGCAGCTGGTACAAGAACCAACAAGAGAGGAAACTATTTTAGACTAAGTCCTTAGTGGAAATCATGATTTGGTGTGACAGGTAACAGTGGATATGAAATTATAGAGAATACTTGCGACAGTGGTAAAATATTTTATGGCAGATTTTTCCGGGAAGAACAACCCCTGAGGAAGGTGTCAGACCGAAACTTGTACAGGCCGGGGACTTTTGCTCGTATGAAGGAATACTGCACATTGAAAAAAAAGACACATATCACAAGCTAAGTATTTTTTGGCAGTCTTTATGAGGCGATTTTGCATGCAATGAGAACAGCAATATATAATAATATGTTAAAAACAAATTGTATTGTTTGAGTTTGCACCACGTATAAAAAAAATAGGATGGAGGTGGTTTGTTCATGATTATATAAAAAGACATGGTAAAGCGAACTGGATGGTGCCTGCTTTAAAAGATATAAAACTACCACCTTTTTCCAAAAAAAATTTATTTTCTTTGGTATGAACATCAAAAAATTGATTTTCACAAAACAGGGGTGTAGATGACAATATTGTTCAACAAATAGATCGGATAAAGTTACAATGTTAAATAAAAGTTAATTACAATGTTAAATAAGAATTATTTACAATGTTAAATAAGACTATATTGATGTTATAATATAAAACAGGAAGTCCCTACTTCTTGAACACAGTTACAATGTAAACCGATGTGATATTCCAAACTGAACACCGGTATATAAAAACTAATAAATAAATAAATGAAATATACTGGGGAGTTTATGAATGTGAAATTGGTTTCAACTCAGTACAGTGACTTGATTTAACTGGATGGATCAGTGGCATAGCCAGAACTAAATTTTTTTTGGGGGGCCCAAGCTTAACATGGATGGGCAGTAGGCATATAGGTTTGAGCCCTACTCAGCCCCACCTATTGTACTCTTATCGATGTACCTAACAATGAATTTCTTTGTAATCTGCAGCAGCCATCATGCATCATGAGTGATGCTTTAAAATATTTTGTTTCAAGCACTTACAACATTAAAAATAGTTTATTGATTTTTATTAATTTATTTTATATATTGCAGTTTATAAATACACAACAATATCATATAAAAAGTAAACAAATAACTTTTCATAGAAACATCATATCCAATCATGTAATAAAACAAATATCAATGTATTCTTTTATTTTTTCCAGAAATGCAGAATATATCGTAACTACAATAAAACTGCAATAATCATATGAATCATAAGAACTTAGACTTGCAATGGGTGCAGAGGAGGACTAGAATTGTTCATATTATAACCCAACATGCAAGAAAATATATATTCAGATTCTGGTGTCATCTCAGTAACAGCAAAACAAACTCCCTTCACTGCCAAATAATACAAACCCCTCAAAAATATAAGAAAAAAACATCTAGACCCTTGCTATGCCATACAACAATAGCAGTAACTCTCAGGACTCAAACAGCAGCAACTTTATCTATGAAAAGGCAGCAAGGCAAATATTACACCAGGCCCTAGAACACTAATATACCACCAACTGGGCAAAATAGCTGGACTACTATAAATCCCTACACAGAAACTACATGCTAGCCAAAATATTGCACCTCTGACACACATGCGCAACACAGACAAAATAAGAAACTATAAATTAGCTAATTATCTAATATAGAATAAGAAACTAGAAATTAGGAACAGAAACATGCAAGCAAGATTGAAATGGAAAACCCAAGAAACCAGACTCTGTGAACAGTGGAAAACTGAAGAAAAAGTAAAATACAAATATATAAGAAATGCACATTCCCAAAGATGGCATATTTCAATCGCTGAAAGTCAAAATATGTTTTTTTTTTACCTTTGTTGTATGATCTTATTTTTCTAATCAGTTGGTCATAGTCTTTTTTTTCCCATCTGTCTTTCCCTAATTCTTTTTTCAAGGTGTCTTTTATTCTTTCTGTTTCTTCTCTCTTCTCCTGTCTTCTTTCCTTTCTCCCACATAGAGGCTCCCACTCCCACACACTCTCTTACCTAGCTCACACTCTCACATGCAGGCTCCGAGAGCCTTGTCGAAGTTAGCTGACCCCTTCTGGGGAGGAGAGCCTGTGTAAGTGGAGAGAAAGTGAAGGAAAGGGCCTATAATTGCATCAGATGCCTGTTGAACTCCAGATTGTTCATCATCACCACGGGACATGACAGACTTTATACCCTATTAAAATTTGATACAGTTTCTGTTGAAAGGCGTTCCTACCTTCACACCTATATGACACCTCTTCTCTGCTGGAAGGTTTCTATTGGTGAAAGGTCTTTACCTCTAGAGGTGTTTACCTCTATAGGCTATAAATTGTTTGTGGCTAGTCCACACTCATAACTCTGGCATTTGGAGGAAGTAAGACCTAAGTGATGAGTTACAGCTCTGAAGTGTTGTGCCCATTCCAGCAAAGACATTCAGGGGAGTCAGGAACTAACCTGAGACAGCTGTAAGGGCACTGCCCCCTTTCCTTGTGGGGGAAAAGTATGTACGTTGTGGACAGCAGATGTATCATATGTCAGAGAGGAGAGGGCAATTTTCAAAAGGGTTTTTTCCTAGCAAGTAAACACTTATTCACCCATGGAAATCCCTTTGAAAAAAAATAAATTGACCCCTTAATTCTGAATCCCATGTTTATATTCATATCTCAATATCTTGGACAACAAAATGGTAGTTTTCTTAAAAATGTGCCTTTAGTAACTATTTTCAGAACTACCTACATACATGTACTTAATCCTTATACAGTATGTGGTTAAAATGTCTATTTCCACTTAGGGTTGACAACAGGCTCCATTTTTTTCAGGACAGGTTGAGTCAATCATGATTTTGCTTCATTGCATGCATTGATTTGTAGTTTCAATGTATCTGTTTCTTAAGAAAAAGAGTATCACAAGTCCTTGTATGCAGTGGGAGTAAAACCAAGACTGATTCCACTTGTGATCTGCTGTTTTCAAGTTTAATTTCAATCTAAGTTTGTGTGTGTGTGTGTGTGTGTGGGGGGGGGGGGGCTGAATAAATGAAAATACCTCCCAAATCACTGGCTTTTGTGATCATGGATTCCAAATGTTGACTTGGTCCATCTCTAATTTCAATATGTATGGCTGTTCACTGCAACTAACGATTTATATTATGTGGTGCAGAGCACGAATCTTTTAACCCAACCACACTAAGATGCCACAAGAAAGATTTGTTCTATAGGCACAGAACAGGAAAAAATATTTTTGAATAAGGCTACAATAACAGGCTTTACTAATTTTAATTATGAGATGATATTAATTATGAATGATTTAATGACAAAACTAAATAGAGGGCACAATTAACTTCCCCAGAGATATTAGAAATAATTACAATTTTCTTTCCAATGTCTGCTTCTCAGATTGGAAAAGAGAGGCTCTAGATCAAGAAAGTCTGGCATAGCCCAAAGAGGATACTTAGCTGCAAGGAAGTGAGGGGAAAAGCTGAAGATTAACTATTGTCTATGACTCTGGACCAGGAATAAAATTGGGCAGACTAGATGTACCTCATGGCCTCTATTGCCATCACATTCTATGTCTCGGTAATCATGCTCAGCTTTCTGCCTTTCCTATTGCTCACATTCACACTGCAAAATTCCAGGAATGATCTGAGTGCACTGACTCATGCTGGGATTTTCTTACTTTGCTTAAATCCTTTGTAGCAATTTTAAGCTGTTAACCATAAACTGAGCATCCGGTAAGCAAGCCCCCCCTTTCCCAGTTCAGGAGCCAATTTCAAAAAAGGGACCTTGAATCAGGCACACCTGTGTTGATGAGAAATTGCCTAAGTCACGTGGAGATCACTGATAACAAGTTTGCACCATATGACAAAGGATAAATCTGTCAATACTGGTCCTATATTGTTCTTTCAGTTAAGCTGAAGTTAAGTTCCAATTCATTCTGTAGCTACTTGTATATCCCCAATTTCATAATCATTCCCCTGTTAATGAAACGCCCATGTGTTACAGACAGACACCTCTTTTCCATCTGTAAAAATGATACAGATTCTATTTCCCTCTGTGTTATACTATGTTGCTATGTGCCTTTTGAGAAGAGTATGTGGGATGATCTGATGGGAAACTGCTTTATTACTGACTACTGAGCTTGAGTTCTGAGTGGCCGATCCAGTGTATCTGAGATTATATTATAATGAACCCTTGGGTTCATTACCAGTAAGGCCCTAGAAGAAGCAGTACTAGTGAGTTAGGAGAGGCACCATTCATTATAGCCCTCCCTTTGAAGGTGCTGGGATGGCCGTCCCCTTGTGAGGTAATAAAAGCAGTTCTCTCCCTTAGATAGTGGGGCAGTCAGCTTGATTTTCAGAGTCAGAGGAAGTGCAGGAGCTTTTTTTTCTGATTTGGATTTTTGGGCCTACCTCTGGACTTGAGCACCACCTGCTTGCAATCCTGGGAAAAGGTTGGGAAGCTGTCTTTCCAATCTACTCCTTGGATAGTTTGGTCTGTCTTCTGGTTTGCTTTTTGGGATTTTCTAGTTTTGGATTTTATTATTTGATTTATATTCTCTTTCTCAGCACTTCAAAGTGGATTACATTCAGTTACTGAAGGCATTTCCCTATTTACAAAGGGCTTACTGTTGTGTTCCGCACCCGAGGCTGTCCCCGGGCACGTCCCCCTACCTGACCGAGACGGCGACCTGCCATGGCAAACACCGGGTGAGGAGCCCTGGTCCGGTGCTGCTGTTTCCCACGCGTTGGCGTGGGCCCCTGGGGTGTCCACACAGCTGGGAGCCGTTCCTGCTCCCCCTACGTGGCAGCAACAGCTTCTCCCCCGCGGCTGGAATCCAAGATGGCCGCCACCATCTTAGGCGCGAGGCCGCGCCTCCTCACTAGAATTAAAGGGACCTAAGCCCTTTAATTACCTACAGCTGCTTCCAATGATCCAGAGCAGAGGAAGTATAAAAGGAGGCTTCCTCTGCTCATTCCTTGACTTGCAACTTCCGTGGTTGGTCAGGTCTACTTGCTTCGGTGAGTTCTTGTGCTTTGGATCCTTGTTCCTGTCTCATCTTGGTGTTCCTGGTTCCTAACTTTGGATTGGCAAGCGGTGATTCTCTGGTGTGTGACTTCGGATTGGCAAGCAGTGATTCTCTGCACTTGACTTTGGACTTCTTCTTGACCATCGTCTCCAAGGGCCCACCTAAATCCCAGCGGCCCGGGTCCCTACGGGCTCCTCCTGGGGGGACCGCGGACTTCCAGTGGCAAAGACACACTTCCTTTCCTTGACATCATGACTCTTCGTCTGCCTCCACAGTCACCTCTGTCTCCAGTGCCGAGGGTCAGCTGGTCATTTCTTCTGTTCCTGCCTTGCCACCCAACGGGAGAACCTACGGATCTTCCTCCTAAGGTATACCATCCTCCCATCGGCCCAAGGGTTCACAAGTCTGAGCATAACAGATTGCCAAGTCCATGGACCCGGCGGAGGCATCTGCCCACCAGGCCATTCCTGGAATGGCCCAGCGCTTGATGGACCAGCAAAGGACCCTGGATGCCCTGGTTTCCACAGTGGAGGACATGAACCGTCGCTTCGTGGCCCTGGGGCCCATGAACCCCACACTGCCATCTCCACCTGTGGCCTCCAAGGGTCGTTCCATGATCTGCTTACCTACACCGCCACGTTTTTCTGGGGAACCTCGGGCCTGCAGGGGTTCCATTAAATAGTACAATATGCACTTCTGCCTGAAAGCGGCCCTCTTTCCCGATGATGTCAAAAAGACCACCTTTATTTTGGCTGTTCTCGAAGGGAAGGCCCTGGAATGGGCTTCCCCTCTGTGGGAATGGGATGACCCCATTCTACGGAATTTAAGAGACTTCTGGGAGTTGTTCCGGATGAACTTCGGGGACCCTACTCAAGAAGTGTCCGCAGGGCCGAAGTTGCTTCAGCTACGCCAAGGGTCAAGGACACTGGCTGAATACGCCATAGACTTCCGAACCCTGTCCTCGGAGCTTGGCTGGGGCCCCGATTGTCTGTGCACAATCTTTCTGCAGGGGCTGAGTCCCAGGATTAAAGACGAGCTCCCAGGCTGGGAAGTTCCGAGGTCCTTGAACGTCCTTATTGATCTGGCAGGGCACAGAGATCAGCACCACCAAGAGCACTGTCAAGAGGCCCAGATGTCACCGAAAGCTGCAAGTCCTTCCAGGCGCCCCCGACGCTTGCCCTCTCCCAAGGCTAGATCAGGAACCTCTTGACCTCCGCCAGACGAGCCCATGGAATTGGGTCACTGGAGACTATCCACTCGTGAGCATCACCGGCGAATAAAGGAAGGCTTCTGCTTTTATTGCGGCGCAGCGGGCCATCGAATATCCACCTGCCCAGCACTACCTGAAAACTCCCGGGCCTAGGACCTGAAGGAGGTTTTTTCCTGGGCCTAACTTCCCCAGCACCTCCACTAACGCTACCAGTGGCACTAACATCAGCGGTGGGGGAATTCCACATGCTAGCCCTGGTAGACTCTGGCGCCGGCGGCAATTTTATTATGCAGAGTTTGGTGGAGCACTTAAAGATTCCGCTAGTCCGTGTTCCAGCTCCACTGGTCATCTCTTTGATTCAAGGGAAACCCCTCCTGGGACGTGTGACTCACATCACAGAATCCATCCAGCTGAGGGTTGGGCTCCTTCATTGCGAACAGATGGCTTTTCATGTCCTGGAGCATTCTATACATCTCGTTGTTTTGGGCCTTCCCTGGCTCCAGGAACACGGTCCCCAGTTTGACTGGGAGAACTTGCAGCTGTCCCGCTGGGGGCTGAATTGTCATGGCAATTGCCTCCAGTCTGTGATCCCAGTCTCGTGCTCCATCGCCTCCACCAGCCTCCAGGCCTGCCAGCCTCCTATGCCTTGTACGTGGATGTTTTCTCTAAACAAAAGGCCGAGATACTTCCACCTCATTGATCCTTCGATTATGCCATCAATCTCCTCCCAGGTTACTGAGCCTCCTTGAGGGCGCACCTATGCCCTCTCGCCGGCCGAGACGCAGGCCATGAAAGAGTACATCGAGGAAAACCTGGAGAGAGGCTTCATTCGAAAATCAAAGTCCCTGACTTTGGATTGGCAAGCGGTGATTCTCTGGTGTGTGACTTCGGATTGGCAAGCGGTGATTCTCTGGTGTGCGACTTCGGACTGGCAAGTGGTGATCCCTCAGTGTGTGACCTCGGACTGGTAAGCGACGACCCTCTGGCACTTGACCTTGGACTTCTTCTTGACCATCATCTCCAAGGGCCCACCTAAGTCCCAGCGGTCCGGGTCCCTATGGGCTCTTCCTGGGGGGACCGCGGACTTCCAGTGGCGAAGACACACTTCCTTTCCTTGATGTCATGACTCTTCGTCTGCTCCACAGTCACCTCTGTCTCCAGTGCCGAGGGTCAGCTGGTCACATCTTCAGTTTCTGCCTCGCCACCCGATGGGAGAACCTACGGATCTTCCTCCTAAGGTATATCATCCTCCTGTTGGCCCAAGGGTTCACAAGCCTGAGCATAACACTTACAATCTAACAAGGTGATTCATCAAGCCGCGTTAAGGCTCTAACGCATATTATATCACTATGATAAAGCACTATCACAGCAATATTATGTGATATATGCAATATTTTGAATCTTCCAGCCTAGATACCCTCCTCTTTTACAAAGATCTTCTTTGCATGCAATTTGTATGCATGAATAATGCAAATACATGCAAAGAAGGTCATGCATAGTCAATTTGATGTTAATATTTATTGCAGCTGACTTTGATGGTCAGAAGATGGTCAGCCACGATAAAATAGCACTTCATTGAAATGCCTCAGATATGCGGAGGGAGGCCTGGGACCCTAACATGGGTCCAGAGGCTCCCACCACACATTTAAAGTGGCAGAAAAATATTTTTAAAAAAGATGAGGCAAATGGGAAGGTTGAGCAGGGGTCAATGCTGACCCCTATCTCAACCTGGGGACACTGGTTGAGGTAGCCCCATCTCAAAGTCAACATTAAGACACCCCACATCCCCCCAAAAAAGGAGCAGGTTACCCACCCCCTTCCCTAAACCTGTCAAGGCATCCCACCTAGGGGCCATGTGCACCCTTGCACCCACACCGATCGGTACCATTTTCCAAAATGGCATCAAGCTGACCTTGCCCCAGCGATGTGACTGGGAAATAGAGATGTGAATTGGAACTGGAATCGGTTCCAGTTTCGGGGACCATCGGGAAATTCTTTTTCCCACAGTCCGATCGTTTTGTTTTTTTTATCGGCTGCGCCCAAGCCAATAAACAAAAAACCCACCCTGACCCTTTAAATTTAATTCTTTAGTATCCCCCACCCTCCTGACTCCCCAAAAGCTTTCTTAAAGTACCTGCTGGTCCAGCGGGGGTTCCCGGGAGCGATCTCCTGCTCTGGGGCCGTCAGCTGCCAGTAAACAAATTGACGCCGATGGCCCTTTGCCCTTACCATGTGACAGGGGCTATCGGAGCCATTGGCCAACCCCTGTCACATGGTAGGAGCAATGGACGGCTGGCCCCATTTTAAAAAATGCCACAAATGTAACAAACTGAAAACTGCATTTGGAAATAATTCAATTGATCAAGAGAGCTCGGAATTCACCCCTTTCACTCCCAGAATGCCCTTATCTATGACACAGACCACTAGAAAGTTGCTGATTTCATTAGAGATTTGTGAGTAATCTGTATATGCTTCTACATAAAATAATATCTGTAGCTTTTTAGGGGTCTACACTGTATATGCTAAAAGTATCATAAAGCTGAGGCAGAGACTGAGGAACCTTTGGCATTACATTTTCATTGCCAAGTCAAATCTTTAATTTTCAGATTTGAACACTTCCCTTTCAGTCTGTTGGTTGACCAGCTTCAAATATGTAAACCAAATGTCCATAAAAGATGCTATTAAATAAATAAAAAATAAATACTCCTGGCTGACCTCTGCTAAGTGAACATCTACTTTTCATTTCAAAGCTTTCTAGAAGCAGTTGCTCATAAAAAAATGTTCACCACTCATATCTCTGGTGAACTATGTTATAAACTACAGCTCTGAAATCATGCTGACTTTTATTCTTGTAGTTTCAGTTGTTTGGCATATGTCTCAATAGCAATATATCATTTCGATAAGGTGAAGCTATTGCTTAAAATAAAAATGTGCTTCTGAATGCTTCTAAGATACACTATGAAAAAGTGATTTTTTGGTAGTCTCTATTCATCTAATGCAGAGAGAATATGTGAATTCCAAAGACAAATTAAAATCAAGAGACATAAAGGGCCTGATTTATGATGCCAGCTTTGGTCTGGTTCAAAAAAACTTGTGCTCATTTTACACTAATGTTTTCCTCAATTACATTAATGGTAATGGGATATTTGTATTGGTAAATCTGGTGCAACCTTTTGTTGGGGTACATGTGATCACTAGCAGAACAGTAAGGAAGAGGCATATCTGAAGAGGCTGGATGGCTGATGATGGCTGAGCCCAGGCTGGTAAAACCACGACTAGCCCAAGAGGTGTCTAGGCTTGCAGCTGTAGCAGTAGAGCAGTCTCAGGATCAGGACTGCAGAGCTGGATGTAGAACAGAAGCATTGAAGCAGGAATGAAAAGCTGGACAGTTCAGGAAAACTGGAACAGGACTGGATGCAGAGCAAGACCAAGGCACTGGAGTGAGAACTGTGAAACTGGAAGTGGAACATTAAGAAGGCCAGAAAAATATATGGTCCAGAGCATGTACCCAAGGAGTCTGTTGTACCAGAAAGGTGTATCTCTGTTGTTCTTCTTATATACTGTTACCAATCAAGGCACACCCCATGCTGGACCAGTGAGGCCTTCCAAGGGCATGTCTAATTCCTTGGCAGCCAGAGGGTAAGTATCCGCTGGCTTTCCCCTGACCATGTATCTCTTATGGCTCTTCTGCAGCTTCCTGATCTCTGACTACCAGGGTCACTGATTCAAAGCCATGTGGTGCCTGCTGGTACCTGAAACTTTTGTACCAGAACAAAAACTGACAATCCATTGGGGCAATTTTCACTAAGGTGCCTAACAGCAAGACACACAGGAACCTGTGTATCCATGTAACTTTAGACAATTTTCTAATACTACAAAAGTCCCCACATACTTTGAGCTTGCTGCATCTGTGGAGGAGGACAGGCAGGGGACTCTTCATACATATATTTGAAAATTCTGTTTCCATTTGTAGCTTACACCCCTGACCCAACCTTAGCTCCTCATATATCCAATTTTAGAGCAGCTAAATTGTGCCAGGCAATTCTCAAACCCTTGCTTCTAGCTGGCTAATTCTGTAGTTACAAAAAAAAAAAAAGAGTAAGGAATAGAGGTAAACTAATAGGGTAGATTTTCTAAAAGTACACCGGATTTTATAAGATACGTGTGTAGCCGTGCATATCTTATAAAATCCGGAGTCGGCGCGCGCAAGGGGGTGCACATTTGTGCATCTTGTGCGTACAGAGCCCTGCACGCGCTGCCCGTTCCCTCCCCCCGCATTAAAAAATGCTAGCTACATGAAAACTGATCAATCCATTTTCTTATTGAAATCCAAAGAGACAACAGTCTGTAACCATGTCTGTTCAGCACACAGAAGGTTAAGATTAAAATCATCCACTCACATCATCTCCAAAACCACAAAGATTAAATCCTCAAAAGAGTAACCAACCAACAGACATTGAGTAACATTTGGAGCTTCTGCCTATTGACAGTTCAAACAATTACTGTGATCAGTCATGTGTTATTTGAAAACATGTTTTGTCTTCCTGATGTAAATCAACTGACAAGGTCACCAGATCAAATACCTCACCCCTTTGGATAAACAAGTGGTCCGCTCCTGAAACCTATGATATGACAACTTAGACAAACACAGTGATCACATGAAAAATGGCAATGTGATCACCCCGGGAATGGTCAATTTAATTCTTTGTGAAAAATAACCAATATACCAGCTGGTCTTGCAAATTACAACCTGTTTTCAATGAGAAAAGGGAAGAGATGGAAAAACCAGTTGTAATCACAGTAAAGACCAATGAGTATGTATGCTTGTTTGAATGAGATGACTCCCTGAAGAAAATGGTAACGCACACCAAGCTTGATTGTACTTATAGTTCACATTAAGCCCACTGGGCACTAGAATAAGTTAGTTTGATGATCTTCCTAGGATGCTTTCTTTCTAAAAATCACAATGGTATCTCCTTTGCATGTGATATGTATTCTTCCAAGATGGAGTGGAGTCTGTGCAGATGCAAAAATTGTCCAAAAGGGATATTCACCCACAGGTCCCTTGGATGAGTACTATTGTTGTGTAGCAAAATATTTCAGTCAGTATCTATACGGTGAACAGAAACATCACATTTATTGCAGAGAATGTGTGCCTATGTGTGGGGAGCAGGGGACAGAATGCATGTAGATGTGAGGGGCACAGAAAGCATGTGTATGTGGAGGGACAGGGAGAGAAAGCATGATGTGTACCCCGTTTTTGAACTCTGAGAATTCAGCTTTCAATGTTTCATCTAATACTCTCACTGTTTATAGTGATGGCTAGATCATCCAGAAAAAAAAAGCAATAAAATTAATACTTGAGTTATAATATGGATTAGCTGGCTATTATGATTCATGCTAGCATTTATGCCAGTACAGAAAGATATGAATGTTGGGAGCTCAGTTGAGGGGGAAAGGGCTGATGTTCCTGACCAGTCGAGAAGTACGATTTTTCTCCACCATGCACTGTTCTTTTTACAGGTCTACTGCACCATCTGCACGACCACTGCTGAATCCACTTAATGAATTTGGGAGATGGACCCTTACTCCATTAGGGGAGATCCTGCCATCATTTTATGCGAAGCAAAGGTGGGGTTACAATAATATTAAAACAGAATTTCAGGGCTTGCGAGATGAGAAGGTGCTGTGGGTTAATCTAGAAAAAGAGAATGGAACATCTTGGTCTAATATACAGACCTTCATCACAGACAGAAGAAATGAATAGAGATTTAATGGAGCGTTCTTCACAAAATTGCTATGAATCTGGCTGCGGTGAGTTTTAGAAGCTAGCAGATCCTGGATTCTGTGCAGTGAGAATTGTGTCATCTGGTAATAGAACCCACACAGAAGAGGGCGATACAGAATCTGATGCTTGCCAATAGGGACAGTATATCAGATGTAATGGATAATTATCAGGAATTCAGTGATCACTGGTGGATGGTGTGGTTCAGTGTCAGCATGCAGGAAATGAAGGTTCATTCAAAGGCAAAAGTTTTCGACTTCAGGAAAACCAACTTTGTTACCTCAAGTAATTGTTAGCTGGAAAAGAAAATCTAGGGGAAGTAGAAGAGCAGTGGGCAAAAATAAAAGGAGACATTATAAGGACAACTAACCTTTATGTTAGGAAAGTAAATAAAGAAAAAAGAAGCCACTATGTTTTTCTAATGAAGCAGCTGAAAAAGTAAGGTAGAATAGGTTAGCGTTCATAAACTACCAGAGATCATAAAAAGAGAAAGATAAGCAACAATATCTAGAAAAGCTAAGAGAAGATGGGAAAGTAGGCAAAAAATTCAAATGGAATTAAAAATATTAAATGTGGTAAAATAGAGGGACAAGACAGGAAAGTGCAAAAGTGGCATTGTGAGCCTCAGAGTAATGGGGAGGAATATGGAGATGCTGATGGGGGAAAAAACAAAATTGCTTAACAAAACTTTCTGTTCAGTGTTCGCTGTGGAAGGGCCAGGAACAGGATCACATAAAATAAGATTGGAAATGAGATTAATTTCAATCAATCTTTAGAAAAGTGGTTCATGAAGAGCTAACTAAACTTAAAGTAGATAAGGCAATGGAGCCAGATGGGATACATAATGTAAACGAAGGGGATAACATTTAAAAAGGGGGAACATTTTTTATTTGTTAGATTTTAATAAGGAGGGGGGCTCAGAGAGCAAGTTAAAATGTATTTTACCTGGCTGCATCCTTGGAAGACTACATAGAGGCTGTCATATCCCATGCTGCTGGGGAGGCAGCTCAGGGTGACCCAGTAGACAGGAGAGTGAGGTAGGCAGAGAACAGCTGTTTCAGCCAGCTGCAATTACAGTCAGCTGCTTGGGGCCTCAGGGAGAAGTGGCAGTTGGGAAGAAAAAATATACTCGTGATCACGGGAGATTCAGTGCTGTCTCGGGGCATTGGATGTTTGCACTGAGGATGCTCTCACTGCCACCTGGAGCCAGCAAGTAGAGTCAGAGACAGATGGGAAAGTCCCTAGCACCAACAGCATGTGGTCTGCCCCAGAAGTGAACCAAGAGGTCACTTCCGGTTCATGGCTAAGATGTGGACATTTTTAAAGTTAAAGCATTGAAGCTCAGCGATAACCCCTGATCTGTGGTGGGGGAATCTGGCCAATGCACTCACATCAATTTTGGAGCCTCAGGTGAGGGTCAACTGACTCAGTCCAAAAGGGTCCCAGACACCCTTAAAATTAAAAAATGTGGGAAAATAAGTAATGGGAGCAGGTCAGGGGGACTTCCTCTGGTAGCCACATGTGTATTTGAGCCTCAAATTGGCTTTAGTTACCCCAATTTTAACTAGGTGCCAGTTCATCACAGTTAGATCTAATTGGACCCAAATAGTGAAAGTGGTCATGAGGGAAGCCTTAGTACAGGGGTGGGCAATTCCGGTCCTCGAGGGCTGCAAACCAGTCGGGTTTTCAGGATATCCTTAATGAATATGCATGAGAGAGACCT
The DNA here is from genome assembly GCF_901001135.1 of Rhinatrema bivittatum. NCBI lineage: Eukaryota > Metazoa > Chordata > Amphibia > Gymnophiona > Rhinatrematidae > Rhinatrema > Rhinatrema bivittatum. The sequence goes on along the minus strand of NC_042617.1, from coordinate 404,611,794 downwards.
GCATACACACTGCCTCAGTTGTATGCAAATCTATTTCATGCATATTCATTAGGGGTATCCTGAAAACCCGACTGGTTTGCAGCCCTCGAGGACCGGACTTGCCCACCCCTGCCTTAGTACCACCACTTTTTTTTTTTGAAAGGGTTTTGAGGGGTTTAAAGAGGTTAATATTGAGATTTGAAGAAACTGTGGAAAGTGATTGAAAACAGTATCAAAAGACAGGAAAGCCTGTGACTAGCGAATCCCAAAGGATGATTTGGGGACTCCCTCATTTTTTATTATGGAGAAATCTGTAAGGAAAGGCTTTCATTTTATTATGATATTATACGAGGAATGTTGTACTCTATAGTTGGGGGCCTGTGACACTGGGAAATACTGTAAACCACTTTAAAAGACCCATAGAACTAGCTGTGAAAAAAAGATTTGGTGAAAGAGCCAAATATTTAGGAAAAATGGGACTCCAGGTTATTAAAACCAACTAGTCCAGTTCAGGTTTTCATAAAAGCAGACTCCATTTCATAGCAGAACTGCTGTAAATTTTCTGTCAGTGTGTATGCAAATGAGAAAGCCTCCATCATTTAGTGTGAAAATGCTGAGGGAGTATTGTGAAGAGACTGGAAGAATTTATACACAAGTTCCCTACTGATCCATAAATCAGATCTCATTCAAGTTTCTAACTAGGCTCTAAACTTGTCAAAAGTTTATTCCTAAAATTTCATACAAAAAAAGGGGGTATTCATAGTAGAAAAACATATGAAAACTTTCCATGAAGGATCTTTGGGAATTCTTTAAGCTGATGTCATCATCAGTGTACTTATCTGATTGGGTCAGTTCAGAATTGGTTCTGAGTATAATTTAGGAAAAATCTATAAGAAAAACACACAAAGTTTGTGTTAATTGCTGTTTACTCTGTCAATGCAGAGGTCCGGGCTGGAGAAAGTCAGGAGCATAGTTAGGTAATGCAGAGGTTGGGTCCAAGAAGGCAGTCCAGGAAGAGCAGGATCTGGGAGTGATTGTATTTGATCTTAAGTTAGCCAAACAGTTGGATAAAGCAACAAAAGCCAGAAAGATGCTTAGGTTCATAGGAAGTGATATTGCTCTTGTGTAGATCTCTGATGAGACCTCATTTGGAATATTGTGAATAATTCTAGAGACTGAATCCTTCAAAAGAATATAATTCAACTGGAGTCAGTCAAGATGGTGGCTATTAAAATAGTCAGTGGTCTTCATTGTAAAGCATGTGGGGACAGACTTAAAAATCTAAATATGTATACCCTATATAAAAGGAGAGATAGAGGAGATATGATAGAGACATTTAAATACCTCTAAGGTTTCCAAGTACAGGAGGTGAGCCTCTTTCAATGGAAAGGGGGCTCTAGAATAGATATGTGCATTTGTTTTTCACGAATTAGACAATTTCAACGAATGGTTCGTGGGTATCATAGTTCGTGTTAGTGCGTGCTAACGATAGTTAGCACACACTAACTTTAAAATGTTAGTGTGCGCTATCTGCAGTTAATGTACACTAACACAAAAATTGGGACCCACAAAAAAAAAAAATGAACTGCAGGAAAAACGAAATTTCCTGCAGGGGACCGAAAACGAAGTCCAAACCAATAGGTGTTAACAATGCACATCTCTACTCTAGAATGAGCTAAATTAGATGAGTGGATGTGCAGATGAGATAGTCCATACAGTCTTTTTCTGCTGTGATGTTTCTATGGAAGCCTTTTCTAGACATTGTTGGTAAGAAAGAGATAGTTCTATAGCAGGTGTGTATATTTTTATCTTGTACCCATTTGTTTTTTTATTTTTAATTTATTTGGTCTTTGTATCACTGGTTTTTCTTCTTGAATATAATGTTTAGAATTTGATAGTCTATCCTGAGGATTTGCTTATTGCATAGAAGAGATGGGGTCTTTCTTTGGTTTATTTTTTTTTTTGGGGGGGGGAACTGCTTTTTATTTTGTTGGTATCAGTATGCTCTAGATTATTGCTATTTGATTCTTGTATTTTCTCTTGTTTTTTGTATTTGACTCTCTCTGTTACTACTTGCTGAGTGCCTTTTTTTTTTTTTTTTAAAGGTGAGTTTTTAGACAGGATTTTAATATGGCCATTGAAGGAGCTTGATGCATTGTCTCAGGAAGTCTGCAGCAAGGTGGAAAGCACAGAGTTGGGAGTTGATGGTGGAAAGAAGGATACAGATAAGAGTGACTTATTTGCTAAACAAAATTCACTAGGAAGGATTAGGGGGAGAGAACAGACAATAGGTAATAAGGAGTTGTAGAGTGAATGCAGTTTTAGGTGAGTAAGAAACTTGAACTGTATTTGGAAGCAGATGAGGAGCCAATGTAGTGACTAGAGAAGAAATGTTACATGGACAAAGCAATATTGAAAGTCATGCAGCTGAAATTTTTAATAGATACTAGTAGAGAAAAATGGTTGAGTGGGAAATCTTCAAAGAGCACTTTGCAGTGGTCTAAGTGGGAGGTGATAAGAGAGTGGATGAACATTTTAATAGCATGCTCAGAAAGGAAGGAATGGATTTAGCAAGGTACAGTATAGGTCATGATTTACTAAGCTTTTTTCCCCATAGATACAGAATGGAAAAAAAGCCGTAGTAAATGAGGACCTTATATTATCAGCCCTCTGGAGTCTGGGAAATACCTACTGTACCTGAATGTAAATTGCATGTGGGCTTATAAATTGTTCTGCTCCACGTATTTCAATTTTATATGGATGAATACAAGAAAAAGGCAGTAAAACACTAAACAGGAAAGGGGGTGGGTGTTGCTAAAGTGTAACAAGTCTGTATAAGAACCGGAACTTGTGTAGGATGAGAAGGACTTAGTCTCAACTGAAAATGGCTTTATCATACACATTGGGATTGTATCCATATTGTAATGGAATTTACATTGCATTCTAATGCAAACCCCTAGAGAAGGGTAAAAGCATAGGGAGTCAGAGGGATGTTTTCTTCCATATCTCAAGGGTACATGAAGGGGGTGGAGCCCAATGGCCTTGGCAGTGGAACTCTTTGAAGAGGAAGGACCAGAACTCCTCCCATGCCCCTTATTGTGAGGTAAAAAAACAGGGGCTCTAGAATAGTGGCTGCTGGATAGGTGAACGAGTGAGAAGTTTAGTCAGTTGCTAGTAAAGGATAACTACTGAAGCAAGTAAACAGAGAATTGTTTTGTTTTACTGCCTTATTGAACCAAGCTGACCACCTGAGGGCATGGCAGTGCTCAGTGTTTATGGAGAAAAGCCTGCTGAAAGATAAAAGGCTAGGAACTGTTTGGGATTTTCTTTTTCACTCTGTTTCTCTGAAGTAAGGGTGTAGCAGCAGCATACTCAACATGTGTACCTGAAAGTCTGCTGAAAAGTAAAGGGGGAACTGTGAGTTTTCTTGCTTCACTGAACTGAGCAACACTCTCTGGGACTGTGAATAGAAGGGTTTGCAGGGATGCTGCAAGCATAGAGGATAACTTTCAAACCACTATGTACAGCGGCTGTAGTGAGGCGGGGAAATTGGGGCTTGCAAGTCCAGTGGGTTTAGAGCTGTAGCTGCCCTATGATCAGGTAAACTGTGCCCTGAGTTCCAATTTACTGCTCCTAGGTCCCCTGCTTTCACAGCGCTAGGCAGAGTGCTTGGGGATATCACTACTGACCCTTTCTTCCCCCTAGGGATCACTTTAGTTCACCTTCACAATGAGATCTTCAGGCTGGAAAAACTAGAACTATCTCTTAATATCCAAAGAATAAGTCCGTGAAACAGATGCATTCTTTTAGTTACTTTTATTATTGAACTTCTCTGGTGCCATCTCCATTCAGGCATATCCCAACTTTTACTGCCCCAGCAGCATTATAATTCCTCCATAACAAATCACAGGCAAAATTCTTGGGTTCAAACAAAACAGTTGCCATTCCAGCCCCATTATACTCTCAGGCAGAGACTAATCAGGCTTCCAGCTGCTTTAACCAGCATAAGCAGTATTGAGAAACTCTATCTAGTACTTCATATTCACTTCTCCTAGGCACAAGAGTTTCATTGAGGCAACTAGTACAATTAGGGGTAGATTTTCAAATAGCGCGAATTGGCCTACTTTTGCTGGCGCATCAGGTGCAAGCAAAAGTAAGCTGGATTTTAGTAGATACGCGCGGAGCCGCGCGTATCTGCTAAAAACCTGGATCGGCGCGCGCAAGGCTATTGATTTTGTATAGCCGGTGCGCGCCGAGCCGCGCAGCCTACCCCCGTTCCCTCCGAGGCCGCTCCGAAATTGGAGCGGCCTCGGAGGGAACTTCCTTTTGCCCTCCCCTCACCTTCCCCTCCCTTCCCCTACCTAACCCACCCACCCGGCCCTGTCTAAGCCCCCCCCTTACCTTTGTCGGGGGATTTACGCCTCCCATCCCCGCGCGCCAGCGGGCCTCTTGCGTGCCGGGACACGACCTGGGGGCGGGTACGGAGGGCGCGGCCACGCCCCCGGATCGCCCTGGGCCTTAGCCACGCCCCCGTATCCGCCTCCAAAATGCTGCCGACACGCCCCGAAAACACTGCTGCGCTCGGTCCCGCCCCCGACACCCCCCCGACACGCCCCCTCCGAAAACCCCGGGACTTACGCAAGTCCCGGGGCTCTGCGCGCGCCGGTAGGCCTATGTAAAATAGGCTCACCAGCGCGCAGGGCCCTGCTCGCCTAAATCCGCCCGGATTTGGGCGGATTTAGGCGAGCAGGGCTCTGAAAATCCACCCCTTAATTAGGAGTATCCATGCTATATAGCTAGCCCTGGCTGGTAATGCCAAACACCTAATTACTGGGGACGGAGTTCATTCTAGTACATTTCAACACTTTGCTTTACTAAGCAGGGTGTAGCTTACCCCTCTGCAGAACCTAGGCAAGATTAGTGATTTAGGGAGAGATTTTCCTATTCCAAGGCTTTACTTCACTACTTGCAAATTAGGAGGGGGTGATCTGCCCCTGCGCAGTTCCCACACATAGCTTACTAACTAAAGCCTAGATTCATCATTCCACTAAAAAGATAGCAGAATGATCGCCCATGGGAAAAAAGGGGCAGGGGGTGATAGTGAGCAGGTGGCTGCATCACAGTGGTGCGTTTTCACCTGCCATGGTTGTGGCTGCGCTGCACATCGCCCTCGTAATGCCAGTGAAATAGGTGTAGCTATTTCTGGCACTACTGCCAATGATAATGTGTGAAACATTATCGCCTACAGTACTACTGACCCCTCACTATTCCTAACCCCACCCAAACTCCTCCCTTTTTTATTTAAATTTAAAATTTACATATTTGAAGCATGATGTGGTAATTATCACATGGGTTGCCGTAGTAACGCATGTGCTAAGGCCCTATTGTGATATGATGAATGACCCTGTAAGCCTGGTCTTTTGCTTCTGGGCGTCTCACACATACAGCTTTTAATTCAAACACAGCACCATTCCTATGTTTTTCCACCCTGCAGGTTATAAGTTGAGGAGCATTTTATTTCGGTGCATGTCACCAAGTCTCTATTCACTTATAAGACCAGTCTGTACTCTGCTACCAATTGCCCACATTCTCTACCCTCCTGAATACACCCAGGCACCACTAGCACAGCAACCCAATATGGGCAGGACTCAGCACAACAAGCAACCACACACTTGAACCAGGTTATATAGCCCCACCAACTTCTGCCCTGTTCATCATACTTGTGTGGCTTCCCTCATATACTTCTACAATACCTTTCCTTTCCTTTTCAGTTTATAGCAGTGTCCTCCTTTAGGCAGCATGGCAAAAGAAAACTGTAACTTAACTTAAAAGTCTTGTGATATGGAAAACCCTGCCTCAGGGCCCTCTTCCTCTGACTCACCTCCCAAGGTGAGTCTGCTCAGTTGTTCCCCTGGTTGTGTTCTCCTGAGATCTCTCAGCCCAGCCTGATTCCCCTTAACTGCTCCACAAGCCTCTTATACCCCTCCCTTCTGAGGGGTGTTAATCCACCCAGTCCTGAGTCAGGTGTGATGGTCTCTGGCCCAAGAGACTAGGCAGAGGCACTCTGGGAAATGTAGTTCCCTGCACAACTACTTTCACGTTTCTTTTATTTCTACCTAATCTTGCATTGCTTCTATGGGTTTTAACCAGGGGTTCCTGTGCAGGGACTAAGCCACAGACTGGTCCATTACCACAGCGGCATATACATGCTTATATGACTGTGTGTACTTCTACCATATATTTTATAACCTCCTGCATATCACAAACAAACTCATCCTACCTATTTTCAAACCTTATGCATATATATTTAATACACAAAAATAAAGCAGGACTTACATAAATCAGGTCTTACCTGCATAAATGGGTAAATTTTAAAACATGTGAGCATAAGTGAAATCACCGGTTGTAGCAATTACTCCTCTAGTTCTCAAGGTCATCAAGTCCTTCCAGGTTCTTAAGCCTGAACTCCCGCCAGTTCACCCAGACCTCTCACCCACAAGGGAGCATACAATAAACATGTTTACTATCAGTTACTCAAGAAAACTAGCAGGTGTAAAAATATTCGATTCATTTGGAAAATCTACATGTATATCTTTTAAAATAGCAACTTCTAGGCCGGATTTTAAAAAGGTTATGTGAGCTGGGCCTATTTTAAAAATGATCAGTGGCGTGCGTAAAGCCTTGGGACGCGTGTAAGTCCCGGGGCTTGCAAAAAGGGGCTGGGAGGGGGAGGGGCATGGGTGGGGAGGGGCGGGGTCGGCGGCTCCTGGCACAGCGGCCATTTGCTGCTGTGTCAGAGATCACGTGCCGGCAATCGGCCGGCACATGTGCAACTTGCACCTGCCCAGAGGCAGGCGCAAAAGGTAAAACAAAAGTTTTTTTGGGGGGGTTAGAGTAGGGCTGGGGGGAAAGGTTAGGGGAAGGGGTGGGAAGGTCAGGTTAGGGGGAAGGGAATGGCGGAAGGCTGAGTGGCTCAACACGTGCAAGGTGCACCCTTGTGTGCGCCGACCCCGGATTTTATAACTTGCCTGCGCGTGCAAGTTATAAGATCAGGTGTACATGTGCGCGGGTGCGCAACCTTTTAAAATCTACCCCTCTGTGTGTAAATTCTAGCCTCACCCCAGAAAGTCTCTAGACCACCCCATTTTACACATGTATATGTGCGCATAAAAGCAAAAATGCACCCGTATGTTTGAGGTTTATAAAATAGCATGTATGTCAGTAGCTATCACTTACATGCATATATGATCATTTTTACACACATAAGTCTTTTGAAAATGCACCACTTAGGATTTTTACTGTTTTCCCTCCACTTTTGCTTGGCTGAACTGATGTTCTGATGTAATAAGATGTGAGTAAAAATATGCTATGAACGTCAGGGCATATTTTTTATACTCACACATTTAAAACAGAATTAACTCTTAATGCAGTAAATTAATGATATGCTAATTCACTGGCAGTTGAAAAAAGCATGCTAAAACACAAATGTATGCATACAAATATACATATAATTGTACACACAAAATATGAGGTAGGAGCACAAACCATATTTTATGCACATAAAATATGATTGTGCACCAAGATTTCTCTGTGCATAAGTCATGATTTATGCACATAACTACCAAGTATAAGACCCCAACAGCACAAATTGCAGGTTCATCCCTATAGACTAACAGTAACCCCAGAAGCTTTACTCCAGCTCTGATTGGGGTTAAATTTCCAACATTAAGAAAAGATGACTTGAGCCTATGTGCCCAAAGTTAAAAGAGACAAGAAGGTTAACTGGGTCCTGGGTCTGGCAGAGCAGAAGTGGGCTGGCTGGACAGGTTGGTGTAGGTGGAAGCATCAGGCAGCCCCAAATTTCCCAGAGCTATGATGCCATTGCAAACAAACATCCCGGAATGCTAGTAAAGCTACTTGATAGCTTAGAATCAAGAGAAAAAAAAACACCTGACAGTTGTTCGAGCAGGACTACTGCTGTAGTGCTCGGCTCCCCAGGCCTAGTAAAAGTATAAAAAATATTCTTTTAAAAAAGGGAAGGAACAGTAGAAAGAAAAATAAATCATGACTGAGAAGTATGTATATGTGTGTTTAGAACAAATGTTTCTGTAAAGGTAAGGGGAAGAACAGAACAGAGTTACTGAGAAAGTTAATGCTGCCCCGCATGATTCTGAGCCGCTTAGTTTAACAGATGTAAGACCTGAAGATATGTCTGAAAGAAAACTCACACACCTTATATTGATTTCCCAAAATGTCAACACCCCTCCCAAATATGAAGTTGGTTTCTTCAAATCTACATCCCTCCAACTCTGCCTTATATACACTCCCCCCAGGTCTACTAGAAAGCTATTCCTCTCCCCTAATCAAATTTTTTGCTGATACTCTAGTCCCTGACCTCCCCACCATTCTTCTCAGGGATTTCAATCTTCACATCGATTCACATCCCCAATCCCCAGCTTGTGAAGCCTTCATTTCATCACTCGAAACTATGGGCTTTACACAAATCATACACGCTCCCATCCACAAAGCAGGCCACACTCTAGATCTCATTTTTACTAACTCCGACTTCCACCACACTGAACCCCCTACATGCTCCCCTGTGCCTTGCTCTGACCACTCCATCATAAATATCACCCTATCCCTAAAACAATCTACACATGCCCCCCCCCCCAATAAGCACACACTTTCAAGTACCAGAAAACTTGCTTCAGAGATGACTTATACCAGCTTGCTCCAATATCACTAATACAATCAATCTCTCAACTGCCAAAAATGCCATCTCCTCCTGGTTCAATGTCATCCTTAACATTGCTGACCAGCTATGCCCCTCCACCTCAAAAACCATTAACCCTGCCCACACCAACAAAAAACCTTGGTACTCTCTAGAACTAAAGACACAGAAAAATCTCCTTATAAACACTGAAAGACAATGGCGAAAACGCCCCACACCAGCCATTAGATCATCATACTACCTCTCTATTGAATATAAACCCCTGACTAGAGAGACCAATAAAGACCAGCTTTAAGAGTGTAAATAATGTGGGAAGTTTATTTAATGGAGAAAGGCATGATTTCTCCAGAAGCAGCAGGCATTACAAAGCAAATGGTGCATGCCCAAACCCTGCTCAGCCCTAAAATGCTAGTGCACAGCCTTATAAGGGATTGCCTTCAGCCAATCAACAGGTGTCTGCGTTTGCCTGCCCCTTACCTTATGGCCAATTATAAACTTGGGCATGTATACGTGCTCTGTTACTAGAATGCTTTTTCTGCCATTTACACCTGTTGGTAATTTCCAGGAAATCAGTCTGCTGTAAGTTTTGATTGCTGAGGGCTGACATCACCTGCACTAAGCATATTCATACACTATGCACAACTACAGGAACACCATATAAAACACGAAACGAGACTATTATGCCCACAAAATACACAATCTCAAATATAATGGCAAGGTTCTCTTGCCATCGTCACTGACCTCACCAAATCCCCTTCCCCACACACACCTAACTCCAGATCCAAAAACCAATGCAATGACTTAGCTCTCTTCTTCCAAAATAAAATCTCCGCTCTTACTGCCCACTTTCTCCATGTCACCAACAACACCAATTTCAATCTCTCTAAACCCACTTCAACACTTGCCTGCCTTGAATCTACATCATCCTCTTAAATAAAAAATCTCCTAAAGAAAATGAAACCCTCTTCACACCCAGTAGAAATCATACCACCCAAACTCCTCCTCTCCATCCCCAGCATAATCGCCAAACCCATCTCAGACATAATCAACTGTTCCCTAGCACAAGGCAGCATCCCCACTATTCTAAAACAGGCAATAGTCAAACCAATCCTCAAAAAACCTAACCTTGATCCCTCAGTTCTCTCCAACTTTAGACCTATCTCGAATCTACCTTTCCTTTCTAAGGTCATGGAAAGACTAGTCAACACCCGCCTAACTGAATACCTCGACCAGCACAAAATCCTCTCCCCTTCCAAATTTGGCTTTCGCAAACACCTTAGCACAGAAACTCTTCTCCTATCACTCACGGACAATGCACTCAAAGGGCTCGATAGCGGCAACTCCTATCTTCTAGCTATGCTTGACATATCAGCCACATTTGATACAATTAGCCATGACATCCTTATCAATCTCCTCATAAACATTGGCATTACTGGAACCGCACTACTTTGGCTACAATCCTACTTAAAAAACAGACATTACACCGTCACCCTAGGCACCCATGAATCTGACCCCATCATCCTTGACTGTGGTGTCCCCTAAGGCTCTTTGTTATCCTCCACCCTGTTTAACATCTATATGCTTCCCCTAGCCAAACTCCTCACAAATCTTGGAATCACCCACTACATCTACGCGGATGATGTTCAAATTCTCATCCCCTTCACAAACTCTCTAACTAAAGCTCTCCAATCATGGGACACCTGCCTTACCTCTATCAAGCAACTCCTCACTAATATGAACCTCACCCTTAACCCTCATAAAACTGAACTACTTATTATTTCCACCAACCACATCCACCTTGCTAACCCCCCCCCCCACACTCCCCACATTCTCCCCATTCTCAAAACCTCAGAATCACCATAGACAACCAACTCTCATTAAACCCATTCATCAAAGCCACCCTAAAAGACTGCTATTTCAAACTACATACTTTGAAGAAACTAAGACTCCTGTTACACCTCTCTGATTTTCGCACAGTGCTCCAATCCATTATATTCTCCAAAATCAATTACTGTAACTCCCTACTCCTCAGCCTCCCCACCTACACCACCAAACCCTTACAACTCCTTCAGAATGCCACAGCCCGAGTCCTAACCAATACCCACAAAAAAGACCATAATACACCCATACTGAAAGACCTACACTGGCTTCCCATCAACTCCAGAATACAGTACAAATCCTTATCCCTCATACACAAATCTATAATAAATGAAAACACTCAATGGATTAAACAGCCTCTCCTACTTCACACCTCCAACAGACTTACACGCACTGTTGACCAAGGAACCCTACACCTATCCTCCCATAAGCTCACAAAACTTGCCTCCACAATGAAAAGAGCTTTCTCAATAGCAGGTCCATCCCTGTGGAACTCCATGCCCCACGACCTCTGTACAGAAACCTGCACACCCAAATTAAAAAAAACAAAAAACTAAAATCGTGGCAGTTTCAACCGGCCTTTTACTAAACAGCCCTCTCCTATACTACCCCCTCCCTAAAGTATACTTGCGCCTTCCTCAAAGTATACTTGTGCCCCTACTTTAAACATAACCTTGAGCCTGGACACCCCTGCCTGTACATAAGTTAGCTTCCCCCCCTTCCCTTCCCTCCTTTATATTTAATATCTATTTTATTATCCCCCTCGACTACCCTTCCCTCTCCCCCCCAAGTCCCTACTATTTGCACAGTCTCTACCTTCTTATATTTGTAAAACATAATTCTTATACCTTTTGTTCTATATGACTAAGTTAATCGTTTTCATATGTTATCAAATGTTTTCCTATGTTCTTTAAATGCTTTCAAATGTTCACTTATGCGTTCCATGTAACGGTTGTGCCATTTCCTCTGGCCTCCCGCTTGTTCCTTGTAAACCGGTATGATGTGCAAACGGCTATTGGTATATAAAAAATGTTAAATAAAATAAATAAACACAGTGAGTAAAGAAAGATTTCTTGAAGGGACAAATGAACTGTCACAGCACAGACATCTCAGAGTATGCCCTGCAAAAGAAGTTTGACTAATGATTAGCTTATAAATAAAAGCTGACCAGAAACAAAAGAAAGTGACAGCAACTTTCATCACATTCACATCCCTTCATGACAAAGCTGCCAAATTGAAATTTAAGGCAACAAAGAAGCACTGATCTGTGAGCAGTGAAATCGTTAAGCAGCAAAGTATTACGTTATAAGTGAAGCAAGGTTTCAGTGCACAACATACGATGGTGTGAATAAATACAGATGCTGATCCGTCTCACAGAATAGGGTGCATTGATTACTATTTTTAAAAAAAATAAAGCTAGTTAATACAGGTCACTAAACCATCAAGAAACCTTTACTCCTGGGGGAATTCTGCGTTACTGCGGAATGCAGAATTTGCACAGAATTGCCCCTTCCCACATATTTCCTCCCTGACCTCGCAGATTTCCTCCTTTGTCGCCCTTCCCATAGATTTCCACCGTTGCCTCGCCAATTTCCTCCCTCGCTGGAAGAGGATTCAAAACTGGAAGGACAGCGGCCATCGCGGGACAGGCAGAAAATTGCAGAGGAGACCTGGCAAGCCGCGAATGTTCGCGGTGAAGATGAAGGCCCGGTGCGCCGTTCGCAGTGAAAATGGAAGGCCCCCGTGTACCACGAACGGCGCGCCCAGGCCTTCATCTTCGCTGCGTACGGAGTGCGTCCTGCGGCATGCCGGTGAGAGAGAATGTGTGTGTGAGAGAGGGGAGGGTGACAGAGAGCATGCTTGGTAAGGGGGGTGGGGAGGGTGAGAGAGCAGGAGGGTGTGAGAGAGAGCATGGGAGGTAAGAGAGGGTGGGTGGGGGGGATGCTTGAGTGTGGGTTTTAGAGAGAGGGAGCCTATATGAGGGGAAGGGAATACCGGTGAGAGAGAATGTGTGTGTGTGAGAGAGGAGAGGGGGGTTGTAGGGGAGGGTGAGAGACAGCTTGGTTGGTGAATGGGGGGGATGCTTGTGGGTTTCAGAGAGGGAGCCTATGAGGGGAGGGATGTGGGGGAGGGGAGGGTGACAGAGAGCAGGATGGTGAGAGAGAGCATGGGAGGTAAGAGAGGGGGGCTGGGGGGATGCTTGAGTGTGGGTTTCAGAGAGAGGGAGCCTATATGAGGAGATTGTGAAGCAGTGTGTATGTGTATGAGAGATTGTGTATGTGTATTAGAGAGAGGGAGCATGTGTGTGAGAGAGGGAGGGACACAGGGAGCATGTGTAAAGGGCAGTACTGAGAATGGGTTCAAACTCTGGGACTGGCAATAGAGTGGAAGGGGTTGAGCCTAGAAGTGGAGGGGAGAGATACTGGCAGGTGGAGGAGTTGGGGCCTGAGAGGGCAAAGTGGCCAGGGGAGTAGGGAGAGCGAGTGGAAGGGACAATCTTACAGTGAATTTCTAGGGAAATTCTGCTCAAAATATTTAAAATTCTGCAACTTTAAGCAACAACCTTTTTCTGTAATAATTTAAAATGTAATCACTTAAGGACTGTCATGTAAATTGTGTTATTTTGACCAATATAAAGTCTGCAGAATTCCCCCAGGAGTATTACATCTAGGCAATGTATCACAAAACAAGTCTGTGGAAGAAGCTTGGTATAGGGAAGTAGCCTTATCTTTTTGGTTTTGTATGAGCAAGGCAGTAGGAAGAAGATCGGAAGAGCCAGAAGGAAAAGACAAGAAGATCAGCAAATCCTACAAAGACTTTCAACCTGTCTTGCAACAGTCTCAGGATTCGTCAGGCAGCATAAAGCTAAGTAACACTGACCATACTAAAATAGCCAGATCTGAGGTTAAAGTATATTAAAGTCAAATATACAGGAAGAGATAAAATATACCAAGGGGCATTCCATGAAATTAGCAAGTAGCACATTTAAAACTAATCGGAGAAAATTATTTTTCCCTCAACGCACAATTAAGCTCTGGAATTTGTTGCCAGAGGACATTGTTAGTGCAGTTAGTTTTGCTGGGTTCAAAAAAGGTTTGGATAAGTTCTTGGAGGAGAAGTCCATTAACTGCTATTAATCAAGTTTACTTAGGGAATAGCCACTGCTATTAATTGCATCAGTAGCATGGGATCTTCTTAGTGTTTGGGTACTTGTCAGGTTCTTGTGACCTGGTTTGGCCTCTGTTGGAAACAGGATGCTGGGCTTGATGGACCCTTGGTCTGACCCAGCATGGCAATTTCTTATGGTCTTATGTCCGTATACAGGAAAGAACACAAAGAAAAAGAAGGAATCACACATAGAAAGAAGAAAACAGAAAGAAAACATACTAATAAACATAAAAGTCATATTCTTACCTGAGCAGGAATGCAAGAAAGCTCTTGTTTATTTATTTATTTATTTATTTATTTATTTATTTAAGTTTTTTTATATACCAACATTCAGGACGATAGTCCCATCATGCTGGTTCACAAGAAACAGGGGTGTAATAATAATAAAACTTTACAATTTGAACAATAGTGCAGAAAAAGCAGTTACATATAACAAGGAAATCAATAACTTGGAGTGAGAAGGAAAATGAAGATCAGATAATTATATATAAGTATAGATAGCATTGAATAAATAACATTTATTAACGTTATTACTAGCGAAGCGTGTTGATTGATGGGAGATTAAATAATGTTGGAGTTAGGAAATGCCTGCGTGAACAGCCACCTGAAAGACATAAAAAGGACACACAGACTCAGTTCTTTAAGGAAAAACATTATTAAGAGAATAGTAAAGTTATTTTAATAGTTAGAGAAGATAGATATAAGCACTTATCTAATAGTATTTGATTTTTTATCTTGTTGATGAGCTTAGGTAGGTCTAAAAGGTCTGTGTGAAAGTAGAATTATTAATACCCGTGTAAAGAAAGAAAATATATAAAGAGTATTATAGTAGAAGTAAAATACCTGTAATTGGACAAACCTATTTCAAATTAAGAAAGAATGATTATTTTAATTTAATTAAAAAAAAACCCAACCTGTTCATTTGCATAATACTACGAAGTGAATTGTATCTGTTGGGTTTACATATCCTTGCCTCCCTTTCCTAGCTTGGAGGAGATTGCTAGGTGGGTTGTGGACCCCTATCCCTGTGGGAGACCTAGTTGGGTGGAGGGCATTAAACTGCACCCTGTGGGCAACATCTGAGAGCTTGCTGCCCTGGTCACACAGCTGCACTCTTAACATCAACCAACAGCAGTTTTCATCCACAGAGGTGGCAGTTTACATATGCACCTTTCTGCATTGGGGAGTAAGAGCTAATGCATTGATCAGCATGGACTTTGTATGGAGGAACACTAATTATGTAAATGTGACATCTCTATGGGTTGGCTAATAGATGTTACTAGTTCCTTGTATAGAACTTTAATTTCATGAGCCTGCCATCCCTTATCAGCTCCTCCCACCTGGAGGGCCGTGGTTGGACAGCTCAGTCTATTTAGCCCAGCCATTTTAGAACCCAGTGTGATCAGTTTTGGAGAGCCTCTGAACAATGCAGATGTTTTGTTTGTACTCTATGGTGAGACTTCCCATTCTAACTCTGCATTTTCAGATTGAAGTGGTACTTCATCAAGCAATACTTGCCAGAGGGTCCTTCTCATATTAATTACAGAGAGAGAGAGAGAGATGTTTATGCAGAATTCCCATTAGGGGAAAAAGGACCAGAGGACTGAAGACCTGTGAGCCCACTTTAAACCCTAGGTGAGGCATTTCCAGTGATAGATCCTGCTGAGGGAGACAGTGGTAGTTAAAGATGTATCCAGTTTTAACTTTAGAAGTATTTTTTGCAGTGTGGGGAGGTTTCTTTCTGATTTATCCCTCCCCACTGGGATTTAGAACTGAGGAAGCCTGATTCTTTTTTTACCTTTCCTCCCAGAGAAGTCCATATTAACAACAAATAAGAAGAAAGAGTGAGAGACCCCCAATCAGTTCTCCACCCATGGGACAGGATTGGCTGGGTGTCCCGGAAGGATATGGCGTCATGTAGGACTGTTTAGCTGTGAATGTGGGGACCCCTCCAATAGGATTCCTGGTTAGCTGCTGAGTGAATTTAGAGCTTCCCATGGTGATTTCAAATGCACAATCTAGATGCCTGAAATAAAAGGACACCTACCGTCAGAGAAATATACACATGTATTAGCAGTCAATGTAACTTCAACATTATGGACTTTAATGGACTTGAAATGGACTTTAAAATAATTATTACCAATTAGTAAACTTTATTTTAACACCCAAAGCTTAGTCCTGTCTGATTTGTCCCAGCATCTCACCCCTTGGAATGCAGCTGCTGACAATACACATTGAAAGCAAGACACCCTGGTCTGGGCCATAAGCGAAAGCTTGCCCCTATAAAAAGAATCCACCATGGGATAACGAGTCAAGCATGGGATGTAAATTTCTAACCAGAGCAGCCCCAAAGAATATAAATATATTTGTGTGCCCTTGGGACTTAAAACTGCCCAGTAAGGGTTACATAAATTGGCACCCAAAGAACGTGGAAAAATGCGTACCATATGTTTTAATGAGAGATCTGATGCTTGGCATTTGTATAATGTGCAAGGAAGTGTAAAGAAAAACTGTGAACCTTACAACAAAATGGCGATCATTCCTGTGCTCAAGCATCAGCAGGAATGGAAGCACACCAAAGGAGAATGAACATGCGACATGTGCGTCTGATATCACCATAGCGTATACGATGTATGACCAATAAAGCACAATAAAAGCGGTAGCATGCTCATCACGTCATCCTCAGCACAAGGGACTATGTGGTACGGGGTGTTGCTGAGCCATCTGTAAGCAATAGGCCATGACTCCTAACTCTAACAGAATAGCCGAAGGAAGTGATCAATCCTAAAACCCAACAAGGTATTTATTAAATAGCTACAGACAACATTCTGAATTCTAATGCCTGGTATGAGGAAGCAAAAAAAGTTGTGATGCTTTATCAAGTCATAATGGCTGAAAAATCTACTCAAAACCTTTCCAGCTCTAGTCAGGGCAGCCTGCCAAAGTTGCCTACTGAAGAGGCCTACACCGTGCAGATAATCAGCAGATAGTGGATGAGTGAGGCAGTCATCCCTGTATGTGGGCCAGGCCAGTACTTTGGCCTGACGCAAACAGCTGGGCCTGTGCAGTACCATGCTGGGCTATATATGTCCTTTGCTGGAAAGGGAGCAATCTTGGCAGTCAAATACATCGATTGTAGAGTGGTACAGCATCCAGATCATGTCTTTACTCACTACTATTGTTGTAAGGGACCGTTGTTCCAGGACATCAGAGTGGGCCCATTATTACCGTAGGTAATAATGGCAGGTCCTTTCACTTCTATCGCCTTCTGCTGCTAGCGATTCAGTGAAGGGAAGACCAGGTTTCCCCGAGGGGTCAGAGGAAAGCGATGGCAGTACCATAAGAGACAAAGCAGTAGCAACTGAAAATCCCCCTTTGCCAAAAGTGTTAGTCTTACCTAAGGTGGCTTATATGGCAAAATCTGAGCCCAGGTGTGGTCAGACACTCTCAGGTGGAGATAGCTCCAACATGGTGGTGGAGGCCATCAAAGAAGATTCCCCCATGAGTGGGGCCAGCGGTGATCCCAGAAAATTCTCCTGGGCCAAGCATATGGAGGCCCAGGAGCAAAAAGAACTGGAAGCAGCAATTATTCTTTCCATCGTTGGGCAAGGCCAGTGGGCAGGGAAACCTGTTGGGACTGCTGACCCCAATGCAAATCCCTCCTGGGCAACTTAAAGCAACAACTGCTCCCAATCTGGGCCATGGCAGAGAGAAATAATTGGACATTGAATCTACCAGTTCTATGTATTTGGACCATCTGAGGTCTGTATCAGGTTACAAACATCAGGCTGAAGAGATGTACAGGATGGTTATCGCAAAAGTTAACTTCATGGTTTGAGGGTCAAAGACTTCCAGAGAACTGTGCTGGATGGCGAAGGAGCTGCCTGCCCTGCCATCCAGTTTTGAAATCTCCTCTGGAGTAGAATTGACACTACGCACCGATTCCCCAGATTCAGGTGCTTGACTTATTTATTACCATTCTCATGATTAGCTATTGCTTTTCTTCACAGGTGGAGTCTTTCCATAAGATTGCAAACCTTTCATACTAATTCCTTATTTTGCAGGAATTTACTCTGCTGATGGAAAAGAACTCTGTTTTCCAGCCATTAATGAGAAACCTTTCACAAGATATGTGATGGGAAGAAGTGAGGAAGTATTAAGGTAAGAGAGATTACTCACATGACCATAACTGTAATTGTTCTTTTTATAGTATTATAGTCGCTCAATCAATAAGTCTCTCGTTCAAATGTACACACTGTAATATGTTGTTTCCAATGTTCATTTAATGTGATAAGTTGTTTTAATGTAAACCGGAGTGAAGGCAGATTTCTATACGTCAGTATTTAAAAGATTTGAAATAAACAAACAAATAAATAAATAAATAAAATAACGTATCTAAAGCTAATTAGTGTTCCCTCCCTGGGATGCACCTGCTTGAATGGGCAAAGATTAAATGGTCTTTCTTTACGACAGTGGTTCCTAACCTTGTCCTGGGGACCCCCCCCTCCCCAACCAATCGGGTTTTCAGGATATCCACAATGAATATGCATGAGAGATTATCTCTCATGCATGAGAGATTATCTCTCATGCATATTCATTGTGGATATCCTGAAAACCCGACTGGCTGGAGGGGTCCTCAGGACAGGGTTGGGAACCACTTTACAGGGATTGACCTCAGGGATATTGTGTAACAATTATTAAGTGTTGTGTAATGTGTTTCCAGTCCAAATGGATGGTGAGAGCATCCCCCTCATCCTGGGTAGTGGCAGCGCCCTCATCTGGTCAGGAGTGGCAGCGCTGGTTTCAGTTCAGATTTATTATTATGCAAGACACAGGAAAACATGGGCCCATTGATTGTGTTATAATATATTCCCTTATATGTGCCCTGATTTTAAAGTAAGACCTTAAAGGTTGAATTTTAAAACAGTTGCGTACGTAAAAATCAGCACTTACACATGTGTCTGGCCCTGTGCACACTGCGTGCATTTTGAAAAGGGCCCAGCCATGCGCGTAAGTGCCGATATGCGCACAAGTGTCGGGCCCAGGGGCATGGTCTGGGCAAGGATGGGCAGGGCAGGATGGAGGCCAGCCATGTAGTGGCCATTAGCTGCTGTCCCAGGGAAACATGTGCTGGCAGCCAGCCGGTGCGTGCAAACTGCTTCTGCTCCAGGGGAGCAGTAAGTAGTAAAACAAATAAAACATAAGTTGCTAGAAAGGGTTTAGGGGGTGAGGAGGAGAGGGGAAGAAGGAGGGAGTTTAGTTTATGGGGTAGGCAAGTTCCCTCCCAGTCTGCTCCTTAATTGGAGCAGACTGGGAGGGAACTGGGGGAGGCTCGATTGCGTCGCCACACGTAGTTAGCAAAAAATGTGCCCTCCCCCCCTGCGTGCACCGCCTGCACATGCACGTGCAGATTTTAATATCCGGCGCGTAGGTGCATGTGGCCATCCAATTTTATAATAGGTGCGTACCAGCTTGCACATGTTATAAAATCGTCGTGTCCATGTTCGTGCGCTGGGAATCGCATGCACATGGACACACATGCACTCCATGTAAAATCTACCCCTAAGTCTTCAGGCTATGCTGGTCATAGTCTCCACTAGGAGAGCACCACCCTAAAGACAAGATTTATACTTACACCTATTTACTATTGTGTATTTTGTATTCTCTTGTGAAAAATTGTAAGTATCCTTTCTCTCAGACAATATTTTCAAGGGGGGAGGAGAGTGTGGCAATCCTACGGGTTGGCCACTAGATTTCGCTAGGTTCCAGTATAAAACTTTAATATCATGAGCCTTCTATCCCTCATCAGCCCCTCCCACCTGGAGGGCTGTGGTTGGATTGCTCATCTTGTTTAGCCCAGACATTTTAGAACTCAGTGTGATCAGTTTTGGAGAGCCTCTGAACAATGAGGATGTTTTGGTTTTACTCTCTGGTGAGACCTACCAGCCTCACTCTGCATTTTTAGTTTGAAGTGATACCTCATTGAGCACCCTCTGCCATAGCGTCCTTCTCATATTAATTACAGATGGGCCGATACAGTAAAGATTGCGGGAGAGCGGGTGAGCGCCAGCTCTCCTGTGCGTGCAATACAGTAATTTAATTTATTTAAATTAGGGCCAGTGGCAAAAAGAGGCACTAGGGACACTAGCGCGTCCCTAGCGCCTCTTTTCGGACAGGAGCAGTGGCTGTCAGTGGGTTTGACAGCTGACGCTCAATTTTGCTGGCATCGGTTCTCAAACCCGCTAACAGCCACGGGTTCGGAAACCGGACGCCGGCAAAATTGGGTGTCCGGTTTTCAAGCCGCGGACCTATTTCAAATTTTTTTTCTTTTTTTTCCTTTTTTTTTCCTTTTGGGACCTCCGACTTAATATCGCCATGATATTAATTTGGAGGGTGCACAGAAAAGCAGTTTTTACTGCTTTTCTGTGCACTTTCCCGGTGCTGGCAGAAATTAGCGCCGGCAGAAATTAGCGCGGGAATACCTAATAGGGACATCAACATGCATTTGCATGTTGCAGGCGCTATTAGGTTTGGGGGGTTTGGAAGCACGTTTTCGACGTGCTATTACCCCTTACTGAATAAGGGGAAAAGCTAGCGCATCGAAAACGCATGTCCAATCGCGGGTTAACAGTGCGCTCCAGCAATCCCAAAAACGAAGGCGACAATTTATATTGTTAAAATCACAAGTGGTACAATTAGGAATGTTCTTTGTGTTAGTTTCCCTGTAAATGCCTAATAAAGCACAGAGGTATATCATATGTATTTTTTCAGCCATCTCAGCTAACAGAATTTTTAGTTAGCAGGGGTAGATTGCAGCTTAGCTCTTCACCTTGCCCTGAATAAGGCACTCTTAAGGTGGAATTTAGATCTCTCAGAAAATTGAAACTGTCCTATAGCTAAATTGCTTTGTTATAAATATAATTTTGTGAAGTTGTGTAATCTTGGATTCAGTTGAGGACTTGTAAGACAGGTGTGTCAGATAATTTCTAGATGTATAATGTGAGTAGGAAGAAATTCCTGTTTCTACCATACTACCTGTATTTCTATTCAAGTAATGTTGCTTGATGATTATGTTTGTAAAATGCATAAACAGATAATAAAAATAAAATAAAATAAACTATGATGATAAATTTCAAACAAATACATGTGGTATCTGCCAAGTTATTTATTTATTTATTTTTACTTTAAAAAAAGTAGTACAGAAAAGCAGTTTTTTCTGCTTTTCTGTACTTCTTTTACCTGCACTCAGCTATTAACGCCTGCTCCAGGCATGCATTAATATTAGTCCAAGTAACTACTTGGACTAATTGCTAAATTGGTTAATTAGTCCAAGTAACTACTTGGACTAATTGCTAAATTGGTTAATTTATTTGTGCATGTTTTAAAATTGGCTGATTTTCACAAGAAAGTCCTATTTTACTTTTGTGCGTAAAATATATGCACATATTTATTTATTTTATTTATTTATAGATTCTTTTATACCGCGGTACGTATAGGTATACATCACCTTGGTTTACAGTGAAACAATAAATTAGCAACAGGCTTTACATATAACAGT
Source organism: Rhinatrema bivittatum (assembly GCF_901001135.1). Lineage (NCBI taxonomy): Eukaryota > Metazoa > Chordata > Amphibia > Gymnophiona > Rhinatrematidae > Rhinatrema > Rhinatrema bivittatum. The sequence continues at coordinate 404,590,480 of NC_042617.1, read as the reverse complement.
ATAAATAGTAAAAACAGTAAAAAACAGTAAGAAACATTTAACCGCAACAGGCGGTTAAAACATATAGTTTTACAGTAGGAAACGTACATGTGTTTAATGCATTGATATATGTGATTTATCACTCAGCTATTAACGCCTGCCTGGAGCAGGCGTTAACAGCTGAGCGCAGGGAAAAGAAGTACAGAAAAGCAGAAAAAAATGCTTTTCTGTACTTCTTTTTTAAAGTAAAAAAAAAACAAAAAAACTTGGCAGACCGCTGAGTTATGAAGACCGACGCCGGTAAACTCGGCATCGGTTTTCATAACCAACCTGTCTGCCAGTAATGAAAACGGCCGCCGGCAACCACAGCGTGTCGCGTTAGCAAGGAGGCGCTAAGGTTGCACAAGTGACCCTAGTGCCTCCTTCCTAGCGCAACCCCCTAATTTACATATTGCATGACACCCCCGTTGCGGGCGCCATGCGTGTATTAAGAAAGCGGGCGCTGAAAAGGCAGCGCCTACTTTCCGTGACAATTATTGCATTGGCCCCTTAGATCTAATGGCCTAAGCACTCTAGTCTTTGATCAGAGAGGCACACACTTCTGCTCCCAACTGATAATGGCTTTGCACAAACCTTGGGATTTTACCCTCTTTATTCCTCTCTCCTATAATATGCAGCTAATGTGCTGCTGCCCTTTACTACAAGCTCCAAGCACTTATGTCTAATGGACTGAGAACACAAGTCTAGTTCTAGATCTTTGGTCTAGAACTTCCTTTCCACTGAAAAATGTTTGCTTCTTTTACATTATGTACACCTTTAAGGTGTACATAAGGTACCTTTAAGGTATTTGAATGTCTCCAGTCATATTCATCTTCTCTTTAATCCTCTAGGGAAGGGGTCCTCAAACTTGTTGCTCAGTAGCTGCAACTTAGCATGTTTTCAGGATTTCTGCAATGAATATGCATGAAATCTATTTGCATAAAATGGAGGCAGTGCTTGCAAATAGATTTCATGCATATTCATTATGTCAATCCTGAAAATATGAGTGGGATGAGATCCTTGGTTTGGAGATCCCTGCTCTAGGGTATTCATGCATCATTTCACAGGCTTTTTGGTGCAAACTCTGTACTGTTTTAGTAGACATTCTCATAGAGAGTGCCTTTGTTCTGTCTATATCCTTTTGGATATATGACTGCCAGAACTAGAATCAATACTCCAGATAAGGTCTCACCAATAATTTGTATTACTTTTTTTCATAGTGGAACTTAACGTTCTTACATTTTAGATCACAGAGATGAGAGTTCATATTGGCAAGCTAAAAATATGCAGTCTTTCAGTAATTTTCATAATCTATCATTATTCAAAAAACGTTTATTCAAAATTCTCTGAAGAGACTGAAACAGTTAAAAGGTCAATGGTTGAGCTAATGGAAAGATTGTTCTCATATAATGCATATATTTTGCTTATCATATTTGTGCAGCAAGGTCATACAAGTAAAAAAAAAAAATCATCTTCAGTTTGTTCTGCCCTTAGGTAATCATACAGAAAGAGCTCATTTAACCTGATTGATCTTTCCAGCATAAGTGACCTTTCTGGCTTATATACCATCTGCCATTATTCACCTTCTCTCTTTCTTGTAGAGAGTTAACCCTTTTCAGCAAAAAGTACTTCTTATACACAATGGGTCTGATTTTAAAAAGCATTTACTCACTTAAAACTGGATTTTACTCGAGTAAATGCACTTTACTCGTGTAAGTGGGTTTTTGAAAATTGCTACAATATATGCCATGAATTGTCCATAGGATTTGCTCACGTAAGTATCCTTTACTCAAGTAAATGGCTTTTGAAAATTGCTACAATAGCAGTTACATTTACACGTGTAAATCCTTATGAAAATTACCCCCACAGGGCTGGTGCAAGGATCTGTAGTACCCTAGGCAGACCAATGTAACACCGCCCCCCCCCCCCCAACCAAGCACCCTAAGTTGAATGTGTCCTCTGACAGTGGTAGATATATAGATTTTTGGTCACCCTCTTACAGGGTGTTCTCTCCCTCTCTAGTATATTTTCCAAAGGAAATAGTATGACATGGACAAGTTGATATATCATTTTGTTTCCATTTTAAATCTCGTTTTACACATTTTATATAAAAAAACAATAAAATATAAGAAATGCTGTGCTTGGTCATACTGAGGCTGATTGATCCTAGCATCTTGTCTCTGACAGTGGTCAATTTGGGCCACAAGAACTTGGCAGATTCCAAAAAAGTAGATTTATTTCTTGAGGTCACCACAAGCGATCCAGGGATTGACTTTCACAGCCCCAGCTTCCAGAGGCCCACAACCTTTGCAGTAGAGGAGGACCGGAAGCGCGCGCTGTTAGGTGCACAAATCTCAAACCCTTCTATTAACTGAATGAAGACTAATTTAATGGTGGTTAAAAAGGATTGGTAAGTATAGCTTTCAGAAATTTTTGGGCTTATAAAAGTTTGGTGAGAGGTGAAATAGAGGGATATATTCTTTAGAGTTTGTGTGTGTCTGAGGTAATAAGCAAGCCAGAGATAGTTAATTCTAGTGCCTGTCTTTCCCACCCACTCAACCCTTGATTTTTAGGCACGAGATACTTTCTCATTTATTTATTTATTCTATTTATTTATTTGTTAATGTTTCTATACCGATGTTGGTATATACCTTAAAAACCTTAAAAATCAATCAGAGTCATATCTAAATCATACTATTGTACCAGCCCTTATTGAAAGTTTAATCATCCCCTTGTAGGACACTAGCTGATTAATTAGTAAATTCACCTGTAAATTTAAAGTACTCTAAGTCCATCTCCCTTAGTATCCTAAACAACTAGGAACTCAATAAAACTAAGATGAAGGCAGCAGTCCAGCAGCAAGAGGGGAGCTTTCCAGTCTTTTGCATTGAGTGTCACATGTATGATTTTTTACCCGCCGGTGATTGTATGTGTGCACTCGGTGCAAAGAGTTCCTGGATCTCAGGGAACAAGTCCAATCTCTGGAGGCTAGAGTAGCAGACTTGGAGGAGCTGAGGCAGACAGAGAGGTACATTGATGAGACCTTCAGGGACAAAGAAGCCAAGTCCCAAATACAGTCTGGCAGCCCCAGTGCTGCCTTGGATCAGAAAGGTCTCCCAGTAGGAGAACATCACCCTGGTCTAGAAGGAAGTGATCCTGTAGCAAGGACCTGCTCTCCAGGTGATGCATTGTCCTCTCGCACTGAGGACAAGTCTCCCAGGGCTACTACCCAGGAGGGAAGGGTTAGGACAGCCATCATAGTTAGTGATTCCATTATTAGAAATGTAGATAGCAGGGTGGCTGGTGGACATGAGGACCGCCTGGTAACTTGCCTGCCGGGTGCGAAGGTGGCAGACTGCACGCGTCACCTAGATATAGACAGTGCTGGGGAGGAGCCAGCTGTCATGGTACATGTGGGCACCGACAACATAGGAAAATGTGGGAGAGAGGTTCTGGAAGCCAAATTTAGGATTTTAGGTAGGAAGCTGAAATCCAGAACCTCCAGGGTGGCATTCTCTGAAATGCTTCCTGTTCCACGTGCAGGTCCCCAGAGGCAGGCAGAGCTCTAAAGTTTCAATGCGTGGATGAGACAATGGTGCAGGGAGGAGGGATTCAGCTTTGTAAGGAACAGGGGAAACCTTTGGGGAAAGGGGAGACTTTTCCAAAAGGATGGGCTCCACCTTAACCAGAGTGGAACCAAGCTGCCAGCACTAACTTTCAAAAATGAGATAGAGCAGCTTTTAAACTAGAACAAGGGGGAAAGCCAACAGTCACTCAGCAGTGCATGGTTCGGAGAAATGTATCCTTGAAGGATACTAATGAAATAGGAGAGTTAGGGCATCCCAACAGAGAGGTTCCATTAAAAGCAAACATAGTCGATGTGCCTATATGTAAAAAATCACTGATGCTAATGATTTCCGAATTATCCCTAACAACTGAAAAGCAGGTTGTTAATACAAACAAAAAACACACTTTGAAATGTCTGCATGCTAATGCCAGAAGTCTAACAAGTAATATGGGAGAGTTAGAGTGTATAGCAGCAAATGATGAGATTGACATAATTGGCATCACAGAGACATGATGGAAGGAGGATAACCAATGGGACAGTGCTATATCAGGGTACAAATTATGTCGCAATGACAGGGAGGATCAACTTGGTGGGGGTGTGGCACTTTATGTCCAGAGTCCAACAGGATAAAGATCATACAAGAGACTAAATGCTCAGTAGAATCTATATGGGTAGAAATCCCATGTGTGTTGGGTAAGAGTATAGTGATAGGAGTATAGTACCGTCCACCTGGATAAAATGGTCAGACAGATGATGAAATGCTAAGAGAAATCAGGGAAGCTAACCAATTTGGCAGTGAAATAATAATGGGAGATTTCAATTATCCAATAGGGATGTGAATCGTTTTTTGACGATTTAAAAAAATCGTCTGATATTTTTTAAATCGTCAAAAATCGGTACAGTGTGCGATACAATAGAAATTTTCACGATTTATCGTGAAAAATCATTACTCCCATTAGTGTCCACTAACGGGAGTTATTTGGGGGGAGGGCGGGAAAACCGGCACACCAAAACAACCCCTAAACCTACCCCAACCCTATAAAACAAATCCCTTACCTTCCCCCACCCCCCGAACCCCCCCCCAAAACTTTTTACGAGTACCTGGTGGTCCAGTGGGGGCGCAGGGACCGATCTCCTGCTCTCGGGCCATCGGCGCCATTTTGACTGCCACTCAAAAATGGCGCCGATGGCCCGATTAAAAAAAAAACCCCACCCGACCCTTTAAAGATGACCCCTTAACTTCTCCCACCCTCCCGATACCCCAAAACATTTTTAAATTACCTGGTGCTCTAGTGGTGGTCCCGGGAGCGATCTCCCATTCTCGGACCGTCAGCTGCCAATCATAAAGATGGCGCCGATGGCCCTTTGCCCTTACCATGCGACAGGGTATCCTTGCCATTGGCCGGCCCCTGCCACATGGTAGGAGCACTGGCTGGCCGGCGCCATCTTTAAAGATGGCGGCGGCCATATTGTTCCTACAATATGGAGTACAAATCTGATGCAAGTAAGAGAACATGTGTTTTCCATAGCGGGCCCAAAGCTTTGGAATTCTCTGCCTGCGATGTTACGTCTGATATCAGATAGAGATTTAATCGTGAGCTAAAAACATGGCTATTCAAAAATGCATATAACCTAACTTAAAAACATCAGAATGCAGAGAACTACATTGACAAGAAGGTCAAGAGATAATAATTGAAGAATGAGTAATAAATTAACAAGAGAATTTAAGTATCTTAAGACAACATAATGACTATTTTGTAAAAATTGTTAAATTATAATTCCTGTACTATTCGCCTAATGTCTTAGATCCTTAGTTAATATGTATTAGAACCTCATTAGATTTAGACTAATTCATGCTTATGAATACTACATCTGTAAACTGTCATTAATTGCAGATTATAGTATGAATGTTATGTTTGTAAACCGTTGTGATTATTAAATGGAATGACGGTATATAAAATGTCCAAATAAATAAATAAATACATTTCTCCTCTCTTTCTGTTCCTCAAGGGGATGAAATGTCCCATTCTTCTTTCTGTGGAATCGGGCCTTTCTCCTTAAAGGGGAAAGCCCCTGCAGATTCCTCTTCGTAATGGAAGTTTCCCAGGCCTTCATCAGCCCATGTTCTGACTATTCCAGGACATTACATCCTGGAGCTTCCTCTTGCTCAGACTCCCACCTAGGTAAGGGCAAACCCTGCCAAATCCTCTCAGTTTTATACCTCTCCGGGACACGTCTTCCATCAATCACCAAAACCTACACTATTAAGGGGACCAACACACCACACTGTATTCATAACATTAAGGCATCCCTACAACAAATGCCATTCTGTGGTCATTCAGTGGTATTACACACTCGAAAGGTTAAAATATTTTAGATTAACTTTAACCAATGAAGAATCCTGGGGTTTCTCCCAACCAAAATCTTTTCTAAGACTGGATTTGAGATATGGGATCTCCCCACATTAATTTTTATATATAGTGCCACACCTCCTCCCTTCTTTCCTATACAGTCATTTCTGAATAGATTGTAGCCCAGTATAAAAATATCCCAGTTATGGTTTTCTATATACCACATCTCTGTGACTGCTACTACATTCAAGCCAGTTTCTTCCATGACTGCCTTTAGATCCAGGGCTTTATTTTCCACACTATGAGCATTAGTGTACATAGCTTTCTAGATGTTTCTCTTTTTCCTATTTTTATACAAGTATTTAATGTTTTACTTACCATAGGGTTTTATTCACCCATCCCTGATGCAGGGATGGTGGAAGCACTAAGTGAGCTAGGCCTGGGCCTAGGACACCAACCATTAGTGGGCAATGCCGCCGCTTGCAAGCCATGTGAGGCCTCGAGAAGCAGTGGCAAAGGGGAGTGGTGATTCAAATCTCTAATCCTCTTTGCTACCACCACTCATAAGAGGTAGGAGTTGTGGCTGCAACTGGGGGCAGGGCAGGGATGTCGGTGTAACTGAGGGGGCAGCGCAAAGCAGAAGGTGCCGAGGGGGCCTAATCCCCTTGCACCAGCCCTGCCCTGATGATCCTAGTTTAAAGCCCTCCTCAGTAGGTTTGCCGGTCTATATTGGAAGATGAGGCTTCCTTCTAGTGGACCCCATGTTCACTCAGCAGTACTTGAAACATAATACCAGGTTCCAGGAAGCCAAAACGCTCTTGTCAACACCATCTGTATAGCCATTTATTCATCTCCAGAATGTGAGCTTCCTGTTATTGTTTGTAAGGTTTTGGGTGGACCCTTGGACACTGTGGCAGATGAACACGCCCATGGGGGGGTGGGGGGAGGAGTCCTGTGAGGGGCCACAGGTCAGGCTCAGCTTTAGGACACACAGAGTTGAGAAGCCACCAGAGGTGGCAGTAGTGAGTGAAGCCCGACTGGGCTTGTAGTTCCTCAGGACACTGGAACAGCGATCCCTCAATAGCTGAGCTGTAGTGGAGAGAAACTGAGATAGTGAGTACAGTGGAGCATACACAGGGTTCTGGTATGGAGCCTTGTTGGTTGATACTCACACAGCGGTTTCTCCTGGAAGGTAACACAGAAGCTGGAATAGAGGCAGGCCCTCGAGGAGCGAGTACCTGGTTCCAGGGAACAACTCTGAGAGAGTATAGATGGTAACTCACTGATGGTGTAGGCAGCGGTTTCTTCCAAGCAGAAGTGAGCTCAGGCAGCGAGTCCGAGAACAAGGGCCCTTGAGGAGCGAGTACCGGTTCCAGACAGCGACCTGAAAGAAAAGAGAGAGGCCCCCGAGGAGCAGGTACCCCGATAGAGTAAGTCCAATTAAGGAGAGGCAGAGTAGCTAGGTACGGAGAGCGAATCCCATCCATAAGGAGTCCCATCACCACCACCTTGCTAACTCGATTAGCTAGCAAATAGAGTAGGCTTTTGCCTCCAACACAGCGGCAAATGGCTGCTGTGCCAGGGGCCTCTAGCCCCACCCGGCCCCGCCCCTACCCCTTTTCTTCGGCCCTGGGACTTATGCGTGTGGCTGGGCCTTTTTAAAATAGACCCAATGCCCATAGGACTTTTAAAATCTGGGCCATAGTGCCCATCCATATTTCTTTCTCAGCATTAGAGTTCTTTCCTCTCCCTCAGAGATCCTCTATGCTTGTCCATGCTCTCTTGAATTTATGGTAGTAGATCATGCTATAACTCTCAAAAGGAATAGACTCTGGAATAATGAAAGGAAATATTTCTGCATAGAAAGGGCTATAGATATAAGGAATAGTCTTCTAGTGAAAGTAGTGGAGCTGGAAATAGTAACAGAATTCAAGGAATCATGGGAGAAATACAGAGGATCTTTCGCTGCAGGAAATTGAAAGTGAAGCTGAAAAACAAGTAGGATTTATATTAATACAACATGAAGGAAATTGTTCAGACTAGATTGTCCTTACTGTTCTTGTGTGCATCATTTTCTTATAAATTCTATACTTTTGTTGTAAAGTATGGAGTCTTTTTGATACCCAGAATATTGAAAAAAAAATTCCATTTTTCTACTGCCTCTGTCATTTTGCAAACACTTTGTTTTCTCTTTCCTGCATGTACTCTGTTCCATGAAGTACATATGAGAGCAGTTCAGCATTATGTCTGCTACCACCAAAAGCAGAAAGAAGTGTGGTTCAGGTGACAAATGACAACAATTATAGGCATAGAATTGGATGGACAGATAGTTTGGCAAATATTCCATCTGCCCATTCCATGAACAAGGATGTTATTTGTTTTCCTCTTCAGCCGTATTCCTTAAAAGTAATATATGGCTAAAAAGGATCCATCCTGCCTTTTGAAAAGCTTTTTGTTTTCAGTCATAAACTGTTATTTTCCTTTATCCCTATAATTTTGATGAAACATTAAAGGATTAGATAATTTGGAAACTGGAGTCCTCCATGTATCTGGAGGGTATTTTAAAATTGCTTTCATTTGATGACTCTTTCAATTCACTTCAAGTCTTTGGCTCAAAGAGCACAAGAGACTTGACAGAAAGCCCTACTAACATTGCAGACTCATTGTGAAATGGCTTGCACAAGATTGTTTACTTTACCTCTAGAAGAAAATCTAACAAGAAAGCATGAAACATTTAGCATTTCTAGGCAACCATGTTGAGATATAACTGTTTAACTTGAATCCAATTGTAAGCTTTGATTAAATGAGCTATAGAAATAGTTGACTTTTATGTTTATACAAACCTATATATCTATTTAATCCATTTTATATCACTATAATTACTTTTCTCTATATGTACAGAAAAATATAGCATAAGAGCATAGGATGCAATGTGGTTTATTGCTAGGGATAAACTACTCTTAAGTTCAATCAAATCCTGCTTCTGTCACTCATTCCAATTTTGGACAAATTACATTACCTCTCATTATATCAGGTACTCACTTAAAAGTGAATTTTCAAAATATGACATGCATAAAAATTGGTACTCGCATTTATCCTATTTTATATATCTCAAACATACAAATGTAAATAAGGGTTTGCATGTAAATGTTCGCATGCAAAAAAGGAGGCAGTCTAGGGGTGTTCCTGGACAGAGCCAGCCTTTATGAGCACAAGTTGCTATTTTAAGAGACTTGTGTGTGCAGATTTGGCAACTGTTGCATCCGTCAGTTCCCGCCGCCCTCCTCCTGCGCTACTTACCTCATTGGCGCCTCCCTCTTCGCCCTCGGGAGGACTAGCTGCTGCGACCCACTGTGGTTCCTGCGGACCTAAGGGCGCGCGTGTAGCGCGGCCCCGACGGAAGTACCAGCGATGGTGCGAACTTCGGGGGAGTCCCCCGAAGATGATGTTACCCGCAACTAATATAAAAGGATTCGGCATTTTTTCCTTCGGACGGTTTTGTGACCTAAGCTACTCTGCATCCGGACTTACTAGAGGTACCTGTTCCTCGGGTCTCTCCTTACAGCTCAGCAACTCAGAGATCGTAGTTCCAATATCAGAGATCGTAGTTCCAATATCAGAGGGACTTCAGCCCTGCCGGGCATATCAACTCACTACTGCCACCTCTGGTGGTTCAACTTCCAGTCTAATAAAGAACTCTCAGTGTTTGTCTCCATACTCCAGTCTAGCCGGTGGTCCCTCTCAGGATCTCCTCCTGGGGGCACTGTCATCTGCTATCGGCCCAGGGATTCACCAATTCTACTAAGTGTTTATTCCTTACACTACGAGCGGTATCATACAGATTGCCACTCTGTGGGAGCCAACCCACTACAGACAATTAGCTCCGCCTACAGAGTATTATAAATTGCTAGCTCCTCCCCTTGGAGGAGCAGCATTGAACAGCAACCTATTTGCATATATTTATACTTGCTTATTATTTGGTTAAGTGATATTTAATGTCATTATTGTGACATACTGACTGGGTGGGAGATCTGGGTGAACTAAAGGGAGTCCAGCTTGAAGAACCAGGAGGATCTCGATGACCTGGAGAAGAATTGAACAAAATGGTAGACTAAATGGTAAAACTGATAATTTCACTAATGCCTATATGTTAGAAAATTTGTGACTTTACACACATAAAAAGTGACTTATAAGTGTTAATTAAATTTTGTGGGTAAATTTCTGCACGTATATTTTTTAAAGTAAAACAAATGCAGCATTCAATGCTTCTTAGCCAGATAAATTCCAGCTTAGTTGGATAAGTCTTAAAAGTACTACTTATCCAGCTATGTAAGATAGATATTTAAGCCTCAGAGTTTTGTTTGTTGGAATATATCCTTGGAGTGGGTCCCTATTTCCTGGTTTACTGTATGTTTTCCGGCAGTGAGAGGGGATTCTCTTAGAGTGAGATCCCAATCCAGCTCAGGATATTAAACACTCTACTTGCCTTGGACCTGGGTCCACTACAACATCTACTTGATCCAATTCTTTTTGAACCTTAAGAAGAAACTGGTACTCAACTCACTCAGGTGTTAGAACCTCTCACATTTTGTATGTCCCTTCTGAGTGGGTAGGGGGTAATTACAATAATTATAAAACATTTTGAAAAGTAAAACACTAAAACAGTTAGTGACCATCATACCTTCCTTCCCCCTCCCCCCTCATTAGCAAACCTCCCTCCCCATGTGCTAGTTTCGCTCTAATAGTGCATACTGCTACTGTTCCTAGTTATGTTATGTTATATTATCCAAGTTGTTCACTCCCTTGTTCATTGTAAGACATATGTTGTCATTGTTTTCTACTTGTTATAATGTAAACCGGAGTGATAAGTAATTCTGTTACCTGAACTTCGGTATAAAAAAAGTTATAAATAAATAAATAAATAAATACCTGGGAACTCTCTGGATTTAGCCTGGAGACTCAGGGTTTAGAGTCCCAACTCCGGGTCTGCGGGAGAGCGCCCAGGATCTCCAGGTCTTAAATATCCTCCCAGTTCCATGTAGCTGTCTTTTTCTGTTGCACAGGGTAAAACAATGGTAAGCATTAGGGCACAGGGGAGGCAGGCAAGAAGCTAGCAGTGAGAAGCCTCTCAGCCTGCAGATGATTTCCCACCTCTCCCTTCTGATTGGGTTTAGGTAGCATAAGGAGCCAATCAGCAGTGAAAGGAGGGGAAACAAGGGCTATACTCAGGGAAGGCTTCAGTCTTCACAACTATATGCTAGCCAAGTGGGTAAAGAAGAAGAAAGAGTAAATGTGTGAAGATAGTGATGTTATGTTTTATTGGTATTGTGGGCCCTTGGTCGTAGCAAGAGATGGAACCTCCCACAGGGAGGAGCCCTCTGGGGACTTGCTGTGATAGGCTGGCTCTAATGGTGCATACACAGAAGTCAAGACAGTCTTTATTAAACAGCCGATGATGGAAATAACCCGAGGAGTGGGCAGAGTATCTCTGCACAGAGGAGGGTGGTCCCAGAGGAGTGCTCTTGCTGATACTCCGCAGTGTGACCTGTGGAGATGAACTCTCACCAATAGACTGATAGACTGTGGATCCGGTAGTGGTCTGCAGAGCGGGGTACGCTGTGAATCCATGCTGTAGATGGCAGGCCTATAGGGTACATCCGGTAGTGGTGTGCAGAGCGGAGTATGCCGTGAATCCATGCTGTAGATGGTAAGCCTGTGAGGTAGATCTGGTAGTGGTCCACAGAGCGGGGTATGCCGTGAATCCACACTGTAGCAAGGTGAGAGAGAGAGAGACTGGAAGCTGGGATACTCTGTATCGATAGGATGAGGACGGTAAGGACCTCCGAGGAGCGGAGGCCCAGGATGAGGCAAGGCCCCCGAGGAGCGGGTACTAAGAGCATCCTAGCTGGAACAAGCTGACCCCAAAGGGTAAAACAGGAACGTAGCAAGGCCCCCGAGGTGCGGGTACCTGGTTCGTACAGAGAGAGTACAGAGCGAAGGTGTCTGTAACCTGAGCGAAATCAGCAGGAACGAATCCTTGCTAACTCATAGCTGGAAGGGAGTTTAGAGTTTAAATACCCCGAGGTAATGATATCACGCGGAGGGGACACCCCCGAGGTTCCCGCCATGATGTACGTAAAAGGAGGGCCAGCGCGCACGCGTGCCCTAGGTGATCACAGAAGGAAAATGCTGAACGCAATTGCCCTTCTTGGTCCGGGGACGCCAGAGCGGTCGGCATGTGGAAGCGGAGGCAGCCATCTTGCCAACTGGAACAGAGAAAGCCAGAAAAGAGGTGAGACAGAGAGGCCGCAGGTGTCTGCGGCCGATGGGCGCAACAAGTGAGAGGCGAGAGCAAGAGAAGGAGGGGGTAAGAGTGTGTGTGTGTGTATGTGTGTGAGACTTGAGCAATTAAAAGTTGATGGGGAGGGGCAAAGAGTAAGGATGAGAAGAGAGAGGGGTGAGCAAAGGTAAGATAAGAGCAAAAAGGGAGAGAGATGAGAACAAGAGGGAAGGGGAGGAAGAAGATAAAGGGGAAAGACAGGAACAAGGGTGGCAGGAGGAGAGGACCCTGGATGGGGTGGAATCCAGGAAGATAATGTAGGAGGGAAGGTAAGAGGAATGGAAAAGCGAGCATGGGAGAAAGAGGAGGTGAAATAGTGAAAGCAGAGAAGGTAAGAAGAATAAGAAGAGGAAATGTTGAAAAACAGGAGAAGAGGCTAGAAAAAGGAAGATAAAGTATTAAAATGTCTGCAGCTGAAGGAAAGAGACAAGATCGAGAAAGAACTGAAATAGAATAGAAAAGGAGAGAGGACACCAGAGAGAAAAAAGAAAAGAAAAAGAGAGACAGACCAGGACAGAGAATGAGAAGAGGTAGGCTGAGCCAGAAACACCGAAGACTGGGAAACTATTTTATTACCTGCGAGACAATACTTTTTTATTTTATTCATTTATTTGATTTATATTCTGCTTTTCAACACTTCTGATCAGATTATATTCAAGAAGGCAATTCCTACGGGGTAGAGAAAGAAACCAAACAGTCTTTACTGCAAACACTATTCTCCCACCCCCCCCCACACACACACTAATCTCAGGGTGAGCCTAACTCAAACATTCCCAGGTATCAGGTAATAACTTAAACCTCCACCTTATTTCTAAAATGCAGATAATTGTGCACTTCCCTCAAAGCACATGATAAAGCATTTCAGGCTACTGGACCTGCAAATGATAAAACTCTGCTCCTGGTGCCCTGCAAGGTATAATCTTGCAAAGTCGGGACATCAAGTTGAATTTGTCATAAAGAATGAAACTGACACTTTGGAATATATCAAGTCAACAGTTTTTTTTTTTTTATGACAAGATCAATTCTCATAAACAGACTTATAAATAATGGCAAGGCAAGTACTTTAAAATAAACACTTTGTTGCTCCAGAAGACAGTTTAACTCCTTAAGTTTGATGGAACTGTTCTCATAAAATCTAGGGCCAGTAATGATCCTAGCAGCTGCACTTTGTGTCAATTGTTTATAACATAAAACATTATTTTAGGCTCCCTCATACTGTACCCCATTGCAAGAAAAGCTATGTGGATTGTAAGCAACTGAACAGACAAACAGTATGTAAGTGAAACCCCCCTCCCAGGAGGGGAAGAAAGAGCATGCTACCATTTAAGGGAAATACAGCAGAAAAAAAAGGGCAATGCAGGTTATGTAACAGGAGCAGCCAGCCTGGGAAAGCCAGAGAAAGACTGAAAAGGTTGCCAGACCCCCTTACCGTGAAAGTGCTTAAATGACAATTAAATAGATGACCAGGCGAACACATCATGCAGTACCTCTGAAAATCTTTTTTGACATAAATGCAATCAGAGGTCTAAAGCAAACAATATACTTTACTTGTGCTTTATTATATATAACATGTATCATAGAACAATTTTTTCATAACATGCGGACCCCTAACAGACCACATAAACCATTAATCTGTTCACATAGCCTATATAATTTGAACACTATACCATGGATTTTGTAAACATATCAATAAAAGATACAATCCCCTTTAAAGCCTCATATACATTCATACCTTACCCTCCATTCATACCGCATATACCTAGTACCTCACACACCATCCACATTACATCTTCATCTAAAACCAATAACCCCATCACATATTAAAACATCATTCCTAAATGTATTGAATAACAGTTGCATGCCTAACAGTGAATATTGTAGACTGTGATCTGTATATTTCTTATATTTTCAATTGCCTATACTCCCAATGAGAGCCTCGTTTCACCCCACAACTCGGGGCTTCATCAGGATGATTAATGACACAAGCCCTTCTTAATGCACACAACCATAAACAGATCCCTGTAATTTCTTCAGCTTCTCCAAACACTTTCAATGGAAACTTCCTTAAGCACTTTCAATAAATCCTGGTGTCTGTGTGGGTCCACCTAACATGCACCCATCTGCAATACAATAAAAAAACTGTTAGTACTACCGTTAAGCATTCAAACAAATAATGTTTTAAAACTCCCTTATAGAAAACCGTGCAACGATTCCTTCAAGCATATATTTTAATTTTTACACAAAAGTTCCCAATACCTGCTGCGGTTGTCTTACTTTCTAAATCTCAACTCTGGTCACTTGAAATTGTATTCAGTCATGCACATCGTCCCCTTCTCAAAAATCTAACGCTACCATTTTCTTCAGGTTGTCAAACGCACGATGTTAATCTGCAATGAATGTATGAATAATCATCTATATTACATACAAAATATGGATTCCATATATTTCTACTCATACAAAGCCCGACTACAAGTTTACTTACTGTTCCAATGCATAATCTCGGCGCAAGCCTTTACAATATATCTTGCTTCTCCATGCTCAAGCCTTGCCGGTCTTAACCAGCATCCTAAGACATGCCTTCAAAGTGCCTGCTTGCTATACCATCCTTACTGAACCAGCCTATCTTAAATAAGAACAGACCAATCACATTCTGCCTAATCCCCACCTGATTTCAGGTTCCGCTGAGTGTTGCGTCGGTGGAGGAGGCCTTCGGGAAGGCCAGGACAGGACCAAGGGTTTGAGTAGCGACACGTGGAACGTGTTTTGAATCCACATGGATGCTGGAAGTCTCAGTTGGTAGGTAACTGCTCCTATGCGTCAAAGGACGGGGAATGTACGAATACATTTGGGAGCTAGCTGTTGGGAAGGTAATCATATGCGGATGTGCTTAGTACTAAGCCAGACTTTCTGTCCAGTCAAGAACAGAGGTGCAGTTCGACAATGAGCGTCTGTGACGTGTTTTGCCCGGTCAGCTGCTTGGCAGAGTCACTCCCTTACTTGGTTCCAGAATCGGCATATGGTTTGTGCTGTAGATTGGGCTGCAGGTGAGGGTACCTTGAGAGGGACCGGCAGTGGTAGGCGAGGTTGATGGCTAAAGACTACAGCAAAGGGGGAAACATCTGTGGCAGAGGCGATATGAGTGTTATGAGATAGTTCTGCCCATGGCAGGATGTCATCCCAATTGGTTGTTGACATATGATTGCAGGAATGTTTTCATGGGGTCAGCAAGGGCCTATATAAGGCCCTTGCTAACCCCATTCCAGTGCCTCAGCAACAGGTCAGCCTACTCCAGTAGTAGTGAGTATTGCTCCTGCATCCTGTCTCTTGTTCCAGCATTTCCTGTCTTCAGTTCCTATGTCCTCATCTTCAGTTCTTCAGTCCAGTATCCTTGTCTTCAGTTCTTCAGTCCAGCGTCCTTGTCTTCTGTTCTTCAGTTCTTCAGTTCTTCAATGTCTCCCTCATTGCCCACCTGTTCTTCTCCTTGCCTTCCTGCTTTGCCTATCTGTTCTGCCATTCCTTCAGATGGATACTTGGTATTGACCTTGGCCTGCCTCTGGATACGCTTGACTTTCACCTGCCAGCAATTACTGCCTGACTCTGAATATGCTAGACTGCTGCCTGCCTCTGACTCCTGCCTACCACTGGAAATGTCTGACATTCACCTATGCTGAACCAGCCATTTCAACGGATCTCTCTGCCAACTGCAGAAGTCCCCGCCTATGACCTGCCAGACCCAGCTCAACCCGAGGGGAACTTGGGCTGGTAAAGGAGAAGCTCCAGCTGGGCCTCTGCCTCGTCTGGGTCTGCCTGCTGACAGTTGGGACCTGCAGAGCTCCTTCCTGCAGGTTGCATCAACTCTGCCTTTGCCTAAGGGTCCATGAATGCATCACTTCCTTTTTAAAGTTAGATGCTAGTGTAGTAGTTTTATTTATTATTTTCCCTCCAATGATTATCTCAAATTTAATTGTATTATAATCACATTTGCCAAGTGGCTCCACCACCATTACTCTTTGCACCTGATCCTGCATTTCAGTGAGATCTATATCTAAAGTAGTCCCCTACTCCCTCGTCTATACTAGAACTAGTTGCTCCATAAAGTAGTCATTTATGGTGTCTAAAACATTAACCCCCTTGAAATGCCCAATTGAAACATTCAACCAAACAATAGAAACATAGAAATGATGGCAGAAAAAGACCAAATGGCCCATCCAGTCTGCCCAGCAAGCTCCCTCACTTATTTTCCCATACTTATCTGTTTCACCTACCACCAAGTTCAGTACTCTTGTTGGTAACTGTTTGATTCAAATTTCCTGCCACCCACTGCCATTGATGCAGAGAGTAATGTTGGAGTTGCATCAAAGGTGAATCATAAGACTTAATGGTTAAGGATAGTAACCGCCGCATTAAGCAAGTTACCCCGATCCTTGTTTACCCAGACTGCACAGATCAATGCCTTGTTGGATGTTGTCTGAATATAAATCCTCTTTTCCACATTTTCCCCTGCTGTTGAAGCAGAGAACAATGCTGTATATGCATTCAAAGTGAAATATCAGGCTTAATTGGTTTAGGGTAGTAACCACCGTAATAAGAAAGCTACCCCCATGCTTATTTGTTTACCCAGACTGTGTAGTTCAGACCTTGTTGGTTGTTGTCTGAATGCAAATCCTCTTTTCCACATTTCCCCTTGCCGATGAAGCAGAGAGCAATGTTGGAATTGCATTAACTGTGTGAAGGCTTATTGAGTAAGGGTAATAATCTCCAGGCAGTAGCCACCATTCCAGCAAGCCAACCCCATGGCTCTTCTCTTCATTCCCATCCTCTAGCCATTATGGATCCACAGTGTTTATCCCATGCCCCTTTGAAATCCTTCACAGTTTTAGTCTTTATCACTTCCTCTGGAAGGGCATTCCAGGCATCCACTACCCTCCATGAAGAAATTCTTCATGACATGGATCTGAGTCTTCCTCCCTGGAGTTTCAAATTGTGACCCCTAGTTCTACTGATTTTTTTTCCAACGGAAAAGGTTTGTTGTTGACCATGGATCATTAAAACCTTTCAAGTATCTGAAAGTCTCTTTCATATTACCCCTGCTCCTCCTCTCCTCCAGGGTATACATATTTACGTTCTTCAGTCTCTCCTCATAAGTCATTTTATGAAGACCATCCACCTTTTTGATCACCCTTTTCTGGACCACCTCCATCCCGACTCTGTCACTTTGGAGATACAGACTCCAGAACTGAACACAGTACTCCAGATGAGGCCTCACCAAGGTCCTGTACAAGGAGATAATCACTTCCTTTCTCTTACTAGATATTCCTCTCTATGCAGCCTAGCATTCTTCTGGCTTCAGCTATCGCCTTGTCACATTGTTTTGTTGACTTCAGAATATTAGACACTATCACCCCAAGGTCTCTCTCCTGCTCCATGCACATCAGCCCTTCACCCCCCATCAAATACAGTTCTTTAGGATTTCCACACCCCATATGCATGACTCTGCACTTCTTGGCATTGAATCTCAGCTGCCATATGTTCGACCACTCTTCCAGCTTCCTTAAATCCCGTCTCATTTTCTCCACTCTTTCCAGCATGTCCACTCTGTTGCAGATCTTAGTATCATCTGCAAAAAGACAAACCTTACCTTCTATCCCATCCGCACAAAGATATTGTACAGGACTGGTCCCAACACCGATACTTGCGGCATTCCACTTAACACCGCTCTTTCTTCAGAGTAAGTTCCATTTACCATCACACATTGTCTACTGTCCATCAACCAGTTTGCAATCCAGGCCACCACCTTGGCACTCACTCCTTAGTTTCTCATTTTATTCACAAGCCTCCTGTGTGGGACCATATCAAAAGCTTTGCTGAAATCCAAGTAGATGACATCGAGCGCTCTTCCTCGATCCAATTCCTTAGTCACCCAATCAAAATATTCAATCAGATTTGTCTGACAGGACCTTCCCCTGGTGAATCCATGCTGCCTCTGGTCCATCAATCCTTCTGACTATAGATAGTTCACTATTCTTTCTTTCAGGAAAGACACCATTACTTTTCCCACCACCGAGGTGAGGCTAACCGGCCTGTAGTTTCCAGCCTCCTCTCTGCTCTCATCTTGTAAAGTGGGACCACCGCCACTCTTCTGCAATCACTTGGCACCACTCCTGTTTCTAGGGAACTATTGAACAGGTCATGCTGCAGACCCACATCTCTGAGCTCCCTCAGTATCCTGGGATGAACCTCATCAGGCTCCATGGCTTTGTCCACTTTCAGTTTTCCTAGCTTTTTCCATACATTCTCGTCTGTAAACGGAGTTTCATCTACTCCACTCCCCTCCAGTTTCTTGTTAACTAGTGACGGTCCTTCTCTAGGGTCCTCTTTAGTGAACACCGAATTGAAGTATTCGTTTAATATTTCTGCCATTTCTTTGTCTCTCTCCATACATTGATCCTTTTCACCATTCAATTTCACTATACCATTTTGAACTTTTTTTCTTTCTCTGATGTATCTGAAAAATGTTTTCTCACCTTGCTTTACCTCTTTGGCAATCCTTTCTTCCACCTGACTTTTTGCTTTCTTGATTACTTTCTTCGTCTCCCTCATTTCCACCAGATATTCTTCCTTGTGATCCTCCCTTAGGGATCCTTTATATTTCTTAAACACTGTTCTTTTAGCTTTTATTTTATCAGTCACCTCATTTGAGAACCAGATAGGTTTCATTTTTCTCTTGCTTTTCTTTAGTTTTCTAACATATAGATTAGTAGCTTTGGTAATTGCTCTTTTTAGTTTGGCCCACTGTTGTTCCACATTTTCTCCCAGTCTTCTAGTTCTTCCTCCAAGTACTTCCCCATTTTGACAAAGTCCATGTTTTTGAACTGCAAAACTCGGGTCTTTGTGCGACTTCTCCATATCCTATTTGTGATATGAAACCATACATACAATGGGCCCAATTTTAAAAGGGTTACGCGCATAAGTTATGTGCGTAACCCTTTTAAAACACCCCTGCGCGCGCCAAGCCTATTTTCCATAGGCTTCTGGCGCGCGCCAAGCCCCAGGACGCACGTAAGTCCCGGGGATTTCCTGTGGGGGGGGCGTGTTGTGATCCGCGCGTCATCGGGGGGCGTGTTGGGGGGGCGTGACGCGGCCGGCGCGTCAACCGGATTTTGGAGCGGCCTTGGAGGGAATGGGCAGTGCGCGCAGGGCTTGGCGCGCGCAAGTTGCACAAATATGCACCCCTTGCTCGCGCCAACCCCGGATTTTATAAGATACGCGTGGCTACATGCGTATCTTATAAAATCCAGCGTACTTTTGTTTGCACCTGGAGCGCGAACAAAAGTACGCGTGCGCGTAGATTTATAAAATCTACCCCAATATCGGGCTAATTTATTTTCTCTGTTTTCCAACCCATATAATCTCTGTTAACATTTCACAATCTGTTTCACCAGCCTGGTCAAGTGTAAGGCAATAACCCCAACTGTTATATTCCTCCCCATAACAAATAGAATTTCTATGCATAGTGATTCCAGAATGCAGTTAATTTATTGTTGACTCTGTATCCTACTTGACTCTATAGAATCCTTAATATTGTGCTCTATCTGGCTTCCATTTTGGTCAAGATAAAATCCATCCCACCCAAATTGGTTCCCATTCCGAAAATGTTTCCCATTTTCTAATGAACCTAAAAATTTTTTCACTGCACTATTGTTTTATCAATGCATTGAGACTGCAGAGCTCAGTTTGCCTCTGTTGTGCTGCATGTGGAACTGGGTTAATGCCTTTTTCACACAATGGATATATTATAGTACATTATAAACTTGAATACACAGATTTAGGGGCCAGTGTGTACTACATCATACAAAAATAAAATATAATCTTATAATAATCTGTGCATACTTATATAAGCTAAGAAACTATGAAGGTCATTAACTCCAAACCTTACCAATATGTGCAAGGCCCAGTAATCAAGAAAAAATCTGGATGGAGTGTATTATAGATGCTGGTTAGGATGGAGTTATCCCGGGTTTATACAGAATAAATATAATCAATTCCAATTCAAGCAAATACTTACAGGTAGAAAGAATAACTGAGAAGGGCTCTGTCTACTGTATGTAGCCTCTAAGGGCTGAACTATTACACAGCTTTCATAAGAAAACAAGTATCAGTTATATTCCTACAGATAAAGCAAAACCACCAAATATTATAGCATTTATGGAAAATTTCCTGAATATAGCCTTCCAAAAGATTTTAGAAATAAAATCTCACTATCTCTTCTTTAATATGTTGTCTTCATGGCCTGAAATCAGAAGACAAGTTTCTCTCCATTGAAATTTATTGTTAATTGAGTTTGATTCCCAGTCTTAATTAATTGATTAACATTAATGGACCCATCTGCTGCTCCAATACATGGAAAACAGCAACTGTAAGAATAATTGCTGTGAGAATGCTTTGTGACATCAGAAACATACTCATGTGTGGCTATAATTAACTTTTAACTTGTATGCAACTCTGTGAAAAATAAACTTATATGCATTACTATCTTCTTTAAAATCTATTTCAGTTATTAATTTGGAGATCAGTCCCAACTAGAATGCTTTTATAGCCACATATATTAATAAACTACTACTTTCATGAGAACTTTTTTTTATAAACTGCCTATTTTTAATTATTGCATGAGTTATTTTGGACCATCTGCTGCATGTGAATGAAAGGTTAGTTAATCATTAAAATGCTGAGTTACCAATCTTTGTACAGATTGTCTTAATCTTTTTTCTACTCATCTGGGGAGAAAATGGAATATCTAGGATGGGCAGTGTTATAAAAACAGGTACTGTCAGGGTTGGTAAAATGGGAATTTTAAATTACTTTAAAGATAAATATTATTATTCTAGTGCTTTTGTTGCACTACAAAATATCTTGCTAAATTTTTAAGTTTTATTTTAAGTAAATATAATACACTAAAATAAGATATGATTTAAAAATATGTTTTTTTTTTTAATTTTTGGTGATCTCATAGTAAAAGCAATTGTACAGTTAGTGACTTAAATAATTCCATCTCACAAGAAAGAATAGAGACAATGGTAGACATACTAATTTACAATAAACCATTACCTGGAAATTCATAGAAACTGAAATGATATCAAAAGTGGAAAAACTACAACTTGGGTAAGGAAAAATAATTAAATGGTGTTGATCAGAATAATTTGGACCCATGGTTACCTTATGAAGCAAGGTCTGATGCAGCCGAGCATCAACAGGATTGTAAAGTATTACTTTCAGAACTGAAAGTATTTAGAGAGAAGATGACATATTGTAGAAATGAAAACATGAATACCCTGAGCAGACGAGAAAGAAAAATTGAAAAGATGAAGACTGATTTATCTAAAACTAAGGACAAACTGGAAGAATCAGAGCAGAGGCTGGGCAGTTCAGAAGACAAACTAGCCCAGAGGGACAGAGCCTTAATACATTAATCTCAGAACATGTATCTATCAGAAGGAAGTGGAATGATTTTGAAGAAAGCTCATGGATTAACAATATTAGAGTGCTTGGAATCATAGAGGGAGGATAAGGTCAACGGGGGTAGACTTAACAAAAAAAAGTACTAAGATCGGTTTACAATTTTGATGAAGAAACACTGTTCAGGATTTTAAAAAAGGGCAACAGAACTTTGGTGTTAAAACACAAAGATGACGAGCCACCATGACCAATATTAAAGCATTTCTTGATGTTCCATCTGAAAAAATTAATTATTAAGCTGCAATCCATTGGAATATACTTCTTACAAGATCATTGTGGATCATGACTTTTCCAAATAAGTACAGAAGATTAGAAAGCACTTCTGCACACTGAGGTGGTAAATCAAAAGCAAAATAAAAATTTTTACACTGTACCCAGTTCAGAGAAAACTGATATAGATAGAAGGTGAAAATGTGTTTAGAAACTTGACTGATATGGTAATGATTCTTAGGCATGGAATTCCTGAATTCCTAACACAATCATACAACTCCACCACTATAAAACCAATATTGCATAGTATTATCATCCACAAATATTTCTAAAAATAAAAAAAAATCAATGTTGATAGCAATACCATATCTCCAATTCTATGAAAAGGTAAATCTGTGCCTTGAAGAAATGTTATTTTCTGAGATTCCAAGGTTCTAGAATCTTTTACAGAAATCTTTGTTAATATATATAATTCTTTCAACAGTAGTTCCTTCTCTTAAAGTATATGAAAGTATCTTCAACAGCTAAAATAATATTCATAAGGTCCATAAGAACATAAGAATATGCCATACTGGGTCAGACCAAGGGTCCATCAAGCCCAGCATCCTGTTTCCAACAGTGGCCAATTCAGGCCATAAGAACCTGGCAAGTACCCCAAAACTAAGTCTATTCCATGTTACCGTTGCTAATGGCAGTGGCTATTCTCTAGGTGAACTTAACAGCAGGTAATGGACTTCTCCTCCAAGAACTTATCCAATCCTTTTTTAAACACAGCTATACTAACTGCACTAACCACATCCTCTGGAAACAAATTCCAGAGTTTAATTGTGCGTTGAGTAAAAGAGAACTTTCTCTGAGTAGTTTTAAATGGCCCCATGCTAACTTCATGGAGTGCCCCCTAGTCTTTCTATTATCCGAAAGAGTAAATAACCTATTCACATCTACCCGTTCTAGACCTCTCATGCTTTTAAACACCTCTATCATATCCCCCCTCAGCCGTCTCTTCTCCAAGCTGAAAAGTCCTAACCTCTTTAGTCTTTCCTCATAGGGGAGCTGTTCCATTCCTCTTATCATTTTGGTAGCCCTTCTCTGTACCTTCTCCATCGCAATTATATCTTTTTTGAGATGCGGCGACCAGAATTGTACACAGTATTCAAGTTACGGTCTCACCATGGAGCGATACAGAGGCATTATGACATTTTCTGTTTTGTTTACCATTCCCTTTCTAATAATTCCCAACATTCTGTTTGCTTTTTTGACTGCCGCAGCACACTGAACCGACGATTTCAATGTGTTATCCACTATGACGCCTAGATCTCTTTCTTGGGTTGTAGCACCTAATATGGAACACAACATTGTGTTATTATAGCATGGGTTATTTTTCCCTATATGCATCACCTTGCACTTATCCACATTAAATTTCATCTGCCATTTGGATGCCCAATTTTCCAGTCTCACAAGTTCTTCCTGCAATTTATCACAATCTGCTTGTGTTTTAACTACTCTGAACAATTTTGTGTCATCTGCAAATTTGATTATCTCACTCGTCGTATTTCTTTCCAGATCATTTATAAATATATTAAAAAGTTAGGGTCCCAATGCAGATCCCTGAGGCACTCCACTGCCCACTCCCTTCCACTGAGAAAATTGTCCATTTAATCCTACTCTCTGTTTCCTGTCTTTTAGCCAGTTTGCAATCCACGAATGGACATCGCCACCTATCCCATGACTTTTTACTTTTCCTAGAAGCCTCTCATGAGGAACTTTGTCAAACGCCTTCTGAAAATCCAAGTATACTACATCTACCGGTTCACCTTTATCCACATGTTTATTAACTCCTTCAAAAAAGTGAAGCAGATTTGTGAGGCAAGACTTGCCTTTGGTAAAGCCATGCTGACTTTGTTCCATTAAACCATGTCTTTCTATATGTTCTGTGATTTTGATGTTTAGAACACTTTCCATTACTTTTCCTGACACTGAAGTCAGGGTAACCGGTCTGTAGTTTCCCGGATCGCCCCTGGAGCCCTTTTTAAATATTGGGGTTACATTTGCTATCCTCCAGTCTTCAGGTGCCATTGATGATTTTAATGATAGGTTACAAATTTTTACTAATAAGTCTGAAATTTTGTTTTTAGTTCCTTCAGAACTCTGGGGTGTATACCATCCGGTCCAGGTGATTTACTACTCTTCAGTTTGTCAATCAGGTCTACCACATCTTCTAGGTTCACCGTGATTTGATTCAGTCCATCTGAATATTCATACTTATATATAATTATCTGATCTCCATTTTCCTTCTCACTCCAAGTTATTGATTTCCTTGTTATATATAACTGCTTTTCTGCACTATTGTTCAAATTGTAAAGTTTTATTATAACTGAACCCCTGTTTCTTGTGAACCAGCATGAAGGGACTACTGTCTTGAATGTTGGTACATAAAAAAACCTTAAAATAAAATAAATAAATAAATAAATAAATCATTGCCCATGAAAACCTTCTCCATCATGGGTACCTACCCAATATCCTCTTCAGTAAACACCGAAGCAAAGAAATCATTTAATCTTTCCGCGATGGCCTTATCTTCTCTAAGTGCCCCTTTAACTCCTTGATCATCTAACGGTCCAACTGACTCCCTCACAGGCTTTCTGCTTCGGATATATTTAAAAAAGTTTTTACTGTGAGTTTTTGCCTCTACGGCCAACTTCTTTTCAAATTCTCTCTTAGCCTGTCTTATCAGTGTCTTACATTTAACTTGCCAATGTTTATGCTTTATCCTATTTTCTTCTGTTGGATCTTTCTTCCAATTTTTGAATGAAGATCTTTTGGCTATAATAGCTTCTTTCACCTCCCCTTTTAACCATGCCGGAATTCGTTTTGCCTTCTTTCCACCTTTCTTAATGTGTGGAATACATCTGGACTGTGCTTCTAGAATGGTATTTTTTAACAATGACCAGGCCTCTTGGACATTTTTTACTTTTGTAGTTGCTCCTTTCAGTTTTTTTCTAACAATTTTTCTCATTTTATCAAAGTTTCCCTTTTGAAAGTTTAGCACGAGAGCCGTGGATTTGCACACTGTTCCTCTTCCAGTCATTAAATCAAATTTGATCATATTATGATCACTATTGCCAAGCGGCCCCACCACCGTTACCTCTCGCACCAAGTCCTGTGCTCCACTGAGAATTAGATCTAAAATTGCTCCCTCTCTTGTCGGTTCCTGAACCAATTGCTCCATAAAGCTATCATTTATTCCATCCAGGAACATTATCTCTCTAGCGTGTCCCGATGATAAATTTACCCAGTCAATATTGGGGTAATTGAAGTCTGCTATCAGAAACATTGTATAAATAATATTTCAAAATTAATGTGTGTATTTTTTTCATAATTCTTTTACTACATTATTATGGACCATCATACCACCCGTGACATGCATGCATTTGATGCCTGTGTTTTCAGTCACATTGTGTCATCTTTAATCATCGGTCCTATAAAAGTTTTAAATGGAAGCAGTCTTTTTGCTTTTTTTAAGTAAAAAAAGCAAAAAGACTGCTTCCATTTAAAACTTTTATAGGACCGATGATTAAAGATGACCCAATGTGAC
This sequence comes from Rhinatrema bivittatum, assembly GCF_901001135.1. Classification (NCBI taxonomy): domain Eukaryota; kingdom Metazoa; phylum Chordata; class Amphibia; order Gymnophiona; family Rhinatrematidae; genus Rhinatrema; species Rhinatrema bivittatum. The sequence goes on along the minus strand of NC_042617.1, from coordinate 404,564,885 downwards.
TGAAAACACAGGCATCAAATGCATGCATGTCACGGGTGGTATGATGGTCCATAATAATGTAGTAAAAGAATTATGAAAAAAATACACACATTAATTTTGAAATATTATTTATACAATGTTTCTGATAGCAGTGTTTACTTTATCGTTGTATTTTGTACAAAATTTGGATATTTTTGGTGGATGGTAATTGAAGTCTCCCATTATTACTGCACTACCAATTTGGTTAGCTTCCCTAATTTCCCTTAGCATTTCACTGTCCGTCTCACCATCTTGACCAGGTGGACGGTAGTATACTCCTATCACTATAGTCTTCCCCAACACACAAGGATTTCTACCCATAAAGATTCAATTTTGTATTTAGTCTCATGCAGGATGTTTATCCTGTTGGACTCTATGCCATCCCGGACATAAAGTGCCACACCTCCTCCCGGGTGCTCCTCTCTGTCATTGCGATATAATTTGTACCCCGGTATAGCACTGTCCCATTGGTTATCCTCTTTTAACCATGTCTCTGAGATGCCAATTAAGTCTATGTCATCATTTACTGCTATACATTCTAATTCTCCCATCTTATTTCTTAGACTTCTGGCATTAGCATACAAACATTTCAAAGTTTGTCTTTTGTTTGCATTTTCATTCTGTTTTTTAATTGATAGGGATAAGTTAGAATTTTTTAGCTCAGGTGAGTTTTCAGTTACAGGCACTTGGACTACTTTTCTTATTATTGGAACCTCACTGTCAGGATGCCCTAATTATAATGCATCATTAGTATCCTTTGAAGATACCTCTCTCCGAACCATGCACTGCTGAGCGACTGTCGGCTTTCCCCTTTGTTCTAGTTTAAAAGCTGCTCTATCTCCTTTTTAAAGGTTAGTGCCAGCAGTCTGGTTCCACCCTGGTTAAGGTGGAGCCCATCCCTTCAGAAGAGACTCCCCCTTCCCCAAAAGGATCCCCAGTTCCTAACAAAACTGAATCCCTCTTCCCTGCACCATCGTCTCATCCACGCATTGAGACTCCGGAGCTCTGCCTGCCTCTGGGGACCTGCGCGTGGAACAGGAAGCATTTCAGAGAATGCTACCCTGGAGGTTCTGGGTTTAAGCTTTCTACCTAAAAGCCTAAATTTGGCTTCCAGAACCGCCCTCCCACATTTTCCTATGTCGTTGGTGCCCACATGTACCATGACAGCCGGCTCCTCCCAGCACTGTCTAAAATCCTATCTAGGTGACGCGTGAGGTCCGCCACCTTCGCACCAGGTAGGCATGTTACCAGGCGATCCTCATGCCCACCAGCCACCCAGGTATCTACATTCCTAATAATCGAATCACCAACTATGACGGCCGACCTAACCCTTCCCTCCTGGGCAGTAGGCCTTGGGGAGATATCCTCAGTGCAAAAGGACAATGCATCACCTGGAGAGCAGGTCCTCACTGCAGGATCCTTTCCTGCTGCACCCGGTTGATGCTCTCCCATCATGAGATCTTCTTCCTCCAAGGCAGCACCAGGGCTGCCAGTCTGAAGTTGTGACTTGGCTACTATGTCCCTGAAGGTCTCATCTATATACCTCTCTGTCTGCCTCAGCTCCTCCAGGTCTGCCACTCTAGTCTCCAGAGATCAGACTCGTTCTCTGAGAGCCAGGAGCTCTTTGCATCGCATGTACATGTTCAACTTCTCATCGGTGGGTAAAAAATCATACATGTGATACTCGATGCAAAAGACTGGGAAGCCCCCCTCTTGCTGCTGGACTGCTGCCTTCATCTCAATTTTGATCAGTTCCTAGTTAAGTTTTAGGATGCTATGGAAGTAGGAATGTGTCTAACGTCCTTTAAATGTATTAGTGAATTAACTATATGTCTGGTAGTGGCCTACCGGGGTCTGATCGAATTCTCAATAAAGTTTTTGTTGATGGGTTTTTTTTTTTGTTTGGGTTTTTTTTTGTGAAAGTGGCACCTGCCTATAAATTAAGGGATGAGCTAGGGGTGAGTGGGCGAGGGATGGGAGGGTTGGGAAATACAAACAGTCTAACTTCAGTTAGTCAGCCAGAGTGACTTACTGCTCTCTTAACAAATGTTGATACCTACCTATTCAACCCAATCACACTACCTCAACACCTTTCCAAGGTGAGTAAATGAGTTGAACCTTTCAACCTTTTTACTTAGATATACACTGCTCCTAGCTTATTTCTAGCTTCTGGCTACTTTTTTTTTTTTTTGGGGGGGGGGGTTGTGGGGTTTTTTTTTTTTTTTTTTTTTAATTCAAACACTCAGTTTGTATTAAATACAAACAGTCAGTTCTTTAAAAGTCTGCAGAACACTCAGTTCTGCAGACTTTTAAAAATAGACACACTACCTACTGCTTACTAGCTAGCTTATTGACTATTTAAAAATACAAACAGTCTAACTTGTTTATTCGTTGCCTTACTGACTATTAAATGCACACACACACAAACACACTAAATAATATTCCCAAATAGTTAACTTTGCCCCAATACTTTTAAAAAAGACAATGTCCCAAGCAAAAACTTACTGATTCCGTTCAGCCACCAGCAAGATGATCCTCTCCTCTCAGTGTTCACTACTGGAGCTCATGACATCTCCATATTTATAAAGAAAAGCTTAATTGAATAATAAAGCTATACACATTCATATAAACTGAAGAAAATAAATCTTCAAAGAATTTTCCAACTGGGTGAATTATGTTATAAATATCATCAGCTCAACATGTTTCACCTGAATGGCTTCTTCAGGGGCATCAACTAATTTAGCAAAAGCCTTCTGTAGTGTTCTCACTGAAAATGAAAATACCACTATAAAAGCAAAAAATCATCAAAAAATTGGAGGATATCCAAATATCAAACGATATCCTCCAATACTCCCTCATACATATAATTTAGCTGGTTGGGCTGATAATATCTACCTTAACAACATGAAAAAGAAGCAAGTAAAGGAATAAAAGTAAATACCTGGCCAAAAAAAACCCTTCACGAATTCAATAAAATTTTTTTAAATGCACAAGCTAATTTGTTACTAAGGAGAAAACGACCTCAGACATACGGAGAGTAACTTTAAAATATGTGCGATTGCGCCCAGGAATGCTCCTACGTGGGTGCGCATGCACAAAGGAGGGCATTTTGTCTGCCGTCTCTGGCCTCCCTACCGCTATGGTCCCTTTTTCAGTTCTTGTAAATAGTTTTGGTCCCTAGTTTCTCCCACCTGTCTTATTTTCTTTTAATTTTTTTTTTACTGACTGTACATAGCTATTTTAAACATTTTGTTTCACAGGTTGCCAGGGTTTATCTGGTTTGATCAGACAACCCCTCTAATGCTAACAGTGCCTCACCACTGAGAGTCTCAATTCTTTTGTCTTTCCCAGGGGTCAAAACTGATGCAATAATCTTGGTGCTAATAAAATGGGCACAGGTTTTCACTGCACATTTTGTATCGCCATTATCATTATTATTGTGGAGAAACTTCCGATGCAGTAAGCTAATGATATGCTAATGCATCTGAAGTTTATAAATGGTAGGAAACATTAAACTGTGCATTTGGTAAAGGTGCAATGCCTATTTTAACTAGGGAAGAAGGTGGATGCATCCCTGCCAGGCTATCTGGGTAAGTAGTGGCTGCTGCCTCTTACTCTGAGAAGTCAGTTATTATCTGGGTAAGTGGGAGAAGCTGCCTGCACTGTGTTAGTCCAGTTTTCTTCTTTGTGTTAACTTGTTTACGCTTTTTATAATAGTACTGCAAACTTAACTTCACCTGTAACCAGAGATTAACTTTCCAGTGCAAAATAATGTGCACTTATTTTGGTGAAATGCTAAGAGAAATTAGGGAAGCTAACCAAACTGGTAATGCAGTAATAATGGGAGATTTCAATTACCCTAATATTGACTGGGTAAGTGAAACACAGGGTATGCTAGAGAGATAAAGTTCCTGGATGGAATAAAAGATAGTTTTATGGAACAATTGGTTCAGGAACCAATGAGAGAGGGAGCAATTTTAGATCTAATTCTCAGTGTAGCGCAGGATATGCTGAGAGAGGTAATGGTGGTGGGGCCACTTGGCAATAGTGATCAAATGATGATCAAATTTGAATTAATGACTGGAATGGGAACAGTAAGTAAATCCATGGCTCTAGCACTGAACTTTCAAAAGGGAAACTTTGATAAAATGAGAAAAATTGAAAAAATTGAAAGGTGCAGCTAGAAAGGTAAAATGTATACAAGAGGCAAGGACATTGTTAAAAAATACCATCCTAGAAGCACAGACCAGATATAGTCCACGCATTAAGAAAGGTAGAAGGAAGGCAAAATGATTACTGGCATGGTTAAAAGGTGAGGTAAAGGAGGCTATTTAACCAAAAGATCTTCATTCAAAAATTGGAAGAAAAATCCATCAGAAGAAAATAGGAAAAAGCATAAGCATTGGCAAGTTAAATGTAAGACATTGATAAAACAGGCTAAGAGACAATTTGAAAAGAATTTGGTCACAGAGGCAAAAACTCAATAAAAACTTTAAAAAATATATCTGAAGCAGAAAGCCTGTGAGGGAGTTGGTTGGACTGTTGGTTGATCAAGGGGTACTTAGAGAAGATAAGGCCATTGCCTAAAGATTAAATGATTTTTTTGCTTCAGTGTTTACCGAAGAAGATGTTGGAGAGATGCCCATTCTGGAGAAAGTTTTCATGGGTGATGATTTAGATCAACTGAACCAAATCACGGTGAACCTGGAAGATGTGGTAGGTCTGATTGACAAACTGAAGGGTAGTAAATCACCTAGACCAGATGGTATAAAGCCCAGGGTTCTGAAAGAACTAAAAACTGAAATTTCAGACCTATTTCAATTAATTTGTAACCTATCATTAAAATCATCCGATATACCTGAAGATTTGAAGATGGCCAATGTAACTCCTATATTTAAAAAGGCATCCAGGGTTGATCCGGGAAACTATAGACTGGTGAGCCTGACTTCAGTGCTGGGAAAAATCATGGAAAATGTTATTAAGAATAAAATCACAAAACATTTAGATAGACATGGTTTGATTGGACACAGCCAATATGGATTTAACCAAGGGAAGTCTTGCCTCTCAAATATCCTATATTTTTTTGAAGGGGTAAATAAACATGAGGACAAAGGTGAACTGGTAGATGTGGTGTTTTTGGATTTTCAGAAGGCATTCAACAAAGCCTCACATGAAAGGCTTCTAAGAAAACTAAAAAGTTGTGGGATAGGAGGCAATGTCCTTTTGTGGATTGCAAGTTGATTAAAAGACAGGAAACAGAGATTAGGATTAACTAATCAGTTTTTACAGTGGATAAAGGTAAACCGTGGAGTGCCTCAGGGATCTGTACTTGGACCGGTGTTTTTTAATATATTTATAAATGATCTGGAAAGGGGTAGGACAAGTGAGGTGATCAAATTTGCAGATGATGAAAAATTATGCAGAGTAGTTAAATCTCAAGCGAATTGTAATGAAATGAAGGAAGACTTTGCAAGACTGGAAGATTGGGTTTCCAAATGGCAGATGAAATTTAACGTGGAAAAGTGCAAAGTGATGCATATAGGGAAAAATAACCCTTGCTGTAGTTACACAATGTTAGGTTCTATCTTATTTATTTATTTATTTATCTATTTGTTTATTTAAGGGTTTTTTTATATACCGAGGCACGTTTGGAACATCACCTCGGTTTACAATAGAACAGTGGTTCTCAACCGGTGTGTCGCGAAGAACACGCAGGTGTTTCGCCACACTTCCTGGTCCCCTGCTGACCCAGCTGCTCCCTGGTCCTCCTCCGCCCGGGCTTAAAATGCTGTCAGCCCGGGCGGAATGCGGAAAATCAGGTGGCATCAGCGGCACTGGCATCGGCATGGTCTCTTCTTCCCGTCCCCTCCCCCCCCCCCCCCGCGGCCCGGAAGAGGAAGTGGTGAGCAGCGGGTGCGTGCGCGGGAAGAAGAGACCATGCGAGTTTGGTCAGCATCGGCCCAAAGAACAGAAGAGAGGTGCGGCCGGAGGAATGAGCAGCGTGGCTCAGAGAAAAAAGATGAAGAACGTCAACCCCCACGGCCGATGGGACTCCTTGCTCCACGAGGGCTGAAAATGGAGGAGGTTAGGGTTGGGAGGAGGCTGCTGCTGCCGCTAGTTCCAGGGAGGGAGGGAAGGAGAGAGAGTGAATGAGCATGCAAGCATGTGTGTTTGAGATCCTGTGTGTGTGTATATGTATGTGTGTGTATATGTGTGTGTGTGAGATAGCATGTATGTGAATGATTGAGAGCCTGTATATGTGAAAGAGAGTATGTCTGTGCTTGAGAGCCTGCCTGTGAGAGAGAGCATGAATGTAAATTTACGATTGGGAACCTGTATGTGTAAGTTTGTGATTGAAAACATGTTTGTGTGAAAGAGTATGCATGTATGATTAAGATCCTTTGTGTGTGAGAGAGATCATGTGTATGTATGATTAAGAGCCTGTGTGTATATGTAAGAGAGAGAGCATGTGTGTCTGTGTGTGATTGAGAGCTGGTTTAGGTGAGGGAGCATGTGAGTATGTGATTGAGAGCCTGAGTGTAAATGAGAGAAAGAGAGAGAGTATGTTTGTAAGCATGTGAATGTGAGTGTGTGTGAGAGAAAAAGACAGCATGTATGTATGTGATTGAAAGCCTGTGTGTGTAAGCCTGAAAAGATAGACAGTGTGTGTGTAAATGTGTAATTAAGAGCCTATATAAGTGAGAGAAAAAGCATGTGTATATGTGAGTGACTGAGAGCATTTGTGTACAGGTGTGTAATTGAGAGCCAGTGTGAGAGAGAGCGCTGGTATGTGACTGAGAAAGAGGAGAACGTTCCAAGCAGACCACCCCTCCTCCTGCTAATTCAAAACAATCTCAGGAGACCTGAATATCAAACGTTCCCAGGTATGCAGAGCAAAAACATTTTTGTATCCTTATTTTTCATTACTGGGTCTTTGTGTCTGCTATTTTGAAATATTTTATTGGTATCTAGAAATTTTTTGAGTTTTTAATTATTGGATATTCCACTCATCCGTGTTTCAAAATAATCTGTTCTTTTTGTTAGTATGGTTTTACTGCTACTGATTTTATATTTCTTGATTTGTTTTATAAGGATGGGTGATGTTTCTTTTTTCCTTTATTACACTGCATACAGAGACTCTGGCTTGTTGCAGTTTCCAATTCAGTTTTTGTCTGCATGCTTCTAGTTATGCATTTTGGTCTCTTTATTCTTTGTTAGGTGATGGTCAGCACATGTGATTCAGGTGAGGTTTTCTGCTGGCGTGTAGTTTCTGTGTAGGGCTCTATAGCAGCCTGGCTTGGTCCGTTTTCCTAATAGGAGGTGTATTGGTGTCTTAAGGCCTGGTGTAATATTTTCAGTGTTGCCTTTTCTTAGGTAAGGTAGTTACTGTTAAGTGCTATTTTGGTGTAGGAAGTTTACTATTTATGTAATTTCTATTCAGACAGAATACGTATCTTTTCCTTGTGTCATTTTAAACAATAAAAATAATTACCGGACCGTTACTTTTTATTTCCGCAGTGAATTGTAATGAGCAGTGTGTCACACATGTGAGCGTGGCCTGTCAGGTGTGTCACGATGGGAAAAAGGTTGAGAACCACTGCGACAGAACATAATGCAGCAACAGGCTTTACATAAAACAAGTATGAATACATTATACATGGTAGCAGGAGTTAAACATAAATATTTGGATTGGGATGAATACGGAATAAAAACAGGAGAACAGAATAAAACTTAATAAATAAACGCCTGTAAAGAGGGCATACCTATGGTACATTGAGGGGGTACAGGCAGAGTTGTTAAAGGAGAAGTGGGGGATTGATTGGAAATCAGTATTGAAAGGGAAGTTGTCGTGTGGGGGCAAAAGTCAGTGTGATAGGAATCATGGGATATCATCAGAGAGTGGGGAAAGTTGAGAGTCAGTCAAGAGTATGCTTGTTTGAAAAGCCAGGTTTTTGAGGTTTTGTTTGAATTTCTTGGGGCATGATTCCTGGCATAGACTAGGTGGCATGTTGTTCCATAGGGTTGTTCCTGCAATGATAAAAGAGCATTCTCTGGTGGATACGTTTAGTTAGTTTGGGTGAAGGTGTATGAAGTTTTGCCTGGTGTTGCGTTACCACCCAGGGAGAGATCTAGGCATCATAGTGGATCAAAGAAGTAAATAGAATGTTAGGTATTATCAGGAAGGGAATGGAAAATAAAACGGAGGATGTCATAATGCTTCTGTATCTTGCTCCATGGTGAGACCGGAACTTGAATGCTATGTGCATTTCTGGTCACCGTATCTCAAAAAAGATATAGCTTCACTGGACAAAGTGCAGAGAAGGGCGACCAAAATGATAAGGGGCATGGAACGGCTGCCCTATGAGGAAAGGCTTAAAAAGTTAGGGATGTTCAGTTTGGAGAAGAGGCAGCTAAGGGGGGGGGGTATGATAGAAGTTTACAAAATCATGAAAGGACTTGAACAAGTTAATATAAATTGGTTATTTACTCTCTCAGATAATAGAAGGGCTAGGGGGCACTCCATGAAGTTAGCAAGTAGCTCGTTTAAAACAAATCAAAGAAAATTATTTTTCAATCAGTGCATAGTTTGTTGCGATGCTGCTCGTGGCTATGCCCACAAGTAGCCTCTTACCTCACAGCGGGGCCCGGAGGCTGCTGCTACCAATGCTGACTGGCGTCTCCTCATGGCCTGGAAGCTGCCGCTGTTCCCTCACAGATTGGAGGCCGCTGCCGATATTGCCTGCCATCTTTGTGGCCTGGAAGCTGCCGCAGGTTCTCCTTCCATGCAGCCTGGAGGCCGCTGCCGGTGCAGTCCCGCCACCGATGTATCCTCTTGCGGCCTGTAGGTTACTGCCGTCGATGCTGCCTTCCATGTGGCCTAGGCGCCGCCCCCTCCTGTTCTTCACAGCTAGGCCGCCACTCGTCCTCATGCAGCCTGGAGGCCACCGCCGTCCTTCCTCGGCGGCCTGGAGGCCACCGCCGATCAGGTCTTCTTCCGCGGCCCAGAGGCCACTTCGGAGCTCCTCTTCTCGCAGCAGGGAGCCACAATCATCTTCTCTCTTCTCGTGGCAGGGAGCCGCCGATATCAGGGCTTGCTTTGTGGCATGGATGCCGCTGCCGCTGTCTGTGGTCCTGCCCCTCTCCTAGGCGGACGGCCACGCCTCTCTTCAGCTTTTTTTTTTTAATTTAATTTTTATTGAAATTTCAATTCAAGTTACATTGAAAACATTCTCACAGAAAAAAAGAAAACAAAATATCAACCTGCATAATTGCATCCCCAAAGAAAAACCATCCAGTAAATATTATAGGCAATATGGGGGGAAACCACATATTAAGCAGATAAAGGAAATACAAATTCTTATTAATCTATTTAACTGCAACACCGTATATGCTCCAGATTAAAATAACGACACCTCTTGGGGTATTCAAGAGTGTGAGTCTAAGTAAACACGCAATTGCTCCGGCTCAGAAAAAATATATCTATCATTATGAAAAACCAAAATACATCTACAAGGGAACCTTAAATAAAATTTGGCTCCCCGAGAAGTAACTTTACCCTTCATCATCAGGAAACTTTTTCTTTTCTCCTGCATTTTCTTGGTTATATCCGGGAATATCCTTATTTGTTGTCCATAAAATGGCAGAGACTGCTTCCGAAAAGATAGTCGTAGAATATTATCTCTATCTGACTGTTGTATAAAAGTCACCATCAATGTAGCTCTTAATTCTATTTTGCATTCAAAAGATTTTTCCAGTATCTCAGTAAGATTATCAGGGGAAATATTATTATTATCCAATTTTTGTGAATTTTTTTCTTCCCTTCTTTCCGGCAAGTAAAATATTTTAGAAGTCAATGGCAATAATGCCTCTGAGAGTCCCAGAATATTTATAAAGTAGCTCTTAAGCAGATCTTTAGGTGTCATCCATCTGGTTCTGGGGAAATTCAAAAGTCTTAAATTATTTCTTCTTAAGTCATTTTCGATTGCATCCATCCTTTTCAACATCATACTCTCAGATTTGATCAAATTAAATTGAACCTCCTTTACATTATTTATTTCAGTCTTGGCCTTCTTCACTGAACTTTCCACCAATTGAATCTTACTGTCCAGCCTATGTGTATTTTCCAGATTTTGTTTTGCAACATTTGTTAAATCATTAATGGCACTGTTCATATTCTTTAATACCTTCCAAACCTCTTCTAGGGTGATCTTATCAGGAGTTTCCAAAACCGGATTCAAAATTACGCGTACCTCAGTCTCTTTTCCTCCCTCCTCCAAGGGGCCAGCCTCGCCTACTACCAGACGCCAAGCCTCCTCTTGCTTACCCTTGGAGCCCGAACCCATCGGGCTCACCATCTCTTCTCGGGGTTTTGCATGTCCTTGGGGCAGATGGTGTCATAGGTGTTAGCAGTAACTGTTGTTCTGGTCCCTCAATTTCAGAGGGCTTGTACTGCAAGGCTGGTACTGTCGGTGCGCCGGGGCTGAGGGATGTCTCCTCGGCCATAGCGTCTGGTGACCGCTCTCCGTCATCGACGCTCGCGGCCCCTCCCTCCGGCCTCTGGAGCTTGTTCCCGAAAGCTTCTTCGATCCACGGTTGACGAGTTGGAGTCGAGGTAAAATTTTCACAGATTCGCGCCTTCCTTTTGGTATGAGGCATCGATGCTGAAATATTATTCAAGGTAATAGAAGGGCTTCTAAATATTCACCGCGGAGCTGAGTTGCTTTTGGTGCTCACGGTGTGGCGGCCATCTTGTTTTCCCCCTCTCTTCAGCTTTTAAAGGGCCCATGGTGGGCAGTCCTCTATGGCTCAACCTGATGACGTTTCCAAGGTGTCTCCTCTTCAACCCTATAAAGAGGGCCTTCTGTCAGTCTGTCTTCGCCTTCGCAAGGAGCTAATCAGCTTCTGGATTCTCCGTTGCTCCAGCTTTTCAATCCAGGAGACTTCCGTGATCCATCTTCGCTTCTTCAAGGCACTCTGTTCTTCGTGGGAATTCCCTTGTCTTCATCTGTGGTTCCTGATCCTTCATCTCCATCTTCGTCTGTACTTCCTGGTCTCTCATTGGATCCTGCGTCCTCCTTCATCCTGTCTTCAGATGTTCCTTTCTTCAGATGTCCCTGTCTCCAGATGTTCCTAGTCCTGATGTTCCCGGTTCAGAAGTACCTGATGTTGCATGCTCCATGTTTCAGACGTTCCTGTTGTCCTCATCTGCAGAGGTCCCTGATATCCAGATGCCCTGATGCCCTGGTGTCCAGAGGTACGGGTGTCCTGATGTTCCTGATGTCCTATGTTCCAGTCCTAATCTTGATGTTCTTCTGGTCTGCAGCACAAATTTCTGGAAGATCCTTGCTTTTAATGTTCCTGAATCTGAGTTCCAAGTTCCGAGTTCCCAGTTCAGAGTCTTGAATCCGGAGTCTTGATCCTGTTTCAGGTCTTCGGAGTACCTTGTGTCTGCTTTGTCCATGACCTGTATCCTGAGTCCTCATCTGACTATCCTGAGTCCTTGTCTGACTATCCTGAGTCCTCTTCTTCTGACTATCCTGAGTCCTCCATCCACGTCTGAGCATCCTGTATCTCCATCCACGTCTGAATTTCCTCGCCTCAACTTGTTTAAGTTCCAAGTATGCTTGTCTCATCCAAGTCTCCAAGCATCCTCATCTCATCCAAGTCTACAAGCATCCTCATCTTGTTCAAGTCTCCAAGTACTCTCGTCTCGTCCATGTTTCCTCATCTTGTTCAAGCCTTCAAGCCTTGTCCAAGTCTCCAAGTAGCTATGTCTTGTTCCAAGTTCCAGTACCATCACCTGTTCTCGACCTCTGTCCGTCCTGTCGCAACTGCCATTCCCAGATTCCGGAGGGCTACCCCAGAGACCAGCATTGTGTTGCTGGGTTTCTTCCAATGCATTCAGGTTTGGCAGAGGTCAGGGCTCTTGGTGTCAGCCTGTCCGCCCATGCTTCCACGTAGTTCCTCTGCAGTTGTGCTGTGGTCCAATGGCACACCAACCTCCCCGGAATTGGGACCACTCCCTATCACTCCTTCAACACAGTTAAGCTCTGGAATTCATTGCCAGAGGATGCAGCAGTTAGTGTAACTGGGTTTAAAAAAGGTTTGGATAAGTTCCTAGAGGAAAAATCCTTAAACTGCTATAACGGTAATTAATAAGCAAAAGTAGCTTGTGATCTATCTAATGTTTGGGTACTTGCCAGGTACATGTGACTTGGATTAGCCACTGTTTGAAACATGGTACTGGGCCAGTATGGTATGTCGTATGTTTTTATGTTCTTATGCACTGGCCAGATGCAGTCTCTCTGCATCAGAAAGAAATGCTTAATGTTCTCATTGGCATGGGATTTCCATGCGAGGGCACTAAACAGTACTTCCGTATGGAAACACACACTTTCTGCATGCAAAACTCCTTGCTGCATCAGCATTAACTTTTTCCCACAGAGAATGTGTGTTGACATGCATGCAGAAAGGTGTGTTTAGCTGAACACGCCTTTCTGCATAGGCCTGCAAGTGGGGGTCCTTGGATATAAATTAATATTGATATAAATAAATAAATAAGATCTTACTGACAGTTTTCAAATGTGTTTCACAATCTCTGTCTCTTATTCTACGTAGGCAAGGGATCCCTTGGAATACACAGCTGTCAATGTTCCTCTGTCAGGGTAGGAAGAAGGGGCATCAGAAGTCTTACTCCCATATCTTCTAATTAAATTGTCTTTCCCAAAAGATGTCTGAAAAACAAGAAGGTGCTGCAGTTGCTCCCCACCATTCCTCTGCTTCCTAGGAAGGTCACATTAGGGCAGGTCTTCCCTATCCTGGTCCACCCAGGGAGAGGGTCACTGTACCCTCTCCCCATGCAACACCCAGGGGTCTCACAGACTTGTGACAATGAAAACTCTCTGGAATCCCCAAATAACCTGGGATAGAAACCCTGCCAGCCAGTGAGTGGATTGGTAGGACAAATCACCAACCTTAGCCCAGGGACTACAGGATGGAAGTACATGAGTCTAAGGGTAGTGCGGCAGTCTTTGAGTTAACTTTTAAAGGAAAAGAAGGAGGGTAGCGGAGAGGGTTAGTTGTGGTTGGCAGACAGAGAAGAATGCAAACAGCATTTGCTGTAGATCTCTTTATTCCACAGCAAAAGAGGATAAGAGAATATGAAGCAGTACAATACCAGGGAACACATCCATGTCCAAAGAGACCAATGAAGACACCAAGTACACCAGTAGCTTTCTGCTCCCCCTAGCAGAGGGAAATGACTTCAGTACACTGGTGGCCCCAGCGGGCAAGTGGTAAGGAGGACCACTCAAAGTGTGGTTGATGTTGTTGGAGGCATGACAGACCTAGTATGATGGGATGGATGGCTATGGAGATCACCTGAAAACTGATCTTTTCTACATGCAAGAGGCCAGTGCATAAAAATACTTGCACCGTGGTCTGGATAATTGGACCTAGAAGTGAGTCTCCGTAGACAAAAGAGATCACCAGAGGAGAAGTCATCTGGACCATGGGCATTTGGTTCTTGCAAAATGAAGTTTCCTCTGGAGCTGGAATCTACAAAGACCTGGGTGGAGAAACATGTGAAGCCCAATTCTATTGTGGCTGACAGGAGAATTTGGAGATCTGGAATGGTAAGGCCTTGGGTCATCTCCCTGCCAGACCCTAGGCATTTAATTTTCCCGGCCTCTGTGGACACTGAGCCAAGAGGTGGCTTTGGGATGCACAATAGAGACAAAGACCCTGCTGTCTGCAACACAGCCTCTCTTCTGGGCAACATCCCAATTGTATTGTCTCTTCTGGAGGAGGAGAGGTCCAAAAGCATGGCAGCTGGGGACGAGAGTGGATGTTGAAATTAGGGTGCTAACAAGACAGTCCTTCATGCTGGACAGGCCTCTCAAGCCCTTTGTTGCAAATAATGATCAATGTTTCCAGTTAAGGCAATGAGAGCCTCTAGCAAGGTGGAAGGATCCTGGGTAGTGAGCTCATTCTTTATTTTCCCAGAGAGGCCTTCTAAGAAAATGTCAACTAAGACATGTTTTCACCAGTTTCACTTGGAAGCCTATGTCCAAAATTCCAATGCATATTCAGCTAAGGTTCCGGAGTCTTGACAGAGGTAGAGCAGATCAGAGACCATCATTGCTGCATGACCTGGCTCCTCAAAGACAGTGTGATACTCCATAAACTGTTGAAGGTTGATCAAGATAGGGTCCCCTCACTCCCAGAGGAGAGATGCCCAGGCCAGTTAATTTCTGTCAAGCAAGGGAAGGATGTCCATGGTTTTTGCCTGGTCGTGAGGAATAGTGGAGACTGTTACTGGAAATGTATTCAGACCTGGTTAAAGAATCCCTGAATCGGTTGGAATCCCCGGCATACTGCATGGAGGACTGGTGACATTTGGGCACATTGAGAGCCAGAGGAGATGGCCCAGTCATGGAGGTAGTGTGGCGGTTCTTGGGAGCTGCCCGCAGACCACCAAATGTAACAATCTACCTGGTACTTGTGACCTGGTCTGGCCAGTTTTAGAGAAAGAATATTGGGCTCAATGGACCTTGGTCTGACCTAGCATGGCACTTCTTATTTTCTTATGTACATCCTTCCAAGGCATTGATGTCCACTGAAATTGTGGAGTAGATAAGCAGCACACAGCACATCTCTGGTTCACCCATTGTCATTGGAGGGGTAGCTGGTAAAGGGCAAGAGCATCTGGTACTGGCAGAATTGGGCATGAACTTGAGGACATACAGCAAGGTAGGTCTGCCTATGTGTGAACCCTGGATACTGCTTGATGGGCCAGTTGGCTGAGGACCCTGCATTAGGAGGGGAAGGATGGGGATTTTGAGTAACAATGCAGCCCCATCACAGTGGATTTCATGACCACTTGGGGGAACAGATACCACAGAGAAACCATAGGGAATAGTCCAGTGGGAGCAAAGAATGAGATAAAAAGATCATGGGTGGCAAATGCAGAACTGTGAATTCCTAGGACAGGGCAGTGAGGACTGGTGGGGCACTTGGCCCACCATGTTGGTTGGTTGGGTATGAAATCATGCACCCTGATACTGTATGTATGGGAGACCCTCAGCCCAGCTGGAATGACTCCTGGAGCCCTTTACAATAGGCCTACTGGTCTTCTATGATGAGAAGTACAGAGAATGACTTAGGTCAAGGGAGTTCTGGGAAGGTTACAAAAATCTCCACTGCAAAAGATGGGGCCCTGAGTTTCATAAGGCTCCCTGGAAACCAACCTCTGGTGGCCTAGGTTATTTTTTTTACACCAATAGAACCCCACGTCAGTACAGCCTTGGGAGATGATAGCACAGTATTCTGACAGACATACAACATCACTGCAGCTATAGAGTATTCTAACAAAGTTAGCAACAGATTCACAGAAGGGTGAGTCAGCAACATGCATAGGGAAAGATGTTAGAGGTGTCAATATTAATAATGGGGCTGAGACTGGCAATAAGCACAAGCATAGAAGCGCTAGTTGACCTAAAGGTCTGGTTCTAACAATAGTTGGTTTACTTTCTTTTTTTCAAGCAGTTTGAGGCTCTCCTATGTCATTGCTCACACTGCTTTCCTTCCAGTAGTAGCAGTCCAGTGCATGCTTAAACTTACCAGTAACAGTTGAGGGAGATGGTACCAAGATTTCTCTGGCACAGGATTAGGTGCTACACTGATATTTTCCACCTATCAGAAGAGCAAAAGAAAGTGGCCAGAACAGGAGAGAGATGAAGTGTGAGGAGAGCTCCAACTAGCCATTCCATCAGGAAATTTTCAGTTAGGTCTGGTCTTATATATTCCTATTCAGCATAGCAAATTGAGCTGAGCCCTTGTCAGAGGGCAGCAAGCTGGTGTCAGGGAGCACCCCTGCAGAAGCAGATCAGGACCACCAAGCCAGTCTGGAATGGGTCTTCTGCCTAGCCAGCCCTCTCCCCCGCAGGTTGAGCCCTTGGGTTCTCGGGGCCAGTAGGACCTGCCTTCTTGAGAACATCATGGTGCCAGTGGAGAATGCGAGCTGGGTATAGGCTGGGAGCTGGGGTCAGGCACGAGCTGGAAGCTGAGGGCAGTTACAGGCTATGAGGTGGAACCAGGTACTGGCTGAGCGCTGGACCCAGGAACCGATTGGGAGCTGGATCCAGGCACTGACTAGGAGCTGGGTTCAAGAACAGATTGGAGGGATGGATACAGAGCACAGACAGTGAGCTGGAGGACAAGAACAAGGCTTGAAGTGATAGGACAAAGGCAAGATCTGGGAAACAGACAAAGGACGACTTGGCAGTGCAAGACAGAGCAAGGACTGGACAAGGACAGGACTGAACAAGGACAGGACTTAGACAAGAACTGGACTAGATAGAACAGGCAACAATAAATAGGAAAACCAAACATGGCACAAGGATGGCTAGGAGAACCTAGCAGGCCCAAAGGCTATGAGTGGTAAGGCACATGAATTCCTGCGCGCCTGTTTAAAAGTTACCGTCACTATGTGCAAGGCCTGCCATCATGTCTGACCTGTTTTTTTCTGCTACAAGTCACTTAACTGCTAGCATGCTCTTTCTCCCCCCTCTCCCTTGGAAGGGGGTTTCAAAAACTGCAAGACTTTTATTGGGAACTAGGAAATTTGATCACAGAACACCCTCACTGATCTCACTACACTGGCTACCAGTACAATCCCAAATCTATTTTAAAGTATTAACGTTAATATTCAAAATCCTTCTCTCAGTGAATACTAAGATCTCAAAATAAAGGACTACTGACTGTCCCCACAATAAGGAACATGCACCTGACATGGACCGATGTTTTTTCCATAGCAGGTCCAAAGCTATGGAATTCACTACCTGAGATACTAGTTTGATACCAGACATTTAAATCTGAGCTAAAAACATGGCTATTTAAAAATGCCTCTGGTAAGTCTGAGGAGGCAGAGTAGCTTAGGTAGCGAAACCCTTGCTAACTCGATGTGTTAGCAAATTCAAAGACCTTAAATATCCGTCGCGGGTGATGTCATCTTCGGGGAACACCCCCAAGGTTCGCGCCAATGCCGGTACTTCAATCGGGGCCGCGCCGCACACGCGCCCCTAGGCCTCCAGGAAACATGGCGATTGCAGCATCAAGCCGGTCTGGGAACATCCGAGGACAAGTGGTAGGAGAACACCGCGGTAGCCAGTCTTCCCGCAGATGGAGAGGGAGGCGCCAGAGAGGTAAGGAGGGCAGAGAGAGGGCGTCAGGCACCGACAAACACAACAGATGCAGAGAGTAATGTTAGAGTTGCATCAAAGGTGAGCATAAGGCTTAATGGTTAAGGGTAGTAACTGCCGCATCAAGCAAGTTACCCTGATGCTTGTTTACCCAGTCTGCACAGATCAATGCCTTGTTGGATGTTGTCTGAATGTAAATCCTCTTTTCCACATTTCTCCCTGCCTTTGAAGCAGAGAGCAATGCTGTATATGCATTCAAAGTGAAGTATCAGGCTTAATTGGTTTAGGGTAGTAACCGCTGCAATAAGCAAGCTACCCCCATGCTTATTTGTTTACCCAGACTATGTAGTTCAGTCCTTGTTGGTTGTTGTCTGAATGCAAATCCTCTTTTCCACATTTCCCCTTGATACTAATTGAAGCATGAGGAATAAACTTAAGAAGAGAGAGAATGTAAGACTCAATATAACATACGGATTAAAATGTGAAAGTTGTTATTTTATTTTATTTTATTTATTGTCTGCAATACTCGCCTATGTCCCAGATACTTAGTCAAGTAGATTGGAACATTTCATTTTATAGATGTTAATGCCTGTAATGAATACTATCTCTGTATCCCATTTTTTATTTGTTGATTTATAGCTATGAATGTTACTTTTGTAAACCGTTGTGATCTATACATGAAACGTCGGTATACAAAATATCTAAATAAATAAATCTGAGAGATATTATGATGCAAACTATACCAGCACATTTCACAGGACACCATAGCTACACACATGGAAAAGATATTCCGCATAAGGGATCACATTTATGCTTCTTTATGATGATAGTATACATGATCCAATGCAAATAAAGATGAAGAGGGATGCTACATAGATGAAATGAGCCAAAACTTAAGGATAAGAATATACCTTCACAGACATAAAATAACACATTACAGAGTAGAGCAGAATGATACTTCAGCAGGCAAACATTTCTCAAGGGAAGATCACTCTCTTAATGCCTTCACAATCAGATTATGTATAGATAATTTCAGAATTACACAAGAATACAAAACACTGAGCATTAAGATGATCACGTAATTTGGACCCAACACAAAAGTTCTTAAAGACATTGACTTTCTCTCTTATTATCAGACAGGCCTGTTGGAACTGTAAAGTTTTACTGCCTCTATCACCACACTCTTCACACATACATCCATATCTCATCCTTTTACTGTGCTTATATTTTGCTTATTACACTGGAGTCTATGTTATAGGTATAAAATTTCAAGTCAGATAATATGATCAGGGTATCAAAAATAGTGTAAATATCATCAATATTTAGTGTAGATACCACCATTATGTTTCATGATTGATAGCTGCAGATTGGATCATTGCAGACTTCAATATTCTTCCCTCCTAGAACTTCCTCTATAATTAAAAATCTCCTTGTAGTTCACTGATGCAGCCTCTATTGCAGGGCTTTCCAAACCTGTCCTGGGGACCCCCAGCCAGTCGGGTTTTCAGGATATCCACAGTGAATATGCATGAGATAAATTTGCACATCATGGAGACTCGGTATATGCCAATTTATCTCATGCATATTCATGATGGATATCCTGAAAACCTGACTGGCTGTGGGGTCCCCAGGACAGGTTTGGGAAGCCCTGCTCTATTGCCTTGGATGGCCTATACTTTGGAGTACTTCAGAATGACTAAGAATACTTCCAAGGAAAATAGATCCAAAATTACCCTGCATAGAAGGCAGAAAATGTTATCAATTATCTCACACAGCATGTTCAATTGTTCCCATGCACACTCCTCTAGCAAAAGATATATCTCAGCTGTCAGATGCACATGTTTGACCACTTTCAGGATATTATTCCTTATAAAAGTCAGTTTTGATGAATTCTGTTTTTGAATATCTTCTACTCTGAATAGAGGAGTAAACAAGTTTAAACCAAGAACTGCAAAGGAGAGGGGGCCCTCCCCTCAACCTTGTTCTACCACTTCCCTTTATATCTGCCCCAAACTACCTTGCATTTTAGCAAAACATTTACATGCCTATTGGCAGGGCCGGTGCAAGGGGATTCGGCGCCCTAGGCACCTTCAGCCTTGCGCTGCCCCCCCCCCCCCCCGTCATGCTTCCACCAGCCTGCCCCCGGTCGCAGCCCCGACTCTAGGGGCAGGGACCACATGCCGCCACTCCCCTACCCTCCCAACCTCCCCCTCCATCCCAAAAAAAACCTCACAAAACACCTGGTCCAGCGGGGAGCCCGGGAGTGTTCTGCTGCTCCTGGGTCGTCGGCTGCCACTAATTGAAATGGCGCCAGTGGCCTTCAGCCCCTACCATGTGACAGGTGCTACCAGTGCCATTGGTTGGCCCCTGTCACATGGTAGGGGCTAAAGGCCACCGGTGCCATTTTGGTTAGTGGCAGCCAAGGCTCCAGGAGTGGCAGATCGCTCCCGGGTCCTCCAATGGACCACCACGGGGGCATTGGGAGGATGGCACGATGGGGGGAAGGGGGGGGGGGGAAGCAGGGTGAGTTGGGGTGGGGCAGAATTTTGAAGGGGAACCTTTTGCCCTTTCAAAATTTTGCCGCCTGAAGTGGCCGTGAGCGGCGGCGGCGCCCCCTAAGTATTGACGCCCTAGGCACAGGCCTAGCTCACCTAGTGGTTCCTCCGGCCCTGCCTATTGGCAATATTAATAATTCAATTGTTCATAATAATGTGTTTAATTCCGCATTTGGATGATGTCTTGTTGTTAATTAGGTTCTTATTTTATGCAGTGTTATCTTGATTGCTTGTTTAGTTTATGGATATGTTTTCAGTTTCATTCATTTACGTTTTTAATGTATTTATAATTATGAATGTTTTAAGATGTAAACCGCTCTGAGCCTTGGCAGTGCTGATATATAATTAGTAATAAAGATAAAGTTAAAGAAACAGCATCCCTCAAACTAAGGGCCAAATCCAATATAGATTTTCTCGCACTTTGGGCTGGATTTTAAAAGGGTTACGCACATAAGGTACGCGCGTAAACCTTTTAAAACCCCCCTGCACGCGCCGAGCCTATTTTGCATAGGCTAAGCGGCGAGCTCAAGCCCTGGGCCGCGCGTAAGTCCCGGGGCTTGCAAAAAGGAGCGGTCAGAGGCGTGGCCAGGGGGCGTGGTTTAGGATAGGGGGCGTGTTTGGGGGCATGTGGGCGGTCCGGGGGTGTGGCCGAGTGCCCCAACACTCGGGCTGTGTCGGGGCCTGCCGCACCGGTGCACGTAAGTTACTACTGCTCGGAGACAGTAGTAACTTTTCAGATAAAGGTGGGGAGGGGGTCTAGATAGGGCCGGGAAGGTGGGTTAGGTAGGGGAAGGGAGGGGAAGGTGCCGGGGGGGGGGGGTAATCGGAGCGGCCTCGGAGGGAACGGGCAGCGTGGGCAAGTTGCACAAATGTGCACCCCCTTGTGCGCGTGCCAACCCCGGATTTTATAAGATACGTGTGGCTACGTGCGTATCTTATAAAATCCAGCGTACTTTTGTTCGCGCCTGATGGGCGAACAAAAGTACACGCGCGTGCTGTCTTTTAAAATGTACTCCTTTGTGTCTATGGGAAAAACCCTTAGGGGTAGATCTTTAAAAAATACGCGATCACGTACTTTTGTTCGCGCACCAGGTGCGAACAAAAGTACACTGGATTTTATAAGATACGCGCGTATCTTATAAAATCCGGGGTCAGCGCGTGCAAGGGGGTGCACATTTGTGCAACCTGCGCGCGCCGAGCCCAGCGCGCGCTGCCTGTTCCCTCCGAGGCTGCTCCGATTTCAGAGCGGCCTCAGAGGGAACTTTCCTTCGCCCTCCCCCCACCTTCCCCTCCCTTCCCCTACCTAACCCACCCCCCCACCTTTGTCGGCAAAGTTACGCCTGCTTTCAGCAGGCGTAACTTTGCGCACGCCGGCCAGCAGCCCCGCTCCGTCCTCCGGTCCCGGGGGCTGGTCCGGAGGCCTCGACCACGCCCCTGGGCCGGCGCCACGCCCCCGGGCCCGCCCCCGAAACGCTGCGGCACGCCCCCGAAATGCCGCGTCGTTTCGGGAACGCCCCCGGACACGTCCCCTCCCGCCCCTTTCCGAAAGCCCCGGGACTTACGCGTGCCGGTGGCCTATGCAAAATAGGCGTGCCGGCACGCGAGGGCCCTGCGCGCGTAAATCCGGAAGGATTTACACACGCAGGGCTTTCTATTAAAGTCTGATAGGAAGAACTGCAATAGTTTACTAATTTAATTTTTAAGTATTTACGTTTTAAAATCACTATTCCAATCAAGCTCAGGGCAATGTACAATGAAAAATTTAATAATACAATACACTTCATAATAGCATAAAATAATCATGCCAGATAGACAAGATATGAAGAGGAAAATTCTGACTTTTAGGATTTATAATATTCAATGGCTAACATTGTGATCATTATTTCCCCCTACAGGTCACATTGTCACTCCTTAAGATAATAATTTTCACTGTAACCTAAGTCCAGACAGCAAATGTTTTATTGAATTTCCATTAATTTTTGAGAGTGTTGCATTTGTATTGACAAGGTTTGCAATGATGTAATGGTAACTAAGTACAAAGCATAGTCCATAGTGCAGATTCTTACATAAGAAGCAACAATACAATAGCAGCAGCAATTAAAATATTAAATTAAAAAGGTTTAAGAAAAAACAGGTTGCTGGTGAAAGGCAGAAAAATATGTTGAGTTTGGAGACCGTAAACCAGTGAAAGAGGAAAAACCTAAATTAAGAAATAGTTTCTAGACTTCATAATGTTTGAGGTTAGTCACAGGACTGAAGAAGATAATCATCATTTAAGGGAGTAGTAATTTATCTTTCTTCTTCCACCCTCTTTCCCATGGCCTAACTTGAGTTCCTCTCCCCCTTCTGCCTGTATCCCAGTATGATGCCCCCACAAAGCCCTTCTTCTTAAACTTGCTTCTTCAATGACTCTTCCTGCATGAGTTTCAGCTCAGGTGTGTGAACTGGGCAGTGCTCCCTAGAGAGGGACTTTCTTGTTCGGTTTTCAGTTTATTTTTTCCAGGAACTTGTCAGTGTTCATTTGCATAAGTACAAAAGCAGGAGAAATCAGTGGGGAAAAAATGACTTGCTATTTTTGGGGGTAAATATCATGTTTGCTCTTGTTGCAATAAACACTGAAATCTATATAAATAAAAATGTAAATGTTCGTTTGTTCAAAATCTTAAATCTCCGAATGTTCTTCACCAATTGCTTTGAAATTTTGACACAACGTTGCATTCGTATATGCGCATGTTTTTATATACCTATATTATATAGATGTCACACCTGTGACAGGTAAAAACATGCTTTTTGGGATAAACAGTGTCATCTGTTGGACGTAAAAGCAACACACGCTATCTACAATATAAATGGGCTCTGACTGACGGACCGCAAATGCGCAATAGAGAGCAGCTCTACTGTGCAAGTGTGGACCATAGAGCTCTGCGCTACATGCTGGGTGTCACAGAGGGAAGGAAGAAAGAGCAGACGAGTCACCACACCGAGAAATGGCTTAGCCCATTCCTCCGCCGCTGGGGAAGGGGAGAGGGAGTAGGGACTGCCAGACAGTTACACACAGGAGGAGGAAATAATAGATGAGTCACCGAGCCAGTCCGTCCACAGCCGGGGAAGGGGGGGGGTAGGGAGTTGGGATTGCCGGAGCAGAGCAAAGGCAGTAGAAAGCGGCTGTGAAGAGATCAAAGCAGCTGCAGCCTGCAGCAGTCAAAGCGCAAAGAGCTGAACAGAGAACAGCTCGCCCTCCTCCCCCGCCCCCTGAGTCCCACAGATAAGGAGAAGCCAAGTAAATATCCCGCAACTGCGAGGGGGGGGGGGATCAGTGCTGTCAAGCCGCCAGTGGGTCTCAGCCACCATGGGAAGAGTTTACATGAGCATCGCTCAACCCCTACTCCCAGCAAAGCACCGTCACGAAAGTGAAAGCCAGAACCCTGCTCCCTCCTCCCTCTCAAGCCCCCGATCGGATTTCTTAAAGGCACAGGTCTCCCAGAAAGAGCAAAGTAAGCTAGGCAATGTGTCCCAAATCTGTTGCAGTGCGTGCCACCTGCCCTTTGCGAGGGAGGGGGGGGGACACGGAGTGTTTTCCTCACTCTCCCAGACACAACAGGTGTGGGAACTTTGAAAGCTCTTGCAAGTACAGAGCAAAGACTTAGGTGGAGAGGGGACAAAAATATCGCCCGTTTTAACTGTGTGAGAGAGAAGTGTGTTAATGTGCACTGAAGGCGAGTGTGAGTGCCAGAGAGAGAGGGAGATGACATGAGGGATTGTGTATGTGTGTGAGAGGGATTGGGCATGCGTGTGTGAGGGACAGAGGGAGAGTGTATGTGCAAGAGAGAGAGACAGAGGAAGCCTATATAGGGGGCTGTATAAGAGAAAGATTCTCTCCCCCCCCCAGCTCTCCACTTATAGGTTAGAGTGGAAGTGGTTGAGTGTACAGGGGAATGGGAGAGCAAAGGAGTTGGGGCCTGTAAGGATAGAGTGAAAGGAGTCTGAGCCTGTCCCTTCGCCAGCGGGGAAGGGGGGAGGGAGTTGGGATGGCAGGACCATTATGCCTCGCGAGATCCCCCTTGGCCACCGCTGCAGCTCCTACCACCGCCGCCGCCACCTCTGGCCCTTCGTGGTGCTGGGGGGGGGGGGGAGGAGCAGAGCAGAGCAAAGATGTAGGAGGAGAGGGGACAAAAATCTTGCCCGTTATAATGGGCTTAACGGCTTGTACTAAATATTTTACAATTCCATTCCAATGTTTCTGATTGCATTGTTAAATTGAATTTTCATAGATTTCGATTTATTTCATTTTGATTTAATTTTTTCGTGTGACATTGCGCTGGAATTGAGCTGTGTCGTTTACCATACCGTTCATTTAGTGAGTATAGTTTATTTTTTTCTTTTTTCATTCTTTTTCATTTCTAGAAATATGCGGTTTACATCTAGACACAGATTGCTTCTCACATGGACAATTATATGTTGCATGTTCTAGAGTCAGCAAACCAGACAATCTCTATATCTGCACAGACAATGGAACAACAAAAAATATTGTATACCCACAAGCATTGTGAAATTAAACATATTAGAAACGTGCACTTTCTCTTTTCCTTCATTTCCATTTAACCAGACTGAGCCACTGCAACGCGTGGCCAGGTACAGCTAGTATAAAATAAAACCTGAAAATGTAGGTCCTTATCCATAGATCATATGGTTGAGCTAAGACTGTGAACTCTGCAGGAGATAGGCACTGAAAGAATGAGTCTGAGAATCAGTGAGGAAGGGGGGTCATGGGTGATGGTCAATTTGAACTGTAGGCAGTTCTGGTTGGGCTGCAGGGAATATCCAAGGTTATCTAGAAAAACTTATTATTCAGAATGGCCTCAATCCCAATCATTGTAGGTAAATGAAAATCTACAGTATAAGATTTAAGGACATTTATTACAGTAAATTTGGTTAAAATTGACATGACTATGATCAGGATGAGCCAAGGTTTAAGATTTAAGGTAGGTTTTTAGGAGGGACTTGAATATGGCCAGACAAGAGACCATGCTATAAAGATTTAAGGTAGGTTTTTAGGAGGGACTTGAATATGGCCAGACAAGAGACCATGCTATAAAGATTTAAGGTAGATTTTTAGGAGGGACTTGATTAAGGCTAGACAAGAGACCATGCTATAATACGCTTTTCTTTCCACCCTTAATGGATGCTTTAAATAATCTAGTCATAATCAGTACTGGTTTATTTTCTAAGAAAAGTAGTCTTAACAACAGTATGTGTTTCCCAACATTTATCACTTTTTACAGCAGATAGATCCAACAAAGTAATACTGGGAGTTATTTGAAGATGAACAAAGAGAAACAAGAAAATGCAGATTCAATAGGACTAGTTAGATCTAGTACCTTTGTTAAGCACATATATAATATCCAAAAGAGGCAAATTATTATTTAAATCATTCTATGACACTCTATGCAACTAGTTATACTTGATGATGATATTTTGCAGGCTCACCTAGGAGACACTATGTGACAGAAAACCTTTCTATTCAGAAGGATTTCCATCTGCAGACATTTCAATAATACAGTAACCTCCAGAACTGTCAACAGGCAACATATAGCTGGGAGGAAGGAGAACAAGATCTCATTATTGTTTATGGTGTTGACAAGGGAGCCTTCTAACCTTGAACACGAAGGGTAGAATGGATATGATGCCTCGTTTTTTGAAGACAGTTAATGCTTGAGCAATGGCTATAGAAAAGGATCTTAAAAAACAGAGTGACCTCTGCAAGACAGATGATTTAACAGGTGTACTTTTTTACTATCCCCTTTTTATCTTATTTTTTTTAGTGCTCTTCCAGCTCAGGGACTAAAATATATACAGAAAGAAAGATAAATCTTTACATGTGTAAGTGGATATTGATAAATTGTAAGTGTTAACTGCAGTTGACATACAGTCTTCCTAGTATAGGGGATTGTTGGACAAGTAACATCAATGTTGAATGATGCTGAACTCCCTTGGTGGAAATTTCCTTCCTCAGGCCTACAGGGGAAATAGAAATGGAATAAGAAATGAAAGACTGCATACCCTGAAGCAATAGGATTACAGTGCAATATATATATACCAATACTAAAAGAGCATACTGTTAATGTGCACTCTGGTCCAGTGCTTCAGAAAGAAAGAACACCTGAAAGGTGAAATATAAATCAAATAAAGAAATAGAAAAAAAAAGCAGTACATGCATTGAAATATAAACATGCATGCACGGACAGTCAACAAGCTGACATACTATCAAAGTGCTGATTTCATTTTTGTCTAAACTGTGAAATCAAGGTACACATTTATGACTTTAAAAATGCACATGTCAGCACGCCAAATGTTTCCCAAACATTTTTAGTGGGATTTATTATAATTTTAATGGTAGAATGTGAAAACACTAGCTTGTAATATGTGCAAAAATGCCATTGAAATGATTTATTCATTGAAGGAATTAGCCCTTCTTTAGAATTTTTGAAACCCAGTTTCTTAATAGTTTATCTCCTTTGCCTGTCCAATTAATCGGGCTGAAGAAATTGCAAGCCTTCTTCCAAGTTACAAATTTACTTGCAACTTCTTCCCATCGTGGAATGGTTAGAATGTTAGTTCTAATTACTTAGCAGAAATAAAAAGTCACAATTTTCATACCTCTCCTGTATTCTTCACTATTCTCTTAGATCTCCTTCCGGCAGTATCAAACTGGCACTATTCTCCCAAGTGTAGCCACTTGGGTCAGTAAAAAAAATAATACCCTTAAATGATACCTTCATAACTCCTTCTCTCTGTAACATTTTTGAGGCATTTTACTTGATTGACCATTTTGTGCCAAAGCATTCAGCATATACAGCAATCTCTGTGCAGAAAGCATTTTTTGTGTGCACTGCGCATAAATCATATTCTATGCATGAAAGATGATTTGTGTACCTAAACCATGTTGTTTACATAGAAAATATGATTAATGTGCACAAAAATTGTTTTTGGTACAGAAAGCATTTCTTATGCAAATAAATCATATTTTATGCATGGAAAAACATTTTTTTTTTGTGCTCAAAGCGTGTTTTCTATGCATAAAATCCTAACTAGAGGATTAAACCGTGTGCTATGCCGAGTGCATCTTTTTGCATCGGCCTCTCTGTGCCATAGCAGTTTCACAATATAGTCCAACAAGGAAGTACTTTCCTCCAGTCCCTCTACTCTTTTTTTTTTTTTGTTAGAAACCGTTTTATTGGTACATCAGAACAACAATCAGAACTACACAAATAACAGCCACGGAATTCAAAACATAAACATGTATTATTGTCCATTGACCCACACCCTTATCCCTCCCCGACCCACCCTTACCCATCCCATACCCAGTGATGTTAAACTTTAAAGGTCCATAGTTTGCAGATTATGTGCTATACTGGCTGGTACTTGCTTGCAAACAAGGTCCAGTAGCAGAATGGAGGATATTCTTCAGGTCCTTTGGTAGTGAAGTTACAAAGGGAGCCCAGATGCCTTGGCTGGTTGCCCTCTTTTTCATCGAGGAATCTAATAAAGATCGTCGCCCCAACAAATTTAAGTCCAGCAGAGAAGATGACCACCTATGAACAGTCGGGCTTAACGCATTTAACCAATTAGTCAGGATTAAGCACAAAGCAACAAGGCAACCTTTCATAAGAAGCATAGTATCTGATGATTTAACAGACAAAATCAGACCATTAAAACCCAAGAGGCAAATGGCTGATGACCACATGGAAACAGACACCTTACTAGAAGTGAAGAAAGTCTTAAGAGCAATCCAAAACTTTTGTGTTATAGTACAATTCCATAAACAATGCACTGATGTAGCTTTGGGTTGAGAACATTTATGACAATGATCCAGCACAGCTATGCCTGCAAGGTAAGCTTTATGCAGCCAAAAGACAGTTCTATGCAAAATGTTTACATGGATTTCCCAATGCACCTCCACTCTTTTATGAAATAAACAAAATTATGCTATAAGGGAAGGGAAGCCACCTCTGTTTTAATTTCTTTAGTAGCAACATAATTATCTGTCATTAGTACCTTGAGATTGCAATTCCTTAATGATCATGGTAAACGAGGGTGCACTTTCAAATTTTTTTTAACGCAGTCATTTTCTGGTAGTGAGAAAGGGTCCTGTTTTTGACCTTTTGACACCATGTGATCCTGCATAAGCTACTTATATTTTGCCTGATTTACCACCAGTCATGATGGTTGCCTCTTGAGATAAGTATTTGGAAGTGGCAACAATTTTACTTGTAAAGTCTACTGATTTTTGGCTTGTTTCTCAAACAGCAAGTCTCTCACATGTCTATCTGGTAGCAAGTTTTCCAGTGCTTCCAGTGTGTGAACTGAATCATTTTGACAAACCTCTTTTAACAAGCAAATTATCCAGCTGATCTGCAGAAATCCAACATGGATTTTGATGAATCAAGACATCCACCATTGATTACTGTAGATTCATATCTGTTCTTTCTAAAATCCACAGGCAACAAATTTAATACATTTTCCCAGCAGATCTTGGAGAGATCCATGGATTCTGTCAAACTTAACCAAGCTAAAATATTCCTGGCTTGACTTTGTCTTTGATTTTAGAAAATTTGTACATCTTTAAACTCCATACTGGGGCTCTCACTGCTGTTTAATCATGAGCTGGGTTATTCATTCAGAACATATGTACTGGGATTTTTGTATTTATTAAATATATAAGACACCTATTAAACTGACCCTAGCAGTGTACAACAGAAAATAAAATAAACATATTAGCAGCACAATTACAAAACTAAAAAATAGCAGGCATCAAAAGTTCAAACGGATGGTGCAGTAGGCCAGTGATGTCAATTATTCACTGTTTAAGGCTGACAAAACCTTTCTGTGGATAGGTTTAGACTCCTCTTCTGACAGTGAATTGAAAGAGCCCCAGAGAAATTCGAGTGTACTCTTATTGGTTGGTTTCAATGCTATGAAGAATCCCAAACTACTTTGTGTGCTGTGGTTCCATAAAGCCCAGATTTCTTTGCAAAAGAGGGTATTTACAAAGTTCAGATCCACAGGTTACATTACCAGTGAATACTTTTCCCAAAATGTATTTGAGACAGTTGCATCAGTAGTCAAACAGATTCCTTCTCAAAGATGAAATGCCTGGTGACTACGTTTATGCCACCTTAATGATTCAGTCTTCCATTTCTGAATGGGATACTTCAGTTTCGGCCTCCATTACCTTAGGAATTTTTGACATTAAATATTTGACATTCCAGACAGCTAAGACTCTTCTAGGCGATTCTGATGACCTCAGCACACCAAGATCAAATATTCACAGTCCCCATATAAAGCTAAAGAGGACTCCTGGAAGGGGGAGGATTTAATGGTTTGTTGTGCATGTTTCTTCCTAGGAGCTCTTGAAAAGCTCAAGCTAGGAGCCTGGTGACAGACTTGGACCTTCCATGTTCTGACACAGGAATTAATCTGGGAAGATGTTCATGCTACAGCCTCCTCCTACAGACTGTGAAAAGAAAGCCTCTAGAGGTTTCTTCACAGAACAGGCTGTTTTCCAAGGGCCTAAAGGCACAAGGGTCTCCTAAGGGCTGAAATATGCAGAACACATTATTTCCATTACCAGACAGGGTCTCCAAAACCTAATGAAATTCTTGATCCTATTGTTCAGGGGGAATAGCTGCCTCTGTAGCATCTCCAGATATGGCCAGCCCAAGGAACTGCAACCTGGTCCTACACTATAGCACACAATCATCTGGTCAGTTCTGGGCATCCATTTTAAATGTCACTTCTATTCCAGTAAACATACTTAGCACATTCCTAAATACTGGAACATATGCTAAGAACATGAACCAAACAGAAATGGCAAAAAAAAAAAAACAACCCCCCCCAACAAAACCATGCAAAGGGAAAGGAGATCTTTTATGTTGCTGCTGCTTTTCCAAGGTCTGATTTATTTGTTGTGTGATGCTGAAGGCATTCAGAAGCATCTGCCTCGCATAATTTTTGTGGCATACTTCAACTATGTAGCACATCAGTGTATGTTATCCCTCTAGACAGTGACAGAGGGTGCCCAATATAATTTTTAAGGGTTAAAGGTTTTATTTGTCAAATTCAGATGATATGTGGCTATTGAACATCACATTTATAAGTGGTTTCAAGTGCCTTGCATTACACATAGATTGGTACTGTATGCACCCAGGCAATTTTTTTATTATTAAACATTTTCCAGAAATAATCACAGTAGTATTACAGTTTTGAAGCCATACTTCAGCCATGGTAGATTTTTAATAAAACAGCTTCTAGTGATGCAGAATTGAACAAGACTTTTTTTCTAAATAACATTCTAAATGTATTCTTTCACATATGTAAAACCAAAATCTTCATTTCCTCATTTCTGAGCTGTTCCATGCACCATGAAGTAATTGATTTTGCTATGTGATATGGGTTTTACAGAGGATACAGTACACTAGATGTTCTGTTAAATGTGCTGCTCTGGTGCATCAGGCAGGCAAGTATTCTAAACAGATTTATTCCAATAGCAGATATTTATGTAAGAGTTTTCACTATAATATGAATAGGTTTGGGTTTCACTTGCTTATTATTAATATCAGTCTCCTGTTCCACTGACTTTAAAAAAAAATATTCTCAAAGCAACAGAAAAGCAGAGTATTTTATTTACTGCAGAATTTATTTGGAAAAGGTTTCAATACATTCTGTGAATTGAATTCATTTAACAGCACTGGCACTGTACTTTTGTTAATAAAGCATAGTGCCAAGAAATCTGGAGAAACCAAGTTCAATTCCCTTTTCTACCATTCACAGTGTGACGATGAGTAAGTTGCTAAAACCTACTTGTGCTGAAGCATAGATGTAAGCTATCAGGAATCTTGCAACCATGTAATTTATCTTGAATGGTGCTATGCACACAGATAGTACTATCTAAATATTAAAACATCTATTACTTGAACAGGTATTCATTTAGGGTTTGATTAATCCAAATCTGAGATCTAAATACATTTCCAGCAGAAATATATTTATTGATCCATATTCAGAAATTAAGGATTCAGGGCCAAATATATCTCATGAAAATCAAATAAAGCCCCATTATGGCTAATTTTAGAATGACTCCCCATGCTTTGGATTGTACAATATATATTATCAACTTCATTAAAATATGTGTATCCTTTAGAATCCTTATTCCTTTTTGCTTATGCATGTTGCTCTTTTGATATCACCAAGATATGGAACCGGGTGATGAAAACATTTGTGCATACTTGCCACCATGAAGCTAGCTTGAATTAAGGGCAAGAAGCCAAAAATGCTTGCCCATAATTCAGCCAACATACTTTCTCATTTAAATATGCACCAAAGCATTTACACAGCAAATCTCTATCTTACTGAACTAAATACTTAGGGATCCTCTAGCAGGTTGTGCACAGAGGCCAGTTCCCTACAAAAAAAGGGAAACCTGATGAGGCAGGAAGCCTCGGCAGGGAGGAAAAAATCCTACATCTTGCTTCTCTGCTGTCTGCTCTGCACTGATTCTAGCCAGACTTTAAACCACAAAATGGCTGGTTATAAAGGGAATGAGAAACCAATCCTTGCTCTCCTAGGTGGAGGAGGGCTAGAGAGGCTGGATAGCTCAAGATGTATTAGAAAAGGGAAATGGAACTAAGGCATATCCCCCGTCATGGACAGGGGGGGTCCGGTCATATCAATAAACCTCATTCATATTCATTGCAGATATCCTGAAAACCAGACCTGTTTGTGGTATGCCAGGAGCAGAGCTGTCTACCCCTGCCACACACATAGAAAGAGGCATCTCATCCAGCAGACAATACAATTTCAACCTAAAATAACCCTTTCATTTGAAATACTAGTAAGGGATTTTTTAAATAGTAGCTCTTATACTGTAAGGCATAACCTAATGATTAGAGCCATTGGTTGCAACCTAGGGAAGCCAGGAATCAAATCTCACTGATCCTTCTTGTGACCTTGGGCAAGTCACTTCACTCTCCATTGCCTAAGATACAAATTTACCTTTTTACGAAAAGTTTTCTCTCATTTTGTGTCTATGAGAAAAATGCTTAATAAAAAGGCTCTTAAGCCTAGATTTATCAATCTGCAGTAAATATTGCATGTGATAGGAAAAGTTGTGTGTTTATGGTAATAGCCTAATTATTACAACATGTACTATGTTAGCACATTGTATAGCTATTACTTCAAAGAGCTCATTTTACCACTAGGGGGGGGGAGAGAGAGAGAGAGAGCAAGCCTATCTACCTAGCCCTTCTAGTAGGTAGCTATTTATATCTCTATAGGAGGCCCACCTAGTAACTCGACATGAGGTTTAAGTAGTAGTGTAGGGGTTAAGGACCACTTTTACATGTAGAGTGAGACGTACAAACAAAACAGTACACACTTGTGAAGATTTTATGCCCTTCAGAGAGAGGAAACAAACACAACAATTAAATTTTTACAATGTTCTCTCAACCTAGCTTGATGGACTCTGTAACATCAAGCTAGGTTGAGAGAACATTGTACAAATCTTATCTTTGTGTGAGTTTCCTCACTCCAAATGACATCAAATATTCACAAGTGTGTACTGTTCTGTTTGTACATCTCACTCTGCATGTAAAAGTGGCCCCTAACCCCTATACTCCTACCAAACCTCACCTCCAGTTACTAGATGGGCCTCCTATAGTAGCATAAATAGCTGCTTACTATAGCATTACCCCCAGAGGCTTCCTCTCTCTCTCTCTCTCCCCCCAGCCTAAAAATGCCTAAATCAGAACTTGCAAGCAAATTGCATTATGGGCATAACACATGACATCACACAACTTAACACAATTAAAAAAGGCTTAGATATTTTCAGCATTAAAACCTTGCAATATCGTGTTATGGCTTCACAAAGCCAGCTCACTTTTGCAGAAATCCCACCCCAGTCCCTCCCCTTTTAAAAATTTGCATCGCACCATGCATTTTGGTGCTTATCACATGCATTAATGCATTTTTCACATGCAAAAATGCCATAACATGAGTTAATAAATGACCCTGTTAGATTGTAAGCCTTCTGAGAATAGGGGAATGTAACTTGCGTTGAGCTACCAATGAAAAAGCATGAGCTAAATCTAAATAAAAATAAAAAATACTTAAGGATGCACCTTTGCAAAATGGGCCCTAAAGCAGGTGGGTCACTCAGTCACACACAAGTATATCTGACACAGTTTCATCTTAGGCCAATGTGATAACATATTTTACCTTTATCCCCTTGGCAGTCCTTAATAGAATTGCTTTATCCCATCCTTCCTATCAGGTCTGCAAATGGTGACAGTCCCTTTAAATTTCTCTGCAGCATCACTCTTGTGGTCATGAACAGGATTGTCATGCTGCACTCCTCATGCAATATCCTTCACTGCCTGACTAGTCATCAAGATGACAACTGTGGGAACAAACCACCTTCTGGTCTAATTCTATTCTACTCTATTGTATTTTAAATGAATGCCTGGCTGTTCTCACAAATAGTCAGAGCTGCTTAGAAGCATAGCAATAATAGCATAACAAAATATCATATACTAATAGCAAAACTGTTTTATATTTTATTGATTTTTGTTATATTTTACTCTGTACAATTTATTGTTATTTTTTATTAATTTATATGTTTGATGCTATTTTCTGTTAGATGCTTTGTGCTCTTACCTAGAGCCCATGTTGGAGGGGCAGTTTTATAAATATAGAAAATAAATAAATATATGAATTATAATTATGCATACAATAAATTACAAAATAACCCAGCTGTGAGCAGATATGACAGAGCCAAAAAAAAAGACACTAAACTGATAGTCTGACAAGTCTTTCTGTCACCCTTGCAAGCAGTATCATTTGTTTTCTTGTATTTGAGCTAAAGGAGAATGCAGTATAAAAGGGGTGCAGTCTTATCAATTAATAGTTGATATTTTCTATCTTGACTTCCTATTTTTCCTGACATTTATCTAGGTGACACTGATTAAAAGATAAGCAGACATCTGTCACCCCCACATGATTCATCTCAAAAACAATATTGCAAATACAAAGAATTAAAACATTTGTCACCCTGTCTCCACTGGTAAGCTCTGGTCAGTCTGCTCTAAGTTTCACAAAAGTTAAAAATTTGTCTTTTCCACTTTGCATTCCCATAGTCATCTCTGTCTAATTATCAGCTTTATCTTGCCATCATTACCTTGATTACAATGTTCATGACTACATTCATATGTAGCCCTTGTTCCCCTGACTACTAAAACTCCGAGGGAAGAAAGAAAAATGTCTTTCAAGGCTCTTTGGCTTTAGGGGAGGTTTTCTGACACCTTCCAGCATGAATTACACATTGCCACACAGTCTGATGGAGTTAAAAAAAATAAATATTTTACTGGAATAACTGATGCAAATGAATTAAATCAGTAGCATTCATACTGAAGAATAATGCAATCAATAGTGCAAAAAACCAAAAAATAATAGTACACAGTACAAAAAGTTAGTCACTTCACAATCTTCAGACACCAGGGGTTTTCTTCCTTCACTACCCACTAATTCTGAGGTACTCAAGAGAATGGGACCCTCCCATGCTTTTCCCTTGTTAGTAACTGTTTTCTGGTATGCAGATCTCTGCAGTTCAGTAGCTGAACTGGAACACACGTCTGAAAAGCTGAACATCTGCTGACTCCTTCCAAGCAGCAAATCTGAAAGTAGATCTCCCAGTCTGACCACCTTTACTCTGATTCTAACCAGAAATCTTGAGTGAAATGCAAGGAGGTTGGGACTAACTCCTCTTTCACAAATCTTCACTCAGGATTCTCCTTGAACTCTAAGAAAATCTCCTTTTCCCTGGAAGACCTGAGGGCTCTGACCTTAAATCTCAGTCACCTTCCTAAGAGGGAAGACTGGATGAAAGGTCACAAGCCAGAGTGGACTTATGAGTTTTGTGAAATCTTACTCATTGGTAAAAACCTCCCACTGGGGAATCTCTGAAAACCACTACACACTCCTACTCACTCGCTGACTTCATATATTCAGCATGCATGAAGACCCTTGTGTATATAGTAAGGGACACTTTGGTAAACACCCTTACAAATAGTTTAACTATATTTGTACACCAGCAACAACACCATGCTGAATGAGTCTGAATTTTGAAAGCTAAGCAGTGTCAGGCCTAGATAATGCTCAGAGGTAAGACTACCTGGGAAGACCAATTCTGTGGAGCAAAGAAAAGAATTGCAAAGTACTGCAATATCTTGTTAAGTAAATCACAGTCCTATGGTGGGCTCTGATTGCCAAAACCTGTAAAATCAGAAAAAGTGCATACCATCACCATCAGGTACAGGAACGTTTGCTATTATGTATAGCAAAGGTCAACATATAGTACCTATCTTTTCAGTGACATATTTTTCATTGATTTTGTTTTTTGAAAAGTCAAAGAACATTCTAATATATTTTACCCTATGGAGTCCCTCACAGAAAATTAGAGCTTCTGATTTTGTTTTAATCGATAAACCCCCAAAAAAACCCCAATGCAAAAAAAAATAAAATTGGTGTTTTTTTAGGTAAATACTCGAAAAATACCACCCTTCCCTATTACTCTCTCACCTACTCCTTCTCCTAATCTAGATCCTCCACTTTTTGGGTCTTTCCATATTATTTTTATATTCTTCACATTGTAACTGTTTATCTTTTTTGTTGTATGTGAACCGATGTGACGGATATGACTGAATGTCGGTATACAAAAAAAAAAATCAAATAAATAAATAAATATTAACGAATCCGTAGCTGCACAAATTTATGTATTTGATTCAACTGAAATAGGCATCCAACAATAGTACCAGCGCCACAAAACATCAATTGTTGGTCCCCTAAAAAACTCCTAACTAGCTGGAAAATAAAAACCTAAATCTAGAATTTATAAACACCTAATATCAGAAGCTTTACATATATTGTTTTAATGAATGTTGATGAATGTTGATAACAGGAATACTATCAGGTATTTTACACTGAGGATAGCTCTTCTATATTTTGTACAGCTGTTTCCTATTGTTGCGCTCGGGGGTGGAACCCTTGTCCTGGAACAGCACGGGGACTGCCCCAAGGGGCGGAGCACTGAGGGAGACAGAGGCAGAGTCGAGCTTCACCACTGGAAGCCTGAGGTCCCCCCCCCCCCGGGAGGAGCCCGTAGGGACCCGGGCCACTTAGACTTAGATGGGCCTCACAGTGTCTCCAAGAGAAATGGAAGTCTAATGTGCCCACAGGAACTAGGGAGCGCTGTAGGGTTCGAGACTGAAGACAGGAGGCAGCAGAGAGAACCAGAACAGGGGTGGTGAAGACAAGGCGTGGAACAGTCCAGGTATTAGTCCGAGAGTGGTCAATGAAGCAAGGGTCAAGAGCCAGAGGTCCAACAGATTCTAGAACAAGCTGAGGTCTTTGGCAGGTGACAGGCAGGCAGGTCAGGAACAAGCTGAGGTCATTTACCAGAAGGCAGTCCAACGTAAGACCAGGAAGACGAACAAGCAGGAACAAACAGGACTAGGAATCAGGAACAACAGGAACAGAACTGGAACGAAGGATCCTGGAACAGACTAGGAACAAACAAGCAGGAACACACAGTGACAATCTCAGGAACAAGACGACCTGATTGTCAAGGCAAGGAAGTAAAGGCAATCACTTCCTTATATCGGGGGTTCAATCAGGACGCGCCGCGGAGCTAGGCCCCGCCCTGGTTCCTACTTCAGCGTGGCTGGTCCGCGTGCGTGCATGCCTGGGGGCATGGTTAGGCAGGCTGATGGCACTAGCCCTTGGTGCTTGGCCTGGCGCATCGCAGGAGGCCCGGCAGTCATCACTGCATGACGCCGCGGCCTCGCTGGGCTAGCTAGGGCCGCGAGGGAGGCAGCGCTGGAACTTGGCACGGGGGCCCGGAGGTGAGCAGTTCCATGCATGGGACGTCCGCGGGCGGGGCGCGTAACAGTATCCCCCCTTGTAGGCCTCCCCCTACGTGGCTGTGGTTTCTCATTTACCTCGTCATCGCCGGACGTTGAGGACTTCTCTTACCTGCAGAGGAGTATCAGGCTCTGCTGAGATGCGAGGAGCAGGAGGTTCTTTCCTTGAGGACAGGACAAAACCAGAGGTTTTAACAATGATACGTGAAATGTATTGTGGATCCCCAGGGTCCGGGGTAGCTGAAGCTGATAGGAAACTGTGCCCACTCGTCGAAGTGCCCCAGGGGGTGGAGCACTGAGGGAGACAGAGGCAGAGTCGAGTTTCACCCCTGAAACCCTGAGGTCCCCCTGG
The DNA here is from genome assembly GCF_901001135.1 of Rhinatrema bivittatum. Lineage (NCBI taxonomy): Eukaryota > Metazoa > Chordata > Amphibia > Gymnophiona > Rhinatrematidae > Rhinatrema > Rhinatrema bivittatum. The sequence continues at coordinate 404,527,792 of NC_042617.1, read as the reverse complement.
GAGGAGCCCGTAGGGACCCGGGCCACTTGGACTTAGGTGGGCCTCGCAGGGTCTCCAAGGGAAATAGAAGTCCAATGTGCCCACAGGAACTAGGGGAGTGCTGTAGGGTTCGAGACTGAAGACAGGAGGCAGCAGAGAGAACCAGAACAGGGATGGTGAAGACAAGGCGAGCGACAGAGCCAGGAACTAGGACGTGGTCAGACAAGCAAGGTCAAGTCCAGGTATTAGTCCGAGGAGTGGTCAATGAAGCAAGGGTCAAGAGCCAGAGGTCCAACAGATTCTAGAACAAGCTGAGGTCTTTGGCAGGCAGGCAGGTCAGGAACAAGCTGAGGTTTTGGGCAGGCGGCAGGCAGGCAGGCAGGTCAGGAACAAGCTGAGGTCTTTGGCAGGTGGCAGGCAGGCAGGCAGGTCAGGAACAAGTTGAGGTCATTTATCAGAAGGCAGTCCAAGGTAAGACCAGGGAGATGAACAGACGAACAAGCAGGAACAAACAGGACTAGGAATCAGGAACAACAGGAACAGAACTGGAACGAAGGATCCTAGAACAGACTAGGAACAAGCAAGAAGGAACACGCAGTGACGATCTCAGGAACAAGACAACCCGATTGCCAAGGCAAGGAAGTGAAGGCAATCACTTCCTTATATCGGGGGTTCAATCAGGGTGCGCTGCGGAGCTAGGCCACGCCCTGGTTCCTACTTCAGCATGGGTGGTCCGTGCGCACGCGCCTGGTGGCGTGGTTAGGCAGGCTGATGACACCAGCACTCGGCGCTCAGCCTGACGCATCGCAGGAGGACTGGCGGTCATCACCACAGGACGCTGCGGCCTCGCTGAGCTAGTGAGGGCCACAAGGGAGGCAGAGCTGGAACTTGGCACGGGGGCCTGGAGGTGAGCAGTCCCGTGCACGGGACATCTGTGGGCGGGGCACATAACACCTATAGGCAAACAGTAAATCATTTTTTGCTTTTCAAATGTTTGCATGACTGTATGTGTGTCTATCTGCAAGTATGGGTGTACATGATATTCATTTGTAGCACATGTTGGTTTAAGAGCATGGTTGCTGTGTCCATTTCATGTGTACAGTTGACTTTTGTCAGTCATGGTTCTGTCTTTGAAGGTGCATACCATTGTTTGTATCTGCTGGTTATAGTTTATCAATTGTGTTATGGGGCCGATGCAATTCAGTGCGCTCAGCCGAGTGCACTGTATAACCCGCAGTCAGATGCGGGATAAATAGGCGCTAATCTACCCCCTAATGCAATAGAGGGATTAGCTCCTATGTAACGCGTGTCCAACGTGGAGTGAATGAGATAGTGCTCATCACATGCAAATGCATGTGAATGAGCCTATTTCTTATTCACTCCGCATGCAAAAAGATAAAAGTGTGTCTCAGATGCACATTTATCGCTCAGATATTAATGCCTACTTGGAGCAGGCATTAAGCTGAGCGCATTGAAAAGAAGTTTTTATTACTGGCAGACAGGCAGGTTATGAAAACCGAGGCCGAGTTTCTGGCGTTGGTCTTCATAACCGGCAGCCTCAGCAGGTCACATTAGCAAGGAGGTACTAAGGTCACGCAAGCGACCCTAGCACCTCCTTTCTAGCGTGACCCCCTAATTTACATATTGCATGGTACCCCCCTTGCTGGTGCCATGCATGCGTTAAGAAAGCGGGCACCGAAAAGTCAATGCCCGCTTTCTGCGAAGATTATTGCATCGGCCCCAATGTGCTATGTATTGGGTGCCAAAAGAGACAAAAGAACCACTGATTTAGAGTCCAAAATAATACTTTACTGAAAACAGCTTTGTTTGATGGCACAAATAAGATGTTTTCTAATCACGAATGCCGGTATAGAAAAACGCTAAATAAATAAATAAATATGATTTTTCCAGCTCCACAGTTCTAGATCTTTCTCTTCCTTTTCCTTTATTTTACAAATCCTGTGTTCTCTACCTTATTTGTTATTTATTTATTTATTTGCTTAAAAGCTTTTCTATACCGCCTATAAAAATTATTTCAGGTCTAAGTGGTTTACAAGTAAAAACATTCATAATCCAATATTAACAAATAAAAATAGGCATTACAACAAATATAAAAGGGAATTAAGATAAAACTAAAATAAATGAACTATTATATTACATTACAAAATAAAAAGAAAGGCCCTCATGCTTGAGGATCAGCAAAAGCTAGTGAGTATAGGTAGGTTTTAACAGCTTTTTTGAAATCTTTTATATTTGTAAGTAGTCAAATGGAATTAGGCAGTGAGTTCCAGAATCTGGGGCCCGCTACGGAGAAGGTACATTTTTGAGTTGGATCCTACCTGGCTGTTTTGATGTTTGATACCTATAAGTAATTTTTATCAATTGAATGTAGATGGCGTGGGGGTTGGTAAGGATGTAAGGAGGAACACAACCATATAGTTGATGTGCCTTGTATTAAATTATTAATAAGAACATCAGACAGAATTTTGTATTGAATAGGTTGACGGATTGGTAACTTGTGGAGTTGTTTTAAAACAGGAGTGATATGTTTCCTGCGATGTGTATTGGTGAGTAACTGAGCAGCAGAGTTTTGGATTAAATGAAGAGGATGTAGGGTATAGTCAGGGAGGCCTAGATACAGTGAATTACAGTACTCTAAACTGATTAGAATTAAGGCCTGGAGTGAGGAATAAAAGTTAATTGAGTAGACAGCGGTTTTAATTTTTTTAATAGGTGAATTTTGTCAAAAGAAGTTTCTGTTATGGAGGAAATATTGGCAGTCATGGATAAGTTTGAGTCTAAAATGACACCTAGATTGCAGACCTTTCTGGATATGGGGATGGAACAATTTTCAAATTTGAGCTCTGGGTGGGGGAGCACAAGTAGAGTTTGGAATGGTTGATAGATAAATTAATTCTGTTTTTGTGGCGTTAAGAGTAAGTTGATTATGAGACAGCCATATGTTTATTGTTTTTTTAGGTAGAGAGTAGCTAATGACAACGTATTACTCCAAGAAATATTGTATGGCAAAATAAATTGGATATCAACAGCATATATTTTGAAGTTTATGTTAAGGCCACATAGAAGTTGGCAGAGAGATAACAAATATATTGAATAGGATAGCAGATAAACCTGATCTTTGAGGGCTATCTGAATTGGTGTAATACCAGTTAGAATGACAGAGTCCAAGGTTGACCTGCTGTGGTCTGTGGGATAGAAATGACTTAACCATAGGAGAACTGTGCCTTTAATGCCAATGTTTTGGAGATTACAACAAAGGATGTTGTGATCCATGGTATCAAAAGCTGCAGAAATGTCAAGAAATATTAGGATATAGTCCACATTAGAGTCTAAACCGCAGATTATGGAATCAAAAGATAAGAGTAGGAGTGATTCAGTGCTGTGCCCTTTACAGAATCCATGTTGATTTGGGTGCAGTATATTATTTTCCTCAATATAGTCATTTAGTTGATTCAATTATTTTTGCCAGTGTAGTTAAAGAAGAAATTGGTAGGTAGTTAGATAAATCTGTTGGATCTATTCATTTCTTTTTTGGAATTGGAAGAATGGAGGTTTGTTCCAGCATTTGTGGAAAAGTACCAGAAATTAATGATAAGATGACTAATTGAGCCAGAAATGGAGAAATAGTTTCACTAATTTCTTTTAATAGCCATCCCGGAGAAGGGTTAAAAAGACTACTGGATATTTTTGTTTTTGTAAGGATATGAATTATTGTAGTGGAGTCAATGGGGGGAGATTGCTTTTTGGCATGGGGAGATAGCTAATGTTTGAAGATAAATTGGTGATCTTATCTGAGCAAGAGTCTTAGGTAAGACCAGGAATCCAGTCATTCCCCTGGCTTAGGTTGAGCAGTGGGCCCTTTAGGTTAGGGCCCCTTTTGTGGGTGGAAGCCCCTCTCTGAAAGCAAAAACGGCTTCTGCACAAAGAGTAAGTCTCTCTCTATCTCCCCAGGGTGTGCGAAGACGCTGAGTTGGTGTCCTCCTTTTGAAACCGATATTTACTCACAATTAATCGTCTTTTCTTTTGATGTGGGTCCCTGGTGGAAGGGATCCTGGATGGAACTGCAGGTCTACCGATGAGTAGGAAGAGGGGCAGACAATTCTTCCTCCCAGGTCTGGAAAATAACTTCTTTTCTCTCCAAAATAGATAACACTGCATGTCCTCTGCAATGGGTCACAACCAGTTCTGGGGCAGGTCTTCCCTAAACCTAGAAGTCTTCAACTCAGGGTTCCCTTGTCCCTAAGTCTTAGAAAGGGCCAGGCCTTCAGCAGGGCTCCTGTACTCAAAAGTTCAAAATCTGACTCAGTCCCTAGACAAAACACTCTGTACCTCAGTTGGAGAGTATAGCAGCGTAGTCCAAACTGGCCCTGGAGAGTTTAGAGGGTTTCTAAGGCTCCAGGTAGGCCAAAAGTAACTTAGGAAAAAACTCCAATCTCTCTGTCTAACTTCCAACTTAGACTGCCCCCAGAGCCCTTTGTGGAGCTCTGCTATAAAACCTCCCGCCATGAGAGGGCTGCCACTGAATGGATCCTACCTCTAATTATATTTCTCTGTGCATGAACAGGTCTATGCCCAGGGCTTATTGGTAACCCGGAAAGGTACCCGGGTTACATGTGTTAGAATTGGAACAACTGGGGCTTGTCATTTAGTCCTCTCATGTCCTGCTTAATGCTGACCATGGTCGCTTCGGGATACCTTTCTTACACTTTGGAGATCAGCTGATCCAGTTAGAGCAATTGATGAAACAACACTGCATTTAAGATAAGTCTCCCTGATGCAGGAGATCTGAAACGCCAGCTGACGTCGGATATATCACAGTGACACTCTTATCTATTTGTTTTTATTTGCATTGAAAAAGTTGTGTCTAAAAAAAAAAATGTTTTCACTTATGATACCCTTCTTGGGCCAAGGGTGGATGACTGAGAGGTCCGGATAACCTCCCAACATGTGAGGGTCTTACACTGCTACCCAGTTTGCTGACACCCGATATTCAGAATATTATAGGTCATCGATAGGCTTTTTCTGCTATTTTACAATGGTATAAACTGTCGCCCCTTGGTTGGATTTACACTGTGCCTATTTTTTGTAGTATTTGACCTTCAGGACGGTTTGTGCAGGCTGTGTGTTTCTAGATTGTCTGCTTAGTGCTTACCCTCATGTTCTTTGAGCTGTTACTAGCTTTCCTTTCACTCTTTTTTACTCTCTGCTGAACGAGGTTTTGTACTCCTTTCTTAATGTTCCTGATTCTTCTGCTATTTCCTCATGCCTGTTTGAAGACTTACATTTATTTTTCTTTCCTTTTCTTTTTGTTACCCCCCCACCTTCCTTACTCTGTTCTCAGGAAGTGACAGTGGATCTGGTTAAACTGCCTTAGGCCTTAAATAAATGAAAGTGTCCATTAACCATTAAGAACAAAGGATAAAGAGTGGATTTAGAGAAAAGCTTATTCCTTTATTCAAAAGCATAAGCTTCCAAAGCTAATATAGGAAAGGATAATTTATCTTTAGTTTCTTTGTTAATTAACTTGCTGCTTATGCTAAAAATATAATCCTTAATTTAATAAATCAGGATGTGTGATTATTTAGGTTTCATCAAGGAGCATGCATATTGATTAATCACCATGGCCTAATACTTAGGGACCTTCATTTTCAGTTTGTATTTTATTTTTCCTAGGAATTTCTCAGTGTTTATGATAACAAATAAAATTGGAAGAAAATCAGTGGAAAAAACGACTCTCTTTTCATCCACTGATATTTTTTTTCCACATTTTTTGTTCATTATCATAAAAACTGGGAAAGATAAAATAAAAACTGAAAACGAAGGACCCTACTAATACTGAATTCAATATGTCAGCACTATAGAATCATTGTAACAGTTAATGATGGCAAAGACCAGCATAGTCTATCCAGACTTCCAGCAAGTTGCTTAGGTTAGTAATTTCCATTCTGTGCCGGTTACTCCCATGCAGGAATGTTACATTTTAAGTTGCCAGAGATTACCTCATTTCTTCATTTCCATTCTCTAGGTACAAGAGTTCCTCTGTGTTTGTCCCATGCCCTTTTGAATTTTGAATTCCATTACTGATTTTGTCTTCACTACCTCTTCTGGAAGGGTATTCTAGGCATCCACCACTCTATCTGGTCCCTAAAATATTTTCCTTAGTGCCATATCAATTGTGCTTGGTGAATGGTAGAGCTGGAACTGCTACTGAAAAAGAATTTTTTTTTTGGCCTGGTAAGATGGAGTAGTTTTGATTTAAGTGTTATCTAAAGTAATCTTGTTGTTCAAGTGAAGGTTTTCACTGAAACAATGGCAGTCAGGCTTGTATACAGAAAAAATGACACCAAACGCTAACTTTAGGAGGCTAGTTTAAGTCACCAGATGGCAGTAAAGACACATGGTAGGAAACAAGAACTTCCCTGGTAGCCTCTCATACTTCTAATCATGGGAAAGTATAACTTAAACCCTAATTGATCACATGATAGCTGCAGCTTCCAGTTTATGTCAAGGGAAACACAGAAACCTGAAGTCAAACTGATTACATTCTTGACAATATGGATAAGGAGAGATGCACAGAAATATGGCTTTTCTAACTATATATTCATGCATTAGAATTATCCGGTGTAATCATGCAAAGCTAGTATGGTAAGGCAACACAGACTTTAGAACATTTATTTTACATTTATGAGCAGTACACAGAGTTTTTTTTCTCCCACAATATCGTATTTCCTCAGGGCTGTCTTTGAGTTCCAGCTAAATTAAAATATCAAAATTGTATAAATAAAGTCAGCCTTTGTATTAGTGATCTCATGCACATAATGTGTTCAGCTGTCAGGATCCTGTTTCTATGAAATATGTTTTCCCAGAGGTAATGAGGATGAGTAGATTGGGACATGGAGCAGAGAAGGTTTCTGGCCCTTGGACAAATCTTCATGCAACTTTTACCTCTGCAGTTTCTGAAAGGTATGTGGCATGTTAAACGCAGTTTAAATCAATCTTCTTGTATTTTTGTCCCTCCAAACTGATATTAAACCATCCCTAATACTTCAAAACTGATAAAGCAAGATGCTCTACCTGTAAAGTGGTGATAATAAAGAAAGGATTTGAAATGACTCCTGCAGAACCTTGAAGCAGTAGCTTCATTTACACCCTTGATTAACCAGAGCAGTTGTCAAGGGAACATCTAACCAGCTGTCAAGCAATATAGGAGATTTTTCAAGAACAGTGATTTTACTTCTGACTGCACACATTCAATTCATAAGTGTGACAATCTATAGTACATTTGAAAGATTTACCAATCTCCTGGCATTTCTTCTCAGAACCTATATACCCATTATTAATCGAGCAGTAATCCTAGTTCATTTCTGGTTAATACAAAATGCCCACATTCGGCTGCAGCAATTAAGTACAACTTTTTTTTTCCTCCCCCAAATTGCCTTCACAAATATAGCTGCCCCTGACTATTTCTAATTTGGCATTAACCTTTTCTCATACAGTAGGGAACATTTTTAATATTTCTCGACTGATTTCAAGCATTAAATGAAGAAAAGGGCATAAAAGAGGATGTAATGATTCATTTTACAGCTGGTATTTCATTTAAGGAATCGGTGGTGAAAGCTGTCTCATCTCCACTCAAGTAATGAAGTGTTTTGAAGGTCTATCAATTGAACTTTTTAAAAGATTTTTTTTTTTTTAATAGAATCCTCTGATTTCCTTCCTTTTTAGCAGTGACTGCATCCACGTGCAGTTGCTCCTCACTGAAGGTATCCTGCACCTACCTGCCGAGGAAGAAAAGAGAGAGCGCAAGAATAATCCGCTGCCCCAGTGTCCTGATTTCTACTTCCTGCATGTGAAATGCCCAAGGTTTCTACCAAATCACCACTGAATTTAGCCAGGCTCAAACCATGGCTCTTTGTGCGGTCTGTTCTACTGTGCTATAGAAAGACAAGGCTCACAGAAGGATGTTCCTTTAGATGGAAGTAACACTGAGCCCAGCTTATGTGCAGAAAGACGTGTAGGATTATATGCACAGTTGGCTCTGTAATATGTAATTGAAGATTAAAAGTATGTGGGGAACATGAGGTTTAAGGTTTTCAGTGCCCCGTGGTAACAGATGGTTTTGCTTGATTTTCAAGCACTGTCCTTTAGCATTGCCTATACAATTGTAAATTTTGGATACAAAATGCCACTAAAATGAGAAGGCATGAATGTTCAAGATAAGTAGCCTTTAGTTTTCAAGGACATTAATTATGAAATTCTTTGAGCTTGGAGATTTGCATGTATTTATTTATTTATTGATTGATTGATTGAAAATTCTTGTATTCTGCAAACGTCCATGTAAGCAAATGAGTATATATTAAAAGCCCTGGGCGCCAAAAGCAGGAGATACGCACACAAATTGCGCCGGCACGAGCATAGCGGATTTTATAAGTTACCCATGGACATGCATATCTCTTGGCGTGTCTGGGCCTGGCCAAAAAATGTGCACGCAAATACTTACGCACACATGCATGCGTCCATATAAAATTGTGCGCACATGTACACGCATTCAGCCTATTTTATAACATGTAGACATTATACATGTGTATGTTATAAAATGAAATCAGCCAAGAGAAGATGCAGAATAAATTCAGTGTCCACACATAATTCAGTAAGAGAGTGTATTCTTTCAAAATGGCAACTCCACAGTGGCACTCCCAGTGATGCTGAATGTTGGACTACACACAGAACAACTAAAGTATTGTTTGTCCCTCCCGACGCAGCCTCGCGGCGAAACACGGGTCCATGTCAGGGGACTCGCTTTGTATTGAATCCTGTTTTAATAACACTGTGGAGTTGCCATTTTGAAAGAATAAACTCTCTTATTGAATTATGTGTGGACATTGAATTTATTCTGCACATTCTCTTGGCTGATTTGATTGCTTGCGTGCAGCAGTGCTCCTTTTTTGTTTTTGGATCAATTTCTATGTTATAAAATGGACACGTCTCTGGACGTGAACCAGCATATGCATTTCCATGTGCGCCCTTGAAGCTGTTTCAAAGTTACCGTTACTCTGTTCAGTGCGGTTTACATAATAACTTGAGTTTAATTACGCCAGATTCTGTTAAACAGTAAAGGCTTGAATTTTTAACTAGGCCTTAGGTGATGTTATATAGTTTAAAATGGATTATTATCTTGTTAATCACTTCTGTTTTGCTTTCATATGTATTGCTGTATGGTAATTTATGTATGTGTATTTTGTTTGTTTTATCTTATCTGTTTTTATGTTCTCTTTTTATATTAATGCTTATTTGATGTTTATTATTTTATTGTGAACCACTTTGATTTCTGTGGAAAAGCAGTATAAAAAATCAATAATCTAAAACTAAAAATTAAAAAGGAGCCCATAGTTATCTACAAATAGGGCTTATGATTTCAAAGAAACTGAATTTTACATGGCTCAGAGCCCAATGGACTAAAAACTGTAGAAAACACTGCTTCTACCCCATAAGGCAGTCAACACACAGAAAGGTGGCTGGTCATATTGGGAAGAGCAGAACAGCACTGAAGACCTCAAGCTCTGCTGGAGCCCTTTCCTATACTATCATCTCACCTCCAGCCTGCACCAGCTCTCTCTGCCTACCCAAATGGCTGAGTCCCCTACCAACATCAGCCCTGGCCCCAGCAGTTTAAAAATTCTGGAGATAGGTAACCTCTGAAGGGGGTGATCCAAAGGTGATCTCCATTTGTGGACTGCTTCAGAGGTGATGAGGAGAGATGGGGGTGTGAGGAATTACTTTGAAATTTATGGCTCTGCCAACTTGGCAATGCTAGTTGAGTTTTTTGAGGAATATTGGTTTGGTTAGGGTGGGGGAAGGGGGAAGGTAGTTCATTAGCCTAGCTTCTCTGTGATAGAGGGTTGGCTTAGGGTACATTGGGAGGAAAATGTGATATTGTTTTGATGCATTTTGATGTATAAATTTGTTATTCTATATTGTAATTTGGTACTTGTGATCATTATTCTGTGCTTCTAGTATCTATGCTTATATTGCCCACCCATCCCATTTTCTGATATTTTTATGTAGATTGGTTGGTGACTTTTCCTAATTAATTTAAGTAGTCCTTGTAGCTTTATCTAGTTAATTGAAGTACTCCCTGTCCTCAGTTAAACCCTACCTATGAGGTCACCTCTGAGACTTTAATTAATATGCTTTGTTCCTTTATTTCTAGTAGATACTAGATAGTACTGCAGAAAACTGCATTAAGCTAGCTTTAAATGTTTATCATGCTAGCTTTCAATTTGGGTTCTCTGAGTATAATATCCCTCAAACTTATTTTTCACACCAAACCCACCCCTCTGGTTTTATTCTTATATTGACTTTTAAAAAGCTTGTTCCTTTCAGCTTTACTGAACTGAAGTTACAACTTCCTAAATTATTCCCATTTATTATCAACACAATTTTCTTTTCTAATTGTAGATCAATTTTTTTCTGTGTGTCTTGTCTGAATATCTTAATTAGATTGTAAACTACAAGGCTCAGAGACTGCCTCTTATATGTGACTATATAGTGCTACATACTTCTGGTATGCGCTATACAAATGAATAATTATTATATAATAATAGAATACTATTCTATTACTGGGGCTGCCAGAAGGGGCTAGACTTTTCCAGCTAGTCCTCCCTGCAGCTCAGCCATCTTACCCAACCTGACTAGTAGCTCTACAAGCCCTTATGTGATGCCATCCACAGAGCTTATAAGTCCAGATTCTCTGCTGGGAAGAGAGGACAGCATCAACCTCACCATCAGGAGCTACAAGAAAGGGTGGGACTTTTCCAGCTAGTTTCTCCACAGCTCAGCCATCTTTTCTGGGTTGCTTGGTGTTCCTGGCCAAAATCTAAACAATAGCTCTGCCCTGTAGGTGACATCATCTGAGGGGCCTGTAAGTCCAGGCTTACCACAAGGTAGTGGGTTGCTACTTATTGCTTCCATGAGTTTTATATGGAAAAGAAGGGTTAAAATTTCAAAATGTTCTTTCCTTTTCATGCCTGAGTGCTTCCAGGTACTCATGTATGTAACTCATTTACGGGCCGATACAGTAAAAATCGCGGGAGAGCGGGTCCATTTTATATATATATATTTTTTACTTTCTTTTAACTTTGGGGCCTCCGACTTAATATTGCCATGATATTAAGTCAGAGAGTGCACAGAAAAGCAGTTTTTACTGCTTTTCTGTGCACTTCCCTGGCGCCGGCAGAAATTAACGTCTACCTTTGGGTAGGCGCTAATTTCTTAAAGTAAAATGTGCAGCTTGGCTGCACATTTTAATTACTGTATCGAGCGGGAATACCTAATAGGGCCATCAACATGCATTTGCATATTGCGGGTGCTATTAGGTTCAGGGGGGTTTGGACCCGCGTTTTCGACACGCTATTACCCCTTACTGAATAAGGGGTAAAGCTAGCACATCAAAAACGCGCGTCCAACCGCGGGTTAACACTACGCTCCGCCGGAGCGCACTGTACTGTATCAGCCTGATACTAAGTATTCTGTCAGCTGCCCTCACCTCAGTCATTACCTGACAGCCACATAGGGCGTTGTGCTCTTATTCCTCAAACTGCACAAACTTGCACCTCTGTATGGACTGTTACTTTTCTGTAGAAATATGCTTATAACTGCTTGGCAAGTCTACCTTGGAAGTGGAATTGGGTAATTGGATCCCTTTACATATACTTACAAAAATGGAAAATTTGTTAAGCAAACAAAACGAAATGTGTGAGTTTAAGTGGAGAAGGAATGTATGCGTGTGGGTAGAAAAGTAGAAGAGGTCTGTGTATGTGTGCATGTGAAGTAGCGGAGGTCAGAAACTTGTTTCAGGAAAAATAAAAGCAGAGAGTGAAAAAAGTGGAATGAGAGGATGAAAGTATATGACAGCCTTTGTAAGAAATTAAGGGCTGGATTTTCTAACACCGCAGGGATTTGTGAATCCCGCGGTAACGGGGGGCGGGGGGTGAATCAGGGGGTGGGCCTGCGAAAGCCAGCAGCGATCGCACCACCGCGGTGTTATCACTGCCGGCTTTCGCACCCAATAGCGCCACTGTGAAAGGTGGCGCTATTGGGAGGGCTACTGGCAGCGATAAGATGTCCTACCTTTTTGCTATCAGCGAAGTCATTGCGGAGTCCACCCCGAAGCCATCCCGACTCCTCCCCTTCCAGAGCAGACTCCGCCCCGACTTAGCTATCACGTGCGACCCCTTTAGAAAATGACCCCCTAAGATATTTAAAATATTAAAAATACATTTACTTTATTAACAATTTAAAATTACATTAGAAAAGACCTGCCCTAATTGGCTTTCTACAAATTAAATTTCAAGCATTAAAAGTTTAAGGAATGTTTGTTTTAGCCCTGTTCATCTAATAGTGAGAAGCCTTTGCTCCAATGTATGTTGTCTGACTGAAATTGAAGCAGGTGTAAAATTCACAAAATCAAAGGTATTTTCCAAAATTAGTCCATTTTATTTTGTATAAGGGTATTACCAAAATGACCCTTAACAGAGACATCAGAGTCTCTACAGATGCTGAATGTATGAATTCAAAGAGAATAAAAAGTGAATTTTAAAAGCTCCTGAGATGCACGTATCTCCCATGGCATGCACATCTCACGCCATGGGAGATATGCTGTTTCCAAAAAGTGGCGTGGTCTGCGCAAAGACTGGGTGGGGTGTGGGCATTTCAGGACGTGGCCAAGAGGTTTGCATTTAAATATTTATGCGCCCCCGCATGTGCTGAAGTCCCCTGCCACATAACTTTACTTCTGCTAGGGATGAAGTGTTTTAAAAAGTTAAAAAATAGAGAGCTCTGAAGGGTAAAGGAATAAGGACCAACTAGGGGGAATGCAGGCTATCAAACTAGAGGGGTTGGCAGGACCTAGCTGGTAACTGGGCAAACTGGTGAACAAACTGGTAAAACTGGGAATGGAATTGGTGTATTGTGGTGCTTATAGCCCCATTATAGACATGGCTTATAAAGGACAGCAATGAAGAGGCAGTGAGACTCTTTTTGACATGTCACACATGAAGTCATTATTCTTGTTCACCTAAGTTTTTGATTTGTGATCATAGGTAGTTTTATGATTACTGACATATGTGCTTCAGTCTTGTACTTGTTTTCTTAGACAGGCACTGCAAGTGAGATAAAGATGCTGAGCTACAAATTTATAGAACATATTTTAATAGATATGAGGCCAGTTTACAGTTCATCTAAGGAAATAGAACATTTTTGAACAGACACGAGGCTAGTTGATATTCCATCTAATTGCGAGCCATAGATAACATCATTTACATATGAGGCAAGGCTAATTAGCATGGAGACTGAGAGGGTAGATGAAATAAATGTAAAAATGTAAAAATACTATATATAGTCTTGCTATCAGTAAAATCACTTGAGAGAGAGTGTTATATCAGTGCTTTCCATAGCACACTGCCTGTCTCTCCAAGGTATACCTTAAATTATTTTCTAGCATTCTAATAAAGAAGTTTGTTTTCTCCACAGCTGTTGGCTTAAAGCATTTTATTTCAGTGAACCACTCAGGCACGCATCCCTTTAAAAAATCCTCCAACCTTTGTGGTAGGGGGCAGATTTTCAAAGGGGTATGCGTGTAAGATACGCTCGTACCCCCCGAAAACCTGCCCCAAGCTCCCCCTGCGCACGCCAAACCTATGTTGAATAGGCTCTGCGGCACGCACAAGCCCCGGGACGTGTGTAAGTCCCGGGGCTTTCCTGGGGGGGCGTACTGGGGGCATGTCGCAGCGGTGCGTCATCTGGGGGTAGGGCCACGGGCATGGTTCCAGCCCGGGGTGTTTTGGGGGCATGGCCAAGGCCTCCGAAACTTCTCCTGGGCCGGGGAATCGCGCGCCGGCTGGCTGGCAGGCGCGCGTGAGTTACACCTGCCTCAGGCAGGCGTAACTTTTCAAACAAAGGTAGGGGGCTTTAGATAGGCCTGGAGGGTGGGTTAGGTAGGGGGAAGGGAGGGGAAGGTGTGTGGGGATGGAAGGAAAGTTCCCTCTGAGGCCGCTCCGATTTCAGAGCGGCCTTAGAGGGAATGGAGGCAGGCTGCGTGGCTTGGCGTGCGCAGGCTGCCGATTTTGCACAGCCTTGCGTGCGCTGACCACGGATTTTAAAAGATTCGCGCAGCTACACGTGTATCTATAAAAATTCACAACCTTTAGGCCTTCTAGGAGACGAGAGATTTCTTGAGATGGATAGAATCTAAGGAGTTAAAAGAGGAATTAGTTCCATACTAGGGGTGTGCATGACCAAAGGTTTTGATCATGATTTTGTTTTTCGGGAGGCAGAGGGACAGAGGGTTGGTTTTTCATTTTCAGGTTTTTTTTATTTTTGATTTGATTTTTATACATTTTTGACAAATTATTGCAAATTGTGCTATTTACAAATAGCATGCACTATTTTCAAATAGTGCACGCAATTTATAATACTTTGCTGAAAACAAATAAAAGCCAAAACTTTTAAATCCCTATTCCCTATTCCTTGCATTTCACAAAAGATTTACCTTGAGTGCTTAAAAGTAGATTTCTGGTTGGGATCTGTCAAACTGTCAGATCTGCAGTACGTCTGAGTTGCTAGGTAGAAAGAATTTACAGCAGCTCAAATGTACCTGTTCAGGAGAGTGTTCCATTTCAGCTAATAGACTAAAGAGACTTGCACACCAGAAAGCAGGTACCAAAAAGAGGAAAATCCAGGAAGGGTCCTTTTCCCATGAGTGCCTCACAGCTAATCAATAATAGAGGAAGAAACCACGCGTGTTGGTGCTGAACTGTTATTTCTGAATTATTCTACTTTTAGACTGTGTATCCAATCTGGCTTATTTTTCTGCATAAATTATAATAGGAGAAGATGTATTATACGCCAGATAATTCATGCACACAAGGTTAACCAGTGAAAGGATTTATTTTATGAATAACACTGAACTCCTGCCATTTTTACCAGACTGAATGACATTATGTTATTTTTACAGAAAGGTGTCGAAAGACCTCCTAAAAGGCAGATTTTAAAAGTGCCGTGCACACGCCCATATCTTGCCGCAAACAAAATATGTGCTATTTTATAACCTATGCGTGTAGGTTATAAAATATTCTCCACATGTACACACATACGTGTGCCACTTCTCCTTCAGGTCAATACAGTAAAGTGCGGCCGCGGTTACCCTGCTCCTAACCCGCTTTCTACTCGCTTTTTGGCCACGTTAGTCCAACCCGCAATACACTATCCCCTTTAACTCATTCTTACCGCCTCTTTAAATCACTGGGTAACCCCTTCCGTCCGCGGCATGTATATTAGATGTAAATGATCGAATTAGCTATTCCCTCCCATTATCCTGTAAACCGGAGTGAAGGCATCCCGCTATACTTCGGTATAAAAAAGCCTCGAAATAAATAAAATAAAATAAATACAGTAACGCGTGCCCCGACTATCGCTTTTTTAACCTGCCATTTTGCCCCGCGTTTAACCTGCTAACTTACCGTCTACCCTTACCCCTGCGTTAGAGGCAGGGGCAGCTTTCGCCGTCGGCTGCCCCCCGGGAGGCAGGGGAGCCGCGGTCCGTCTCCGCCGATGTCCGTCTCCGGAGGAGGGCTGCAAGAAAAGTAAGTCGCTTCGTTGCTTTACACGTCGTTTCACCAGTCCTCTCTCCCCCCCCTCCCTGCGCCTTGCTTCGGGAGGCGGGGAGAGAGGACTGGCAATCCCGAGCATAGGAGAACCGTCCTCTTCCTGGTACCTGTCATTTCAAATGTCATTTGAAATGACAGATACCAGCGTGTCCGTGAAGCGTTAGGCCAGCGCACCCAGGATACTGTATAGTGCTCTATACAGTAAAATGGATTGCGCGGGCCTAACGCTTCACGGACGCTTCTTGGACGCAGCTTGCATTTGCAAGCTATTTAAATACAGTATCGAATGGTAGGTGAGCCGGACTGTGCGTGTGGAAACCGCGGGTGCACCCGGCACTAACCCAGCTCTTCCTACTGCTCCTTACTGTATCGGCCTGCTTGTTAGGTACAGGAGGACATGGTAGGGAGGGAGAGAGAGAAAGAAAGTGTGAGAGAGAGAGATTCAGAGGTATCCATGAGGCTGCATTATTCAAATCAACTCCTTTTCATCTCTTATAAGGTCAAAAATTCTTTAATGAGGTCAATTTTACAATGGATACCTTTGAATGTGTCTGTAAAAATGCCCCCCCTAATCCCCAAACCAACTCCTGAAAAGTCACCACAAATCAAATTGCCCGCTTACAGTGGTCCATATATAGGGGTAGATTTTCAAAGGGATATGCGCGTAACCCTTTAAAACCTACCCTTATGCGCACCGAGCCTATTTTGCATAGGCTCGGCAGCGCTCGCAAGGCCCAGGACGCACGTATGTCCTGGGGCTTTGAAAAAGGGGTGGTCTGGGGGCGGGGCCGGGGCGGGGTCGGGGGAGGTCCAGGGGCGGTCCCGAGTCCTCCGGCACAGCGGCTGTGCTGAGGGTTGGCGCACCGGCAGCCGGCCGGCTCGCGCAAGTTACGCCTGCCAGAGGCATAACTCCTGCAATAAAGGTAGGGGGGGATTTAGATAGCACAGGGGGGTGGATTAGATAGGGAAAGGGAGGGGAAGGTGGGAGGGAGCGAAAGGAAAGTTCCCTCCGAGGCCGCTCCGATTTTGGAGGGAAAGAGGAAAGCCATCGGGCCTCCCCTAGGGCTCGGCGCACGCAAGGTGCACAAGTGTGCACCCCCTTGCTCGTGCCGACCCCGGATTTTATAATATGTGCGTGGCAGCGTGCGCATGTTATAAAATTGGGTGTACATTTGTGTGCACCACGTAGCGCACACAAATGTATCCCGTGCGTGTGTAAGATTAAAAATCTGCCCCAGAGCCCTCTAAAGAG
Source organism: Rhinatrema bivittatum (assembly GCF_901001135.1). Classification (NCBI taxonomy): domain Eukaryota; kingdom Metazoa; phylum Chordata; class Amphibia; order Gymnophiona; family Rhinatrematidae; genus Rhinatrema; species Rhinatrema bivittatum. The sequence continues at coordinate 404,510,875 of NC_042617.1, read as the reverse complement.
TCTCTCTCTCTCTCTCTCTCTCTCTCTCTCTCTCGGTAGCAAAGTGGTGTGCATAAGCTATGAATGCCAGCTGAGGAAAATTAGAGGCTATGTCTGTCAGTGCTGGAACACCCATGCCCTGAGCACACATTCATGTAGTTGCCACTTACATGTGTAAGTGGCCATTTTTGCACATGCAAAGTTTTTAAAATCTACCATTTTGGGTCTTGAAATAATGTATTTTTTTCCCATCTCAGGAAAGAACCCAGTAGCATGGGTCACAACTTGGCCCGGGCACCACAGCCATACCCAGACAATTTGTCACCCATGGCCAAGTGCACCTTTACTCTGTATGTAGTACACAACACCACAAGCTGAGAGACTCTGCCAAATATTTTGTGGATTTAAAAAAATTGAAAACATAACACTATTATTATTTATAACCTTTAAGTAGACACAAGTGTAACCGTGGTCTCAAAAATTGTGACCTTGAGGTTGGTATGGATGTGAGCTAGCAAAACTAACCCAGAACCTCTCTCCTGTTAAGCAGTAGAGGTTGTAAAGGGAATGTATTTCTTTAAGCAGTGATGATGTCATGCCTTTTTTGTTTCTAGCAAATTAAATTATTTTTTTTATCATATTAAACTAATTAGGTTTTACATCTCATTAAAGCAAAGCAAATTCCTTCTACTACCACATACATTGTGATGCACCACAAAACTCTGCCAAAAATATACTCAGAACTTTTTTATCAAACCTGGCATACCAAAATAGCACTAAAACCCAGGACTCACTCAACAACAATCTTACTGCAGGATCTGTGGTTCTTATTTGCCAAAAGCCTTTGTGCAACAGACTCCTATCCTCATATACTATACCTGGTTGGCCCACCTGTTCACGTTTCCAAAAACATTTCACTGTTTAGATTCTCTCTAGATTTCTCTGTTTGCCCAAAGTCCAATATGTCTCATTGGCAGTACACTTCGGCCTCACAGATAATTATTTTTGTAACCTAATATTTTTTTTTCTTTTTATGAATGGGATCAGCACTTACCACACTTCTGAAAACACTATTTATTTACCAATTCCTCTGCTCTGACTAAAACTATGTGAAGCGCTGTAGAATAAAACATGCATAATAAGAGTTGAATATTAGCTACCTGGTCCAATTGCATTTCTAGTCAATGGTTTATTTATATTCCACCTTTCATACACTTCAAAATGGATTGCATTCAAGTACTATAGGTGAGAGATTCCCAACTCTATCCTGGGGTACCCCCCAGCTAGTCAAGTTTTCAAGGTATCCACAATAAATGTGCATGAAATAAAATGTGCATTCTATGGAGGCAGCGTATGCACATTTTATCTCATATATATTCATATCCTGAAATCCTGACTGGCTGGGGTCCTCCAGGACAGGCTTGGGAACCACTGTTTTAGGCATTTCCCTGCCTCTTCCCAGAGAGCTCATAATCTAAGGAAGTCATTGATTGTACATTTTATCGCAGGAGGGGACAAATACCATGGGCTGAGGTAAAATAATATGGGAGGCATTCCTGCGGTATTTGTCTCCATCATGCTAATATACCATGGTGGCTCTCCACAATATTTTTTCTTGTGAAAAATTCCTTGGGGAAAAAATATCAAGGGGAAACTGGAAAAACTGCATGATGGCGACCCACTTCACTCAGGCTCCCATCTTCTAAAAGGGCCACATTGTCTTGAGAAAGCACCCCTGCCCACCTTGACAAAAACCCATGGGAAGATCCCTACCCACTCTCTTGCCAGCTGTTAAGGTAGCCCACCTGGCAAAAAAGTACCCCACTGCCTAAACCCTTCCCCTTTACATCAAAGTCAATCCCCCGAAGCAAGCCCCACTTGATCCAAAGTCCCTTCCCGGTAGCAACCACCCCCACCCACTGGACCCCCTTACACCTAACAGTCTCCCTGGTGGTCTAGTGGAAACCAGCACCATTTTCTTGTAAGGCCGTACAAACATAGGGCCAGATTTTTAAACCTACGCGCGGGCGTAGATTTGTGCGTGCAACCCGGCGTGCACAAATCTACGCCCAATTTTATAACATGCACACGTAGCTGCATGCATGTTATAAAATCCGGGGTCAGTGCGCACAAGGGTGTGCACACTTGTGCACCTTGTGCGCGCCGAGCCCTAGGGGAACCCCGATGGCTTTCCCTGTTCCCTCTGAGGCCGCGCCGAAATCGGAGCGGCCTCAGAGGGAACAGGGAAATTTATAGGGTAAATATTATATTTACCATGTAAGTTCCCCTGTTACAATGTAAGTTACCTAGTTTCAATGTAAAATAAGCAGTTCCTGCCTTATTGGTTTCTTGTTTCATGTGAACCGATGTGATATCTCGATCGAATGTCGGTATATAAAAAGTTAAATAAATAAATAAATAGGGCAACCATTCCATGCCCTTTATCAATTTGATCATCATTTTCTTATAACTATTCTAGTTCCACTATATCTTTTTTTGAGATGTGCTGATTGGACTTGCACACAGTACTCTAGGTGCATTTAGACAATGGAATGATAAGAGGTGTTATGATATTCTCTATTTTATTCTCCATTCCTTTCCTCATATTTCCTAATATTCTATTTGCTTTTTTTAACTGCTACCATGCAATATGCCGAGGATTTCAACATGTCATCCATGATGATGCCAAGATTCCTTCCCTGGGTGGTGACACTTAAAATAGAGCCTAAAATCATATAACAATAGTCTGGATAATTTTCTCCTATGTGCATCACTTTGCACTTATCCGCAGTAAATTTCATCTACCATTTTCTTGCCTTATCAATTTTTTGCATCTAACTTTTTCCTATTTTCTTCATTTGGATCCTCTTTCCATTTTTTTGAAATAAGTTATTTAAAAAATCTCACCTTTTAATCATGCTGCAATCATTTGCCTTTCCTTCCAACTTTTGTAATGCATGGAATACATCTGGTCTGGGCTTCTAAGATGGAATTTTTAAGCAATGTCCATGCCTGATGTAAACTCTTAGGGGGTAATTTTCAAAAGGAGTTACATGCGTAAATGTAGCTACTATTGTAGCAATTTTCAAAAGCCATTTACTCAAGTAAAGTGCACTTATGTGAGTAAATCCTATAGACAAGTCAATGGCATATATTGTAGCAATTTTCAAAAACCCACTTACTCAAGTAAAGTGAATTTACCCCAGTAAACCTGGTTTTTACTCGAGTAAATGCTTTTTAAAATCAGGCCCACAACCTTTACTGCTGCACCTTTTTTCTATTTTCCTCATTTTATCAGTCTCTCTTTTGAAAGTAAATGCTAGAGCAACAAACTACTGTACCAACTGTGAAGACAGAAAGAGTCCAAATCTGGAATCCTATTTGTGTATATTGCCTCCCTTCAGATAGCTCAACCACATAAGCAGGAGTGCTCAAATATATGACAGGACCAAGATCACAGAAGGCCATGTCTACTAGAGAAGTTTGGTTCATTCTTGATGTTGGAGCACAGGAGTGCCCAGCAGCTCAGTAGGAATGAACCCAGCTAGGACTGGAATCAGGTCCATGCTGGGAACCAGGGATACTAGAGGTTACCATGCCTCAGGGAGGAAACTGGACATATTGGGTGCCAAGTTCGCAGAAGGAAACTGAGCTACATTGGGAGATGGGGGACAATGGAGAAAGTCTGGCCATACTAGGAGATGGGGGCACTGAAGGCTTAGACCTGTTCATGATTAAAGGAGATTGCAAGAGGCAGAGGAACAATGAAAGGAGTAAACAAATCCTGCCAGCTCTTATAGATCTCTAAGTTACTTAATAAATGTTATGTTTGAAACACAGTCTGTTTCATCACTGGCTATCTCTGGGGAGGAAACCAGGCGGGGTAAGTTTCAAGGTTTTTAACAAGAGTAGTGGAGAAGAGAGAGAGAAAAAAAATGAAAGAAAGAAGAAAATAGAGAGCAGGGAGCGTGAGGGAAGGATGAAAAATGAGAAGCTAGTAAAGAAAGGCATTCAACTGCAATAGGGATCAGGGAACTTAGAAGGGACATCTTTATGTCAAATAAAATTAAGTATGAGCAAGTTATTAAAGCACAATCTTTACAAATTCTAGGGGCAGCTCCGACCGTTGAAAGGTGCCCTGCCACCAGGCGCCGTGCACCGTGCATCGCGCACCAAAGAGGCCCTCCCCTTTGTGCACCCCTTAGTGCAACCTGTAGTGCAAATGCCAGTTAATATCTTTGCAATTGAATATCTCTCCTTTGTTTAATATACTTCCTGTTATCCCTTTTTGCTCAATTGTTAAAAATCCTGCATTTTGAGCTTTTGTAAACCGTTATGATGGCTTTACCGAATGACGGTATATAAAACTCATTAAATAATTAAATAAATACATTAATTAATTAATTAAAATATGGCCTCCTCCCTTAGGTAGATCTGTTGAAGGTGGTGCATTTAGTGAAAGAATATTGATCTATGATTCAGGAAATATACAGGGACACAAATTAAAGTCCCATCTATCATTCTGTGCATGACCTTGGGTAAGTTGCTTTCTTTCTCTGCTTTACTTTACACAACTGTCAAGGGTAATACTAATATTATTATGTTTTTCCCTCATCCCATTTAGAAACTTTCATGCACCTTGCACAATGTTGACAGGCCAACCACCCTAGAGTGACTTCATTGCTAATATGCCAAATTGTAAAGCATATCGGGGTTCTGTCTGAATGAAAGAAACCATATAATATACAGTAAATTCATACTGTTATTGAAATTAGAAGAATATCTTCTGGAAAAGTTAGGGATTATAGCTGACTGGTTTCTGAAGACTTTCATTGCCACTACCAGTAGTGACATGTTTTAGAAAAGGTTAAAACATAGTCAATGGAAAAAAAAAATCAGTCTGAGAAAGGACAAGACAAGAATGAAGGAAAAAAAATGCAATGTACAATACTGAGGAAGCCCAATTAGCATTGAGCCAGTGTCTTCTAAAAAGGGAAGATAATTGAACTTAATATTCTTCCTACTTTAAGTGTTGAGATATAAACATTTTCTAAGATACTGAAAATACATTTTAAAATACTTTTCCTTATTATTTAATGAATTTGAAGAAAATAATTTAGTATATAGTACAAAGGGAAGTCAATAAATAAATTAAGGCTATATTGATGCTATACTAAAATTTATCTTATTTATTAACTCCCCTCATTTATTTTTGCTTGACTAGTGATTCCAGTCTTAGGGGGCCAATATTCAGTCGTTAGGCATCTGGCTAAGAGGGTCATTTATCAAATCGCATTAGGGCATTATCGTAGGCATTAGGGCTCTAATGCCTGCAATAACGCCATAACACCCGCAATAAATAATGCATCGTGAGATGCGTATGCAAGTTTTAAAATTTTCCCCAACTGGGTGGAGTTGGGGAGGAATTAGGGTAGAGTAAATTAAAATGGGGGGTGCTTAGCATTACATGTGATAGCGTAACGCATGCTATCATGGATTTTAATGCCGGAAATAACTACACCTGCCTTTAATATCCTCGATAGCTATGCATTACTAGTGAAATGGGAGAAGGAAGAGGGGAGAGGAGAGAGAGAGATAGAGCCTCTGGGGAGGCACACTTTAGTCAACTTTTTATACCATCGTAAGAGGGCCTATTCTGAACTCAGGGTGAGGATTTGGTGGTGGCCTAGGTTTTGGTGGGCAGTTTTACACACACAGTCAGAGGTACAAACAGCACAGTAGGCATCAGTGAAGATTTTATCTGATTTGGAATGATGACAGGTTCACAAAGATGAGATTTGTACATTGATAACAGCTAGGTAGAGAGTGAGTCAATCGAGGGTCTTTCCATATTTTGCAAGAAACCTTCTAGCATCTTTGATGTGGTTTTTTTTTTGTTCCTTTTTAAAAAAGTTGTTTATTTTCTTTTTAAGCAAAAACAAATACAGGAAATTAAAGAGAAAAAAAATGGCCTGATTTTGCAAGAATAAAATATGGTTTTATCCATATAAATTGACTTCTGAAAATTGTCCAGGGCTATGTGTGCATAAAAGTATGCATCCAAATGATTTTGAGTGTATTGGAAAGAGGCATTCTGATGGGGAAGGAAGAGGATAGCATTTATGCACATACTTTTGTTTTTGTAAGTATGCATATAAATCTACTTGCACGCATTTATGCTCATTAACAAGCTGATGTATATTTGTGCATGTACTTTGAGAATTAATTTACTGGGTGTCTTACTGTACCCTGTAGCGTGTAACATCATTCTAAAAATTTTTCAGTATCAGTTAAAGTGATACAGACATCATAGTATTCTGGATCAAATGAGCAATCTCCCTGTGCTGTAATTACTTGCTGAAGGTAAGTTTTCCTTTTTTATTACTTCTTTTTCTTGTTTACCTGATCATTTTTCTGACCCCAGTTAAAAAGGGCATTTTTTGAGTGAGGAGAGGGCTAGATGAAGGATGGCCTACAAGTAGGGAACACTTCCCTACCTATTCTAATCCAAGCTCCTGACATGGCAACAAACTATGGTGTGGAGCTCAGATGAGAGAGAGAGAGAGAGAACCTAGCCATAATGTCCTCTCCCTAGATAGGTATTTATATCCCTATGGGAGGCCCACCTAGTAACTGGAGGTGAGGTTTAGTATAGGGGGTTAGGGGCCACTTTGACATTCAATGTGAGACGTACAAACAGTGGTCTCTTGTGAAGATTTGATGACCTTCGGAGAGAGGAAACTCACCCAAAGATGAGATTGGTGCAATGTTCTCTCCACCTAGCTTGATGGACTCTCTACCTGGGTAACATCAAGCTAGGTGGAGAGAACATTGCACCAATCTCATCTTTGGCATTTCTCATTTGAGAGACGAGGAGCCTGGGCCAACAAAGTACTTCATGTTTGAATGAAGGGGAGTCTGTACCAACAAGGTAGTTTTCAAGAGAAGAAAGGAGTCTGCTCTTCAGAACAGTAGTGTAACTACATAGGATTTCAGTTACTTAGGGTATCCTAAAAAGTGTAGAAACTTTGCAGGTCTATTCAGTGGAAGAACCTTCCAGAGTGAAAGAAGAGAAACCTGGCCAATTGCTGTATTTGGATGTGTGAACAGATGCTATAGATTCTTCACATGTAAATACACTATATATCGAATTTATTTCTATTGAAGAAGTTTTGTAACAGTAAAGACTTGTTGGAACAACACTGTGACGGTGCTGGCTCTTTTCCCAAGTCTATTCATTGTACTTCAAAGATCTGGAAGTCAAGCTTCATCTGTGCTCAGAAACAAACCAAAGTGCTCACTTCTGTGTGAAGAAGTGGGAGGGGGTTACTTCTATTTTTCATGTCTCCACGATTCAGAGATTTGTTTTCTTTGCACACACTGCAAGTAGCCAAGCATAAGGAGATGGGTTGTATTGAATGGATCTTTTGCATAATAGGTGGTAGTTAGGGCTAACTGCCTTCTCATCTAAACTCATGTACAATTTGACACCTTTACCTTGCCCTTGAGTTAGCATCTACCTGATTTTATGTGAATCTGTAATAAACCAAGTTAAAAATGGCTATACTGTAACCTGCCAACTGACAGCATACTGCAATGTATATGCATCAGGTGTTAACAGTGGGATCCCTAGAAAGCTGATAAATATTAGGGATGTGAATCGTGTCCTCGATCGTCTTAACGATCGATTTCGGCTGGGAGGGGGAGGGAATCGTATTGTTGCCGTTTGGGGGGGTAAAATATCGTGAAAAATCGTTAAAAATCGTGAAAAATCGAAAAATCGAAAAACCGGCACACTAAAACCCCCTAAAACCCACCCCCGACCCTTTAAATTAAATCCCCCACCCTCCCGAACCCCCCCCCAAATAACTTAAATAACCTGCGGGTCCAGCGGCGGTCCGGAACGGCAGCGGTCCGGAACGGGCTCCTGCTCCTGCATCTTGTCGTCTTCAGCCGGCGCCATTTTCCAAAATGGCGCCGAAAATGGCGGCGGCCATAGACGAAAAAGATTGGACGGCAGGAGGTCCTTCCGGACCCCCGCTGGACTTTTGGCAAGTCTCGTGGGGGTCAGGAGGCCCCCCACAAGCTGGCCAAAAGTTCCTGGAGGTCCAGCGGGGGTCAGGGAGCGATTTCCCGCCGCGAATCGTTTTCGTACGGAAAATGGCGCCGGCAGGAGATCGACTGCAGGAGGTCGTTCAGCGAGGGTTCCGGCGCCTCGCTGAACGACCTCCTGCAGTCGATCTCCTGCCGGCGCCATTTTCCGTACGAAAACGATTCGCGGCGGGAAATCGCTCCCTGACCCCCGCTGGACCTCCAGGAACTTTTGGCCAGCTTGTGGGGGGCCTCCTGACCCCCACGAGACTTGCCAAAAGTCCAGCGGGGGTCCGGAAGGACCTCCTGCCGTCCAATCTTTTTCGTCTATGGCCGCCGCCATTTTCGGCGCCATTTTAGAAAATGGCGCCGGCTGAAGACGACAAGATGCAGGAGCAGGAGCCCGTTCCGGACCGCTGCCGTTCTGGACCGCCGCTGGACCCGCAGGTTATTTAAGTTATTTGGGGGGGGGTTCGGGAGGGTGGGGGATTTAATTTAAAGGGTCGGGGGTGGGTTTTAGGGGGTTTTAATGTGCCGGCTCACGATTCTAACGATTTATAACGATAAATCGTTAGAATCTGTATTGTATTGTGTTCCATAACGGTTTAAGACGATATTAAAATTATCGGACGATAATTTTAATCGTCCTAAAACGATTCACATCCCTAATAAATATGTATTTCCTATGTGATTGGTAAAATAGGGAGAACTGAATTAGCTCCTGTGGCCATTTAAGGGGTGTCTTTGAATCAATGAGATCTAGGAAGTTATCCGCAATAATGAATGCTATTTTTTTCCTTCTTTCTCTGCAGGAAGTTCTTTATGAGTTAGATAACACTTTTCAGTGATGTTGCAAGACAAGCTGCTATGTTGGCAAGACAATACTGTATGTTACAATGTTGACAAGGCACAGAAGCCTGTTCCATGCTCTTATGCACAAAAGGAATATGGAACATTTATTGTTAATAGAGCACTAACTTATCAAGTTCTGTATGTGTGGGATAATGTATTTCTTCACGCAAGATGACCACCATATTTATAACCCTGATACCAGTGTACAGTAATTGTGCTTCAGTGAGGCATTTCATCCTAATGTGTTTAGCCAATGTGAACTGTCTAAATAAAACCATTAATATGAAGGGAGGGACTGCATTTTATCATCTTGATCCTTAGTGCTATAATATTAAGAACCTTTTGAAAGAATAATTTGGCATGTTTTTCTATGCTGCTTGCAAAAAAATAAATTAAATCAGACTTTAATCATCAACATACACATATTTAGTACGACTGAAAATTTCAAGTATTGTACAAAATAGGCTAAACTTCAGTTGAAAATTGAATATATTTATTATATTTTTTATATTTTTCTTTTGGTTAGCCTTTTGTGGAGCATGAGAATGTGTTTGTTCACCATGTTGATCATTTCTATACAATGATCTACTTTAGAGTAGAGCACCTGTATGATTTACAGATAGGATGTTTGCATAGAATTATCATAATTCTTTCTACTAGGCATTTTAATTTAAAAAAAAAATCCATTTATTATTGTTTGCCAAGTTTTCTGCATAATTCTCACATTTCTTACAACCCTAAACTTGAAAGTTCGGAAAACAGAAAAAGCTTCTTATAAAATATTCATGGAAGTAATGCTTTCACAGCATAGGTCAATACACTGCAAGTGCATGTTAGACAGCCATTGTGTCTTGCAAAGTAAATAGATCATTTGTTTAAAGCATAGATGCAGAATTTGCCATTATGAGGCTTATTACATTAATTCACAGTTAGAGCTTTCAAATGGGAAGATAATTGGAAATTAAATATGACTGCTTAAACTACAAATCTATGTAAATACATCTTTAGCTCATTCTTATAACCATTCTTACACCAAAGGGATCTGTCACAATGTGCTGCTAGAGGAATCAGGTGTGTTTCACTTCCTCTGTGCATTCATTGTTCCTTTCTACTTTCATTTGCTTTCTTTTTGTTTATCTATTCCACTTTCCCCATTACCATGCCACAGTGAGAGATAAGATATAGGGACACCAAAATTACAAAAAAAGAAATTTACTTTGATTTTAGAGGAACAATTTTATCTGGTCCACTGCTTTTGCTAAGCTCATCAGTCTGTGGAATTATCAACTAAGTGATGGCAATTACAGCTTCTATGAAGATTTGTTTTGCAAAACTTAGATGTATTATTTTGTGCAATTGCCTTGAAATTCTCCCAAAGCAGGTGAGTCAATTTGTTGAAACATTGGCATCATGTTTGGCCGTGTGTCTGCACCTCTGAAGTCCATATTCAAAAGCCATTTCGATGATATCTCAAAAATGATCCTTCTGAATGGCAAATTTGGCATATTCAGCCACTTATCCAGCTAAATTATCCAGCTATAGTTTAGCTGAATAAAAAAAAGGGGCATTCTGGGAATGTTCTGGGCTGGGATTGAGTTATCCAGCTAACCTACTCAAATATCAGGCATATCCAGCTAGGTTAGCCAGATAACTTTAGGCCTGCTTCAGGTCAGGCCTAAAGTTATCCATCCTTATATGGCCGTATAACTTGCTACTTACCTGGAAATCTTCTTCAAAAGATATCTAGGTAAGTAGCACTCATTACTAAAATAAATAAAATAAAATCACAGGCCTTGCGAGTCTCTCATCCCAATTCCCTCTCTCCAGTATCGCTCACCTGCTGACCCAGATCCCTCTCCCAACCCCTTCATAAGGTTTAAAATAAAAAGTAAACTGCAGCACCAGGCCCGGTCCTCTCCCTTCAGTAAACCTCTACTGCCCCCAACGCCCCCCCCCCCCCATGCTGGCACCTGAAGCCCCTCCCACCTGGTACATTAATTGGGGCCGTTTCTAATGCTGAAATTGCAGAGCGATATGATCCTGGCCATTTCCAGCATTACTCCGGTAAGTTAATGCTTCCAGAGTTATTACTAGAGTAACGGTGGAAGGGGCTGGGATCTTTTGAAGATATCTGGTCACACAAAGCCACATTACTTTAGATCTAATTGGCCATATTTAAAAGCTGTCCAGTTAGTTACCCAGCTATATATATCCGGATAAATTTTTGTAAGTATATTCAGTGGGACATCTATCCTGCTATATATATAGGACAAGTTATCTGCTAACTTTAGCCAGATAACTTGTCCACTACCCAGCCTAATGAATATGGAGCTTTTAGTGACTGTCACATTTTAAACTACTGGATTCCATTTGCTGGGTCAGTATATTGCAGGCAGTTATGCCAGGTTTTGTTTTTTGTAGAAAAAGCAAATGTATTTGGAATGACTTATTATTTTTCTATGTGAATTAATTTTTGGGACTGGATTGAATAAATAATGAAGACTCTAAACTAGGTGTATGAGTTATGATCAGCAGTCTGCGGGTTGCTCCATGGACTGCCGCTCCTATCTTTAGGACTGGACCCGGCACATGAGGCAGGATGCTGCTAGCGATCTTGTTCCAGCCAGTTGCTCGGCAACGTGGCAGGATGCTGCTGATGTGCAGCAGACGCTGCCTCTCGTGCACTCATTCAGGCTTCCTCCTAGGTGCGCACACGACACTGTTTGATTTAAAGATCCCATGGTGGGACAAGCCCCGCAGTGCCCTTGGATGACTCCAATGTCTTGGCCTATATAAGCCCTCTTCTGTTATCACTTCAGGGCTTCGACAATAGGTCTCTTACAGCCTCTGTAGTGTGAGTTGCCTCAGTGTGCCTGGTGTTCATTGTGCTTTCAGTTTCTGGTCTTCATTATGTCTTCAGATCCTGGTCGTCACTCCCTGGTATTTGTTCTGGTCTTCGGTTCTTGTGGTCTTTATCTTGTCGTTCAGTTCCTGTGGTCAGCCTTGAGTTCTTTAGTGTGCTTTGCCTTCTGTGTGCTCCATGTCATCCAGCCCTGTCCAGTGTCTATTCATCCCACCTTCCCTTGGACAGATCCTTGGCTTGACCTTGGCTTGCTTCCTAGACTTCTCTTGATTGCTGTCTGCCACTGACCACTGGTTGACTACCTAACCTTCGTTGATTGCCTCCTGCCACTGACTACTGCATGACTACCGGACCTTCTGTATATGCCACATGCCAGGATCCCAGCCTGCCTCAGGTTATGCCTTGTCTTTGTCCGCTCTGACCCTGCTACGTTGAAGGATCTCGGTCATCTGCAGAGGCCCTCCTCCTAAGATCTGCCGGCCCTGGCCCATGAAGGCTCAACGTGAGGGGAACAAGGGCTGGTAAAGGCAAAGGCTCCAGTTGGGCCTCTGCCTTATCCAGATCCGCCTACCAATGGTGGGGACCTGCAGGGCCCCTCCCTGCAGACTGTGCCAACTCTGCCTTGGCCTAAGGGTCCATGCCTGCAGCAGCATGATTATAACTTGGTGCAATATTGCTATTGTTTGTACACAGCATGAGACCTGTAAATGACACCTTGATTAATATAAATATATTTTTTAAATTATTGCAGCTTTTTATATTATGTTTATTCTATACTGCATAGGGATGTGAATCGGGCTTCGGACGATTGAAAATATCATCGATATTTTCAAAATCGTCAGAAATCGGGGGCTCCCCCGAAACAATAGGAAAACCCCACGATATTGATCGTTGGAGTTCTCTTATCATTTTGGGGGAGGGCGGGGAAAAACGGCACACAAAAATACCCCTAAACCCACCCTGACCCTTTAAAACTAATCCCTTTGCTTCCCCCACTCTCCCGACCCCCCCAAAAAAACATTTTACAGGTACCTGGTGGTCCAGTGGGGGTCCAGGGAGCGATCTCCCGCTCCCGGGCCGTCGGCTGCCACTAATCAAAATGGCGCCGATGGCCCTTTGCCCTTACCATGTGACAGGGTATCCGTGCCATTGGCCGGCCCCTGTCACATGGTAGGAGCACTGGATGGCCCGTGCCATTTTTAAAGATGGCGCCGTCCATCCAGTGCTCCCTCCATGTGACAGGGGCCGGCCAATGGCACGGATACCCTGTCACATGGTAAGGGCAAAGGCCATCGGCGCCATTTTGATTAGTGGCAGCAGACGGCCTGGGAGCGGGAGATCGCTCCTGGGACCCCCACTGGACCACCAGGCACCTGTAAAATGTTTTTTTGGGGGGGGGGGGGTCGGGAGGGTGGGGGAAGCAAAGGGATTAGTTTTAAAGGGTCAGGGTGGGTTTTCTGTTTATCGGCTCGAGCGCAGCCGATAAACAAAACCACGATCGGGCCCGATGAAAAAAACCCCACATGTGAATCGGAAACGGAATCCGAACCGATTCCAGTTCTGATTCACATCTCTAATACTGCATAATTTCAGAAACATAAGCAGTAGTAATAAATAGGAGAAAACCCAGAACACTAATAAGTAGGGCTGTGCATGGGAATCATTTTTGTATTCTTTTAATTTAAATTCTTTTTAACTTTTCTTTTTCTTTTGTGTCATGGACCTTTTTTTGTTTAATTTTTCTCTTGTTTTTATTTAATGTGCACTAATTCAAACCAATTGTACCATTGAATTAGTGCACATGCACAGTGGCAAAGCACATGTTGGCCTCAGGCAGAATTGATGATAGCATTTGCCAGTATTATTGCAGCACACAATATATAATTTGCAATGCAGACTTACTGATGTTCTTTGATTTTAAAGTTGCACTATGTATGAACTGCATTTTGAATTGTATTCCATATCCCTAATACATTCAAGATATGTGGCATGTGATCCTGATATACATCTTCTGAACTAGAAAAAGTCCCGTACTTACTATGGTTCTATAGTACTACTATGCTTTTACTACTGTTTTTAGCCTTCAAAATAGAAAGAGAGAAAGCCAGAGTTTCATAAACTGTTTTTCAGTATATCTCATTGAAAAGTAATAAAGGAAGTGGTGCATATGAGCCACACACAACATGTTTACCTGAACTTTTTGTACCTCCCGGATATGTGTGTCTGAGTAGGTGTGGGTGTGTGTGTGTGTGAATTCTGTGGGGTGGTAATGTATGGCAGGGTTGTGTGTGTAAGGGGACTTGTGGGCTGTAGGCTATCTTGGGAGTTTGGATATTTGTGTAGGGATTTGGTTTCAGAAGTATGGGGGTGTGGCTGGGGGTAAGTATGTGTATGTGTGCATGTGTATGAGTGTGCATGTGGAGGGATGGTAAATTGAGAATCTGCATTTATTTTCCTTGTCTCTGTGAGGGGGTGTTGGTTTAGGTGGGTGTGCTGCAGGCAGGTGTATGTGTGTTTGGGTGGGGACGGTGCATGGGTGGGTGGGCTTGTAGGAATTTGTAACTTGGAGGGGGTTGTGTTTGGGTGCATGTGAGAGTGTGTGGTGTGTGATGGTATGAGGGGGTGTGTGTATATGTGTGAGAGGTTATGTGGGTATTTATGTGGTAGGTGGGTGTGAATGTATGTCTTTGGGTGTGTGCAGTGTGTATGGGGTGTGGTTGGAAGTGAATGGGTGGTGTGTGGGTGTGGGATGTTTGTGTATAGATGTATATGGGAAGGGTATATCATTGTTAGCCTGATGGTACATGACCTGTGTCACTTCCTGGGAGAATATCCATGTGTATCATGAGGTTCACTGCCTTTGTACTGAAATAGTAACCAGCAGGCAGTCCATATTTATTTATTAAAATTAGATTTCCAGTTTTTCTTTTATATTGTTCATCAAAGCATTTCTGTCTGTGAAATGATGAACAGCCTGAAGTGTGTGTGAAATAATAATGATTCCATCACCAGCACTGGGATTAATAACTACTAGGGCAGGCATTGAGGATCATTGCCACAAATCATAACACCCCCCCATACACATACACACAGTGGCACTTTAGCTATGTGTACCATGAATCTGGGGCTTCTGCAAAGGGCCAGACACAGAATAAGTGATCGATTTCTCAAAAAAGCCAAACAGTGGCAAAACAGAGTGTTACAATAAAGGCAGATTAAATAATAAAAGTGTGAAGAAACTTAAAGGTTTACTTGAGAAAAAAAGGCCATATATGTGTGTATGTAACCTGAACGTGTGCAATGCTTATTTTAAAAAGGGGCCACATATGCATGAATATGTACATAATCAAGGGAATGTACATGCGCAAAAAGGAGCATGTTGGGGCCATGTCAGAGTAGGGTTTGCAGATATGTGCATGATGGCGTATTTTAAAAGATCCAAGTCTGTACGTCAATCGATTTATGCATACTTATTTACTACTGCTCATTTACGCACATAAGTGAAAACTTTCATTTTGATTTTAGACTTGGCATTTGTTGGGTTGGCTTCTCTGGGTGAGTGGACACAGGAGCAGGCTAGGATTGTGGGAGGGAGTTTACCAGCCACAGACAGAGACCTACTGGGGAGCTTGCTGGGACACTCAGTGGGGTCACTGCAATAGACTGGGTCATAAGGGAGGGGGGAGGGAATGTATCTAAGATAAACAGGATCACAAAGGTGGGGGGGGGTGTATCGGATGTACCTAGGATTTACTGGGTTGTACTGGGTGGTAATTGGGATATAATGTTTTATACAGAGAGTTATGCAAAATAACATGTGTGTGTGGGGGGGGGGGGGGGGGGGGGGGGGTTGGTTGGTTATTGGGTCAGACAGAGCTAAACCAGGTGGTTGGAGTAAATGTAACTAGGACATGCTGGTACTTTCTGGTTGTGGGGGGAATTAGTGGTGGTGTTTCACTTTTCAATATGACTCTAATGGCCTTATGGGTACTCAGGCCACTATGGCTGAGGAGAGAGAGAGAGAGAACATTGCAAGAGGAGGAAGAGGTATGCCGATAGTATATAGGGGGAGGGCACAGTTTATGGATCTCTCCAGTGGGGGAAGTCATGCACAGGTCCAGGTTTGACAACAAAACCATAGAGGTCAATATTCAAAAGCCATTTATCCATCTAAATGGCATACCCAACTATATTTAGCCTTTATCCAGCTAAATTCTAGCTGGGTAACTAATTACCGGGCTGAATTAGCTGGATAAAAAAAGAGGTGTTTCAGGGGCATTCTGGGGAGAGGCTGAGATATCCGGATAACCTAGCCGAGTATCGGGTATATCCAGCTAGGTTAGCCGGATGATTTTAGACCGCCCCCAAAATGGTACGAAAAACATAACAAAACATTTTTTGGCTACCACCCCTAATGCTCAATCATATTTGCAGACTAACTTATGTGCAATGTTATAAAGGTATCCCCATAAGATTTCTCCTCTCCTTTGCACTCTTGGGAAGTCACTTGTTTCATAATTACCCAAATATATCCTGTTACAGAAATCTTTCTCACTTCTATTTAAATTTCTAGAAATATGTATGTGCAAGTTTAAGATTATACCATTCTTGTAAGTCTATTTTAACACCAACTGTGCTAATAGTTTTGTTTTATTACAGTATTTTCCCTAGGGCTGTCAACTGACTCCATGTTATAGGAAACAAGGAATTACACTCTTGGTGTTACCCTATTGCATGGTTGAATTTCTAGTTCTGATTTTCTCATTGATTTCCCTAAGAAAATCAGAACAGCATGCCTTGGTTAATCCCTGTTGTAATATGCAACAGAATTAATACTGCTAAATTGTAAACGATTCACTTCTGTTATATTAACATTTTTCATTTCAGAATGAGATTTAGGACAGCATCTCAATATTCCTGAGTATTCCTTTCTTCCTCTGTCTTTTCTTTTGACCTTAATATTGCACAAATGTACTTGCCTGTGAGTTTCATAGCCCGCTGGCTCTTTTTCTCACTTTTCCTTTACTTCAGACTGACATCTAGCCTAGTGATTTCAGGTCTTTGTATCTCTGAATTTGTATTTCTACTTTTAACAAGGTGGAGAGTATCAGCCAGATAACTATGGGTTCTTTCTTCCTCTTCAAGTCACAATTTCATTTGTGCAGAGTATGATATTGAGAAATGGAGTCCCATGTCCTTTATTTATTTTCTTGTCACTTCAAAATATCTCTGTACTCTCTGAAGATCTGCTTAGCAATGATGGTCAGTAAATATTTAGAATAGGGTTTCCCAAACCTATCCTGGGAACCCTACAGCCAGTAGGGTTTCAGGAAATCCACAATAAATATGCATGAGGTAAACTTGCAAAACAGGGCTTGCAATGTATACAAATTTGTCTCTTGCATATTCAATGTGGATATTCTGAAAACAAGGCTAGTCCCTAAGAAAGGATTGAGAAGCCCAGATTTTGAAGTTGCCACAGACACAAAGTAGGCTTCCCCTCTGAGTAATTTGAAAATAAGTTCTTTTTCTTGATAGTCCACAAATTATTAGGGGATGTGAATAGACAATAATAATTTTGTTTTGGGGTTTTCAAACAGAGCCAGATAGGCAGAAGTGACTGCTCATTACACCTGCCCCTTTCTAAATTGGAGACCCACAAGGAAGGGGAAAACTTGGTCTGGGAGGGTGGGGTGGGAAAGGATTAAGGGAAGAATTGGGGGGGTGCAAGAGCAAATGTAGTGCCTGTTAGTTCTATATTTTCATTGAGTTTCTCAAACACAAGTTAACAAAAAATCCACCATATTTGTTTGAGTTTAATTGTTTAAAAACATGAGGCACAAATATTTTGTGTTGCTTTTTTCACAGCCTTATTGCCTACTCCAAATACACACCTAGGGATGGTAACTTTTAAAGTGGCACACAGGTGGACATGCGCGTGCATTCATCAGCCCGCATCCAGGGACGCGGCTGTTTTATAACGTATGCATGTATTTGCATGGATGTTACGGAATAGCCAGTCTGTATGCACATATGTGCTCAGGTTTAAGTGGGCACATGCCTGTGCGTGCAAATGCAACTTCTAGTGCATAAGTGAGGGGATTTTAAAAAGCATGTGCGTTGACACCATTGTCCATTTTACCAATTCATTCCAAGTTTGCCCAGTTAAGGGATAGGTCTTCCAAACCCCCCCTAGTTGAAAAGCCTTCCTTTCCCCCTGTTGGGTCCCAGCTTTAAAGCCCCGCTAATCTGCATAGATTTTTTTTGTTTCATAACTTACATGTCATCCAAAGCAGAAATAAACTTACATGGCAGGGGACCCCAGCATGCGTCAGTGCGCATAAGTATTTACGTGCAAATTTTAGGTAAAAATCCTGGAACGCCTATGCTCTGCTAATTTTTTAAAAATGTCATTGCTTTTAAAATGCACCTTCTCTACTATAGCTAGATTTATCAAGTTGAGTGAGAGAGAGAGAGACTATCTATATGACACTTGTAGTAGTTAGCTATATTTACCTCTATAGGAGACCCATCTAATAACTTGAGGTGAGGTATAGATGGTAGTGTAGGGGTTAGTGGCCACTTTTACATGTAGAGTGAGACATACAAACAATACACTCTTGTGAAGCTTTGATGTCCTTCAAAGTGAAGAAACTCACACAAAGATGACATTTGTACAATGTTCTCTCACCCTAGCTTGATGGACACTCTACCTGGGGAACATAAAGCTAGGTTGAGAGAACATTGTACAAATCTCATCTTTGTGTGAGTTTCCTCACTCCAAAGGACATCAAATCTTCACAAGAGTGCACTGATCTGTTCATAGATCTCACTCTGCATGTATACTTGGCCCCTAACCCCTACACTACGCACAATTAACTCTGGAATTTGTTGCCAGAGAATGTGGTTCGTGCAGTTAGTATAGCTGTGTTTAAAAAAGGATTGGATAAGTTCTTGGAGGAGAAGTCCATTACCTGCTATTAAGTTCACTTAGAGAATAGCCACTGCCATTAGCAATGGTTACATGGAATAGACTTAGTTTTTGGGTACTTGCCAGGTTCTTATGGCCTGGATTGGCCACTGTTGGAAACAGGATGCTGGGCTTGATGGACCCTTGGTCTGACCCAGTATGGCATTTTCTTATGTTCTTACACTACTACCTAAACCTCACATCGAGTTACTAGGTGGGCCTCCTATAGTAGCATAAATAGCTGCTTACTATGCTCAACCCTCAGAGGCTCTCTCTCTCTTTCTCCCCCCACCCCTAGCCCAAAACAAAATTTACGAAAAAGTTACAAATTGCATTCTGGGCATATCACACAGCTTAACGCAATTTAAAAAGGTATGATTATTTTCAGCATGCAAATTGTGCATTATGGCTTTGCAAAGCCAGCCTGCTTTTTTGGAAATCCCTCCCCTTTTAAAAATTTGCATTGCACCATGCGTTATGGTGCTTATTGCAAGTGTTATGGCATTTTCGCAAGCATTAAGGCGCTTTTCACATGCTTAAATGCCTTAACACGATTTGTTAAATGACCCTGTTAGTATAAGGGTTAAGTCCTTTTTATTGTTAATGTTGCATTGTCTTCCTTAGGAATCTCAGATATTCTATAATTTATCATAAGCAGCTTTTTAAATTATTCATTTTCTTTTTCACATTTATATTTTCACTGTAGCTCTGCCTGTTGTGACTATTCTGTCTCCATAAGTATTTTATGCACATGGTATTGTATACATCCTGCAACAGGAAGCAGGTCTATCACTTTAGACTATAACTTTTCCCAACCCGTAATCAGTAAATTACATGAGTCTGGTTTGGAAAACTCTTAACATTATAGTGCAGGAGCAGCAGAAACTGATTTCATGATTAGGGAGGGGCTCAAGTAGCTTAAAAGATGTAAACTGCCTTTCTTGAAAGATATGCTGAGGGTGCTTGTGAAGGGGTGTATAGGCCAGACCACACGAACACCTTAAAAGACTTAGCCCTGCTATCTAATCTGGTCAACTTTAAGAGATAGGTAACCAGGTTGGAGGGTTGTTCCCTGGAGAGGAAAATAAAAACTCAGGTCCAAGAATGATCATAAAGCCCAAACTGGGAGGAGGAAGTTCTAGGGAGTATGCTAAGACCCGGTATGTGTGAGTATACCTGAATTTTTGTTGTGGAAGCCACTGAGGTAAGTTGGCTCTGTATATCTTTGTTTTTCAATATAATACAAGTTGTATTTGTGGAAGCCAGAGTCCAGGCTATTTACTGCCCTCCAGCCTTTCTCTGACATTCATGCTAATTGCTGCGCAACATGCTATCACATATGGTGGTGGTATTAGGGGGTTCGTTATCCACCCTACCAAAGATTAAGGAACTCATTTTATTGCTTTTGGATCTAGCTGCTATGGCTGTACTCAACAGTTGATTTGTTTTGGCTATAGGGTGTAGCCCTGATGTACAGAGAGAGAAGTTTTAAGTTAGATGATAGATAGATGATAGATGAGGTATTGTTTTGGGGAAAGAAAAGAGAAAAAAAAGGAGAGACCCCAAGCAGTAGCCTAGCAGCTTTTAAGAATGGCTAACAGGTGCCTGCCACTTAGCCAAATAATTACGGTATTTATTTGGCTAAGTAGATAGCCAGATATCTTGAGGGTGAGCAATGGGCAGATTGGGGTGGGACTACTTATCTGATTATCTTTTTTTTTTTTTTTCCAATATAATGTTTATTCAAAAATGCACTGATTATGAAGCGTTGTACAATAAGATGCATAAATTTACAAAATTACGCAATCAAGAACCAAGTAAAACACAGAATCAAAAGATAAAAGACATACAAAGGTCTATCGTACAGCCGTTTCAAAAAGAAAAATATGTATAAGAAATGCACAAATATGATAAACAAATGTTAAGAATAAAATGCACAAATATGATAAACAAATGTTAAGAATAAAATTTTTCCCGTGGCCACTAAGGAAACACCTGCTCGTCTCATGGGATTGGATACTGCTGTCAGCAATAAATGTGAGGTAAGACTATGACGTGTTATAACAAAACAAGTGAATAAAGGAGATCCGTACCATAATCATCTGAGTCTGATTGAATTCTTGGGAGCCATGCCTATTGTGTAGGGGAGTTAGTGGCGTCCTCATCAAGAGAACCCTCTTCCCTTCTCCACTGAAGATAGGGTGCCCACGTCCTGTCAAATTTGGGGAGTTGTCTATGCTTTTGGGCTGTGATCTTGTACATTACACACATATTGTCTAACTTTTGGATTAAGCAAGATTTAGTGGGTACAGTAAGGTGTTTCCAGGAAAGCGCTAAAATGCATCGTGCCCCTAGACAGAACTGACCAACCAGTGTACTTTCAAATTTGGAGCCGTCAACCGGTGCATTTAACAGACCTTGCCTCGGTGATAGGACAACACGTTTCTTTAAGGTACTATATATAATATCCTGCACATCCGACCATAGTCTCTTGACTTGAACACAGTCCCACCACATATGCAAGAACGTGCCACTATAGCCACACCCCTTCCAACATTGGTCAGATGCACACAGTTGAGCTTTGTACAATCTACTCGGCGTGAGATGCCATCTGAACAGGACTTTATACCCATTCTCAGTGAGGGAGGAGGAGACTGAACATCCCTTAGTATGGAAAAAGATCTGATCCCACTCCTCCTCCGATAGTATCATTCCCAGATCACTTTCCCATTTAGAAACATATTTGGGCCGTGATGACAACGAGTTTTGTAATAGTGTATATATTTTCGATAGACCGCCCTTTATGCGATCTGCCATATCACACCAACCGTCAAATTGCGAGCGACCTTTAGCTATTTCTGCCTTTATGTTCTCTTGTTTAAGGAATTGTTGTAGTTGATAATACGAGAAATAGGCAGTAGACGGGAGGTGATACACTTCCTGCAATTGTGGAAATGTCATAAAATCAGTTCTATCTCTAAGCTTGGCTATAGTCGTTATACCCTTGCGCTTCCACTCATGGAATAATGCAGATTCCCACCCTGGAGGAAAGGATGCATGATGGAATAAATGGGTGTTCATAAAGTATCTTCTCGTGCCCACCAATAGAGCTTTCCACCGATCCCAGGATTGTAGGGTAGTACGTAAAGGTATATCTGATTATCTTAAACAGCTAAATGCCAATATTAGGACTTATCCGGTTAAGTTAACTGAATAAGTTAGACCTGCTCAATAGCAAGTCTAAAGTTAGCCGAATATAACTTATCTGGATAATTAGAATTTATCTGTATATATTCAGTGGCATAGATATGCCCAAGGCTGGGTTCCATTACCGAGGTCCAGGCATAGGCTAAGGTCGAATGCCAGGGCCCAGCCCAGGTTGGATTCTATCACTGATGCCTATGCCTGGGCCTGGACCTAGGCCGGATGCTAAGGCTTGGCTTGAAACTGGGTCCTAGTTGTCAAGGCCCAGGCCTAAGCCCAAGGCCTAGACCCAGGACTAGGCCTGGGCCCAAGTCTGTAGACCAACCAAGGCCATGTCCTGTCACCAATATCCGGACCTAGGCCCAGGTCTAGGCCAGGGCCTAGATGCCAAGGCTGGGTCCTTTCGCTAGAGACTAGGCCTAGGCTTGGTCTAGGAGCAGGCCTTCCAGCATCTTTTTTCTTGATCTGGTGACTATAAATGATATCCTCCACCTGGAAGATGCGCCACAGACATTACTGCTGCTACCTTCCTCCATAGTGGACAGCACCATTATATTGTATAGCACAAGAAGCATAAACTACCTGCAGCTTTCTTCTAGTGCTGGAAATGAAAACTGCAGGTAGTTTATACTTCCAGCTTTTCAAATGTCAGAGGCAATGATGGAGCACTGGGAGTAAGTCTTTTACTATTCTCCCAGTAGGGATTTTACAATAAGGGGGGGGGGGGGGAACATGGAGGGGTCCAGGGGTGGGGTGATCTGGTTCAGGCACTGAGGGTGGGGGTGTCCTATGGGGGCAGCGATACGGAACAAATTTGCAATGAAGCAGTAAAGGAGTTGGGCGAGGGGGGGGGGGGCTCGGTCTGCAGACAGGCGTGTTCACATATTTAGGTAAAGTTGGGGGGAGGAGTGATTTATTTAGGAGAATGGAAGGGATCAGGCCACAGGCTTCTTCTATTATTTTTTCTTACATGATAGCATTAGTTTTGAAGACATCTGATTAAATAGGAAGTTATCTGGCCACAGAAGGCCAGATAAATATAAACCTAACCAGTTATTTTCAAACATCAATGGCAAGGGTCGAAGGAAATTAGAATCAAAAAGCTACCAATAAGGGCCCTGAACTCAGCGGTCTGAGTAACAGATAAGTATGAGAAAATAAGTGTGAAAGCTTGCTGGGCAGACTGGATGGGCCTATTGGTCTTCTTCTGCAGTCATTTCTATGTTTCTATTTATCTGACTACATGTAGCCAGAAAACTTTAGGAAAGTATATTCAGTGGGACATTTATCTTTCTGATTATAATGGACAAGTTATCTGGCTGACTTTAGCTGGATAATTTGTCCACTGTCTTACTATTGGCCTGCATGTTGTTTGCTGCCTACAAGCTGATTTATATTGCTAAAGACTAGGTGTGAAGTCTTAATTTGTGGAATCCTGAATTAAGTCTCTGTTACCTGAGCCTGGCCTGATAGAATGTTGTTCTCATCATTCCTTTCTCTTTCTGTTCCACTTTCCCATTTCTTTTTAGATCTTTCAACTTATTCTCAGTTTTGGCCAGTCATGGCTTTTGAATAAAAGTCCAATATTTCTATTCTGAAAGCTCTTATTTTGGTAAGACATTCTGGATGGTTTGAGTCTACTTTTCTGCTATGTCATGTCCTGAAAGACAAGATGGCTGTAGCTCCTGCCCAACCTGGAGCATTTCTTATGTCTTTTTCTTGTTCTTTCATTGCCACTGTTCATTTTTATAGTTATCTCAAGTCTGAAGCAATTTAAGAGTTTATTTTACTGGTTCTCAACAATTTTAATCAATTTTCTTGTCGAGGGAAACTGGGAGCTCATCTGAAGAGCTATTGATTAACTCAAGACATCCGTGGAAGTCCCTCACTGGGGTTTTCAGAGCTCACTGCTGCCAGATAATCTTAGCACGATGTACATGAAAGGATAATTTGCATTTATGATTTTATATTAGCTGCTCTTTCTTACTCTGCCATAAACCGACTGCTAAACGGCATTGGCGAGTGTGACAAGAAAGATAAATGGCTATAATTCCATGGTGAAATTTAACTAAAGTCCTAATGGCGTTATGCATGGAATTCCTTTAATAAGATCTACAAAACAGTTTGGGTCTACATTCAAAAAAGCAGTACATCAATTTGCCAGTGATATTGTAAATTAAACTTTATTAAACTAAGTAACAATCTGTTTCAATGCAAACAAAACCTATCATGATCCAAAGACTAATTAGACATCTGCTGTATGATGGGTTTTGGGGTGCTGGATGACAAGATTTCATACTAAAATACCACTACACTATCAATAGTTGCAGAAACTGAATAGGAATGTAAAAAAATGGATGGGAATAGGAGGGACAATACTTTAGCCTTTACTTTTTTCTGGAAATGAACAAAGCATTACTAAGCCCCATGCTGCTGAGATATACTGACTTTATCACCCTGTCCACTCATAAAATAAATTGAATGGGTTGTTTGTCAAAGAAAAATAAATTCTCTATATTACATCATTTAGTTTAACATTATGAAGTAGTTCCAAATTACCATATTGTTGTTGAACAAAAGATATAAACACTTTTGTGTCAATTGTCTTTTTTTGGGCAGTTTAGTATACATTAACTTTTTCATGGAAGTCATAAGGTATATTTTAGCGAATCACAAGACAACATCCTACTTCCAGTAATAAAATACTCATCATTTGGTTGCTAGTCACAAAAGCAGTAAGCCTTCTATACAGGATAAGTAACTAGCCTGAGGCCCTGACTAATCCTTCCTCCAACTTCCTCTCCAAGGTGAAAATAAAATTTTCACAGGGCACCAGAATGACTGAGGAGACATGCAGGAGGGGACAGGAGGTTGGAAAAAAAGAAGGTGACAGATACTAGAGCACTTAAAAATAAATCTGCCTTTCTTCACATAAGACAAATGTATTTTCAAGCAATAGGATACCAGAGAACACATGCTATTGCTGTCATTGACATTATTATTCTGGCCAAATTCCACTACAGATATCTCAACACAGAGGGTTTAATAAAAAATGTCCCTATCTACTTGATCAGACAACACATACAGAGAAAATATAAGCTTTACAACATAATTTTTATGCGTTTATTCAGACATGTACATAAACACCTATCTAAACAATTAAAATTTAACTATCTCACACATATGACATTCATTCCATTTAGAAACAAATAGCACCCATCAATGCTTATAAATATTATTACTCCTAATTATTCTTTACATTCAATTTCTGTGATAACACTTTGTTTATATATATATTGCTCTTTCTTGCTTCTTTATATTCTTATCAGCATATCATACAACAATCTTCTCTCCTTTATAGTTTTATTTTCATATCATATAATAAAGTAATCCGCTCTTCTTATTATGGTTCTAGTCCAACAAAGATATCTCCGTTTCACCCTCTCTCATGAGGGCTTCCTCAGGGACTAACCCAAATTAAATTTTAACAATATCTTCTTTCCATCTTGTCCTACAATCAGAACAATTTCAAATTACTACTACAATATAAAATTAACCCTTACTGTCTTCAAAACACCGTATATAACCCATATCTCACCTTACACAAACAGAATTTAACCTCACAAACTCCAATCCGTCACTCGATATCTTTATATATGGTTATTGCTTACAATGGCGATTCACAAATTTCAAAAGAATATCCATTTCTTCCGTTAATCCATTATAGGATTATAGGATGAGGATCAGATAAGAATGGGAAATTACCTCATGTTAGGTTATTGAATTCTTTAGCAATCATGTAAATAAAGAGTAATGGGTTTCATGTGTAAGTGGTTATTGCAGGACTGTTGATAGGTTTCGCTTTATAAAGAGGGGATAGGAACCCGTACATAGTGATGTGTGGTGAACGACGACGGAGGACGTCAGTTCCGGTAAAAGGGGAGTAAGGAAGTGTTTGGCAGCAATAGTTGGATAGGGTGTGGAGGTAAAAGTTTTTAATTTTTCTAATTCATTTTAGTGTTTAATGTAGGAACTGAATGCTTATGTAAACTCATGTTATCTGTCTAGAGCAATAACTATTGAATGAGGCAGAATAAGCATTTTTAAATAGGTAAGTAAGTAAATAAAGGTTATTGGGGACATTTTGACTATATCCATAACTAAATCTTTTTGTATCACTCATTAAATAGCTTTTCAATTACTCATTAATTTTTTTTAGTGCAAGATTTATGGTATAGACCCCTATGTGAGTATTATTTTGTTTGTTTTTACTTGGGAAAAATCACAGGTTTCCCTTGCTTTGTGCATTGGAATGATCAAAAAATGTCTATGCATTTATTCATTCTATACTTTAGAGCTTGATTCCCACAGATTTAGGGCTTTGAAAAATTGTCACAAAAAAGATTCTATGAATTTGGCAAATAAAAATGTTCACATCAGAGATATATATATATATATATATGACTTTATATCTCAACATAAACAAGACTTGTACTTAATACACTCTTTCTTTTTTGATGTGAAAAGGAAGGATTATCATTCTGATTATGAATAAATTCATTTGAATTTAGGATGATTCTAGTGTGAGCTGACATCACTAGAGGACCAATGTAGTAAATGGCTTTAACCTAGACTATCAATTTACATAAACATGGATCTTATAATGCATATTATTGAGACATGTGTGACATGTTTTACTGCATATGGTAGAGTATGCATGTACAAATACAGATATATATATGGATGGTAATGCAAAAAACTTAATTATAACTTCCTGAGGTATAGTTAATTTTTGGCATTAATGCATCTGCAATGCATTTTAAGCATTTCAATTCAATAATGTCCTATTTAGAGGATAGCATCTTAAAAACTTTAGGACATAATGGGTTAATATGTTTCTTGTTGCACTAATAGCTGATGAGCTATTTTACATACTTTTGTATCCCATTACCTCATTTTAATACTATCACAGGCAAGTTTGCAGTTGAACTCATTATCTACTTGTGATCATAAATGCAGGCACATATTTGCTCCTAGATGATGATATCAGCTCTTGGAGGAATCTCCAGGGTGTTCCTTTCAGTTGCAGTTACTTTTTTTCACCAGTGCTACCCTCAGTTTACATTTTCGTTGACAAATGTGTGCAAGGTGAATGATGGTATGCTGGCTTTACTCAACTCAGTATGCCCTTAGATCAACAATTCTCTGTAGCTCCATTTGGTACTTAATGTAGCTGTAAAACTGTTGTAGTCATTTGGTCCATCTGTATTCACTATACAAACTGTAATATATTTATCATTCTTCTTCTTTCACTCAGAGAAAAAAAAATCTAGTTGTCCTTTGTGTCTGTCTTAACCAGATTTTATGAGCGACTTTAACAAAAAGGAATTCCTATGTGTGAACAAGTGATTTAAGGTACAAAGCTGTTTTGTTGATTTAGTTCCAGATGAGGAAGAAGATAAAAGCCAGAACTGTTGAAGACCAGATAAGAGACATTACATGCTAAAGTGACAATACCTAAGGAAATTGCTGTGAAAAAATGTAAAATATACTATAGTACACATGGAACTAAATCTATTATGTATCTAACCCAAAGATATTGTCGTCCTAAGTCCCTTGTTTACTGAGCACTGAAATCAGCTCTTTAGTAGAATAATATTCTCAGCTATATGAAAAGTATTAACCATTTTGCATGCCTTGCTTCTTGTATACATTTAGTTATTTTAAAGGTCATCTATGATTTTCAATAGACTAGGAGAGTTTGGGAGAGTGAAAGAATGCCATCTGCAGGACAAAAAATACCCCAAGGCTCCCCAGAGGAGTTTCTGCAAAGGAGAAACAGGATACCAGAGGTTGGAACATTTTGGAGACAATCTGTGGGCCACAGGCATTTGGAAGAGGAGATCTGTGGGGGACAGGAGATCTTTTCCATTTCACTCTGGGCAGCCCAATATTTAACTCACAGGGGAAAAGGGAACCCCTGGGAAGAGACTAAGGGACCTCAGACACAGATCACTTTTTGGATTTTATATATTGGAGTGATTTTGATATAACAAGAAGAAAATGTGTTTGGTGGCAATCAATTACCATTGAACAAGTTGAACAATATATTTTTTAAATTTGAAACACCCTATTCCAGTGTTTTGACTGTACAGAGCCTGAGAGTTGAACTTGCACCCACAGAAAGAGACATTTACACTATGCCTTATGCTTTGAATGTGTATCATTCCCCCTCCCTCACCAATTCAGGGAATCCACGCCAAGATTTAGTGGGACTTCACAAGGACTAAGATCTGGAACTGAGTGTGACTCCTGCTTTTATAGTGTAACCCCTTTTTTGGATGTAGTAACTTCTTTTAGGGAACACAACTTATTTATTGCTTTGGGACTTCTCCGGCTAGCTCTCTTCCCAGGTCCTGATCTCTCTGTCCCTGAGGGGGATACTTTTTATGGGAGTGAAACTCATCCATGGCCCAGACAGTGATGTGATTTACCCCTTGTGTGTATTGTAACTGTTTTGGCAACCCCTGGGGAGAGTTGCTGTGACAAAAAACAAGTAGGACCAGGTACTGGGTATTAAATAATACTTTACTGATTGGTTAAAGTCAAACTAAAGACCATCTTTAAATTAGTGTGCAGACAGTTGATTTTAATGCAAATAGGGTGTCTCAACGTGGGTAGGTGTCCTTTTCTTCAGCAAGCTGGTCAAGCTTCCCATGGTGGTATAAAATGTGCGCTAAAGCTCTCCCAGTGGCTTACCCAGGATTTGTATGTCAGGGGTCTTCTTCTAGAATTGCAAAAACCATGCTACTTGAGACTTTAGCATCTTCCCAAACACCCAGCCCTGTATCCTGGTCTCAAATTGGTGGAGAACTGGAATGGGGTCTCCATGATCTTACATGACTCCTTTTAGCTGTTCTGAAAAGATGACTCCTCGGGTTGAGAAGTCTGTCATTTAGGAAACTGCTAGTTAAGCCTGGCTCCCAGGAAGGAGGGGAGGCTTAAAAAATAAACCTCCTCAGAACAAAAATCTTCCTAGACTGATATTCTGCTGTCACAGGTGCTTGCCATGTTCATGGGGTAAATGGGCTTACTGGGCTTCAGCCTCTGTTCTCTGAGTGCCACCAGTGAGGAAGACCTTCTCCAAAGGAGCAAGGCTAAACACGGTCCCTTCCAAAACAGGATTCTTCTAGCCTTCAGTCGTCTCACACAGCCAAGCCTGTCACAGCTGCTTGCCTCATTCAGGGGGTGAATGGGCTCACTGGTCTTCAGTCCTTGAGTGGGAGTCTCACAGGGGTTCCAGCAAAAAGAGGTCCTCACTGTAATTAAACTCCAAGAGACCCTCTGGCAGGACATGGACAGAGGAGATTCTCTTCAAAAAGCAAAAACCTGATGAAGCAGGGAAGCCTTACCAGGGAGGAAAAAACAGACATCCTTACTGCTCTGTGTCTGCACTGAGCTGATTCTAGCCATGCCTTAAGCTACAAAATGACTGGGTTATAAAGCAAGAAGCAACCAATCCCAGCTCTCCTGGAGGAGGGCAAGAGGGATGGAAAGCTCAAGATGTGTCAAATATCTAGAAATGGAACTAAGGGCATATAGTGGCAGACTAGGGATCCTGCCACAATAGCAACTACTAGAAGGGCCACACAATTTAATACGTACTTTTCATCCCCTGACCTAAACTTACTCTCAAGAAGTAATATGGAAGATCTCCTGGACTTTTAGCTGCATTGAGGGAGAGTAATATTCAGACAGACAATTAACATAGGTAAAATGATTACATTATATATTAAATAACAACACACATGAGAAATACAAATTATAATAGATTTTTTTTTTGAAAAAAACTGAAAAATTCTTATTCCTTGGCTATAGGATTGTGGAATAGCGAGTATTCTGAGTTTTTCCCAGCTAACATGGGGGTTGTTTTTCAAAGCATTATCACATGCGATAAGGCCATATCACATGTGAAAAGGGCCTTTTCGCATGCGATATAATGCAAATTAGGAGGAGGGGAGGAGTCGGCCGTGGCACCGCAGCGGCGATAATGTGAGTAACATTATTGCTGGAAGTAGCACGACAAATAGCTACACCTTTTACAGTGTCACTATTCGCTGTAGCCTGCCCCCTTTTTCATGGGATAGACTGAAGACTGGAGGATAGCTAATGTAACCCCAATATTTAAAAAGGGCTCCAGGGACAATCCGGGAAACTAAAGACTTGTTAGCCTGACTTTAGTGCCAGGAAAAATAGTGGAAAGTGTTCTAAACATCAAAATCACAGAACATATAGAAAGACATGGTTTAATGGAACAAAGTCAGTATGCCTTTACCCAAGGCAAGTCTTGCCTCACAAATCTGCTTCACCTTTTTGAAGGAGTTAATAAACATGTGGATAAAGGTGAACCGGTAGATGTAGTGTACTTGGATTTTCAGAAGGCATTTGACAAAGTTCCTCATGAGAGGCTTCTAGGAAAAGTAAAAAGTCATTGGATAGGTGGCGATGTCCTTTCGTGGATTACAAACTGGCTAAAAGACAGGAAACGGAGAGTAGGATTAAATGGACAATTTTCTCAGTGGAAGGGAGTGGGCAGTGGAGTGCCTCAGGGATCTGTATTGGGACCCTTACTTTTCAATATATTTATAAATGATCTGGAAGAAACACGACGAGTGAGGTAATCAAATTTGCAGATGATGCAAAATTGTTTAGAGTAGATAAATCACAAACAGATTGTGATAAATTGCAGGAAAACCTTGTGAGACTGGAAAATTGGGCATTGAAATGGCAGATGAAATTTAATGTGGATAAGTGCAAGGTGATGCACATAGGGAAAAATAACCCATGCTATAGTTACACAATGTTAGGTTCCATATTAGGTGCTACCTCCCAAGAAAGAGATCTAGGCATCATAGTGGATAACACATTGAAATTGTCAGTTCAGTGTGCTGCAGCAGTCAAAAAAGCAAACAGAATGTTGGGAATTATTAGAAAGGGAATGGTGAATAAAACAGAAAATGTCATAATGCCTCTGTATCGCTCCATGGTGAGACCGCACCTTGAATACTGTGTACAATTCTGGTCGTCGCATCTCAAAAAAGAATTGTGATGGAGAAGATACAGAGAAGGGTGGCCAAAATGATAAGGGGAATGGAACAGCTCCCCTATGAGGAAAGACTAAAGAGGTTAGGACTTTTCAGCTTGGAGAAGAGACAGCTGAGGGGGGATATGATAGAGGTGTTTAAAATCATGAGAGGTCTAGAATGGGTAGATGTGAATCGGTTATTTACTCTTTCAGATAATAGAAAGACTAGGGGGGCACTCCATGAAGTTAGCATGTGGCACATTTAAAACGAATTGGAGAAAGTTCTTTTTCACTCAACACACAATTAAACTCTGGAATTTGTTGCCATAGGATGTGGTTAATGCAGTTAGTATAGCTGTGTTTAAAAAAGGATTGGATAATTTCTTGGAGAAGTCCATTACCTGCTATTAATTAAGTTGACTATTACTAGCAACAGTAACATGGAATAGACTTAGTTTTTGGGTACTTGCCAGGTTCTTATGGCCTGGTTTGGCCACTGTTGGAAACAGGATGCTGGGCTTGATGGACCCTTGGTCTGACCCAGTATGGCATGCTCTTATGTTCTTATCATTCCACAAGGAATGATGAATCCTGCCCCATGGTTGCTGCTCTCTGGTGGGTCAGAACACTATTTATTTTCTTATTTCACCCGCTTTCCCCTTTTGAGAGTGGAAAGGGCCCTACTTATTTTCTTACCTCTTTCATGTACATGCATTTTTTTATGCCTTACTGTCTTGTATTCAAATCATGTTTTCTCTGGAGTGAGCACTGTCATTTTAACTCCCCTTTTCCTCAGATGGAAGACCATATCTTTAGTTTCCTGGCCTCCATATCTTGGGGGTTGCCATCTCCAAGAAGTTACAAGTTCTCATATCCAGTCTCAAAAACCTTTCAGCTTATTCAAAACCCTCACACAATGTCTCTCTTAAACTCAGGGTAGCCCTGCACTGGCAGGCAGTGACTGGTAGGGATTTCCCTTAAGTAAAAGGTCTACCTAAGGAAGAGTATAGACCTTGCTTAGGCAAAAAAGAAGTTAACATAACTCTTTCCTCTTCCAGAGCCAAACCAAAATACCATACCTACTCTTCTCTCAGTCCCTACTTATAGGCATGGTCTACCAACTCGTGGAACCTCTGCAGGAGAAGCTGAAATGTAATAATCCTGCTAGCTGGTTCATGGGCTACTAGGGATATCTAGTGGCCAGCCCATAGGGGGGCCATACTTATGACCCCTTAAAATGAAGATCATAGGTGGGCTAGCCTACAGGATCATTCATAAAAATGTGTTAGGGCTTTATCTCAGACATTAGGGCCCAAGCTTGGAAGCCCCTAGGTAGAGAGTACATCAACCTAGGGCAAGAGTACATTGTAGAAATCTCATCTTTGTGTACCTTTCCTTATTCCAAATCACATCAAATGTTCACTGATGTGTACTGTGCTGTTCGTACCTCTGACTGTGCATGTAAACTGGCCCTCAAACCCTAGACCAGCACCAAAACCACACCTTGAGTTACTAGCTAGCCCTCCTATAGCAGTATAAATAGTTGACTTCTCAGCTTGAGAAGTGAAAATATCGCAGGTGTGATAAATTTAATGCACACTTCGGTAAATACCTATGTGAATCGCTAAAAAAGTATGGATTCTGGTAACTCAAAAATTTCCTAACCATGGCCTAGATTGATCAAAATGCTATAATTTTCAATTGTGTGAGGGTTTGATAATTTTAGAATTACCACACTGGTAGATTATTGTGACATACATTAAAGTACCCTGGTAGAGAGTCCATCAAGCTAGGTCAAGAGAATATAATGTAATTAATTATTTATTTATTTATTTATTTATTTATTTATTTATTTAAAGGCTTTTATATACCGATGTTCATATACTAGTACATACCGTGTCGGTTTACAGAGAACCAAAGTTGGAAATTACATCAAACAAGTGGAAATTACATCAAACAATATTGTAGAAATCTAGAATTTCTACAGTATTGTTTATCTAGAATATCTAGAAATTCTACATTTCTAGATATTCTAAATAAACAATATTTTCTAGATATTTTATATTCTAGATATTTTATATTCTAGATATTCTAGAATATATAGAAATCTAGAATTTCTAGAATATCTAGAACATCTAGAAATGTAGAAATTACATCAAACAAGTGGAACTTACATCAAACAATATTGTAGAAATCTCATCTTTGTTTGACTTTCCTTACTCCAAATGATGTCAAACCTTCACTGAGGTGTGCTGTGCTGTTCAAACTTCTCACTCTGCATATAAAACTGGCCCCAAAACCCTACACCACCACCAAAACATCACCTCAAGTTACTAGCTGGCACTTCTATAGCAGTATAAATAGTTGACTACTATATGTCATATTAATATTAAGTGGAAGGGAAGGGCTCGGCCACAGCCACCAGATAGTTTGTTTTGTAACTTAATAGGTTATTTTATGGGTGTTGTAATGTATCCGATGTTTATCTTATTATCAGTGTACATTTTGTAACTTGCCTCGAAATGCGAGAAGAGCAATAAATAAATAAATATTTCTTCTTCTTCTTCTTCTTCTTATTATTATTATTAGTGCTTTCTGTGCTAACTGGTTACATTTAGCCAGAGCCCAGCTTCACAGTTCTGTGCTAAATCTAGTAGGTGAATTTTCAAACAGCTCCTGAGCGATCAACATAACCAGTAACTTTTAAATGCTTATCTTTAGAAAAATTTTCAACTGTAAATCTAGCTGGCAATGTTCAGCTGAAAATTTTCCTCAGCAGCTGTTCAAAAATTGACCACAAAGTTGTCAAGTGAATGAACATTTCAGTGAAAATGTAAAAAAAAAAATGATAGCAGCAGAATCTACAGACATTCCTTTTCAAAAGGGAACGAAACATGCGCATTGTAACAGTGGTTAACATCTGAGGAAAACATTAGGAAAACATGGATTTACTAAATCTTGAAATATAAACATAACAAGTAAACCTAATAAATGAAGGGAGCCAATGATTCTTTTCTGCCACATCACCAATCCAGAACATTGTTTGAACTTGCTTCCTTTTCACCATTGGGAAAAGAGTGGAAGGTGGAGGCTGGTGCTGGACTCAAACTGGTATCTTTTTTTTTTTTTATTTAGAAAATTACCACTGAAAGGAGCATGGACAGCTTGTAAACCTAGGTAAACCTCTGGGAAATAAATAACAGGAGCATGAGCTGCAAGAGAAGGATATATATATATATATAATTTTTTTTTTTTTTACAGGAAAATAAAACTGAGGGGAATGTGAAGTCAGTGAAACAAGATCAGGCCTGGGACAAGACTAGAATATGTGAAGTATGAAACAGGCAGGGATAGAAAATGCTGAAGAAAGGGCTCTGAAAAGCAATGTACTGATAACTGTTTTTGTTCCACTAGCCTCAGGGCAGATTCATCCATATTTCTGAGTGCTGTGAAGTGTTGGGAAAATAATGGCAAAAATATTGTAGAAAGAATGGAATAGAAAATAAGGGTAAAGGATAACCAAAGACATCAACAGTATAATCTAATTGAGGAAGATTAAGGTTATCCCTTAAAGCAATGAATTAATGAGGATGGGAGATATTACTTAGCAGCAATAGTCTTTTAGGGAAAAGATATTCCTTATAAAATTATAAATACAGTATAAACAAGTATAAAAAAGTACAATGGTGAATGGGACATAGTAAACTGAATCAATGATTAAACCTATGCTATTTTGGCACAAATCTAAAACTATAGAAGGAGTAAGTATTTTAATCATATAAAAAAATACCATGAGTTCCATTGAGCCCAGCAGATGCCTCTGACAATGGCCAGTTAGGATCCCAAGTACCTGGCAGATTCCAAAAAGAATTTGCATTTCTTGTTACTCACGCCCAGGGATAGCATAGGCTTTCCTTAGTCTATCTGGCTAATAATGCTTCATGGACTTTTCCTCCAGGAACCTGTCCAAACCTCATTTAAACCCCATTATGCTTGTCATCTTCACCACATTCTCAAGCAATAGATTCCACAGCACTGAGGCCATATTTAGTAGGCCATTTAGTGGACAAGTTATCTGGCTAAAGTTATCTGGCTACATGTAGGAGGGGTGAGAAGAAAGACAGTGAGAACACGTGACAGGAGAAGGAAATGGGGTCCAAGAAGAAAGTGCCTAGAAACATTTTAAATTGGGTGAGATGTTTCCTTAGGTTAGTGAGTATGGTGGACCTCAATGACCCTACCCAGTATGGAGTGTTGTTGGGATACTCGGATAGCATCATGGGCACTTAAAGAAATTATGAGGGATGAGCTTGGTTAAATTACAATTAAAAGTTCAGGGATAAGATGGAAGACAATCAATTTATGCCCTGGAGTACACAGGATATCAATTTATGGCTCCCCCAGATATTTAATAGGAGTCATGCATCTGGAAGTAAAGACTAGCATGCAGATTCAGTCTGGGAACTCTAGTCAGAGCCTGCAGGAAGCTGTGGGGTTAGAAAGAGCAAGCAATCAGCTCAAAGAGGCAGGGAGTGGTCAGGATGCTATGGCAGAGGTGAAAGAATTATTCCTGCTTGCTCACCGATTGTAAATTGAGGCATGCTTGTTTATTATACAGGGTAGGTCATCCAGCCTCCAAGTGCAGTAAATGCCCTACAAGAGGTATTAGGAGAACAGCCAAACAGTGAGTTTTACACTTGAGGGTGATTAATTTGGAAGCTATGCTAGACTGAGGTAGCAATGGCATTGAGAGAGGGCTTGGCGGAGAGTTTCAGGATTCTTTACATTGGGCCAGTGAATATTGGGGAGGGGGGGGGCGAATGCTAGATTTGTAAAATTTCCTGAGGAGGTCATTGTGGTTAAGTTGGTGGCAGAACTGCATAAGGCAGAATTGTTGGTCCATTCGGTGCATCTCCATTCATGGCCATGCGTGTTTCCCCTTTGGCAGTTCTGCTGAAAAAGGAACTTGGCATGTACGTGATGAGTTTCAATTTCTCTTATCCTCTGGGAGCTTCAGTAATTGATTTCATACTAATAGGATCATTTATGAAAATGTAATAAGGTGTTTTTGCATATGTTAAGGGCTGATCGCATGAGAAAATGCCTTTAATGCATGTGATAGCACCATATTGTATGGTGTGATGCAAATCTGAAAAAGAGGAGGAGTGGGTTTAGCTATGCCTTTTTTAGTAGTGTTGTGAGAGAGAGAGAGAGACTAGCCATAATGGCCCAACACTAGATAGGTATTTATATCTCTATGGGAGGCCCACCTAGTAACTCGAGGTGAGGTTTAGGTATTAGTGTAGGGGTTAGGAGCTACTTTGACATTCAAAGTGAGACGTACGAACAGAACAGTGCTCTCGTGTGAAGATTTGATGACCCTCAGAGTGAGGAAACTCACCCAAAGATGAGATTTGTGCAATGTTCTCTCAACCTAGCTTGATGGACTCTCTACCTGAGTAATATCAAGCTAGGTTGAAAGAATATTGCACAAATCTCATCTTTGGGTGAGTTTCCTCCCTCCGAGGGTCATCAAATCTTCACAAGAGAGCACTGTTCTGTCCGTACGTCTCACTTTGAATGTCAAAGTGGCCCCTAACCCCTACACTAATACCTAAACCTCACCTCGAGTTACTAGGTGGGCCTCACATAGGTATTTATATCTCTATCTAGTGTTGGGGCATTTGGGCTCGGTGCGCTCGCTCTCTCTCTCTCTCTCTCTCTCTCTCTCTCTCTCTCTCTCTCTCTCTCTCTCTCTCTCTCTCTCTCTCTCACTCTCACTCACTCACTCACTCACTCACTCACTCACTCACTCACGGCGTGTCAGGGCCGACACAACATTCAGGGCATGTTGCCAGCCCAGGGGCATTTCAGGGGCACAGCCAAGGCCTCTGAAATGGGTCCCAGGCTGAGGAATCGCGCACCAGCAGCCCACTGGCGCACACGAGTTACACCTGTTTCTGGCTGGCATAACTTTTAAAACACAGGTAGGGGGGGTTTAGATAAGGGAGGGGAAGGTTCGGGGGAGTGGAAGGAAAGTTCCCTCTGAGGCCGCTCTGAAATCAGAGGGAACGGGCAGCGCATGCAGGGCTCGGCGCACGCAAGTTGCACAAATGTGCATCCCCTTGCGTGCGTCGACCCCAGATTTTATAAGATATGCGCGGCTACGCGAGTATCTTATAAAATCTGGCATACTTTTGTTTGCGCCTGGTGTGTGAACAAAAGTACGCACGGGCGCAATTTTAGAAAATCTACCCCATAGGTATTAGCGCAAATTGCAATAAACTGCCTATTACCATAAAACATGCCCCTTTTTCTATCGCATGCAGTATTTAGTGCATTTTGATAAATCTAGGCCTAAGAGAGTTATAGTCCATGTGGTATGCATCTTTCAAGATTGAAGTGGATCTGGTGTCTAGAGCAGGCAAGGGGGCCTTGTTGGCCAAAGTGGATATTGAATCAGCTTTTAACTTGTTGTCTAGTCAGACAGTTTTCCCCTTGCTGGGCCTTAAGTTTTGGGGACAGTTTTTCATGGATTGTTGCCTGCCAATGGAGTGTTCCATTTTGTGTTCCCTTTTTCAAATGTTTAGCACCTTCATTCACTGGGTAACAGGGTAGTACATGGGTGAGGATAGAATTATGCACTACCTCAATAACTTCCTTTTCATACTGTAGGTCTTGCTCAGTCAAGCACTTGTATGGATTTGTTACAAAATTTTATGGAGGTGACATGTAATTTTGGTTTCTTGATTGTTCAGAAGTTAACATTTTTAAGAACTGGATTGGACTCAGAGGCAATGTCATCACAATTATATAATGGCAAGGTACAGGGGAAGCACTGGAATCATAAAAACATAAGAGCATAATATGTGACATGTTGCGTCAGACTAAATTCCATCGAGCCCACCAGCCTACCTCTGACAATGATTAGTTTGGGTCAAAAGTACCCAGCAGATCACATGAAGTAGTTCTATTTATTATTACTCACTCTCCGAATAAGAGGTGAATCTTAAGACCCATGCATGTGTTCACCTGGATGTGGCAATTTTATAACATACATGCGTATCATAACATCCCCTATATCTGCGTACATGTGTGCACAATTTTATATTGATGCACGCATGTACGTGCAAATGCCGCCTCGAGCGTGTAAGTGGGGGGAATTTTAGTAGCTACTTTGTGCAAAAACCCTTTTTCCAAGTTTGCTCCCAGTTTGCCCCAGTAAAGGAGTGGAATTCCTAAGCCCCCTAGATAACTTGCCTCCCTTTTACCCTATAAGGCCCGACCCTTAAACCCCCACTGAATAGCCTATTTTTTTTTGTTACATGGCTTATAGGCCATCCATAGTAGATGTAAAGTTATGCAATAGGGGACCCCGGTGCACGCTTGTGTGCGTAAATACACACAGACTACATGGTATAGACTCGGTCCACCCATGCCTTGCCCACGCCCTGCCCAGACCCTGCCCATGCTCACGCCTTTTTTGAACTTTTTATTTTGTACATGTACCAGAAGATTTAGCGGGGTTTAGCGTGTCGAATCATGCATGTATCTCCCAACTTTGCATGTGTAGCACTTTTAAAATCCACTAGTAAGTGAGGTCTTTCCCATGTTTACTTGGCTAATAATTATTTATGGACATTTCCACCAGAAATGTGTCCAAACATATTTTAAACATGCCTTTATTAATTGCCTTGACCATGTCCTCTGGAAATAAATTTCATAGCTTGAATGTGTTGAGTGAAAGAATATGTTCTCATTTTTTTTTGTTTTTAAATCTGCTGGTTGCTAGTTTCATGGAGTACAAACTTGTTTTAGTATCATATCAAATGGTAAATAATCATCCCCTATCTACCCATTCTACCACACTCATAATTTTATAAACTTCTATCGTTTATCCTTCATTTCCTAGCTGAAGATCCCTATTCTGTTTAACCTTTTTTTTTTTATAAGGGAATATTTCCAATCCCTTTCTCATTTTTATTGCTCTTTTCTGTACATTTTCTCTCTCTGCTATTTGTTTTTTTCAAATGGGGTGACATAATTGCATGCAATACTAAAGATGCAGTCACATTATGGATCAATACAGAGGCAATATGATATTTTTCATTTTCTTCTCTATTCCTCTCCAAATAATTCTTAACATACCATTGCTTTGTTGACCACCTTTGCATACACTAAATTAAGGATATTAATGTATTTTTCACAAGGACCCCAAGGTCCTTATCCTACATGGTAATTTCTAATATGGAACCCACCATTTGTACCTGTAGTTGGGATTGTTTTTCCCTATAATCTATCACTTTGCACTTATCCACATTAAATTTCATCTGCCATTTAGATGTCTCACAAGTTCCTTTAGCAATTCCTCACAATCCACTGCTGTTTTAACAGTTTTGTATAATTTAATGTCTTATGCAAATTTGATAACCTCACTTGCTGTTCCTTTTTTCAGAAAGGAAAAAGTTAAAGCCAGACTTAAGCAATCAGTGTTCAGCTTCCAAAGGAAAAAATGGAAGTGTATATCTCCCTGCTTTTTTTTTTTTTATTAATATCTATCAACACTATTAATTTTTTTTTCTTAGAAGAGAGCAGTACCTTGTGAACTCTAAAAGATGAATTTTAAAAGCTCGCCATGTGAATTAATTAGGGGATGCATGAATAAGTTGAGCTCTCGTATGCTGAGTGGATTTTAAAAGCTGCTCAGATATACATGTATCTCCCACAGCGCACATTTCTCCAAAGTTTTCTTTTTTTTTTCTTTACATTTTATTGGATTTTAACAAAATAAACTGATAGTATCCATAAAAGAAACATATTGGAATCTGAAGCATAATTAACACATTGCCCATATTTACCAAATTTAATATTCCAATAGACAAGTCCCCAAATTTTATGGGAGGCCAAAAAAGAAAACCTAAAAAGGTACCGAAAGAAAAAACTGTAACAATTACGGCATAAGGAGAGAATTAAAAAACCCCCCAAAAAACCCTTGTATACCTCACATAGTTCAAGTTATTACTACACATCAAGTCTCCTTATCCACAAGGAATGTCTCAAGATGGGTAGGATCTTGAAATATAAACTTATTCTTTTTATACATAACCAGGCATTAGCAGGGGAATTAAAAAAAAAAATGCTGCCCGCAGGGATAGAACTCTTGGTTTTAACAGCAAAAATTGTTTCCTCTTCAATTGGGTATTTCTAGAAATATCAGGAAATACTTGAATTTTTTGACCATAAAAAGAAACATCTTTATTTTTAAAATATTTCTGAAACACCACATTTTTGTCCTGTTCACTGCAAAAAGATACCAAGAGTGTAGCCCTGGTGGGAATTAGAGATGAGCTTTGTTTTTTCGTATCGGGGCGTATTTCGGTTCGGGCGCTTCGTCAAAAATTTCGGTTTTCGGCGGATTGTTTTTTGTCGGCACAGACCGGGAAAACGAGTCAGAAAATGAATCAAAAAAATAAAAAAACAAATCGTGAAAAAAAAACCATCCCAACCCTTCAATTTTACTTTCTTACAACCCCCCACAATCCCGATCCCTCCCCAAGACTTACTAAAAGCCCTGGTGGTCCAGCGGGGTCCCGCGAGCGATTTCTCCCTCCGGGCTGTCGGGCCTGCTACGAATTAAAATGGCACCGATGGCCCTTTGCCCTTATGATGTCACAGGGGCTACCGGTACCATTGGTCAGCCCCTGTCACATGGTAGGAGCAATGGACGGCCGGCGCCATCTTGTGCTCCTACCATGTGACAGGTGCCGACCAATGGCACCGGTAGCCCCTGTGACATAGTAAAGGCAAAGGCAATCGGCGTTTCTACGGAGCTCCTCTCTGCAGTGGTATCGTGGTCCAAGGGCACACCACTCTCCCAGGAAGTGGGATCGCTCCCTAGCATTCCCTCAACAAGAAGAGCAGTCCAGATGTATTCCATACATTAAGAAAGGTGGAAGGAAGGCCAAACGACTGCTGGCATGGTTAAAATGTGAGATAAGATAGGCTATTTTAACCAAAAATATTTTCCTTCAAAAATTGGAAGAAGGATCTATCTGAAGATAATATGAAAAAACTGACAAGTGTAAAGCATTGTTAAGACAGGCTAAGAGAGAATTTGTTCCAGGATTTATAAATGAAACCAGTGCACAAGTGCGCCCAGGGTCCCCTACTGCATAACTTTACTTCTGTTTTGGATGGTGTGTAAGTCCTAAAACAAAAAAACTAGGCTAGACTGTGGGGTTTTAAGGGTAGGGACTAAAAGGGTAAAAGGATTGCTAATTAACTAGCGAGGGTTACGAAGTC
Source organism: Rhinatrema bivittatum (assembly GCF_901001135.1). NCBI lineage: Eukaryota > Metazoa > Chordata > Amphibia > Gymnophiona > Rhinatrematidae > Rhinatrema > Rhinatrema bivittatum. The sequence continues at coordinate 404,469,529 of NC_042617.1, read as the reverse complement.
CAATCTTTACCTGGTTGAACTTGGAATAAACTGGAGAAACAGGTAATTATATCTGTGTGCGTGTCTACTAAATTCCCCCCACTTACACGGTAGAGGCAGCATTTGCAAATACATGCATGCATCTATAAAATTGTGCACACATGTACACATGTACAGCTTACTTTGTACCATGTGCACATGTATGCGAGTAGGTTATAAAATGGCCACATCCTATGGCATAAGCCGTTATACGTGCATACATGTACGCCTGTGTGCCGGTATCTAACTTACTGTTCCTGCTTATTAGTGGCATAGGATTTATTTAATGTTTGTGTACTTGCTAGGTATTTGTATCCTGGATTGGACACTGTTGAAAACAGGATGTTGGGCTTGATGGACCCTTGGTCTAACCCAGTATTACAGATTCTTAAGTTTTTAGAATTTAGTCCTATTAGGATGAAAAAAAATCCCACCATGGTTTGTTGTAAACTTGGAAATTCTAAGTATATTTTCACCAATAAAAATTGTCATTTGTTCATCCTTATGCTATTGTTTCATGTATCACTGTTTTATCAAGAGGAAAGTCTTGTCTTTCCAATCTTTGAGAATTTTTTGAAGGTGTAAATAAACATTAGCTGGTTGATATAGTGTATTTGGATTTTATGAACACATATGCAAAGGGCCCCATGAGAGACTCCTCAGGAAATTACAAAGTTATGGGATAGGAGCAGTGCTCTATTGTGGATTATTAACCAGCTAAAAGGCTGGAAACAAAATGTAGGACTAAATGGAGTGTTCCAAATAGAGAAAGGTTATTAGTGGACCCAACAGGGATTGGTACTGGGACCTGTGCTGTTTAACATATTCATAAATGATCCAAAAATGGAGACGAGTGAGGTGACCAAATTTGCAAATGACACAATATTATTCAAATCTGTCAAAATGGCAGTGGATTGTGAGGAACAGCAGAAGGACATTGTGATACTAGGGTGACTGAGCAATAGATTGGCAAATGAAATTTAATATGGAAAAGTGCAAAGTGATGCACATAAGAAAAAATAATCTTAACCAGAGGGGTTCTGATTTGGGAATTGCAAATTAGGAAAAGAACCTTGGAGTTCTTGTGGACAATACACTTAAATCCTTAGCTCAGTGTATGGCAGAAGTTATAGGAATGGAGAATAAATCTTAGAATATTATATTGACTCTGCATCAAGCCATGATGCAACCATATCTTAAGTACTGTGCATAATTCCAGTCACCACATCTCAAAAAGACATAGCAGAAAGGGAAAATATGCAGAAGAAGGTGACCAAAATGATAAAGGGAATGGAATGAGCAAAATGAGGACTATTCAGTGCAACCATTTTTTCAGAACTCTCTTCCATGAAAAAGGAGTTGGCTCATCTTAAAGCTGAATTAGCTAAAATAAAAAAAAAGTATTAGTAACCACAAAGGAATCCTCACCCACTTTACAGTATTCAGGAATCATTTCCCCATTATCACAGAAAATTCAGAAACCCTGAAAAAAGTGGTTTACAGTGGGCTCAGGTAGGATAAGACTTGTTACTCAAAGACACCCATTCTTCACAATTGTGCAGCCTACATGCCCTTCCCCTCTTAAAGAGAGTACACAGAAACCCAAGAATAAAAGGATTACATTGGGCTCTGGTAAAATAAGGCCTGTGATGAGGAGACACCCAGTCTCTCAAGTGACACAAGTACAAAATGCCTTCTCTGCATTGGATAATGAAGAAGCTCTAGCAATGGAGATTGAAATGGTATCTGAAAGGAAAGAAGAAACCCAATGCACAGAGAAATTCTATAATACAACCAAAAACCACAGTGTTCTTCTTGCCGTGACTCAACAGACACCTCAGTGTTCCCACACTCAGACGAAAAACATCTCTTGCAAGAAAAAAAGAAAAAAAAATGCAAGAGATGTTTTTCGTCTGAGTGTGGGAACACTGAGGTGTCTGTTGAGTCATGGCAAGAAGAACACTGTGGTGTTGGTGAAATCACGACAAAAAAAATCATATGCACTTTTAATAATTTTTAAAATAAGCAGATAAAAATTCTTGGGAAATAGTAAATGAGGTAAAATCAAATGCCAATACACATGAAATTGGTTGCAGCCCCTTGCGGGCAAGAGCCAAACGACTATATACATGTGAGCACATTAAAATCTGATACTAATTCCCTTAATATATAAAGAAAAAATAGTTAACAAAAATTCTTAAAGATTTTGAAATTCCTCATTATTGATGTTGATTTAGGGTACAAATATATGGTGAGGATTTGCTAGCCTAATTTGAGAGATTGATAGTTTTTCGTTACATCTGTTTGTGACAGGAAGAGACATCCTAAGTGATAAATTCAGAAGGAAATTAGAATGTCATCCCTCAAATCTCCAAGCAATGGGTGAAGAAGATAAGAAAAGTCAGCTGAATAAGGCACAAAAGAAGTCCAAGAAGAGCAGTAACTTGGAGAGAAGCTGGAAAGCTATGAGCAAAAATGCTCATAGTCTGGACAATAAAAATCCCAGAGCTAAAGGCTCTAATGGTGGAAGCAGATCTGGACAATGTTGCTTTTACAGAAACATGGTTTACAGAGTCACATGACTGGGATATGGCCATCCTTGTCTATAACCTATTAGGGAAGGACAGAGAGGACAGGAAAGGGGGAGGTATAGCACTTTATGTCAGAAGCAATATCCAAGCAATTGAAATAAAAGGGACATGGGGTAGGGAAGAATCATTATGGAGTAGCCTAAAAAAGATGATGATGCTTCCATTTACATCACTGTGGTCTATGGACCTCCAATTCAGACAGAAAAACTGGACAAAGATCTGATCAAAGACTTCAAAAAGATGAGAAAGAAAGGAGAAGTGTTGCTAGTCGGAGATTTTAATCTGCTGGATGTAGACTGGAGTATCATTTCTGTGGAATTTCTGAGAAGTAGAGAGAAAGTGCATGCCCTCCCATGGCTATACTCAAACAAATGGTAATGGATCCTAAGAGGGAGGGTGTCATTCTTGACCTAGTGCTCACAAATGGGGATAATGTCTCTAATGTCTGGACAGGTGCCCATCTGACTACAAGTAATCATCAGATGATATGGTTTGATATTGCGAATAAGATACAAAGAAGTCACATGAAGACCTGAGTTTTGAATTTCAAATATACGGACTTTGACAAAATAGGGATGTACCTGGAGGAAGAACTAGAAGACTGGGAGAAAATGGTTGTGGTGGAAAAACAGTGTACGAAATTAAAATGAGCTTTTACAAAGGCAAAACATCAATGTTAGGAAAGTAAACAAAAGCTCAAAGAAAAAGAAACCAATTTAGTTCTCAAAGGAGGTGGCTGCAAAAATAAAGGCAAAAAGAATCAGCATTCAGGAAGTATAAAGGATCCCAAAAGGGGGAACACAGAGAGCAATACCTAGTAAAAATGAGGGTGACGAAGAAAGAAATCAGAAAAGCAAAAGGTCAAATGGAAGAAAGGATTGCCCAAGAGATAAAGAGAGGTGAAAAAACATTTTTCAAATACATAAGAGAAAGAAAGAGAGCCCGAAGAGGTATAGTGAAATTGAAAGATGAGGAGGAGCAATGTGTCAAGTCAGAGAAAGAAATGGAAATATTAAACAAATACTTCAGTTCAGTGTTCACTAAAGAAGACCCTGGAGAAGGACTGTTGCTGGTTGACAAGACCATAGACTGGAATGCGTTAGACACAACTCTTTTTACAGAGGAGTATATATGGGAAGAGCTAGGAAAACTGAATGTGGACAAGTTCCACTTCATAAGAGTAGTAGCAGAGAGGAGGCTGGAAACTACAGGCCAGTAAGCCTCACCTCAGTGGTGGGAAAATTAATGGAGATGCTGCTGAAAGAAAGGATACTGAACTATATACAATCCAGTAAGCTGTTGGACCAGAGGCAGCATGGATTCAACAGAGGAAGGTCCTGTCAGACAAATCTGATTGATTTTTTTGATTGGGTAACTAGAGAATTGGATCGAGGAAGAACAATCAACGTCATCTACTTGGATTTCAGCAAAGCTTTTGATTCCATCCCTAAAATGAGAAGCTTTGGAGTGAGCATCAAGGTCGTGGCATGGATCAGAAACTGGTTGACTGATAGGAGACAGAGTGTAATGGTAAATAAAACCTGCTCTGAAGAGAGAACCGTGTTAAGTGGACTGCCACATGGATCGGGATTGGGACCAGTTCTGTTCATTATCTTTGTGAGTGACATTGTGGATGGGATAGCAGGTAAAGTTTGTCTATTTGCAGGTGATACCAAGATCTGCAACAGAATGGGCACACCTGAAGGAGTAGAGGGAATGAAAAGTGATTTATGAAAGCTTGAAGAGTGGTCAAAGATTTGGCAGATGGGATTCAATGCCAAGAATTGCAGAGTCAAGCAGTTGGGATGCAGTAATCCAAAATAACTGTATGTGATGGGAGGGGGGGAAAGGTTGATGTGCATGGACAAAGAGCGGGATCTTGGGGTGATAATCTCTGGCGATCTGAAGATGGCGAAGCAATGTGACAAGGTGATAGCTAAAGCCAGAAGAATGCTGGGCTGCATAGAGAGAGAGGAATAACTAGTAAGAAAATGGAATTGGTGATGCCCTTGTACAGGTCCTTGGGAGGTTCACCTTGAGTACTATGTTCAGTTCTGGAGCCCTTAATGCAAAAGGGATAGAATTGGAATGGAGCCGGCCCAGAGAAGGGCTACCAAAATGGTGTGGGGTCAGTATCAGAAAACCTATCAAGATAGACTAAAGTATATGAATATGTATACCCTGGAAGAGAGGAGGAGCAGGGTTGATATGATACAGACCTTCACAAACCTGAAAGGTTTTAATGATGTACAAACGTCAAACCTTTTCCATTGGAAAAAAAATCAGTAGAATTAGGGATCAGAAAATGAAACTCCAGAGAGGATGTCTCAGAACCAGTGTTAGAAAATAATTCTTCACAGGGTGGTGGATGTCTGGAATGCCTTGCCAGAGGAGGTGGTGAAAACAATGAAAGAATTCAAAAGGAAATGGGATAAATACTGTGGATCCCTAAAGGCTAAAGGATGGAATTGAAGAAAAAAGTACATGGAGTAATTTTCTGGTGTGGCGTTTACTACCCTTAACCAATAAGACTTCATACTGTTGATTAGAGATGTGAATCGGAACCGGAATCTGTTCGGATTCCGGTTCCAATTCACATGTGGGTTTTTTTCCATCGGGCCCAATCGCATTTTGTTTATCGTTTGCGCCCCAGCCGATAAACAAAAAACCCACCCCGACCCTATAAAAGTAACCCTTTAACTTCCCCCACCCTCCCAACCCCCCCCCAAAACTTTTTACAGGTACCTGGTGGTCCAGTGGGGGTCCCGGGAACGATCTTCCGCGATCTCCCACTCCGGGCCGTCCTCCTGCTCCCGGGCCATCGGCTGCCACTAATCAAAATGGCGCCGATGGCCCTTTGCCCTTACCATGTGACAGGGTATCCGTGCCATTGGCCGGATCCTGTCACATGGTAGGAGCACTGGATGACCGGCGCCATCTTGTGCTCCTACCATGTGACAGGATCCGGCCAATGGCACCGGTAGCCCCTGTGACAAAGTAAGGGCAAAGGCTATCAGCACCATTTTGAATACTAGCAGCCGACGGTCCGAGTGCAGGAGGTCGCTTCCGGAACCCCGCTGGACTTTTGGCAAGTCTTGTGGGGGTCAGGAGGGTCCCCCAAGACTTGCCAAAAGCCCCTGGTGGTCCAGCAGGGGTCCAGGAGCGATCTCCTGCACTCAGGCCATTGGCTGCCAGTAATCAAAATGGCGCTGATAGCCTTTGCCCTTACTATGTCACAGGGGCTACCAGTGCCATTGGTCAGCCCCTGTCACATGGTAGGAGCACAAGATGGCGCCGGCCATCCAGTGCTCCTATCATGTGACAGGATCCGGCCAATGGCACGGATACCCTGTCACATGGTAAAGGCAAAGGGCCATCGGCGCCATTTAGATTAGTGGCAGCCGATGGCCCGGGAGCTGGAAGATGGCCCGGAGTGGGAGATCGTGGGAGATCACTCCCGGGACCCCCACTGGACCACCAGGTACCTGTAAAAAGGTTTTGGGGGGGTCGGGAGGGTTGGGGGAAGCTAAGGGGTTACTTTTAAAGGGTCGGGGTGGGTTTAGGGGTAATTTTTGTGTGCCGTTTTCCCGCCCTCCCCCAAAATGATAAGGAAACCCCCACGATCAGTATCTTGGGGTTTTCCTATCGTTTTGGGGGAGCCCCCGATTTCTGACGATTTTGAAAATATCAACGATATTTTCAATCGTCTGAAGCCCGATTCACATCCCTACTGTTGATACAACTCCATCATTGCTCTCTGCTTCAATGACAGGAGGAAAAGTGGAATTGGATTTATACAGTGACCAATGAGGGCCCTGACTTTTACAGTCTGGGGAAACAAGTATGTTGGTAACTTGCTTGGAAGAGCACAACCTGCCATTGTAATAGCTCCTTTTCATTTAGCCCACTGTTGCTCCACCTCACCCATTTTCTCCCAGAGATGTATGGAACATCTCTCCTATGATGAGAGGTGACACAAGCTAGGGCTCTTCATCGAGAGAGAGAGAGAGAGAGAGACTCAGTATTAGACAAATATGTCACTTTCCTGTTTATATCACTGTAATGTGGTTGACCTTTAAATTCAGGGTGAGGTTTCAGGCAGTGGGTAAGGCTTGGGGGGCAGCTTAAGGTACATCATCACATGTACGAACTGCACAGTAGACACCTGTGAAGATAGGGTGTCATTTGGAGTGCTGAGAGTTGAAAGAAAAGAAGATTTATACACTGTAGAAAATGATGAATCTAGTCCTAATTTTGTACCTGAGGCAACAGAGGGTAAAGTGACTTATGTTCACTTTCTAGTACAAAAAAATAAGGCAAACAGTTTTGTCATCAAAAGTAACTTGGAGTCATAATATTTCAGAAGAAAAGTCTCCTTTTTTCCTATCTGGAACAAGCTGGATTCTAATCTTTTTGATAAATTTTAGCTCCTGGCTTTCAACAATCTCAGATGGTTACCTCAGAATACTATCAAATATATGCAGCCATTCAGTGCTATGTTGAACATTTAAGCAGGAAGAGTTCAGGCTATATGTTTTTTTGTGAATTATTGTAATATTATGTTTGCGGCTGTTATGTATGCCCTTTTAATATTGTTATCCACTTCGAATGCCTAGTACCTGTGAAGGGGTGGGCTATAAATTTCATTAAGATAATCGAAATTAAAACTAAGCAAAGTGGTCTATTTCAGACATCAACCCAATCTGGATTATTTTTGCTTTGGTTTATCGGTAAAATTCTGGATTCATTAAAAAACATGCTAATTGGTTTAACTTAGCTTTTAAAGGGAAAAAATAAGGGTAATTCATTTGTTTTATGGTCTATGGCATGAGATGCTGAAGGGCTTTGGAAAACATTGGCAGATTTGCTTTGTGCATTGGGTAGAGGTTAAGGATGATTGCTTAAAGAATTACACTTTTATTGCTTACTGGGTGATAGATATATTGCTTCCCCTTTATTTTCTAAAGGGACCACAGAAGAATGATCACCATCTGTTTGAAGCTTGATTTCTTAAATACTCAGATGTATGTAAATCCCTGTCAATAAAACTACAGAGTGTTAGGGAGTGAGCATGCCTGTATTTTAAGGGCTGCATCATATTAATAATACTGGCAAATGAGGGCAATATGTACATTGAAATGACATTCCTTTTTAATATAATGTTGCATGAATTCATGACTATAGAATTAGTATTTCATTTTAAAATATAAAGTAATGTTGTTGCTATGTTAGTCCACTTGAATAAAGAGAAATAAAGATCAATAAACAAAAAAAATTATATAAGAGAATGCTTTATAATTTAAAGGTATAAAACAAGGGCTTATATACTAAGGGGTAGATTTTAAGACCGGGTGTACATGTGCGCGGGCTACCCGGCGTGCACACATGAACACCCGATTTTATAACATGCGCCCGCAGGCGCACGCATGTTATAAAATCAGGGGTCAGAGCACGCAAGGGGGTGCACAATTGTACACCTTGCGCAAGCAGAGCCTGTGCTGAGCCACTCTGCCTTCCCCCGTTCCCTACCCCTCCACTCCACCTTCCCTTCCCCTACCTCCCCCGCCCTTTCCCTCCTACCTGAAGTAAGATGCGTACGCCGGCCATTGTGCCGGGAACCTCTGACCCCGCTCCACCTCAGACCACTCTACCCTGCCCCCTCCCACTGACTACCCTTTTTTAAAATGTAACTACTTGCATACTATCTATAGCAGAAGCAAGTTACACAGTTGTGAGATCCCAGTGTGCGCTAGTATGCATAACTGACTTCATGGGTGTAGTCCCAGCCCACCAATGCTCAAATCATGTCAAATCTTCACTGATGTGTACTGTGCTTTTCATACGTCTCACTGTGCATGTAAAACAGGCCCAAAACCCTAGACCACCACCAAAACCTCACCTCGAGTTACTAGCTGACCCTCCTATAGTGGTATAAAGAGTTGACTACTATGTGTGTCACCCGAGAAGTTCTCTCTCTGTCTATCTCTCTCTCTCTCTCGCTCACACCCCACTGTGGGCATACTGCACAGCTTAATGCCAAGAAAAAAAAAGGTGTAGTTATTTCTGGTAGAGGTGTGCATTCGTTCCCTTCGAATTGGTAATCTTCAACGTATAGGGCTATATTCGTTGTATTCGTGGGGAAGCGAAACGTATCGTGATTCCCCACGAATACAAAAATTCTTTGCTGAATTATTCGGCCATCTAAAGGAGCCAATTTAAACAAACCCCCCACCCTCCTGACCCCCCAAGACTTACCAAAACTCCCTGGTGGTCCAGCGGGGGATCTGGGACCCTTCTCCTACACTCACACCCTTGGCTTCCGGTTTCAAAATGGTGCCAATAGCCTTTGACCTACTATGTCACAGGGGCTACCGGTGCCATTGGTCAGCACCTGTCACATGGAAGGAGCAATGGATGGCCGATGTCATCTTGTGCTCCTACCATGTGACAGGCCAACGGTCGGCCCCTGTGACATAGTGAGGGCAAAGGCTATCGGCTGCCAATGACAGGTGCTGACCAATGGCACTGGTAGCCCCTGTGACATAGTAGGTCAAAGGCTATCAGCACCATTTTGAAACCGGCAGCCAAGGGTGTGAATGCAGGAGATGGCTCCCGGACCCCCCCGCTGGACCACCAGGGAGTTTTAGTAAGTCTTGGGGAGGTCAGGAGGGTGGAGGGTTGTAGTTAATTTAATTTTAGCCAGGAAACGAATAAGAATTAATGTATAAACATATTGGGGGCCCCCCCCTTGCCGAATGCAACGTATCTGCCCCCCGACGAATACGAATCCCGAATGCAACATATGGCGTCCCTCTGCTCATCGCTAATTTCTGGTGTTAAAAGTATGTGATAATGCCCCTCTTTGGACCATCTTTGGATTTGGGCAAAAGATTATTTGTGATATTTGAACATTGCTTTTTAGATTTTTCAAGATATATAGCTTTATATGTAGAGAAACAAACAGGGTCATTCATCAAAATGCTTTATGGCCCTAATGCCCATGATAACACATGTGATATTTTTTGCAATGCAAATGCAAATTTTTTACATTTATTCAGAGGGTGTGATTGGGCAGGACACTGATGGTATCTCAGCATCTGAGATGCCTTCTTCAGGGGCCAAATTCTGTATGAAATTTTGTACTATATGCCTGTCTCAGTAAGGTATAAAGGTTTATTTGGACAGCTGTAGTTGCAATAACAATTTAGTATCTTCCTTTACTCCTTGTTTTGATATACACACTATTCATTTACGGCCAGATTTTTAAATGTCCAGCACACATAAATTCCGGCCTTTATGAGCGTGGCCGGGCCTTATGCATGCCGGGCAAATTTTCCAAGAGGCCCAGCCACGTGCGTAAAGGCCGATACTCGCTCAAGAGCCGGGCCTCTTGGAAGGGACGGGCCTGGGGGCGTGTTTGGGGAGGGGTGGGGCGGGATGAGCTGGGACAGCTGCATTCATTGCTGTCCCGGAGCCTCGCGCGCCAGCTGGCTGCTGGCACATGCAATTTACTTCAGATTGGGTCCTGAATTAAGTTCCAGGAAAAAAAACAAAAGGGAAAAAGGTAGGAATTAGGGGTTGGGGAGGAGAGGGGAAGGGAAGGGAAGGGGAAGGGGAAGGGAGATTAGGGTAGGGGGAAGGGAAGTTCCCTCCCAGTCTGCTCCTTAATTGCACACGGCCCAATGATTTTATAACATGCACGTGCCGGCGTATGCATGTTATAAAATCGGCGAGTCCATGTATTAAAATCTACCCCTATGTGTTTTTTGAGCTTCCCTTTATTTGTAATATTGTAAAATATTATATGTTATGTTTAGAATGTAGACAGAATTTGCATATGAAATACAGGAAAAAAATCCTTTTTCATTATATACTTTAGAATTTTGTATGACTAATATATTCTATTCTGTGAACAATTATTTGTGCCTTCATATTAACAAAGCAAATGATGCCATTAGATTTTTTAATTGAGATTTAACAGTATTAATAAAAATGAAAGCTAATGGTGATTACAAAGCTCCATTGAGTGCCTGATCTACTAAGGTTTTTGTTACATTCTGTGTCTATGGGGGAAACACTGAGTGAATCAGGCCCTAAAAGTTGCATTGTTATCTTTTTAGGGAAAGGCCTTCCATTTTGAAATTAAGAATGTGAAAGATCAACTTACTATATATCTGTGTGTGTTAACCTTTCCCATCTGTTCTAGTTGAATATTCAAGGCAGCCTGATTGGAAAGAGTCTACATGGAGATACAGAATAGAAGTCTAAGACAAAATACAATAACTGCTATTCCATTTTATTCATAATGCACCATTCCATAAAACATATGAACATAAAAAGATAATGTAATTATAACACCAATAAAAAAAACTATATAATACCAAATACTATAGTCCTAAAATATCTACAACAGAATAAAAGCAATAATATCAATAGAATAATATCATATAAGAAAAATCAGTAGTGTCAATGATATGTGTAGTCAATGATATAATCCTTCATAATACTTATGGACATTAATTGGATGAATTCAGTTGGTCAGAATCTTCAATTCACAATAGAATGTAATCAATCTCAAATTTTATTTCTTGACATTTTAATTTATAAAAAGGTAATTATTTAGAAACTACACCCTATCAAAAGTTTCAGATAAAAACAATATTTTCAGATTTGACAGCTTTCATTTATACAGTCCACGTTCCAATTTACAATTCAGACAGAAAAAAGAACAATTTTTATCACATGAGGAAGATTTATATGGCAGTCTTCTACAATGAGGATATCCAGTTAAGGTGATAAAACCAGCAAATAAGCACACATTCAATTCACTTAGAGAATGGCTTCTGATGAACACAGAAAAATCTAAGCCTTCTCATTTAGTGTGTACCATAAAATATACAGTAAGCGCTAAGGCAATTGCCTCATAATTGATAAACATTGGCACATTCTGCAATTACATTCAATATTTCAAATTACACTGATCATTGCATTTATCAGAGGACTCAGTTTGAAAGATATTTTAGTTAAGCCTTTTTTTAGTTCAGCGCTGTTTGATATCCCATCTCCCGCAGGTCACTTTCTGTGTGGTGAGTGTGATTCTGTGTATTGACAAATGTGGCAAGAGCCTGTAACTAACTGAAATTTTCAGCTAAAGAACAAAACTGATTGTACTTCATCTTTTGTTGTGCAGTATGATCATATGCCCGGGTCTAAAGGTCTTTGTCGGCAGAACAAAATGAATGGTAAAAATCCAATTAAACACTGGAGCTGCCTCACAACAACAATAACAAAAAAATACAAGCACTTATTGTGCAGCACTGCCTTGATCACTCAAATGTGTTTACAGATCGATGGTGTATCATCGATCAAGTGAAGAGTTCTCCAAATGGAGGAGATTGACAGTCACATCTCAATTATTGCAAACAATTTTGGATACATAAATTACAAACAGTAGTTCCTCTGGGGTTAAACCAAGAAGTTAAATAGTACACTGTAATTTGATATGCAGTAACATTACAGACATGTGTGTTTCACAGTTATTGATGATCAAAACCCGCTTGTCAGTGGTTTCACCAGGGACATTGGTTAACTGAGAATTATGTCACAGAAATCAATGCAATAAAATTCACAAGTAAGGTTCTAACTTCCGGTCTATTAAAAATTGGCTATAAAATGCTTCAGATGCTGTACAGGTTTGTAATCTTAGACTTGTGATAGATGCTGTTATCCTCTTTTGTAATAAGTTATTTTTCATAAAGTTTTTTTACCCCTGTTTATAAATGTTTTTATTGTTGAAGGTGAAAAAACATTTATTTATTTATTTATTTATTTATCGAGTTTTATATACCATCTTTCAGTTTCGCCATCACAACGGTTTACAAAGTTTTGATGTTTAACAGAGTGTTCCAAATTCGTATGCTTCTTAAATTCATACATTTGTTAACATCATTATCTTATTCGTAATAAACATAGCTTGTTTGTAAATTGTGCAGGTTATAATACTTGTTTTGGATTGGGTCTGCATGTTTATGAGGACTGATAGTGAGGGAGGATGACGTATAGAGTCATAGGTTGTTTTGGTAGGCTTTGGGGAACATCCACGTTTTTAGTTCTTTTTTGAAGGTTTTTATATTATGTTGTGTTCTCAGTTCAGTTGGGAGGGAGTTCCATAGTTCAGGGCTTCCAAGAGATATGGCTTTCTTCCGAGTTGAGGTAAGTTTGTGACGAGCTGGTGGAATTTTTAATAGACATTTGTTAGCTGAACGGAGATTTCGGTTTGGTGAGTGGAGTTTTATGGATGCACTTAGCCAATTTGTTTGTTTTTCTTATATTATTTTGTGTATTATGGATAGTATTTTATAGTCTATCCTGTATTTTATTGGGAGCCAGTATAGTGATATAAGAGTTGGAGTAATGTGGTCGTATTTTTTTGTTCCTGTGAGTATTTTGGTGGCTGTAAGTATGAGCCTGAAGACAATAAACTGAAATTCCCCTGAAAAGATAAAAATTTGAAACATGGCCCGTGTCAGGACTGTCTTCTATATCTGGACTAGAATGTTGAGGAAATCATATCACAAAAGATAATGTTGGAAAGATATCAATGGGCTTCAAAGATAAGTCTTTTAACTGCAAAATAAAAAAAATATATATATAAATAATTTTTTGCACAATTAAGACTGATGGATTATAGAGAAGGCTAATGAAGGCCCACTAGAATAGTGGTGCCTATTATGGGGGTCTTTTCTATCTGGGTATTTGGCCTTATGATACAAGAGGTTAATACACAGCATTGTCTATAGTTTATCTGGAAGTTTGTGGCACTCTACCTTTTGGTTTGTCATTATAACCCTGGCATAAAATCCATATTTGTAACTTAAATTTAAATAGTGACTGATCCAAAGTTAGACGAATGTTGAAAGGGAGTGAATTCCATAGGAAAGGTATCACACAATAAAAGGCCCAGTGTTGGGTTTAATTAGGAGAGCTCTTCTAACTGAAGGAAGCCGCTGAAGAGGTACTCTGATAGGTAGCTTGTTTCCAATCCATGAACTGCCGTGAAAGCAAGCAATGAAATCTTAAAGCAGGAATGTCAGCAAATTTGTAGCCATTGCAGGCTCTCCTTAATGGAAGTGCAGCTGGACTGCCTGGGATAATGTGGATTCTAGGCCCCAGACTTTCGCTCTTCCTCCTCCTCCTTCTCCTCTGTCCACCTTTCCCCTCCTTTTTATAAGTCTATTGGGACTCAGGGATGGGGGAGGGAGTGGAGTTGAGGCAGATATATTTTTGGTCCACAAGTACCACTGAACTATTCAGCTAGAGCCTTACTGCTGGTTGGTTCAGAGGGACAGGGAATGAAGGGAATGAGCGGGCCAGAATCTTGGCTAGAAAAGAGGGGGTTGGGCCCTCCCCACATCCTTTTATCACTCTGAGGGTTGCCCTGTCTTCTAGTATTTCTGTTTTTGTACTGTTCCCTGTTCACCTTTTGTGATTTAGTCTTGTTTGTTGCAGGCAGGTGAGGTGGGTGTACCCTATCTTTGGATCTTTGTAGAGACATTGGAACTGTCTATTCCTTGATGAGGCAGTATTCGGGGTGATTGGGTACAATCACTCTGAGCATAGGCATCATGCTGGCCATGGCAGGAGATCTGGGCATAACTATGAATATTATATGGCTATAAGTCAGTAGGCCTAGGGTAGGCCATCTTGGTGGGCATGGCAGATATCCTGCCAGGGCAGACTTTGGTGGGATGGAGTGATAGGATGTTGCTGAAGTTGTTGTTGCCTGGGTACTGTTATGTTGATAATAAAGCCGTGGCATCTGACTTCTTCAATATGTCCGTATTCTGCTTGCAAGAGCATGGTATGGAGTGAGATGAGTAACCCAGAGTACTTTTGTTATAACAAAAGATATTTAATCTCTAAATCTGCAGGCGGGTAGTATACTGTGCATGATGCTGAGCTTTGAATCAGTTGGGGTTTATAGATAACTTTTTAAGTCAAACTGATAAAGACTGGTAATATTCAAAGGCATTTCCACTAGCAAGCCAGCATTTCACCTGCAAAAATGGACTGTTATAAAATTGCCCACCTGATGTGTGAGTAAACTTGAACACATATAGCCTATGGAAGTAATTTTAAAAGGAATTTACTTGCCTAAAACTGGGTTTACTAAGCTAAACTGTGCAACTGTGCAGCAGATATTTATGCTATACATTCATCTAAACCGCATTTATGTATGATTTATATGTTATACGTTATATGTTAACTGTCTACTCATATCTTATATTAGATGTGCTATATAATTTGTAATGTTACTTTCATCATCTATTATTTGTAATATTATTATTATTATATCATATTATTTATCATATTTCATTCAACTGTTCCTCTTACCATGGTTTACCCTATATATATTATTATATATCTTATATATTTTATCTCATATATATCATTTATTTTATTTATTTATTTAAAACTTTTTTATACCGGCATTCGTAGGACACATCATGTCGGTTTACAAATAACTGAGAAAGGAAATTACAATGAACAGGGGAGGGGGTTAACTGGAGGATATGCAAAAATATAGGAGAGGAGAGTCAACAGGCAGCATTAAAACTATTTGCATTCAATTAGAATTAGATATGCAAAGGAATTAATGTACAAAGTTAAAGGGCATGTGCACTTGAGACACTTTATTGCCTCAGGTACAAACTTAGGGCCTCATTTACTAAGCTGTGGTAGTTTTCCTAGAGGGGAAAATACTGCAGGATTTACTAAGTGCCAGGACGTGCACTGCTTCTTTGTAGATACTGCATCTTTTTCCTCCATTGGTAAAATACTGTCAGAAAAATACCACAGAATTGCTTGCCGCCTAAATTCTGTACAGTGGTGGCCCTGAGATTGTGAGACCACAGTGCCTTAAAGGGCCTGATTGGCCCCAATTTATACCACCCCACCAATTGAGTCAAAGTTCTTGAAGGTGACTGAAGTGAAAAAAGTTTTTTGACAAATATCTCTGGAGACAGCCACATCCCAACACCGTTTTGATTAAAATTTGACCCTCCCCAGAGACTGGCTCCCACCCCTCACATTAGTCCATCATTTAGACCTTTCCTGGACTTACCAAAATATCCATGGTGGTTTAGTGGGCAACCGGAGCACCCTCAAGGTTCTGTATCTGGTGGCTGCAAAGACAAGCTTCTGGCCAGCTGGTGCATTTTGGAAAATGGCTGCACCAGGCCCAGAGCCTAGGGGGAACTCCATGCCCACACTAAACCACCAAAGCTACTTTGGTAAGTCCAGGGGAGTCTGGTGGGTTGATAGGCCATCCTAAAGGAGAGGTTATTTTTTAATCAAAGGGGAGGGATTGGGGTTGGGGTAGAGTCTCTCCTTGTAGTATTTTTCTCTTTGGCCCTTTCCAGGGGGGGACAGAGGCAGAAGGGCAGGGGGTATATAGAGACCCCAGGGAACTTTGACATACTTGATGGGAGGGAGTTAGTCGGGGCCAATTGTCATCTTCAAGGAATGACCCCAGGAGTATTGGGACATGTGTTAGTGTCCTGATGCTCCCAAGAGAAGTTAGCTAAAACTTAAGTTACAGCTAACTTTGAGTCAAATAATGCGACTTTCAATTTTTTATACAAGCCACATTATTTGATTTGCATGTTTTAGGGTAGTAATGAACTGATAACAAAGCATTTACATGCTAAACAGGATAATGCACGGTATTTCAAATACAATGTATTATCTCTGCATTAGGCCATTAACTGCATGGTTAATGGCCTAAAATAGCTTGGTAATTGAGGCCCTGGTATTGTAAACCCTCTGGGAATAAGGAAATATCTACCATATCTGAATGTAATTCACTTTGAAGTGCCAAAAAGGCAGAATATAAATAAAATAAATAAATAAATATGGAGAGGGGTGGGGCTCTGACGAGGTTGTGTGATTTACTCAACGAAGAGGAAGCCAGGCCTGGATTTGTCAATAGGCACACTAGGCCTCTTCCTAGGGGGGCAAAAATCTTGGAGACAGCAGGCTGGTTGAAGATTTACTGCCTCCAGCTGTGCTGAAACTCATTCAGCAGAGAATAGTCCTCTGCTTCCTGATCCAGTCCTTCCCTTCCCAGGCAGCATGCAGAGAACAAAATGGGAGGGGGTGATGAGCCTGGAGCACAGAGGGGATCATGGGATGAGAAGAGAGGCCGAGGGATGAAAGTGGATCAGATAGGGGGAGAGGGCAGTGTTTGCATGTGTGAGACAGAATGGATTGACGCTGGTGTGTGTATGCTAGATTTAGGGGTTAGAGAGGAGTTATAAGGGCGAGCAAAACTTCTCTCCATATCCTAGCCCCCCCCTCCCCAAAATGTCCTACTCTCTTTCCCCATCCCAGAACCTCCATCCCTCCTCCTCATTTCCTTCCATCTCAGATTCCCAATTTCCTTCCACATCTCCCATCCTCCCCATCCCCATTACTTTCTACCTCTCCTCAATCCATCCCCAGTCCATGTTCCTTCTCATACTCCTTCCCCATCCTCAGTCCTCTTTCCTTCTCATACTCCTTCCTCTTATCCCCAGTCCTTCACCTTCTCCTCACCCCATTCCTAGTCCTCCTTCCTTCTCCCCATCCCTGGTTCTCTCACCCTCTCCTCTTTTTGCCCATTCCTGAGATCTCATCCCTGCACTAATACTTAAGATTCCTTTTTCTCACCCAATAAAAAAATAAATTATGCATATATAAGCAAGGTTGGAAAATGACTTAATCTTTATAATATGAAAGATGGGAATGTTTGCCAATGTGCTTCAGGATTGCCACAGGATCTATGCCTGAGCTGTGGGACTGTGCCTTTCACCTCCTGCTCCCTGTTGTCTGATCTTACTTGGGAGTTGGGGGGGGGGGGGGTTGCAACTGCAGCAACAGTGCCTAGGGGTGGCAAACTCCTAAATCTGTGCCTGGAGGAATTGGTGCATGATGCAACTTTCAGGATGTAACTGATGTTACTCATATGGGGAGGGTGGGTTGTGCATCCAGCTGTAAATCGTCTTGTGCTATAGAGGATTTTAGTTGGTAAGATTTACTGCATCACACATTAAGTGACATTTTTGGGTGCACATTACACTTTTATTGAGTTATAAGTAAAAAATTGTTAGCATGAGTCTTATTGCATAGCGCCCTTTGTACATAATTATGTTGGTACGTTGGATTCTGAAGCTTCGTTTAGCATGTGTGCAATTTTGGGTTGGTTACCTGCAGTAAAGTCCAAAACTAGGGTGTTATCAGTACATTGGACCTATAGTTACTCTTTACGGTTCTCAGTATTTGGCTTATAATTGTAACCTACTGCATTTGTAATAAAAGTCAAATCTAAAGTAATTTGGTAGATGTTAAGAGCATTATCATGTGCTGACAATGAAGTGCTTGGATTTAATGCTATGAATAAATCAGTTGCATTCTTGGCACTGAAAATACATATGGTAAAAAACAAAATTGATTCTAAATTTTGTCATAAAGCATGAGTAATTCACTTTCGGCTCATCAACACATTGTTTAAATTGCCTTGGTTTTCAGATTGGTCTTATTCATTCCTATAAAACTTCCTAGATTGAGTGCAATCTGATTGGTTCATAATAGCTTCCTAAGGAGTCATTTAATCTATGGGAGTTTCACAGTTTTAATAGAAACGATGCTAAACAATGTAGTAAATTGTCCAATTGTCTACTAGGGGTTTGCAGGCCAAAAAATAGAGTCATTTTATTTCTTTTCTTTAGGGGTATAAATTCTGTTTACTCAGAGGGTTTTGGGGTTTTTTTTTTTTCATCTTTTTAGGTTTTGGAAAATAGTGCATGCTATTCAGAAACAGCACACAGAGAGGATAACTTTCAAAGAACTGCGCATGGCAGCATATACATATGCATATAGCTAGGTGCAGATTTACAATGGAGTTTTATAACCCACGTATATCAGATACATGCATATTATAAAATACGATGTATTACTATCCTGCAACATATGTGCGTATGTATGCTTATGCTTGAATACATTCAATGTATGTAAAACATGAACTTTTCCTACATATTTAAAAAAAATGCCTGCTGGACCCGTAATGCCTAGAGTAGCCAGCTATCACCTTCTTGAAACAGGGCATCTTGGCTGTTCTGGGATTGTCCATGCTCTGGTGTATTTTCTGGCCAAGTGGAAGGATACTACATTTTGCGCCGCCATTTTGCAAAATGGCGGCGCAAAATGGCGCCGGCTGAAGACAACACGATTCGATTGCAGGAGGTCATTCCGGACCCCCGCTGGACCCCCAGGTAATTTAAGGCATTTTGGGGGGGTTCGGGAGGGTGGGGGATTTATTTTAAAGGGTCGGGGTGGGTTTTAGGGTGTTTTAGTGTGCCGGTTCACGATTTTAGCGATTTTAATGATATTTTAAAAACCCAAACGGCGACGATACGATTCCCTCCCCCTCCCAGCCAAAATCGATCGTTAAGACGATCGAGGACACGATTCACATCTCTAATAAAGAATTTCTCTCTTTCTCTCTCACTCTCCCTCACCCTAAAAATTGGTAAAAACCTGTATAGACACTTCTCAGCTGGCGATGGAGAAATACCACAGGTGCAATAAATTAAATGTGCATTACACTAAAATAGCACACATTGCATTATCTGGAAAATTACCCTAACCATGCCCCATTTTTTTTATAACAGGGGCTATTCTTGCAAAATTTATAGCAAAATGAATCTAGGCCTTAGAGATTTAACTGAAGTAGTACTGTAATGCACATTAAACAATATATACCACATGATAGAGAACTATTGAGGTGATATCATGCTATATGCACCATATTTTGCATCTCCCTACCCTTTTACCCTTCCCTATTACAATAACATTTTTTTGCATGTGATTTGCATGCAGGAATAATGAAAATACATGCAGGTGGGAAAATACATGAGGTGGGAGCCCAGGACCCTAATGCAGTGCCCAAGGCTCCTGCTGCACATTTAAAGTTTTGTCTCCACCCCCAGAAAAAAACCTGTTCTTTTGTTCCTCAGGGTTTGGCCACGAGACAAAAGAATGTATCATAGAGCCATGGCATTTTTTGGGGAAGGGGCCCCACTATCTCGGTGACAGCCCCCACTGAGATAGTGGGACCTCTCCCAGAAAAATATATTATGACTTAGTGGCTCTAGACCTTAGGTCCTCAATTGAAAAGCTCAGTTTTTTTGAATATTGGTCTCCTGGTGAAACTTGGACTCTAAATTTAGGGACACAGCCCTAGTAAATTTTTAGCAGTCCAGATCACAAAGATAGGCACCTAAACCCTATGAGATTTGATGTCTATGTATCTTACTAAACTAAATCATTCTCCACAGCCTATACTTAACCATTATATATAAATTAGTATCATGAAACCCACATAGAAAACTGAAATGGATAAAATATATACATATGAACACAATGAGGTCACATTTATTAATCTGGAGAGCAAAAATATAGCCAAGTTATCCATGTACCGTAACTTTATACAGGATATTAAGCAAACTTTAGCCAGATTAGTGTACTACTGAAAATACTTGGATGACTTTACCTGGATAAAATTATGTCTATATTTAGGACAGCATTTTCCCTGACCAAACTTAACTGACTATGTTTATTTGACTAGTGCTGAATATCCAGCACTAGCTGGATAAATTTTGGACATGCCTCCACAATGATCACATTGAGTCCCTTTTTTTCTGACTAAATTTTAGCCAGGTAATGACTTACTCAAGTACAATTTCACCATTGACAGGGATGGGAATTTCAAATCTCAGGTTTTGCCTGGCTAACTACAATTTAAAGCATAGTTTCATTTGTTTTCAGTTAGCATTTCATGGGTTTGATCTTTTTTTGTACCTTTTTCTATTAACCTTTAGCATTTAAACTGTCATTTCTACATCTATGCAAAATAGCTTATATTATAGCCTGAATCCTGAATGAAACAATATGATTGATGATGCAGGTAAATCCCAGTCAAGAACATATTCATTTACCTTTCATTACATATTATCTTTACTATCACTCAAAGATCCTAAGAGATTATGTTCTCTCTCCAATGAATATCAGCTATATGGTCTATCCACAATTCATTTTGACAATGATCCAGTGAGACTCTCACTACAGCTTTTCATAGAAGTCCATTCATTCTCTCCATGGGAAGAAGAGGCAAGTTGTTTGTGTAATCAGGCCAAGTAAAGCATACCTCTCAGGTGATGCAGAAGCCTAAACCATTTCCCATATGTTCTTCAATAAATGAAGTTACAGCCCAGAAATTTCCTTCCCTAAAAATTAGGTTATATTTATTACATCTTGTTTTTGAAATAAGTTTTCACTTTTCTAGGCCAAAATCTCAAAAAAAAAAAAAAATAGCAGGCTTATTTTTTTCCATGCTAGAGAGTCTGCAAAGCTTTTCAGCAATAAGAGCTTCCTGGTTGCTTTAGTAGTGATATTCATCTCATTATTGACTCACCTAAACTTTAAATAACTAGATTGTATTACAATGGTGCAGCAACAGAGGCAAATAATAAAGTTGGCTATTGTTAATGTGTTTTTTTTTCCAGATTCTTGCTAGTATGTTATGATTTAATTTAGGTTGCATTTAATAGGGATGTGAATCGTGTCCTCGATCGTCTTAACGATCGATTTCGGCTGGGAGGGGGAGGGAATCGTATTGTTGCCGTTTGGGGGGGTAAAATATCGTGAAAAATCGTGAAAAATCGTGAAAAATCGAAAAATCGAAAAATCGAAAAACCGGCACATTAAAACCCCCTAAAACCCACCCCCGACCCTTTAAATTAAATCCCCCACCCTCCCGAACCCCCCCCAAATAACTTAAATAACCTGCGGGTCCAGCGGCGGTCCGGAACGGCAGCGGTCCGGAACGGGCTCCTGCTCTGAATCTTGTCGTCTTCAGCCGGCGCCATTTTCCAAAATGGCGCCGAAAAATGGCGGCGGCCATAGACGAAAAAGATTGGATGGCAGGAGGTCCTTCCGGACCCCCGCTGGACTTTTGGCAAGTCTCGTGGGGGTCAGGAGGCCCCCCACAAGCTGGCCAAAAGTTCCTGGAGGTCCAGCGGGGGTCAGGGAGCGATTTCCCGCCGCAAATCGTTTTCGTACGGAAAATGGCGCCGGCCATACGCGTATGGCCGGTGCCATTTTCCGTACGGAAAATGGCGCCGGCAGGAGATCGACTGCAGGAGGTTGTTCAGCGAGGCGCCGGAACCCTCGCTGAACGACCTCCTGCAGTCGATCTCCTGCCGGCGCCATTTTCCGTACGAAAACGATTCGCGGCGGGAAATCGCTCCCTGACCCCCGCTGGACCTCCAGGAACTTTTGGCCAGCTTGTGGGGGGCCTCCTGACCCCCACGAGACTTGCCAAAAGTCCAGCGGGGGTCCGGAAGGACCTCCTGCCGTCCAATCTTTTTCGTCTATGGCCGCCGCCATTTTTCGGCGCCATTTTGGAAAATGGCGCCGGCTGAAGACGACAAGATTCAGAGCAGGAGCCCGTTCCGGACCGCCGCTGGACCCGCAGGTTATTTAAGTTATTTGGGGGGGGGGTTCGGGAGGGTGGGGGATTTAATTTAAAGGGTCGGGGGTGGGTTTTAGGGGGTTTTAGTGTGCCGGCTCACGATTCTAACGATTTATAACGATAAATTGTTAGAATCTGTATTGTATTGTGTTCCATAACGGTTTAAGACGATATTAAAATTATCGGACGATAATTTTAATTGTCCTAAAACGATTCACATCCCTAGCATTTAATATTTCATACTGGAAACAGCTTGTTACATTTTATGAGTAGAGTTTTAATTCTTCATACTGTGTATTGCATGCAGTACTCAGATTGACTTCTCTGAATCTATGGAAACACCAAAAATATCTGTGGATTGTTTTAGAATATTGTTTTGAATAAGACATATGTGACCAGGAATATATTCTAGTCATCCAGTTCTCAGTTTTTATTTGGTAGGGCCTGGGTGATCAGAGCATGCCCTTGTGTTGAGCAACTAGATAGTATGAGTGAGCTGCTGGCAGAGGAAGTAGAAACAGCTAAAAAGAAATTGGATCTGGCTTGCAAGTTTTGCCAGGCCTCAATACTTATTGAAGGAAGTTATTCTGTTTAATTTCATCAAAATGTTGCTGACTAGGCTACCTGTATCAACCATTTAGGTGAGCAGTGCAACGCTCCTATAGAGGGTCATGGAAAAAATCAACATTGAGTTGCATTGTTGGAAGACTCAGTGTAATGCCTAATGGGAGAGTACAGAGACTATATTAGGCTATGAACTAGCTTTGCAAATGTAGCCAAAGTACCCGTGAATAGAAATTAAGTACTGAGGGATTAAGCACAAATGCAGTTGTAATGAATCCAAGAGTCATGCAACCCTTAAGACTTGGGTGAGCCCTTAGTTCAGCTAGTGTAATACAGGTTTGTGTGAGGGAAAGGTAACCATTCAAATGCAGGCCCTCTCTCTGAGGGGTCTGAAATGGCCATTCCCCTGAGAGTCTATATATTCGTTTTCTACAGAGAGCTTGGAAAGCAGTCCCTTTAGGTTTTCTGAGAGGAGGTAGAGTGGAGTTTTTCTGGAGTTGTTTTTTCAGGCCCAGTCAGGGGAGCCAGACAAGCCCTGCTTTGGTGGTCCTGAAAGGGTCGGGAGAGGTTTCTTCTTCCAGTCCATTCACTGGTTGGTTGGAAATTTCACTCTGGGTCTGATTTTCAGATTTTAAGTGGTAGGAGTTTCATTGGACACCTTGGCCTTTCTTGTAAGCAGGGAATGTGGAACCCTGTGTCTGGCACATCCAGGGATAGGGAAGACCTGCCCTTGAAGTGGTGGTGACCCTTTATGAGGAGGAGCTCTGGTGTTAAATTCTGTTGTGGAAAATAGACTCTGATTTCAAGATCCAGGAGGAAGTTTTGGCTGCCCTCCCTTCCTGTTTGTAGCAAAGGCAGCTGCTTGCTTCAAGGGGATCTCTCCCATCAGGGATCTAGAAAGAAGAAATAAAAAGACTGTGAAAGAACAAAAGATAACCCGAAGATCTGATAACCGTAAGTAAGGAAAACAAAAAATCACTGTGGACACCCATCTGGTGTTTCACTACCATGAGGAAAAAGAGAGAAGATTTTCTGTCTTTGTAATAGAGTTTTATCATTTTTATCAGATTGCTAGGGGTTTTTTGACCAGTCTAAAGAAACCCTGCCTATCTGGGAGCTCCATTTTAACTAAGACAAGAGAGTGGATGTTTCCCAGGCCCTGATATGTGAGTCCTGCACAAATAGAGGAAAAAGAGACTCTAAGAAAACAAGAAACATCTGTGGTGCTACAGTTTGAGTTATTGTGCCATTCATCACCATTGTTTGAACAATAAAGATTAATTTTGGACACTAACACAGTGACTCCTGAATATTTCACACTCACCACACCCACCAAGAGGAAAGACAAAGGAAAAAGGAATATGTAAAAAAGTCATCCCTGTCACATTGGGCCCTGGAAGTAAATCTCTCCCCCCCCCCCCCCCCTCCACCTTAAAAGATTCAGCTCTGGAAGTAAGAGAGATTGTGAAAGAACTAGCCAGTGAGTGGTTCCAGCCCTGAAGAGAAACACATTCTTTTATGGCACTACTCATGCAGGATAGGAACAGCGGGGTGGGGTTACATAAAATGACACCCAGCGTGGGGCTAGGAAATGTACAGGGAGAGAATTGTGACAATTTGGATTTGAAATCTTCTGTTTTACAACTTTTGGTGCTTTGATGCACTTTGAGAAAATTTGAGAAAAAAATCCTCCATAAGTAGAAATGGACTAAAGATGGACACCGGCCTGCCTATAGGGGATGAGTCAAGCCTAAAATCCCTCCTGCTACTCACCCAGGGGTGGTGATATTTATATCAAGGCACACAGAGCTGGTACAGGTCCACAAGGAGTTCCCATTGACATCAGCACAGGAGGAGCTGGGATAAGTGCTGGGAGGTCCTGGTGATTTCAGCTGGGAATGGAGTAGGTACTTGCTTTGGTTCCCTTGCACCCAGCTAGGGAAGAAATAAGAAGCCATATGCCTGCCCAGTGGTCCAGTCCTTGGTGGTGGAATTTAAATCACCTGGTGAAGAGCGACAGTGTTGGCACGATTGCGCACCTGAGAACATCCCCACTGCTCCTTCATATCTGCTGACCTATGTGTCTATACTGATCCTCACTCTGCTATCATGGGACAGGAGGCCGGTTGGAGGAGAAAAGCTGCCGCAATGCAATCACGCACCAAGGGAGAGAAGGTCAGCATTTTCTTCCACCTGGAGTGCATTCCCTGTTGCTGCTGGGACTCAAAATGCCAATGGAAGAGAGCCATTGGAGTGGCCCAGAGCCACTTTAGAGGAGGAGCATAGATAGAAGCAGCACGATTGCACGTTGGCACAGAGAAGACTGGCAATTCGGCGAGGGGAGCATGCCAGAAGGAGCTAGTGCAATTGGAAAGAGGCTGGCACAGCGCATGGCCACATTTAATATAAAAACAATATCTGCCACATCTGGAGAAGGGGAGGCAGCTGGCAAGCAGGAGTGATGAGAGAAGAACATGAAAGGAACAGTCATCAGTCCTGGTGCCACAAAAAAGAGAGAGGGCCAGCCCAGAGGAGGAATGGGTTATGTGGAGGCAGTCTACCTGTGCTGGGATCTGTGGCTCAGCAGAGATCACTGGGAATGTGGAGCCTGCATTGAAGGAAAACACAGCAGCAGCAGCAGCAACAGAGAACAGGGAGCTGAAAACAAGCTAGGACAGAGTTGTCTTAAAGAGACAGCTCCTGAATGGTAAACACCTTTTTTTAAAAAATCAGAGCTCTGCAAATTTTAGACCACAGTTAAGGAGGAAGCAGCATCCTGCTGCTTACAGAGAAGAACTGTTATTAACAGAGTTATCTTACCAGTTCAGAGGGGGGTCTAAGAGAATAATGCCATTGTGGGCATTATTCTCTTAGACTTCTAGGCTTGGCGGTGTTGCGTCCGTCACTGCTCGACGCCCTCACTCCACCCTCTTTACCTCTGTGGCGACTCCCTCTGGGTCTGATGGACGGCTGGCGTCTCCATGCCACCTCCCTCTGGCGTCCCCAGACCGGCTCGACGCTGCAACTCCGCCATCTCCTCCTGATGCCTAGGGCGTGCCTAGGGCATGCGTCCCGACTCTTGTATCAGCAAGGGCGTGAACCTCAGGGGCGTTCCCCTGAGATGACATCATCTGCTTCCAATATTTAAAGGTCTTCGAAAATGCTAACTAACTGGGTTAGCAAGGATATGGATAAGCATATGGCTTCGTACTCGCTTCGGCTATCCAAGCTACTCTGCCCCTTTGGACTTACCAGAGGTACCCGCTCCTCGGGGGCCTTGCTCTTTTCTTTGTTTTCAGATTACAGATAGGAACCGGTATTCGCTCCTCGAGGGCCCATGTTCCTGGACACTCTGAAGATTCTCTACTGCCTGGAAGCTATCACTGCTACAAACAATTGTGAGTTACCATCGCTCTCTCAGCGCTTTCCCTGGAACAAGGTACTCGCTCCTCGAGGGCCTAATCCTTTCCAGCTCCTGAGCTTACTTGAGACCTTACATGAGTTTTGTCATCTAGTTCTGTTCATGAACTCTGCCTACTCTGCCTACTCACTTTCTACAGTTTCTCAACAGCTCAGCCATCCTGGGATCGTGGTTCCAGTACCTGAGGGACTACAGCCCTGCTGGGCATATCAGCTCACTACTGCCACCTCTGGTGGTTTCTAATAACCTGTTTAATAAAAGAACTGTGTGTCTGTCTCCATACTCCAGTCCCTCTCGGGGTATCCTCCCGAGGGCATGGTCATCTGCCATCGGCCCAGGGATCCACCCACTACTATATCAGATTCATTACAGATTGCTTCTCCTTAGCAAGACGACATCTGAGACATTACAATATTGCTGACTCCTCCCTCTCCAGGAGCCTGCTATACAGAGTTCTCTCTACAGAGTGCTCCTCCTATCTGACTGTTCCTCCCATCAAGCATCAGATCGCCAACAGGCAGTTGCCTTTCTGGCAACCTAGATTGACATTGAGCGGGCTGTATCGTTTGGCAACATGTGAAATGACTGGTGCCAAATGTGCTATTAAACTTGAATGTCCTTTTACTCCAGTTTAAGAAGCTTAAAAAAATTGTAAAAGGTATTTGAAAAAAATAGTGTCCTTGGATTTATTTTCAATTGTACTACCTTAAATAATCATTTCCTTTGTAGTTTGGGTGCCACCTACCCATCTTGTGCCTTTTGGATCCATATTTCAGGAAGATACCACAAGGAGGGGTGACATCTGCAATTTAATATTGCTTTCACTCCTCAAGAATTGAAGGAACCTCTTCTAGGTTCCTGTTATTGGAGGTGATTGAGTCATCTGTTCTCTGACCTGGAGGAAGAATAGAGGATTCACCTTCTAACTGAAGATTGTGTTGTGTTTGTAGACCCTTAACCAAGGCAGGGTTAAGGCAACCTCTGCAGGTCCCCACTGTTTGCAGGTGGACCTGGACGAGGCAGAGGCCCAACTGGAACTTCGCCTTTACCAGCCCACGTTCCCCTCAGATTGAGCCTTCGGGTGCCAGGGCCAGCATGTCTTAAGTGGGGGCCTCTGCTGAAAGTGAGGAGATCTGTCGAGATAATTGGGTTAGAGAAGGAGTAGGCAAGATGTATCCAGTGTCAGGCAAAGGTCGGTGGCAGGTGGCGATCGGCGCAGAATCCAGAGGCAGGCAGTGGTCAGTGGCAGGCAGTGAACAGGAGTATCCAGAAGTCAGGCCAATACCAGGTATTCACCTGAAGGTAATGGCGTGAAGGATAGGTAGGGAAGGAAGGTAAGGAGCAGAACAGGCAGGCAGGCAGGAAAAATAAATTGGAGGACTTAAGAACCAAAGACACAGAATGCTGGAGCTGAAGACAAGGAATGCTGGAACCTAAGACAAGGAATGTTGGAGCAACACACACAATTGAAGAGTAGGGAGAGCTGTTACCAAGGCAATGGTGGAGAATCCGCATGGACTTTTTATAGGTCTGAGGGGATGATGTCATCAAGAGACACCTCCAGATCTTTTCTTCTGTAGGCCCTTTAAAACTATTGATGTTGGGTGTGCGTATGCCCTAGGAGGAGCGGGCCAGGTGGTGTTGGTGGTGTCCTGTCGGGGGATGTAACATCTTCGGGAGCTTCTTTGAGAGCAATTGGTGCACTGGGAGTTTGTAGTTATGTGGGATATTGGATGGGTTTCAAATTGCATGAGGATGTGTTATGATGAGTGGCTAACTTTATTAGAATGTGATAATATTTAGGGAGATCCTGGCTTTATTTGTCCCCAGTGAAAGTGGACTGGATTGAGACATATTTCCAGGTCATTGTATTTTCTATATTTATTTATTTTTAGAATTGCATTATTATATATTGTGTATTATTGGTAAATTATTATAATGTATTATTGATCTATTGTAGTGGCTCCCAACCCTGTCCTGGGGACCCCCCAGCCAGTCAGGTTATTAGGATATCCACAATAAATATGCATGAGAGAAAATTTGCATGCACCGTCTCCATAACATGCACATTTTCTCTCATGCATATTCATTGTGGATACCCTGTAAACCTGACTGGCTGGGAGGTCCCCAGGACAGGGTTGGGAACCACTGCTCTGATATTATGGTGCATTTGATTATTGAATTTAACTAATGTAAACACTTTGTGTAGAAGCTGTTTTGAGGAACACTATATAAAAGTCTAACTTAACATAACATAATAGATCAGCAAACAAGTTTTAAGTGATCTCTTTTTAAGACTAAATACATTTCTGACCATCTTTTGAGAGTCCTTTCATCAGGTCAGTGAAAAATGAGCTCATGCCATACAGCAATGTCAGATCTCATATTTTCCCTGGTAAAAGACTGCATTAAGAATTACTGAAAAAAGCTGGTACTGATTCTATCAGCTATTGTCATGATCCTACCAAGTACTGCCAATCAAATTATGACAACATGAATTTTTATTTTTAATTTCCTGCTAAAATGTCTTATTGCTTAAAATTTTAACATGTATGAGTGAATTAATGTGGTTGCTTTATTAATTCAGTTTAATACATAGAAACAGTCCAGCAGATGAAATATAATAGGATTAAGGCCTTCAATTATTCAGTACATTAAACACATGCAAAGCAAGGAGTTTTTTTAATTGCTTCTTGGTTACATCAATCTTGCAAATGCACATTTGTTGGAGTTTCACTTGAAATCTTTTGGCTGAAAAATATACATTTTTAAGAAGATAAAATAAAGAATACAGTGTGATATTATTCTTTATCCAAGTCAGTTTTTGTTGTTTTCCTCATTGATTCTCTAGCAACCTGGATAGGTTCCCATGCAAAATCCCATGCATAGTTATACACCCATTCTCCCCCCTCTCCCCCCGCATCAGATGTTTTCAAATGTACTGCAATTACTCAAATTGCACTATAGAGTCTCTTTTAAGTTAGTATTTGATAACTTATCCGGCTATCTCTGGTCAGCCCTGTTGTGCTTTCCGGCAGCGTTGGCACCGCAGCCGGGCCTGCTCATCTTGCACTTCCTTCTACCAGCTCCGGGCACCCCTCACTTGTGACCGCAGCCAGTTCATGGCGTCCTCGGTCTCCCTGCTCACCATCTTCCTCCCAGGCCTCATGGCGGAGCTCCCATTGAGGCTCCGCATCCTCGGCATCTTCGGCCATGCCCCTAGGCACGCGAGCAGCCGACTTGCAGCCCTTTAAAGGACACAAGGTGGGAAAGCCCATGGAGGTGCCTCCCGATGACATCACCTAGTCTTCCTATTTAAGGAAAGGCCCTTACCCCAGGACCTCACCTTGGCAATCGGGTCGACAATGTTGGTGTATTTAGTTTGCTTGTGTTCCAGTGTCTCCTGTTACAGCGCCTCCTGTTCCAGCGTCTCTGTGTTCCTGTGTCTTCTGTTCCCAGTAGTTCCTGTGTTCCCATGTCCTTCAGGTAGTACCTCTCCGGACTGACCTTTGGTACTGACCTCTGCCTGCCTGACTATTCTCTTGTCTGCCGCCCAGAACTGACCACTGGCTGTCTGACCATTCTCTTGCCTGCCACCTGGAACTGACCACTGCCTGCCTGACCATTCTCTTGCCTACTGCCAGGAACTGACCACTGCCTGTCTGCCCATTCTTTTGCCTACTGCCTGGAACTGACCCCTGCTTTGGCTGACCTCTCTTGGACTGATACTCTGGCTCTGACCCTTGCACTTCACACAGTCACTCTCTTCTGGCCTATTGTGACCATCGGACCTACCTGCTTGGCTCCACTTGACTAGACCCACAGACGCTGCCTGTTTCACCCGGAGAACCTTCCTGAACTGTTGCCTCCCTGAGCTGCAGTTAGCCTCTGTCTCCTTGTATGCTCCGCCTCCTGGTGGCTGGCGCTCTCTGGGTCCAACCAGAGAGCCGTACCAATCCTGCACCAGGCCAAGGGTCCACCTCCAGCGCAACAAGCCCATAGGGCTGTCCTAAAGGCTTGTGGCACAGAATTTATGGGCTAAGTAAACTGGTTAAGTTTATCTGGCTAACTAGATGAGCCACATAGAGCCTGAATATGGACCTCGCTAAGAGGTTAATATTCCAAAATGCTGCAAGCAGACAAGTTATCCAGCTAAAGTTAACCAGATAACTTTTCAGGGATATTCAGCATTACAAGTCACTCATTGAATATACTTTCCTAAAGTTATCGGGATAATGTAATCAGGATAACAGTTAACTTAACTGGCTATATTCAAAAAAGCTAGTGAAATGGTGGCAAAATAAAAATAAAAATCCACAATCCCCATTCTCACCCTGCTAAAAAGCTAAAACTTATGTGGGCATTGTGCCCAAATCCCTCAATTCTCCCAAAACATTTTTCAAGTGTTGGAGGCCTAGCGACCTGAGGAGCATAACACACCAACTCAGGAATCCTATTTCAAATGTATGATTTATTTATTTATTTATTTATAACTTTTTATATACCGAGGTTCAATTAACAAGATTAATTATCACTTTGGTTTACATTACAACCAGCAAAAAATAACAGAGACAAAGTCTTGTTTGATGAAGCAAGGTGAGAAGCACAGAGTTGGGAGTTAGCTGTTTAGGACAATCTCATAGATAAGATTGACTTATCCAATGATCAGAGTACATGAGGAAGGGTCTAGAAAAAGATGAGAAAGGAGAACTAGTGAGGAGAGGTCGTGAACAGCTGAAGAATTAAAGCACTTGCCCCTAGATTCATCAATATGCTGTAATATCACATGGATAATGCCCGTGGTAAGGAAAAGGGGCATGTTTATGGTAATTTTAGAATTACCACACCACACTTTCCATAGGTAGGCAGTAAAGTTTTCACACCCCATAATCTTCTCAGACAGGTATCTATTCTTATGGAGGGGGGGAGGGGAAGAGAGAGAGAGAAAGAGAGAATTTATAACATCTTCATAGTAGTCAACTATTTATATCTCTATAGGAGGGCCAGGTAATAGCTAGAGGTGAGGAGTTGGGGTATTTTTAGGGTTTAGGGACCATGTTTATATGCAGAATAAGACATATGAATAGCACAGTACACCTCGGTGAAGATTTGATGTCATTTGGAGTGAGGACAATCTCACAATCAGGCCGATTCAGTAAAATCCGCGGGAGAGCAGGCGAACGCCCGCTCTCCCTGCGCGCGCACAGGCCACTCGCCTGTGCACACGATACAGTATTTAAATGGGGCCCGGCGGTAGAAACGGGCAAAAGGAGGCGCTAGGGACACTAGCGTGTCCCTAGTGTGTCCCTAGTGCCTCCTTTTGCCCCGGAGCGGCGGCTGTCAGTGGGTTTGACAGCCGACGCTCAAGCCACGGGCTCGGAAACTGGACGCTGGCAAAACTGAGCGTCCGGTTTTTGACCTGATAGCCGCTGGCCGACTTCCAATTTTTTTTTTCAACTTTTTTTTACTCTTCGGGACCTCCGACTTAATATCGCCATGATATTAAGTCGGAGGGTGCACAGAGAAGCAGTTTTTACTGCTTTTCTGTGCACTTTCCCGGTGCCAGAAGAAATTAGCGCCTACCTTTGGGTAGGCGCTAATTTCTGAAAGTAAAATGTGCGGCTTGGCTGCACATTTTACTTTCTGAATCACGCGCGAATACCTAATAGGGCCTTCAACATGCATTTGCATGTTGAGGGCACTATTAGGTTCGGCGGGTTGGACGCGCGTTTTCTGCCCCTTACTGAATAAGGGGTAAGGGAAAACACGTGTCCAATGGCAGGTAAACAGTGCGCTCCGTCGGAGCGCACTGTACTGTATCGGCCTGAAAGTGATATTTTTATAACAGGGTACTACCAAGCTAGGGCGAGAGAACATAGTAGAAATCTCAACCTTGTGAGACTTTCCTCATGCCAAATTTTAAATAAAGGCCAATTATCACTGCCATTTACATGATGGCTTTCATGTCCCTAAACTGGCTTCTGCTCCTTGGATTGGATGAGTTGAAGATGCTGCAGAGACCACATACACAGCTCACTCGGGTGGGGTGGGGGGAGGGGAGGAAGTTGTGCATTGTAGGCAGAAGGCACAGACAGTGCACAAACTTAACACCCATTTTCCAGATTCAGGATGCATACACAATGGGCTCTGAAGGAGATGGAGAGTGGGGGAAGGGGAGGGGAGAGCGGTCTGTGACCCCTGTTTTCATACCTGGCTAGATGGAAGAGAGACTGAAAAAAAAAATAACAGTTGTAATAAATGAGAGTTGATGGTATCGTAGCCCTAGTAGAAGCCAGGGCCAATTGAGCTGGTGTTTCAAAAGGAATAGAAGAAAACTGCTAGCATCCCCTCTGTCCATTTGCAAATTGTATGGTACCTGCTACACTTATTTATTCATATCAAATTGGAAGATTTCAAATAGTACAAAAGCAATGCAAATATTGGATTATGAACTGGATGATGTGTGAAACCAAGCACATTGTTTTCTTGTCAGAGTTTTGCTTCATTTAAATTCCCCTTGGACATTTATTCAAATGAATCAGAAAGATCTCATTGTTAAGAAGCTCCATGCAGATATGTCAGACTTTACATTAAAAGAGAAGATGCTTGATAATCTATTAGAAATGATTTACAAACTAATCTTTTGTGAATTAGTTTCTGATGCCTTTAGGCTTTCTATAAATTATGTATACTTCTGCACTCTTTACTGTTTGTTAAAGCAGGGTGAGCTTGTCTCACACTGCGAAAATAACGGGCGGCAAGAGAGCGAGGCCCTAGTGAGGAAGAAAAACAAAGGGGAGGAATTAGAAAGGAAGGGGGGGGGGGAGGGGGCTAGGTAGGGAGCCAATAGGGTATAGGAATTTTAAAGGCGGACCAGGGATTGGACAAGGAAAGTGAGTCAGTTGGAGGAGCCGTTACTGAGCCTCAGTTGGCAGGGAAACGGCCGAGACAGCAGGCAAGAAGCTTTTCTGTGGAGATTCAGTAGGTTTAAAAAAAAAAACAAACAAACAGCCGACTTTTAAGTTATTTCTGAATAAATAATAGTTAAGTCACCTAATAGATTAGATCAGGCAGGATATCCTTACTCCTGGTGGGAATTGTGAGTATCAGAGTTAGGTGGGTTTCCCTCCCCCGTGTTCCTCTGTTATGTCTAGGAGAGAGAGGGAGCGTGGCGGCTTTCCGCTGCGTGGGCAGGAGTTTAGCAGGGAGGAGGCAGTTTCCCCCTCCGCATCGCATGCCCTGCTTGCTGCTTCGGCTGCTCCCGGCCAGCTCGCGCGCTGGGGAGGGGCGGGACCGAGGGCGGTTAATTTGGCTTGCGCTAGTGATTCTGCTCAGCTGGCGCCCCAGCACACCGCGTTACCCCCGCCCACCTTATCAGAGTCACAGACGATTATGGCGGCAGATTCGGGGGGAGAGCGGCTCCGAGTCTGCCGATGTGGAAATTAGAGGATCCGGGATGGGCACCCCCCTCCGAAGCAGCGGATGCTATTTCCCTTAATGCATCTGCCCTGGAATTTAGTTTCCTGTCGGATGGGGCCCCCCCTGTTAGGACAGATTCGCGGGTGCAGTAGGTCGAGGGGGCAGTGTGCCTCCCTGCCAGGAGAGCAGAGGTTTGTAAGGGGAAGGGGTACAGAAAACTGGTGCAACGCGGCAAAAGTTCCAGAGGAAAGGCAAGGCAGTTGTCTGCGCCAGCGGGGAGAGGCGCTGTTAGGTTGATGGGTGAGGTAGGAAAAGGGAAGCCGGGGCAGGTTGTTGCACAAGGTGGTTTGTGTAAGAAGGGTAGTAGGAGGGACGTAACAGGCACAGTACAGGGAATTCTTAGTGCACGGGATTCAGGTCTAGTAGTGCAGCCCCCCCCCCCCCCCCCCTGTTCACCACTGGTGGGAAGGGGGCAAGTTAGTGCCAACAAATAGGGCAGCAATTATGAGTCAGAGAAGCCAAAGAGAGCTTACTAAGGGGAGACAGGAGACGTTTAGGGCAGAGTTCGGTGAAGGGATGGTGGGAACTGGATACAGAATATGGGTAAGAGGGATATTGGTAACTTGGGCGCCTTCGAGAGTTTTGGTGGATGGCGGAAGGGAGGAGGAGGGAGTTTATGACCAGTGGGATGGTGCCCAGCGCAGGCCCGGCCGGGCTCGCAGAGAGTGGCGTGAAGGGGGGGGGGGTGTTACAGGAAAGGAGTTTAGGTGTGCAGAGGATCAGAGGGTTTCAATGTGCTTTGGAAAGGGCACAGAGGGACAGAAGGGCTGGGGAGGTTTTATTTCTTCCAGAGGCAGCGGAGGAAGCCAGGCCAGGGACTTTGAGACAAGAAGCCTGGAGAGAGAGGGAGTTCGTGCATGAGGAGCCAGGTCGTGATTGCAGCAGCGCCAGGATAGGAGGATGGCTCGATGAAAGCAGTCATGAGAGGGACGTGCATGCAGGCACAGGTGAGAAAGAAAAGGAGGGGAAGCTTAAGAAGGGGAAGTCGAAAAGGAAAAGGGAGGTGTCATCATCTAGTTCGTCGTCCAGTTCATTTGACTCATCTGAGGACTCCTCCGAAGCGAGTCCCAAATACAAGGAGGTTTTAGGCGTAGGGCTGCAGCATGGGGAGGGTAACTCAGCGAGTGCAACTTTAGCGGAATTATGGGAAGGAGTACCGAGAAAACTCCGTAGGCGCATACGTAAGAGAAAGTATGTGAATATTTTTAGGCTATTGGAAGGGAGGAGAGAAGCTAAGAAGGATAGGAAGAAGAATAAGAAGGCAGGTGGTCCGAAAGTAGGGAAGAACATAGTGAATTGGGTGAGGGGTTTTTTACGCCTGGCTAGCGTGGTAGGGCATTATGATGCATTGCAATACGGAGCATTGCTGTCTTACGCGGGCAGCATACTGGGCGCGTTCCGGGATTATGAGGGTTGGGCATGGCTCAACTACGATGAAAAATTCCGGGACAAAATGGAGGGTAGTAGAGGCATATCTTGGGGTTCACAGGATATTAACTTGTGGCTAACCCAAATGACTTATAAGGGGTCGAAGGGTTCAAAGGTGGTGAGACAAGGATCGAAGGGTTCAAAGGTGGTGGGACAAGGGAGCAGTAGTTTTGGAGGAGGGGTTGGGCCAGGAGGGAATAGCGGGATGGGAAGTTCCTTTCGTGTGGGAGGACAGGGTAGTAAAGTCAGTTCCGGGAACAAAGCGACAGGAGGAGGGAATGATGTGTGTTGGCAGTTTAACAAAGCTGCCTGCTTATTCCCTGACTGCAAGTTCCGACACGCATGTTTCACTTGTGGAGGAGCTCATTCAGCTGTCAGATGTGCGAAGGGAGCTAGCGGAGCACAGGGTGGGGGAAGTAAAGCGTAAGGATTTGAATTGCAAAGCTGACTCCCCGGTTTCCTTACATGCAATGGGTTACTGGTTAGGGCAATATCCAGATAGGAGGGTTGCTAGTTTTTTTTTTTATACGAGGGGTACAGTAAAGGTTTTGTTATTCCATATATGGGACCAGGAAAAGGGGTAGGGGGTAAGAATGCAAGGTCAGCAAGCACACATGCAGCTGTGGCTAGGAAGAAAATTAGAGCAGAAGTTAAGTTGGGGCCGGTGGCAGGGCCGTTTGGATTGCAGCCATACGTAAATATGCATTTGTCTCCAGTGGCAGTGATTCCAAAAAAGGAGCAGGGTAAGTTTCGTATGATTTTAAACATATCATACCCTAAGGGTAAGTCAGTGAATGATTATATACCTATAGAATTTTGTTCCGTGCGTTATGCTTCCTTTGACGAGGCAGTTGGTTTAGTTAAACAAGCAGGAAAGGGGGCTCTATTGGCAAAAGTAGACATTGAATCTGCCTTCAGGTTAATGCCTATTCATGCGAGTTGTTTTTCTTTGCTGGGATTCTGTTTTGAGGGTCAGTATTATATAGATAAGTGTTTACTGATGGGTTGAGCGGTGTCGTGTGCTTTCTTCGAAGTTTTCAGCACATTTTTGCAGTGGGTGGTTGAGCAAAGTACGGGATGCATGGGTATTATGCATTACCTTGATGATTTTTTGTTTGTGGGTCCAGCTAAAACAAATTTATGTCAAAGACAGTTGGAAGGATTTTTGCAGGTAGCATCAGCACTGGGAGTACCAGTAGCTACCAATAAAACGGAGGGCCCGGTATCTAGGCTCAAATTTTTGGGGATCGAGATCGATTCGGTAGCCTTGGAGTCGCGTTTGCCGGTGGAGAAAGTGCTGAGATTAAAAGGTTTGGTACAGAGTATAGAAAGGGCTTCTAAGGTCACGTTAAGGCAAATGCAGTCGTTAATCGGTGCATTGAATTTTGCGTGCAGGGTAATTCCTATGGGAAGGGCGTTTATCAGGAGGTTATCGAGCACCACGGTGGGGGTGCGGGCCAGTCATCATTATATCAGAGTGACCCGTAGGGTAAAAGATGAGTTGGGGGTGTGGAGGTTTTCTTGGAATCTTTTAATGGGGTATGCATTATGCAGAGCGCGGAAGTATCAAATTGTGATATGGAGCTTTTCACTGATGCAACGGGGGGGGGGGGGGGGGGGTATGGGTTTGGAGCTTATTTTCAAGGAAAGTGGTGTGCTGAACGGTGGCCGGAAGAATAGAAGGGGGAAGGGTTGCTTAGGAATATTAATTTCTTGGAGCTATTCCCAATAGTGGTAGCGTTGAGTATATGGGGACGGCAGTTAGCAAATAGAAGAGTTTTGTTTTGGTGTGATAATTTGGGAATAGTTCAAGTAATTAACAGGCAGTCAGCAAAGTGTCCTAGAGTATCAGTGGGAGGCTGGACCAGGGAGAGAGGGTGCACTCCGGATAGGAGGCTTCCCATCCGGTATGAGGACCTTATAGTCCTAGTGGGGCGTTTACAGGAGGTATGCTGGTCAGGTTATGAGGTGTTGCTGTTCCAGACGGTTTGTGTGCTAGCATTTTTCAGGGCAATGAGAGTGAGGGAGTTAGTGGCAACTTCAAAAGTAAACACAGCGGGGACAGGAATAATGGTAAAGAATGTGTGGGTTTGCAACACGGCGGTGACAATTTGCATTCACCGTTCCAAGGTAGATCAACAGGGTAAGGGGCAATTTGTGACTCTGGTGCCAGCGGTAGATAGGTTGGTGTGTCCAGTACGCAATACTCAGCATTTTGTGGAGGTGAGACCTAGAGTAGGGGGTTCATTTTTAGTGCATCAGGATGAATCGCCGTTGACGGTGTATCAGTTTGTGCAGGTGCTGAAAAGAGTCTTGGGGGTCTTGAGATGGAATTCGCAGTGTTATACCTCATATTCGTTCAGGATCGGTGCGGTGACATCGGCGGCGGAGAGTGGTTGCCCTAGCGAGGCAATACAATCCATAGGGAGGTGGAAGTCGAAAGCCTTTTTGTCTTATGTGAGACAGGGCTTGTAATAAAAAAAAAAAAAAAAATACAAGGGGAGAGGGGAGGTATCAGAGAGAGGTATTAACAGTTATGTCTCTTTTGCAGAATGGAGTATACGTCGGGGGGTGCAAAAATGTGCCTGGGTTGTGGGCCATTCTTTTGTGCATTGGGCGCAGCAGAGAGCAGTAAAGAGGCCGTATGGACCACATCTCGAGTTGGAAGCGCTGAACTGGAACATTAAATGGTTGAGTCGTTGTGGGATGAAGGGGGATGGATTGTTATCCTTTTTGCAAAAAATGTATGATTGAACATCAAAAGCCAAATATTTTGTTAATACACTTGGGGGGAAATGATATTGGAGAGTGGTCGTGCAAGGAAATGGTGTTTAAAATCAGGAAGGATTTAGACACCATTTTGAACGGGTTGCCTAACACTATGTTGGGGTGGTCTGACATAATTGTGAGGTTTAAATTTTTGGAGTCACCACTCTGGTACAAAGGTGTCAGAAAACTGAATAAACAAATAGGGAAGTGGTTGGTGAGACAGGGTGGGTTTTGGGTGAGGCATGAGTGGTCTTGGGAGGTGATTCCAGGTTTATTTAGGTCAGATGGTGTCCATTTGTCTGATGTTGGAATTGATCTATTCAATAATGCATTGCAGGAGGGTCTGGAGCATGCTATTACCAGAAATAGGGGCCGCAGTGGGGGGGAACAGTGACAACGCGGCGTTGTCATTGTTCTATGGCGGTAAACCCGAGCCCAAATGTTGTTGATTTATTGTATTGTTAAAAGGTATGCAAAAGGGGGGGGGGTGGAGAATCTTGTGCAGTGCGGGGGGGGGGGGGGCTGCTGCACGAGATGGCCAATGAGCAAGAGGGGGGCCGATGCTCAGAGGCGATATCACTTACCCACGCTCAGATGAGGTGGGGTAAGAGGTTTGGAGGATACAGGCGGAGCTCTACCACTGGGATAAGGTGGGGGGCAGGTTAAGAAGGATGTTACAAGGGGGGGGGGTCATGTTTTAGCATTGTTATAAAGTTATGGGGCTCGGGTCTGGTGTAAATAAACTGCGGCCTTTATTTGACCAAATAAAGATGTTTGTTGTTTTTCAGTGAAGCAAGGAAAAGGGGAAATGTGTGTGGGGAGGGGGGGGGGGGGGGGGTAAAAGGAAAGCAAATCTTGCCTCTCCCAGTTAGTTAAAGCAGGGTGAGCTTGTCTCACACTGCAAAAATAACGGGCGGCAAGAGAGCGAGGCCCTAGTGAGGAAGAAAAACAAAGGGGAGGAATTAGAAAGGAAGGAAAACAAAGGAAAAACAAAGGAAGGAATTAGAAAGGAATTAGAAAGGAAGGGGGCTAGGTAGGGAGCCAATAGGGTATAGGAATTTTAAAGGCGGACCAGGGATTGGACAAGGAAAGTGAGTCCGTGGGAGCAGCCGTTACTGAGCCTCAGTTGGCAGGGAAACGGCCGAGGCAGCAGGCAAGAAGCTTTCCCTCCCTCCCGCCCAGAGGGGGTCGTTGTGGTATTGTTAAAGTGTATGGTTATATGTATTTGTCGCAGTGGTGGCGGTAAACCCGAGCCCAAATGTTGTTGATTTATTGTATTGCTAAAAGGTATGCAAAAGGGGGGGGGGGGGGGAATCTTGTGCAGTGCGGGGGGGGGGGGCTGCTGCACGAGATGGCCAATGAGCAAGAGGGGGGCCGATGCTCAGAGGCGATATCACTTACCCACGCTCGGACGAGGTGGGGTAAGAGGTCTGGAGGATATAGGCGGAGCTCTACCACTCGGACGAGGTGGGGGGCAGGTTAAGAAGGATGTTACAAGGGGGGGGTCATGTTTTAGCATTGTTATAAAGTTATGGGGCTCGGGTCTGGTGTAAATAAACTGCGGCCTTTATTTGACCAAATAAAGATGTTTGTCGTTTTTCAGTGAAGCAAGGAAAAGGGGGAATGTGTGTGTGTGTGGGGGGGGGGGGGGGGGGGGGGGTGGTAAAAGGAAAGCAAATCTTGCCTCTCCCAGTTATTCAACAGCCAATCTATTTTTTGGCAGCTGCTATAAACAACAATCAATTAACTTTTATATTTGGTACTTGTAACTGACTGACAACATTCTTGTTAATAAAGGTTTTAAAATAGAACAGGACTCGTTTCAGAAACTAGCTAGGCATTGAGCAAATAAGGGTTGGGTTGATTGTCCTTATGACCTTTCTAACATTGAATTTTGTGCTGGCCTTTAAGCAACACAATTTTTGTTAAAAAAAAGACTTCCTTATGTCATCTAAAATGTTATGTTGTTAAGAAACTGCATTCCTTTCACTACAGTATACTGTATATGTCCATTAAAGTAAGAATTAATAGACAAATTATAAGCGCTACAAAGCAATCAATTCTTTTTTCCAGTGTTCTTTGATCCTACAAGGGTTAGCATTTGAGAATAAGAACAAGCATTGACAGTATGAAGGCTTTTAAGCTGCTTTGCGCATTTCTGTTTGTTGGGACTGGGTTTCACTGTATACAAGGTGTATTGTTGGAATACTTTCATTAAAAACCCTGAACTTAAAAGACTTGCTGTTAAGATTCACAGCCCATGGGTAGGTTCTGCAAGCCATGGCACCTACTCCTGACGCCGATCAGTTTTAGCGTGGCTGGAAGCAACCAGAGTTAGCTTCCCTCTCTGTCTTGTCTTTCCTGTCAGCCCTGATGCAGTCCATCCTCACTGCAGCAGGAACACTGCGGGATCCAGCATCCCATTATGAATATGCAATGCCACAGCTACCAGGACTTCCCATAGGTGTGCACGCATAATATGCATGCTGTAGCAGGAACCCCTGAGCAACACCTCCAGATAATGTCAACCTCTTAGACTATTTAAGCCAAGGCCCTGCAGGATTTCCTTGCCTCAGCAATGGGTCTCCTGCATTTCTGTGCATATTGCCAGTGTTGCTGAGTTCAGCTTGCCTTCTCTTGCCTTGCCTTGTGTTCTCCAGCCTTGTCTTGCTCTGTCCTGCCTTGCCTTGACTCTTCCAGCCTTGTCCTTGCCTTGTTCTGCTCTCCTTTTCTTCTCCTGCTTCCTTCGTCCAGCCCACCTCGTCCAGCTTTGTCATCCAGTGTCTTCCGTGTGTCTTCATCCACCCTTGGCTTGACTTTCTGGATCTTGACCTTTTACCTGGACTGAACACAATTTTTCCACAGTTGAACCTGACCTTCTGCCTGGATCTGACCACGTTTTGCTTGCTTCCTGGACCTGACATTCTGCTTGGACCTGACCATATCTGTTTCCCCAACCTTGGCCTGTCTATGACTTCATCTGCCCACTGCTTGTCCTGACTCTAATGTGCTATTTGACTCTTGCTCTTTCTCCACCCTAGGGACCCACCTAAGACCTGATGGTCACCAGAACCCAATGGCTCAAATTGTGAGGGAGATGGCTGGTATAGGTTAAACTCCAGTCTGTCCTGCTACAGGGAGTGTTTTCCAGATTCCAGCATAGGCCTTGTAGGTTCACCTAAGAGGCTGTGTCAACTAAGCCACAGCACCAAGGGCTCATGCCAACCTTTACAGATTGCTGACGCCATGAGTTTGGCAGACTTACCTCAGTCCTCTGCCATCAGTGGGCTAGCACATCAGCTTCAGCAGCAGCAGAATCAGCTGAACACCATGACTGGGTTTCTCCAAGGCATGGCTGCTAGATCTGCTCCTATACCCATGGTACGGCCTACACCCACCTTGAATCTGCCTCCTCCATCAAGATGACATGGTGAAATGTAGAGGCTTTTAAAATCTGTTTTGGATGTGGTTTGAACTTCAAGCACCCTTGTTTCCCACTGACCATATCAAGGTAACCAAAATACTGCTGGTGTTGGACGGCTCTGCCCAGCCTGGGACTCACCTATCTAGGTAAAAGATACCTCTCCTGAGAGATCTGAATTGCTTCTTGTGCAGGAATTCTAGCAAATCTTTAATGAGCCTACCAACTCCGTCTCCAAGGACTTCTAATTCCAGTGGATCAGACAAGATACTTGGTCCATAGGGGAATACATTGTGCACTTCTGCACTCTGGCTTCAGAACTACAAAGAGGCATGACAGTCTGTTTTCTATTTTTAGGCAAGAGCTCTTAGAGTATATAAAGGATGAGTTGGCTGCCAAGGACCTGCTTGAGATGCTAGAGGGTCTAATCAGTCTAGCCATTCATCTAGATTACAGGAATGTGTCTGGGAAAGGGGCTTGATTCACCATCCCACCCATCTTTGCCCTGAGTTTCCAGTGAACTGTGATCTCACATGCACCTCCTGAACACAAACTGGTATTAGAAGAAGCCATGCAGGATGACTGGTTTAAGATTATATTAAGAAGAGAAGCAACAATGCCACAATCTTAATCTGTGCCTTTATTGTGCAGCTTCTGTGTAGTTTGCCAACCAGTGCCCAAATAAACCAGAAAACTCAAAGGACCTAGGTCTTGTGGATGAGGCCCCAGGTTATGCTTGCACCTCTCCTTAGTAGCTGGTGCCAGTTTAGTTCTCCCTGGGGGACCTCTTGGTAGATACTCTTGCATTACTGGATACCAGCACAGATGGAAGCTTCATCATTGAGGCACTAGTCCACCACTACTAGATACCAATAGTGCTGTTGGCCACACCACTCTCTATATCCTCTGTTTATGGATAACTTCTGCCTGGACATATTACCAGAGATACAGTACCCCTGACTATGTAAACCAGGATTTTCCAAAAAGAACAAATCAGTCTCTATGTCCTGACCAAGGCAATTAATGCTGTCATCTTGGGATTACCATGGTTTACCCTTCATCAGCACCACTTCAATTGGACCACTTTGCATTTAGCCCAGTGGGGTTTTTGTTGTCAAGAGAAATGCTCACCAAAGACTTGCCTATGCTATCTTTGGCCCGGACAGCTCCTCAGAGCTTCAGGGGCTGCCTCCATAAAATTCTGACTTTGCAGATGTATTCAGAAAGCTTCAGGCAGAGGTCCTGCCCCTACATCACTCTTATGACTGTGCCAGAGACTTGCACCCTGGCAAGGTTCCACAGAGAGCTAGAGTATACCAAATCTCTGCTCCCAAAACTGAGGCTATGTCTAAATATATTAAGGAGAATTTGGACAGAAGCTTCATTTATCCCTCCTCATCACCTGCCAGGCCTGGAATTTTTTTGTAGGGAAGAACGACGGATCCTTACGTGCCTGCATTGACTACTGTGGTCTTAACTCCATTACCAAAAAGAACCACTATCCCCTTCTCTTAATTTAAGAGCTTTTTAACTGCCTTTGAAGTGCTCAGTTATTCAGCAAGCTAGACCTTCAGGTGGTGTACAACCTGATCAGAATCCGGGAAGGTGATGAATGGAAGACCACCTTTAACATCCGTGACAGATACTATGAATATCTAGTAATGCTCTTGGACTGTACACTGCTCCCACAGTCTTCCAATTTATGGTAAATAAGATCTTCAGGGATCTTCTCTACTCTCACGTAGTAGTCTACTTGGATGATACCCTAGTCTTCTCCAAGTCATTATTGGAGCATCATTACCAAGCGAAACAGGATCTCCAGAGGCACCATGAGCATCACCTCTTTGCCAAGATAGAGAAGTGTACATTTGAGCAAGAATAACTTCCTTACTCATGTGGATAGGCCTAAGAAAAAATAAAGTTATAAAAATAGTACTTACCATGAGACCGGGTTTAATCAGAGAGAGGAGCTAGTGTTTCTAGTGTTTTTACATATGTGAAAATTTGGCACTGTGAGCAGGATAGGGCCAAATTAAATTAAATTTTTTTTTTACCCTTTACAACATCACAGAATAAAAATAAATATTTTGGAGTCATCTGTGTATTCTATTTCTTATATGGTACCAGTACCTATATTCTTATAAGTAACCATGAATGTAGAATAAATGAGAATACAACTAGCTGCTCAAGAAGCAGAACTGAGAATACTAAGATCTTTGCAGGAGCGACCTATAGAAGGTATGCACACTACAGCCATGTATCTTCCCAGAGATAAAACAAATTCCAGATTTTGCAGGAATTTTGGGTAGAGAGAACCGAAGCAGCATTAAAAGCTCTAAGAATACCTGAAGAAGACCAACTAGAAGTGGTAAGAGACCATGTAATTAGGCAAGCAAAGGACTCTATCAGATTCACGCCTAGGATACAACTAAGAACATAGCAAGACTTATTTAATAGATTAGAAACTATATATGGAGATAAGGTACCTGTGAGTGTACGCTTAGAGGAATTCTAGATACGGAGACAACAACCAGGTGAATCTTTAAGAACATTCGGGTATGCTTTACAGCAAAAACTAATGAGAGCATTAAAGATAGATTTGTTGTAGGTATTAGAAATTATAACTTAAGATGGCAATTTTCTAGAATTGTTACAAGCAGCCGTGTTTTGGGCTAAAGAAGATGAACATCAGATGAACAGACAACCATTAAGAATTTTGAAGAAGGATATGATAGAAGGTGCGGTAAGATCAATACCAACCACAGGGACACCTCATTTAGAAAAAGTAACACAAATGTTGGAAACATTGATTAAACAACAAAACAAAATTACATAGCATTTATATGAGATGGACAAATTGAAACAAAGTAGACCTATAGGTTCTTATAGAGCTAGTCTAGAGATAGTAATAAACAGAAAGAACATTATACAGACCACCACTTAGAAAAAAGTAAGTCACAAACAAATTGATAATAGGATGATACAACAGAACCAGAGAATAAAGACACATAAGAAAACAAGAAACACCCACACAGAATTTGAGTTCTTCTGATGAATCACCTAGTACTTCGGTGTTACGATTTCAAGTGTCAGAAATTACAAATTTAGATAACAAGAAAAAGGCAGCTTTTGGCAAATGTCCTGTAGTAGATATATGCTTTCTGGAGTAAAGACCAGTTGTTATGTAGACACCGGATCTGAAGTTACTACTATCACCACTTCTTTTTTTCAACAACATTTTGAGAATAATAAAATTGAAAAAGCTAATTGGATAAAACTAACAGCAGTGAATGGAATGGAACTTCCAGTAATTGGCTCACAAATCTACTTCACTTTTTTGAAG
This sequence comes from Rhinatrema bivittatum, assembly GCF_901001135.1. Classification (NCBI taxonomy): domain Eukaryota; kingdom Metazoa; phylum Chordata; class Amphibia; order Gymnophiona; family Rhinatrematidae; genus Rhinatrema; species Rhinatrema bivittatum. Next base: position 404,424,925 of record NC_042617.1, on the reverse strand, counting down.
GAGTTAATAAACATGTGGATAAAGGTGAACCGGTAGATGTAGTGTACTTGGATTTTCAGAAGGCATTTGACAAAGTTCCTCATGAGAGGCTTCTAGGAAAAATAAAAAGTCATGGGATAGGTGGCGATGTCCTTTTGTGGATTACAAACTCGCTAAAAGACAGGAAACAGAGAGTAGGATTAAATGGACAATTTTCTCAGTGGAAGGGAGTGGGCAGTGGAGTGCCTCAAGGATCTGTATTGGGACCCTTACTTTTCAATATATTTATAAATGATCTGGAAAGAAATACGACAAATGAGGTAATCAAATTTGCAGATGATACAAAATTGTTCAGAGTAGTTAAATCACAAGCAGATTGTGATAAATTGCAGGAAGACCTTGTGAGGCTAGAAAATTGGGCATCAAAATGGCAGATGAAATTTAATGTGGACAAGTGCAAGGTGATGCATATAGGGAACAATAACCCATGCTATAGTTGCACAATGTTAGGTTCCATATTAGGTGTTACTACCCAAGAAAGAGATCTAGGCATCATAGTGGACAACACATTGAAATCGTCGGTTCAGTCTGCTGCGGCAGTCAAAACAGCAAACAGAATGTTGGGAATTATTAGAAAGGGAATGGTGATTAAAATGGAAAATGTCATAATGCCTCTGTAGCGCTCCATGGTGAGACTGCACCTTGAATACTGTGTACAATTCTGGTCACCGCATCTCAAAAAAGATATAATTTTGATGGAGAAGGTACAGAGAAGGGCTATCAAAATGATAAGGGGAATGGAACAGCTGCCCTATGAGGAAAGACTAAAGAGGATAGGACTTTTCAGCTTGGAGAAGAGTCGGTTGAGGGGGGATATGATAGAGGTCTTTAAAATCATGAGAGGTCTAGAACGGGTAGATGTGAATTGGTTTTTTACTCTTTCGGATAATAGAAAGACTAGGGGGCACTCCATGAAGTTAGCATGTGGCACATTTAAAACTAATCGGAGAAAGTTCTTTTTCACTCAACGCACAATTAAACTCTGGAATTTGTTGCCAGAAGATGTGGCTAGTGCAGTTAGTATAGCTGTGTTTAAAAAAGGATTGGATAAGTTCTTGGAGGAGAAGTCCATTACCTGCTATTAATTAAGTTTACTTAGTTTTTGGGTACTTGCCAGGTTCTTATGGCCTGGATTGGCCACTGTTGGAAACAGGATGCTGGGCTTGATGGACCCTTGGGCTGACCCAGTATGGCATGTTCTTATGTTCTTTGCTTAGGACAGGAATTACCTAAGAAATGCGTATTTATAATTAATGATTAAAATAGACAAACAGAAACTGATACGTCTATACCAGGCATTTTAGGGATAAATGCCTTATAAGGCTTGGTAGAAATATTAAAGGAGTTAGCAGAATTAACAGATAATTCAAATAGAAAGAATGGAATGCATAAGATCTGGGCAAATATTAAACAACATGTTCCAGGAAAAGTATGGTATGTAAAGCTATTGGGAAATCACTGTCTGAAAATGATGTGCAAGGAAGATGTAATCAGCTACAACAAAAGTCAAACCTTTCAGTGATAGTAGCATCCACAGAAACCTCTTCATTACCTACTGAATTATTAATTGCAGATATATTAGTGAATCACAAGCATGGAATCGTACCGATAAGAATATGGGTGCCATGGCCAAGTGCGATGGCAGCCTCCAATGCACAGGGCTGCCATCACTTTAAAGAGCCATGCAGCCCAACATGCCACCCCTTAAAAGAATGGAAATAGTCACTGTAGTTTATTAGAGCCAACCCAGCCACCCCTGCCCAGGCCAGGGCCACTAGGAGTCTTATTAGACCCAACTCAGTTACCCCCATTCCACATCAAAACTAGGCTGGTAGGGCCCCCTCAGTCCTCTCACCCCCCCCCCCAACTGGCTAAAATAATTATTGATGGCCTAGTGCCCCCCCCCCCCCCCCAGGCCTTTTCAGCCTGTACCAACCACCTTCCCCTTGGGTTGAGCCCTCACGTGCTGGTAGCTGGCAGGATTTGGACAGCAGGAACATATGGAGACACATATACCAAGGAATTTGAAGGCACCCACAGCAATAGGGCAGGAATGATGCAAGGACAGGATTTAAAAAGGAACCCACTTAACAAAAACAAGACTAGGAAACACAAAGTACTAGGAGCAAACAAAAACACCAAAGGAAGACAAAGCCAGACAGGTACACACAAAAAAAAAAAATAGAGCAGGAGCATAGAATATGCAGGCCTAAGAGGCAACATAAGGCCTCAAAATTAGAGCTAAGAGCAAGATACAAAATCAAACTAGAAAAGCAAAATGCAAGAACAAGAAACAGACAATGCCTTGATCCAAGATTAGCACTGAGCATGGTGTGAAGCTGGCTTAAAACTGGAAGAACATGGCCACCAGCAGGACCTCCAAGACATAGAGACTGGAGCAAGTACACATAACCCACTGAGGGCACCAGCTGGCAGGAGGGATGAATTGCCCACAGATCCTCACATGTGGATACTTTATAAAATACCTCCCTTCATATTTAATTCTGGGTTATTACATATGAATTGTTATAATGATTACGTGTGCAAAATATATGTAGAATAATTTTATAAAATGGGTAGAAAAAGTATGCAGAAATTCAAGCATAAATCTTTATGGGCCCACTTACAGATGCAAATTGTGTACCATGGACAGTTTTGAGAGTTTGGCTACCCAATTAGGCTCAAGTTCTCCAGTTTAACCCACACAGATCATCTTAGACTCATTGAGGGTAATTATCAAACAGCCTGCATACGGCTAAAGTCTGTTGGTACATTCTGCCCTCAGACTTTGGTACAAATTTTTGAAGTGGAGTTATGAGCATAAGTTAATTTTGAAAATATGCAGGGGTCCAAAATACGAGTTCTGACAAATGTGCATTAAGTTATTCCTGATTCTGATGCATGATTTCACATTTCAAAAAGTGTGCACATAAATCTTTTCACTACTCCAGCTCCACCTCCTGGAACATCTGTTGTGAATGCACAAAGTATGTGTGTAATGAAGTTACGTGCATAATTTTACATGTGTTGGCCCCCAGTTAATTTTAAGAAGGATAAATAGAGTATTATGTGCATAAATCCTTTTGAAAATCAACCCCTTTAAAATGTAATGTATAGAATGATTTGTTCTAATCAACATTTCATTTGCATCCTTATCCAGAAGGCAGTATAGTTATATGTCAACCATGTAGAAAAATGTAACCCAACCTAAACTGCCAAATGATATCACAAGGAGATTTTAAATCTCTCTCTCTCTCTATATATATATATCTACAGATAGATAGATAGCTTTACGCCTTGTTATTCTATGTATCTATCAGTGCTCGAGGGATCTGAATGAAATTCTCTACATACTATAGACTGAGATTTCCCATGTAGAAACATAAATATATTAAAACTTTTCCCCCACTTTACATAGGCTAACCAATTCAGCAAAATCTGGTAATTTGTCAGTTTTAAACACCCAGGGCCTCTGCTCAGCATCTTTTTGTCAATGCCCAGAGTCCTTGGTTCCTCCTAAAGCTTTACTTTTTTTTCCTGCAGCTGACCTTTATTTATCCCCTTATATCCCTACTCTGGGACCAGTGTAATAAAGTGTGCCCAGCCTAGCACACAGGTTAACGAGCGGTTGGATGTGCTTTCTGGATGCACTAGATTAACGCCCGATGCAATAAGGGGATTAGCCTATCAAAAACGCATGTCCAAACAACTCCATAGTTGATAGCGCTCATCACATGTAAATTCCATGTAGATGAGGCTATTAACTGTTACTCCCTGATGCAGTAAATCCCTGGGCACTCAACGCACTTTTTAACATGGCAAATTTAATGCCAGCCCTGGAGCTGGTGTTGTCATTCTGCTATTCATGGGCTTATGATTAACAATAAAGAATTAATGAAATGGATCAATTAGATGCATAATGTACAAGCTCCAGGTCAATTTTGCCCCTTGCGTGTATATTGTGCACCCAGAAAAAGTTTGTTTGTAATATATCCATTCCATTAATTCTTTCTTGAGCACCTGTAGCAATTGTATTGAGTACCGGTAGCAATATGTAAGTGCACAGCCATGTCTCCTGGGCATCTGAGGCATTTGAGTACTAGGGACACAAACTTTCTCCCTTGCACGTCCCTTTTCATGCACCATTTAAATATAGCATTGGGTGCCCAGGAGAGGTGGCTGTGCATGCATTAGGAAAATGGGCACCAAATACGAGTACCCATTTTACTGCATATTTTATTGCATCGGCCTCCCCTGTGTCTTGTCTGGCACTTGTAATTTATTATTATTATTATTTTTTTTTTTTTGCAGTGGTAGCATCTCCCCTCTTCCTTCAAGCCCATTCAATTCAATAACAAACTGTTTAAACTGCACAGAACTCTGTAAGTAGAGAGCCACACAATCTGTCAAAAAGGAAGAGGAAAGTCACTGCACCATGAAAGCAGGAATGATCAGGTAGAAGTGCCAGATGGGGCTCAGAGGAGGGAATAAGGGGGTTGAAAAAAGGTGAGCTATAGGAAAAAGATTCTCTGTGAGGAACCAAGACCATGGGGATGATGAAGGGGGAGGTGGAGGGTGGTGGTCATGAGGAGCATAATTTAATGGACGGTGAGTTTGGAGGAGAGCAAGGATGCCCAACTTTGGAAGAAGGGATTCCCAGATTGCATGGAGGGTAAAAATGGAGACTGAGGGATGGGATGGAGGGGATAAGAGGAAACGACTTCCAGATTTGATGATAGAACGGGGGGGGGGGGCAGGGAGGAGAGCATTGGGACTCCCAGATTTGGTGGATGGGGAAAAGAACACATTGGGGACTTTTGGATTGCCAAGGTTTGGAGGGGTAGGAAGAGGTGGAGAATTCTAGACAGGGTGGGGTGAATAGGGACTCTCAGATTGGATGGAGCGTAAGTAAGAATTGCATGGAGGAGAGTGTGGAAACTTGGAGATGGAGAGGCAAAACACAATTTCTTTTGTAACTACTTCCCAGTGGCTCACCCAATTTCTATTTCTCATACTCCTCCTATGCCCCTATGGCAGGACTTTACACACATTTCTGCTAATGATGTTGTTCAGATTATTCAATCAGTTAACAATGTTCTCTCGATCCCTGTGCCACTGCCCTCCTAAAATGGTGTTATAAGGATATAGCCCCCATTTTAGTGCACATTTCTAACCTGTCCCTCTCTACTGGAATTCTTCAGCTTGTCTTAAACTTGCTTCAGTCACTCTCATCCTTAAGAACAGCTCATTAGATTCCTTTGATTTCTCTAATTATCATCCTATCTCTTCATTTCCTTTTCTTGCTAAACTGATTGAATCTTCTGTCTTCTAACAAGTCACCTAATCTTTACTCATTTCTAGTCTTAATACTATTCTCCATGGTTGTGGCTCTTTCTTCTCATGGTTTTCTTCATACATATCTAACCAATTTTAGCAGATAAAAATTAATGGTACTACTTCAGCATGGGTCCCTATAAAGTCAGGAGTATCTCAAGGATCTGCATTGTCCGCCACACTCTTTAATCTTATTCTAACTCCTCTCTGTTATCTCCTTGGGAAACTCAGTGTTTCTTATAAATTATGTGCCGATGACATGTAATTTTTCTTTCCTCTTTTCTCATCCTGGTCTGCCACTATTCACTTTGCTTCTATTTGTTTACAATCTAGTCAGTGTTGTCTTTCTGCTAATCGTCTATTTCTGAATCTGAAAAAAAAAACATTATTCTCATTTTAGGAAACAATCTCTTGTTTGCTATCCCTGAGTTCATTCAATTCTTGGGTGATACCATTCTGATCTCTTCCTCAATTCATAATCTTGGTGTCATTCTGGACACCACTCTGTCCATGGCACCAAAGATTACATCTTTAATTAAAAACTCCTTCTTCAAGTTAAGGATGTTAAGACACTTAAAATCCATATTACTACCAGATAACTTTCAACAGATCTCCAAGCTCTCCTCTTTTGTTCTATTGACTACTGTACTTCTCTTTATACTGGTCTCCCTCAAAATTTTCTTTGTACTTTTCAAATAATCCAGAACTCTGCCACTCATTTACTTACTAAATACTCCTATTTGTTATCAAATCACACCTGTTTAAAAAAAAATTACATTGGTTACTGATTTCCACATGCATAAAATACAAAATTACTATCTATTCATAATAAACTTTATAACATTAAATTGCTCTGGATCAGTTCAATACTGTGTATTCATACCCCAGCTCATACCCTCTGTTCATCAAGTCAATTTCTTCTAGATGTGCCCCCTCCTAAAGCTGCTCGATTATCCTCCACATGTGAATGCTTGTTTCCAATACATGGCCCTATCCTCTGGAATTCTCTTTCGCTTTCCTTATGATTCGTGTGTGATCCAGTTATTTAAAGGAGCTCTCAAAATGCACGTATTTACTGATGCATTTCAATAAGTCTGAACCTTCTCTCTGCTGTCAGATAACATTAGATTTTGCTCCATTTGCTTGATAATGTCATGCAAAGTCTTATTCAGTTTTGTTTAGCTTAGTTTTTGTCTTATTGTTTTATTTTCTTTGTGTACTTTTTATAAATGCTTTATTGCACCCCTCCCTGAACTTTGGAGAGGTGGCTAATAAATGCTTTTAAACAAACAAATAAATAAATAAGGAGAAGACCCCCAGATTTGGTTTGAGAAAGGAAGTTGAGAGTGCAGACTCCAAGATGGCGGGGGGAATGAAACAGATAGGAACTGCCAGATGAAAGGATGGGGGAAGACTTGTGGATGTGTGAGCAAGAGATTGGGATTGGAATTGTGTAGAAGAATGGAAACTTTGGAATAGAAGATGAGCAGATACTTAGCAACAGAGTGGGGAAGAATGGGGATTTGGGGATAGGTGGGGCGACTAGGGACTTGGCAATTAAGTAGGGGTGTACTAGAATTACTGGGAGGTTTGACAGGGGGCTGTGGATATGAGATGTGAGGTAAGAGAAAGGGGGCTGAAGGGTGGTGAAGATAATATATTATGTAAAGGACTTGGAGGACTGGGGAAGAGTAAGAGGCAGTGGAAAGGGGTGGTTCTGTTAAGGAGGTGAAAGAAGGTAAGGATGGGGCTGGTTAGGAGGGTCCAGAATATGGGGTCATGAGACAAAAGAAAGGGGCTGAAAGGAGGGGAGGGGATGTGGAATGGAATAAACTGGAGCTAATGATGTGAGAGGCAGAGGAAAGTAGATACATGATGCTGAATTCTGTTTTGGGAGTCACTACACAAGAAAAGGACCTTGGAATCTTTATGGACAATACATTGCAATTCTCTGCTCAGTGTGTGGCGGCTGTCAAAAAAGCATATAGAATGTTAGGAATGATCCAAAAAGGAATGGAGAATAAAACTGAAAATATTATATTTCCTCTCTATCGAGCTATTGTGGACCACACCTTGAGTACTATGTGCAGTTCCGATCATCCCATCCCAAGAAAGACATAGCAGAACTAGAAAAGGTGCAAAGGAGAGCAACAAAAATGATAAAGGGGATAGAACATCTCTCCTACAATGAAAGGTTACACAGGCTAGGGCTCTTCAGCTTGAAAAAGAGACAGCTGAAAGGAGACATGATAGAAGCTTATAGAATCATGAGTGGGATGGAATGAGTAAATAAAGGATGGTTAAATACCCTTTCAAATAATACTAAAACAAGGGGACACGCCAAGAAGCAAGCAACCAGCAGATTCAAAACAGATTGTTATAAATACTTTTTTCACTCAGCACACTGTCAAGCTGTGGAATCTGTTGCTAGAGGATGTGATCAAGGTTTGGAAAAGTTCCTGGAGGAAAAGTCTGCAACACATTATTAGCCAGATAGACTAAAGAAAGCTATGCTATCTCTGGGAGTGAGTAACAGAAATTAGATCTGCTTTATGGGATCTATCAGGTACTTATAACCTGGATTGGCATCCATCAAATTTAGGATGTTGGGCTCAATGGACCTTGGTTTGACCCAGCATGGCAAATTTTATGTTCTTATGATGGATTGAAGAGGAGGTGAATACAGATGGTGAAAATGGAGGACTAGGGAATGGGTGAATGATAAAGGAAGAAATATGATGGAAAAGGAGTTAGAAACAGGGGGGTAGATTTTCAAATAGCGCGCATAGGCGTACTTTTGTTGGCGCTCCAGGCGCAAACAAAAGTATGCTGGATTTTAGTAGATACGTGCGGAGCCGCTAAAATCCGGGATCGGCGCGCGCAAGGCTATCGATTTTGTATAGCCGGCGCGCGCCGAGCCGCGCAGCCTACCCCCGTTCCCTCGGAGGCCGCTCCGAAATCGGAGCGGCCTCGGAGGGAATCCTCTAATGCCCTCCCCTCACCTTCCCCTCCCTTCCTCTACCTAACCCACCCGCCCGGCCCTGTCTAAACCCCATCCTTACCGTTGTCGGGGATTTACGCCTCCCGGAGGGAGAAGTAAATCCCCGTGCGCCAGTGGGCTGCTAGCGCGCCGGGACGCGACCTGGGGGCGGGTCCGGAGGGCGCGGCCACGCCCCCGGACCGCCCCAGACCGTAGCCACGCCCCCGAGCCCGCCCCCGGAACGATCCCGACACGCCCCGATAACGCCGCTGCACTCGGTCCTGCCCCCGACACGCCCCCGACACGCCCCCCTCCGAAAACCCCGGGACTTACGCGAGTCCCGGGGCTCTGCGTGCGCCGGTAGGCCTATGTAAAATAGGCTCACCGGCGCGCAGGGCCCTGCTCGCCTAAATCCGCCCGGTTTTGGGCGGATTTAGGCGAGCAGGGCTCTGAAAATCCGCCCCAGGGAGTGGGAAAAGGGAGGTTTGGAGAGGAGTGACAGAGCATGGAATGGATGAGAGTGGGAAATGGAAAAATGAGAGGTTGATGAGAGGTGAAAAGAGGGTAATTGAGGACAAAATAATGAGCTAGGGGACGAAGACAGGGTTAAATGAAGCCATGACTGGATAGAGACAGAAAAGAGAGAAATGAAGATGAGAGTTAAAAGGGAAAGATCAATGTCAGAGACACATTTAAGGAAGAAATGAAAAAGACAGAGGAAGACAGTAGAGACACAAATGGATTGGGCACCCTGGAAAAGGAAGATTGAAAAGACAGACAGAGGAAAGATAAAAAGAGATTTGGACCAACATGATTAGGAAATTAAATGTCCAGGCAACAAACAATCAATAAAATCAAGATATATAAATCATTAATCATAATAGTAAAATCATACTAATAAAATATTTTCAAAACAGCTGATGAATAGAATATCCAATAATTAAAGACTCATGCAAATTTTGAAAGCTTTACCAAACACCAATAAAATATTTCAAACAGCAGACACATCACATACTACCCAATAATTAAAATGGTAGTCAATCAAGAAAAATGAACTTAAAAAACGACCTTTACTTACCCTCTCCAGCAGTTCTCCTACTCCTTTCCTTCGCAGGCCACACCAGAAGCAGCAGCAACTGCTGAAGCTGTCCTCACAGTCCTCTTCCTTAGGGACCCCAACCAGTCTCTTCTGTCTCTCACACACACACACCAGTCACACCCAAAGGACCAGTTTCTGTCTCTTGCACACCAATCATCTCCCTAACCAGTCTCTCTCTCTCTCTCTCTCACATATACACACCAGTCATCTCCCTGATCAGTCTTTCTCACACATACACATGTCACCTCTCTGGCCAGTCTCTTTCAATCTCACAATGCTCTCACTCTCTCTTACTTACACACAGGCTTTCAGTCACACACATGCTCTCTCTATTTCACTTACACACAAGCTCTCAATCACACACATGTTCTATCTCATTTACAAACAGGCTCAATCACACACATGCCCTCTCTCACAGCCACAACCCAGCCAAAAACATGCTCCATCTCTCCCTCGCACAGACACATTGACACACACAAGCATCCTCCCTGACTCACATATATACCACACGCATACAGAAGCACCATCCCTATCTCACATACATGAAGCACCTTCTTTATCTCACACACAGATGCACCATTCCTTTCTCACATACACATACACAGAAACACTCTTCTGATCTCAAATACATATACACAAAGACCCCGAGCTGAACAGCTCGACTCTGGTGGCGGCTAGTAGCGCCAATCTTCTTTTCTTCAGCCCCACCGGCCTGCTCTCTGGTGGCGGATGGCTGCACCGGTCTTCATTTCTTCAGCCCCGCTGGCCTGCTTCCAGTGGCGGCTGGCTGCGCCGGTCTTCATTTCTCCAGCGGCGGCTGGCTGCGCCCATCTTCTTTTCTTCAGCTCCACCGGCCTGGTCTTGGATGGCAGCTGGCTGCGCCCATCTTCTTTTCTTCGGCCCCGGTGGCCTGTTCTCCAGCGGCGACTGGCTGTGCCGGTCTTCTTTTCTTCAGCCTGGCGCCCTCAAATGTGAGCAGGCCAAGTGATCAGCTAGTCCGGCCCACCGGGGGAAGCCCGATGCCCCGATAGGCCAATCCGCTCCTGGTGGATACTCTCACATGGCCTTCTATTTCAAACAGCCACTAAAACACTGGGAACCAAAAGAATGAAACTAATGATATGTTGCATTCGTGGGGGTTCGCCATACGTTTCGCAGACCCACAAATGCAATGAATAGGGACCTATTAGTTGCGGATTGCGCATTCGTTGAAAATGGATGCACATCTCTATGGGATATTGTTCATTGCCAATAAAACATTTGATTGTATGAAGAGAACAAGAAAGAAATAGAGCCAGATTATTATTTTGCCATTAGTGAAAATAGTGTTTTGGCCTAATTTTGAAGTTGAAGGGAATTCAGATGAAGATTACACTTATTGGAAGTATTGGAAAAAATTGAACAGGAGAAAGAAGAAAGGAAAGTTTGTAAATTAGACAGAATAAAGAAATAAGAATGTTGTAGCAAAGTAAAAGAAGTTAAATTGGAGAAGAGAATGAAGTACGGTTAATGAAACAGAATAAGGATGTGAAAACAGTATTGATACTAGTTAATGGAACACTTCCAGGAGTAGAGAAAAAAATGCATGTTTCTATGGGGCTCAGTCTGTTGCCTAAATACCCTGTGGATACTATGTGAGTGTGTGTGTGTGTGTGTGTGTGTGGGGTCTAGAAACCATCCTGTAGCCCAAGCTGGTAACTAGAACTATGATGATTATAAAGCTTTCTTAATGAATTTTTATATTAGGGAAGCAATGCTCTTTTATACATGTTACTAAATGATAAGGAACACATTTTATAAAAATATATTGTGATCAATAGTGTTTGTATTCAGCTATATGTCTTTCACCTTGACTGAAGAGTATGAGAGCATTATGAATGAAGTTAGATAACAATAAGGAATGTTGAAGTCAACATTCTTTCTAAGTTGGGGGGGAATATAAATAGGGTGGCCAAAGTCAAAAGAGACAAGAAGGTTATTTAGGTCCCAGGTCTGGCAGGGCAGGAATGGTCCAGCTGGTGAATGCCTGACGGGAGAGGCTGGTGTAAGTGGAAGCGTCAGGCAGGCACAGAGTTCCCAGAACAATGATATCATTGCAGGAAACATCCCAGAATGCAAATTAAGCTACTTGACAGTTTAGAATCCAGAAAAAAAAGAAAAAAACTGACTGTTTATAGAACAGGAGTGCTGATATAGTGCTTAGCTCCCCAGGCCTAGTAATAATATCAAGAACATAAAAAAAAGAAGGAATTATAAAAAGAAAAATAGAGCATGACTGGGAAATATGTATGAATGCGTTTAGAACAAAGTTTTCTGTAAAGGTAAGGGGAAGAATAGAAAAGAGTTAATGCTAAAGTTAATGCTGCCCTACGTGATTCTGAGCCGCTTAGTTTAACAGGAATAAGACTGGAACATATGTCTGAAAGAAAACTCACACACAGTGAGCAAAGAAAGATTTCTTGAAGGGACAAATGAACTGTCACGGCACAAATATTTCAGAGTCAGCCTTGCAAAAGAGGTTTGATTAATGATTAGCTTATACATAAAAGCTGACTAGAAAGAAAAGAAAGTGACAGTAACTTTCATCAAATTCACATCCCTTCATTACAAACAAAGTTGCAAAATTGAAATTTAAGGCAACAGGGAAGCACTTGTCTGTGAGCAGTGAAATCGTTATGTAGCAAAGTAATAAGTGAAGCAAGGTTTCAGTGCTCAATGTATAATAGTGTAAAGAATAGGGGTGTGCATTCGTTTGCAAAGTATTGGCCATATTCTTTGTATTTGTGGGGAAGTGAAACGTATCGCGATTCCCATGAATACAACGAATACAACAAATCTTCACCAAATTATTCGGCTGCCAGTATTCAAAATGGCGCCGATAGCCCCTGTGACATAGTAAGGGCAAAGGCTATCGGCGCCATTTTGATTACCGGCAGCCGACGGCCCGAGTGCAGGAGATCACTACTGGACCCCTGTTGCACCACCAGGGACTTTTGGCAAGTCTTGGGGGATCCTCCTGACCCCCACTAGACTTGCCAAAAGTCCCTGGTGGTCCAGCGGGGGTCCGGGAGCGATCTCCTGCACTCGGGCCGTCGACTGCCAGTATTCAAAATGGCACCGATAGCCTTTGCCCTTATTATGTCACAGGGGCTGACCAATGGCACCGGTAGCCCCTGTGACATAGTAAGGGCAAAGGCTATCGGCGCCATTTTGAATACTGGCAGTCGACAGCCTGAGTGCAGGAGATCGCTCCAGGACCCCCGCTGGACCACCAGGGACTTTGGCAAGTCTTGGGGAGGTCAGGAGTCGTCCCCCCCAAGACTTTCTAAAAGTCCCTGGTGCTCCAGCAGGGTCTTGGAGCCATCTCCTGCACTCGGGCCGTCGGCTGCCAGTATTCAAAATGTGCCGAAAGCCTTTGCCCTTACTATGTCACAGGGGCTACTGGTGCCATTGGTCGGCCCCTGTCACATGGTAGGAGCACAAGATGGTGCCGGCCGTCCATTGCTCCTACCATGTGACAGGGTCCGACCAATGGCACCGGTAGCCCCTGTGACATAGTAAGGTCAAAAGGCTATCGGCGCCATTTTGAATACCAGCAGCCGATGGCATGAGTGCAGTAGATGGCTCCTGGACACCCGCTGGACCACCAGGGAGTTTTTGTAAGTCTTGTGGGGGGGGGGGGGGTCAGGAGGGTGGGGGTTGTAGTTAATTAAATTTTAGCCGGAAATGAATAAGAATGGAAATCATGAATGGATCTTTGCCGAATGCAACGTATCTGCCCCCCCATGAATACGTAGACCGAATGTAATGAAAGCAGTCCCTCTGCACATCCCTAGTAAATAAATACTGATTCTGTTCCTTCTCACAGAATAGGGTACATTGATTAGTACTATTATTTTTATAAAGCTAGTTAACACAGTTCACTAAGCTGTCAAGGAACCATACACCGTCGGAGTGACGCGGCGTCACGTGATTCCCCAGCGTTCGCTCCGGGACCCTCGTTGCACCCAAAAGGAACTTTTGGCCAGCTAAGCGACGTCACCTGCTCCTCACAAAGGAGTTCAGAAATGGCGTCTTGACTCCCCGCTCGACCACCAGGGAGTTTTGGTAAGTCTTGGGGGGGGGGGATTAAGGAGGGTGAGGGGTTTAAATTTTTATTTAGGATCAACAATCGCGATTTCCAACGTATTCAACATAGCTATGTTGAATAAGTTGGAAATCCGATCATTTTCGCCTCATCACTTTTTTAAGTTAAAAAAAAAAAAAGTTGTGTTTTACATTTAAGTTCAAAACGAATGCACACCCCTATTACACGCTTAAATCCAAGAGGATTTATGCGCATGGGGTGTTCCGAGTGCCGGGCCTATTTTCAAAAGGCCTGGCAGCGTGCATAAAGCCCCGGGACATGTGTAAGTTCCAGGGTTTAGAAAAATGGGCGGTCTGGAGGCGTGGCCGGGACATGGTTGGGCGGTCCTGGGTGGGGCGGGGTGGGGCCAGAGGCCGGCAGGGGTAACTTGTGAGATAAAGGTATGGGAGGGTTTTGGGCTGGGGGGTGGGACAGGGAGGGGAAGGTGGGGGGGGGGAAGGAAAGTTCCCTCTGATGCCAGTACGATTTCGGAGCGGCCTCAGAGGGAACGGGGAAAACCAGCTCGTCTCCACGAGGGCTCAGCGCGCGCAAGGTGCACTAGTGTATACCTCCTTGCGCGCGCCAACCCCTGATTTTATAAGATGCGCGCGGCTGCGTGTGCATGTTATAAAATTGGGTGTACCTTTTAAAATCTGCCCCTCTGTGAATTTAACTATTCTCAGATCATTCCATCTTTTCACACTTACCTCAGTTGTCAGTAATCTGGACTATAATGCTATTAATACTTCTTTTCTATACCCTGCCTGCCTAATTCATTGCCTTCTGTACTACACATCATGCATCTGAGAAAGTGGACTCTGTCCTCGAAAGCTCATGCGTCAATAAATTCTTAGTCTATAAGATGCCACCCACATCTTGTCATTTTTGCTACACCAGACTAACATGGCTATCCCTCTGAAAAGCTAATACGTTTTCTATTTCATGGATATGGATATCAAATGTGACTACTGCAATTTCCTAATTTTATTTTTCTTTACAGCAAAGATCAATTATGGAGATTTCAAAGTATTAAGTGTAATAATTGTGTCCCATTATTAACATAAGTAATCATGAAGAATAAATCAAACAAGAGAATGTAAGAATCTCAAAACAATTCACTAAGATGTGAAAAAAAAATCATCCTGTTTTAATTTTCAGTACTCTTTGCCTTAAGTACTAAATCAATTATGAATATGTACTAGAAATGTTCACTTGATAAATATTAATGCCTGTCTATGAATACCACCTTTGTAACCAATCATTGTTTGTTTGTTTGAGTTATAACTATGAATGTTACTTTGTAAACCATTGGGATCATGGAGCAACAGTATATAAAATGTTTAAATACATAAATAAATAAATAGCATGGAGACAATAGAGAGAGTATAAATTATTTAGTTCCATAAATGGAATTCTGTCATTTTGGAAATCCAGAGTAGTAAGTAATGAAGTTTACACTTAATATTCCAATAACCACATACCTGTTAAAGTGTGGCAGAAAAATACCAAGAAAATACAAGAGATACCTCAATTCAATTTAAAGTTTGCTGTTTAAGATGAACAGTTAAGGAGAATATGGAATGGTGTAACAGGAGAGTTTAGGATAGAAAAGATTCATTTAAATTCCTTTGAGTATTATATACTAGAAAAGTGATGTTTACTCTTCCTGGCCACAATAGGGAATTATATCTGTCCTAATATTATTGTTTACAAATTCCATTGGTGGGAAAATTCATGAGGGGAGTTGTGTATTTCATCTAGAAGGAAGACAATGTGGCTGTTATGTGATTTACATTTTTTTCTTTTTCCCTCTAGAATAAGGTTGGCATCCAGTCCACCTCTATTATCTTTTGTAAATGTTGGCTATTGTGTACCATATACGGAGAATAATCGTTTTTAATTCTGGAGCTATGAGAGAGATCTCATGTGTTAGCTGTGAGATATTAGCTGTTACCATAATGGAGTAGAGGTAGTATACTGTAAGAAGGCAAAATATTACAGTTCAGCATTTTCTGGAATACTCTACCAATGGCACCTACTACCAGGAGAGACAAAAGTGTTCCCCTGTTCTATTTATCAATAGGCTGGTCTCCCATTTGGCGAGTGGATGGCACAGGACAGGAATTTTTGAGAAGTGCATTGTCACAAAGATGGGATGTATTCAAATAATGTTAATTCCTTAGTGAGAGTAGGAAAGGAGGCATGGGAGACAAGGGGGGCTGCAGGTTCTCAAAGAAATAGATTTTAAGGGATTCATATTTTTCAAATGGTATTTGTTATGCATCCCAACCGCACCCGGCCCATGCATGGGCCTGCTCACCTTCAAGGTTCCACGGCAGGTCCTGGGTTGGCTTCCCTAGCGGCTGCTGCTATCGCTTCCAGGCCCCAGCGTCCTGCGGCAGCGGTCGCCGTACCTTCCACTGCACACCAGGTCTCACACCGGAGCTTGGCGTCCTCGGCTGTGTCGGCCATGCCCCTATGTGCGCGTGCGTGTGGACCACCTGGCCTCTTGTAAAGCCTAGGGTGGGTCCTAGCTCCGCAGTGTGCCCTGATTGATTCCCCGTTATAAGGAAGTCATTGCTTGGACTTCCTTGCCTTGGCAATTGGGTCGGCGTTTGTGCTAGATTGTCACTGCGTTTGTTGCTTGCTCCTGTCTTGTTCCAAGTCTAGTTCCAGAATCCTTCTGTTCCAGTTCTGTTCCTGCCTTGTTCCTGCTTCCTAGTAATCTAGCATCCTCCTGTTCATCTGTTCATCTACCCAGGTAGTACCCCATACTGTCTTACTAGAACTGACCTCGGCTTGTTCCTTGACCTGCCTGCCTGTCTGCTGCCTGCCTTCTGACTCCAGTCTGTTCCTCGACCTGCCTGCTTGTCTGCTGCCTGCCTCCTGACTCCAGTCCATCCTTTGACTCACCTGCCTGCTGCCTGCCTCTGACCTCAGTCGGTTCCTCTACTCGCCTGCCTGCTGCCTGCCTCTGACTCCAGTCTGTTCATCGACCTGCCTGTCTGCTGCCTGCCTTCTGACCTCGGCCTGCCTGTGACCTTGTCGGACCTCCGGTTCCTGAACTTTGCTCGCTAACCACTCCTCGGACTGACTCCTGGACTTTGACCGCTGCCAGCCTGACAATGTCCCTAGATTCTGGCTCTGTTCCTCGCCTTGTTATTACCCATGCTCTTCTGGTCCTTCTTGTTACATCGGACCTCCTGCTTCGAACCTGACCACGATCCCCTTTTGCCTGTGGGCACACCAGACTTCCACCTTCCCAAGAGATCCTGCGAGGTCCACCTAATTCCAAGTGGCCTGGGTCCCTACGGTCTCCTCCCGGGGGGACCTTGGCCTTCCAGTGGTGAAGCTCTACCTAGCCTCTGTCTCCTCCCCCTGGGGGCAGTTGCTTCCTGGTACCAACCAGGAGGCAGTTCTCCACTGCCTCAGGACAAGGGTCCACCCCCGAGCCCAACAGTTGCCAGGGCCATGGACTCGACAGAACATCCCACCTCCTGGGCCCTACCGGATTTGGCCGCTACAGTTAAACAACATCTTCAAACCTTGGAAATGTTGGCCTCTTCGCTGGAAGAACTTCGTTCCCAGCTACAAGGTACAGCTTTGGCCAATCCTGTAGGCCTCTCGGCTACTATGCTTCCCAAAGCATCATTGGCACTGCCTGCGCTTTCTCGATATAACGGGGATCAACGCTCCTGTCGTGGCTTCCTTAATCAGTGCTTTATGCAGTTCGCACTGCAACCCTCGTTGTTTTTGAAGGAAATCACCAAGGTGACCTTCATCCTGTCTCATCTGGAAGGGAAGGCCCTTGCTTGGGCTTCTCCCTTATGGGAACATTCTGATCCCATCCTCTCCAAGTTGTCTGAATTCATCACTCTCTTCCAGCAGACCTTTGGACACCCAGGCCTCCAGGCTGTGGCCAGCCATGACTTACTCCACCTCCGTCAAGGGACAAGGACCCTCTCTGAGTATATGGTGGAGTAAAGGACTCTGGCCACGGAACTTGGGTGGCAGAAGATTGTCTGCAAGCCATCTTCCTAGATGGACTCTCCTATGCTCTCAAAGATGAGCTCTCCATCCGTGAGCCTCCCATGTCTCTAGAAGACCTGATATCCCTTGCCAGTAAGATTGATCATCGTCTCCGGCAAAGATGCCTAGAAGTAAAGGCTCCATGCCCTCCTACAGCATGTCCCACAAGTGCCTCCAATCATCCAGTGAAGACTCCAGCATCACCACCTCCCTCCGTTGTGGAACCTATGGAGGTAAATCATGGGTGCTTGTCTCCGACCGAACACCTCCGTCGGCGGAAGGAGGGCCTTTGCCTTTACTGTGGCACTTCTGGACATCGTTTGCAATCCTGCCCTGTGTGGCCGGGAAACTGCAACGCCTGTGCCTGGCGGGGGTCCTGAGCTTGGGCACAACTGCTACTGGCCCTCAACTCTTGCTTCTTGCATCCCTGGGTATTCAGGCCCACACCTTCGCTACCACTGCACTTGTTGATGCCGGAGCCAGTGGCAGCTTCATTATGGATGACATCGTCACTTCTGAACATTCCTCTCCAGCCTTTGGAGGTGAGGCTTTTCATAGCCTCCATCCAAGGAGATCATCTCCCGGGACTTATTACTCACCAGTCAGTGGCTGACTGCCTCACTGTGGGTACTCTTCACGAGGAAGAGATGTCCTTCTACGTATTGAAGCGATCAATCCATCCGGTTATCCTTGGGTTGCCCTGGCTCCAGGCCCATGAACCCCAGTTCAATTGGCATTCCCTGCAGTTGGTGAAGTGGGGCTCCAAATGCCAGAAACTTGTTTGCATTCTGTTTCCCCAGTAGTTCCTGTTCTGAAGTCTGTTACCCTACCTGGTTTGCCTCCGCAGTATTCTGATTTCAATGATGTCTTCTCGAAGCAGAAAGCGGATACCCTGCCTCCGTTATGTAAGTTCAACTGTCCTATTGAACTCCTGCCAGGCACCATGCCTCCAAAAAACAGGACCTACCCATTGTCTCAACTCGAGACTCAAGCTATGTCTGAGTATATTAAGGAGAATCTAGAAAAAGGATTCATCCGCCTGTCTGATTCCCCTGCAGGTGCAGGGTTCTTTTTCGTTAAGAAAAAGAATGGTGGCTTACGCCCTTGTATTGATTTCAGGAGCTCAATGCCTTAACCCGCAAGGACCAGTATCCGCTGCTCCTCATTAGTGAACTGTTCGATTGCCTTGAAGGGGCACGGATTTTCTCCAAATTGGACCTGAGAGGTGCGTACAATTTATTTATTTATTTATTTATTTATTTAAAGTTTTTTCTATACCGACTTTCCAATAACAGAATTATTGATCAATTCGGTTTACATTTTGAACAATAACAGTGACAAGCAAATGTCTTACAGAGAACAGGAAGAATAACTTGGAAATGAATATATGGGGTTAAACAAAGAAATACAATATACATAGCCTAATATAGGCAGAGGCAGATAACTTCTGTGTGGGGTTGATTATAGCTTTTAAGACTGTCAGGAGGTTGGGAATTGCATTTTGTACTTTTGGGCTGCCAAGGAGTTAAAGTTGAAGAATTCTTTGGGGAATTCTTTGTGATGATCTATGGAGTTCTTTGTGTTGTTCTATGGGGTATTGAATAGGGGTTCAAAGAGTTTTTAGAATTGAACTTGTCTAGTTCTTGTGTAGTTCTCTTATAGGTTGTTGACAATAGCTGATGTTCATTTAATAGAAGGGATGGTTACTATGAATACACTATGATGCCCTTTGGGCTATGCAATGCCCCAGCAGTCTTTCAACGCCTTATGAATGAAATCTTCCGAGATCTTCTGTATTCCTTCATAGTCGTGTACCTTAACGACATCCTGATCTTCTCCAAGGACCTTGAATCTCATCAATATCACATTTGAATCATCCTTCAATGCCTGAGAGAGAACCACTTGTATGCCAAACTGGAAAAATGTCTGTTTGAGCGTACTCGCTTACCCTTCCTAGGGTATATCATTTCTGACCGAGGATTTTCTATGGACCCTGAGAAAGTCCAGGGAATCCATGACTGGCCTCAGCCAGTAGGCCTCTGCATCTTACAACGGTTTCTTGGTTTTACCAATTATTACCAGAGCTTCGTCCCTGGTTGCCCCACTCATGGCAATGACTAGGAAAGGAGCCAACACCCGGGTGTGGACACCCAAAGCCCTAGCCACCTTTCAAACAATAAAGGAGGCTTTCTGTTCTGGCCCTTGCCTTCAGCATCCAGACCCTCAACGTCCATTTGTTGTAGAGGTTGACGCTTCCGCAATCAGCGCAGGAGCCGTTTTCAGCCAGTATTCCCCCAAGGGTTAAATAATTCCTTGCTCTTTCTATTCACACAAGTCTTCTCCTATGGAACAACATTATACCGTTGGTGACCGTGAACTCACCGCAGTCAAGTTGGAGCTTCAAGAGTGGCGTTCCTGGTTAGAAGGGGCACAACACAAGTTACCATCTTCACTGACCATAAGAACCTTGAGCACCTTAAAGAAGCTCAACTTCTGAATCCACGTCAAGCCCGGTGGGCACTTTTCTTCGAAAGATTTAACTTCGTCCTCTGTTTTCGTCCTGGTTACAAGAATTTCCACGTTGATGCACTATCCAGATCATTTGAACCTGAAGATGTTCCTGAAGATCCTAGCTTCATCATTGATCCTGCTTGTATATCCCTTGCTGTGACCACTACAGTCCCTGCTGGGAAAACCGTCATTCCGCGTAGACTATGTGAACGAGTCCTGAGATGGGCTCATGATTCTAAGCTGGCAGGCCATCCGGGCCATGCCCTGACCTTAGAGATGTTGCGAAGACACTATTGGTGGCCTGATATGGTGCAAGACTCACAAAATTATGTGGACTTGTGTCCCATCTGTGCCCAACAGAAACCTCCTACTGGAAAGCCTTGGGGCTTATAACAACCATTTCCAGCACCTACCGAGCCATGGTCTAGCATCTTGACAGACTTTATTATGGACCTGCCTCCTTCCCAGAACAACACCATGATTTGGGTCATCATTGACCATTTTTCAAAAATGGGTTACTTCATTCCCCTGCCAGGCCTTCCCTCAGCCCCGGAATTGGCAAATCTATTCCTGAAGAACATTTTTCACCTTCATGGACTCCCCAAGGAGATTATTTCCGATCGTGGATCACAGTTTGCTGCCAAATATTGGCGTTCTCTATGTAAGAAGTTTAACATTTCCTTAAGCTATACATTGGCCTATCATTCACAGGCCAATGGTCAAGCTGAAAGGACTAATCGGACTCTGAAGACTTTCCTCCATTCCTATGTAAATGATCAGCAGGACAACTGGGCTGATCTTCTGCCTTGGGCTGAGCTGTCATGCAACACTCATGTTGCTGCAGCCACCGATGTATCTCCGTTTTCCGTGGTATTCGGACGGCAGCCCCGACTGCCTCTTCCAATCCCTCTGACAGTTCCTTCTCCAGCGGCACAATCCATGGCTCACACCATTTGTCAAGTATGGAATCAAGTAAAAGAGCGTCTTTTCCAAGCCGCTGAATGCTCCAAGCGTAACTCTGACATCCATAGACGTCCTGCTCCACTCTCTGTCCTAGCCAGAAAGTGTGGCTAAGCGCTCGACACATATGACTGAGACTTCCCTCTCATCGCTTGGCTCCGAGTACAATGGACCGTTCCCTATAATCCGAAGAGTGGGAGCTGTAGCCTACCAACTCCAGCTACCTCGTGCCATGGGTATCCATAACATGTTCCACGTGTCATTATTGAAGCCTTTGGTCCTCTCCTGACCTCACGTAGAGTTCTCTCTCTCCTCCACGGGTCTCTACAGAACCTGACTCTTCCATGCAGGTAAGGGATGACCTCGACGTTCGATGATGTCGAGGAAAATGGGAATACCTCTTAGCCTGGGAGGGTTTTGGGGCCGAGGAGAATTCGTGGGAGACTTCCCACAATATCTTTGATAAGGAGCTCCTGAAGACCTTCCATAGGACTTATCCTGATAAACCACGTCCACGTAGGTGGAGGCCTAGAAGGGGGAGAACTGTTACGCATCCTGTCCGCACCCGGCCCGCGCAAGGGTCTGCTCACCTTCATGGTTCCACGGCAGGTACTGGGTCAGCCTCCCTAGTGGCTGCTGCTAGCATTTCCCGGCCCCGGCGTCCCGCGGTGGCAGTTGCCGGGCTTTCCACTGTGCACCAGGCCTCACACCGGAGCTCGGCGTCCTCAGCTGTGTTGGCCACACCCCTACGTGTACGCACACGTGGACTGCCTGGCCTCTTGTAAAGCCTAGGGCGGGTCCTAGCTCCATGGCATGCCCTGATTGATTCCCCGTTTAAGGAACTCATTGCTTGGGCTTCCTTGCCTTGGCAATTGGGTCGGCGTTTGTGCTAGATTGTCACTGTGTTTGTTGCTTGCTCCTGTCTTTTTTCAAGTCTTGTTCCAGGATCCTTCTGTTCCAGTTCTGTTCCTCCCTTATTCCTGCTTCCTAGTACTCCAGGGTCCTCCTGTTCTTGTTCGTCTGTTCGTCTACCCAGGTAGTACCCAGGCATGCCCACAGACAAAAGGGGCGTGCGGTCAGGTTCGAAGCAGGATGTCTAATGTAACAAGGAGGACCAGAAGAGCGTGGGTGATGACAAGGCGAGGAACAGAGCCAGAATCTTACAGGTACTGACCTCAGCTGGTTCCTTGTCCTGCCTGCCTGTCTGCTGCCTGCCTTCTGACTCCAGTCTGTTCCTCGACCTGCCTGCCTGCTGCCTGCCTCTGACCTCAGTCAGTTTCTCAACTCGTCTGCCTGTTGCCTGCCTCTGACTCCAGTCTGTTCATCGACCTGCCTGTCTGCTGCCTGCCTTCTGTCCTTGGCCTGCCTATGACCTCGTCAGACCTCCGGTACCTGACGTTTGCTCGCTGACCACTTCTTGGACTGACTCCTGGACTTTGACCTCTGCCTGCCTGACCACGTCCCTAGATTCTGGCTCTGTTCTTCGCCTTGTCATCACCCACACTCCTCTGGTCCTCCTTGTTACATTAGACATCCTGCTTTGAACCTGACCTTTTGTCTCTGGGCATGCCGGACTTCCACCTTCCCAGGAGACCTTGCGAGGCCCACCTAAGTCCAAGGTCCACTGCCTCAGGACAAGGGTCCACCCCCGAGCGCAACAGTTTTCATGTATATGTCGTGAGGTCTATTAACTTTTATTTTTTTTGATGAAGTAGAACACTCATGAATATTAGCATATATACCAGATATACAGCCAGTTATGATTTCCTAAGAACATAGCATTCATACATAATATTTGCCATACTGGTTCAGACCAAAGATTCAGCAAACAGTATCCAGTTTCCAACAGTGGCCAATCTAGGTCACAAGTACTTGGCAGCACTCGAAAAGTTCAATTGATTCTATGCTGATTATCCCAGAGATAATCAGTGGATTTCCTCAAGTCCATCTTAATAACAGTTTATGGACTTTTCTTTCAGGACGTTATCTTAATTTTTTTTAAACCCAGCTACACCAACAGCTTTAACCACATTCTCTGACAATGAATTCCAGAGTTTAATTATGCATTGAGTAAAAAAATATTTTCTCCTATTTATCTTAAATGTATCACTTACTAATTTCATTGAATGTCTACTAGTCTTTGTTTTATTTGAAACAGTAAACAACCAATTTGTATTAACCCATTCCAATCCACTCGTTATTTTATAGACCTCTATTATATCTCTCTTCAGCCATTTCTTCTCCAAAGATCCCTAACCTCTTTAGCCTTTTTTCATAGAAAATCATTCTATCCCCTTTATCATTTTGGTTGCTCCTTGCTATACATTTTCTAATTATGCTATATCCTTTTTGAGATGTGGTATCCAGAAATGCACACAATATTCAAGGTGTGGTCACACCATGGAACAATACAGAGGTATTATGATATTCTCTGTTTTATTGTCCATTTCTTTCATAATAATTCCTAACATTCTATTTACTTTCTTGGCTGCCACTGCACACTGAGCAGAGAATTTCAACATGTTATCCATGATGATGCCTAGATCCTTTTCTTGGGTGCTGATCCCAATGTGGAACTTTCTATTATTAGCTATAATTTGTGTTGCTCTTCCCTACATGCATCATTTTGCACTTGTCTACATTAAATGTCATCTACCATTTGGATGAACAGTCACAATAGAAATGGATTTTCTTTTGTTCTTAATGGAAACTACACTGAAGAGAGAGTGGTGTTAAGTGGAGTGCCACAGGGATTGGTGTTGGCACTGGTCCTGTTCAACATCTTTGTGAGTGACATTGTGGAAGGGATAGAAGGTAAAGTTTGTCTATTTTCAGACAACACTAATATCTGCAAGAGAGTGGACATTCTAGAAGGAGTACAGAGAATGAGACGTGATTTAAGGAAGCTTGAATGGTGGTTGAAGATATGGCAGCTGGGAATCAATGCCAAGAAGTGCAGAGTCATGCATCTGGGTGTGGTAATCCAAAAGAGCTGTATGTGATGGGGGATGAAGGGCTGTTGTCCATGGAGCAAGAAGGGACCTTGGGGTGATAGTGTCTAGTGATCTGAAGTCAGCGAATCAATGTGACAAGGCAATAGCTAAAGCCAGAAGAATGCTGGGCTGTATAGAGAGAGGAATAACCAGTAAGAAAAAGGAGGTGATAATCCCCTTGTACAGGTCCTTGGTGAGACCTCACCTGGAGTATTGTGTTCAGTTCCGGAGACCGTTTCTCTAAATTGACAGAAACAGGATGGAGGCAGTCCAGAGAAGTGTGACAAAAATGGTGGGACATCTCCATCAAATGACTTATGAGGAAAGGTTGAAGGAACTAAACATGTATACTCTCAAGGAGAGGAGGTGCAGGGAAGATATGATGTAGATCTTCAGGTACCTGAAAGGTTTTAATGATGCACATTCGACAAACCTTCTCTGTTGGAAAGAATTCAGTAGAACTAGGGGTCATGAAATGAAACTCCAGGGAGGATGACTTAGAACCAACATCAGGAAATATTTCTTCATGGAGATAGTGGTGGATGCCTGGAATGCCCTCTGGAGGAGGTGGTGAAAGCAAAAATGGTGAAAGATTTCAAAGGGGAATTGATAAACACTGTGGATCCCTAAAAGCTAGAGGATGGAAATGAGGAAAAGAGCACATGGGGTAACTTCTGGTGTGCCATTACTAAACTTAACCAATAAGCCTTCATAATGTTGATTCAACTCTGCTTTAATGGCAAGGGGAAAAGGGGAATTAGTTTCAGACAGCAACCAACAAGAACATTGAATTTTATGGTCTTGGAAAACAAATAAGCATGGGGGTAACTTTCTGATGTGACTGGTACTCCCCTTATTCAATAAGCCTTAAACTTGTGATGTAACTCCAGCATTGCTCTATGCTTCAATGGCAAGAAATAATGGGGAATTGGACTCAGAGAGTAACCAACAATTTAACCGTTTTGGAAACCATGTATGGGAATAACTTATATGCCACTGCGGATGCCACCCTCTGATGCTAGCATTATAGGGGAGACCTGAATGACACAGCTGATGCTACCATAAGCTTGCTGGGCAGACTGGATGGATTGTATGGTCCTTTTCTGCTATCATTTCTATGTTTCTATGTTTCTACATTTAATATATTGACTTGTGTCACTGTGAGGTAAATTTGTGACTTCTGTCCCAAATCTTAAAAAACCTGGGGGAGAGTGTAGAGAGCCTATTGGTTCTCCACCAAGAGGGGAAAAGAAAGGCGGTATAGCTCCCAATGAGGGAGCCTAGTAATGATCTGGCCAGTGGCCACTTCTTATGTACACTATAACCATCATTTTGTGTTGTGGAAGTCTGGGTTGACCTTACTGATGCAGTTTATGTCTTGCTGTTCCATATTTTGTTTATATTTTTTGAGAAAGGACTTTGGTGTCTTTGTGGTTGAGAAACTGGATTAGAAATGGAGACGGTGCACCTTTACTTATTTGATTTCCAAGTTTTGGAGACCTTTTTCTTTTCAGAAAGGGAAATTTTTCTCCCTTCTCACTTTGGATCTTTGGTTTTCTTAATTGAATATAGAGTGTCCCTTTTGATTTTTTTTCTCAGTAACTGTAGTTTCCAGGGACTCAGATAATTTTTTCTTTTTGTTCTATATCACAAGCAAGGGTGCCTTTCACTGAGAGAGGCCCTCAGGATCACCAATATCATCCAAGAGGGTTGACACAGGAGTCATCCATGGGAAGAAGGAATAAAATGGGAGAAAAGACTTTGCAGACCTACTCTGTAGCTCACTATCATCTCAAATAAATAACTGGAAAAGAGTAAACCTGGTACCCCTCAGTACCACCAATACAATGGCTGAGAGGAGAGAAGGATTACAGGAAAAGTAGGAGAATTTGGATTTGTACATGTAAGTTGACTAAAAAGAAATCCCCTATCAATTGGGAAGTTGACCCCACCACCTGATTGGACAGGAGAATTAATAAATTTGGACAGATGGAATTTAATGGACATCAGAAAAATTTGAATTAAACATGTTCATCATATTATGAGAACTCAAAATTGGTAAAGAACTTTTCCTTTAGTTACATAATTCAATGATAAAAGTTATGTTGGGAACCCTAATAGTCTCCAATGATTATTGCTGCTGTTTCCAACTAACAGGGTCATTCATAAAAATGCATTATGGTGTTAATGCCCGTGATAACGCCATAACATACACAATAATCATGGTACCACATGGTACAAATGCACATTTTTCAAAGGGGCAGGATTGGGGAGTAGTTTTGGTGGAATTAATGAAAATGAAGGATAATATCACACAGTGCAATAGCATTTTTTAAAAACAAAGTATCTTCCATCACAGCACAGTTCTCGCACAACAACTTCAATATCTCTCTTCCCATAGTTAACTCTCCTAGCTCCCTTTCTTCATTTGAGTCCTCATCCTCCCTGGAAGTAGAGAACATACTTAAGAAAATGAAGCCTTCCACACATCCTGCCGAAACGATCCCTTCTAAACTCCTACTTTCTATTCACAATGTGATCGCCAAACCACTCTCGAATATCCTTAACTGTTCCCTGGAGCATGGCATTGTTCCGGACTTTCTGAAACAAGCCTTAGTGAAACCCCTACTCAAAAAATCCAACCTTGACCCCACCATCCTCTCTAATTACAGACCAGTGTCCAACTTACCCCTCCTAGCAAAAGTTCTTGAAAAGCTAGTGAACTCACGTCTTTCCGATCACCTTGAACAGAATAACATCCTCCCTCCTACCCAATATGGTTTCAGGAAGCACTTAAGTACTGAAACACTTCTCCTCTCCTTATACGATACCCTGATCAAAGGAACCGACTCAGGGTCATCCTATCTTATTGCATTACTTGACATATCAGCGGCGTTTGACACTGTTAATCACGATGTCCTACTCAACATACTTAGAAATATTGGGATCACTGGCAAGGCCATCGATTGGATTCAATCATATCTTCAAAATCGTACTTTCACTGTCACTATGGGTAATAACGAATCTGATCCCATCAGTCTCCCCCAAGGTGTTCCCCAGGGTTCCTCTCTCTCTTCCACCCTATTTAATATATACATGCTTCCCCTCACTACGCTCCTTACCAATCTCCACATCAAACATTTTATTTATGCCGATGATGTACAAATCATCTTCCCTTTTTCGGACACCATCCAAACCGCTCTACACAGCTGGGAATCCTGTCTTTCCTCTATCAACCAACTCCTAAAAGACATGCATCTAGCTCTTAATTCAAACAAAACTGAGCTCTTAATCATATCCAATAAGCAATCGCTCCCAGACATCCCTCCTGCCTACTCTGCTACCAACTTCCCATCACACACTCGCAACCTAGGAGTTATCATTGATAATCACCTCTCATTCAAACCATTCATCAAATCCATCTTAAAGGACTGCTACTTTAAACTTCAAACAATAAAGAAACTCAGACCCCTACTACATCTCAATGACTTCCGCACTGTCCTCCAAGCTATTATTTTATCGAAGATTGACTATTGTAATGCGCTCTTACTCGGCATTCCTGCAATACACACTAGACCTCTCCAACTCCTACAAAATGCCGCTGCTCGGATCTTGTCAAACACAAAGAAAAGTGATCATATCACCCCCACACTTATTGAATTACACTGGCTCCCTATACAGTCACGAATTATTTATAAAACTCTCTCGATCATACACAAGAGTCTAGTAAACTCCAACCTCAACTGGATTAACCCCCCCCTCCTACCCCGTACCTCCAAGAGACCCACCCGCCCAGCACTCCAAGGAACACTCCATGCCCAATCCATCAAACCTTTTAAACTCTCCTCCACCATGAACAGAGCTTTTTCCCTTGCCGGCCCAACTATATGGAACTCACTGCCACATGATATTCGCATTGAGACCCATACCCCCGCCTTCAAAAAGAAACTTAAAACCTGGCTCTTCCAGCAAGCCTACTCCATCTCACCCCCTATCACATAATTTCCCCCTACAAATGTTTTTCTGATGTTTTTCTGATATCCTGGTATGAACGCCTTTTTGCCTGCTGATTTGGTACTGTGCACTAACTTGTATATAGTTTCTGTTATAGTTCAATCCCATAGCATATCCCCATAGCATTTACTCATTGATGTTTGTATTTCTTGTAAGGGCTCCTCCCAAATATTATTTATATGTTGCCTAGTTTACTATGTTATCTGTTATTTGTAAGGGCTCCGCCCAATGGTTTTTTGTTCACTGTAAACCGATGTGATGTGCGAACGGTCATCGGTATAAAAGAAACGTTAAATAAATAAATAAATAAATAAATAATGCATGCTATTGCATTTTTTTAACTCTGGAAATAACTACACTTTTTTTCCTGACATTAAGCTGTGGGATGTGCCCGAAATGGCAGTAATGCAAATCCTGATAAAGATTGCAAATTGCATTTTGGCCATTCCTGGGCTAAGGGAGAGGGGAGGGGAAAACAGAGAGGGAGTGGAGTGGAATAGAGAGAGAGAGATAGAGCAAACCTCTGGGGAGACCATCACAGTATTCAACTATTTATATCAGTTTAGGAAAGCCAGCTAATTACTTGAGGAAAGGTTTAGGTGGTGGTTTAGGATTTTGGGGCCAGTTTGACATGCAGAGTGAGACATACGAACAACACAGTACACCTCAGTGAAGATTTGATGTCATTTGGAGTGAGAAAAGTCCCTGATAATGAGTCCATAAAGCTAGGGCAAGAAAAAATTGTAGAAATATCTTTGTGAGACTTTCCTCACTTCAAATAACATCAAATTTTCACTGGGGTGTACTGTGCTGTTTATATGTCTCACTCTGCATGTCAAACTGGCCACACAACTCTAAACCATCACCAGAACCTCATCTTATGTTATTAGCTGGCCCTCATATAGTGATATAAATAGTTGACTACTATGAAGGTCTTATAAAGAGGTGTTGTCTCTCTCTCTCTCAGCAGCCCAACATAAGAAAATGCTTGTCTGGGCAGTTTGCAAAGAGATGCAATAGCACACAATGCAATAACTCTAAAATTATCATAGCAAAGTCCTTTGTCCTTACTGTAGGCATTATTCATGTGAAATTTATAGCATTTTGATGAATCTAGGCCTAAGTGATCAGCAGTGCTGTATAAAATGAAATTCATCATGGGATTTGACTTAAAGCAATGCTCAGAGAATCTTGGACATTCAGGTAGAATTGATATCAAGGGAAGACTTGAACCTTTAAGGTGGTGTTTGAGGTGTAGATCCTAGGAACCTATCCAGAGCTATCAGCCAATGGGTTACATAGGAAACAGAGAAATATTACTGTGAATTACAAAGAAAATGATATAACGTGTACCTTTTGAATTTGGATCAAATATAAAACAAGAAGAGGACTAATGGAAATATCCAGTGGCATGACAGTATAGTAAACAATAGGGGGGAGCATTCATTTGCAACATATTGGCAATCCACAACGTATTGCTATATTCATTGTATTCGTGGGGGTCACGAAACATATGGCAAACCCCCATGAATACAATGTATCACTAACGAATAAACCCCCACCCTCCTGACCCCCCAAGACTTGCCAAACGTCCAGCAGGGGTCCAGCAGGTGTCCTGGAGGGATCTCCTGCACTCGGGCTGTCGGCTGCTGGTATTCAAAATGGCGCCGATAGCCTTTGCCCTTACTATGTCACAGGGGCCGACCAATGGCACCGGTAGTCCCTGTGACATAGTAAGGGCAAAGGCTATCGACGCCATTTTGAATATTGGCAGCCGATGGCCCCAGTGCAGGAGATCACTCCAGGCTCCCCGCTGGACCACCAGGGACTTTTGGCGGGGTCCTGGAGTGATCTCCTGCACTTGGGCCATTGGCTGCCAGTATTCAAAATGGCGCTGATAGCCTTTGCCCTTACTATGTCACAGGGGCTACCAGTGCCATTGGTCGGCCCCTGTCACATGGTAAGAGCACAAGATGGCACCAGCCGTCCATTGCTCCTACCATGTGACAGGGGCCGACCAATGGCACTGGTAGCCCCTGTGACATAGTAAGGGCAAAGGCTATCGGCGCCATTTTGAATACCAGCAGCTGACAGCCCGAGTGCAGGAGATCACTCCAGGACCCCTGCTGGAGCACCAGGGAGTTTTGGCAAGTCTTAGGGGGGTCAGGAGGGTGGGGGGGGGTTGTAGTTAATTACATTTAAAGGGTTGGGATGGATTTTTTTGGGGGGAAACAAATACATATGTAACTAATGAACGGATCGGGGTCCCCCGAAAATGGATGCAACAAATTTGGGTCCCGACGTATACGAATACCGAATGGGGCAAATCCGTCCCTGCTGCACATCCCTAGTAAACAATAAAAATCAAACTGGCGTAGCACAATTTAACATAGCCTAGCATTCAAATAATTGAAAATCAACTTGACTTAAGGGATTAATTCAGTTGGCCTGGCAAATGCCATAAAGAGTATTGAATTATTTATTTATTTATTTATTTATTTATTTACTGCTTTTATATACCGTCAATCTGTATTATAACCTTAATGGTGTATGAGGTAGTAAGGAAAATCATAAAAATAAATTACAATTATAAAATTAAGAAAATTTGTACTTCGCTGGGTTGAAGGAATAAATAATGCACATTTTCATATTCAAGAAAATATTGCCGTGTGAAACAAGCAGCTTCCCTGTGTAGTAAAAGATGTATTTTCCTCTTATCATGTGTTGTTTTGGAAAGAGCTGGTTAAACCCAGATCCTATTGCTCAGAAAAGAAATAATTGTAGCACAAAATACATCTGAAGAATCATGTCTTTATCCTGCTCATAGACAAATGATATCAAAAGAATTGCCCTATTTACTTCATTTTGAAAAGGCTGTTCTAATATAGCTGTCATGTCCAAACTGTCACACAAAGTATCAGTTTTCCTCTGACTTCTCCTTGTTCAACAATTGGCTTAGATAACAAAAATATATTTTGCTGACAGGTGGAAAAGCCTCACTAGATATATTAAGAATGTCAGGAAAGTACCTTTAAAGAGTATCAAGAGAGGATTCCAAAATGACCTTGGGGAAATTCAACATTCTTAAGTTCAGTCACCTTGCATTATATTCCATCTCCAGAGAAGAAACAAACTGGCATGAGTCAAGGTCAAATTTACAGTCTGTATTTTTTGGGCTTGTTGTTCCAGCCCCTCTACTTTACCCTTAAGTTTGGTATAGAAACTTGTGTGAAGTTTATTGCTAACCTGAGTTGAATGTGTGAAGTAATATCTTGTGAGCATTGCATTTCAAACCCATTAAGCTTCTCCAGGGCATGCCAGTTTGAGTCAAAATCACTAAGGTATGCCTCTTCAAAATAAAGGCTACCTTGGATGGCACATTCCCCTCAGAGAAACTTAAACCTAGATTCATCATTTTGCTATAAATATAGAAAAAAATAGCACCTGTGATAAAAAAAAGGGGGCATGGTTAAGTCTAATTTTCCTGGTACCGCATCATACAACACCATATGTTATTTTAACATTGCACACTGAGTAATTGTGTTACCAGCTGAAAAGGTTTTTATTGTGAATGGTGGTTTGGGCTGAGAGAGAAAGAGAAAGGGAGCCTCTGTAGAGGCTCACAAAAAAAGTTAACTTTTTATACCACTATAAGAGGGGGCACTAGTAACTCAGAATGATGTTGGGTTTAGGAGGTGGGGGGGGGGGGGCAGTTTTACATGCACAGTCATAAGTATGAATAGCACAGTTACCATCCGTGAATATTTAATGTGATTTGAGTAGTGAAAGGTAAAAGAAACATAGAAACATAGAAATGATGGCAGAAGAAGACCAAACAGCCCATCCAGTCTGCCCAGCGAGCTTTCGCACTTTTTTTTTCTCTCACGTACTTATCTGTTTCTCTTGGCTCTTAGTAACCTTTTTTTATTCTATTTCCCTTCCACCCCCACCATTAATGTAGAGAGCAGTGTTGGAACTGCATCTAAGTGAAATAGCTTAATTTAGTTAGGGGTATTAACCACCGCAATAAGCAAGCTACACCCATGCTTATCTGTTTATTCAGACTGTGTAATTCAGTCCTTGTTGATTGTTGCCTGAAAATAGATCCACCTTTCTTCATTCTCCCCTGTCGTTGAAGCAGAGAGCCATGCTGACTATGTATTGAAAGTGAAGTATCAGTCTTGCTCCCCTGCCGTTGAAGCAGAGGACTATGCTGGATATGCGTGAAGTGTTGATTGCATCTAGGTAGAGATTGTATCAAGCTAGGTAGAGAGAACATGGTACAAATCTACTCTTCTTTTACCTTTCACCACTCAGATCACATTAAATCTTCATGGATGGTAACTGTGCTGTTCATATGTATGACTGAGCATGTAAAACTGCTCCCTAAAATCCCCTCACCCACAAATGTTACCCTGAGTTATTAGTGCCTCTTCTTACAGTGGTAAAAAAAAGTTCAAATATAAGCGAGTCTTCACAGAGTCTCTCTCTCCCTCCCTCTCTCTCCCCCTCTCCCCTTCCCCCCAACCAGCATTTGCAATAAATACCATTATCAGACTATAATGCACAGAAAAAAGGAGTAGTTAAATCCTGCAATAGCATGTGTTACTTTATCACACGCCACGTTAACTGATCCTGATTTCCATTAACTCCTCCTACTTGAATACTAATTTAAACTGACCCTCATTTCTATTACCTCCTCCCACTTGAATGCACATTTTAAATTTGAATATGCATTTCATGATGCAGTATTTATTGCGTGTGTTATGATATTATCACAGGAATTAGGGCTCTAACACCCATGATAACGCCCTAACACATTTTGATAAATGACCCTGTTAATTTGCTTACTCCAATAACAGCATACCCAAGTCTCTCCTGTACCCCTCCATCTTGTTCCCCATCTTGTTCCTGTGGTTGTTATGAGATGCACTGCTGAGCTATTACACCTGCAGGTAACGTCGTCACAGTCTGCTCTTTACCCTTGGCAATCAGCATGGAACTAAGATAATCCACTTTAAGACTCCCAGACTGCTTGTTGCCATATACTTCCTCCACTGTGGTGGCTCCAGTTCTCACCAACATAGCCATGACTGGAGTTGAGCCAAGCATTAGGGGAATATCTGATGTGTCAGGACTGAGAGACACCTCAGAATCTAGGTGAGTTGTCATCTTCTCAATACTGCCAATGGAGACACCCAATACTGAACCAGGGATTCTGGAGCACAAAACAATCAGAGATTCAGAGGCCAGGGATAACTCTAAACCTTCCCCTTTCTTTTCTTCCATATCATCATGAAAGGAAATAAAATAAATTTATCAGGAAAAGCACACAGCAATGAAAACTTCTAAAGCACTCCACTCACTCTGACACCATTTTGGCTCACAATATCTCCAATCTAAGGAAATAAAAGGAGAGATTTGTGCAAAACACATCCTTCTGTTATGTTTAGGGAATGCTAGGAGAGCAATCCCATCTTGAGGGGATTGTGTGCCCTTGGACCTCAGCACGATCCCAGATGAATTCAAGACAGCACCGAGGGTTGGTGAGACATTCGCAAGCATGGATGAGAACAAAGTCTGACCCTCTGCTGGACCTCCAAGCTTCAGGAAGACCACCAATGCAATAGTGGTCTTATGAACAGTCATCCGACCGTTCCAAACCCTTTCGGACCTGCCGCTGGGTAACGGCAAGAAGTGGCAGGCTGGATGGAGACTAGGGCAGCGAAGACCGTAACATGGAGATTCAGACGAAGACTCAGGAACAAGGTACTTGGGCGCACAGATGAAGACTCAGGAATGAAGTACTTGGGTGCACAGACAAAGACTCAGGAACAAGGTTCAAGTTATTCAGAAGACTCAAAAAAGTACTGGGTTGAGACTGCGATGCAGCATGCCCTACACAGCCCACCCGCGGGCCTGGTTGCGGACCACGCTGGACTCGAAATAGTCTCTAGACGAGATGTGGAATAATGAAAGGAACATGTCTCAGAAGCTGTCGAGGCCTGCACTGGGGCGCAACCTACACAGCCGCCAGTGGCTGGTCGTGGACCATGCTGAAATGGCATAGGTACTGGCAGAGTCTTTGGCATGGATGGAGTAGGCACAAGAAACTCCATAGACCAGGGACAAGGACAGAAGCAGAAGTCTCCCAGATGCTTGAGCTGCAGAAGTGAGGAAGGCATTGCACCATGAGGCGCCCTACACAGCCCGCCTGTGGGACTGGTCGTGGACCACGACGTGGCACACCAGGAAGGGTGGCAACGAGAAACCAGGGGTACAGGACATCTGGACTGGATCACGGACATCAGGAACAGGTGAAGAACATCACAGATATCAGGAACATGAGATGAATATCTGGACTCTTGGAACATCAGGAAGTGTAACCTCAGGCCATGAAGACACAGAACATCAGGAAACCACGGACACAGGAAGCAGATGAGACATGGAGCTCCAACAAAGAACGAAGCCTGACGGAGCACTGGAAGACGAGACTTCCATGAACAAGTAACTCCAAGGCAAGGCAGGACTGAAGGTGAAGACCTCTTATAGGGCTGAGACAGGAAACAGTCATCAAGTGGGGCCAGAGCATATCCGGCCGCGGGCCCTTTAAATCTTGTGAAGAGGCGCGACCCGTGCCCTAGGAACCGATAGCAGGAAGTTGTGCAGGACCATGGCCAGCAGCCATGCTGCTGCTAATGCCGAAGAGCAGAGTGGGGCCGAGAAACTGGCCCAGCATTGTCGGCAGCTCTCAAACCGCAGAGGGCAGACTGAGGCGTGGCTCCAACCGCAAGAAAGAGCAGGGACTGTGGCCTCCAGGCAGCAGGGCAGGCAGAGAGAAGGTAAGAGGCTGCCCTGGAGGGCAGAATCGTAACACCTTCTTAGTCTGTGAATTCATCCAAACCTTCTCATATACTACATTACTGTTTTTTTTTTTTATACTGTAGTAACTTTAGTCAATTTTTCTTTGACAACAGATTCTCTTGTATTTATTTAATTAAATTTATAAATCACTTTACAGTAAGATCTTATTGGGAACCATTACATAAGAACATAAGAACATAAGAAATTGCCATGCTGGGACAGACCAAGGGTCCATCAAGCCCAGCATCCTGTTTCCAACAGAGGCCAAAAACCAGGCCACAAGAACCTGGCAATTACCCAAACACTAAGAAGAACCCATGCTACTGATGCAATTAATAGCAGTGGCTATTCCCTAAGTATAATTGATTAATAGCCATTAATGGACTTCTCCTCCAAGAACTTATCCAAACCTTTTTTGAACCTAGCTACACTAACTGCACTAACTACCTTCTCTGGCAACAAATTCCAGAGCTTTATTGTGCGTTGAGTGAAAAAGAATTTTCTCCGATTAGTCTTAAATGTGTTACTTGCTAACTTCATGGAATGCCCCCTAGTCCTTCTATTATTCGAAAGTGTAAATAACCGATTCACATCTACTCGTTCATGACCTCTCATGATCTTAAAGACCTCTATCATATTTCCCCTCAGCCGTCTCTTCTCCAAGCTGAAAAGTCCTAACCTCTTTAGTCTTTCCTCATAGAGGAGCTGTTCCATCCCCTTTATCATTTTGGTTGCCCTTCTCTGTACCTTCTCCATCGCAACTATATCTTTTTTGAGATGCGGCGACCAGAATTGTACACAGTATTCAAGGTGCGGTCTCACCATGGAGCGATACAGAGGCATTATGACATTTTCCGTTCTATTAACCATTCCCTTCCTAATAATTCCTAACAACCAGTGGCACCCATTTTTCAAAATGGGTGCCACTGGTTGTCCCCTCATGTATCCCAACATTCCTCTTGTAGCCATGTTTCGGATGATCTGCAAATGCCTTATGAATGTCCCAAGAAGTCCACAATAAATCGCATTACAATAGTTAACCATGGTCAATACCAAAGCATAGACCACCCATTTTAGTGTGTGAATATTAAAGAAAGTCCTCAATTGATGGACTATTCTCATCAATAAGAATGCCATATGCACTACCTTAGACATCTGATTTTCAAAAGTCCATCCATTATCTAACATTACCCCAAAATCGTTGTCTCATCCTTTGTTTGTGCCTCTTCACCTCCAATCTACAAGCTAAGCTTTTCTGGACTCCCTCTGATATACAAAATCTTAGTCTTACTAGAGTTCAGTTTCAAGTTACCTTGATTCAGTCACTTACTGACAAACCCTAGGTTCTTTACAACAGCTTCTGGATCCTGCCCTAAACTCACTAAAATTTGTATATCATCTGCATATAAAAATGGAACAAATCCAATGAGGCCAAGCAAATGTTAAAAAATGTTGAGGACAAAGAAGATCCCTGCAGAACTCCAAATTCCACTTTCCATAATAGTGAACAAATACTCTGAAAATTCACCAATGGCATTCTTTCCTCTAAAAATTAAGCTAACCACTGTAAAACCATACCCTTCAATCATATTTCAGCACAATGAGACAACAGCCTTGGATGTTCATCTAATTCAAAGGCACTAGATAACTTCAGGGACACTATCATAGATGAAGACCCTTTATTATGATTCTGTAATACAGTTTGCATCATATTTATTTTATTTATAACTTTTATATACCGACATTCAAATGAATATCACATCGGTTCACATACAACTGGTGGGCCAAAAAACTAGTAGGGAGAAAGGAAGGATAAAGTTACAATTAACAATATAATTGATAATCATATCAATTATAATGATCTCAGTACTACAACCACTTCTTTATCCTGCCTGGATGTAAGGGTGACTGAGCAAATCACCTTGGCTGGAACAGAAAACCACAATGACTCTAGCCCTTTCAAATGCACTTTCACTTTATTTTCATTAACAGTATTTCAACAATTAGAATGACTGCCTATCTTTGCAGTATACTTCTAACACCTTTGGATTTGGTCAGAATAGATTTATAGGAGCTGCTTCTCTTGGAGATGTGGGGGCCTCCTGAACCCAGCTGGGCTTACATTGTTATTCTGTTCCATCTGGTCCTGCCCACAGGATTCTCCCCTGCCCCTCACGGTCCCTCCCATAGAGTTCTCTCTCTCTGTAGGATTTAAGGTTGACAAGGCATCTAGCCTAGTCTTGCATACACAAAACAAAGGAAAACAGGGTCACTTCATCACACTGGAAAATATCCAGGTTCCAATTTTCCTCAAATAAATTCCACTACCTGTTTCAACACTGCTTTCTCTATAACTTTAGAGACAACTGGCAAATTTGCCACTGATCTATAAAGCTGTATGAGATCTGCAACCTCCCAGATAGTTTTATATCTTTTTTGAATACTACAAGGCTATCCTGAATGAGCACATCATGGAGGTATTTGTGTGTACAATGCCTAATTTAAGCATAAATGGCCTAATTTTCAGAAGCCTGCACACATATCAATGGGGGGGTTACACGTGTGGCTGGGCCTTGCATGCACTGTGTGATTTTTGGAAGGACCTGGCCACGCGTGTAAGCCCTGTTACGCGCCGAAGCACCAGGTCTCTCAAAAGGGGTGGGCCGAGGGCAGGTTCTGGGTGGGGAGAGATGGGGTTGGGAGAGGTGGGTTTGGGGGGGGGGGGGGGCCAGGACAGCGCCATTTGATGCTGTCCCAGGGAAGTTTGTGCCAGCAGCTGGCTGGCTCATGGAGATTACTTCTGCTCCCAAGGAGCAGTATGTAATCTAACAAAAAAAAGGAAGTAGATGGGAAGGGGTTAGGGGTTAGGGATGTGTATTCATTTTATTCATTTAATTTGTTTCATACGTTTCCCATTACATGTCAATTAGATGTGCATTCGTTTCATACGTTTCATATTACATGCTTGTATAGGAAACGTATGAAACGTATGAAACGAATGCACATCCCTATTAGGGGTCAGGGAGGAGAGTAGAGTAGAAAGAGTAGGAAGGTTACGTAGGAGTATAGGGAACTGGGGAAGCCCTACTCGCGTCGCTGCACATAGCTTTTTAAACTCCTGCCCCCTGTGCGCATCCGAGTCCAGACCCACCCGCATATACGCAAGCAGATTTTAAAATCCATCATGCATGTGCAAGTGGGAACCGTATTTTATAACATGCATGTGCTGATGATGCATGTTAGAAAATACCCGCGTCCATGTGCACGTGGTGGGAACTGCGCACACATTGACACATGCGCATGTTTTAAAATCTACCCCAAAGTGAATAACTGAAATAATTCAAGTTTTATCAGCCCCATAAGTCTCTTATTAAATGTGACTTGCTAATAAATCAGAATGAAAAAGTCCATAAATGAGTCCCACACTTTATGCTTTTGTCTGTTATCTTTACTGAAGTATCTTCTCTTCAGTTTTTGTTCCCATGCAATAAATATACAATTTTAAATTAAAGAACTCATGCTGGTTGCTTACTTGAATGCATTATTGTAACAGTTTGATCTAACTGGATAGCATGGGGAATCCTGCATGGAGCCACAGTTGAAGCTCTAAATGGGAGAAAATAGGAATGAGACAGGGATTTGGATTTCTTGTGGGAATTTGATTTACATTGGGTAAATAAATGCACATAAAATCATTGCTTGCCAGACTAGATAATTATTTTGGTCTTTATTTGCTGTCATTTACTATGTGACTATATAACTGCGTCATATTTCATTCAACTTTAAAAAGTGGAATACTTTCAGATTGTTTCTGAAGTAATTTTGTTTGAAGGAATTGCCTTAAAAGCACATATGTACAGGAAAGCAAGAAAACTGAGTAAACCTCAGACCACATGGATTGCTGATTGCAGAACCTTCATCTGCTGATGGTAAATTGAACTTATTGCAAAATAACATTTAAATCTTGAAAATTTTTTTTAAAGGGTTAAAGTATTACTGGTAGTATATGTTGCGGTCCCGGTCGCTAGGCTAGCGACCGGGTCCTTACCTTTCTGCTGCCTCTCCCGGTCTCGCCGCGTTCCGTTGCTCCTGGGGCCTGCAGGGCCGCATGGCAGCGTCTCTCTCCACGTGGAGACGCTGCCGAGGAGCGACTCAGACTCCTCCCACTGCCAGGCAACGCGCGCGCGCGAGCAGGGGGCTCTTAAAGGTCCAGCACCTGGAAGTGCTGAACCGCCCCGTTCCTGACGTCAGACGCTGGCCGGCTATTTAAACCAGCGTCTGACTTCCTTGCTTTGCCTTTGCAACGAGGTCACTCTACTGTGTGCTTAGTTGCTTCCCAGCGGTGCTTTCAGCCTTGGTTCCTGCTTGTTCCAGCCGTGCCAGGGTGAAGACGCCATCAGTCCGCTCCAGCTGAGTGCCGCCTCCCGGCTTATTAACTCCTGTGGACGCTGTCCACCTCAGCCGGCCCAAGGGTCCACTATTGACTTTACTCATAACATAACAGTATATATTGTGTGTTGGTTTTTAAGGCTAGTATTTGAAAGTATAAAGACTTGTGTATGTTTATGGATAATAGACTTTAGATTAATTTTGTGAGCTAGTATACAGTACATTAGTATTTCTTTGCAAGCGCAAAGAATTTTGTGTGATTAGGGAAAATAGACTTTGGATTTATTTTGTAAACTAGCAAAAGTATTTGCAAGTGTATAGAATTGTGCATGTTTATGGATAATAGACTTTGGATTAATTTTGTGAGCTAGTATTTGTAAGTATTAGAATTCTGGGTTCACAAAGGCCATTTACTTGATCTAAAAAGGTGAGAGTAATGGTTCTTGAGCAACAAGGCCAATAGTTTGATTCTCACTTACTGCCCCTCCCCATCTCTCACCCACCCCAGTCACTTTTTTTTTTTATGTAGATTGCCTTCTTTCCTAATTAGGAGGAAAATCTTCAAAATAAGAATCAATTAGTAAATCTATAATAACATAATTAACCCTGATTTTAATGATTGACTAATTTTAGTCTTGTTGCTAGTCATTCATAAGAACATAAGAAAATGCCATACTGGGTCAGACCAAGGGTCCATCAAGCCCAGCATCCTGTTTCCAACAGTGGCCAATCCATAACCTAACATGTCACCTACTTATCTATTTTAAAATCCTAGATTTAAAATACACTAGAGATGTGAATCGGAACCGGAATCAGTTCAGATTCGGTTCCGATTCACGTGTGTTTTTTTTTTCATCGGGCCCGATCTCTGTTTTGTTTATCGGCTGCGCCCGAGCCGATAAACAAAAAACCCACCCGACCCTTTAAAACTAATACCTTAGCTTCCCCCACCCTCCCGACACCCCAAAAAAAACTTTTTACAGGTACCTGGTGGTCCAGTGGGGGTCCCTGAAGCGATCTCATGCTCCCGGGCCATCGGCTGCCACTAATCAAAATGGCGCTGATGGCCCTTTGCCCTTACCATGTGACAGGGTATCCGTGTCATTGGCCGGATCCTGTCACATCGTAGGAGCACTGGATGGCCTGCGCCTACCTGTAAACTTCAAATGAAGATTACAAGTGTTCAACCAGATGAGAAATTTATCAAATGAATCCAAAGTGTCACACCACAATACAAAATGTCATCGATGTAGCATTTCCAAACTACCAATTGGGCATGAAATGGATGATTAGTTAGCCATTGATCTTCAAAAGCACCCATGGTTTGGGGCAATGGATGCAGGGCTGAAGTCACATTGATGTTGATACACTCCTTAGTTACACAAATGCTAAGTATTGTTGATGACATATACTGAATGCAGTTTTCTTCACTAATGGTGCTACGTGGCATGGCAACAGTAACAAAGTAAAGATACATGATACTTGAGGTGACGGGTTTTAAGTTAATGAACAATACTGTGACTTCAGCCCTGCAGGCATAACACATGTCCTGCTCAAATTGATTGCCCCTGAGGCAGCTCTATACACTAGAGCGAAACTCGGCCAGAGTCAGGCACGTTTAAATAAAAGGCTTTTTTCCATCATCCGATTCTTGTTTCTTCAGAAGTTCCCTCTGTACACCTAGCCAGGCAGCACTTAACAAGGCAGAGAGCCTTCTCAGTGGCAGGTCCTATCTTGTGGAACTCTTTCCCAAGTGTGCTAAGACAAATCGCCAATAGAAAGGACTTTAAAAAGGCATTAAAAACATACTTCTTTAATGAAGCATTCCCAGTTTCAGATAGCTAAACAAGACAACTTGTATAGGCGGAAAGACATATATGAATACACTCACCTTTTCAAGAAACTTTTGTCTAGATTATCGATTCTTCATTTTTCCTTCTTTTTCTGAGTTTTGTAAAATTAGATGAGCAAGGTTTTTGTTTCATTTTATTATTTTTATTTTTCTTCAATATAATTGTCTTTTTATTGATTTAGTTATTGTGTCTTTTTCTTTTGCTTCTCTCTCTTGAGAAGTATTTTTATGTTGATCCCAAGATTGACTTGTAATCTAGCTAGGTTTGTGTGTTTAGTTAGTTTTATTTTTATTTTTATTTTTCATTTTTACCTTTTTATATTTTTACCAAATTGTAAACCATTTTGCTCAATCACACATCGCTAAGACAGTATAGAAATGTTT
This sequence comes from Rhinatrema bivittatum, assembly GCF_901001135.1. Lineage (NCBI taxonomy): Eukaryota > Metazoa > Chordata > Amphibia > Gymnophiona > Rhinatrematidae > Rhinatrema > Rhinatrema bivittatum. Next base: position 404,383,351 of record NC_042617.1, on the reverse strand, counting down.
TAAATAAATAAATACATCTCTAAGTATTATAACAAGAAATTGCTAGGAATCTGATGAGGACGAGGGTACAATTCAAAAAAACAACTGGCTACATGAATGGCTTCATCTTGAGGAATTGAGGTATATAATGCTTCAACATCTAAAGTCTCTAGAATCAAATCAGTGGTATCAACATGAAATTGTTCCAAAAAAAGTACCATATCAGATGAATCCCATATAAAAGAAGGCATTTGAGGGACAAATGGTGCTCAAATAGATCGACAAAATGAGAAAGAGGTTCTAACAAGGATCCACATCTGGAAATAATAGGATGACCTAGTGGTTTATGTAAATTTTTGTGAATTTTGGGTAAAGTATAAAAAACTGGAATAATCTAGCCTCTTTTTGAGTAAGAAAACCAGATTTAACACCGGAACTCTCCAAATTGGAAATGGTTTTTTGAAGATCAATTCTGGGATCATGAGATAATGGTAAATAAAGTGTGTATACTTTAGTTGCTGGAATATTTCACTTTCATAACAAACTTGATCTTGCACAACAATTTTATCTTCTTTGTCAGCTGGTTTTATAATCAAATGTGTAGCCGAACGTAGATCTTGAAGAGCCAACTTTTCTACATGGGTCAAGTTGTAAAAATGCTTCGACAATATATTCGTAGTTAGGGATGAGATATCATGGGAAACCAGTTGATAAAAACTTTAATTGCAGCCTTTTCTGGACCGGGAGGTGTCCAGGTGGATGGATCAATGTTAGGAATTATTAGGAAAGGAATAGTGAAAAAAACTTAAAATGTCATAATGCCCCTGTATCGCTCCATGATTCTGGTCACCGTATCTCAAAAAAGATATAGTTGCATTGCAGAAGGTACAGAGAAGGGTGACCAAAATGATAAAGGGGATGGAACAGCTCCCCTATGAGGAAAGGCTAATTAGGTTGGGGCTGTTCAACTTGGAGAAGAGACAGCTGAGGGGGAATATGATATAGGTCTTTAAAATCATGAGAGGTCAAGAATGAGTAGATGTAAATCAGTTATTTACACTTTCAGATAATAAAAGGACCAAGAGGCACTCCATGAAGCTAGCAAGTAGCACATTTAAAACTAATGGGAGAAAAGTATTTTTCAATCAAGGCACAATTAAGTTCTGGAATTTGTTTCCAGAGGATGTGGTTAGTGCAATTAGTGCAGCTGGGTATAAAAAAGGTTTCTATAAATTCTTGGAGGAGAATTCAATTAACTGCTATTAATCAAGTTGAGTTAGGGAATGGCCTCTGTTACTACTGGCATCAGTAGCATGGGATCTTCTTAGTGTTTGGGTACTTGCCAGGTTCTTGTAGCCTGGTTTGGCCACTGTTGGAAACAGGATGCTGGGCTTGATGGACCCTTGGTCTGACCCAGTATGGCAATTTCTTATGTTATTTTGTTCAAATAAAAACATAGGGCTAGATTATATAAAATCCCGGGTGGCGCATGCAAGTTGGATTCGAATATAGAAAAATCACGCGGTGATGAGATCAAGGCCTTCTCCAATTCCATCTCAGTCCGCTCCAATTAAGGAGCAGACTGGGAAGGAACTTTCCTGCCCCCTTCCCTAACCTCCCTTCCCCTAACCTCTTCCCCTTCTCCTCTCCTCCTTACCCTCTAAATCCCTTTTTTTTTTACCTTTCATTTTGCAAGTTACTTCAGGGCCTGACCTGAAGTAACTTGTGTGTGCCAGCAGCTGGCTGGCATGCAAGGCTCAGGGACAGTGAGGAATGGCGCTGTCCTGGGCTGCCCCGCCCCCTTTTAAGGCCCAGCACTTACTCACGTCCCGGGGTTTACACGCTTGGCCGAGCCTGTTTGAAAATTGGCCCGGAGTGCCTAAGGCCCGGCCATGCGCATAAAACCTGGATTTTTATGCACGCCGGGGTTTTAAAATTCAGCAGATATTGTCCTTCACCTTCCCCAAATCATCTCTTAATTATTCTTAACAAGTGAATTACTTGTTATCAGTTTCAACTTATTTTCGGTTCTACAATTCCCTAGATAATAATCTTTGATTGCCCCTCACGGGACCATGTGTTGAAGTAACTTCTGTACCAGGGACATTCCTAGTCATATTAGAACTGAAAAAGATGAATGTATTGTCAATTATCTCCTAAATTTTAGCAGAAATCAGCAGACCTTGGCAGGAATGTATGCATGTGAAGAAACGAAATGCAACAAAATTAATCAATTTTCCTCCCTACCAGCAAGTATAAATGCTATGGTAAAACATGTAGCAGAAATAAGTGCATTGGACAACTACCCATAGATGGGTATTGAAAATGTTCATCAACAGAGCTGCAACTGAAAACACTAGCTAAGAGTTTAATGTCACTGCATGCTTGAAGTTTTCAAGAAGAAACTGAAATGCTTCCCTGCATCTTAATTCCTCTTCCTGATTCAGGATTTTAGATGAAAGCAATTGTTTTATAGATTACTGTTGCTATTGCCTAAGGATGTTGGCATGAGCTCATCAAAATAAAGACTCATTACATTTCTTTTATTTGCTACAGTACTTAAAATAGAGACTTAGACCTGTGAGGAGAATGAAGTTTCTTCACTCTGAGATTATATACAGATCAGTCAAACTACTAAACATAATGCCGCCTGAATTAGTAATAAACTCATTGATCCTGGTACATGCTGCTGTCCTCAAGAGCTAAGAATTCTGATTGTTATAAAGGGATGATGTTACTGTAAAAGTAATTATAATGGTAATTCATGTAGTTGCGAGACAAGGTACTTTAGCTTTATGCTGCATACACTTCACAATGAAAAAGCTTAAAAGCAAAATGATGTGATTGACCCTGTTTGGAACTTGTATTATTTTCCAGTATTCACTGAGTTAGGTGAAAAATAATATCCACATCTTAAATTTGAAAGAATCAGCAGAGAGGTCACACCCACAATGTAAAAGTCCGATAGACTACCTAAGATTTTAGACCTGCACCTGTTCTCCAGTGGGCAACACATAATCAGATTTATTACAATATGCAAGAACCTTAGTAGCCCTTTCAGGTAAGCAGAATTGCCCTCCTGACATTACAAAAATTTGGAATAGAGTGAAAGAAGCACATGGATCATGGTTACTTTTTGATGTCAGAAATTAAGACTTGCTAATACTTTAATCATTAAACTGTTTCATTTAAATATGCACTGAAATACTGATAAATCCCTTCAGCTTTGCAAATAATATTAAAAATAAGGAAGGTGATATTCAAAATGCCACTTAGCCAGATAAGTCACTTATTGAGCTAAAGATTTGCTGGATAAGTCAGGGATGGGGAATGAATGTAATGGGGTAGAGTTGAGTTTGCCAGATAAGTTATCCGGATTTAGCTGGTTAATTTATCTAACTAACTCTAATCGTTGAACAAGGCTGTAATAAAATTAGCTGGATAAACTTATCTGGCTAATTTTAAGATAGTTGGGTATATTCAGTGGCACTGCCGGGGTATGGTGATGGTCTCTGTTGCCAGGTGTTTTAGTTATGGCCTCTGACAGAAGAGAAGATTCTGTGAGGGCAACAAGGCTGAGATGTATTGATATGGGGGAGGAAGTGGTAGCTAATAGGATGCTGCTCATGCTCGCACTACTCTCTGTGTTAGCCACTCTTTCCTGTACTACAACCGCACTGTGACTTTGCCTCTGGAACTTCTATTCATGCACCCTAGCCACCAGTATATCTTTCATATAAGTGATAAACTGGGATTGGAGGGCAAAACCCCCATTCACCAATGGTTCAGAAACTGTGGCAAGCACCTAAATATTGTTTTCTGTCAGAAGTTTCAGTATGTCTTGCAATTGCTGCTTTGAAGAGTCCAACAATTGTAACACTTTGGATTCCATTCCCCCTTACACATGGAAACCCTCTAACTTTTCCTCTAGAATATCTACTATGAGGATGTCTGAGCTTTGAGTGGTGCTAATGACACTCAAATCCTGTGTGACAACCTTAAAGAGCTTCAGAATTTATATCAGCTGCCTCAGCACTATCGAATCATAATGCCCCAGGGGATGATACACACATATCTCTGTTTCCATAGATAGATCAAGATGGAGTGTCTGCTGTTCCACTAACCTCTGCATATTCAAATAAGTGGAATTCCACTTTCTACCAACATCTTGAATCGGACACTTATGAGGCATTCCAAATGATTCCTGCTTCTAATGGAGAAGCTGTCCACCCTTTTGCACTATGATAAAAATGCCCTGCCTCTTTACTACACCTCTTTCTAGACCCTTCAGGACTGGAATCCCATGGTCCTTGACCCCAGCCTCATGACATCCCCCACTTCTAGTTGCTGTAAGTATTCAAAACAATGGATCCCCTGATAGCTCTTATCTTTGTGTAGAGCACCTGGTATAGAACCATTTATTTTTGCACAGCGTCACGTATTAGTAGTCGAATAGTTAAGAAAATTTCCCCAAATAAATGAAATATTAAGTTTAAACAAGTAGTTCTATACCAGATGTTTTCAGAAGAAATTAAGAGCTAGTGAAGAAGGTTTTGTTGTCACATGGTATTTCAGAAAATAAAGCTTGTTTTATAACTGAACTGGCATTAATAGCGTTGACCAAGAACTATTTTAAATATAAAAGCCAGTTCTAACAGCAAATTAAGGAAACAGCGATGGAGGCCACAATGGCCCCCTTGCTAGCATGTATTTATGTTTCTGAATTCATTTATTTATCAGATTTTTGGCAGCATATTCAAATTTGGACACGGTTTATTGATGATATTGTTTTTGTCTGGAAGGGGTCAGAGCCTTCTCTACAAGTTTTTTTAACATGGTTGAATACACTAGATCCTAATTTACAGTTCACAATGAGTTATGATAGGCGGGCTATACCATTTTTAGGTCTGTGGGTGTTTAAAGATCAAGACAGTAGGGATGTGAATCGTTTTTGAACGATTAAAATTATCGTCAGATAATTTTAAAATCATCCAAAATCGTTAGAGTGCACGATACAATACAAATGCCCCCGATTTATCGTCAGGGGCATTTGTATTGTATCGTTAAATAGGGCGCGGGAAAACCGGCACACCAAAACAACCCTAAAACCCACCCCGACCCTTTAAAACAAATCCCCCACCCTCCCGAACCCTCCCAAAATGTTTTAAATTACCTGGGGTCCAGTGGGGGGGTCCCGGCGTGATCTCCCGCTCTCTGGCCACGGCTGCGTTAAGAGAAATGGCGCCGGTGGCCCTTTGCCCTTATCATGTGACAGGGCAAAGGTAGCGCCAGCGCCATTTGGTTCCTGGCTCCCGACGTCACGCGTGCAGGAGATCACTCCCGGACCCCCGCTGGACCCACAGGGACTTTTGGCCAGCTTGGGGGGGCCTCCTGACCCCACAAGACTTGCCAAAAGTCCAGCGGGGGTCCGGGAGCGACCTCCTGCACGCGTGTCATACACTATGTCATACGGGCGACCGTCGCTCGTATGACATAGTGAGGGCATTTCTCTTAACGCAGCCATGGCCAGAGAGAGGGAGATCGCACCGGGACCCCCCCCCCCACTGGACCCCAGGTAATTTAAAACATTTTGAGGGGGTTCGGGAGGGTGGGGGATTTGTTTTAAAGGTTCGGGGTGGGTTTTAGGGTTGTTTTGGTGTGCCTGTTTTCCCGCCCTCCACCGATTTACGATTTTTAACAATTTAAAAACAAAACAAAACACGACGATCAGATTCCCCTCCCCCCCAGCCAAAATCGATCGTTAAGACAATCGATCACATGATTCACACCCCTACAAGACAGGCTGGGAACAACAAATTTTTCTAAAGCAATGTTCTCTCAAAGTAGCTTGATGTTACCCAGGTAGAGAGTCCATCAAGCTAGGCTGAGAGAACATTGCAGAAATCTCATCTTTGGGTGAGTTTCCTCACTCCGAAGGTCATTAAATCTTCATAAAAGATCACTGTTCTGTTCGTACGTCTCCCTTTGAATGTCAAAGTGGCCCCTAACCCCTACACTAATACCTAAACCGAGTGACTAGGTAGGCCTCATATAGAGGTATAAGTACCTACCTAGTATGAGGGCATTATGGCTAGGGTCTCTCTCTCTCTCTCTCCCCCTCCCCCCCCACTGGTTGTAGAAGGGCGCTGATAGCTAGGCTGGATCTCCAGCAGCTTAAAATGGTCCCCCCAGAGGTTGTATGTAGGAAATACAACAATTCTGGCATTTATCACAAAGCAGTTTGCGCTAATACCCATGCGAAGCGCTAAGATAGTGCACTTCATGATAAACTGCATATTATCATAAAACACACCCCTTTTCCTATCACGTGCGATATTTAGTGCATTTTGATGTATCTAGGCCTTAGTGTTATCATTGCTGTAGGTCTTCTTCAGGAACCCTCCCCCTCACACACACACACACAAAAAAATACTGTAATTTCCTTTCTCATTTACACACTCTGGAATCCCTTATTATAGTAATTTAAAATATTAGAACTATTAATATTTATGCTTGGCTTCGATTATTATTATACTGAAATTTCCAGTTACAATGGCTTAAAAAGGTATTAATTTATATATATCCTTCTAAGTTTGGATACTGATTTATTTACACCAGTTTTACACCTTTAAAAATTAAGATACTGGTTTATCTACACCAGTTTTATATCTTATATGCATTCATTTAACATTTTAAATTGCTAAGTCTTTGTTTGAATTATTAAGAAACTATTATTATCGTTCATTCATCCAGCACCCAAACACTATCAATACTGACTAAATATCTTCCATCAGTCAGTCAATTAAAAATTAATTGTAATTCAATATCAATCTTTCTTGCCTCACACCAACTAATAAGCAGAGCCACAAATACTCTCACAATCAATAATTTGTGTTCCCTATCTATCTTTACATTATCAGTGTTTCACTGAGTATCTACAGACAACCAGTAACAGTGCAGGTCTTGTCTTTATTTCAGTCAGCTCAGGAATCCCCTCAGTATTATAAACTGTAATCTCTATGTATGTTTTCAATGGATTATTGCTCTGAATGATGTCATTGACTAAAATAGTTCCTTACTTTTTGGTTTTGGGTAAATGAGAACATATATATAACAAGTAACCAATCTGGTAATGAGTAATAGGGCTAAAGATATTTTTAATCTACTTTTACTTTCGTTTATCCTCACAAAATAAATATTTTCTAAAGTGCTTTGCCTCTAAAATAATAAAACTATGCCGACTTTTCACTTCAAGAATATTAAATAGGACTCTTGTCAGGGAGTCTACATAGCAATGGCTTCCCTTGTTACTGTTGCCCTGATGCTTCAACCAATGGAACTTATTTTTCTGAGTGGCAGAAACTGAATTTTTAAATAAAATTAAAACCCATGGTTTCCAAATAAAATATTACTTTTCCCAAAATACAAAATAAACACCTTAAACTTATTCATTCATTATTCATAACATCACTACAGTACTCATTAACTTGAAATCCTTTGAAAACTACTCAGGACTCTCTCTAGTTCAATATCTAAAATTAAAATTATTTCAGAACAGTTTTAAAAACAACCAGAGGTTTCTTAGAATTCCTTAGATGTTTATTTATTCAGAACACATTTTTCTATGAGCCTGATTTTTTTATTTGGTCCCCAGAACTACTTGTAAATATAACTTTTTAAATAATCTTTTTCAAAGTCTCATTTTTAAATGGATTATATTTTAAAGAAGTCTTCTCATGACCACAATTATCAAAACCATGAATTTCTAAAAGTTTAAAGGTCCTCTGACCCCCTTCCCACAACAGGTATAAAAATGAATGTGTACCCCTTTAAAACCTTTATGGGAACCTCTGTTGGTGTTGCTTACCAAAATCACTAACGGGTAGATTTTGTAAGGTGCATGTAAGCTTCCTGGTATGCACATATCGGCAGGCTGCACACACATACACACTGCATGGCGTGCACAAGGGGTTGTAAAATTGTGCAGATTTGCATGGTGATGCATCGCAGCTTTCCCAGTTCCCAACCAGTCTACTCCAATTAAGAAGCAGACTCGGAGGGAACTTCTCTACCCTCTACCCTATCCTAACTTTCCCTTCCCCTTCCCCTTCCCCTCTCCTCCTCACCCTTTCTCCTACCTGTGGATGTTTTTATTTTGTTGCTTTCTGCTCCAATGGAGCAGTAGCAACTTGCACGCGCCTGGGTGCCCTTCCCTGGTACAGCGGCAAATGGCGGCTGTATCGGCTGCCTGCAGCCCCACCCCCCGGACCACCCTTTTAACTGGGCCTAGCACTTCGGCACGTAACAGGGGTTACACGCGTGGCTGGGCCCTTTTGAAGATGTACACAGCGCACGCAAGGCCCAGCCACACGCGTAACCACCGTGTTTTGCACGTAGAGCGGGTTTTAAAATCAAGCCTTCTGTTTTTAAACTTAAAAATTATTTTAAAAATTTATTTTAACTTAAAAAATGCACAGCAACTGCCGCCCTCACACTCAACCGCAACCCCTGCTGCCAAAGCACCTGTTCTCTGCCTGGGCATAGGGCAAAAAAAGAAAATCATGGCCATATTACCTCTCCAGCCCCACAACAATGAGGCTACCTCTCTCCTTTTATTTTTTATTTAAAGCAAAATAGGAAATCACTGGTTCAGCCCAGAGAAGGTGGACCATAGCCACACCAGCCCAAGATTGTTATGGCCACTGGCGGTGGCAAGCCGCGACCGGGGCCAGGCACTCACCGGCACGGCAGACTTCTCCACTCGCGGTGACTGCTTTCGGCATCGGCGGGCTCGTCCCGCGGCGGTTCCTGCTGCTGCAATCAACATGGCCGCGGCGTCGGCCGTCCTCCTGCTCCCGATTGACTCTGCCCCCGCTGAGCTTCCTAGGGCTGCGCGCGCAGCAGAAGCTGATCCTTAAAGGGGCCACGACAGGAAATGGCAGGACACCTTCCTGTGAGCTCCAATTGGGTTTGGACTATTTAAGGCAAGGTCTGGAGCTTCAGACCTTGCCTTGGCTTCTTGGCTCCTGTGGTTTGTTCGTTCCTGTGTTCCGTTCCTGATCCGCTGTTTGACATCTCGTGCTTGATTCCTGGACTGGCTGCTGACTTCGTCTTGTTCTTGATCCCTGGACTGGCTGCGGAGTATCGTTTGGTTCCTGATTCCTGGACTGGCTGCTGACTTCGTCTTGTTCTTGATCCCTGGACTGGCTGCGGAGTATCGTTTGGTTCCTGATTCCTGCACTGGCTGTGGAGTATCGTTTGGCTCTTGATCCTTGGACTGACTGCGGAGTATCGTTTGGTTCCTAATCCCTGGATTGGCTGCAGAGTATCGTTTGGTTCCTGATTCCTGGACTGGCTGTGGAGTATCGTTTAGCTCTTGATCTCTGGACTGGTTGTGGATTACCCTTTGGGCTTTACTCAACTACCTGTGTGTGTGAGCCAGAGCAGTTACGACCTGCTGGAGGCGCCAGCTATCTGGACCACATGACCGGCAGGAGGCGCCTGCATCCAGATTCTCCTCGGCACACCGCACAAGATCTTCCGAGTTCGCCTCGCCTACCGACGTAAGTGACTTGAAGTACTACGTCGGACCAAGGGTCCACCGCCCGAATCATAACAGTAAGCCAAGGCCATGGACCCGGCAGAGGCTTCTGCACTAAGAGCAATTCCTGGCTTGGCTCAGAAAATCATGGAGCAACAGAGTATGTTGGAATCTATGGTAGCCTCCATAGAGCGACTCAATGCTCGGCTGGATGCAGTAGTCGCTACACAACCTAGCACTCCAATTTCCACTCCTCCGCCTGTGCCAGTTCCGCCAGCAATGCAAGGCTATAACCCGCCAGTTCTTCCACTACCTGTACCACCCTGGTACACCGGGGATCTGCGCTTATGTTTGGGATTTCTGGACCAGTGCAGTATGCATTTCCGTCTGCAAAGATCCCTGTTTCCGGACAATTTAACCAAGACCACCTACATTTTATCCTTGCTTGAAGGCAAAGCTCTGGCCTGGGCTTCTCCGCTATGGCAGCACTCGGACCCAGTACTGCAAGGCCTTCCACGATTTCTGGAGTTATTTCGAACAGTGTTTGAGGAACCAGGGAAGCAAGCAGCCACGGGTACGAATCTTCTTCATCTTCGTCAAGGAGGGCGATCCCTCACGGATTACAATATTGAGTTTCGGACACTAGCTACAGAACTTCATTGGGAGGAACACGTTCTGCGAACAATATATCTAGAGGGACTATCTTCCAGGATCAAAGACAAGCTGGCTGCTCGGGAACTTCCATCCTCCTTAAATCCCCTCATCGAATTAGCAACCAGAATTGATCGACGGTTACAAGAAAGGGCTTGCGAGGCTCTAGGATCAAGGAGACACTGGGCTATTTCCTATGCTCCGCCTTCCACTTCCACAACCTCTCGAGAGTCTTCAATCAACGAATGGTCGGTAGCAGAACCTATGCAATTAGGCCGAGGACCTTTATCTCCCGAAGAATGCCTGAGACGCCGCAAAGCAGGCCTTTGTCTTTACTGTGGAGGATCCGGTCATCATATAGCCACCTGCCTAATCCGTCCGGGAAACTACAAAGCCTAGGATTTTTGGGGGGAGTCACCCTAGGCCTCATATCTCCAGCTCCCCCACTCACTTTACCAGTTACCCTCGACATTAAAGGACATGAATTTACCACTTTGGCTTTAGTAGACTCCGGTGCGGGTGGAGATTTCATATTACAAGAACTAGTGGATCAACTCCAGATCCCTACTTGTCTCTGTTAGCGTGCACTAACTCTCTTCTATTCACGGCGAACCTTTACCAGGAAGAATAACTCACCACACGGAACCGTTAGACTGCCATATTGCACCCAACCACACAGAACAGATCACCTTCTACATCCTCAGCAAAGCCATTCACCCAGTGGTTCTTGGCATTCCTGGGTTGCAACGCCACAATCCACAATTTGATTGGACTTCTTTAAGTCTTACTCACTGGGGACCGGGATGCCATGAGACTTGCTTAAAGAGAACTACTTACACTTCTAGTTTTGTCTGCACCTCGGTCATGCAGAAGTTACCCTCCCAATACAAACAATTTGCGGACATATTTTCCAAGGAGGCAGCAGACACTAGGGATGTGAATCGTGTCCTCGATCGTCTTAACGATCGATTTCGGCTGGGAGGGGGAGGGAATCGTATTGTTGCCGTTTGGGGGGGTAAAATATTGTGAAAAATCGTTAAAAATCGTGAAAAATCGAAAAATCGAAAAATCGAAAAATCGAAAAACCGGCACATTAAAACCCCCTAAAACCCACCCCCGACCCTTTAAATTAAATCCCCCACCCTCCCGAACCCGCCCCAAATAACTTAAATAACCTGCGGGTCCAGCGGCGGTCCGGAACGGCAGCGGTCCGGAACGGGCTCCTGCTCTGAATCTTGTCGTCTTCAGCCGGCGCCATTTTCCAAAATGGCGCCGAAAAATGGCGGCGGCCATAGACGAAAAAGATTGGACGGCAGGAGGTCCTTCCGGACCCCCGCTGGACTTTTGGCAAGTCTCGTGGGGGTCAGGAGGCCCCCCACAAGCTGGCCAAAAGTTCCTGGAGGTCCAGCGGGGGTCAGGGAGCGATTTCCCGCCGCGAATCGTTTTCGTACGGAAAATGGCGCCGGCAGGAGATCGACTGCAGGAGGTCATTCAGCAAGGCGCCGGAACCCTTGCTGAACGACCTCCTGCAGTCGATCTCCTGCCGGCGCCATTTTCCGTACGAAAACGATTCGCGGCGGGAAATCGCTCCCTGACCCCCGCTGGACCTCCAGGAACTTTTGGCCAGCTTGTGGGGGGCCTCCTGACCCCCACGAGACTTGCCAAAAGTCCAGCGGGGGTCCGGAAGGACCTCCTGCCGTCCAATCTTTTTCGTCTATGGCCGCCGCCATTTTTCGGCGCCATTTTGGAAAATGGCGCCGGCTGAAGACGACAAGATTCAGAGCAGGAGCCCGTTCCGGACCGCTGCCGTTCCGGACCGCCGCTGGACCCGCAGGTTATTTAAGTTATTTGGGGGGGGTTCGGGAGGGTGGGGGATTTAATTTAAAGGGTCGGGGGTGGGTTTTAGGGGGTTTTAGTGTGCCGGCTCACGATTCTAACGATTTATAACGATAAATCGTTAGAATCTGTATTGTATTGTGTTCCATAACGGTTTAAGACGATATTAAAATTATCGGACGATAATTTTAATCGTCCTAAAACGATTCACATCCCTAGCAGACACTTTACCCCCGCATCGAGAGTTTGACTGCGCTATTAGGTAGGGATGTGAATCGTGTGCCCGATCGTCTTAATGATCAAAATCGTCTGGCAGGAGAAGAAAATTGTGTTTTGGCACGATTTTTTAGTTTAAAAAATCGGTTTTTCCGATTAGTGCGCACTAACAGGAGTTAGTGCGCGCTAACAGGAAGTTAGCACGCACTAACCATTGTTAGTGTGCGCTAACTTCCGCTCTAACTTCCGGGAGTGTTGTGATCTTTCTGCATTCAGTGCCCTATCCCTGATACCAGGGGTGTTGTGATCTTCCTGCACTCAGTGCCATATCCATGATACTGGGAGTGTTGTGATCTTCCTGCACACAGTGCCCTATCCCTGATACCAGGGGTGTTGTGGTCTTCCTGCACTCAGTGCCCTAACCCTGATACCGGGAGTGTTGTGATCTTCCTGCATGCAGTGCCCTATCCCTGATACCAGGGGTGTTGTGATCTTCCTGCACTCAGTGCCATATCCCTGATACTGGGAGTGTTGTGATCTTCCTGCACACAGTGCCCTATCCCTGATACCAGACTAAATAAGTCTATAGATATTGTGTCACTTAAAACTCTATTTGTAGCTGATCATCTTCATTCTTTGAGTCTGGAATGCATTGTTTAGACTGGGACTGCTGGCACAGGCCTGATTCTAGGATAATGAGTAATCCTGTCCCACATACACACAGTTTAGTTTGACACACACACTTGTTTACATTAGGCTATAAAAGACAAACATTTATGGCCCAGAGAGAGAGAAAAAATCTGCTTTTCCTTTGCAGACGTGCAAAGTGATGCTTTTCCTTTGCAGACGTGCAAAGTGATGAGACCCCTTCACCTGTGATGCTCTCTCTCTCCTTTCCAGGCTGATGACTAAAAGGGTGTTGTGAGTATTGGCCGAGATACAGTGTACACACATATGTATATGCTTAGCACTATTTTAATGCTTAGAACTGTATATCTTTAATGCTTAGAATTGTTAAGATTGTATATCAATAAACATATTATTTTTACTTTTACCTTGTTCTCGCTTACCTCATTCCTTACACCCTCTTTATAAAAATTACTCTTCAGTGAAACTTAAATACTTTAAGATAGTTTTCCTCCATAGCCCCAAAACTCACTGGGTGAATCAAACCCAAGGTGGTCACAAATATGATCTATTTTCCACAAAAGCTTAAGTTGTCCTGCGGGAATACTTTAAACTACTTATTATTCCATAATTAGTATGTTCAAGTGCTGATTTATATCCCCCAATCCAGAAGGGATCCTGGCAATGAAAACATGTATCCTCTAGTGTGTGTTTTCTGCAAATACCTGCAATTTGAAACAAATTCCAGTAAAGAATACTATAGTAATTCCATGTGGCAAAACAAATTATTAAAGCTTAAGCAAACTAAAATGTACATAAAAAGAACATATAAACATCTTATTAATATGAAACATGTCTATAAATATGTCATGTATCCATTAAAACTCATTTAATTTGGAAGGATATGATCAGTAACAAGAGAGTTTGGATTGCTGCAGAGCAGTAAAAGAGACCACCTGCATAAATACATAGTCAATGAGGGAAGATGACTAATGTAATCAAGAATATCTATATTGACTGCAAAAGTCATTCAGAGTATATATGAACTTATATTAAAAAATATAAGTAATTGTTTTTTATCCTCATGGATAATGTAGCTGTTGATACTAAAGTAAGTAGCCAAATTAAAACCAGAGTTCTGTAAGTATGGCAACTTATAATTTAAATGATAGCATATTTTTGATTCATCAATGTATAATACTGCATGGAAATAATAAGAAAACCTACCTGTTTTGAGTGAAAGATTGGATTCTTAAATAGTTGCCCCTGAATTGACTCAGTCAGTTTTGTCTTCGAATCTAGCTAAACGTTTCAAATAATCTGGAATTAAAGAGGTTGGATTGGATTATAGAATATTTGTAATTTACTGAGGAATCTATCATTGGGGATTTTGTCAAATGCCTTCTGAATATCGAAATACACTATATTGACCAGCTCACCTTTGTTTATATGTTTACAAGCCATTAAGCCCGTTAAAACGGGCTACATTACATTTTTTTTCAGTCCATTTTCTAACACAGCACCCTTCTACACTTTTTCTCCCTCTCTCCCCCCTTCCCCTCGTTCACGCCTCCCCTTCCCTCCACTCAGTCTTACTCACCCTCTGTCTCCCACTGCCTCCTTCCCCTCACTCTCACCTCCCTCCCCTTCCCTCTCTCCCCTTCCCTCAGTCACTCCCCATCCTCTCTCAATCCCATCCACTCCCCCTCAGCCCTCCTCCACTCCCTTTTTCTCTGCTCCACAACTTCTTACCCTTCCACTTACTCACATCCCTGTCTCTCACCTCTCCCTCATTCTCCCTCTCCCCCTTCCACTTACTCACATCCCTGTCTCTCACCTCTCCCTCATTCTCCCTCTCCCCTCACTCTTCCCCACTCCCTACCTCCCTCCCACACACTCACCCACTCCTCCCTCCCTCTCACAGTCCCTCCCCCTCCCTCCCTCTCACTCAGTCCCTCCCTCCCTCTCACTCAGTCCTTTCACTCAGTCCCTCCCTCCCTCTCACTCAGTCCTTTCCTCCCCCTCCCTCAGTCCCTCCCTCCCACTCAGTCCCTCCCCCTCACTCAATCCCGCCCTCCCTCTCACTCAGTCCCTCCCTCTCACTCAGTCCCTCCCTCCCCCTCACTCAGTCCTTCCCTCTCACTCAGTCACTCCCTCCCACTCCCTCCCTCCCTCCATCCCTCCCACTCCCTCCCTCCCTCTCACTCAGTCCATCCCTCCCTCTCTCTCTCTCCTCCCTCCCTCTCTCTCTCTGCTCCCTCACTCGCTACTGGCCGCCGCCCGCTGCCGCCGCCCGCTGCCACCTGACGCTGCCGTCGCTGCCGCTGCCACTCGACGCCGCCATGTTGGGTTTTTTTTTCTGACGCTGGCTGAGACCGACGTGCTCGCCCGCACATGCGTGGTAGAGCTGCTCTCTACTGCGCATTTGTGGCACGTCGGTCAACCTTCATTTATTAGGTTGATTTACACCATCAAAAAAATCAAATATATTTTGTAGGGCAAAATTTCCCTTTGGTAAAACTATGTTGACTCATCCTTATTAAGCCATGTCTATCTATATGTCCAGTTATTTTGTTTTTAAGAATAGCTTCTACTATTTTTCCTGGCACCAACATCAGGCTCACCCAGTAAGAAATGAATGACTTGTGCTGCTAAAAATAAACTATTCTGGATTTTGCAGAAATGAATTACCTTTGCTGAGGAATTTGTTTTGCTGCTAAAACTTTTATGGTTTATTAAAATTTTGATACTGCTACATCATAAATTTTGTTGCTGTTTACAATTAAATGTACATATTCATATAACTTACAAGACAAATCAAATATTTAAAACAAAACCATCAAATAAATACAAAAATAAACAAAACCATAAATCAGTATAAGCTTTCTAAATAAGAAAGTTTATAAAGACCTCTTGACGGACTTAATACTAGGCTCTAACTTAACCTCATCCAAGAACAAATTCCACAAAATAGGGCATGTGACAAAGAAGGCCCTGTCATGCGTTAAAATAAGCAAGCTTTACATTGGAACCTCGGTTTTATTACTATCTTAACTTTTATTGTGGAAGCCTATCAATTAAGAACATAAGATGTGCCTTGCTGGATCAGACCAAAATCCATTGATTATGTACTGTTGAACAAATTTAGCAATATTGGAACCACCAGTCTTCTAAGGGTTTGGACCTGCCTGAGATAGAGGTTACAGTGAACTGTTCCTTGGCTAAAGAAGCCATTCACATAGGGGTGTATTCTGTTCGGTTACAGAGGGGAAAGAGTTCTCTGTCCAATACTGAAATTCACCTTGGAATATCTAGAGCCAAGTGTTGTGTCCGTCGCTGCTCGAGGCCCTTACTCCACCCTCTTTACCTCTGTGGTGACTCCCTCCGGGTCTGATGGACGGTTAGCTGCCGTGGCGTTTTCTTGCCGTCTCCCTCCGGTGTCCCTGGACCGGCACAATGCTGTGGATCCGCCATGTTCTTGATGATGTAGTGCGTGCGCGTGCGCACGCTCCGATTGATATACCAGCAAGGGCGCGAACCTCGGGGGCATCCCCTAAGATGATGTCATCTGCTTCCAATATAAAAGGTCTCAGTATTCGCTAATAGCAAGGGGAGATTGCTTTGGATTTACTCCCAAGCTACTCTACCTCCTTGGACTTACCAGGAGTACCCGCTCCTCGGGGGCCTCACTCTCTTTTCTTTATTTCAGATTGCAGACAGGAACCGATGCTCGCTCCTCGAGGGACCATGTTCCTGAACACACTGAAGATTCTCTACTGCCTGGAAGCTATCGCAGATACAGGCATTTGTGAGTTACCATCACTCTCTCAGAGCTTTCTCTGGAACCAGGTACTCGCTCCTCGAGGGCCTATCCCTTTCCAGCTACTGAGCTTCCTAAAGACCTTATGTGAGTTTTTTCATCCAGTTCTGGCTATGAACACAGCATACCCTGTCTACTCACTATCTATAGTTTCTCTACAGCTCAACCCTGGGATTGCTGTTCCAGTACCTGAGGGACTTCAGCCCTGCTGGGCATATCAGCTCACTACTGCCACCTCTGGTGGTTCTACTATCCTGTCTAATAAAATAATTATCTGTGTCTGTCTCCGTACCCAAGCCTAGCCGGTGGTCCCTCTCAGGATATCCTCCTGGGGGCGCAGTCTTCTGCCATCGGCACAAGGATCCACCTATCTACATTCCTCTACAGCTGAGTGCCCTCTCCAAGCACTCTGCTGGTAACAGATTGCTACTCCTTCTCCATCAGGAGTCTTCAGCAACAGATTCATAACAGATTGCTACTCTGCAGTCTAAACCCTAACAGATTGTTTACTACTCCCTCTACAGGAGCTGAGCATATCAGATTGTTAACTCCTCCTTCCACAGGAGCAGATTCATTACAAATTGCTAACTCCTCCCTTCTTGAGGAGTAGATCATAACAGTTTGCTAACTCCTCCCTTTCTCAGGAGACGAAACATAACACCAAGTCCATTACATTGACTATTTGACCATATTTCAAGAAGTCTAGTGACCAGTGTATCATTAGAACACCTAACTACCTGGTTACATTTTATATTCTTCAAGTTCAGGAGTGTTAGGAGAATATCTCTCTCTCTATCTATATTTATAAAACAAATAAACTATTCCTTATCTTCCTACTAGACCAGTTATTAGATAAGGGATTTCCCCTCCTTCATAGCTGGTAGAGACAGAGGACACACCTATTTTATGACCTCACCCTGGACTTATAAGGGGGTGTGGTCTCGAGCCAAGCCAGCAGACTCTGCATCCAGCAGCCATGACAGAGAGATGGATCCAGCTCCCAGAGTTGTAATTCATTTTTGGCCTGGTTGACTCCCTTTGACTCCCGAGTTACCAGTCTTTCAGGGCTGCATCCCCTGATAGAAGTCTATTTCTAGGTGCAGGAAAATGCTTTGTCAGGAACCTAGTTGAGCTTCCTCTGGTCTGGTGAGTACCCTTTCAGATGGGTTTCCTCTCTACCACCCTAGAGGATTGGAAATCTAAAAGAGTACCAGGACTGTTGAGTGTCCCATTCCCCCTCACTATCCTCCTTCCCCTCTCCTCCCATGTCTACCTGGATATCTCTCTTTCTCCTCTCAATGGATTGTAGCTGAACAAATTCAGTTAAAAAAAAAAAAAAAGGAGGAGAGAGCATGTAGAGGTAACAACATCTTGAATGAGCTTTCCCAGCACAAAGGTCCTGGCTGCCAGTGGCATAGAAACAAGCTGCCAATTACAGCACTAAACGCAAGGTTATTGTCTACCATGGTAGAGCTGATTGACAGAGAAACGTAGGGCATACAAAGGCCCTGATAAAGATGGACCAGACCACCAAGCACGGGCCTGCACTGGCCTTTTGGGTAGGGAAACTTCAGGTGTTTTTCCATTGCCATCATTTGTATTTCCTGGTGCATTAGTCAACCAAAAAAAAAAGAGAACGAGTAAGTTGGTTTAGCGAAAGTGGGTTAAAGAAGTTGCGGAAGATATGCTCATGCTTCAGGGGACTTCCCTTCTTTTCCTTCCATATTTCTTCCACATGGAAACAAAAAAGAGGATCCAGGGTCATAAGGAGAGGCTGGAAGTGTGTAGCAGATGGTACATGGCAGATACCAATAATCAGGCTCTTTAGGCTTTGTATTGGACCTGGAAGAGATGCAGCCCCTAATAGGACCCCAGGTTCAAGTCCATCTTCCTGTGACACAAAGGAAAGGAAGGAGTATTTGGGGAGCTTAGTGGGGAAAGCATCTGAAGCTGGAGGGAGTGCATCAAACTCAGAATCTCCAAACCCAGTATGCTATGATTTCAGGAGTTCCTCATGGAATCATGGTGGAGGAAAGCGGTGGTCCAAGTATTGAGTTGGGACTCCCTTACATAATCTTGTTGGGAGAATTGTTAGTGAAGAACCTACTAAGGAACTTTGGCTACTCAGCCCCAGCACCTACCCAGGAATCATGAGAGGATCCCAGATCAGAATTAGATTTGGATTACCTTTGAACTTCAGAACCCCTAAAATAAGGGGAATGCTCCTCAGATGAGCAGGAATCAGAAGGGATACATTTTATTTTGCAAGGAAGAGTCCTCATCACTTTAGTATAGCAGACCCCCGAAGGGATGACCAGATTGAAGGGGACCCCATATTACAAGGATTCTGCAAAGCATTAAAGACTTTCCCTTGACACTCATGAGACTGGCAGAATGGGCATATCCTGATGAGGTGTAAAGAGTGGATAATTGATGAGCATTATCAATCCCTTTCCAGCAAAGGATAGGGAACTTCTCCTGAAAATTCCCATTGGTGCTTTAGTAGACGTCCTGCCAATCAAAATAGCATACCTGGAAATGATCAGAGAAATAACCTTCACCATAGCTGAACCTATGCTTTGGAAGTCCCTCCAGTTAATATCTGAATTATTAAATACAACAAAATTTTCCACAAGGCACTAAAAACCTACTTTTTTACCCAGGTTTTTAACATTAAGGAAGCCTAACTTCTGCAACTGAGTTAGGAAGGTACTAATTTTCTTTTCCATATCTTTAATTATTGATAATCTTTCTGGGAATAATGCAGCACAGAGGTAAAATGTTTTCATGTTAACTCTGTGTTTGTATTGTTAAATTTATGAATATTTTTATATGCTCCACCTCCATTTTAAAAAATGCATGTGAAAAACAACACTGAATTAATGTAAATGTATTAAAAGTTATCTGCAAGCACCCGCTACAGTGGAAGACTGGACCTCTCTGAGGGATATTTAGGATAGGAAAATTGAAGAATTCTTGAGAAAGTCTCCCCCGCCAATGTCTTGGCTTTTCAGGCTAATGATTATGTGGGTTATATGGTTGGAACAGTGGTACGTTGAATTCAGCAGCTCCCAGAGCCAGAAGACATGGCAAGACTAGAACCAGGGAGTCACTTAGTTGGCAGACACACCATATATCCTAACAAGGATGGCCTCCCGGGAACTGGCCTCAGAAGTAGCTGCTAAGTGGCTTTTGCTCCAGAATTACTGGATGCATTACTTAAAAAAAAAAAAAATAAAAAAAATTTGTGTTGCCTTAGGAAGATACCCTTCAAAAAGGGGCCAGTTATTCGGGGAAGAGCTTGTGAAAGATTGAGAAGAATCCAAGCTCCATAGGTTGACTGAGGATGGGCACAGAACTTGTATCCAAGACCCAAAGTGCCAACACTTCTCAACTCTCTTCTATATCAGAAGCTATTATGTATCTATATCTGTGCATTACTATTATAGATTGCAGATAGGAATCGGTACTCGCTCCACGAGGGCCTATGTTCCGAAAACCCTCCAAAGACTCTCTTCTATTCCATAAGCCATCTTATACACAGATATTGTGAGTTCTCATTCCAGACTGCATATAGGAACCAGCACTCGCCTACGGCTCCTGTTCCTGACTCTCTGTTGCATAGAGGCCATTACAGATATCTACAATTGTGAGTGTATCATCTGCTACTGGTTATGTATTCAGCATACCCTGGCTACTCACTATCTATAGTCTCTCTCTACAGCTCAGCAACCCAGAGACTGCAATTCCAGTATCAGAGGGACTTCAGCCTGCTGGGCACATTAGCTCACTACTGCCACCTCTGGTGGTTCTACTTCTAGTCTAATAAAGAACTATCTGTGTTTGTCTCCATACTCCAGCCTAGCCAGTGGTCCCTCTCAGGACATCCTCTTGAGGGCGCTGTCATCTGCCATCGGCCCAGGGATTCACCAATTTACCTCAAGTGTTCATTCCATACACTACTAGAGTGGTATTATATGACTGCCACTCTGTGGGAAGCCAAACCACTACAGAACACTAACTCCGCCTACAGAGTATTACAATTCTTAGCTCTTCCCCTTGGCATGGTGATCCATAACCAATTGTTTCCTGGTGGACTTATAACAGATTGCCAACGCCTCCCCATGGCGGGATAAGGTATTACAGATTCTAACTCCGCCCCTGGGGAACAGTTCCTATAGATTGCTACTCCTAGCAGCAAGGATTGACAACAGATTGCTAACTCCTCCCTCTTCAGGAGGAGATCCATATCAGATTGCCAACTCCTCCCTCTATAGGAGGAGCTCGATAACAGATTGCTAACTCCGAGCAGCAGATTTATAACAATTAATGAGTGGAAGGGGGACAGTAAGTAAATCCACGGTTCTCGTGCTAAACTTTCAAAAGGGAAACTTTGATAAAATGAGAAAAATAGTTAGAAAAAAACTGAAAGGAGCAGCTACAAAGGTAAAAAGTGTGCAAGAGGTGTGGTCATTATTAAAAATATTATCCTAGAAGCACAGTCCAGATGTATTCCACAGATTAAGAAAGGTGGAAAGAAAGCAAAATGATCACCGGCATGGTTAAAAGGTGAGGTGAAAGAAGTTATTTTAGCCAAACGATCCTCATTCAAAAATTGGAAGAAGGATCCACTAGAAGAAAATAGGATAATGCATAAGCATTGGCAAGTTAAATATAAGACATTAATAAGACAGGCTAAGAGAGAATTTGAAAAGAAGTTGGCCATAGGGATGTGCAGCAGGGACGGATTTGTTCCATTCGGTATTCGTATTCGTCGGGACCCAAATCCGTTGCATCCATTCTCGGGGGACCCCAATCCATTCATTAGTTACATATATATTCATTTCCCAAAAAAACCCCCATCCCAACCCTTTAAATTTAATTAACTATAACCCCCCCCACCCTCCCGACCCCCGCAAGACTTGCCAAAAGTCCCTGATGGACCAGTGGGGGTCCTGGAATGATCTCCTGCACCCAGGCCATCGGCTGCCAGTATTCAAAATTGCGCCGATAGCCTTTGCCCTTACTATGTCACAGGGGCTACTGGTGCCAATCGTCGGTCCCTGTCACATGGTAGGAGCAATGGATGGCTGGAGCCACCTTGTGCTCCTACCATGTGACAGGAGCTGACCAATGGCACTGGTAGCCCCTGTGACATAGTAAGGGCAAAGGCTATTGGTGCCATTTTGAATACCAGCAGCCGATGGCCCGAGTGCAGGAGATCATTCCAGGATCCTCTCTGGACCACCAGGGACTTTTGGCAAATCTTGGGGGGGACTGACCCCCCAAGACTTTCCAAAGAGGTCAGGAGTCCTCCCCAAGGCTTGCCAAAAGTCCCTGATGGTCCAGCAGGGGTCCTGGAGTGATCTCCTGCACTTGGGCCATCGGCTGCCAGAATTCAAAATGGCGCCGATAGCCTTTTCCCTTACTATGTCACAAGGGCTACCGGTGCCATTGATCGGCCCCTGTCACATGGTAGGAGCACAAGATGGTGCCATCCGTCCATTGCTCCTACCATGTGACAGGGGCCGACCAATGGCACTGGTAGCCCCTGTGACATAGTAAGGGCAAAGGATATCGGCACCATTTTGAATACCGGCAGCCGATAGCCCGAGTGCAGGAGATCACTCCAGGACCCCCGCTGGAGCACCATGGATTTTTTGCAAGACTTGGGGGGGTCAGGAGGTTGAGGGTTTATTCGTTAGTGATACGTTGTATTCATGAGGGTTTGCCATTCGTTTCGTGACCCCCACGAATACAACAAATATGGCATATATGTTGCGGATTGCCAATACGTTGCGAATGAATGCACACCCCCAGTTGGCCATAGAGGCAAAAACTCACAGCAAAAACTTTTTAAAATATATGCAAAGCAGAAAGCCTGTGAGGGAGTCAGTTGGACCGTTAGATGATCGAGGGGTTAAAGGGGCAATTAGAGAAGATAAGGCCATCGCGGAAAGATTAAATGATTTATTTGCTTCAGTGTTTACTGAAGAAGATGTTTGGGAGATACCCATATCAGAGAAGGTTTTCATGGGTAATGATTCAGATGGACTGAACCAAATCACAGTGCACCTAGAAGATGTGATTGACAAACTGAAGAGTAGTAAATTACCTGGACTGGATGGTATACACCCCAGTGTTCTGAAGGAACTCAAAAATGAAATTTCAGACCTATTAGTAAAAATTTGTAAGCTATCATTATAATCATCCATTGTACCTGAAGACTGGAGGGTTGTTAATGTAACCCCAATATTTAAAAAGGGCTCCAGGGGCGATCCAGGAAACTACAGACCAGTTAGCCTGACTTCAGTGCCAGTTAAAATAGTGGAAATTGTTCTAAATATCAAAATCACAGAACATTTAGAAAGACATGGTTTAATGGAACAAAGTCAGCATGGCTTTACCCAAGGCAAGTCTTGCCTCACAAATCTGCTTCACTTTTTTGAAGGAGTTAATAAACATGTAGATAAAGATGAACTGGTAGATGTAGTATATTTGGATTTTCAGAAGGTGCTTGACAAAGTTCCTCATGAGAGGCTTCTAGGAAAAGTCAAAGTCACGGGATAGGTGGTGATATCCTTTTGTGGATTACAACAAACTGGCTGAAAGACAGGAAACAGAGAGTAGGATTAAATGGACAATTTTCTCAGTGGAAGGGAGTGGGCAGTGGAGTGCCTCAGGGATCTGTATTGGGACCCGTACTGTTCAATATATTTATAAATGAGCTAGAAAGAAATACGACAAGTGAGAAAATCAAATTTGCAGATGATACAAAATTGTTCAGAGTAATTAAATCACAAGCAGATTATGATAAATTGCAGGAAGATCTTCTGAGACTGGAAAATTGGGCATCCAAATGGCAGATGAAATTTAATGTGGATAAGTGCAAGGTGATGCATATAAGGAAAAATAACCCACTCATTAGTTGCACAATGTTAAGTTCCATATTAGGAGCTACCACCCAAGAAAGAGATCTAGGCATCATAGTGGATAACACATTGAAATCATCAGTTCAGTGTGCTGCGGCAGTCAAAAAGCAAATAGAAAGTTGGGAATTATTAGAAAGGGAATGGAGAATAAAACGGAAAATGTCATAATGCCTCTGTATCGCTCCATGGTGAGACTGCACCTTGAATACTGTGTACAATTCTGGTCACTGCATCTTTAAAAAGATATAGTTGCGATGGAGAAGGTACAGAGAAGGGCGACCAAAATAATAAAGGGAATGGAATAGCTCCCCTATGAGGAAAGTCTAAAGATGTTAGGACTTTTCAGCTTGGAGAAGAGATGGCTGAGGGGGGATATGATAGAGGTGTTTAAAATCATGAGAGGTCTAGAACGGGTTAATGTGAATCAGTTATTTACTCTTTCAGATAATAGAAAGACTAGGGGGCACTCCATGAAGTTAGCATGTGGCACATTTAAAACTAATTGTAGAAAGTTCTTTTTCACTCAACACACAATTAAACTCTGGAATTTGTTGCCAGAGGATGTGGTTAGTGCAGTTAGTGTAGTTGTGTTTAAAAAAGGATTGGATAAGTTCTTCGAGGAGAAGTCCATTACCTGCTATTAATTAAGTTGACTTAGAAAATAGCCACTGATATTACTAGCAACACTAGAATGGAATAGACTTAGTTTTTGGATACTTGCCACGTTCTTATGGCCTGGATTGGCCACTATTAGAAACAGGATGCTGGGCTTGATGGACCCTTGGTCTGACCCAGTATGGCATGTTCTTATGTTCTTATTCACTCCACAAATTCTCCCAGGTTAAGAGGGAAGGCAAAGAAAAAAATTAAGGAATGAGTTCCCTTCAAAGATATTTCAAAACTTTTAACAGAGTTTATTTAAAATCAATAGCTAGCAAACAATTCTTTAGTTACTGTCACAATGTGATATTATATTGAATAAATATATCTTTAACTGTACTTTCCTTATTTCTAGATTGAAGCTCAGGAATGCAATACCAATCCTCAGGATTCTCATTCTATTAAGCAACTCTATCAGATAAGTATCAGTTTAAATATAATAATTGTAATTTCACTTTATATATCTTTCTCTATATTGTAAGAATTGATTCTCTGTGGTTTCTCTCTCTAGGGTATCAATAAATTTGTCATGACTGATCAGCTTTCAAGAATGTTCCAGAAGTAAGTATGTATCTTTCTTTTGTTTTCTGTCTTTCTTTGTGTTTTTTCTCTTTTATTTTGCCTTTTTCTTTCTTTACTGTCTATTTATTTACTCCATGTCTCTATTCTGTATCTTTTGTAAAGCTGCCCTGTGTATTGCAGTGGTGTGTAAACACATAACATTTGTTTTTCTCTTTGGCTTGACTGGTGATCCTGGAGTTAGCTGCTGGGGTACATTGGTTGTCTTCTTGTCTTTTGTGGCTCTGCTCCTCATTGCTTGATAACTACTGCTTAACACTTTAAAAAATCAATAAGGAAGGCTGACTCCCTTTCACCAATACTTCTTCCTGTTACTAATTATGTATGCTGAAATGTAGTGTCCACAACGGCTTATTGTACTGGTAAAGCTAGCTATTAAAATAAAGAATAATTATTAAAGCCCTAGCTAAGCTAGTCTGGAACAATAAGGGTGTTTCAGATAGGCTTCATATATTTATTTATTTTTATGTTATTTCTGCTTTCCAATTTATTTCTTTTCTTTGAGTGCAAATTAATCTTTTTGCTGCTTGAGAAGAGTAGGGCTTTAAGCTTTACACACTTAAATTCTTCCTGAATTCTGAGAAAGTCTGTCCACTTGGAATCCCCAAGCTAATTACCAAGCACAATTAGCCTTTCTCTTGAAACTTTGTTCCAGGAAAATCTTCCTTTGCTAATTGGTCAGAAATTCCAAACTTATATACACACAATTCAGAGTTTGTTAGGCTCCAGCCTCCTCCCCAGACTCACCGGCACAAGACATCTCCTGCTCAGCAGGTTGCCAGCCTTGGAACCTCAGGTACACACACAACTGGAACCTGACAGAGAGACATATAGGCATACATGCGTGCGTATACACACAATTTGTATGCACTTTTATGGGAAAACCTGGCCATCGCCCAGTATTGATGTTTCATGTTCTGGCTATTTAATCCTACCTAGACCTGGACTCCTTTCCTCAATAACAGATCTCCTGAGTAGCTCACTTTTCAGTGTGCATTGCTTGTCCTCATTCCTGCCTTGTTGTTGTGTTCGTGTCTCTTCTCGCCCCTCGCTCCACCCTCTCTACCTGGGATGCGACTCCCTTCAGCTCTGACGGACAGATGCAGCCTCGGCTTCTCTCCGCCTCTTGGTCCCGGTGTCCCTGGGCTGGCCTGACGCTATGGATCCTCCATGTTTTCGATGACGTAAGGGCGCGTGCATGCGCTCCAGACTTTGTACCAGCAAGGGCGCGAACCTCGGGGGTGTCCCCCCGTAGTGACGTCATCCACTTGCACTTTAAAAGGTCTTTGCTAACCTCTAATGAGTTAGCAAGGAACTCCAACGGGACTTGCTTCGGCAGTCCACGATACTTGCAACAACGATCCGAGTCAGTGAGGGGAACCCTTCCCCACTGCTCGGCCTTTTCAAACTTACCAGGAGTACCCAGTCCACGGGGGCTCTGCTCTCTCTTCCTGATTTCAGATTGCCAGAACACTCGGACGACTCCTCATTGCCTGGAAGCGATCGTGGACGTGAACACAGTGAGTTCTATTACATAGGAATCGGTTCTTGCTCCACGAGGACCTACATTCCTATAGCTCTGAAGACTCCCTTCCATCCAAGACGTTATCACAGGTACGGAGATCAAGAGTTACTTTGGCAAGATCACAGATAGGAACAGGTACTCACTCCACGAGGGTCCATATTCCTAGAATCCTTTACAGACTCTCTTCTATTCTAGAAGCCATTCCATATACAACTATTGTGAGTTCTTATTACAGACTGTGGGAACCAGTGCTCGCGTATGGCTCCTGTCATTGAATGTACTGAAGACTCTCTGTGGCATAGAGACCATTGCAGACATCTACAATTGTGAGTGTACCATCTTGTATCCAGTATACCCTGTCTACTCACTACTTCTAGTCTCTCTCTACAGCTCAGCGACCCAGAGATTATATTCCAGTATTAGTAGGTCTTCAGCCTTGCCGAACACAGCGACTCACTACTGCCACCCCTGGTGGTCCAGCTTCCAGTTTAATAAAGAACTATTTGTGTTTATTTCATATTCTAGCCTAGCCGGTGTTTCCTCTCAGGATCTCCTCCTGGGGGTGCTGTCATCTGCCATCGGCCCAGGGATTCACCATCTCCTCCTAGTGGTCACTTCTTTCACCATTGTCACACTGTGGGAGCCAAGCACTACAGACCACTAACTCTGCTCACGGAAGTATTATATAGACAGCTACTCCTCTTTCCTAGAGACTTGCCAGCAGCTTATATATATACAGATTGCTACTCCGTAGCAGAGGCATGATAGATTGCTATCTCAGTAGCGAAGTACAATATACCTATTGTCCTCTGCTCTCTTCAGAAGAGTATTATTATACAGATTGCCAACTCCTCTTCCTTGGAGAGTTGATCCATTACAGATTGCTACCTCCTTCCTTACAGGAGCATCTAACAGCAGTTCACTAACAGATCTACAGATAGCTAACTCCTTCCCTCTGGAGGAGAAGGTCATGTTAGAACACTACTCCTTCCCCTTTCAGGAGAACAGCAGAACAGCTTGCTAACTCCGCCCTCCTGGTGGGGTGAGTGACAGCAGATTGCTAACTCCTCCCCTCTGGAGGAGGAGAGCTTACCAGATTGCTAACTCCCTAGCAGATTGGTAACACTTGTGCACCTGTTCCCATGTTCCAGCTTCTTGCATATCCATTCTTTGTTCTTCCCTGTCTCTCCTTGTCTGGTGTGTTGTTCCTGCTGCCCTCCTGATGCATCCTGGAGTGAGGTATTCTCTTACCTGATCCAGGTGCTTCTGGTGTTCTGACAGCTGCAATACTGTAATTGTAAACGATCAGGGCTGATGTAAGAGATTGTTCTGACAGCAGCCCTGGTAGTTGGGAGCAGGTGAAAGAATACCTCATACCAAGCTGGAGTTTTCAAGATCCAGAGGGCCGGGGGGATGTGGTGCCCAGGGTGGGAGAGAAGGCAGAAGGGTTCTTCATTAAGACATTTAAAAAATAGGGAAGGAGGAGTTGAGAGTCTGACCAGTAGACACTGCAACATTTTTTTTAATCCTTCAGAGAGGACTTGGGCTTGGGGAATGCTCGGCCTGACAGAGCCAGTTGTGAAATGTTGGAAGCGATGGTTATCAGGCTGCAGGTGTGCCACTTAAATGACTATAGTCTTTTTGAATACAGCCATTTAAGTCTTAAATTAACCGGCCACACACAACTGGATAACTTTAAAACCTAACCGGTTATATTCAGACATAGCCCGTTAAATATTTAAGTTATCTGGCAACATGTATCCAAGAGAAGCTTTCCAGCTAACTTTAGCCGAAGAACTTGTCCAGTCACTGGCTTATTTTTTATACTCTACTTATTGGTCAACCCCTGCACTGTTTTAACAGTCTACAACCTGCAAGAGTGAATACATCCACATAGCACAGTAAGGATGCAGATGTGGGAAATGGAATCTCTTCTGCCCCTCTGAAAGGATCTAGACCCTTTGGCCCTCCTACAAGAGACTTTGACATCATATATTCTGCTATTGACAATAGCCAGGTATTTGCACACCACATCAGGAAAGTGACCTTTATGATAGAAATCCCATCTTACCTAACATTTTCTCAGCTTTGCACATGGATACTGAACGTCCTAAGTTAGGTAGTTAACCATGTCATGTACAAAGAAATTGAGAAATTTGAAGACAGAAGCATGAGTGCTGCTTCTCCCTGTCCAATAAAATGCTGATCATTGTTACAGTCAGAGGATGTCTTTCAGCAGTTTCAAGTGATGACATACTAACATGGCCCACTTAAAGTACTCTGATATGCTGCCCTGCTGATGGCAGTTGACACTATGTCAATGCAGGCATCACTTGATGATGCTCAATGATGCTCAATGTCTCTACAGCCACCGGCTTTCAGCTTTCTGCCTTTGTACAGCTTGTCCTCTCAAACCAGCTCTACAATATAAATAACTACCACTGCTGAATCTTCCTGCTAGTTCCATTAAATATTCCTTTTTACCACAAACTCACTATGTGGGTGAAACTAATTATGGTCATGCATTGTTGATGAGTACAATTTGTGCTCCATGAGTGAAAATGAGCACTAACGCTTATATTTTAATAGTCTGTAGTGATCTCTTGTATAGATTGTGAAGAAAATGCTGTTTTCTCTTTTGTTTTGTTTTTTTCCAAGTGACTCAGACTCATTTACTACCTTGATGCTGATCCATGAGTCAGAGCAGAGCACTCTTCACCAGGCTTACATAAGAATTGTTCCAAAGACCGGCCATGGGTTTCGTGGCCGGCTCTCCTCACCTTCTTCCCGCGGCATTGGCGGCTTTCCTCAGCCATGCGGCACGGTGGGGACACCGTCACCGCCTGGCTTATTGCCTGATCTCGCGGCCTGTGCGCCGCCGCCGAGTTCTCCTCTCCTTGGGGACTCTCCTAGCGTGCGCGCACCTCTCTACAAGATTTAAAGGGGCCGCGGCACGCTAGGGCTACCGGGTCTCCTCAGATGACATCATCCTTACTACCCTATATAAGGCAAGCTCTGACAGTCAGAGCTTGCCTTTGCAATGAAGGTTCTTGTGTGCTTTTGTCTTCAGGTGTCTGCTAGTTCCTGAACTCTGCCATTTCACCTTACTGATCTTCTGGAATCGACCTCTTCCTGTTTGACCACATTGACTTCTTCCGACCTGACCTCCACCTGCCTGACCACATCTGACCATTACCTGGAACTGACCTCTGCCTGCCTGACCACATCTGACCACCGCCTGGAACCGACCTCTGCTTGCCTGACCACATCTGACTGCCACCTGCTTCGACTGACCACACTGTACTTTACTCTGACTTCTGGACATTCTTGCCTGAACATCGACCACGCACCCTTGACCGTGGTGGGCACACCTCTAAAATTTTCTCTCAAGGAGATCCTGCGAGGCCCACCTAAGACCAAGCGGCCCAGGTACCCAAGGGCTCAACCCGAGGAGACCTCAGGCTGCCAGTGGTGAAGCTGTAGCTAGCCTCTGTCTCCTCCTGTGCTCCGCCTCCTGGTGGCAGGCATTCTCTTGGTCCGACCAGGGAGCATACCAACCCTG
Source organism: Rhinatrema bivittatum (assembly GCF_901001135.1). NCBI lineage: Eukaryota > Metazoa > Chordata > Amphibia > Gymnophiona > Rhinatrematidae > Rhinatrema > Rhinatrema bivittatum. The sequence goes on along the minus strand of NC_042617.1, from coordinate 404,353,423 downwards.
CACTAGGCCAAGGGTCCACCTCCCATCTCAACAAGAACAGGGTGGTGGACTGAAAGGTATGCTAATGCCTTTGGAGGACTAAAAGGAGTAGAAGATTCTGGAAGACAAGCTGTGGCTGGTAATGCATAGCCATCATGTGAGTATTACCTTTCATGTGTCCATCATTAGCTAGCATGACTGCTTATATGTTGCTACAAGTAAGCTTTCACATAAAAACAAAGAAACATAGAAACATGACAGCAGGAAAAGACCATACAGGCCATCCACACAACAGCTTCAGCATAGGACACATCAGAGAACTACAAACATCCCAAACACAGATTTCCAGGAGACCTGAAATATAGCACACCTCCACCATTACAGGATCAACACAAAACACACCAGAGATCCAATAGGGCAAGCTACAGGGGATAACAAGAGAGCAGAAGGACAAGGACTGGGCACAGGAACCAAGAACTGAATCACACAAAAGCAATGCTAAGCATCCTATGTGAGAAACTTTCATAAAACAGACCTAGAAACTGCTGTAAATTGGAATGTAGCAAATACATTCCTAAACAGCTATTACTATTCAATACTTGAATATTACTCTTGGTCACCTACCCATTCCCACCTACAATTCAGGCTCCTCTTAGTCACCTACAAGTGCCTTCACTCTACAGTACCTCACTACTTCTCATCTCTTATCTATCTCTAGACCCCTCATGTGCACTCCGCTTGTCAGACAAATCTTTCCTATCTTTACTCTTTTTACTGCCATTTCCCATCCGTGTGCTTTCCACCTGGCTGCACCATGTGCTTGGAATAGACTTCCTGAGCTGGTGCGTCATGCTCCCTCTCTCATATTATTTAAATCCTATCTAAAAACCTACTTTTAGGAGGATGCTTTTAAATCTTAAATCTGATTGTCTGCTCTCAGCCTCATTAATTACTAATTTTAACCATTGTCTTATGAAACTTTCCAAGTCTCTTTTGCCTTATATGTTTGTCTTGCTTAGATTATAAATTCTGTTGAGCAGGAATTGTCTCATGTGTTGTTTGTACAATGCTATGAATGGCAAGTGTTGCTATAGAAATGTTAAGTAGTAGTAGTGCTAACAGTGAAGGTAATCTTCAAAGGAGTTACATGTGTAAATATAACATACTATCATAGTAATTTTCAAAAACCTATTTACACGTTTAAAGTGCACTTATGCATGTGAAGGCTATTGACAATTCAATGGCATATATTTGTAGCAATTTTCAAAAGCTTACTTAAATGCATAAAGTGCCTTTACATAAGAAAAACCCAATTCTAAACAAGTAAATCCTTTTGAAAATTACCCCTAATATAAGGTGCTTGTGACAGCCTAAGTCACTAGAAATAGTATTGTATTTTTAACATGCCACCATATAACTAGATTGCATAGTATATTATATGCTATATAGTATTTCATAACCTTAGACACTAGAAATTGTAATGTATTTTAATGTGTTACACCATGACTAGAAGCTTTAGTATGGTACCAGCACCTATAAAATGAAATCTTTTTTCTATTAGTAGCTGGAATATCCAAAGTCTGACATTCTTAACCTTTGGAGATAAAAGCAAAGACTCTGATTTCATTCATAATGTAATAAAGTATGACATGGTTATTTTGCAGGAAACCTGGATAGGCTAAGATTCACACAAACAAAAGGGCAGAACAGGTATTACATTCCCAAATAACACATCATATACCTGTATAGAAATTTGAATATCTATTGTAACAACATTCTAAAATATCACAATTAATATATCATCACAAACTCCGCACATTCCACCACTCATTCACAACCACTCACAAATACAAAATTATTACACATAATAATAATATCCCTTTTCAAAAAATACAATCCTAAAAATATATCTAAGGTACTACTACAACTTGATTGGAATACACAAGTAGATTAAATCAAAGCTCCATTAATATCTTATTGTCCCTTTTTTTGTTTATTCATCCATAATAGGTGATGCAATCTTCTCACTCTTCTCTTTCTATATATTTCCGACAAAGGACCCTTGTTTTACCAATGGTTTCATCAGGGGATTTATCTCAGCAATAACTCATGCGATAGCAAAATGGGCGTGTGTATGTTAATGAAGGCCTGCACTGCGTCGCAAAGAAATGTTTCACATATCGCGGTATGTATCGCAATGTGCGAAGTAGCTTTGCACGTGGCGAAGTGACCTCGCCATCAGCGAAGTCATGTCGCAATTAGTGAAACGTTGTCGCTGTTTGCGAAATGTCATCACGTTGGGCGAAACGTCGTCACGTTCTGCGAAAACGTCATCGCGTTTCGCGATAATGTTTCTAGTATAAAAGCACACTTCCTGCACCTTTCCCTTTGAGGGTGTGTTAGTGGTTGGAGGTGTAGGAGAGGAGTGCAGTTTATTGGAGATCTTTTCATCGATTACTGAGTGAGTTATACCTTCTCTTTGTTGTCCCTTGTGTCCCTGAACCTTTTGTCTTCTGTCATATTTGTTGGAGTGCAAGTGTTGTTTGTTAGGTTTGTCTATTTGTGTGGAGGAGTGGAGGAGGAGTGGTGGAGGAGTCAAGAAGTGGTGGAGGAGTGGTGGAGGAGTGGTGGAGTGGAAGAGTGGTGGAGGAGTAAAGGAGTGGTGGAGGAGTGGTGGTGGAGTGGAGGAGTGGTGGGAGAGTGGAGTGGAAGAGGCCTGGGAGAGAATGGAGCGTGAGAGAAGTGGAAAGAGAGGTGAGAAGAGTGAGGATAGTAGAGGGAGGAGGAGTGAGAGGGAGTGGGAGGAGGAGGAGGAGAGGGGTGGCAGGGGAATGAGAAGTAGGAGTAGAAGTAGGGCCAGGGCTAGCAGCAGGGACAGGCAGGAGGGAAGGGATAGGAGGGAGGGGGAGGGGGAAGGGAATAGTCAGGTAAGAGTGGTGGGAGGAGGGCAAGAAGTTAGAGACACAGGAGATAGGGGAAGGGATAGGCCAGGGTAGGATGATTGGGGGGGAGGGGGGATGAAGGGAGGGGAGATGAGAGCGGGATGGAGAGTGAGGGCAGGGAAGGCACCCCTCCGGGTCTGGAAGTGGCACCCCCTTCATGCAGCCAGGCAGCACCATGCCAGAGACTGCAGGCCATTCGCTTTAGCAGCCAGGAGAACGAGCTGCTGATAGCCGGTGTGCTGGAGCACTATGCCTACCTGTTTGGAAACAGAGCAGTGAAGACCAGCAAGGCAGCCAAAGTCCAGCTCTGGAAAGTTATAGCTGACATCATCACCTGGCACAGTGGCATACCACGCACATGGGAGCAGGTATCGCACAGATATCGCGATGTCAAGGCCCAGCTGAAAGGAAAAATTGCCACACGCAGGAAGAACCAGCAGCAGACAGGAGGAGGGGCACCTTGTCCAACTGTTATAACACACATGGAGCAGAGGTTGCTGGATCGGCTGGGCCCGGACATGTTTGAAGGTTTGGAGCCACGGCTGGACACCTCACGAGTCGCGGCTGGTAAGTTCCCATGGTCCATAAAGGTCCACCCAGCAACTCTACACACCTACTGTGACAAACACTATGTGTTTTTGCCATTCACAAGGAATGACCCAAACACAGTAGTGGATGCCACACAGAAATGCCATTAGATGATCACTCTGTAATCTTACAAAGTGGTCCTCTGTTGGCAAACAGCTTGACAGCTTGTTACACCATATATACTTACAATGTTTTTATTTTCTATTCTGTTTCCACAGCTCGCCTTCAGGAACGCCCGGGTCCCAGCCAGGAATTGCCAGGACCCAGCTGGCAAGGGCCATCTGTCAGCCAGCCCATCCCTCTCATGCAGCGTCCCTTACAGCTCAATGCAGAGACACAGGTGGAGCAGGAGGAGCTGATACCCTCACAGGAGTCCCCACCATTCACCGGCCTGAATGTCTCCCTGGATATCGACACTTTCATGCAGGACACAGCTGGCTGGAGAGGACGAACCAGCAGCCCTACCCACTCCTCAGGCAGTGAGGGGATGCCTGTACTGAGGCCTCATGGGCTATCAACCCCATCTAGCCAGCCAACACCAACATATTCACCCCCCCTGCAGCACCATCGGCAGCACCACTGGCACCACCACTTGTGCCCCCCCCTACAGCACCACTGGCAGCACCACTGGCTGCACCCCCTACAGCACTAGGGATGTGAATCGTGTCCTCGATCGTCTTAACGATCGATTTCGGCTGGGAGGGGGAGGGAATCGTATTGTTGCCGTTTGGGGGGGTAAAATATCATGAAAAATCGTTAAAAAATCGTTAAAAATCGAAAAAATCGAAAAATCGAAAAACCGGCACATTAAAACCCCCTAAAACCCACCCCCGACCCTTTAAATTAAATCCCCCACCCTCCCGAACCCCCCCCAAATAACTTAAATAACCTGCGGGTCCAGCGGCGGTCCGGAACGGCAGCGGTCCGGAACGGGCTCCTGCTCCTGAATCTTGTCGTCTTCAGCCGGCGCCATTTTCCAAAATGGCGCCGAAAAATGGCGGCGGCCATAGACGAAAAAGATTGGAAGGCAGGAGGTCCTTCCGGACCCCTGCTGGACTTTTGGCAAGTCTCGTGGGGGTCAGGAGGCCCCCCACAAGCTGGCCAAAAGTTCCTGGAGGTCCAGCGGGGGTCAGGGAGCGATTTCCCGCCGCGAATCGTTTTCGTACGGAAAATGGCGCCGGCAGGAGATCGACTGCAGGAGGTCGTTCAGCGAGGGTTCCGGCGCCTCGCTGAACAACCTCCTGCAGTCGATCTCCTGCCGGCGCCATTTTCCGTACGAAAACGATTCGCGGCGGGAAATCGCTCCCTGACCCCCGCTGGACCTCCAGGAACTTTTGGCCAGCTTGTGGGGGGCCTCCTGACCCCCACGAGACTTGCCAAAAGTCCAGCGGGGGTCCGGAAGGACCTCCTGCCGTCCAATCTTTTTCGTCTATGGCCGCCGCCATTTTTCGGCGCCATTTTGGAAAATGGCGCCGGCTGAAGACGACAAGATTCAGGAGCAGGAGCCCGTTCCAGACCGCCGCTGGACCCGCAGGTTATTTAGGTTTTTGGGGTGGGGGATTTAATTTAAAGGGTCGGGGGTGGGTTTTAGGGGGTTTTAGTGTGCCGGCTCACGATTCTAACGATTTATAACGATAAATCGTTAGAATCTGTATTGTATTGTGTTCCATAACGGTTTAAGACGATATTAAAATTATCGGACGATAATTTTAATCGTCCTAAAACGATTCACATCCCTATACAGCACCACCTGAAGCTTCACCGGCAGCAGCACTGGATCGGCCCATGACAACCTCGCAGGGCCTGCTCTTGGGAGCAGAAATCCGATACCTGCGTCGGGTAATGCAAAGACAGAACAGGATCCTGCAGCATGGGATAGCTTCCAGTTCCCAGGATGCAAGCACCATAGCCACTGCCGTCACCACCATGACCAACGTACTCAGCCACATCCTGGAGCGCATGCTATACCAGACATCAGAATCCTCCTCACTGGCGTCAACCCCCCACAGCAGTCCAGGACAGGGACGAGGCCGCAGGGGTCAGCCCTCCAAAACAATGCCACCTCCAAGAGGCAAGGGCCCACGTGGCAAAGGGCCCTAAAGTTGATCCTCTTGGTCAAATAACCCCTTCCCTCCAGTTACTCTGTGTGGGCCCTTCACAGAGTTCCTGTGCCGTCTAGATGGAAGGAAATGGGTGCGCGTGGTACCTTCACAGAGTTCCTGTGCCGTGGAGATGGAAGGAAATGGGTGCGCGTGGGCCCTTCACAGAGTTCCTGAGCTGTCTAAATGGAAGGAAACAAATCATCGTGCACTAACTTCTTCTCATCTGCTCCAAGATCTGGCTGCCTGCTGCAGGGTGTCTCATCCTGGGCCTCCTGCTCCCATGCTGCTGTGTCTTCACCTGCTTCATCAGTGCTGCTGCTGGACCTTGTGCTTGTTCTCCTGCTGGCTGGTTGCTGGAACTCTGCTGCCCTGGCTCTCTGGCTGTCCTCTTTCAGTGCACTCTTTCAACATGGACAGTCTGGGGCCTTTGCTGGAACTCTGCTGCCCTGGCTCTCTGCTGTCCTCTTTCAGTGCACTCTTTCAACATGGACAGTCTGGGGCCTTTGTCTTTTATCACATTGTACGGCATCATAACCTTATATTTTACCATCAGTACTTTAGCAGGGGTGCCACTTCCAGTTTCTACATGTTCTTTGTGTAATCATGATTCTGCTATATGTCTACACTGCTATGCCTGTATATGTAATTCTGCTGTTTCCATATATATTACGTACAGATTCATAATGACATTGCTGTTCAGTGAACAGGAATTATTGTAAGATGTGTCTTCAAATGTCCTGGCAGATTTTGATTACCTAAGACATTGGTGTTTATGTCAGCAGTGGCATACTACAATATGTTATTAAAATACACACAGCTTTAATAACATATTTATTTATTTTATTTATTTAAGTTCTTTTAATATACCGATGCTCAAGACAAGGTCTTATCGTACCGGTTTACAATAAATAAGGGGAAACCAGTTAACATATGAAGTGAAAAAGTTACATTAAAACAGGGAAATCAAACATGGTTGTTGGAAGAAAAGGATAGATAATTACAATTCTAAACATAAAGAAGAGTCGATCAGCAGGAACGGTTGCTTCTTTGATAAACTTAAATACATATTTACATGGTGTAGATTCAATTGCAGTGTTAATATACAAATGCGGTTCTAGAATAGTGGATACTTAATGCAGCTGGGACAGGACATCAACCGGGGGGTGGGCGTCCTAGCGGGTACCATGGGTTTCTTCAGCGATAGGCCTGGGCGAAGAGCCAAGTTTTCAGTTTTTTTCTGAATGTGAGATGACAGTGTTCCTGGCGTATGTCTGGAGGGAGAGAGTTCCAGTGAAGTGGTCCCACGGTGGAAAGTGCTCGCTTTTCGATGGAGTTATGTTTAGTGGAACTGCTGGGAGGAACTTGTAGGGAGCTTCTGTATGCCGATCTAGTGGGTCTTGATGAGGAGTGTAATTTAAGGGGTATGGTTAGTTGCAGAGAGGATTGGTGATATATGGCTTTGTGGATGATGGTTAGAGTCTTGAAGAGCATTCTGGAGTGTATGGGTAGCCAATGAAGTATTTTTAGAATTGGTGTGATGTGGTCCATCTTGCATGTGTTAGTGAGGATCCTGGCTGCTGCATTTTGCAGCATCTGAAGAGGTTTTGTGGAGGAGGCCGGGAGACCAAGCAGGAGGGCATTGCAGTAATCAATTTTTGAGAATATTATGGCTTGAAGGACAGTGTCTTCATGTGTATGCTGTCCTTGTGGTTCATTATTGTTAAGGGTTGCACATGGTCGACGTAATGCTTATGGGGCTTTCAAACTCCTATGTCACACAGCTGTGTACATTAAATGCCAACATTTCATATAGTGTGCAGTCACCTGCTGGGTGTTCAAGGCAATTATAAAGGACTTTCAAGGAGGGTACTCTATACATAATGTGAATGGTTGCAAATGTCCAATACAAGGGTATGTCACAACATACAAGTAATGTTGTTGTAAAACAAAGTGCTGTAGGTAATAGTGAGTACTAGTAAGAAGGCATGCTGTGTGTCACACTGCATTGTGAGCTTTGTACATTGCCAGACACAGTGTGACAAAGAGGGTGCATAGAAAAATATATACCTTGCTAGTGGTGGTACATGGCAGGTTCACTGAGTCAAACCTACTATTTAAAAGCAAGCCAATAGTTCTGTCCATACCTTTTGGCCATGGGAGTGTGCCATCTCACTGTTCCTATGACAGTGGAATTTACAGCACATGAACTCTCTGTCAATGATGCAGTACACAAAGAACATGGCCTGCTATGCAGATCCACATGGGTGTACAATATGCCCTTACACTGCATGTAGTACCTGTATCTGTTTCTTTCCAAGAGATAGCTTGTTATTGACAAGCTGCTATGCTATTAGCGTATAACATTAAAGAAAGGTCACATGCCATCGTATTAATGTAGACCTTACGTTTAGCACTGCTTAAATACCATTCACAGGATATTGTGCTCATTCACAGCACAATTCATAGCATTTGTCATGATAATGGTTTACGTTCCATATTATGCATTATGGTACTGGCCATCTGCATACAACCTTTCTTTGGGAGTCTGTACAGTAGGTATAAGGGAAGCCTTATTAAAAACATACGTTAGACCCCCACAAGGGAGCCCAGCACAGGCATGGGAGTCTGACTGTACAGGTGTTCCTGATACAGAGCAAAACACCACTACTTGCCACCTCAGCAGATGATGTTCCACACAGTACTGATATAGGCCTGCTGTCCACATGTGGGAAGGCAGTTTAGACATTGTAAGAGCACTCACTCCAACCACAGCTAACTTGAACCCAATGGCGGTATAAGGTATGATATACCATACACAGATTTTGTAAACGGGACATCCAGGCGTCCTCAAAAACTTTACATAGGGTACCTGTAGCATGACACTGTAAAGGCTCGCTATATCATATAACCCATACTGAGCTGGTGTAGGCAGATTATGTGAGGGCCGCAAATAGGAGTAGTGCTGTGGGGGTATGCTATGGCCATAATGTCTGATCAGACATAAATACATATTCTGAGCGACAGCTGTAGCACAATCCTGGTGTGTGGGGTGTGATTGCATGGCCATCCATACACACAGAAAGCTAATCAGGCACCCTTCTATCTATATGCATGCTGGGAATACGGCAGTTAAAACTATTTTGAGTAAAAGCTGTAAATAATCATTATGTACTGTGACTCTCCAGGCTGCACCACATGCACACAGGCATGTGCCTTTCAATTCAGTATATCAGCATGAATAGTCAACAGTATGTGAAGGATGGAGTGGGCAAGGTGTACATAAACAGTACATGATGTGACTAAGTTCAACACTTGCGGACCAACCCTTGCTGTGGTCGTTAGTGCAAGCTCAGCCAGTATACCGGATGGTGAGTAACAAATCAATATATAACACTGGGCCCTGCCCCATCTCTGCACCTGCATGAACAGCACATTCACCGAGTACTGTCATAAGTTGTAGAAATCGAAGGGTAATATATGAAACCATAGTGACCCTAGTACATAGTGGTATAGTGTCTGAGGGTCCTGGGCTACAGACACCGTCTACAATCTAAAAGCACACTAAACTGTAGGTTAGAAAAAAACCTGGAACCATATTACCTGCTATACCTTATGTTCACTACACATAAAGGCGGATGTGCCTAAAGCAGCAGGGACCACACATTACAAGTGTCCGAGTGAGCATGGTGCACTCAGAACTGCATAACATACTTATCACACACATGTATGTTATGACAACCCCGTACAAGTTGCTGTCCCTTCACAGACAATTGGTCCAACGGTACTCTGTGAATGGCAAGCCTGTACATATGGATGAAGGGGCTCATAGACAACTAACTGTACCTGCTTCTCACTCATCTCACCTCTCGCCTTCACAAACACTAAGTATAGCTGCATTCCGAAAACACCTCGCCAACAGCTAATATTCACATAACGTTCATGGCTCATTCGATAAAGTACCACAGAATGGTATAACATACTGTACAGGGCAGCTTGCCACAATGCCAACATGTAAAGGACATAATCTACCCTGATATACACCTAACATCTGTGTTTGGAGTTGACCACCCAAATGAGAATGCAGTGCATCTGAGAATGCCTGATGAATCTTTCATGTTCATGTCACCCAAGTTAGGCTGCTGAAACAGCCATAGACGATACCCTTCATGGACTGGATAGGGCCAAAGGACAGGTCTAGAATCCTTCAAATGGTGACAGGTAACAGCACAAGCACTGCTCACCTTTGCTGCTGTTCACAGACCTCCACACACATGTGGAGGAGCTGAAGGTACACATGATGTAAGCCTGCAAGTGTTTTGCATTAGGTGGTTTGCAGTACAATATGGTTAGTGTGCGAGACTATGTGCTTTGCAGGGCCTCACACATAACACATGCCCTGTAGACTTCAGTTTGTGTGCCATTCCTGTAATGGTTATCATGAGGGAAGAAACTGAAGTGCTGATTGTTAAAGCTGTATAAGAGCAGAAACAGTGTAATGACTCGGACATCAGAAAATGCACCCATATGGATATTATAGGTGGCCATCATGTGAAAGACAGCTGAAAGGATGGTAAACCCTTGGCATGCATGATGGTAACATCTATAAGTGCAACCTGAGAGAGCAGTATGACTGTAAGTCATATTGTCATGTGCCTTCACAGTCCAGCAAGTGGATATTCACATGTTCATATGAGGGGACACGTGTCATACCAGCATGATACCACCACAGCCAATAGCCTAACCTTGCGACCATGTTCTCAGTTAACCTTGCTTTGTGAAAGGCCAAAGGCTGGTTTCAAAATGCTATGCACATTGTGAAACCTGAGAGTCATATCACCAAGACGTTCAGCCTGCTTGTAAGGAAAGGTGAGAGGGTTCTGCTGTGGGATGTGTGCGGTGTTGTGGGCACCCATGGTACACACTTCCAATGTACATGAAGAACTGTCACCTGAAGGTGACTTAGATCCACACTTTGTACACCTGTATACATGTACGGAATAGGATGTGTACCTGTATGTACACAGCGAAGTGTTATGCAGAACGTCATGCATGTGAGAGATTACAGGTCACGTGAGGAAGCCCAGGTTTCACAATTAACTGGGAATTTCCTTGTACATACACACAGACACGCAACAAATGTTGAACCACTGTGCATGGTGCTTATGCATGTTGGCCATTTCAACTGTTAGAAAGCTGTGACATGGACATATCAAAATGGGTGAGAGGTGTACCCTGATGCCTGTCACCCTACATGGTTCTAGGTAGGTGACAGACTGTGTTAACAGACCAGCCTCTTTTACTGTGTCATGCAGGCAGAACAGAAGGTGGCTACACCATGTATAAAACAGAAACTTGGCAGCACAGCTTTTATTCCAATGCCAGTGCAAGGGTCCATAATACAGAAAGTAATGAAAATAGGCCTGATACCTAGGCATACACATCATACCAAATTACTAGTTATGACTGGAAGCGCTGCACTTATTTGTCAGCCACGCCTACCAATGCCATTCCAACACACATTCCATTGCCCAAGGCCATCAGGCAAAGTGTGCAACTATAAGGTTCTGGCGAATCTGGCTGCCAGTCGCAAGGGTCTCCTGGGCTCGGGCATTCACACATGCGGGATCTTGTGGGAGGTCGGGACATATATCCATTGGTAGTCCATGACGAACTGCCACATTATGGAAAACACAGCACAGTAGGATAATCCTGGCAGCTTTGTCTGGGACATACATTAAAGCTCCCCCCGTCTTGTCCAAACAGCGAAAGAGGCTTTTAAGAAGGCCAAAGGTGCGTTCAATGACTGTGCGGGTAGCACATAAAGCGTCGTTGTATCTCATCTCTGCAGGCGTATTAGGCATGTGTATGGGGGTTAGAAGCCATGGCTGGCAACCATAACCTAAATCTCCTGCACCAATGACACAAGAAACACATTACTGTAAGCTATGTTATAGCGCGGTGTGACTGGCTATCCACAACATCCAGTTATACAGTGCAAGATAGCCTAGAACATTGCTGGGCCTTAAAGGCTCATTAGTGTTGCCTGACTTCAGTATAGTTAGGAGTTGTCACCTATTGCGCTAAGCAGCTGCTATGTCCATCAGTACAGCATTGCATGTGGCCTAACTGCCCGTTCTAATGCAGGAAAGGGTACAGAGGTGTAGTTGCCAGACAACTGCACACACCAATATTACAGCTGTGGGACCTGCAGTGAAAGGATTGACCATTGCTTATATTGTTATGGTGATTGTGCATTGCAGGAGTGCAGGCTGTGGTGTCTGGCAGATTGTGGCACAATAGCCTATTGAGGCAATACCAGAGGCCAGCAACATGCAGGGCACAATACTTGCTGTTCAGGAGGGCAAGGGAACACATTTACAGTAGTTGCCAAGGTGCTAAATGGCTCGGTATATATTCACACATACAGGGAGTATGGCATCAGTGTGCAGTGTGCAGGCATTGGAACGCCACCACAGAGACCCATAGGAAAAGGGACATATAGATGATCCGTACTAGGCACCTAGATACAGCTTCATATTTCACACCATTACTGACTCCTTTGCCCACAGACCTGCAGCAGGACAGTAAACAAGGATGTTCAAAAGGCATACATTAAGCTTATCACTTGCTCAGGACCCCTGACAAGCCATGTATACTGGGTAGAGATGTGCTTTGTTTTTTTCTACCGGGTCGTTTTTTGACTCGGATACTTCGTGGTAAAATTCGGGTTTTCTCGTTTCGTTTTTTTGAAAACGAAGCGGGAAACGAAGCTAAAAAAAAAACCCACCCCAAGCATTTAAATTCATTTTAATACATTACATACAACCCCCCCCCACCATCCCGATCCCTCCCCAAGACTTACTAACATCCCTGGGGGTCCAGCGGGTTCCCGGGTTCCATTTGTCCCTCCGTGCCCGGTGTGCTACTACAAGCCATGCTCCTCAAAATGGTGCCGAATAGCCTCTGAACTACTATGTCACAGGGGCTACCGGCGCCATTGGTCAGCCCGTGTCACATGGCCATCGGCGCCATCTTGTGCTCATACCATGTGACAGGGGCTGACCAATGGCACCGGTAGCCCCTGTGACATAGTATGGGCAAAGGCTATCGGCGCCATTTTGATTCCTGGCAGCCGACAATGAAATCGCTCCCGGACCCCCGCTGGACCCCCAGGGATTATTGGCCAGCCTTGGGGGGGGGGGTCAGGAGGCTCCCCAAGCTGGCCAAAAGTCCCTGGGGGTCCAGCAGGGGTCCGGGAGTGATCTCCTGCACTCGTGCCGTCAGATGCCAGGAATCAAAATGGCGCCGATAACCTTTGCCCATACTATGTCACAGGGGCTACCGGCGCCATTGGTCAGCCCCTGTCACATGGTATGAGCACAAGATGGCGCCGATGGCCATGTGACAGGGGCTGACCAATGGCGCCGGTAGCCCCTGTGACATAGTAGTTCAGAGGCTATTCGGCACCATTTTGAGGAGCACGGCTTGCAGTAGCACACCGGGCAAAGAGGGACAAATGGAACCCGGGACCCTGCTGGACCCCCAGAGATGTTAGTAAGTCTTGGGGAGGGATCGGGATGGGGGGAGGGTGGTTGTATTATACTTAATCTTAATGTTTGGGGTGGTTTTTAATTTAAAAAAAATGTGCCCCTCTCCCCACACAAACCCGAAAAACGAAGTTTCTCCGAAGTTCGGGGAAAATCCTTTTCGGATTTCGGGGCCCCCGAACCACGACGAATTAGGCAATTTCATTGCAATTGCCTAATTCGTGATAAACGATTGCACATCTCTAATACTGGGTTGTAACACTGAACATGGCCATGGCAAGCCCACAACTGTTAGCCTCCCTTTTGGGTGATATGTCACACTTCAACAATATGGTATAGATTAGGGATGTGAATCGTTTTAGGACGATTAAAATTATCGTCCGATAATTTTAATATCGTCTTAAACCGTTATGGAACACAATACAATACAGATTCTAACGATTTATCGTTATAAATCGTTAGAATCGTGAGCCGGCACACTAAAACCCCCTAAAACCCACCCCCGACCCTTTAAATTAAATCCCCCACCCTCCCGAACCCCCCCCCAAATAACTTAAATAACCTGCGGGTCCAGCGGCGGTCCGGAACGGCAGCGGTCCGGAACGGGCTCCTGCTCTGAATCTTGTCGTCTTCAGCCGGCGCCATTTTCCAAAATGGCGCCGAAAATGGCGGCGGCCATAGACGAAAAAGATTGGACGGCAGGAGGTCCTTCCGGACCCCCGCTGGACTTTTGGCAAGTCTCGTGGGGGTCAGGAGGCCCCCCACAAGCTGGCCAAAAGTTCCTGGAGGTCCAGCGGGGGTCAGGGAGCGATTTCCCGCCGCAAATCGTTTTCATACGGAAAATGGCGCCGGCAGGAGATCGACTGCAGGAGGTCGTTCAGCGAGGGTTCCGGCGCCTCGCTGAACGACCTCCTGCAGTCGATCTCCTGCCGGCGCCATTTTCCGTACGAAAACGATTCGCGGCGGGAAATCGCTCCCTGACCCCCGCTGGACCTCCAGGAACTTTTGGCCAGCTTGTGGGGGGCCTCCTGACCCCCACGAGACTTGCCAAAAGTCCAGCGGGGGTCCGGAAGGACCTCCTGCCGTCCAATCTTTTTCGTCTATGGCCGCCGCCATTTTTCGGCGCCATTTTGGAAAATGGCGCCGGCTGAAGACGACAAGATTCAGAGCAGGAGCCCGTTCCGGACCGCTGCCGTTCCGGACCGCCGCTGGACCCGCAGGTTATTTAAGTTATTTGGTGGGGGATTTAATTTAAAGGGTCGGGGGTGGGTTTTAGGGGGTTTTAATGTGCCGGTTTTTCGATTTTTCGATTTTTAACGATTTTTAACGATTTTTCACGATATTTTACCCCCCCCAAACGGCAACAATACGATTCCCTCCCCCTCCCAACCAAAATCGATCGTTAAGACGATCGAGGACACGATTCACATCCCTAGTATAGATATGGAATAGAGAAAAGATGACATCTTTTACCTACAAGCCAAGCATCACCATACATGCCTGCCTCAAAGTCGTCGAAAAGGCCCGATTGCCTTGGTGTGAAGGAATCATGTGTTCCGCTCGGATACCTGGCCATCGCGTCCAGAATATGCATTCCTGCATCACAGACCACTTGGAGATTGAGGGAGTGGAATAGCTTCCTGTTGCGGTAAGCTGCCTCCCGTTCACGTGGTGGAATGATGGCCACATGTGTACAGTCGATGGCTCCAATAACATTGTGGAAGTGTGCCAAGGCATAAAAAGCTCTCTTCAAGTCCATCAAGCCCTGCCTGTTGTGAGGAAAGTGTATGTAGCGATGAATGCGGGCCATGACTGCTTCAATGACCTGATCCAGACAGCATGAAAATGTGCTCTGAGACATTCCTCCCACAATTCCTACTGTGGTTTGGAAGGAGCCGCTGGCAGTGAAATGGAGTGCAGCCAGCAGCTTGGTCATGCCAGGGATGGCATGGGACCTTGTGGTTGCAGGATCCAGATCAACTCACATGTCTTCATATAACTCATATATAGCCTGAGAGCTGAGACGATACCTGCTCACCATTTTGTCCTCAGGCATGCCGTCCAAGGACGTATGTGGAGGGAATATATGGTCCCTATTTATCCTCGCCTGGGCCCTGGCATGTGGCCTGGTCACAGGGAGTTACCAGCAGTGCAGGCTCTGCCTGCACTGCTGGTAAATCCCTGTGATATCTTCGATGTAGCCTGGCCTGTTGTTCATGTTGTCCTGCTTCCACATGCTGTGGTCTGCGATGGGAGTGGCGAGGCATGAGGTAGCCGTGTATATATACACCTGGCAGTGAGCAGATGGTCTCATGAAGGTTCACCTACTAAAAACAAGCATTTTTATTGGTCCAGAAAAGCTGGGTAGCTGTTTACAGGTTTTATCGCACTCAATATACACCGCGATAAATAGCGCAGTACGCGATATTGCATGCGATCTCTCCTTAGCACAAATAAAAAAGGTGTAGTTATTTTCAGCATTAATGGCCTGCGCTAATGGACAAAATCTATTGCAACCAGCGATAGCAGCACCTACTTTACCTTGGACATCCCCCAACTCCTCCCCTATTCCTCCCCTTTTTAAAATTTGCATCGCGATGTGCGGTACGGCCCTCTTCGCATGCGTTAACATGTTTCTGCATGCATTCAGGGCTTATCGCATGCAAAAACTGCCGTTAACGCATGCAATAAGCCCTTAACACATGCGAAAATGCCTTACCGCATTTTGATAAATGACCGCCTTAGTTTTCCTTAAGTCTAAGACACTCACCTTAGAATGAATCATTACTGCCTGCACTCTAAATCTGAACCACTCCATCCAGTGATAACTGCCTGGGACACAGCTGCTCATCCAGTACAACCTCAGAAAATCTATCCCAATTGGTAAGTACTAGGTCCAGTATAACCCTCTCCTGAGTTTCATTACTAGTTGATGGAACAGTTCTTACTGCAAAGAATCCAGGATCTCACTGATTCTAGATACTGCAAACAGAATGCCCTAATCAACATCTGTCAGATTGAAATTGCTAGCATTAACACCTTCCCTTTCATAGGAATTATGGGAAAGTCTTCAATGAAATCACTATCTATTTCTTATGCTTTGAAGTGGGTCTGTATATCACACCAATATTGATGGATGTTCCATTCCCTTTTTCCAGATACAGCCACAGATCCTTTCCTTACCTCATAAGCTCTGCGGTTCTGCTGTTTTAATATTTTTTATAGAGTACGTACCCTGTCCTTCCTAAACAGGTTGTAGCCTGGAATAATTATATTCCAGTATGTACCAAAAAGACTCTCTACAAAAATTATATGCAGTGATAACAGCGAAATATAGATCTCTCAAAAAGCTGCTGTGACATCACAATTTTTTCAACCAGAATTTGTAAAATCACCTCAAGTGAGAGAAAATATTTTTTAAGTCACCAGACCTCATAAACCGGCATACTTAGTAATGCTAAATTAGCATGAAGTGTAATTGCCCACGTTTATAATCATAGGTCATAGTTATATAAATTTTTGTGCTTTCGATTTTTGTGCTTTCGTGAAAAAATGAAAATAGTGATACAAAACTTTTTGCTTATTCTTTTTCAAGTCACATTGACGAAAACTTAGCTTAAGTGAAGAAACGCCATGTTCTTCAGATGAGGCTAGCATGGAAAAAGCCCGACACTGGATCCGTGTTTCAGCTCATGCCTTCGTCGGGGGCCGAATTAGCTGTCAATGCAAAAAACCATGATTAATACCGATAATTCAACCCAAAAAATTAATACTTAACAGTAGTCGTGGGAGTATTCGCTACATGGACATGATGCTAGGAACGGCTTGGGAATGGCGGCGTCTGCCGATACTGCGTCTCTTCCACCTAGAATGAGTAGAAGCGCGCCACTTTCTTTAAAAGGCAACGTAGCCAATCATCATATGCCACGTCAATGATGACGTGAATCAACATAGGTGGGATTTAAACCAAAGAAAACCATTCAACGGCGATATTGAGACCGAATGGCTGTACAGTATTCAATTTAAAAATCCACTGCTACTCTCTGATATTCAATAATTTTTGTGGATCGCCCCCCCTCCCTGATAGCTGAATAACATCTATCACCCTCCATCTTAAATCCACAAACTGATGTTGTTTAGCAAGACAATGTCCTACAATGGGAGCTTGTAATTTTTCTGTCTGAAGACAACTTTTATGTTCAATAAGTCTAGTACGTATTGGACGTTTGGTACGACCAACATAAAATAGATCGCAGGGACATTTGATAATGTATATGACATATGATGTCTGACAATCCGAATAAGACTTGGCTGACCATATTCTTTCTTGAGTGTCTGTCCAATCCGGACCTGCTAAAGAGGTAGTACACATCGAACATTTTTGACAAGGCCAATGGCCGATCGGTAAATCAGGTCTATCAATATGAGCAGATGAAAAAAATGAATGAGTTAGAGTCTCTCTTAAATTCCTGCCACGGCTATACGAGATTATGGGTACATCAGAAAAAATTTTGTGAATCTGTAAAATATACCAATATTGACGTATAATTGATGCTATTATAGCCGACTTTGATGAAAAACGTATTGTGCACACTAAGGGATGTTCTTCAGACTCAGTTGATTCCTCTAACAGTAGCCACTGACGGTGTGCATTAGAGGCTCTTTTCCAAGCTTTCTTGATAATACGTGATGGGTAGTCATGTTGTAGCAAATTACTTGCCAACTGTTGTGCTTGTAAATGAAATTCAGATATATCTGAGCACAAGCGTCGTAGCCGGAGAAATTGTCCGATGGGCAGATTCCGTTTAAGACTATATGAATGCCAACTGGAAAAATGTAATAAAGTATTGCAATCAGATGGTTTTCTGTATAATGATGTGGATAGATGATCATCCTGTTTCATAATCAAAATGTCCAAAAAATTGATTGACTTGTGATGATGATGTATTGTGAAAAAAATATTGTTATCTATAGAATTTAACCAATCCAAAAAGGTGTTCAAATATTGGGCATCACTGTGCCACAAAAAGAAAATGTTGTCGATGTAACGGACCCAATGGGAAATCTGCAAAAAATATATAGAAGGGTAAATGTGAATGGACTCAAAATCAGCCATAAATAAATTGGCCAAACTTGGCGCCATGGTAGTACCCATGGCAGTTCCATGGATTTGTTGGTAAAAACATTCATTGAAAACAAAGTAGTTTTCTTTGAGAGCTATTTTCGCCAAATTCAACAAAAAGGTGGTGGGAATACGATGTGGTCTGATTCTGGTCTCTAAATTGCGTTCCAAAATGGTAAGAGATTGCTGTTGCGGGATACTGGTGTATAATGCTCGTATGTCAAGAGTAACCATGATGACATCAGTAGAAAATTGAACAGAAGCTAAAATATTTAGCATAGATTTGGTGTCTTTAACAAACGATGTAATCTGAGGGACCATTAGTTGTAAAAATTTATCAAAAAACACCGAAAGCGGTTCAAGGAGAGAGCCAATAGTGCTGACAATTGGTCTACCTGGTGGATGCACTGGGTCCTTATGGATTTTTGGGAGCATATATATAGTAGGTGTACTGTAAGTAGAGTTAACAAGAAAAGCTTTTTCTTTTGATGTCAAAAATCCAGTTATGAAAGCATCTTCGACCATTTCTTCAATCTTCAAAAGTAAAGATGGGCCCAGGTCTTCAGATAATGGAAGATAGTTGTTTGGATCTGAGATGTGAGACATAACTAGTTCTACATAATAAGTGCTATCCATAATGGTCACTGCTCCTCCTTTGTCGGCTTGTTTAATAGTTATTGATGTCATATTTTTCAACGTCATCAGTGCAGTGTGCTGGTCCTTAGATAAATTATATCGAGGTGGATCACATGTGGATTCAACGATCTCCAAATCATGTAACACCAGATCCATGAAGGTTTTGATATGCAGGTCTGGGGGTCCCGGTGGGATCCACGATGATTTTGGTGCCACTATGGAGGTCTCAATCGCCGGAGGATGGTTACAAAAAAATAATTTGATTAGTAGTTTCCTGAAAAAGCGGTATAAATCACAACGAGTTTGAAACGGATCATAAAAATAGAAAGGAACGAAGGATAAACCTTTTTCTAACACCTGCATTTGAACTGGAGATAAAGGAGTAGATGACAAATTTATAACTGTTGATTTTGGACACTCTGTGAGCGTGTCTGCGGACAACCTCCCGTGTCCGTCCAAGCACGAGATCGATTCGAACTGTTGCGAAAAAAACGACGAGAAGCTCGTCTATTGGTAGATCGAAAGTTATTATATCTTGAATCGTTAGATCTGATGTTATCATATCTTGTGTCAGCAACATTAGTATTGGTTGGGACAACAGTTTCTTCCTCCGAACCAGAAGATGATTCATCAAAGCCGGCAAAACCGACTCTTCTCGGTTTGGGTGCATTTTTACGTTGCCAAGGATATATGGAACCGGCAGCATAATCTTTCTCATCCCTCTTTAGTTTCGTGATTTTAAATTGACGAATTTCAATCCTAAATTTTTCAATCGACTGATTGTGCTCATGCAGATGCTTATCATATTCTTCTAGAGACTCAGCAATTTGCAAAACAGATTTAGTCTCGGCACATGTGATTTTCATGGTATCAGCCAATTTACTGGTGGTTTCCACAATTAATAACATAATGTCCAGAGAACATTTGTTAAGGATTGCTATCCATTTTTTAACAAAATCGTCATCCTCACCATATATCGAAGGTGCAAGGTTAATGCGTAATCCCCGGGGAATCATTTCCAACTTTATATACTGCAATAGCGTGGCAACATGCAAGTCTAATTTAATTAAATTTTTGGAAGACTCTAAAAATGTAGCCCAAGTTTGTGTCTCAGCCGGTATCGGTTCATCCAAAAGTAAAGTTCCTTGTAATGCTTGGGCTATGTGTTGCTCCGAGTAGCTAAAAACATTAGCTCACGTGATGTATTTGATTAATCACAAAAAGGAGTCAGCGAAATATATATGTACCAAAAAGACTCTCTACAAAAATTATATGCAGTGATAACAGCGAAATATAGATCTCTCAAAAAGCTGCTGTGACATCACTATTTTTTCAACCAGAATTTGTAAAATCACCTCAAGTGAGAGAAAATATTTTTTAAGTCACCAGACCTCATAAACCGGCATACTTAGTAATGCTAAATTATCATGAAGTGTAATTGCCCACATTTATAATCATAGGTCATAGTTATATAAATTTTTGTGCTTTCGATTTTTGTGCTTTCGTGAAAAAATGAAAATAGTGATACAAAACTTTTTGCTTATTCTTTTTCAAGTCACATTGACGAAAACTTAGCTTAAGTGAAGAAACGCCATGTTCTTCAGATGAGGCTAGCATGGAAAAAGCCCGACACTGGATCCGTGTTTCGGCTCATGCCTTCATCGGGGGCCGAATTAGCTGTCAACGCAAAAAACCATGATTAATACCGATAATTCAACCCAAAAAATTAATACTTAACAGTATTATGTGGATGTTGTGGATGTTGTTTAGGAAGACATTGTCTTCCTAAACAACATCAGTTTGTGGATTTAAGATGGAGGGTGATAGATGTTATTCAGCTATCAGGGAGGGGGGGCGATCCACAAAAATTATTGAATATCAGAGAGCAGCAGTGGATTTTTAAATTGAATACTGTACAGCCATTCGGTCTCAATATCGCCGTTGAATGGTTTTCTTTGGTTTAAATCCCACCTATGTTGATTCACGTCATCATTGACGTGGCATATGATGATTGGCTACGTTGCCTTTTAAAGAAAGTGGCGCGCTTCTACTCATTCTAGGTGGAAGAGACGCAGTATCGGCAGACACCGCCATTCCCAAGCCGTTCCTAGCATCATGTCCGTGTAGCGAATACTCCCACGACTACTGTTAAGTATTAATTTTTTGGGTTGAATTATCGGTATTAATCATGGTTTTTTGCATTGACAGCTAATTCGGCCCCCGACGAAGGCATGAGCCGAAACACGGATCCAGTGTCAGGCTTTTTCCATGCTAGCCTCATCTGAAGAACATGGCGTTTCTTCACTTAAGCTAAGTTTTCGTCAATGTGACTTGAAAAAGAATAAGCAAAAAGTTTTGTATCACTATTTTCATTTTTTCACGAAAGCACAAAAATCGAAAGCACAAAAATTTATATAACTATGACCTATGATTATAAACGTGGGCAATTACACTTCATGCTAATTTAGCATTACTAAGTATGCCGGTTTATGAGGTCTGGTGACTTAAAAAATATTTTCTCTCACTTGAGGTGATTTTACAAATTCTGTTTGAAAAAATTGTGATGTCACAGCAGCTTTTTGAGAGATAATTATATTCCAGTCATGGCTTTCCATGTACCACATTTCTGTGACAGCCAGATGGAATTTTCCATCTTGGACACCTCAAGAAACATTTCATTGATATAGTCCTCATTGTCATGGATACTTCTAAGCCTTTACACTTCCTGTCTCAGCTCTGCCATCTGTTTCCTGAGTGTGTTTAGATCCAGGCATTTTTGCACGGTGAACCAGTTCCTTGCTATGGATTAGGATATCCATCTGGATGAAGGCAGAAATAGTAACTGTGGCAGCAGCCTTCCTTTTGTTTTTCTTAGGACCTTGATACTTGTAGAAAGAAATGAGGGGAAAAAAAACTACCAAGTCCCCTACCTTTTCCTCAGCTGACCTGCAGGTTTAATCTGTTGGTTTCCATTTGTGAAATCTATCATTTACATATTTATTCCCTTTGTATAGCCCTGTTTGCTTTCTTGTGTAATGAGGCATGGAATAAATGATCTTTTATTTTAGTTTATAAAATGTGGGTTTATTTGTATTTAGCCAGTGTGTAGTCTATTAAAAAAAATCCTGTTGCCTTGGGTACAAAAAAATCAGACCAAATAAAATAATTTCTTAAAGGCTATGTAATGATATTACTTATTAAACTCCCCCTGAACTTTGTGTTACATTTTTATAAATAACTAACAATTAATCTAAACTACATATTTATGTTTCTCTGCCAAGCAATGTCAGTTTATTCTGTTTAATCCAGCCCCCTAATTAGTGTATTAATGTTCATATTAAGAATAGAAAGTAGGATGAATGGGTGATGGGTTGAAAGAAAGGGACTCTTCCTAATAGCAAAGTAGCCCTTTACTCTATAAACTAATCAGTAAGAACACAGCAAACAGAAAAGCAATGTAAAAAAATTCCCCCTTTTTTTAAAACAACTGACAAGCAATGGAAACAATATACCTTTTTTCAAAAGTAAGTCATGGAAGTGAAATCAATAGCACAAAAAAATATATCTGTTTGTTGTAAGTCAACCCCTACAAAAATGGCAGATCACTGCTGACTTGGCTGAGTTATGAACTGCACACAGGCCTGCTTCCTATAAAATACAAATAACAACTCAAACAGCTAGAAAGTTCCTTTAAACTCAAGGCTGTCTAGAATAGTGTTTCCCAACCCTCTTCTGGAGGCACGCCTAATCAGTCGTGTTTTTAGGAGATATGTAATGAATATGGATGAGATATTTACAAACATTGGTGCCTCAGAATATGCAAATCTATCTCATGCATATTCATTGTGGAAATCCTGAAAACCCGACTGGCTACGTGTGCCTCCAAGATACAGTTAGAAAACACTAGTCTAGAATATTGGCTTGGCAAGTGGTCTACTATGGTGTTTTATTGGCCTCTACCACCGAAGCACCACTGTTTCAGTATCTCCCCATTAAGCCTGTATATATGCATTATATTCTAGTTGTAATTCTGTACTTTGAATGAAATTCCATGGAGATGAGAATGCAAAGTAAAAGCACATTCTGTTTGTGTGCAGAGTGAATGGCATTTATCATAAGTATGAAAGATAGAGAGAGGCATATGTGGTTAGTGAGAATAGTAGTACTTTTATTTTAAAAGCAATGAGCAAAGCTCCTGAACTGGTATCCTATGGGATGACTGCCCAGACATGACTTTCATATTCTATGTGAATGGAATACAGAACAGTAAAAGGATAGAAAGTGGCATGATGCAGCTTCTATTATTTTCTATGGGAAGAAAAGAAAATAATGTTGATAAATTATCTCAAGAAGAACTTAATGCATGGAAAAAAAGAGTAGCATTACAGGCTTCTTCCTTTCATAGGCAGGAGTAAATAATTTTATTGTAAATGCTGTTGAGGGGCTAATAAAACCTGCATCAGTGTATGAGTGCATTAGCCTTTATGGACCAGCTCATGGGTGGAGCATAGTTTATTAATAGAGCGTCTATGACAGTTCTGCATCCTGTGTGCCCTGATTATATTTTTTGAGCTACCATGAATATGCTTTACTTAGAGTATCTGCCACTTAGATCCTTTTCTAACAGTTTCTATTTGAGAGAACCTAAATGTGTGCAGCTATTTACCCAAAGCAGGTTGAAAACAGTGGGGGTCAATCAATCCTATTGTTCCTTACAGATGACATATTAGAAATCTGCTGATTTTCAAAGAAACTTATTTCAGCTAATATTTAGTTTATCAATAAAAGGGGCATGTCCATGAATCAGTGCACTCTTGTTGATAATGAAAATAGGAACTGGCGATTCGCTTTATAGTTCTGCTATTGATAAACCACTTTAAACTTAAAGAAATATAAATGGGTATTTTTTTCTGTAGCTTTTAATGAGGCCTCAGTTGCTCTGGAAACCATCTCCTTGGTATGTACAAGCTTTTGCACACTGTGTCTTCCTGATTTTGGCTGTTTGATAAGAAAAACATGTATTTGACACTCATAGAGCTGGATAAAATGTATGTGTATATTTGTAAGGGAAGAAGAAGGAATATAGTTAAATAATTACTATCACAGTAATAAAAAATAACACTCTAACATCTAAATATTTTATACAATGTAATGGATTTCACTGAAATCAAAGTGGGAAAGCAAACTGTCTTAATAATTCAGTTAAACCTATAAATATAGGAAATATTTCAATAAAATATAGGAAAAGTATATTGCAAGAAATAGATGTTAGCTAAGGCAAAGGTTTAACAACTCACATTAATCCTAAAGATTTGATTGCCACTAATGGAAGACCAGCCGGACTTTATGTCCGGCTGGTCGGCGTAATGTGGGCGCAGGCCCGCGTTGCGAGGCGCGCGTGGCCGAGGGAGGGGGGGGAGGGGGGGGGGCTTGGTAAGCGGCACGGAGGCGCGGGCTAGTCAGCAGTAGCGAGGTACGTGACGAGGGGGGGGGGGGATGGTAATAGGAGCGGAGCAGCTAGTCGTGGGCGAGTGGGATTGGTGCAGGCAGGGGGGGGGTAGCGTGGAAGGCAGGGATTGGTGGGGAAACAAATTCAAATTGCAGCTAAGCAGTTGCAGGAACGCGGGGGGTTATTCGGGCGTCGGGCGAGCGAGAGAGGGGTAGCAGATTCGCGAGACCCTCCCACCCACCCTTTAGTTCGGTATGATTTTCTGGAAATTATGTTTGGAGAATGTTGTCGCAGCAAAGGGGGGCGGTTGGTCCGAGTCATAACTGTTCATTTTATATTGATTATGTATTTGGATTTTGGTAAAAGCCGATGCTGGTTGACAACTGGGCTGTTGTCAGGGCTTGGCTCCTTGCCGGATGAGGCGGGGGCCGCTTTGGCCAGACTCCCTGCCAGTTGGTGGCGGGAGTCCACCCGGGTTGGCTCCTTGCAGGAGTGAGAGTGGCGGGAGTCGGAACCTGGCGTGTAGGGCCAAAGAGTGAGCCGTGTCGATGGTAAGCTATCCTGCCGAAAGGTGGCGGATAGTTTGGCGGGGGGATGGGCAAATTTACCAAAGTCCTAGTTGTTGGTGTTAATGTTATGATGTAAGCTCGGACCACTGGAAGATTAAAGCTGCGGCCTGGTTTTACCCACAATAAAATGTCTTTGTGATTATTTGTTTGGATGGGGTGGTTGCGAGTGAGCGAGGTCCTGCATGCCCATATTACTATAGACAGCTAGGTTCAAATAACAGTTTAGCATATTCTTTTCATTGGTTGACAAACTAATTTTATCCTTAGTAAATCATCTTTATTAGTATGGGAAATGAAAAGCAACAGGGTTGGAGCACAAATGTATCCTAAGTTATGATAGCCATGTACAAGGCAGTTCTCAAATTGTTTACTATGGTAAATACTGACGTTTAGAAAACATTTAAGAAAGTTCTTTATGCGAGACGCCTCAGAAAATTAAAAAAAAATCATGGCTGGTAGGCAATGTCCAACTGTGAATTGGTAAGAGGTTAAAAAGTCAGTAAAACAAAATAGTTTCTAAATGGAGGAAGGTAAATAATGAAGTGCCCAGGGATCTAATTAGGACCAGTATTGTTTTAATATATTTACAAATGATCTAAGAAAGGAGCAATAAGTGAGGTGATCAGATATTATTCAAAGTTGTTAAAACAGCAGAAAACTGTGAGAAACTGTAGAAGGACGTTGTGAGACTGGAGGACTGGGTATCGGAATGGCAGATGAAATTTCATGTGGAAAAGTGTAAAGTTATGCACATAAGGAAAAATAATCCTAAATATAGTACACAAAGCTGGGTTCTGTATTTGAAGTCACCACCAAAGAAAAGGATATTGAAGTCATTGTGAACAATAGGTTGAAATCCTCAGCTCAATGTATAGCGATGACAAAAAAAACAAATAGCATGTTAGGAATTCTTTGGAAAGGAATGGAAACTGTCATAATGCCTCTGTATCAAACCATGGTATGACTACACTTTGAGAACTGTGTGTAGTTTTGGTCACCCCTTCTCAAGGAAGATATAGTGGAACTAGAAAAGTTAAAGAGAAGGGCAACAAAAGTGACTTTCTTATGAAAAAAAAGCTAAAAAAAAAAATTAGGGCTCATCAGCTTGGAGAAGAGATGACAAATGGGGATATAATAGAGTTTTATAACAGGTAAAACAGGTAAATTGGGAGCAGATATTTACTCTTTCTCATAGTACTATAACTAGGGACACTCCATAAACTAAAAGGTAGCAGATTAAAAACAATGTGCATCCTCAGTGCTCCAATTTCACCTCTATGGAGACCAGGGTGTGTGTGTGTGTGTGTGTGTGTGTGTGTATGTGTGTGTGTGTGTGTGGGGGGGGGGGGTGTCAGTGGGGCTCACCCACATATCCTAGGCCACATGAGGCATATTCTGGTAACCCTCCCTTGTGGGCTTTTTAGTTTGGGCCGTTGCCAGTCTAGACTGGTGGATTGGCATCACAGGCACTGGGGAGGGATATACCCAATAGTTCATATAGTACCAGGGCTGAGTTTCAGACAGAGGTGCTGCAAGGGGACATAAATCATCAACCAGCCATAGAAAGATCTTCTGAACAGGTCTTGAACAGCAATGAACTCACATTTTGTTTTGTATATACCTGTATACTGTTAACACAGCTAATTATTCTTGCTCTTCATATGTTATGTTCTTTAGCAATTTAATTCGGTTACTCTTTTCTTTCCCTTCCTACTCTCGTTCTTTCTCTCTCCCTTATCCCTGTTCCTAGCCCCCCCCCCCCACCCCTTTTCTAACCTGCTCCCTTCTCCTATCCTCGTTCATTGTAATTTCCTTCTTCTAGGGGGCACCTGGCATGCTCCATTGTCAATGCTTTGGAGGCAAACATACCCCCCCCCCCCAGTCCTGACCAATTTGTCACAGTTATTGGAAAGTGTTCCCAAATCCTTGCAAAAGAAGATTAAAAAGAGATGCTATATTGACATATTCCATATTATGGAAAGGAGGAGAAGGAAGAGGACAATAAGAAAGGAAAAAAGAGGATCGACAATGGGGAATGCCAGGCTTTCATTGGAAGATCTATCGGAATCTGAGGTAACATCTGAATTCTTGGAACTGGACCCAGACCTGCCCTTTTCCCCCTTCCTCTTCTTTTTCCTACCCACTTTTCCAGAAGCCCCCACTACCCCTGGCCTGTGACTTGCCCCCCCTTATTCTCCAACCAACTCACCTCTTTCCACAGTTTCACTTGTACTGGTTGTCTTTGTTATGTCACCGCCAGTAGCTTACCCAGTGTGTAAGTCCTATCCTATCCAATCTTGAGAACATCTCGTTTTGACCTGGACTATATCATTTCTGTTCAAGACTTGGTATTCATTGTCTGCTGGATGAGTGCTGGAGATGGGGGCTGGGTCACTGGGCTGTCAATGTTAAATCAGAACTTAGTCCCAGATGTAATATCTTCTAAGATATCCATTAGACATCCTTTAACTCCTCAGACAGCACCAGAAGGGTACTTAACTCTCAAGATTTTGTTAAATCCTAGGCAGCACCTGGTGGGCACTTCTCAATCCCCTTATGTAAAACTTCTTGTTACCTTTATGTTGTATCTTTTGGGTTTCTCCTAACAGCTCCAAGTGGAAAAAATATTAGTTGAACCCAAAAGGGGGAAAATTAAGCAAGAAGTAGGAAAGGTGGAATAAAACTTCCATGCCTCCAAACAGAGAAGATAGTGCAAAAAGACAGTTATGCAAAAATATTCTTCCTTTACACCAGGTCACTGGCTGGTCTATACTCATTAGGAGATACAGCACATAGCATGTCTTCTTTACCCCATATCCAGCCTTAAATACAGGGATGTCCCAGCCCACTGCAACAAAGGGGATGGGTTCTCACAGGGAAATCTTAAAAATTGGCTTAAGAGAGTCCAAAAAAATCTTCAAAGTTAGGTAGATGAGTCAATGGGAGGCTGATCCCTAAATAAGGACTTCCTTCTTTCCCATTAATTAGAAGATAAAATTAGAACACAGGAAACAGGTAGCTCCTACTCCAACAAAATCCAAACAAAAATCCTTGAGGATAGTAGGTGCTTTGTTTTGATAAGCAGCTAGCACACACCATTTGTATATACCCACATGGGGGAGCAAAACCTAAGTCTCTCTCACTTATTTCCTCATTGAACCTCCCCAGCGTAATGGTACACTCCTTTAGTAAGGGGAACCAAAAGTCCCTTACATGTGGAAATCAGTGTAAGCAGTAGGCACTAGTAAAGTAGAACTTAGCAAACAGATAGTGTGATACACTTTTTAACAACAGAGTTGCTATTATCGTTGTGATCTCTGCCTGTGTGATGGACCTTTTTCTACCCAACACAATGGTGAGTATGTGTGAGTAGTGTACTGAGGATAAAGAGCACATTGGATACTGTAAAAATAAGTTCCCCTTTCCCTAGGGTATGCAGTAGCAACAGAGACTGTTGCTTTTCAGAGACTCCTTGCAACAGCAGCTGCAAGATAGGCTGAATCCTCTCATCAAAAATAATAATTACATGCTATCCACACTGTGTGACTCTTGGGTAAAAGGAAGTGTTCCCCTTTGCCCTAATAGTATAAATCACAGGAATGAAATGCTGGTGGCTTGGGTGCATGAACAGGAGCAGCAGAGGGAAAGGAACAATGGGTATGCAGCATAGGAAAGAATGAGTATCCCACAGCATGGTGTCAGAATGAGCATGATCCTTTCAACTACAATTTTCTTACCTATCATATGCAACCCTACCTCTGGCTACCACAGAATGGGATCTCCAGATAGCTACAGTGGTTGGCAACTTAGGAGATTTTTCTCCCTTAGCAAAGGAGCCCCTAGCACGGCTATCAGTCACATCTAGTACAGGGACACAGAGCACATTGGCACATTGAGCACACAAAGGGCCAAATTTTAAAAGCATTGCTCATGCTAAAAGGCTCATATATATGAGTATGTGGGTTCTGCATGAGCGACACAGATTTTAAAAGTTGCTAATTATGCACATATATGTGCATTCATGAGCTAAAAAGTGGAGCAGAAAAGGGGCAGGGCCAATAGTTATGCACATAAATCCATATTTTACAATGGAAGGCCACAGCACATGGTGGTATGTTAGCCACATACTGCTTCTGATGAAGTGTAAGTTTGCAGAAATCATGTTTTAGGATTAACACAACAGGGTGAGCAGTATGAGTCAAATAGGGGGAGTGCAAGCTGAAGAACTAGAGGGTTCTGGATGATCTTGAGATAGACTCAGCAAATTGGTGGACTACTTGGTAAAACTAGGAATGTCCTTCGCACGAGCATGCTTTAAAATCCACTTACCTATATATGTTAAAGCTGACAAAGTCTTAAGCAAGAAACATGAAGTACATTTTTTCAAGAAACAACTTCAAATTAGGAACACACTTATCTGTGTTAGGCCTATTTTAAATTAGATGCATGCAACTGCATGCATGATTTAAAATTCTAGTGTAAGTCCACTCGTGCACTCATACATGGCTGTATGGACACCCACACACTTGTTTTAAAGTTACTGTCAAATCCAAATTCTGCCTAGATTTTCCCAAATTGGCGCAGCATTTCCTGTAATACCCACCAACCAGCATGCTTGGTGAACAGGTATATTCAATGGCAGGAGACATTGTGAATCCACATCATTCACATCTGGCTCCAGACATAGTGGAAAAGTTATTTTTTATTTAAATACATATTCATCTGTGGGTTTCTAAGAATTTACTTGCTAGTAACAGGAAGACTAAATATATAGCTACAGAGAACCGATATCCACAGCATTGGCCCTCAGCACCTGGCTGTGTTGTTGCCAAGTTCTTCTCTTGTCATTGCTATGAAGCCCTTCCCACTTCTCATCTCTGCTTATCTCCTGACTCAATGCCTTGATGTTTTGTTGCACCACTAATGGGTCCCAGCCTGGTCCTCTTACCTTGCTTTTCTCTTAGTTATACTGAGAATTTCTTTCCCCAAAAAGAAAAAAAGGTAATAGAAATTGAAAAATTGTAAAAACATTATCCTTTCACCTTGTTACATTCCTTATTCAGTACCTTGCTGTATTAGTCTGCCACTATTACTTCCCAGTTTTCTCCTGCACTTTCATGGTGCCTTGGAGAAATCCTGCTACTGCTGGTACCATTTCATTCATCGCACGGTGCTTTGTGGTAATCAAACTAGTGTAGATGGTGCCCTTTGCCCTTCCCTGCCTATATCTTGAGGTATTGATGTCTCTGTTTACTTCTATACCTCTGAATCTTAGACTTGGGGTTTTGATATGACTCTGCATGCTGCCAGAACTTTCAGTCTATGCCTTGGGGGATTTGATGCCACTGTGCTATTTGGCATACTCCTCATGTTGGGGTAGATTTTAAAAGGAGTGAACGCCCTATTTTAAAACTTGCATATGCAGGCGCATGGAAGGGGGTGCAAAATTGTGCACGCCGAGCTGCACTGCCTTCCCCCGTTCCCTCCCAGGCTGTTCCGAAATTGGATTGGCCTAGAAGGGGATTTACACGTGTAAGGCTTTTAAAATCCAGCCCTTTATATTTTGAGATTTTGAAGTCACAGTACTTACAGTCTCTTGTCTATCACTCTATGTCTTGGGGTTTTGATGCCACTATATTGTTTGACAAATCTCTCACTTTATGCATTGGGGGTTTGAAGCAACTTTACTGGTTTCCATACCCATCACTATCTATCGGGGGTTTTGATGCCATAGTGCTCACTGTCTTGCCCACCCTCTATCTGTTGGGGTTTTGATGCCACTGTGATATTTTCCAAATCTCTCACTTTATGCCTTAGAGGCATGAAGCCACTCTACACTTTGCCATACCGATCACTTTATTTATTGGGGGGTTTGATGTCACTGTGCTTCCTGCCTTGCCCATTATGTTATACCCTGTGGTTTTAATACCACTATGCTGTTTATCATACCTCTCACATCACCCTAGTGTTATATTCCTTACATTGGTTGCCCATTGGCTGGATAATTAAATTCAACTTTTTGATTTGTAATGCACAAGCACTGATATATGTAAGTACTATACTCAAATACCTACAGACATGAAGAACACTTAGATCATTAGGCCGAAACCTAATAGTTATTCCTTCAAGGCAACTTGTTCACCTTGAAGAAACATAAACAAGAGCCTTTATTGTAGCAGGCCCCCAAATGTGGAATGCACTTTTTGTGATATCAAATGCATTGAATGCATACAGACATTTAGAAAGAAATTAAAAGCATTGCTGTTTAAAACAGCATTTGAACAAGGGTGATATTCACTATACTACAGTTAGCATCTTCCAAAGGTTATATTGATTGTTTGAAAACTTTGAAGACAGAAATTACATTTAGAACAGGGAAATGTGACCCATAGGCACTGTTGGTTGTTTTGTTATCGGAAACCACAGAACATTTTGGATCATGCTGTTTATAATTTAAGAAAAAATAAATAAATAAATCTATTGAGAATTTGTATGTCACTTGGTTCACTGTTATAACTTCAGTCTAAGCCTTGGGGTATTCATGCAACTTTTGGTTTTCCTTAGCTTTTCTTTTGATGCCTTGGGATCTTTATGCCACTGTTGTGGGTGCCCTTGACCCTCTGTAGATATCTTTGGTATTCATTGAACTTTTGTTGGTGCCCTTTGCCCCATTTTAGGTGCCTTGTGGAGTTCATGCCACTATTGTTTGTGCCGCTTACCCTTTCTTTCATGCCACTGCTGTTCATGCAATTTGATCCTCTTTGGCTAACTTAAGATGTTCATGTATATGTTTGGGCTATGTTGACAACCCTCACAGAGGTATGGGGTGTTGATGACACTCTTCTTGCTGTGTTGCTCTTCACCTATCGTTTGTGGTTTTAAACACAAGTTCTCCTACTGCCAAGTCTCTCTTGGTACATTTTGGTGATGGTTGTTTCTGCCTCTTCTCCTACTGTCTTTAAAGTTCTTTCCAAATTCCCTTACAGTACTTGCTGGCTATTGGTCTTGCCATGCCAATTTAATGCTTAATATACTTTTTGAACTGCTCATGGTCCCTTATGGATATTAATGTTACTTGTAGTACTGCTTTGCTTCTCTTATGGTTCACTGGGGTCTTTATGTCACTATTTTTTATGGTCTTTTCCTCTCTTTTAGACTTTTGGGGTGATCTTGCTACTCTAGATGCTATTTTGTTCCTCTCCCAGTGCCTCAGGTGTTGATGACTCTGTTTAGGCTACTTTGACTTGTCACAGTGCCTTGGACTATTCAGGCCATTGTTAATGCCATTTTGCCCCATTCCTAGTTCCTTGAGGAGCTCTTCTGATTGATGCTGTAGTCTTCCTGCAAGTTTCATTAAACTTGAATAGTGAGCCTAAAGTAGGATATATTGTTTTCCCCATTGACTTTAGTAGAATTTAATGAACAATGACAAAAATAAACAACAAAAATGTTTTTCATTTGAAATGAATGAAACAAATTATGGAGGCTATTGAACCGGATTATCAAACTGAATCAAACGTTTTTTTCTGTACACAATGCTAATATGCACTGCTTCAATTGTATGCTAATCTGTCTCATGCACTGTCCTTAAAGATAACCAGAAAACCAGAGCATATTTATATCCATAAGGATGGGGGGGTTGCCTACCCCTGACCTAAACAGAACCCAAGGAACACAGTAAAAAGAATACATGCTACAGAAGCCTCTTCTTGCCGCGTGGGCACCCGTGCTCTCCACTTCCTCTTCCGGGCCGCGGGGGGGGGGGGGGGGGGGCGGGAAGAAGAGAGCACGCCGGTGCCGCTGACTCCAGCTGTCCTGCCGCGTTCCGCCCGGGCTGACAGCATTTTAAGCCCGGGCGGAGGAGGACCGGGGAGCAGCTGGGTCAACGGGAAAGTGTGGCGACTGCGAGCCAGATGCAGCCCTCAAAAGAGCCATATCTGGCTCGCGAGCCATGGGTTCCTGACCCCTGACTTAGAGAATAGCCACTGCCATTAGCAATGGTTACATGGAATAGACTTAGTTTTTGGGTACTTGCCAGGTTCTTATGGCCTGGATTGGCCACTGTTGGAAACAGGATGCTGGGCTTGATGGACCCTTGGTCTGACCCAGTATGGCATTTTCTTATGTTCTTATGTTCTTAAGCCCATGAATACCTTTATCTGGGCAGAGGAGGGCAGTTTTCAGCCAAACAATTTACCAAAGTAAATTGCTATCTACCTGGTAAACAGATTTTTTAATTGTCCTTCGTATATCCTCCATAAGCTGCCTGGTGAAGTTAATAGAAAGCTCCAGCAAAGACATGGACTGGATAGAAATCAGTAATGTGAGGGATGACCTTATCATTAGCATAATATAATCCTTAATAAGGAAAAGGACAGTAGCATCTGTCTACATTAAACAAATTAAAGAATGAATAAAAATCGATTGATTCAAGCTTCTCCTTAAAAGACATCTTTAATAAAACAAGGTGTCTTGAGCCTGAATGTCGTTTATGATGTTCATTATAATGCATCCAAATAACTGCTTTTTATGCAATTCTTAAAGCTACTGCAGCCAGAAAATGTATTCCCAGAAATACAATTCCTATGACAAAATGATTATATACTGGTAGTAATATAACTTATAGAATTACAAGCCTACACAGCTGATAGCTTCAGATTCTACATTAACTTCTATACAGAATGCTTATTAAATAATTGTATTTTTCTTGCCTCTTTGTATTAATTTTAGTTGACTTTTCTGAAAGATCTTTCTGAGCTTCAAAATGTACATATGATATTACTGTACCATCTTTAATAGACATTCTCTTCTTTTACAAAGATGGCAAAATAGATGGTCCGACAGAATCAAAATCTATATGGACTATGCAATACAATGCAAAATATTTTTAGTTCTGAGTTGCACAAAATTAAATGTGCGTGTTAAAAGCCATTTGAGTGATGCATAGAAATTTAGCATGGACATGGTAAAAAAAAATACACCCATGCCTAGAAACCCATAAATGCATTGGCTAAATAGCGTGAATATATTATGTACTGAACATAAGCTAAAAAGTATACAGACATGCCTGGTGCATGGGGGTTTCATGATGGACAGTAATGGGGAAATTCTGGCCATCTTTGTATATGTGGGTACAAATGACATAGGAAGGTGAAGAAAGGAGGTTCTGGAAGCTAAAATTAGAATTTTAGGAAACAAATTGCAAACCAGAATGTCCAGGGTAGCATTTTCAGAAACATAGAAACATAGAAACATAGAAATGACGGCAGAAGAAGACCAAACGGCCCATCCAGTCTGCCCAGCAAGCTTCACACATTTTTTTCTCTCATACTTATCATTTTCTCTTAACTCTTGGTTCTATTTCCCTTCCACCCCCACCATTAATGTAGAGAGCAGTGATGGAGCTGCATCCAAGTGAAATACCTAGCTTGATTAGTTAGGGGTAGTAGGGGTAGTAACTGCTGCAATAAGCAAGCTACACCCATGTTTATTCCCTTTACCCAGACTATGTCATACAGCCCCTATTGGTTGTTTTTCTTCTCTCCTGCCGTTGAAGCGGAGAGCCATGCTGGTTATGCATTGAAAGTGAAGTATCAGGCCCTTTTGGTTTAGGGTAGTAACCGCCGTAACAAGCCAGCTACTCCCTGCTTTGTGAGTGTGAATCCTTTTTTTTTTTTTTTTTCTTCTCCCCTGCATGTGGAACAAGCTCCTTGTTCCACATGCAGGACCCCAGAGGTAGGCTGAGCTCCAGAATCTTAATGTATGGAACATACAATAGTGCAAGGAAGATAGTTTTAGATTAATTAGGAAATGGGGAAAATTCTGGGAAAGAAGGAGATTATTATGATAGAATGGGCTCCACCTTAACTAGGGTAGAACCCATTTGCTGGTGCTTAACATTTATAAAGGAGATAGAGCAGCTTTTAAACTAGAGCATGTAAAAAAGCTGATAGTTCCTTAGAATTGCATGGCTGGGAGGGATGTATTTTAGTTAAAGGGTCCATATGACATTTTGTAGCAATATACTATTGTCATGGAATTATTTTCCTTCTATTTTTTACATCTGATCTCCAAGATAATTTCTTTTTTCCAAACTTCTTTCCATTATCTATTACTCCATATACTTTTCCAGTATAAAATATTTTATCTTCTGTGATGACTGTGGTTCTTTTTTTCCTCCCTTGCTCTTCATATTGACTTTGACACTTCTAATTGGTCTTCTTTCAGACCAGTTTAACATCTATTTGGAGTACTACAAAGTTGTGTGAGGAGTTTGGACATAAGGTGGGACCTCACAATCTTCCCCTCAAAAAATGACTGTTTGTACTCTCCTGCAGCATGCTTCACACCATTGCCATAAGGTACCTTATATAAACTGACATTAAACCCTACTATCCATCAAGGGGAGTTTCTATCAGGCTCCTATCCCCTCCCCACTACTGGTGTTTTCCCAGGTAGGATGGCTGAGCAGCTGCTTGTGATTCTGCCCCATGAATGACATCATTGTAACCCATAAGAAATTGAGGGCTGCTGCATGTAAAGGTAAAAAGTGAGAACCAGAGCAAGAGTGAGGAAACTATTTGTGAGGCTGGAGAACAATGCTTTCATCCATAAGTGCCAGTTCTATAGGTGTTATGGGTACTTGAATAGCCCCAATATCGAGTCAGTTTTTTTCACTATATCCAGGAAGGGGTATGCTGTGTTGAGTTTCACACCCTGGTTTCTTTTGAAAAATTAGCTCCTATGAATTCATCTACCCCTGTTCTACCAAGGTGGATGGCTGAATGGCTACTAGTGACTGCATCACATCACCCTTCTCTGCTGACATCATCATGGCCCAAGGTGAAATTGAGGGACATTGAGTGAGTGAATGGGTGAGTTGCTGTTGTGTATGCTGGCCGCGGCAGGCCCACAGCCAGGCACTCTTACACTCTGCTGCCTACTCCAGTGTCTGGCTCCACTTTCCTCGCAGCTGTGGGCCGCTATTTCCGTCCTCGGGCTGCACCCAGCACTTCTCTTTCTACAACGGACTCCTGTGTTCTGTGGCAGGTCTGTGGAGAGATGCCACCGTCCCGTGCTGTGCCCCTCCCTAGACACACACTCGCGCGTCTCAGTTCCTTTTGAAGGGCTCGCGGCGGGAACTTGAGATGATGACGTCTTTGAAGCTCCGGTATATAAGGCCGGGCTCAGCTCCTGTTAGTCGCCTTTGCAACAGGTCTCCATGCTGGACGTGTACTTCGTTTCCTCCTGGTGATTCCCTCGTGTTCCTGGTTCCTGTTTCCTTCGAGTTCCTGTTCCTGGTTTCGTCTTCTCCGTTCCTGTACTTCGTGCTACCCAGGTTATCCCTAAGGACTGATCTCCTTGACCCGACCACTGCTTTGCCTGACTACGCTATTGATCTTCTCTTGGACCCAACCACTGTTTTGCCTGACTATGCTATTGATCTTTTCCTGGACCCGACCACTGCTTTGCCTGACTACGCTATTGATCTTCTCTTGGACCCAACCACTGTTTTGCCTGACTATGCTATTGAAGGGGTTAATAAACATGTGGATAAAGGTGAACCGGTAGATGTAGTGTATTTGGATTTTCAGAAGGCGTTTGACAAAGTCCCTCAAGAGAGGCTTCTACGAAAACTAAAAAGTCATGGGATAGGAGGCGATGTCCTTTCGTGGATTACAAACTGGTTAAAAGACAGGAAACAGAGAGTAGGACTAAATGGTCAATTTTCTCAGTGGAAAAGGGTAAACAGTGGAGTGCCTCAGGGATCTGTACTTGGACCGGTGCTTTTCAATATATATATCAATGATCTGGAAAGGAATACGATGAGTGATGTTATCAAATTTGCAGATGATACAAAATTATTCAGAGTAGTTAAATCACAAGCAGACTGTGATACATTACAGGAGGACCTTGCAAGACTGGAAGATTGGGCATCCAAATGGCAGATGAAATTTAATGTGGACAAGTGCAAGGTGTTGCATATAGGGAAAAATAACCCTAGCTGTAGTTACTCGATGTTAGGTTCCATATTAGGAGCTACCACCCAAGAAAGAGATCTAGGCGTCATAGTAGATAATACATTGAAATCGTCAGCTCAGTGTGCTGCAGCAGTCAAAAAAGCAAATAAAATGTTAGGAATTATTAGGAAGGGAATGGTTAATAAAATGGAAAATGTCATAATGCCTCTATATCGCTCCATGGTGAGACCACACCTTGAATACTGTGTACAATTCTGGTCGCCGTATCTCAAAAAAGATATAGTTGCAATGGAGAAGGTACAGAGAAGGGCAACCAAAATGATAAAGGGGATGGAACAGCTCCCCTATGAGGAAAGGCTGAAGAGGTTAGGGCTGTTCAGCTTGGAGAAGAGACGGCTGAGGGGGGATATCATAGAGGTCTTTAAGATCATGAGAGGTCTTGAACGAGTAGATGTGACTCGGTTATTTATACTTTCGAATAATAGAAGGACTAGGGGGCATTCCATGAAGTTAGCAAGTAGCACATTTAAGACTAATCGGAGAAAATTCTTTTTCACTCAACGCACAATAAATCTCTGGAATTTGTTGCCAGAGGATGTGGTTAGTGCAGTTAGTGTAGCTGGGTTCAAAAAAGGTTTGGATAAGTTCTTGGAAGAGAAGTCCATTAACTGCTATTAATCAAGTTTACTTAGGGAATAGTCACTGCTATTAATTGCATCAGTAGCATGGGATCGTCTAGGTGTTTGGGTAATTGCCAGGTTCTTGTGGCCTGGTTTGGCCTCTGTTGGAAACAGGATGCTGGGCTTGATGGACCCTTGGTCTGACCCAGCATGGCAATTTCTTATGTTCTTATGTTCTTATGATCTTCTCCTTGACCCGACTACTGCTTTGCCTGACCACGCTACTGATCATCTTCTAGTCCTGACCTCTGCTTTGTCTGACCACGCCATTGCTTCTCTCCTGGACTTGACTTCAGCCTTGCCTTGCCACCACTTCTTGATTTCCACCTGCCCTGACTTCAGCCTGTTCTATGATGCCTCCACAGTCTTAGTCCTCGACTTGGCCTTTCAGGCTTGGGCGCCCCTCTGTCTGACTCTTGTTCCTATTGGCGTCCAGGTCTCTGGGACTCCGCCTCATCCAGTACAGACTCTTCAGTTCTGCTGTTGCTGTCCCTGGGCTGATCTCTCCATCTTCTCATCAAAGACTATGTACAGAGGCCCACCTAACTCCAGCCGGCCCCGGTACCCAAAGGCTCAACCCATGGGGAATGAGGGCTGGTATTGGTGAAGCTCCAGCCAGCCTCCGTCAGTCAGCCCATGCCACCTGCTGATGGTGGGGACTCATAGGGCCTCCTCTATGGGTAGTGTCAGCCCCAACTCGGCCCAAGGGTCCACCTCCTGCGAAACAGGTGCCCTGGATGGGTCAAATCTGAAGGGACAAATCCAAAAGGCTATTACTCCTTTGGGAACTTCTCTGGGCATGACTGGAACTGCTGGAAATATTTTTGCCTTTTTGGTAGTTTGGAGTTTTTTAAACAAGAAGAAGATATTTGATTTTAGTGGCTTGAGTCAAAACAAAATGTTGAGACGTGAGTTTAAGACCCCTACACTGACTCTCTGTCTGACCTTAGGAAAGTCACACTGGATATAATTTTATATTAACTAGCATAAGTTTACAGGCTATTATATATCCAGGTGATACCAATTTTCAAAGTGAACTTAAATGTACAACGTTGCTTTCAAAACTAGCTCAAACTACTCACACAGTTACACCTGTGACTTTTTTGCTTTAAAATGTATTAGCATATACTTTTCAAAATAAAAATTATGCATGTAAATGCAAACCTCACCCAGACTACA
Source organism: Rhinatrema bivittatum (assembly GCF_901001135.1). NCBI lineage: Eukaryota > Metazoa > Chordata > Amphibia > Gymnophiona > Rhinatrematidae > Rhinatrema > Rhinatrema bivittatum. The sequence goes on along the minus strand of NC_042617.1, from coordinate 404,314,649 downwards.
CCCAGAGAACATGCATATTGGCTGGGAAATTTACAAAAGGGCTATTTCTGCAGGTAAAGTACTCTTTTGCTTATATAGAAGTCTCTTTGAAAATTACCCTCATTGTGCCTTTTTGCCTGAAGGAAATAGAAGAAAAACATTCTAAATCTGGATTTCTCATTCAGTAAACTTTTCAAAAAATTATAACAGTCCACATACCTATACATATTTTTAACAATTCAGTTGTTTAGCTGTCTTTGAAAGCAAAAGTATCAAAAGGCATCACAGAAGAAATTATGAACTAAATAACTTGTAGGGATTATTGAAAAGTGCTGAATTTTTTAATACTTTATCAGCTTTGCAACATTTACTTAATTAACTTAACCAGTGAATTTTTAACGTGTATGTCAGTCTTATATTATGTTCAGGAAGCCACTATGCCTACACATTGAGAACGCTGTCAGGATTAGTGCAAAGACGGAGGCTTGTTTGAGCACCGGAGAAATGAAGAAATAACTTTTTGAAAAAGGATGAAATGAGGATGAATAGACCCTGAGGAAGACAGCATTTGTCAAAACTTGCACAAGTCGGGATTATTCGAGACATTTCAAAGCTAAGTACAACAGATATATTTCCGACGGCTGAATGAACAGTTTAAGTGTGTTTCACACGAAGAAAAATAAATTAATATTCAATTGAAGTTTATAAAATAAAAAATGAAAAAACAAAAAGAGGGGTTTCTCTGCAGCCCATCTCATGAGATTTGTATGAAAAATATATTTTCGAATAAAAACGGAGGCTGGAGGGTGCGTTTATGATTAGAACAACAATGGCACCAAGGAGGTAGCCTATTAATATATGAAACCATACCCTGCACTCCTATTAAATTTAATTTAAGTGCATATTTTGAGTAGGTTGGCAGAGAATACCCTATTATAAAATATAAGTTCCAGGTGGAGGGGTTTGTGCGGTACACATAGAAGGGGGCACACATTGGATATTTCCATAAAAGATGGAAGGGCTGTTTTAAAGATTTAGATGTGAAAGAGTTTTATGGTCAAATCGTTTTTTTATTAATGTTCAATCTTTATGAGGAAGAGGAGGAAAATAGTACAAATGACTGCAGGGAACTGAAAATGGTTTGTCCACAGGTTGATCAGCAATTCTTCACAAAAGAGTGGGATGATTTTGTTCAGCCAGACTTTGAGTTAGGAAATCCAGACACAGCTGAACATCTTTGCAGAGATTGGCAAGAAGTATTGAGTACAGTTTATGATACGATTGTGCCACTGAAGGTAATTTCCTCACAGAATAGTTACAGATGAGCATCATGGTATATATCTACCTTATCGAAACAGAAGAGGGCATTGAGGAAATTGAAAAATAATTTGGAGAAAGTCAAAGGATATAGAGATAAAACAGTGATATTTACAGCAAAAATGAAGCTTATAGGAAGCAGTGTCAGGAGTGTAGAAAAGCTAGGATAGTGATACAGATAGAACAGTCTATTAATCAGCTGTTGGAGAATTTTACTGTAGTAAATGTGCTGACTTAAAAACAGGAGGTAATTGATTAAAAAATTACAGACTGTGAATCCTTAGGTAATTTTTTCCTGCATAAAATACTTGATTTACGTGTGAAGTTCAAAGGAGGGAATAAAATTATAGCTGAACAAGCAGTTGAAGGGGGAAAAATGGTCACTCTTTCAGCACAGCTCTATGAAAGAAATCAAGGAAGTAATTAGTGCCTCATGGTCTACAAGTTCAGTCTTAGATCCCTGTCCTTTTTCATTAATCAAAGGAGTAAAGGATAATGCTGTTAAAATAATACATTGTATAGTTAATCAAATATTATCAGAGGGGGGTCATGCCAAGTCTATTAAAAAGTGTTACAGTTAGACCTATGCAGAAGGATATAACAAAGCCCCCTGATTTGCTCACAAATTATCGACCTATAACAAGTATTCCAACTTTAGGAAAAATCATTGAAAAATGTGTATTACTACAATTATTAACTGAATATCTGGAGTAGAATACTGTCTTAGATCCCCAGCAATATGGGTTCTGTAAACACCACGGAACTGAAACATTGTTGGTGTCTCTGGTGGACTATCTGTACCAAGAATGAGATTTTGGTGGCTCTGATGTATTAGTACAACATAATTTGACTGCAGCAGTTGATATTGTGGATCATAGAGTAGTTGCTGTAGCAGCTGGGAATAAGAGGAATGGCAGGAGCATTGTTGAGGTGGTATGCATCCTACAGGATAGGTGACAAAGGGTACAGGTTGGGCAGGTATACTCTAAGTGGAAGGAATTAGAGGTATGTTTTCCATAAGGGTCAGCCCTTCCCCCTGTTTTATATAATTTGTATATATTACCTCTTTGTACAATTTTAAGAAATATGAATGTCAACATTTTATTGTTACGCTGTTGATGTACAATTTTAGTTATCTAGTCTGAATGGTGAATTTCTAGGGCTATTATTTTCTGAGTGTATGATAGTTGTAAAAGATTGGTTAGCTCAAAATGATCTAACATTAAATGTGTCAAAGACCACATTATTATGGATTGGTAGGGCTGCTATCCCAAAAGTGGTATCTTTTATCTTTTGCTTTACAGCTTATAACAGAAATCTGGGGGTTATCCTGGATGCTGGGTAAACCTTTGGCCCACAGATTAAGCAGGTGGTGAGAGATTTTTACTGGCTGAATGTTCTGAGACCTTTGAAATTAATGCTGACCCCAATTTTGTTTAGATTGTTGCCACCAGCACTGTTAATTGGACAATTAGACTACTGTAATAGCCTTTATTATGGGCTTAAAAAACTTTTCTTAGAGCACTACAACTCATTCAGCATGTAGCAGCACGAGTATTGACTGGAGTGTCCCGTAGAGATCATATATTCCCTATACTTCATAAGCTGCATTGGTTACCAGTTAATTATAAAGCCCAGTTTTATTGACAGTTATAATTTTTAAACTTTTCACAAAGAAAATACATGCTTGTTGGTTGACACTGTTTCAAGATACATGCCAGTAAGGTCGTTGCATTCTCAAGATGCAAATTTGTTGAGTATACCGCTTGTGCATTCTTGAACATTGGTGAGCATTTTATCTTGTACAGAAGCATTTTATCAAGTGGCTCCAACACTCTGAAATGCTATGCCTTTAGTATATCGGAGGTGAAGATTTTAGAAAATAATTGAAGATTTAACTTTACAAATGTGTTTTTAATTTTTGTGCTGTGAATGTGTATTATTGTTTGTTTTATTGAAGACTGTGAATGTTTTTTGTAATCTGGCGTGAATATTGTTTAGAGCTAAGTAATATACTGTAAGTATTGCTAAATAAATATATAACGTGGGAAATGTCTGTATTATAATGTTCACAACATGAATAACTTTAGATAATCAAGGATATTCCCTGACTTAATAAAAGTGTACCAAATGTCACCCTATCAGTGAAAGTGGCTGAATTAACAATGAGAATGGATATTTGTAAATACTTAATGAAAACGATGGTGCTAGAGGTACTTCAGTTCTTAAGTCTTTAATATAGATGAGCAGAGGGTTGAAGGGCATCAGTAATACAATAACAAAGATGCTATTACCAGCAGTATTTCTTTGAAGTTGTTGAGTTAGAAACCATAATCTCTTGCGTGATAACAGCGAACAACAGAAGAGATGAAACATTTCAAAAGTGTGAGACTCTTTGTGTCAGCAGAGAATAATGTAGCAAAAGTAATATGTCCAGGGAGGTCCCTTGGAGCACAACTGTACGTGCTAAATAATACAGCTTTGGAGGCAAAAGAAAGATCAGCAAAGACAGACACATAAATATCAATTTTCGTTGATCAGCCTCTAGTAGTCATAATGTTCTCTGTTCATATACATAAGAGGATATTGCAAGATTTGTATCAGGTTCCTAAATCATCTTTATTTTTTGTCTTATTGTTTATATGCTTAGGTTTTTCCTACAGTTACGGCATTAGGCATCTATTGCAAATTATCCTCAGATCATTTTATACAAGCAAAAGCATTCAGGGATACAAGAATGATTTACTTTGGTTTTTTTTTTTTTTTAAATTTAGCCATGTCTGTCAAGTTATAAAAGGGCAATGTTTATTCCCAAAATTAGAATATAGTGCAGTGCTAATTTTAGTTTATTATATCAGATGCAAAACTATGTACATCAAATACGTATCTTGGCAGTATTGGTTTTAGCCTACTTTCCAAAGAAAAAAGCTTCTGAGTTTGATATTGCTGTGTCTGTGTGTGTCCCAGTAATATTTATTATTTGGTGTCTTATCCTTGCCAAATTTTCAGGACATTCTCAGAGAAATATGAAGTCTCTGACAGGGACGTTTTTCTTTTTATATTCGCTTATATGTGTGGATTGTGGATGCAGACACACACATCTCCCAAAAAGAAGGCTGCTTCTTTAGTTCTGAATGGAGCTGATTGTTTAAAGTTTCATTCTTGACATTCTTATAATCAGTTACCTTGTTAGTTTAAGCTGCCTGCCTAAAAGTCAGTTCAAAGATTTCCAAGCTCCATGCAGCACTGATGTGCATACATACACCAGAGCCTGCATAGTGCGGCACCAAACTATACTATCAACCCCTGACCTTCCTAACCTCCTCTTTGATAAATGGAAAATGCGTAGAAGTTGTCATAACCAGCCTGCAATCATTAACATTTAAAGAAAAAAAAGTTCTATAGAATCCAACTGCCTGGGTCAATATGTGTCAACCAGAAACTAGCAGTTCTTCTTCAGTTTGAGCTGTATGAACAGACTCCAATGGGATTAAAAATATATATCTATAAACACAATGAATAAAGTGGAAGAAAGAGAATGAACGTGAGGAAGGATGAAAGAAAAAAGATGGGTAGAGTAACAGAGAGCAATTCCAGTATCCTGAAACTCCTGGGCTATATAGTCCAGGACTTTTAACTAGCAAATGGGATTCAAATACATAAATAAATAAAATTTTCTGTTGACCATTCTCTGTCAACTTTGTCATAACAAGGCTGATATAAGAACATAAGAATTGCCATGATGGGTCAGACCAAGGTCCATTAAGCCCAGCATCTTGTCACTGACAGTAGCCATTGACCAGTCCAAGTTGATAGTAGAGATGTGAATCGTGTGATCGATCGTCTTAACGATCGATTTTGGCTGGGGGGGGGGAGGGAATCTGATCGTCGCGGTTTTGTTTGTTTTGAAATCGTTTAAATTGTAAATCGGGGGAGGGCGGGAAAACCGGCACACTAAAACAACCCTAAAACCTACCCCGACCCTTTAAAATAAATCCCCCACCCTCCCGAACCCCCCCAAAATGTTTTAAATTACCTGGGGTCCAGTGGGGGGTCCCGGTGTGATCTTCCACTCTCGGGCCACGGCTGCATTAATAGAAATGGCGCCGGTGCTACCTTTGCCCTGTCATATGACAGGGCAAAGGTAGCGCTGGCGCCATTTTGGTTCCTGTCCCCCGACGTCACGAGTGCAGGAGATCGCTCCAGGACCCCCGATGGACCCCCAGGGACTTTTGGCCAGCTTGGGAGGGCCTCCTGACCCCCACAAGACTTGCCAAAAGTCCAGCGGGGGTCGGGGAGCGACCTCATCACTCGTTGCCGTATTGCAAAATGGCGCCGGCCGTATTACCGTATTGCAAAATGGTCCCGGCCCTATGGCCATAAGGCTGGCGCCATTTTGCCCAGTTAATGGATTAGATTTCCTAACCACCCCTGTTATTTTGCATCTCTTTTATCCTTTTAACCCCAACCCCAACCCTTATAACCCCGCTGACTCGCCGAGTTTTTTTTTTTGTGCTTAGATGCTGCCCATACCAAAAGTAAAGTTATGCGGTAGGGGACCCCGGCACATGCTCGTGCGCATAAATACTTTCGCACACATTTCAAGGTAACTTCCCAGAAAGCCCATGTCCCACCCGTACTCCGCCCAGACCACGCCCATGCCAAAACGTTTTGTTTTGTTCGCATACTGGGAAATACACACGTACTTGCAAGCTTTTTAAAACCTGTGCCAGCCCAAGATACTTGCATATCTCCTGGCTTTGGTGCCTATAGGGCTTTTAAAATCACCACTGTAATGCCCCTGACATGCCCCAACTTTGCCCCTTTTTATTTTTAGTCATGCACACACATATAAATGCATATTTTGTGGCTTTTAAAATTCATGCTGCTCACATGCGCTCCATATACTCATGTTAAAAGGGCCTTTTAAAGTGACAATTTTTTAAAATTCACCCCGTAGTGATCTCAAAAGCCTACTTTTCTTCCTTCATAAAGTAAAATAATAATTACTTTTTAGATTAAAAAAAGTTGAAATGGAATGGTTTATATCTATTGCAAAATAAGATAATAATATCTGTTGAACATAGGATGGTTATAAATCAGTCCTGAGTCTCTGATAATGCTAATGTCATAAAAGTCTTTGATAAATTTATGACTCTTCAATCAATATTTCCCTATACTTTATCCTGGATGAAATTTATTGCCTTTTATGAATAAAATGAATGTATCTCTCATCACAACACTACTACATTACTAAAGTGAGAAGGAAAATTATATGAAAAACAGGTTTGCAAATTTCAGAGATCCTTAAGGTTTCATCAGAGCCTACTATCACCAGTAGGGATGTGAATCATTTTTTGACGATTTAAAATATCGTCCGATATATTTTAAATCGTCAAAAAATCGTTAGGGCCACGATACAATACCAATTCCCCCGATTTATCGTTAAAAAATCGTAAATCGGGGGAAGGGGGAGGGCAGGAAAACCGGCACACTAAAACCCCCTAAAACCCACCCCCGACCCTTTAAATTAAATCCCCCATCCTCCCGAACCCCCCCCCAATGCTTTAAATTACCTGGGGATCCGGCGGTGGTCCAGAACGGCGGCGGTCCGGAATGGCCCCCTCAATAGAATCGTGTTGTCTTCAGCCGGCGCCATTTTTCAAAATGGCCGCCGCAAAATGGCGGCGGCCATAGACAAAAACGATTCGATGCAGGAGGTCGTTCCGGACCCCCGCTGGACTTTTGGCAAGTCTTGTGGGGGTCAGGAGGCCCCCCCAAGCTGGCCAAAATTTTCCTGGGAGTCCAGCGGGGTTCCGGGAGTGATTTCTTGCCGCAAATCGTTTTCGTACGGAAAATGGCGACGGCAGGAGATCGACTGCAGGAGGTCGTTCAGCGGGGGTTCCAGACCACCGCTGAACGACCTCCTGCAGTCGATCTCCTGCCGGCGCCATTTTCCGTACGAAAACGATTCGCGGCAAGAAATCGCTCCCGGAACCCCGCTGGACTCCCAGGAAAATTTTGGCCAGCTTGGGGGGGGGCCTCCTGACCCCCACAAGACTTGCCAAAAGTCCAGCGGGGGTCCGGAACGACCTCCTGCGTCGAATCGTTTTTGTCTATGGCCGCCGCCATTTTGCGGTGGCCATTTTGAAAAATGGCGCCGGCTGAAGACAACACAATTCTATTGAGGGGGCCGTTCCGGACCGCCGCCGTTCTGGACCACCGCCGGATCCCCAGGTAATTTAAAGCATGGGGGGGGGGGGGTTCGGGAGGGTGGGGGATTTAATTTAAAGGGTCGGGGTGGGTTTTAGGGGGGTTTAGTGTGCCGGCTCACAATTTTAACGATTTTTCACGATAGTTTACACACCCAAACGGCAACAATACGATTCCCTCCCCCTCCCAGCCGAAATTGATCGTTAAGACGATCGAGGACACGATTCACATCTCTAATCACCAGTAATACATAAAGGCATCTGCTATTAAATGGCAACAATTTCATGTAAAATACAGCATGATAGGAGTTTATTTTAAAATACTGAGCATCTAGTATGACAAAGTTTTATAGTTTTAATTTCCATGAAGCAGGCATTTGTTGCTGAAACATGGGATATCAGTTTTATTTTTCAACTAGTTCTTTTATTCATTTGCTTTTTATTACAATGTCTTTTATGTTTTGGATTTTTTATGCATTAATTATTATTATTTTATGCATTTGATATTTTAGTCAATAATACATATTATAAACTTTCTCAATCCATTTTGATTTTAGCTTGAGTTATACCACTTTTCCTATTTTGAAAATTTTGCAGTGTGTCAAGTCTCACATTCTGTTTTGTGCAATAACTGCACCTACTAAGAGCTAATTTGACTCACAGGATTATTTATTTATTTATTTAGGAGCTTTTATATACTGAGGTTTAGCAGTTAGCCTTCACCCCGGTTTACAGTGTAACGTATTTTTACATCGAACTGGTAATGGAACACAAAAGGAAGACGAAAACAAAACAAAAAAAAAACAAAAAATTACATCGAACTGTTAATTTAACATATATTGATCAGTTGCATGAGGGACGACAAAAGGTTAACTCTGATTAATAAAACAGCCTAATACTGATAATGAAATTTCTAATCGCTAACTATGAAACAGTGTAAATTGAGTTAAGTGGGGGAGATGGGGGAGGGAGGATAGGAGGATTATACGAGGTTCACGTTATGCGAGGAGAGCGGAGGTGTAAAGCAGAGGAATGGATAGGGGCGGGGGGGGGGGGGGACTGGGGTAGAATGTGAGTTTAGAGTGTTCAACTGATATGTAAGTTGTTGGTGGTGGAGTTAACACGTTTAACCCACGCCATCTCTGAACGTTTGGCTGAAAGACCATGTTTTTAATTCTTTTTTTGAAGGATCTGAAGTCAATCATTGAGCTTAGGTATTGTGGTAAGGAGTTCCATAAGTTTAGTCCTGCTATGGAGAAGGCTCGTTTTCTAGTGCTCGTGAGCTTCGCCATGGGAAGCGAGGGAATGTTTAGGAGTTTTTTGCAGGCAGTTCTTGTGTTTCGTTGAGGTTTGTGTTGCTGTAACATGTTGTTGAGTGCTATGCCACCTGGCAGCTCTTGAAAGCATTCATTTATATAGACTTGTATGCTCCAGAATATTACCTTAAATCACATACTTTTATATTAGCAACCTTTTCCCTATTTTTGTTTAGCAGGTACAATTTTTATGGATTCCATTAAATATGAGGAGTATCCCATGAAGGGTGTTCAGAATCTCCAAAGATTTTCCTTTGCTTATCTTTATTTGCAGCCAGGATATCCAACAGACTGAAATCTTCCACCAACAGCATCTCTCCTTTGCTTGCTTAAGGATTAGTTTAAAAGAAACCCACTGACCATGTAAGATATCCAAGTCATTTTACACAGATATCTTTAGTCAATTTTTCAACTACATATATCTGACCAGAATTGCAGTTGAAAAGTCTCCTAAATCTAGCCAGACAAAATAGATTTAGGACAGCCACAACAAAAGCAGTGCAGTGAAACTTAAGCAATTAGGGCCAGATTTTAAAAAGGTTACGTGCTCCTTTTTAAAATCTACCCCTTAGTGCATAAAGATGTGAAAAGTGGCAAAATTCAAAACCCATTTCAAGAACATCTCTGATCCTGCTCCTTTTCATGAGCTAAATTAATACTCAAGTAGTGGTTATAATTAGTTACTAAGATGTAGGATGATTGGACTCTCATTTTATTGCTTTGTTTGTTTTGACAACCTCTGTAGCTGTTCCTGACTATTTTAACCAATAACAGTGCATGCTCCCGGCAATTAGTCAATCACAGTGCAAGTTCCTATTGCTTTGCCAGTTTGGTTTGCTTTCCTCAACTGTTTCTGACAACTGGCCAATCAAAGAATACATTTTGATTGAGCCTGATAACTTTTAAGCTTGGTTCAATGTATACGTATACCATGGATTTGTTAGTTTGTGATCTTATTGGTCATAGGTGAAATATTGGGTGTGTCTTGTTCTTTGAAAAAGTATGAAAACCCTTTTTTTTTCATGATGTAAGCATGTAGGCAACATCATTCAATATTGGGCTGCTCTAGCTCAGACCACAATAGACTTGAATTGCTTTACATCATCTACTGGGATTGCTGGAGCCACAGCAGAAACAAATAGTTCAAAAAGGGAAATTGTTTTCATTCAAAAAGGTTTGTAAAATTGTGCCAGGGCTTTTGAGTTATTTGTCATTAATGATGTTTTGAATCTACATAGAAAAGATGAGAATGTCTATAAAGCATTTTTTGTTTATTTGAAACACACAGTATATTTTTCTCCTTTGATATTTATAGCATTTTACTTGTGGATGGTGTATTTAAAAATTAAAAAAATATTCTTTTAAAGAATTTGAAAACCCCACTGGTACAGGAACTGCCAATTCCCAATTCAGCTTTTTCCAACTTACTTCACCATCTCCATATAATAGACTTCTTGAGATGGTACACTATGTTCTCACTCTATCCATATTCAAGTCCAGTCTAATAACTTACCTTTTTGAGGTTACTTTTAAATCCTAAACACTTCTCTACAATACATACACTTTCCACAAACTCTTGATTGTCCTTCATGTTTTCTTGACTAGATTATAAACTCCTTAGAGCAGGGATTGCTTTTTATATGAATCTGTTCAGCACTACATATGTCTAATTGTGCTTTAAAAGTGATAAGTACTAGTAGTAGTGGTAGAAAGAGGAGGAGGAGGAAAAAGATCAAACTGTGTGCTAGAAAGTAATGGGGAAAAACTATACAATTCAGTCTCTTCTTGTTCTTTCTTTTTCTGATCTCTCCCTGTCCCATGGCAGGGCTTTTTTGAACTGGTAAACATTAGTTTACCTACTTTAAAAAATACGATTATTGCCTTTTAAAATAAAGTTATCTCTTCTACCTGATGCTAATACACACTCTCCACCCCCAATCACTCTGTTGCTCAGGAAGTGGACCCTTTGGCCGAGGTGGGGTTAAAGCTAACTGTAGGAGGGATCCTTCAGGTCTCCACCGTCAGCAGTCAGAGTGGGCTGGCTGACGGAGGCCGGCTGGAGCTTCGTCAGTACCAGCCCTCATTCCCCGCAGGTTGAGCCTTTGGGTACCAGGGCTGGCTGGAGTTAGGTGGTCCTCCGTGTGTCATTGAAGAGGAGATGAAGAGGTCAGCCCAGAAGCAGCAACTATGGAACTGAAGAGTCTGACTGGACAAGGCAGAGTCCCAGAGACCCGTCGCCAATGGGAACCAAAGTCTGACAGGAGGCGCCCGAGCAAGAACAGGCCAAAGCCTGAGCGGCCCAGTCCAGGGTGAAAACAAGGGGTGCATCGTAGAACAAGCTGAATTCAGGGCAGGTGGCAATCAAGGAGCAGTGGCAAAGCAAGGCTGAAGTCAAGTCCAGGAGAAAGGCAATAGCGTGGTTGGACAAAGCAGAGGTCTGGACTAGGAGATGATCAGTGCGTGGTCAGGTGAAGCAGAGGTCTGAACTAGGAGATGATCAGCAGCGAGGTCAGGTGAAGCAGAGGTCCGGACTAGGAGATGATCAGCAGCGTAGTCAGGTAAAGCAGAGATCTGGACTAGGAGATGATGAGTAGCATGGTCAGGCAAAGTAGAGGTCTGGACTAGGAGATGATCAGTGGCATGGTCAGGTGAAGCAGAGGTCTGGACTAGGAGATGATCAGTAGCATAGTCAAGCAAGGCAGTGGTTGGGTCCAGGAGAAGATCAATAGCGTAGTCAGGCAATGCAGTAGTCGGGTCCAGGAGATCAGTCTGTAAGGAAAGCCAAGTAGCAGGAACACAGGAACAAAGACAACAAACCATGAACTTACAGGGATCAGGAAACAAGAACACGAAGGAAACACCAGGAGGCAACGAAGTACATGACCAGCGTGGAGACCTGTTGCAAAGGCAACTAACAGGAGCTGAGCCCGGGCTTATATACCGGAGCTTCAGCGACGTCATCATATGGGGCCATGGACAAGTTCCTGCCGTGGGCCCTTTAAAGGAAGAAGAGATGTGCGAGCGCCTAGGGAGGGGCACGGCACTGGATGTCGGCATCTCTCCACGGACCACGCGGAGATGCCTGCCGCAAAGTACAGGAGTCAGTAGCAGAACCAGGAGCACCAGGGATGGAGCTGGCGGGCTGTAGCCATGAGTGAAGTGGAGCCAGCCACTAGATTAGGCAGCAGAGGGTAAGAGGGTCTGGCCGTGGGCCTGCCGCAGCCGGCACACACACAACACACCCCTTTCACCTATCTAATGAAACAAGACTTCCTACCCAATACAAAAATATTTTTATCACCCCCATCCTTCTTCCTACACCAATATACAAAGACCCCTTCCGCAAATCCCTCTCTGACCTTGATATAGAAAAGAAGATCCCAACACATTGATCCCCTCCAGTCCTCTGTTGTACAAAGAAGAACCCCCATTTCCGATCCCCCTCTGATTTTCCAATATATATATATATATATAAAAATGTTCACAATCCCACTTCAATCACCCATTGTACACTGTCAGACCCTTCCACCCCTAGGATTCCTCAAAGGATTATAATGTCAAGCCAGCAGCAGGGGACCTCCTTATTCCCAATCAGCTTTGCATATATTAATGATCTGGCCCTACCTACCAGGATCATCATAACTGAAGCCGCTTCTAGGCAGGGAAGACCTCTGCTTGATGTTAGGTCAGTAGGATGTAAGACTGTATCCTGCTAGCTCAGCCACAGAAAGTATTGGGGGATCCTATGGGTAGGAGAAAAATCAGGGCTTATGTTTTGTACACGAGGAAGTTGAAGGTGAATCAGGGGTGAAGTCAGGATAGGGAGTCATTTTTTGTATATCAGGTGGCTGGAAGAAGGATTAGGGTGGGTGTTCTTTTCTACTTTAGATGATGGGAAGAGAATTAGAGGTGGGAGTTCTTCTTTTGTATATCAGAGAATGAGAGAAAGGGCGGAGGGATACTTCATTGTTTTCTTAGGAGATAGGAAGGGGATTGGAGAATGGGAAATTATTTTCTACAGCAGGTGGTGAGAGGAGCGATCAGTTTGGAGAACCATTTTTTAAATTTTCATTGTGGTGGAGTGGGGGTGACCTTTAATAGAAAAATAGAATTTATTTTGGGGAAGCCTGAGGTCATGACATTTCCTAAGGACTAAATTGCTAGTATGCTGAATTGGTATACTAGCAGTTTATTTTCATATTTAACAGAAGCAAAATTATAAGAAATAAAGAAGTGATATATTTATATCTAGTTTCTGCTTTGGAAATGTTATACACAGTGTAGGAATGAATAATGAGGTTATTAGTTTTCTACGTAATCATTCAGCACATGCTTGCATGTTAACATTTAAAATGGTTGCATATTAATGTATGCTAACAGGGGTTAGAAAGTTTGTTAATTTGAGTGTGCCCTTAGTAGATCTTCTTCAGTGTTCCAAGCTACTGAACATTGCTGACAGAGGAAAAAAGGTGAAAAGTTCTATATTTGTCAATCAGTTTGCTAAGACTCAGTCCCAAGCATCATCATTCCTAATCTTTGCTTTATTACCAAGTTCAGTTCTGATCCATTTTTTCTATCAGTTTTACCCAATTAATCACTTTGACTGACTACAATATTTTCCCAATTGCTTTTTTTTAATTTTATCTCAACACATTTATCTTTAAGAATGGGAGAACCAGTTTAGATTTAGGGGCCTATATACTAAAGCTCGCAATAAAAATGCTTTTAGTTTGCATCTACCAAAAATGTTTAATGTATATGCAGAACATACAATGCATTAATGAACTAAAAAAATAGCCTTAATAAAGAAAATATGCTATTAACATGCACTCTAACCCAAAAAGTATAGGGGTAGATTTTCAAAGGGTTTAAAGGGTTGCGTGCGTATATTATATGCGCGCAACCCTTTAAACCCCTCCCTGCATGCGCCGAGCCTATTTTGCATAGACTCGGCGGCGCGCGCAAGCCCCGGGACGCGCGTATGTCCCAGGGCTTTGATAAAGGGGCGGAAAGGGGTCGGGGCTGGGGTGGCGGTCTGGGGGTGGTCAGGGGTGGCCCTGAGTCCTCCGGCACAGCGGTTGTGCCGGGGGATGGCGCGCCGGCAACTGGCTGGCGCACGCAAGTTACGCCTGCCTCGGGCAGGCGTAACTTAGACAACAAAGGTGGGGGAATTTAGGTAGAGCTGGGGGGTGGGTGAGATAGGGGAAGGGAGGGGAAGGTGGTGAGGAGCGAAAGGAAAGTTCCCTCCAATTTCGGAGCGGCCTTGGAGGGAACGGGGAAAGCCATCGGGCCTCCCCTAGGGCTCAGCGCGCGCAAGGTGCACAAGTGTGCACCCCCTTGTGCGCGCCGACCCTGGATTTTATAACATGCACGTGACAGTGCGTGCATGTTATAAAATCGGGTGTACATTTGTGTGCGCTGTGTGGCGTGCACAAATGTACCCCGCGCCGCTCCTCTAAAAATCTGCCCCATAGCATTTTTGTGCTATGTCTGTATGACAAATAGCATTTAAACGTTACGCAAAGAAATTATTTCATACTTGCCAAAATAAGCAAATGCACATTTCTTTTCCTCATGCTTCAGCCCCTTTGCTGCAAACCTGTATAAAAGTAAGCCTGGAACATGGAGCTGGTTGTCAGTGCTGACAGCAGAAGTGGAGGAGCATCTGAATCCCAGGAGAATTAGTGAAAGAAGTGGGAAAAGCCAGACAGAAAGCACATAACTCAAAAGTCTGCCAGGGAGATAAAGAAATTGAAGAAGGAGGAAACTGTGGAAGAATCAGAAAAGGGAAGTGATGGCATCATTATGGATGCTGTAATTCAAAAGGAGCCAGACTTTAAATGAGTTCAACTGTTTTTGCTTATTCTGTAATGGACCCTACAGTCACATTACCAGTAAGCCCTTAGGGTTAGATTTTTAAAAAGAACGCGCACGCGTCCATGTGCACACTAACCGGCGCGCACACATGGATGCACAATTTTATAACATGTGTGCGCTGGCGCGCGTATGTTATAAAATCCCGGTCAGCGCATGCAAGGGGAGGTATCATTTTGCAAACATTCGCGGTGACACATCGTCGGGCTTCCCCCAGTTCTTTCTAGTCCACTCCAATTAAGGAGTGGACTGGGAGGGAACTTCTCAACCCCCTACCCTAACTTTCCTTCCCCTTCCCCTTCCCCTATCCTACCCACCCCCTATCCCTATCCTAGGCCTCCCCATTTTTTTAACTTACTTTTCGCTCCTGCAAAGGAGCAGGAGAAGTTGCAAATGGTCACTATACTAGGCGCCTCTAGCCCCGCCCTACCCCCGGACCACCCCTCTGCCGAGGCCCGGCTCTTGTGTGCGCAACAGGGGTTACATGCGCGGCCGGGCCCTTTTTAAAATGCGTGCACTGTGTGCAAGGCCCAGCCGTACACGTAATCCCTGTGTTTTACATGTGCAGCCATTAAAAATCTGGCCTTTAGTTTTTCCATTATCTAAGGATAGAGCATTGTAAGTTACAGAAAAGGGGAGGAACCATTCGGTAGAGCCCCTTTCTTTGAGGGTGCTGGAATGGCTGTCCTCCTGAGAGTTAACAAAAGTAGCTTGTAACAGTGCATTCTAGGGACCTTCAGTTTTGAGCTGCAATTTTCACAGTGGAAAAAAGTAAACAGTGGAGTGCCTCAGGGATCTGTACTTGGACTGGTGTTTTTTAATATATTTATAAATGATCTGGAAGGGGGTACAATGAGTGAGGTGATCAAATTTGTGGTTGACACAAAATTATGCAGAGTAGTTAAATTTCAAGTGGATTGTGATGAGTTGCAGGAGACTGGAAGATTGGGCTTCGAAATCGCAGATGAAATTTAACATGGACAAGTGCAAAGTGATACATATAGGGAAAAATAACCCTTGCTGTAGTTACACGATGTTAGGTTCTGTCTTAGGAGTCTGGAATTCATTGCCAGATGATATGGTTACATTAGTTAGTATAACTAGGTTTAAAAAAGGTTTATATCAGTTCCTAGAGGATAAATCCTTAAACTGTTATGGCAGTAATTAATAAGCAATAGTAATCTGTCTAATGTTTGGGGACTTGCCAGGTACTTGTGACTTAGATTGGCTACTGTTGAAAACAGGATACTGGGCTTGATGGGCCCTTGGTATGATCCAGTATGGCCTATCATATGTTCTTATGTTCCCCTTAACACTACACAAGTTTTAGATATACACTATGTACTCTCTGCATGTGGATAATGTAGCTGTACATTGATCTTCCCTAGAGATGAAACACACCTAGGCCTTTATATACTTTTCAAGTAGCTCTCTGACTAAAGACATGTCATGATAGCATTTGTTTCTATAGCCAGAGAGAAGACCCATTGTTTGGTCAGAGGTGATATATCTTCACAATAGAAGAGGTCAATGGTTTGTTATAGCTGCACTATGACCTTTGCATAGCTGTATAACCTATTGGACCCTCAATAAACATATATAGAAACATAGAAATGACGGCAGAAGAAGACCACTCGGCCCATCCAGTGTGCCCAGCAAGCTTCACACTTTTTTTCTTATACTTATCTGTTTCTCTTAGCTCTTAGTAACCTTAGGTTCTAGTTCCCTTTCACCCCCACCATTAATGTAGAAAGCAGTGATGGAGCTGCATCCAAGTGAAATATCAAGCTTGATTAGTTGGGTAAGCGGCAGCATAGCTCTCTGCCATTGAAGCAGAGAGTAAGATATGCTGGATATGCGTGATATGCGTGAAGTATTAGTTTTTCTTCTCCCCTGCCGTTGAAGCACAGAGCTATGCTGGATGTGCATTGAAAGTGAATTATGCCTTGAAGGTCACATTAACTATCAACAAATATTGAATAAGCCTAATAATTGGTAATTGAATAAGCCTAATAATTGGTAATACCTATAGCCCATGAACCCACCCCTGTTTTGTTTTTTTTTAATTTGGAGATGGCAGCCCTCCAACCTTCTGCTCTGTGAAGGTGGAACACCAACCACTGGCCACTGGCATCCCGCTCCGTGAATGCCTCTGTGGCTACTGCCACTCCGTGCAGTGTTTTCCTGCCTCCTCTTTATACGCATCCTCTAGACCTGATGGATCCACAGTGTTTATCCCACGCCCCTTTGAAGTTCTTCACAGTTTTGGACTTCACCACTTCCTCCGGAAGAGCATTCCAGGCATCCACCACTCTCTCCATGAAGAAATACTTCCTGACATTGGTTCTTAGTCTTCCTCCTTGCAGCTTCAGCTCGTGACCTCTGGTTCTGCTGATTTTTTTCTGACGGAAAAGGTTTGTCGTTCTCTTTGGATCGTTAAAGTTTTTCAAGTATCTGAAAGTCTGAATCATATCACCCCTGCTCCTCCTTTCCTCCAGGGTGTACATATTTAGATTCTTCAATCTCTCCTCGTATGACATCCGATGAAGACCCTCCACCTTTCTGGTCGCCCTTCTCTATACCGCTTCCATCTTGAAAAATACCTACTGCAACTTTAGCCAAGCTTTTCTACACCTATTCTGGACTATCTATGAAGGTTAACTCTATCTAGCTAGTGCCCATATCACATACTGGCCATGTACCCAGTGTTAGCTAAGAGTATGCTCTCTGGAGAAAGCCACTGGATCCAATAGTGAAGCTCTACATTAAGGAGCTTCCTGTATAGCTCTTGCTCTCTTCCTTAGATGCATACAATGACATTTTGGTTGTAGGCCTTAGGCCATATGGTCTTGCCTGCCAGAAAAGTGCCTAGTTGAAATGGCCACTGTCATTGTAGCATGCAAGGTCAGGTGGATCCCAAACCTTTAACTTAGCGAACCCTTAAGACAAAAAAGCACTCGAAAACAGACAATCAGAAAATGTTTTTTTCTAATCTGTGACTACTTTGTGACTACTTTATTACACAACAAATGTTGTTAACCAATTGGAAACAAGACAAAATCTTTGTTAATCACATTCTGCAAGGACAAGATATCAAATTGCACATGAAATTGTAACTGAAATGAGCAGCATGTTGAGCGTAGACCTGTACATACATTCCTCCAAATGGCAACATTACATACAGTCTTACCATTTTATCCTTTTGCACAATCATGATTATTGCAAAGAACATAGAAAGTGGAAGTGGCACCCCAAGAGCTACAGTACAGCTCTAATGTTAGAACTGATAGCAGCATAACTATGTGATGTTAACAAGAAGGCCCCAGACAGTCCATGTTGAAAGAGTGCACTCAAGGGGACAGCCTAAGGGCAAAGTCAGCAGAGAGCAAGAGGAAGGCTCAGACAGTTCATGTTGAAAAATTACACTCAAGGGGACATCCTAAGGGAGAAGGCAACAGATTTCAACAAAAAGGCAGCAGGACCAGGACCAAAGAGTGCAGTATGGAGGCCAAGGATAAGGTGAAGACACCGCAGAATGGAGGCAGGAGCCCCAGGAGAAGACATAGCAGCATGGAGGCAGCATCAGAATGAGCTGCAATGAGATGAGATGAAACACCAGCATGTAGGCAGCAACAGGATGAGATGATATGAGATAAGACACTAGCATGGAGGCAGCAGCAGGATGAGCTGAGCTGAGATGAGATGAGACAGACATCAGGAGCAGGAGATGAGACATAATGAGAAGAAACTGCACCTGGAATATGACAGGAGAATGCATCAAGGAGGCTAGAGTACAGGCAGAGAATCAAGGAGGGCTATAGAACTAGACAACAGGACAACAAAGGCAGACAGTAGACCATCCTCTTCAGCAAGCTGGCACTGGAACTCTGTGATCAAGATGGGCACAGCAGGCTTCTTCCATTTAGCTGGCACAGGAACTCTGTGGTCAGGATAGGTACAGCAGGCTTCTTCCATCTAGCCAGTACAGTAACTCTGGTCAGGATGGACCCATCAGGCTTCTTCCATTTAGCTGGCACAGGAACTCTGTGGTCAGGAAAGGCATAGCAGGCTTCTTCCATCTAGCTAGCACAGAAACTCTGTACAGAGGTTCAGCCAGTCTTCTTTGGACAAGTCTTGTGAGTTGGCATTGAATATTTGCAGGTCTGCTTCTTCATGGTCCTTTGCCATAGCATGGCTTGCCACTTGGGGGTGGCATGTCTTGGGGGGGGGGGGGATACCCTTGGGTCATCTCTCGGACCAGGGACTGCTCCATGATGTGGAGTTCTGGGATGCTGGGGAAGGCACAGGTGGAGGCTCAAGCATGCATTGTAAGATCTGAGTCAAGACGCTGGTCATGTTATTAAATGATGTTGCCACCATTGTCAGAGTTTGTGATTGTGCTGCTGTCTGATCATGAAGGATCTGGGCTTGATTGTTGACAGTCCTCCTCAGGTGCACTAGCTCTGCCTATATGTGGTGGAGGTGTACACCATGCCGCCTTTCTAGCTGGTCCAGCTGCTCATGCATTAAAGCTCTCTGTTGGTGGTGGTGGTGGTGGCAGAGCTGGTGATGGAGTTGGTGCTAGTACTGTGCTGGTGGTGGCATGAGCTGATGTTTTTGCCTCCAAAAGTGGCATGAGGGGGCTGGTGGACTGCTCCTGCTGAGTGTCTGCTGGCTCATGCAGGCAATGTGGTGTGCTTGACAGAGGTTGCACTGACTGAACTGGCTCCCACTGCAGGCTGGTTCCTCCATGAAGGCTGATATGTTTAGGTTCACATTGAATGGGCTTCCTGAGTTGAGGAGTTCTGACATCTGCCTGTGCTCAGAGGGCTAGTGCTGCTTCTCATCTCATCTTCCTCCTCCTCCTCTTCTTTCTCCTTGCTAATATGTGTCTGTGCATCCATTGGCAAGGGGGCATGGAAAAGTGCTGCTGCTCTGCTGGTCCCTGGGGTTTGATTGCTGGTCCCTGGGGCTTGACAGCTGGACTGACAGAGTCCTGGGTGAGAGCTGTGGAAACAAAGAAAAAGACATAAGTAAGAAAGCCAAGAAGTATATATGTACTATTGTCATGAGATGCACACTTTGCATCTCAATCAATGTGAGCATCTTATGCCAAATGATGTTGACAACTATAGCAGCCTTGCTATTTACAGATGAAGTGAACTTACTGGCTCCAGCTTGCGTGGTGTTCAGCCAGTCAGCCATTCCCTCAAATACATCCAGTCCCTGTCTTTGGACAAGGCACTCCTCCATTAGCGGACAAGAGACTCCTCATCTGGTCTGCCACATATATTTGTTCCTGTTTGACACCTTTGTTTTCAATTAGGCCTTTATGTCATGGTATCTGTGGGCCAGATGTTGCCCACTCCACTTCATACCACTGCACCTGGATATAGCCTGGGCAACGGTACACCAGATCAGGCCCTTGGATGCCCTCGATGTCCTGGCTGCACTGTTATTGAAGAGCATGATGTAATGTTCGAGGACCCCTGCAATAATCATTTCATTGTCCTTCATGCTAAACTTCAAAACCCTCAGATGAGCATGACCTGCTCCTTGGTTGACAGAACAGGGTGCAACTTCCACCTCCTGAGAGATATCCTCTCTTTCCTCAGTCTCTCACCCACTATCCTCTCCCCTCCCTTCCTTGCCCCCTCCTGCCCCTTGCTTACAGACTCCCTTCCCCTCTGCCCTCTCTGTCTATCCATAGCTGGCCGTCCTCCTCCTCCATACTCACCTGCCTATCCCCTCCCATATCCTCCTATCCCTTCCCTCCTGCCTATCTCTATTCCTATCCCTGTCCCTGCTTCTACTCCTCCACCTAGCACTCCAGCCTTCATCCACCCTTCCTCCCCCTCTCCTCCCTCTTTCCCCTCCTCTCTTAACGCCTGTCCTCTCCTATCTGACCATGCCTCTCATACTTCATCCTCTCCACTCCTAAACACCAGCATGCCTCACCACTCCTCCTCTACCTCACCAGCACACCTCACCACCTTTCCTCACCTCACCACCATGCCTCACCATCAAGCTTCACCACTCCTCCTCCACCTCACCACCATACCACACTACTCCTTCTCTGCCTCACCATCATACCTCACCACCATGCCTCACAACCACACCTCACCACTTGTCCTCTGCTTCACCACAACACCTCAACACTCCTTCTCCACCTTGCCACCATGCCTCACCCAAACACAAAGACAGACAGACAAACATGACAAAATATCAAAAACTTTCACACTCAGAGATCAAGACAAAGGGAATGGGAAATAGATGAGATACAACCCACAGGAAACCTCACTCAGAACTCGCTAAATACCTCCAACCAACTACCAACTTACCTACTCTCATCTCCTCTCTCTAAATGCTTGACACACCCTCAGAGGCAGCTGCAGAAAGCCAGTATATATGAACCATAAAAATAACACACCACACATAAATCAACACGCACCGTATAAAATGATGCATGACATACTGACACCACATGTGACGTACTGACTCAATGTATGACGTGTTAACGTAACGCACCACAAATGTTGCCTATGCATTGTGGTACACAGAAAACTAGCCTAACTACTCCCATTTATTTTTTATTGAGGGCTCTATTTCTTCTATTTTTATAGAATTTTGATGAATCTAGGCCTTTATTTGGGTAACTTTAGTTAGATATATTCAGTAGTAGATTTATCTCTATAAGTACTGCAAAATAACCAGGTAAAGTTAACCAGGTAACGTTCCCATTCACCCATTCATTATGTACCTCTATATAAAATATTTAATAGCAAATAGGTTTTGTAATAATTACACTCTGTTACCAGATCTTTCATAAGATATTTGTATGTAGCAAATTATATTTTACATGCAGTAAAACAAAGGATCCAGCTATTGTTAGCCCAGATCTGCAATTTAAATCAACATCTCATTTTGCTGGCACCTAGTCCAGCAATTTTTGAAGCAATTTAATTATCTACCCGTTGCTGACTTGATTGGCTTCCTTCATGTCATTTATCATTTTACTTCACTGCACTGTTGCTTGTAAAATACATGAGCTGTTGAAAGTTGATGCTCAGCTCTTGGCTACTGTCTTCTGCTGTCTAATATTTTATAATACTGTGAATTATTTTCCCCTGTTGATGACACTTATGACATATTTTTCAGAAACTTCATTATACAAAGGCAATAAAGTCAATGCTCTTGAACTTAAATGTACAAAACTATTGTACTACGACAACTTGCATAAACTTTAGGGGAGAAAAAAATCAGATGAATTAAAGTAAGCAGTAAACTAAAACCAACTCAGGTCCTCGAGAGCCATAAACAGGCCAGGTTTTCAGGATATCCACAATGAATATGCATGAGATAGATTTACATACAAATGAGTCAGTGCACTTCTTATGCTTATTCATTGTGGATATCATGAAAACAAGACCTGTTTGTGGCTCTAGAGGACTGGAGTTGCCCACCCCTGACTAAAACAAAAAGACAGTGAAAAAAGGATGGCTTACTAAACAAGGATCCATAACTGGTCATTTTACAATTCACTTTGAACATTAAACTTAGCAAAAGAGCCCCATAATTAACAAGATCAGAATAAAATTAAAAGCCCATTAGAAAACTGGAAGATGGATCTAATTTAGTTTTTAAAAGTGATTACAATCTGTTATTCCTTATTCAAAGATCATGCAGGAAATGTTTGTCATTTTTTATGTTTTTTCCCAACAAAAATACATTTCTACTGACATTCTTTTTAAATGACTACTGAATTATGTATATCCATGCTGACATTCAAGGTCACTGAGACTTAGACAGATGTGAATATTAATGCATTACTCTCATCTAAAACCTTCTTGGTGTTCCCCAGTGATGTTGTAATACAATTTTCTGAAAAGTGAAGTGTTGCAAAATACAAGTCTACTTTCACATGCTTCACCCACACCTATTAAACTATCCAGAATGCAGTAGATGAAAAGTGTCAACTAAATATAGTTAGTAATATATGACCAGTGGCAATACCAAACTAGATACTAACGTGTGAATTTATTTCACCAAAGGGGCTTATGCTCAGAAAATGCAAACTGACCTGAAATCCTCAAAATCTCCAACTTTTCATAATTCTGAGCATTTTTCTGCCCCTTTTGTGAATAAATTTGCAGATTTCCCCCTTCATAAATAGTAGTCTACTTCATGCAAAATGTATTCAGATTCTTAATTAATGAGCTGTTGAAATGCAATATCAAGCAGCTTATTAATTCAGAATTCAGCAAAAACTGGTACACAAAGACATCTTCGCTGGCCAGTTTTCATAAAAATGGTAACTGCACCTCATTGAAATACAGTTATCATTTTCAGCCAGGTCCCATAGCTAAAATTGTCACAAATGTTTACTACAGAGCTCATTTGTTTCACAAAATGAGATATCCCATGGGTTAGTGCATTAGTCCCTAAGTCAAAAAACAGCACATACTGAAGGAAAAGTATATTATGTCACCCATAACTCTGTCGTAACAGAACTGCTGAATACTTTTACCAATACGACAAAACTGTATATATTTCTATGATGTAAGGAACTATCTTAAATTCAAAACAGCATCATATTTGGTAACAATATCAAATAGATGATACCATGTAGTCTCATATGTAGAAACAGAGAAACCTCATATAGAAATGGCGGGCTTTATTTCATTAGCCTCAATTGCCAATAGTATAATTGTGCAGTCACAGGTAAGTATTCGGACGTCACAAGATTTTTAATCATCGGTTTCTCTGCGGTTTTTTTGAGATTTTTGTGTTTACAAGATTTCAATGTTTTAAACCTGGTTAAATTACCAGTATCAATGGAGTGCAGATAACACTTATCGTAGCAGGATATATGCAGCTGGAATATCTAACTGGCCCTGGCCCGACACGGCTCGTGTTTCTGTCAGCTTCATCAGGGGCCGGAGATTGCCATATGATTCCAACGTCTGCCCAGCAATCACTTCTGCTACTTGGTTGCTACAAAAATCTAAAAAAAAATCTCAAAAAAATCTTACAAAAATCTAAAAAAAAAACGCAGAGAAACCGATGATTAAAAATCTTGTGACGTCCGAATACTTGCCTGTGACTGCACAATTATACTATTGGCAATTGAGGCTAATGAAGTAAAGCCCGCCATTTCTATATGAGGTTTCTCTGTTTCTACATATGAGACTACATGGTATCAGCTATTTGATATTGTTACCAAATATGATGCTGTTTTGAATTTAAGAATACTTTTACCAGTCATCACGTGCTAGTGCTTCTGTTTCTTGTCTAAATATGTTATTAACACACATGGAATAAAGTTTTATATTAGATTTCAGCATTCACTTGAATAATTAGATGTTCAATAAAATGTTAAAACTTGATGGCAGAAAAAGACCATTATTGCCTATGTAATATGCCTATCCACATCAACTTTACAATCTTTTCCACTTCCATAGAGATCCTCTCCATTTATCCCATGCTTTCTTGAATTCAGATACTGTCCTTGTTTCCACATTTCCATAGGAAGGCTGTTGGTGCACCCACTACCCTCTTGTAAATAAATATTTCCTTAGATTACTTCTGAATCTACCCACCTTCATCCTTGTCCCATGACTCCTCATTCTAGAGTCTCTTTCCTTTGAAGAGGCCTACCTTCTCTGCATGGAAACCTTGGAGGTATTGAAATGACTTTCTCAAGTCTCTCTATCTCAGCTTTCTTCTAGGGTATGCATCTTTAGATCTTTAAGTCTGTCCCCTTATACTTTAGAATGAAGACCACTGACCATTTTAGTAGCCATCCTCTGCACCAGCTCCAACTGGTTTATATCCTTTTGAAGGTGAAGTCTCCAGAATTGTACACAGTATTCCTTTGCTGTAGAAGAGGACAGGAAGGCTCATCTGCATGCTGCTCCCAGCATCTCCCAGGAGAGGACTCCAGAGGTCACAGCGAAACGATCCAAACTTTCAACCCCACAGCCCCAGCTTCCAGAGGCCCCACACTCTTTACAGTAGAAAAGTACCAGAAGTGCATGCCTAACAGCGTGCAAATCTCAAATCTTTCAATCCTTTGACTGAGGATCAACTTAATGGTGGTTGAAGAAGATTGGTAAGTATAGCTTTCAGAAATCTTAGGATTTAAAAAAATTTGGATAGAGATGTAAAATAGTGGATATAGTCTTTAGAGTTTGTGTGTGTCTGAGATAATAGGCAAGCCAGAGGGAGTTACTTCTGGTGTCTCTTTCCCACTCACCTACACCATCTCAACCCTTGATTTTTAGGCAAGAGACACTTTCTCATTAAAAATCAATCAGGTTCTTATCTAAATCATAATATTGCACCACCCCTTATTGAGAGTTTAATCATCCCCTTGTAGGACACTAGCAGATTAACTAGTAAATATACCTGTAAATGTAAAGTACTCTAATTCCAACTCCCTTAGTATCCTAAACATAATTAGGAACTCAACAAAATTAAGATGAAGGCAGTAGTCCAGAAACAAGAAGGGGGCTTTCCAGTCTTTTCCATTGAGTGTCACATGTATGATTTTTTACCCACAGGTAAGAGATTGTATGTGTGCACTTGATGCAAAGAGCTCCTGGCTCTTAGGGAATGAGTCTGGAGGCTAGAGTGACAGACTTGAAGGAGCAGAGGCAGACAGAGAGGTACATTGATGAGACCTTCAGGGACATAGTAGCCAAGTCCCAAATCCAGTCTAGCAGCCCTAGTGCTGCCTTGTATGAGGCAGGTCTCCCAGTTGGAGACATCAACCTGGTATAACAGGAAGTGGTGCTGTTGCAAGGACCTGCTCTCCAGGTGATGTGTTGTCCTCTCGCACTGAGGACAAGTCTCCCAGGGCTACTGCCCAGGAGGGAAGGGTTAGGTTGGCCATCATAGTGATTCGATTATTTGAAATGTAGATAGATGGGTGGCTGGTGGACATTAGGACCGCCTGGTAACTTGCCTACCTAATGCAAAGCTGGCAGACTTCACGTGTCACCTAGATAGAATTATAGACAGTGCTGGTGAGGAGCCTGCTCTCATGGCTAATGTGACACCAACGACATAGGAAAATGTGGGAGACAGGTTCTGGAAGCCAAATTTAGGATTTTAGGTAGTTCAAATCCAGAACCTCCAGGGTGGCATTCTCTGAAATGTTCCCTGTTTCATTTGCAGGTCCCCAAAGGTAGGCAGAGCTCTGGAGTCTCAATCATCTCGATGGTGCAGGGAAGAAGGATTCAGTTTTGTAAGGAACTGGGAAAACTTTTGGGGAAGAGGAGAGACTTTTCCAAAAGGATGGGCTCCACCCTAACAAGAATGGAACCAAGCTGCTGGGACTAACTTTTAAAAAGGAGATAGAGCAGCTTTTAAACTAAAACAAGGGGGAAGGCCAACAGTCACTCAGCAGTGCATGGTTCAGAGGAATGTATCTTTGAAGGATACTAATGAAATAGGAGAGTTAGGGCATCCCAACAGAGAAGTTCCAATAAAAGCAGACATATTTCATGTGCCTATATGTAAAAAATCACCTGAGCGAAAGATTTATAAATTATCCCTATCAACTGAAAAGTAGGTTGATAATACAAACAAAAAACACCCTTTGAAATGTTTGTATGCCAATGCCAGAAGTCTAAGAAGTAAGATGGGAGAGTTAGCATGTATAGCAGTAAATAAGGAGATAGACATAATTGGGACAGTGCTATATCAGGGTACAAATTATATCGTAATGATAGGGAAGATCAACTTGGTGGGAGTGTGGCACTTTATGTCCGGGAGAGTATAGAGTCCAACAGGATAAAGATCATACAAGAGACTAAATGTTCAGTAGAATATATATGGGTGTTGGGTAAGAGTATAGTGGTAGGATTATACTACCATCCACCTGGACAAAATGGTCAGACAGATGATGAAATGCTAAGAGAAATCAGGGAAGCTAACAAATTTGGCAGTGCAGTAATAATGGGAGATTTCAATTACCATAAATAAGTATACTGGCTAACAAACTATTGCCCAAATCATAAGATCCCAATGCCACATTAGGAGGAGTATACAATCAGTTTCAAAAATATCAAATAATATACAATCATCAGAAAAAATCAAATCAATTATATTCACCGACACCATTTTGGTTAGTTATGTATGAATATAATAGATTTTTTAAATTGATTGTATAATCCCCCTAATGTGGCATTCAGATTTCAATTACCCCAATATTGACTGGGTAAATGTAACATCAGGACATACTATAGACACAATGTTCCTGGATGGAATAAATGACAGCTTCATGGAGCAATTGGTTCAAGAACCAAAGAGAGAGGAGTTATTTTAGATTTAATTCTTAGTGGAATTTAGGATTTGGTGAGAGAGGTAATGGTGGTGGGGCCACTTGGCAATAGTGATCATAACATGATCAAATTTGAACTAATTGGAAGGGGGAAAATATGTAAATCTACAGCTCTAGCACTAAATATTCTAAAGGGAACTTTGGATAAAATGAGGAAAATAGAAAAAACTGGAAGGTGCAGCTGCAAAGGTTAAAAGTGCTCAACAGGCATAGACATTGTTTAAAAATACAATCTTAGAAGTGCACTCCAGATGTATTCCACGCATTAAGAAAGGTGGATTGAAGGAAGGTAAAATGATTACCAGCAGAATTAAAAGGTGAGGAGAAAGAGGCTATTTTAGCCAAAAAAAAAAAAAATTCTTCAAAAACTGGAAGAAGGAGCCATCTGAAGAAAATAAGAAAAAGCATAAGCATTGTCAAGTGTAAAACTTTGATAAGACAGGCTACGAGAGAATTTGAAATGAAGTTGGCTGAAGAGGCAAAACTCATAATAAAAACTTTTTAAAATATATCCAAAGCAAGAAACCAGTAAGGGAGTCGGTTGGACTGTTAGGTAACTGAGGAGTTAAAGGGGCTCTTAGGGAAGATAAGGCCATTGCAGAAAGACTATTTGAATTCTTTGCTTCTGTGTTTACTAATGAGGATGTTGGAGAGATACTGATTCTGGAGATGATTTTCAAGGGTGATGAATCAGATGAACTGAATCAAATCACTGTGAACCTGGAAGATATAGTAGGCCAGATTGACAAACTAAAGAGTAGCAAATCACCTGGGCCAGATGGTATGCATCCCAGGGTTCTAAAGGAACTAAAAAATGAAATTTCAGATCTATTAGTTAAAATGTGTAACCTATTATTAAAATCATCCATTGTACTTGAAGACTGGAGGGAGGCCAATGTAACCCCAATATTTATAAAGGGCTCCAGGGGCAATACAGAAAATTATAAACCAATGAGCCTGACTTTAATGCCGGGAAAGATAGTCAAAACTATTTTAATGATCAAAATCATAGAGCATATAGAAAGACATGGTTTAATGGAACACAGTCAACATGGATTTACCCAAGGGAAGTTTTGCCTCACAAATCCACTTCATTTTTTTAAGGGGTTAATAAACATGTGGATAAAAGTGAAGATGTGGTGTATTTGGAATTCAAAAGGCATTTGACAAAGTCCCTCATGAGAGGCTTCTAAGAAAACTAAAAAGTCATTGGTGAGGAGGTGATGTCCTTTCGTGGATTACAAATTGGTTAAAAGACAGGAAACAGAAAGTAAGATTAAATGGTCACATTTCTCAGTGGAAAAGGGTAAACAGTGGAGTGCTTCAGGTGCACTTGCACTGGTGCTTTTCAATATATTTATAAATGATCTGGAAAGGAATACAACGAGTGAGGTAATCAAATTTGCAGATAATACAAAATTATTCAGAGTAGTTAAATCACAAGTGGATTATAATAAATTGCAGGAGGACCTTGAGAGACTGAAAGATTGCGCATCGAAATGGCAGATGAAATTTAATGTGGACAAGTGCAAGGTGTTGCATATAGGGAAAAATAAACCATGCTGTAGTTACACGATGTTATGTTCCATATGAGGAGTTACCACTCAGGAAAAAGATCTAGGCATCATAGTGGATACTACATAGAAATCGTCAGCTCAGTGTGCTGTGACAGTCTAAACAAACAGAAGGTTAGGAATTATTAGGAAGGGAATGGTGAATAAAATGGAAAATGTCATAATGCCTCTGTATTGCACTATGGAGAGAAAGCACATTGAGTACTGTGTGCAGTTCTGGTCACCGCATCTAAAAAAAGATATAGTTGTACTGGAGAAGGTACAGAGAGGATAAAGGGGATGGAACAGCTCCCTTATGAGGTTAGGGCTGTTAGGGCTAGAGAGGTTAGGGCTATTCAGCTTGGAGCAGGGCCGGTTCAAGGGTATTAGGCGCCCTAGGCGAAACATCAGCTATGCCGCCCCCCCCCCCCCCCCGCCTCCACACACAATTAACTTACATTGTGCATTAATGAAAATAACGAAGTCTGTATTTATAACAGAACACTTATTTGACATTTTTATGCCATGTAAACCATTGAGATGATTTGTCTTATCGACGGTATAGAAACTCTTTTATAAATAAATAAATAAAAATAAATAAAATAAACATAAACCAAAGCTATACTTGTTGCTCAAACAAAAAAAGCAGACACATCACATAACATTAAATAATTAAAATGGCAGTCAATCAAGAAAAATAAACTTAAAAAGCCATCTTTACTTACCCCCTCCAGCAGCTCTCTTACTCCTCTTCCATGCAGGCTGTAGTACACACCAGAAGCAGCAGTAGTGGCTAAGCTCTATACTCATGGTCCTCTTCCTTAGGGCCCATGTCTCTCACACACACACCATATCAGTCATGCCCCCATGACCAGTTTCTGTCTTTCACACACCAATCACCTCCCAAACAGTCTTTGACAAACACACCAGTCACCTTCCTGAACAGTTTCTCTCATGCCATACACACACAGGCTTCCCACGCCCGTGTTCCACTTACATATATGGGCTTCTCACTCTCATAATCACTTTCTCTTTCTCACACACACTCACCAGTCTCTCACTCCCATGCTTGTTCTCTCCACATGCACAGGCTTCTCATTCCCATAATCACTTTCTCTTTCTCACACACATACCCAGAGTTCTCACTTCCATGCTTTTTCTCTCTTTCACACACACACACACACACACACACACACACACACACACACACATCAGTCACATCCCTGACTGTCTCACACTCTCACACATCAGTCATCTCTCTGAGCAGTCACTTTCATTGTCTCTCACATATACACATACATCAGCTCTCTGACCAGTTTCTCTCAATCACACACACATGCTCTCGATCAAATACATTCTCTCACTTACACACAGGCTCTCAATCACACACAGGCTCTCAATCACACACAGGCTAGCTGGCTGCTTCTCTCTCTTTCTCTCACTCACTTCTCCCCCCCCCCCCCCCCGAGAACAAATGGTAGCTGCCGCAGCCTCCTCCAGCCCCCACAGGCCAAGAAGGAAGAATCCCATCGGCCGCAGGAGGCTCGTGCTGCTGACTCCTTTCCCGATTACCGGCTGCTTCAATTGCTCAGGGGCCGATGCTGCTGTCGCCGCTATTTTTTTCATGCGGCACGGCTCTTTCTCCTTCCCGCCAGTGGCGTAGCCAGAATTGATTTTTTGGGTGGGCACAAGGTTAACATGGGTGGGCTGTAGGCATGCAGGTCTACTAGTTGTTTTTTTACTGATAAATAATGCCAAATTATGCAGCATAGCATTCACATCTACGCCTAAGTATGAGGTTTACTTAATGATACAAACATAATTCACGGTGATTTGTGGTACTTTAGCCTTCTTATTATTATGATTTTATACACGGCTCCTACCTGTCCATAAATTTTGAGAGAGCGGTTGTGTTGCTTATATTTAAATTGTTAACATCTCAAAATATAGATATATATTTTTAACTTTGTTGTCTGATCTTTGTATTTTTCTAATCAGTTGGTCCTGGTCTCTTTTTCCCATTTTTTCCCTTATAGCTCATTTCCTAATTCCTTTTCAGTGTCTTTCTTCTATTACTGTCTTCTTCCCTTCCACACACACACACACACACACACACACATACATGCTTTCTCTCACAGACTCCCTCTCACACACTCAAGCTGTCACTCTCATATGCTCCCCCCCCCCACAAGCTCACATTCAAGTTCTCACTTTCTCACCCCTCCCCAGGCTTATATTCTTATGCAAACACAGACGCACATCCAGGCACCCATTCTCACCCACACACATAAACCCCCATTCTCACCCACAAACCCATGCTCCCAGTCTCACCCACACATATTCAAGCTCCCATTCTCATCCATACATATACACATTTAAGGTACTATTCTCACCCACACATACACACATTCAACCACCCATTCTTATCCATATATTCAAGCTTCCATTCTCACCCACCCACACAAACCCAGGCTCTCATTCTCACCCATATATA
The DNA here is from genome assembly GCF_901001135.1 of Rhinatrema bivittatum. NCBI lineage: Eukaryota > Metazoa > Chordata > Amphibia > Gymnophiona > Rhinatrematidae > Rhinatrema > Rhinatrema bivittatum. Next base: position 404,283,558 of record NC_042617.1, on the reverse strand, counting down.
CACACATTCAAGCTCCCATTCTCACCCACCCACAAACCCAGGCTCCCATTCTCAACCACACATACACACATTCGAGCTCCCATTCACCCACATATTCAAGCTTCCATTCTCACCCAGGCTCCAGTTTTCACCCACACACACTCCCATTCTCATCCACACATACACATTCAAGCACGTGCACAGCTTCCGCTTTCTCCCCCAGAGCAGGAAGATCAGCTGCCTCTCCTGCAGCCACCGGCCTCCTGCTATCTTCGGGCGTCGGGCCGTACTGCCCGCCGAACTTCCTGTCGGGGGGGGGGAGCAGAAGTGCAGCGCACAACGTCCGCTTCCTCCCTCCCCCCCCCCCAAGCAGGAAGATCGGCGGGCAGTATGGCCCGACGCCCGAAGATAGCAGGAGGCCGGTGGCAGCAGGAGAGGCAGCTGATCTTCCTGCATTGGGGGGAGGAAGCGGAAGCTGCGCGCGGTGCTTCCACTCCCCCCCCCGAACAGGAAGACCGGTTGGCCATACGGCCGCAGCAGCGCTTCCCCATGTGTGCCGTGATGGCGCGCGAGGCGTGGGTTCTCTTGTTCGCTGTCGCGGGGATGGGATCCCGCGACAGCCTTGCAGTTCCGGTGCCAGTTGGGTGGGCCTGGGTCTAAGTTGGGTGGGCACCTGCCCACCCAGGCCCACCCGTGGCTACGCCACTGCTTCCCGCGCATCACTTCCTGTTCCGGGTCAGGGGGGGGGGGGGGCGGAAAGAAGAAAAGGGCAGCCGCGGATGCAACAGCTTTTTTTTTTTTTTTGCACAGCGGGGCAGGGGCGGGCTGCCGGCAGCAGCTCTTTTATTTTTATCGGGGGGGCGGTGGCTTAATGCAGCTCTTTTATTTTTACCGGGGCAGGCTACGGCTCTCTTAATTTTACCGGGGCAGTGCCGCCCCCGGGAAGCTGGCGCCCTAGGTGACCGCCTAGTTCGCCTAGTGCTTCCGCCGGCCCTGGCTTGGAGAAGAGACAGCTGAGGGGGGGGGGGGGGGGGATATGCTAGAGGTCTTTAAAATCATGAGAGGTCTAGAATGGGTAGATGTGAATCAGTTATTTACTCTTTCAGATAATAGAAGGACTACGGGGCATTCCTTGAAGTTACAAGTAGCACATTTAAAACTAATCGGAGAAAATTCTTTTTCACTCAATGCAGAATTAAGCTCTGAAATTTATTTCCAGTTTGTTGTGGTTAGTGCAGTTAGTGTAGCTGGGTTAAAAAAAGGTTAGGATAAGTTATTGGAGGAGAAGTCCATTAACTGCTATTAATCAAGTTGACTTAGGGAATAGCCTCTGCTATCACTGGGATCAGTAGCATGGGATGTCCTTAGTGTTTGGGTGCTTGCCAGGTACTTGTAGCCTGGTTTGGCCACTGTTGGAAACAGGATGCTGGGCTTGATTGACCCTTGGTCTGACCCAGTATGGAAATTTCTTATGTTCTTAGGTCTCAACATTGACTTATACAGGGACAATATCACACTTCCTTTTTTCTCCTAACTATTCCTCTCCCTCTGCACCCAAGTATCTCCCTGGCTTTTGCCATCAGTTTATCCATCTGTTTGGTCACTTTAAGATCATCAGATATGTTCATTCTCAGATCCTGCTCTTCTTTTGTGCTTAGAAGAATTTTACCTCTATACTGAAACTCTTCCTTTGGTTTTGCATCCTAAAGCATAACTGTATTTTTTAGCATTAAATCTTAGCTGCCAGAGCTTAGACCATTCTCCAAGCTTCACTAGATCCCTTTTTATGTTTCTATACCTTTCCAGCTGTCTAACCTGTTGCAGATTTTGGTTTCATCAGCAAAATAGAAACCTTTCCCATTAATTCTTCTGCAATGTTGCTCTTAAAAATGTTAGAATCTGTCCAAGGACTGATCCCTGCAGAACAGCACTAGCAGCATCCCTCTCCTTGGAATGAACTTCATTTATCACTCACTGAACCAATTTCTAACCCAGTCAGTTAGTTTAGGGTCCATATCAATGGCGCTCAATGTATTTATAAGACACCTATGTGGAACCGTGTCAAAGGCCTTACAGAAATACAAGTACACTATATCTATCATTCTCCCATAATCCAACTCTCTGTTCACCCAATCAAAGAACTTGTTTAGATTTGTCTCACAACCAATCACTGGTAAAGCCATGCTGCCTCAGATCCTGTGATCCACTGGACTCCAGAAACAACACTACCCTCGTGTATTAGCGCTGATTCTATTAATTAGCTCAACACAGAGATCAACTAGCAGGCCTGGAGTTTCCAGCATCCTCCTTACTTCCACTTTTATAAATCGGAGCCACATCTGTTTTCAGTCCTCCAGAACTACTCCAAACACTAAAGAAGCATTCAAATGGTCAGCCAGTGGAGCTGCCACACCTTCTCTAAGTTGTTCTGAGATCCTTAAGTGTATCCAGGACTGGTGCAAGGTGATTAGGTGCCCTAGGCACCTTCTGCCTTGAACCGACCGACTCCTGGAGCAGGGACCTCATGCAGCCACCCATCCAAATTTAAATAAAATAACTCCTCCATCCTCCCAAGTCCCCCAAGACTCACAAAAACACCTGGTGGTGCAGCGAGGGGCCCAGGAGTGATCTGCTGCTTCCGGGCCATCGGCTCCACTAACCAAAATGGTGCCGGTAGCCTTTAGCCTCTACCAAGTGACAGGGGCTACTAGAGACATTGGCCGGCCCGTGACCAGCACCATGTGATAGCGGCCACTTTGGTTTGTGGCAATCGACGGTCGCGGCAGATCGCTCCTGCCCCCCACCCCCATTGGACCAACAGGTGTTTTCGTGAGTCTTTGGGGGGATTGGGAGGGTGGCACGATGATGGGGGGGGGGGGGGAAGGCAGGGTGAGGCAGGGGCTGGGCAGAATTTTGATGGGGCACTTTTTGCCCCTTCAAAATTCTGCTGCCTGATGCTGCCGCCTCACCCTGCCTCATTGGCTCATGAATGGTGACTATGGCACCCCCTAATGGTCAGCGCCCTAGGCCCAGGCCTAGCTCGCATAGTGCTTCCACCAGCCCTGGGTGTATCCCATCCTGCCCCATCGCTATATTCACTTTGTTTAGTTAGGTTTTCGCAAACACACTTTTCTGAAAATCCAATGATTTACTTCACTTTCAATCCTATTTGTGTTTGCTTTATTTGATCCTACTCCTGGTCCCTCCACAGTGAACACCGAACAAAAATGTGTGTTAAGTATTATGTTTTTTTCTCATTAGCCTCTATATATTCCTTCCTTTCACCTCTGAGTCCTACAATGCTTATTTTTGTACTTTGTCTATCACTAATATATCTATCAAAGTCTTGTCTCCCCCATTTTACCATATTAGCTATTTTTAATTCCATTTACATCTTTGTATTCTTGACTGCTTTCAGTTTCCGAGTTTTTCCAGATATTGGCACCAGCCTTCCTCTTTCTGTACTCTCTTGTAGTTTATGAATACTAAGCTTTTTTCCTTAACTTTTCTGCTACTATTTAGAAAACCATAGTGGCCAGTTTTTCCTCTTTTCTTTATTGACTTTCCTTTAGTTACTTTCTTAACAAAAGGGTTAGTTGCTACTATAATATCTGGAGGTAATTAAAACCTATATAATTATAGCTCTAGATGTATACATATTTTAGGTGCATGGTCACAACTTCCATATTTTTAAAACTTATAAGATTTCCAAATCAGCTTATTTTATTCCTGGTTATGAAACACTGGGCATAAATGACATTTTGTATTTACAAATATTTTCATGAACTTTATCAAGAAGGAACAAAAAGTGAGACTTTAATGGAAATGAAGAGATAATATATCTATGCTCTAATTCAAATGCACCAAAATGAATTGTATTCCTTTTTCACAGAGATGAATCTTTTATATAATTGATTTCACATGCAGATAGATCTCTTAAAATCCTCCCCAAGCCAGGCCAGAGGTTCAAAGGCAGTGCTGCACAGCACACTGCCTTAAAGCAATTCCTTGGATCCATTATTTCTGAGGATGCAGCAGAAGCAATAGTCATTGTTAAAGGTGACACATAGTGAGTGGATTTAGAGCCCATGATACATGATTCTGGAAGGAGCCCAGCTATATGTTTCTCAACTTTAGGACCCTTGCTGTAAAAATCAGATTAGGAACATCTGAGACTGGGAAGTAGTCTATTGAGATAGGTGAAAATCCATGGGTAGTTGCAAATGAAGATTTATAGCAACATAATTCCAGGACTGACTCCAACCAAAGCTGGAAGAAAAGGAGAAAGGAGGAATTACCATGCTCTTTAAAAAATAAAAACCCTGCTCCAACACCCATACACACTTACATGTTTGTCTTTTCATATTATGAAGACTACTACTACTACTTATCATTTGTAAAGTAGTACTGGACAAATGAAGCTCTGTATAGGTATAGAACATATAAAGGACAATCCCTGCTACATGGAGCTTACAATCTAATGAGGACAAACATTCAAGACAAAAAAAGAGTCTATAGGAAGTATATTGTAAATAACTATTTAGGATTTAAAAGTAGCCTCAGAAAGGTGAGTTTTTAGATTAAACATGAACATGGCCAGAGAGGGAGCAAGACACACTGACTCAAGAAGTCAAGTCCTTGCATATAGTGCAGCAGGTGGAAAGTGTGCAGTTGGGAGTTGATGGTAGAGGAGAAGGAATCAGACAGGAGTAGAGATGTGAATCGGAACCGGAATCGGTTCGGTTCCGATTCAAATCTTATAATTTTTATCGTCCGGCCCAATTGGTTTTTTGTTTATCGGCTGCGCCCGATCCGATAAACAAAAAGCCCACCCTGACCCTTTAAAACTGACCCCTTAGCCTCCCCCACCCTCCCGACCCCCTCCAAAATGTTTTAAAATTACCTGGTGGTCCAGTGGGGGCGCCGGGAGCGATCTCCCGCTCTCGGGCCATTGGCTGCCACTAATAAAAATGGCACCAATGGCCCTTTGCCCTTACCATGTGACAGGATATCCTGTCTTTAAAGATGGTGCCGGCCATCCAGTGCTCCTACCATGTGACAGGGGCCGGCCAATGGCACGGATACCCTGTCACATGGTAAGGGCAAAGGGCCATCGGCGCCATTTTTATTAGTGGCAGCCGACAGCCCGAGAGCGGGAGATCGCTCCCGGCACCCCCACTGGACCACCAGGTAATTTTAAAACATTTTTTTTGGGGGGGGGGGGGTCAGTTTTAAAGGGTTGGGGTGGGTTTTCTTTTATCGGGCCATCGGCGGCATTTTTATTAGTGGCAGCCGACGGCCTAAGAGCAGGCGATCAGTCCTGGGGCTTCCATTGGACCACCAGGTGATTTTAAAATGTTTTGGGGGGGTTGGGGAGGGTGGGGGAAGGTAAGGGATTCATTTTAAAGGGTCAGGGTGGGTTTAGGGGTTGTTTTGGTGTGCCAGTTTTCCCCCCCCCAAATAACTCCCGTTAGTGGACACAAACCCGATTAACGATTTTTCACGATAAATCGGGGGAATTTCTATTGTATTGCACTCTTTAACGATTTTTGACGATTTAAAAAAATATCGGATGATATTTTAAATCGTCAAAAAACGATTCACATCCCTAGACAGGAGCAAGTTGACCGATAACAGAGTTCATGAGGAAGTGAGTAGGGAGAGAGAAGACAAATATAGATGGCATTATAGATATTTACCTACTGAATATTACTTTTAATACTGGTATATTAATAGGCCTTATATATTGTAAAATGTATCATGACATATGATTGCTATTTAATAGCAATACCTATCTCCCACAGAATACTTACCTTCAACAGATAACAAAGACTTGAATATTACTCTATATATTATCACTGCCTCCTTTTGAGAATTAAGTATCCTAGATGCTTTTAGCAGGTGTTTCAAACCACAAATGGTTCATGTTAGTCCTATTGCTTCTATCCTTTCTAAAAAAAAAATGTCCCAAAATGAGGAAAGAATGACAATATAATTAAAGTGACTCCTCTGTGCCCCAAATCCTCCTGGACCTTTTTTGAGTGTCATTTAATATAATACACTTTTGAGAAAATAAATATGATCAGCTTCCTTGTCCTTGAGCCTTTGTCACAAATTAGAGACAAAGGTGTGCAGCAGAATTCACAGATTCATCGAAACCTAAAATGAGCTGCAAGCTAGCTCACTTTGATTAAACTATAAATGCACTACTTAATGACCTGTGTGCCCAACTCATTCAGAATTGTTTGGAAATAGACAACTTATGGCCAGTTTTATTCCTCAATTGACACCATTTGCACAAAGCTGTATAGCTATTAATGACATCTCATATACTGTTTGTAGATGACTTTAAATTCTACAGCTCCTGTGATGCTCATTTAGCAGAACAATTCTGGATAATAAAGAGTTTCTAAGATGACATCAAAATGACAATTGGTCTGGACAAATGTGGTAAAGCAACTTTCCTCACAGGAAAATTAAGTAAAAAAGATTGCAATATAAAGAAACTTTAAAGAAGGAAGGTGAATATAAATATCTAGGAGTAGAGAAAGGTGGAAAAATTTAGCATAATGAGAGAAAAGATCAATAAAGAGTATTATAGGAGAGTGAAATAAATATTGAAAAGTCGTTTAACAACGCGGAACAAGATATACACTAAAGGGTAGATTTTAAAACCCCTGCACACGTAAACCCCGGAGTCTTATGCGCGGCGAGCACATTTTCAAATGGGTCTGGACACGCGCATAAACCCCATATGAAAATAAATGCCAGGCCATGAAAAGGGGGCGGGACAGGCGGCGGGGAGGGGCGGGACAGGGCGGGACGGAGGCTATCCCAGGTAAGCGCACACCGGCAACTGGCCAGCGGACATAAATTACTTCTGCTGTGGATGATTAGCAAGTAATAAAATAAAAAAAATTCCTGCCAGGTAGGTTAGGTTTAGGGGGTAGGGAGGAGAGGGGAAGGGAAAGGAAGGATAGGCAGGGGGTTAAGGAAGTTCCTTCCCAGTCTGCTCCTTGTGTGGAGCGGACTGGGAGGGAACTGGGGAAGCCCGGATTGCGTCACCACGCGGAGTTTCTAAAAGTCCCCCCCCCTTGCTCGCGCCGCATGCACATGTGCGCGCGGATTATAAAATCCGGCATGCGTGTGTGCGCAGCCACATGATTTTATAGCATGCGCGTACATTTTAAAATCTACCCCTAAGTTATTAATTGGCCTGCGATCCCTGCACTATCTTACAGCTCTGGAATTTAGACTAGCCCATAGGGGCCAGCTTTGTGGATGCATGATCACCCCCAATATTGTCTCCTGCATGCCTGTAAACTGGGAGCTGAGAGTTTCACACTTCAGTGTCATGGTGGAGGAGAGTAAGGAAGTGAAGAGTAGCCTAATGTTTAGAGCAGTTGATTACTAGCCAGTGTTCAAATCACACTGCCATTCCCAGTGACCTTCCATTGCCTCAAGTACAAATTTAGGGGCTCATTCACTAACCGTCAATATTTTTCTTGAAGGAGAAATACCTTGAGAGTTACAGCCTCTGGTAATTGGCCCTTCTGTTTTGTGATTCATGTAGTATTTTTCCTTGTGGTTAAATACAATGGTGATAAATGTCCTCAAATAATGCTCGATGGTGCTGCCCCGGGACTATTGGGCAACCATTGCTGAAAGGGGTTGACAGCCACGAGTTAGCCTCCCCACCCAAAAGTACTCAAACAAAACCCAGGGGTCTCTATAGATATCCTGTCCTCCCACTACCCCTTAAGGTGGCCCACTGTCAAAATATTAGAAAAATAAATACTTTATATCGAGGCCAGGCCCCTAACCCCCAGCTCTTCTCCTTCATCACAAAAATATGGCCCCAGCCGGCCAAGTCACCCACTCCCAGACCTCCTTTTATTCACAAAAATAACCCTGGAGGTCCAGTGGGGCCCAGAGCACCCTCTATGCTTCAGGCTCTATAGCTGCTATTTTTATTTTTCAAAATGGCACTTCCTGTCCTTTGCCCCATCACATGTAGCTAATGTTAGGTTTGTGATTTTTTTGGCATTGTTTAGGATATTTATGAGCTGATCAGCATGAATTTGCATACTAATCAGCTCATTTAAATATGCATGGTGCAGGGGATGAAATAACACAAATTATTTGCATTATTCCCACATTAGGTCATTTACCAGAATTATTTGCATGGTAATTTGCCTAACGTGGCTTAGTGAATTAACCCTTGATTTGTAATAGGGAAATTACTACAGAACCTGAATGTAATCCACTTTGAAGTGCCTGAGAGGCAGAATATAATTCAAAATAAATTAAATTAAAAGTTATTGGATTATTTGTTTACATTATTTCTACCAGGTAATTTTTATACTATCATTATTTTGCAGTATGCATCATGAATAATTTGATTTTGCTTGTAAGGAAAGCTGTAAGAATTGTAAGCAAACTGTGTTCCAAAACTAACTGTCTAGAAAATAATTGAAAAAAGAAAAGCAATAGTGCAGTGTATGGGTACTTAGGCAGATGGAAGATGTGGATTGGATAAATTGTGAGTGCAGTAATCAGGATCTTAATTCAACTACAGGGCTTCATTTGAAAAATATAGATTTTGCTTTCTTAACTTGTTTCTTTAAAAATAACTTCATCTGCGCATGGTTGATAATATTTTGTAGGACTTCATAAAACTGCATTTAGAGAAATATAATGTGTTGTTATCTTCATTGTAAGTATCAGTGTTCATTCATTGTTCCAACATACAATAATATTAAGGTCAATGAACCCTGTAGTCTCAGAGAAGTAAAATTAATGCGACTTTCTTTACAAACTATTTTGTTTCATTGTTTTTAAAATGGCAGTCATGTAGCAACATTCATCTATGGAGCATTAGGACAAAGTAAATAACATGAGGCTTGTTCAGTAAAGTATTCATTTTATTGTGTGCCTCTGAAAGAATCATCAGGGAATAGGGTCCTAATCAATAAGGAAGCAGCTCAAAAGACTATTCCTCGAAATAATCCCCACCCCTTCCAAAGATCTCTTATATAACAAAGCACAATATAAGTAAGAGCTGAAGGGGAAAATATGTTTTAATTTGCTATGCTTAGTGAAATTGGTATTCACCCTTTTCTAAAATATAATTTCCCATTAGTTTCAGGTTTTTGTTTCTGAAATGAAAAATGTATTTTAAATATGTGCTGGACTGACCTTATGGCGCCACGGAGTTTGGAGGTGATTGGTTTGGGACTGGATGAGAAAATAATCATACACTACAGAGTCAACTCCTGCTTGAAGATAAATAGCACTAAATGTTTAAACTTCAAAGAAGATATGCCTTTTAACCTTTGAAATTTCCATGGGGCCCAAACTTACTCATGTGCAATTGTGTGCTGAGATAGATGGATAGAGGGTTTTAAACTGGAAGAAAAGTTACAATTATAATTAGACTCACTGTAGTGGTTATCATTGCCCTTCCATCATAAGAATAGAAAATGAATATTTAATTTTGTCTTGTTGTTCTGTATAAATTATGATCCTATCACATATTCATTTATGGATGCACACAAACAAGTTACCTTTATGTATACAGTACAAAGGACGGGTAATTTTAAAAGTCATTTCAATGGAGGTGCCAGTACTTTACCCATGGATGGGCTTTTAGAATATGGTCTTCCTTATACACATGGGGGAGGTACCTTTGTCCATGTCTTGCCCTGTCTTGTCCTGTCTTAGTCTGCTCCTGACCCAGCCTGAGTTCCAGTCTTGCCTGCATGCTGTTCTTCAGTTCTAGCCTTACCTGTACTCCATTCTAGTCCAGGCCATTCTTCAGCTGTACCAGACTCCCCAAGGCTTGCTCCAGCCTTGCCCTGCCATCCTGTATCACTCCAGAGGTGGTGTCCCCCATGCTCCACCAGAACTGGCATCACAACATGGCAGGAACCCCAAAAGATTGATAGATATCATGTTGCTTAGCCAGGGATAAGCAGTAGCATTCCCAAGTCCACCTTAGTAATGACTATGGACTTTTCTTCCAGGAACTTGTCCAAACCTTTTTTTTTAATGAAAGCTACTATAATAGCTTTTACCATATCCTCTGGTAATGAAATCCAGAGCTTAATTATGCATTGAGTAAAAAAAAATATATTTATTTTCTCCTAATTGTTTTAAATATATTACCTAATAACTTCATTGCATGTCCCCTAGACTTTGTACTTTTTGAAAAAATAAACAACCAATTTGCATTTATCCATTCCACTCTACTCATTATTATATAGACCTCTATCATATCTCCCTTCAGCCGTCTCTTTTCCAGGCTGAAAAATCCTAACCTCTTTAGCTTTTCCATTGAATATTCATGAGATGCATTGCATGCATTGCCTTCATTGCAAGTAAAAGAATATCAGTACCGTATATTCAATGTAGTTATCCTGAAAACCTGATCAGATCACGGCCTTCAAGGAACAGAGTTGCCTACTCCTGATCTAATCATTTAGGAATTATTTTTCAAATGATTTAGACACCTAACAGGGCCCTTTTTACTATGCATTTTACCCATAGACACTTACAAGTAAATTTTCAAAGAAGTTATGCATGCAAATTTAACATTATCTTAGCCATTTTCAAATTCCATTTACCCACATTAAGTGAACCTAGGGTAAAACCTATTGACATTTCAATGACATTTATTATAGCAATTTTCAAAAATCTTCTTACAGTAGTGAAGCACATTTACCCATGTAAGACCCAGTTTTAAGTGTATAAATGTTTTTGAAAATCAGTCTCTTATGGGGTAATTTTCAAAAGGATTTACAGGCTTAAAACTGGATTTTAAATGTGTAAATGCACTTTAATTATGTAAGTAGGCTTTTGAGAATTATAATATATGGCATTAAATTGTCAAAAGGTTTTACACATGTAAATGCACTTATAGGCATGCAAATGGGCTTTTAAAAATGACTACAATAGCATGTCACATTTACTTGAGTAACTCCTTTGAAAATTATCTTCAAAGAGATCAACTTTAAAAATGGTCCATGGTACACCATTTTCATGAGGCTGGGAATGCAGTGTTTTATGCTAGTGTTTCAGAAATTGTGTGGTGTGATCCACAAAATTTATAAAATACCATATATTACTGCCCTGAAAATATGTCCTTATGTTTCATTTGCATTTCTTCCAGTGAGAGGCAGCTTCAATCTATCTGAAATTATTGGCTTATTTATATCTGGGCTAAGTATATTCCTTGTCTGATTTTTGTAATATTTTGTGCCTTTGAGGGGGGAGGTGTTTAACTTGTGGATATAAGTCATAAAATGTGTATTCAGGCTGAAAAAGCAAACAGAATGATAGGAATTATTAGGAAGGGAATGGTGAATAAAATAGAGGATGTCGTAATGCCTCTGTATTGCTCCATGGTAAAACCGCACCTTGAGTACTGTGTCCAATTCTGGTCACCGCATCTCAAAAAAGATATAGTTGCACTGGAACAAGTACAGAGAAGTGCGACCAAAATGACAAATGGGATGGAATGGCTGCCCTTGAAGAAAAGCTATAGAGGTTAGGGCTGTTCAGTTTGGGGAAGACACAACTGAGGGGGGATATGATAGAGGTCTACAAAATCATGAATGGACTTGAATAAGTCAATATAAATCAGTTATTTACTCTCTCAGATAATAGGAGGACCAGGGGGCACTCCATGAAGTTAGCAAGTAGCTCTTTTAAAACAAATTGTAGAAAATTCTTTTTCACTCAGCGCATAGTTAAGCTCTGGAATTCATTGCCAGAGGATGCGGTTATAGCAGTTAGTGGAACTGGGTTTGCAAAAGGTCTAGATAAGTTCCTAGAGGAAAAATCCATAAATTGCTACTAATTAATAAGCAATAGTAGCTTCAGATTTATTTAATGTTTGGGTACTTGGCAGGTACTTTTGACTTGAATTGGCCACTGTTGGAGACAGAATACTGAGCTTGATGGACACTTGATCTGACCCAGTATGGCATGTTCTTATCTTCTAATGCATATTTTCTCTACCTATTTTATAAAAATCTGCATGCATATTTTATGTGCATTATAACAATTCGAGCCTAATAAAAACATATACTCCAGGAAGGTTGCTGAGATCATCAAGTCAGGGCCTATTGGCTGTCGTTCCCCCCCCCCCCCCCCCCCACTAAAATTGCACATCTGGAGGAAACTTGACAACAAACTTTCTCGATAGCAGGGCTCTTATTCTGGAACTTCCTTCCAAATGAAATCAGATTGACATACAAGCCCACATTCTTTAAAAAGGCTTTAAAGTCATTCTTATGCCAAAAGGCCTACTCTTCATAAGTATGTCACATTTAGAATTTTGAAAGCTAAGATTTTGTTCATACTGTGTTTCATGATGATATTTTTTTTTTACCATCTTATTTTATTGTTGATGTTTTTAATTATTATATGTGCCTTGTACCCCTCCCTGAATGTAGGAAGGATGAGTATAAAATGTTTTAAAATTAAAATAAATAAAATAACCCAGAATTAAATGTGGAGGAAGGTATTTTAAAAAGGATATGCATACTCTGTTCCTGAAAACTTTTACTTGCATGCATACATGCAGTCACCAGTTTGTCGATATTTCCACTAGCTCACCTAGACCTTCACCAGTTCACCTAGATCTTTCAATAATTCACCCTGAACCCTCACCAATTCACCCATAATAGCCTAGTAGATGATAGCAGATACAGACAAAAGGTCCATCCAGTCTGCCCAGCAAGGCGCTTTTTTGTGTTAACCACCGTGAAGTTTATTCCCTAGCCTACTATTGAGGGTAGTAACTGCTGCAAGCAACATCCCACCCAAGGACTTCTGACAAAAGATGAGTGAGATTTCAATTACACAAGTCAATTAGCAGATGTAGAAGTGTAGGTCAAATTCTGAAATGTGTGCACTTATACTGCTATCAAAATATAACCTTGCAAATGCATTTCTGAAACCTGCCTCAAAAAGCCCCTATATCGCCACTTTTTCCCCTGTTAATATTTATACATGACAATGTAAGTATGCAGTAATTTCAAGGTCCATAAAACAGCATATTTGTGCATACGTGCAAAAATCAAAAGGCCTGGTAACGTGCTTAAAGCCCCAGGATGTGTGTTAGTCCCGGGGCTTGCAAAAAGGGGCGGGGAGGGGGTGGGGAGGTGCGGGGTTATCCGGGAGCAGGGCGAGGTCAGAGGCTCCCGGCACAACGGCCATTTGCCACTGTGCTGGGGATCACGCACCAGCGGTTGGCCGGCGCATGCAACTTACTTCAGCCCCAGGGCTGAAGTAAGTTTTACAACAAGAAAAAAAAAAAGAAAAATGTAGCGGGGAAAGTGTGGGGGAGGTAGGGGAAGGGAAGGTGGGGTGAGGGGTAGGGAAGTGGAAGTTCCCTTCAATTTTGGAGTGGCCTGGGAGGGAACGGGGGAAGATAGCGTGGCTTGGCGCGCACATGGTGCACGTATGTGCACCCCCTTGCGTGCACCGACCCCCGATTTTATAACATGCGCGCGCATGTTATAAAATTGAGCGTACATGTGTGCGCACCAGGTAGAACGTGCACATGTATGCCCACGCGTACCTCTTAAAATCTACCCCACATGTTACATACATGTTTATATGCTAATTTTATGCATATGGCATCCATGTAACTATTTGAAAATTACATTGAAATGGGCCAATACAGCAAAAATGCGGGAGAGCACAGCCCACTCTCCTGTGCGCGCGATTCAGTATTTAAATTTATTTTAATTAGGGCCGGCGGTAAAAAGAGGCACTAGGGACACTAGCGCGTCCCTAGCGCCTCTTTTTTAATGGAAGCGGTGGCTGTCAGCTGGTTTGACAGCCGACGCTCAATTTTGCAGGCGTCAGTTCTCGAGCCCACTGACAGCCACGGGTTCGGAAACCGGACACCGGCAAAATTGAGCATCCGGTTTTCAACCCACCAGCTGTGGACCCATTAAAATTTTTTTTTTATTTTTTACTTTTTTAAACTTTTGGGACCTCCGACTTAATATCGCCATGATATTAAGCCAGAGGGTGCACAGAAAAGCAGTTTTTACTGCTTTTCTGTGCACTTTCCCGGTGCCGGCAGAAACTAGCGCCTACCTTTGGGTAGGCGCTAATTTCTAAAAGCAAAATGTGTGGCTTGGCTGCACATTTTGCTTTCTGAATCGCGTGGGAATACCTAATAGGGCCATCAACATGCATTTGCATGTTGTGGGCGCTATTAGGTTCGGGAGGGGTTGGACGCGCATTTTGGACGTGCTATTACCTGTTACTGAATAAGGGGTAAAGGTAGCGCGTCGAAAACGCGTGTCCAAATGCCGGCTAACAGTGCACTCCATCGGCCTGAAAATGAGTGAAAACGTTTGGGATTTAGGCACCTAAACTAGTCATTTTTAAAAACTGATTTAATCTGAGCACCTAAAAAATTGAGCAGCAATAGTGGTGTAATTAGGATATGAGAAACAAGTTAGGCACCCAGCATACATTTTTAATGCTAGGCTATGCTAACTTATAGGGAGATGTATTAAGCCGCGTTAGAGCTCTGACACGTATTATGTCACTTATATCATGACATTGCATGATATAGACATTATTTTGCATCTCCCTACCCAGGTTCCCTCCCCTATTACAATGACCTTCTTTGCATTTGATTTTCATGCATGACTAATGCAAATATATGCATAGAAAATCCTATACAAATATTTTATCATGGCTGACCGAGAAGGTGGTCAGTCATGATAAAATACCTACCCTCTTGGAAAGGTAGTCAATGTGATGTGGGAGGCCTAGGACCCTAATACGGATCTCAAGGATCCCGCCTCACATATAGAAACAGCAGCAAAAAACAACAAAAAAATCACAGAAAAGAGGGGCATTTGAGTGGGGGTTAGGACTGACCCCTGTCTCATCCCACGGCTACCACTTGAGGTGACCCTGACTCCCCCAGATAAAAAAAAGTTAACGTAGTTACACGGCAGCAGCCCTCCACCCACAATCCCCAAAGACCATCAATAAAGTATATAGTCCCAGGCCCCCCACCGCCCTTCCCCTAAGGACCAACAATAAAATCAGGGCCACAGCCCCCAAAAGAGCTAAAAAAAATGAGGGTGCTGAGCCCCGCATCCCCTAACCCTATCCACCCCCTAACCACCTCTCCGCCCACCCAAACCTTATAAAGGATCCTGTGTCGGGGATGGGTGCACCCTAACACCTGGCCCAGTTGCACCATTTTCCAAAATGGCGCTGATGACCTTGTGACCATTCAATTGATGTTGACCAGGCTGGGTGTGAGGGTGCACCCAGCCCTGATGCAAGATCCTTTTTTTAAAGTTCTGGGGGGGTGCAGAAGGGGATGAGTATGGGAAAGGGGATGCAGTGCTCAGGACCCTCATTTTTTTTAAGCTCTCGGGAGGGCCAGAGCCCAAATTTTATTGATGGTCTTTGGGGATAGGGGTTGGGGGACTGGGACTAAATGCTTTATTGTTGATCTATGTGGGGCAGGATCCAGGACCCAATTTTAATTGAAGGACTTGGGAATGGGGAGTTGGAGGGCTGGAGCCACCCCCAGACTTTCTTCAGCGGCCTGGACTCCGCCGCTATTGTCAGGGCCTGCGCAGAGGCCCAGCTTCCTCCTGCACTCTTCAGCATCGCAGCAGCAGGGATGCCGCTGTCCATGGTCCTTCCTGCTTCCTGCTTCCTCCCTAGGCGTGGGGCTGCGCCACTCTACCCTTCTTAAAGGGCCAGTGAGGGAGTGTTCCTGCTGAGTCCTCCCTGGGCGTCTCCTCCTTCAGCCCTACAAAAGAGCTCTTCAGCCAGTCCTTCCTTGCCTTCGCAAGCTGGTCCTTGCCTCCTGGAGCTGGTCTTCTCTTGGACTCCCTGCCTTCTGCTCCTTCATCATGGGATCCCATGTTGTCCTGTATCTGGTCTCCACATTGATGTCTTGATGTTTCCAGTTGTTCCTGATGTCCGATGTCATCAACTCCTGATATTTCCAGTATCCTGACGACCCCATCTTGATGTCTGATGTCCTTTCAGTGTGGTCTGCGACCAGCCCGGCTGGGCTGTGTAGGGCACCTGTGGGACATTGCTCCTGATGTTTCCAGTATCCTGATGGCCCCCTTCTCGATGTCTAATGTCCTTCCAGTATGGTCCACAACCAGCCTGGCTGGGCTGTGTAGGGCACTTGAGAGGATATCTTTTCCATCGGGCAAAGGATCCTCTGCGTCCTCCGTCAGCACCTGGAGGCCTGATGTTTTAGCCTATGCCGATGTCTTGTTGTTGATATTCCAATGTCTTTGCCTTCTGGTGATCACTCCATCCTCAGTCCAACCTCGGGCACCTCTCAGGTGCGTCTTTACGCCAGGTTCCCGAGACCCAGTCCAAGACATATCATTACCTCCAGCACCTGAGTCTTTATTAGTACACTTTGCCATCTTGAACTTTTGTAATTGAGTCGATGCCTGTGTGGGGTCTGCATCGCCATCAATGTGGTCTGCAACCAGCCAGGCTTGACTGTGTAGGATGTGTGGCGTGGCAGCGTTCCTTCAGTTTTAGCCTTCATCCTGTGTCATCATCTGCAACCTTGTCTGAGTTTACGTCTCCATCAGAGTCCTGTGTCTTCGTCTCTTCCTCTAGGGCTGATGTCTTCCTCTGCCCTTGAGCTCTGTTTGGCCTGCCATCCTTGCCATTACCCAGCGGCGGGTCCGAAAGGGCTTGGAGTGGTTGGAGGACCACTCGGAGACCACCATTGTGCTGATGGTCTCACCGGGGCGTGCAGGTCCGGTGGAGGGTCAGGGCCTCCAGATTCCTCCTGTCCACTCAGAAGGGGCTCATCTCACTGCAGGGATACACATCTTGCGCCATACTGGGGAGCATCCCCTAGTGCTCCCTCCCATTGCAGTGTAAAAATTAGGATGCTGATGGGGCCTTAAAGATGGTTTATTCAGGTTGACTTCTTAAGGATAGATACTGATGAGGTTTGTTTTTCAAAATTATTCTAAGAGAACATTAAATTGCTGCTGGGAGGTTCAAAATGGAGTTATCATAGAATTCTGTAAAGGTGATGGCTTATGAGATAAAGATTAGGAATGCTGGAATATATTTTATTTTCTTCAGAGTATGCAGCAGCCAATTTATTGTTTAGGATTTAACTTGTTATGTTGACTGTTTATATGTATATTGTTCAAATAAATAAATAAATGTGCATGTATAGTTACATATTTACAGATTTTTCTATACCGCCTATAGAAGAGATACTGTTCTAAGTGGTGAACAATGGATAGGCAAAATAATACATTATCATATAAAAACAAAAACTAACACAAACAGAGCGTAATTTAAAAAACATTACAATAAATACTTCAAGGGAAGACCAAATAAAAAAGTGCACTTTCATCTTTTTTCTAAAAGATTTATAATTAGAAAGAGTCCTCAGGTCCATAGTTGCTCATTCCATAATGTAGGTCCAGAGACAGCAAAGGTCCTGGAACGAATGTCTAAAGATGATGGGTTTTAATGGTAGGGACAAAAAGTAAGCTCTTATCTGCTAAGTGCAAGGCCCATAATATCTAATGATTTTATTAGTCAATGAAAAAGGATCAACAGAGTATAGAGCAGGGCTTCCCAAACCTGTCCTGGGGACCCCACAGCCAGTCGGGCTTTCAGGATATCCACAATGAATATGCATGAGATACATTTGCATAGCATGGGGTCTCATCATATGCAAAACATGTGATATTGCCCCTCATTTTAATGAATCCCAACCCTTCTAAAAATGTGCATTTGCACCATGCAGTAACACAATTATTGCATGTGTTAACGCCTTATTGCATACATTAATGTCAAAATGCATTTTGATGAATGACCCTGTCAGTTATAAATTAACCGCATATAAGTCAACTTCGTAATTACACAAATTCATATAATAGTCAGGGACAACATCCCAAGCAAGGGAAATGTTCAAAATATTAGTGAATAAGTTAACAAAGACCATTTGCAATGCAGGAAAAATACTAATAGAGGAAGGATCAAGCAAGCAATGAGAAGAATGTAGTGATTTAAGAGATACCTCTATCCAACAACAGTTCATGGTATCTAACTCAAAGGGTACATCCATAGCCATGCAGGACAAGACAAAGAGAAGTCAACAAGGAAGCAGTTTTATCCAAGCAATAGGTGGCATGGTATTCACTGTCAATATCTATATTAGCATTTGAACTACCAGACAGCTGAGAAAGACTGTTGATAGAGAAGAATTCCCTAGGATGATTTAGAGAAAATTGTAAACGATGAATAGAATGACCTCTTACATGAATCAAATGCGGCACAATAAGACACAAGCTGCATTATAAATAGTAATAGTAGTTGCAGATTTATGAGCTCTCCAATGGCTTTCAGCTCATCTTATAATACATTTGAGCTGAATAAGCTCATACGAAAACCACGGAACACGACGTCTAGAATGAAGAGATTTAGTTTCTTGAAAAGGAGCAATATGGTCCAATATAGTAATAGCACTGTTAAACAAGTGTACAGTCTGATTGGTGTTATCAGTTCCTAAATACAAACTGGGTAAAACTATTACCCACTCTGAAGAAAATTTTTCAATATCAATTGACCCACAGAATGTCTGTGTAATTGCTGGTGGTGCAGGTGATTGAGCCTGAGGAACCATGGTCACTGAAAAAGATAGCAAGAAATGATCAGACCATGGCACTGGAACAAGTGTTAGCCATCAGTCTTCCCATTTGAAGCCCAAGCTTCAAGAACCCATACTGGATCTAAAATTTGAAATAAAAAAACAAAGGAAAAGTGAGAAGGAATGCAAACACCAACAAAAAATATGTCACTCCAAAATTCCAATTCACCCAGCTAACAATAATAGGAGGAAAAAAAGGTTTCAGAAGAGAGCAAAAACTATAAAAACACTAATTGCCAAGCTCTCAATTACTGGTCAAAAATGTTATCCTTATGTATGTGTTTCTGAGCATTTATTGAAAAAAACATATGCTGGTAGAAAAACAAACATTTTAAATTGTATCATAACATAAAGAAGTATTGTGGAAAATTCATGCTGACTACTAGCAAAATGGCAGTAATGGAACGAACATGCCAGTATGGCCAGTGTTTTACTAAACAAGCAGCATAAAGGCAAATCTGAAATGCAATCCAATAAAAAGATTACATTCAACAATGACACTAGCAGGCCTGCACATTAAAACATGATAACAGTAGCTGATACTCAGTTAAAAATAGACATAAAAATGTCTTCCATGTGACATAACATCTACCTCTTAGAACAGAGTGGCAGAGGGTAAGAGCAAAGGCAAACATTTATAGATGATGAACAGAAATCAGCTGACCCACACCTGGCCAATCAAGGGAGATGCAAAAAGGATTTAAATCATGAACCAATCAGAAAGCACAATTGCATTCAGCACAGACTGCACTAAATGCCCATCAATAAATGTTAAAAAAGACATAAACTTCCAAAAAATCACGTAATAGTCACACATTCAAAATCACATTTAAAAGCAAGGTTTTAGGCATGTTGGCTTATGGGATGATCCCATGAGCCACTGCACTCACCCCGACACCACTAGTAGGCCCCAATTCTGACAAAGTATATATGCCATTGAGCATGGCACGGCACCATGCCGCCACCGTCTTGGCTCCTCTTAAGGAATGTGTGTACAACCTCTCCTTTTATAGGGCCCATAGTGGGAAGGCAGCTGCTGTGCCTTCTGATGACCTCATTGGCTCCACTCCTTAAGGGCTCCTTCAGAGGAACATCAGACCTCTCAGGAAATGGACTCCTGCATTCGCAGTACGTGTTGCTCCTGCATTCTTGGTTTCTCTGAATTCCTGTTGCTCCTGCATGTTACTGGTTGCTAGAGATGTGAATCGGAACCGGAATTGGTTCTGGTTTCGGATTCGTGGACCATCGGGAAATTATTGCTCCCGCAGTCCAATCGCTGATTTTTTTTTATCGGCTGCGCCAAGCTGTTAACCCAAAAACATAGCCCAACCCTTTAAAATTAGTTCTTTAGTATCCCTCCCACCCTCCGGACCCCTCCAACCCCCCCACCAAATTTTTAAGTACCTGGTGGTCCAGTGGGGGTCCCGGGAGCATTCTCCCGCGCTCGGGCTGTCGGCTGCCACTAATCAAAATGGCGCTGATGGCCCTTTGCCCTTAGCATGTGACAGGGTATCCATGCCATTGGCCGGCCCCTGTCACATGGTAGGAGCAATGGACGGCCGGCGCCATCCAACCTGCAGGGGAGGCAGCTTTGGACCTTGCTTGCCTGCCACCTGGACCTGACCTCATGCTCGACCTGACCATGTTTGCCTGCCTGCTGGACTTGACTTCTTGCTTTTATCTGATCAAGTTGGCCCGCTGCCTGCCCCAATCCTTGACCTGTCTCCATATCTCCAGCTTGCTGCCTGTCCTTACTATGGCATGCCCTTGGACTCTTACTCTCTTTACCATCCTAGGGACTCACCTAAATCCTGCCAGCCGCCAGAACTCAGGAGCTCAACCTGCGGGGGAGGCAGCTGGTATAGGTGAAGCTAAAGACATTTCTACTACAGGGCATGTTCGCCAGCTGCCAGAGTAGGCCTCATAGGTTCACTTATGAGGCTGCATCAACTACACCACAGCACAAAGGGCTCACTCTCATGCCAAATAATACACAGGAGTTCCACTGATTTTAAATGAAAAATCCACTGCTGTAACTGGGCGAATTAGAATTTTGGAGTGAGGTTTTTTTGGCATGTCTAGTTTCTAAACATGCTTCCTGGGAAAGTAGTATGTTTTCTTGTTAGTCAACTCAAGTGCATGGAAATAAAGGTCAAGAATCTAAAAAAAAATCTTCTTGATTGTCTTGTGTCCATTCACCAAAGCTATTTTTCTTTCTACTGACAAGTACATTTCAGCACTCATGAGTTGGTCTCGTTAAGATCCTACCCTGTGTAGAAGCAATCATCAAACATTAGGCAGGCAAAAAGGTATTGCATGGTCTACCTCTCAGCACAGTTGCAGGTCTTGGGCCTATTAGAGTATCCTCAATTTTCATGGTAGATATTGACCTGCTGACTTTGTACATAGGTGATTTAGGGCATTTCAGATGATCTACTATTCCTCTGCTCGCATAGGAAGTTTCTTAATTCCTCTGTTAGCCATGCCAGTCCCAAAAATAAGGTTTCCAAATTTTGCCAGCTGCATCTACTCATGGTCAGCAGGGCCGCCATCAGGAATTTTGAGGCCCCATACAGCCAAAATGTCTGGGCCACAAGCATTCAGTGGATAAAGTATATGCAACAATGTTTATACCTATGTGTAAACTCCACCATAGGTGTAAAAAAATAAAAACAAGTCAACAAACTCAAATCACTTAGATAAATGCACAGTATCTGAGAAATCCAGTGGGTTCTATCCAATAAAGCAGTTCAGTGTGAGTACTGAATTGTGTCCATCTCGACTCATAGTGGAAATAACAGCAAATTCAGGTTTATGAAGCAATCAGTCTTCTTACTTTCTGATTTGCAAAATCTTTAATTAAGTCTTTGTAACTGAGTTGTCTGGCAAGCTCATGCTCAATAGAGAGAATTGCCAGGCCGTTTAGATGTTGTTCACTCATTGTAGAACGCAGATAGTTCTTGATTGATGAAAGTTTGCTAAATGCCCTCTCTCCTTCCGCCACTGCGCTTTGCCGGCGCATACTGTCTGACGCGGCGGTGACGTCACAGCCGCGTCAGACAGTGAACGCTGGCAGGACAGAGCGCGCGGACGAGTCTCTGTCTGCGGTGCTCTGTAAATCAATGCTATGTGTGTCTAAAAGAACGCATAGCATTGATTCTCTCCCTTCTCTGGGGCCCGCACCCAGGGCCGGCTCCAGGTTTCAGTAGGCCCCTGGGCGACAGACTGTCGGAGAGAGCCTCAGTGGGCCTCTTTGCCATGAACTAATACATCCCCCAAGCGCACCTGCCGCCTGGCGGCTGCGGGCCCCCATATGTGGCAGTAGATCCTGGGGCCCCATACTGCAGGCCCAAGAATACTGCCCTGATGGCGGCCCTGATGGTCAGTCACAGGTGTATTGTTAGTTACTTCTGTTGTCATGAAAAAGTTTCTACAGGACTGCTAGTACCTTTTTCCTACAATAGAACTATATAGAAGGAGTCTCGTATCCTCTCTGTTAGACTGGCTACAATTCTTCAGACGTCTGCTAGGACTATTCCAACAAGGATATACAAGCTATTGAGATTAGTTGTTTCAAGGCAACCTGTTTATTGTTTGTTTATTTATTTATTTATTTATTTATTTATTGTATTTACAATTATTTATACCCTGCCTATTAACAGACTTCTGTTATAGCTGGCTTATAAGGATCATATATACAATAAAATCAACATACATAATTAGATTGACATACATTCAGACAAAGCACAAAATCAAATTCTGCAATATCAAAGTTTCATGAAACAAATGAGTCTTTAACTTCTTTCAGAACAATTTATAATCCTGAAGCTGTCACAAGGAAAATGGAAGTTGATTCCATAATGCAGGGGTTATTCTCAAAAAAGCTTGGGAACAAGTTTTTTTCAGCCTCTCTCTTCTCACATTGGGGATAGTTAATAGCTGAGAATTTGTAGAACATAATTTATGAGATGGACAATACTAATTAATCATTGCTTTGAAGTAAGTGGGACCTTCATCCTACAATAAACAATACACTAATGTCATGATCTTAAACTTCATCCTTTGTTTTACTGGTAGCCAGTGAAGAGCCTGAAGCACTTGTGAAATATGTTCTATCAAAGGGCAGCCTGAAACCAATCTGGCAGCTGCATTTAACAATAGCTGCAGAGCTCTTAATTGACATCCAGGCAAGCCAATATACAGAGCGTTACAATGGCATAAGGTTGTTAATACAAAGGATTGAATAGCAGTTCTGAAATAACATTTATCTAAATTGTATTTCAATTTATGTAACTTTCTTGGCCAAAAAAACCCTCTACCTTAACTACCTACCTTATCTGAAGGCAAAAAGAGTAGAAAGTGTCAAATTTAAATCCCAAATTCCTGATATAATCAGGAAGTGGCTGTCAGCGAGTTTGACAGCCGACGCTCAATTTTGCCGGCGTTGGTTCTCAAGCCCGCTGACAGCCACGGGTTCGGAAACCGGACGCCGGCAAAATTGAGCATCCGGTTTTCAACCCGCGAGCCATGGGCCAATTTTACATTTTTTTTAAATTTTTAATTATTTTTTACTTTTGGGACCTCCAACTTAATATCACCATGATATTAAGTCAGAGGGTGTACGGAAATGCAGTTTTTACTGCTTTTCTGTACACTTTCCCGGTGCCAGCAGAAATTAACGCCTACCTTTGGGTAGGCGCTAATTTCTGAAAGTAAAATGTTTGGCTTCGCTGCACATTTTACTTAGTGAATCGCGCAGGAATAACTAATAGGGCCATCAACATGCATTTGCATGTTGCAGGCACTATTAGTTTCGGGGGGGGGGGGGGGGTTGGATGCATGTTTTCGACGTGCTATTACCCCTTACTGAATAAGGGGTAAAGCTAGCGTGTCGAAAACGTGTGCCCAAAAGCAGATTAACCTGTATCGGCCTGACTATTTGATAAACAAGATCACTGTGGCATACCTCATTGCACAGGTACCCACAATGAAAATTACTGTCCCAACCATACCCGCTGGACTCTTCCAATTAAAAATGATGCAAACCATTGGCCAACTGTTCCCACAATCAGTGTTTCCTCCAGCCTTTGCACTACGATGGAATGGGAAACAGAATCAAAGACTGCACATACATCCATCAGCACTTCAATAACTGCATGTCCCTGATCCATTTCATTTAAAATGAAATCAGCAATAGAAATTAACTACTAGGGATGTGAATCGTTTTAGGACGATTAAAATTATCGTCCGATAATTTTAATATCGTCTTAAACCGTTATGGAACACAATACAATACAGATTCTAACGATTTATCGTTATAAATCGTTAGAATCGTGAGCCGGCACACTAAAACCCCCTAAAACCCACCCCCGACCCTTTAAATTAAATCCCCCACCCTCCCGAACCCCCCCCAAATAACTTAAATAACCTGCGGGTCCAGCGGCGGTCCGGAACGGCAGCGGTCCGGAACGGGCTCCTGCTCCTGCATCTTGTCGTCTTCGGCCGGCGCCATTTTCCAAAATGGCGCCGAAAAATGGCGGCGGCCATAGACGAAAAAGATTGGACGGCAGGAGGTCCTTCCGGACCCCCGCTGGACTTTTGGCAAGTCTCGTGGGGGTCAGGAGGCCCCCCACAAGCTGGCCAAAAGTTCTTGGAGGTCCAGCGGGGGTCAGGGAGCGATTTCCCGCCGCGAATCGTTTTCGTACGGAAAATGGCGCCGGCAGGAGATCGACTGCAGGAGGTCGTTCAGCGAGGGTTCCGGCGCCTCGCTGAACGACCTCCTGCAGTCGATCTCCTGCCGGCGCCATTTTCCGTACGGAAAATGGCGCCGGCCATACGCGTATGGCCGGCGCCATTTTCCGTACGAAAACGATTCGCGGCGGGAAATCGCTCCCTGACCCCCGCTGGACCTCCAGGAACTTTTGGCCAGCTTGTGGGGGGCCTCCTGACCCCCACGAGACTTGCCAAAAGTCCAGCGGGGGTCCGGAAGGACCTCCTGCCGTCCAATCTTTTTCGTCTATGGCCGCCGCCATTTTTCGGCGCCATTTTGGAAAATGGCGCCGGCCGAAGACGACAAGATGCAGGAGCAGGAGCCCGTTCCGGACCGCTGCCGTTCCGGAACGCCGCTGGACCCGCAGGTTATTTAAGTTATTTGGGGGGGGGGGGTTCGGGAGGGTGGGGGATTTAATTTAAAGGGTCAGGGGTGGGTTTTAGGGGGTTTTAATGTGCCGGTTTTTCGATTTTTCGATTTTTCGATTTTTTAACGATTTTTCACGATTTTTCACGATATTTTACCCCCCCAAACGGCAACAATACGATTCCCTCCCCCTCCCAGCCGAAATCGATCGTTAAGACGATCGAGGACACGATTCACATCCCTATTAACTACATCTCTGTGTTATGGCCTGCTCTAAATCAACCCTGATGGTCATTCAAAATCTGCTTTTCACTTAGAAAATCCACTAATTAAGATGATACAACTTTTCCCAAAATTTTTGACAAAGAAGGGATAATAGAAATTGGCCTATAGATTGAGGGCTAAGTACAAGGAAATTTGAGCCCTTTAAAATAGGTCACACAATTGTCTTCTTAAATATATCTGGGACTACACCCTCTGAGAAATATAATTTAACTAACAATGTAAGAATCTCTTAATAAAGTGTTCTTTAAACTACATAAAACCCATAAGGGACATTGAATAAGTGGCCTATAGGGAAATTTTAACATTACTAATATTTCCTCTACCTCATTAGAGTTAACTGCTTGAAAACAAACCCATCCATATTCTGAAAATGTCCCAATTAATCACTTCTCAAAAACCTGCCATGGTACTAATTTCTGAATCTTGTCTGTTAGAATATGACACTGTTATTATCAATAATCTATGCCCATCTGATTATATTGCTATACATAAACCCAGACCTAACCATAGAGGAGGGGATCTTCTAGTCATTCTTAAATTCTTCCTCCTCCCTCCTAAAAAAAAATTCCTCCAATTGGACCATATGAAATTGTATTTATTTCCAAGACAGTGGCCAATTTCTGTGTGATCTACTGTCCACTGAAACTGTTAAGTTCAGACATGTCTCCCTTAATAGAAATGTTATCTTCCTTACCAGTTGATCTTGCCCAGACCTTGATAACTGGTGATTTTAACATCCATGTTGATACTGCTCCCCTTACTCTTTCTGCTTCCCATTTTCTTGATGCTGTATCTGGACTGGGTTGGGAGCAATTAGTTGCTCAACCCACTCATACATAAGGACACACTTTAAGTTTGATATTCTATAACCCATCTTTTATTCTCAACTCTTCTATCAAAATGTCCTGCCATCCTGTTCCTTGGTCAGACCACTTCATTTTATCTTTTTCTGGAAGTATGGAAAGTACACCTCTCCAACAGCCACAAAACACTCAGACCTGCTACAAAAGAAAACATGTATGCCCTGAAGTATTCTCTAATGCAAATCTTTCTAATCTTCCTAATTGGGTGGAGCCCATCCTATTTGGGTGGAGCCCATCCGAAGGAATGGGCTCCACCTTAACCAGGGTGGAACCAGACTGCTGGCGTTAACCTTTAAAAAAGAGATAGAGCAGCTTTTAAACTAGAACAAAGGGGAAAGCCAACAGTTGCTCAGCAGCGCATGGTTCGGAGAGAGGTATCTTCAAAGGATACTAATGATGCATTAGAATTAGGGCATCCCGCCAGTGAGGTTCCAATAATTAGAAAAGTAGTCCAAGTGCCTGTAACTAAAAACTACCCTGAGCTAAAAAATTCTAACTTATCCCTATCAATTAAAAAGCAGAATGAAAATACAAACAAAAAACAAACTTTGAAATGTTTGTATGCTAATGCCAGAAGTCTAAGAAGCAAGATGGGAGAATTAGAATGTATAGCGGTGAATGATACCAAAACTCAAAAGCACCAAAGTTTATGGGGAATTTATACTGTACTATCAAATCAAAAATCAATGCCCCATTAATATCTTTCATCCACGTAATCAATGCTCACTATATATGCTCAGAAATGAGTCATACAATGATTTAGATAATTTCACAATGGGCTCTGGAGTCTCTTCTGACTCCTAGTGCCAACATTTATAACAGGAAAATTTTTTTGAAAGGACAGAGGAAGGGTTTCATATATTAGAGTGTAAAAACCCCCATGGGTGAACTCATTCTGTGCATAATCATCAACCAAACCTCCTCCATCCAATATTTTAATCAATTGTCACATACACCATAGGTAAAACTGCATATTTTTATTTTAAATATTTTTTGTGCCAAAATTAATTTAAAAAGCATTCTTATAAATCAATGTCCCGACTTATCTGGTATGATTGAAAAACCCATACAATTTCTTCCAGGCGTGATTAGCGCTCCTCCGCCATTAGTCGCTACTAACTAACAGATCCTGCTTTTAACCTTAGTGTATGGATGGCTCAAGGGCCAATCCCTGACTATTAGGGGGTGTGAGCAGCAGCGGCAGCAAAGAGGAGTGAGGATTCAAATCTCCACTCCTTTTTGCCATTGCCGCTGGCGAGCCATGTGGGGCCGTGAGCGGCAGCGGAAAAGCCGAGTGGGGATTTGAATCTCCAGTTCGCTTTGCCGCCACCACCATCGCTCATGAGCCATGTGGAGCCACAAGTGGCGGCAGCAAAGCAGAGTGGAGATTTGAATCTCCACTCCTCTATGCTGCCACTGCTCGTGAGAGGTAGGAGTCAGGGCTGTGACTGGGGGGGGGGGGGGCTGTGACTGGGGGAGGCATGACCGGGTGGGGTGTTGGCACAACTGGGGGGGGGGGCAATGCAAGGCAGAAGGTGCCTAGGGTGCCTAATCCCCTTGCACTGGCCCTGCAAAGAACCCTGCTCCAGCTTCCAGCCTTCCAGCATTTCTCTAATACCTGCTAAAATATTGGCAGAGGTATGGGAACCATCTGCTAGGTGAGTGTGCAACAATGCACACCTGTATCCTGTTGCTCAGGTCCCTGTGAAACTGCTGCCTGCCCTTACCTCAACCAGGTCCCACTAGTGTGTCATCAGAGAGAGGAAGGAATGTGAGGCATTTGTGGATGTCCATACTCCATATGTTGTTTGTGGAATGCACATGGATCCCATGTGCCTTCACTAGCAGTACCTGCAGACGGAT
Organism: Rhinatrema bivittatum; assembly: GCF_901001135.1. NCBI lineage: Eukaryota > Metazoa > Chordata > Amphibia > Gymnophiona > Rhinatrematidae > Rhinatrema > Rhinatrema bivittatum. The sequence goes on along the minus strand of NC_042617.1, from coordinate 404,255,720 downwards.
ATGGCATTGCATGTACAAACTGGAGATGACCTGTCTATTGAAAGTTGTCTTAGGGGGCACTGTTATAGCGCTAACAGCTGCAGCAAAAGCCTGAGACTCATTTTCTCCATGACCTGCAGGGGCTGATCATCTAAAGCAATCATCTCACCAATAGTCCTAGTCACCACTTTGGATGCTGCCTGCCTCTTTCCCCGTGACAGTGCCACCAAAAACCACCCCATTTCTTCCATTGTGGGCTGTCACTTCTTAGATATAGCTGAGGATTGCTGGTGCTGACCTGCCACCTGACTGGTAGAAGGAGCCAAAGTCTTGGAAGCAGATTCAGGAACACGCATCCCCTTTTCAAATAGTAGTGTCCTCTGTCTTGCAGAAGGGGCCCCTGACTACTGTAACTACCATCCCCATGTGCATATTGAAGGGGATGATGCTTCTTCAGGTGATGCTCCATTACAGAATTTCGTAAGTGGCCCAGTTACTTTCCTCAGCTGATGTGCTTTGCACAATAGTAATAGTTACAATGTGCAAAGCTTTGGTCTTCCCTGATTTGAAAATGTCTCCAGATCAGATTTCTTTTGTAATCTCTTGCCTCTGTATCCTTGGGGGTGGATGATGCTGATGAAACTGAAGTGGTGGTAAAGACAGATGGAGCCTGAAGAACTGGAGCAGAGGATTCACTCATTTTCTCTTCCTGCATTGTCACAGGCCAATGCAATAAAGTACGCCCAGCCTAGCGCACAGATTTATGTGCAGTAGGACACACATTTTGGACTAGCACCCCATGCAATAAGGAGATTAGCACATCTAATATGTGCTCCCAAGCAAACATGTAGCTTATAGCACTCATCACATGTAAATTCCATGTAGATGAGACTATTAGCTATTACCCCCGATACGGAAAATTGCTGGGCATCCAACGCACATTTTTTAACGTGGCAAATTTAACTCCAACCCCCGAGATGGTGTTGTCAATCCGAGAGAGCAATTTAAAAAATGCTGTCCTCTGGTTCCTCCTACTTTGTATTGTTGCCATACTTAAATCTACAATATGTGCTGTAAACAAATCAAGGTATAATCAAGGTATACTCTAATAGCTTGTTGTAAAAATAAAAATTCTGGATGCACAATATACACACTCCAGGACAATTTTGTCCCTTGATATTGTGCGTGTATTTTGTGCATGAATATTGTGCGAAATTGACCTGAAGTGGGATAAAACAGATGCTCGTATTGAACCCCTATTGAGATTGTGGGGACCCGATGCATTTGAGCTCTAGGGACACATAATTCTTCCCTAGCACATCCTTTTCAATGCAGCAGTTCATTTAAATATTGCATTTGGTGCCCAGGAGACATGGCCGTGAGCGCACTAGGAAAACGGGCGCTCAACATTAGTGCTCATTTTAAAGAGTGTCTTATTGCATCGTCCCCTCTGTGTGGCATGTTCTCCCTCACCAACATCAGTTCCTGCCTCTCTCTCCTCTGTCAGTGAAGAGGAAGCTAGCACTTTGAGTACTGTGTACTATTCTGGTCATCACATCTCAAAAAAGACATAGTTGCAGTGGAGAAGGTACAGAAAAGGGTGACCAAAATGATAAAGGGGATAGGACAGCTCCCCTATGAGGAAAGGCTAAAGAGGTTAGAATCTTGGAGAAGAGACTACTGAGGGGGGATATGATAGAAGTCTTTAAAATCATAAGAGGTCTACAATCGGTAAATGTGAATCGGTTATGTGCTCTTTTGGATAATAGAAGGAATAGAGGGCACTCCATGAAGTTAGCAAGTATCACATTTAAAACTATATGGAGAAAATTCTTTTTTACACAACACACAATTAAGCTCTGGAACTTGCTGCTAGAGGATGTGGTTAGTGCAATTAATGTAGTTGGGTTTAAAAAAGGTTTGGATAAGTTCTTGAAGGAGAAGTCCATTAACTGCTATTAATCAAGTTGATTTAGGGAGTAGCCACTGCTATTACTGGCATCAGTAACATGGGATCCACTTAGTGTTTAGGTACTTGCCAGGTACTTGGAGCCTGGATTGGCCACTGTTGGAAACAGGATGCTGGGCTTGATGGAGCCTTGTTCTGACCCAGTATGGCAATTTCTTATGTTCTTATGTTCTTCCATTTCTGCTCAGGAAATCCTTTAAAGGGAGATTCTTCAAGCTCTAATTCAGAGAAAGAGGATGACAAAATTGCTTTCATGGCCTCGCTGCAGTTAAAGGATTGCGCTACTGGTGCTTTAAGTTTCACCACTTGTACTTCTACTTCTATTGGTGCTTGTGGTTATACTCTGCAGCTGCTACTAGTGCCTTCCCTTTCCCTCTCCTCTGATATAACAGGATCTGGCTGAGACACTGATAGAACTGTCATATCCTCACAAAATTTCAATTTTTTTGTAGCTTGACATACCTGCCTCTCCTGCTGACATTTTGGATTTGAAAAAATCGCTCTTTAATTTGGTTGGGGACTCACTGTTGACTTGCTAGCAACAACTTACCAACAACTGCAGGCTTCCCACATTCTTGCCTGACATGATGGAATTGTATCTGCTGGACAAAATATGTTTTAATCTTTATTTCTTAAAATGAAGTGGATGTGTGTATGCCCCTCTGACACTAGTGTGACTACAGTGATCCTTTTGTGTGTAACGAATAACACAGAGAGAGAATACACTTCAGTACAACTATTTAAATATTTTGCTCTACTTTCTAGTGCACTGCATGCACACGTACACACATACACAGAGAAAGCAAAGAATGTTATAATGCTCTAATATGTATGTGAGTAGTAGCACAGTCGTGCACTAGTAAATAATACAGTAACAAAATAAATTAATCCACATAGTGGCTTGCTATACCTGTGGATGCACTGACTCTTGTACATACACAGACCTAGACATAAACGGGCGGATTTTAAAAGCCCTGCTCACGTAAATCTGCCCGGATTTACGCGCCGGCGCGCCTATTTTGCATAGGACCTGCGCGCATCCCGGGGCTCTGCGCGCAGGTCCTGGGGTTTTCTAAAGGGGGCATGTCGGGGGCGGGGCCGAATGACGCAGCGTTTTGGGGGTGGGACACGACATTTTGGGGGCGGCCCCGGGGGCGTGATTTCGGCCCTGGGCATTCCGGGGGCGTGGCCTCGCCCTCCGGAATTGCCCCCGGGTCGGGTCTCGGCGCGCCAGCAGCCCGCTGGCGCGCGTGGATTTACGTCTCCCTCCAGGAGGCATAAATCCATGAATAAAGGTAGGGGGGGGTTTAGATAGGGCTGGGGGGGGTGGGTTAGGTAGAGGAAGGGGGAGGAAGGTGAGGGGAGGGTGAAAGAAAGTTCCCTCCGAGGCCGCCCCGATTTCGGAGCGGCCTCGGAGGGAATGGAGGCAGGCTGTGCGCCGATCCAGGATTTTATAAGATACGCGCGGCTACGCACATATCTTATAAAATCCAGCGTACTTTTGTTGGCGCCTGCTGCGCCAACAAAAGTACGCAAACACACTTTTTAAAAAAATCTACCCCAAAATGTTAAAATAGCCTCTCTATCTTGGGTACTGTGGCACAGCTAGTAGCGCTGGTATTATACTAGTTAACACAGCAACAGATTTAAAATTTAATAAATCACTGTGAACACAGCCACTACCAGTCATGCAGCAAATTGCCTTCTCCCAGGAGGTAAGAAGGGGATGACAAAAAAGACTAACCTTCTAGGTCAGTGGCAGTGACACTGAGATATATATATAAAAAAAAAAAACCCTGTGCAAATTAATAAAGTGTGACCGGAGCTAAAAGGATTAGAAAAGATGGAATGTTTCTAACCTTGAACAAAAGCACTGTTGATGGAAAAAACTGCAGTAAAATTCAGAATTCCCACACAACAGCAAAGCACCATGTATCCTCCACAAGTGAGAGATCCAAATGCAAGCTGTAACAGTCTGGGAATAGTATATGAAGAATAGAAAGAACAGTGATTTGCTGATTTAGAAAAATGCTTCCCTGTGATACATTGACTTACTTTGTTAGTCTGGTGTCCTTGACAAGAGATCCTGGTTCTCCTCTGAACTCACACATGAGTCATAGGCATCAGGCTGATTGCTATGGAAACTCCCACATCACCTGCCCAGCTTCATTCTCTATCTTTCCAATGCAGCCAATGCTTTTCAATGGGAAACATAAGCGAATGAGACTAATGATATATGTTTCATTGATGAGACTTGATCATTCATTTTTGGAGGCAAACTAATCAAATGAATATAGCATATTTGTCACAGATCGGCCATTTGTTTAAAATGAATGCACATTCCTTATCAGCTTCTGAGTACCAGGTTTCAGTTATCATAAATATGTTTGGCTGTAAATCCAGTAATAAAACAGACAAAATATCAACTTTAATACCAATCGAGCAAGCATATACATACAATATAGACATAGGCACTGAAGGGGCATTTTCCATAATGGTCTTTATCTGCACCAGATTGGATTAAGGAGACCCCTTATTAAAAGATATGACATTATGCAAACCTAAACATGGGTAACATCCATATCTACCCACCCCTCCAACCATAGGATTGAAGCTAAAATCCCCTTTTGTTAACATACTTGAAACACAGATAAACCAAAAAAGTATGATACCTATATCAAACAGAGTCCAGGACGGAAGAAGCAACCGAAGGAACAATCAAAGCCAGAGGCCTGCCACTGCAGAGCTTGTCGTCAGGGTGGCCCTTTTTAACAGCTCAGTTGTCATGGGAGTCTGATGTCATCCCAGTGGAGGTAGAGCTGGTAGGCCCTGGGAAACACTGGTAACTGAATGACAGTTATAACAGCGGCAGGTAACAAAGTACACAGTGCAGGTTTCAAAGTGCTAGTACTGGCAAAGGGAATAGACACAGTCTCCACTCACTGTCAACATGGCCCTTTTTAACAGTCCTGTTGTCACAGAAGTCTGTACTAATTTAGCAGGTGTCATACAATATTGGGTCAATTTTTATCCCATGGGCAAAGAATTCCCATACTAGACAAGCACACTCAGTACTGGAGCAATATAAGGCAAACGTGTAGCTGGGGGTGTTCCACATTTTGAGTTTGCAAGCTTATGGATGATGTTGTTCAGGTGCTGGCTTTACTTCTCAGTTTTTCTATGTGGATCTTGAAGGAATATATGATTCATGATCACTCTGAGAAAAAATGGATATTTGCAATTCCAGATGATGTTTGCATCACAATTGTGCAGATGATGTTTGCATCATGTCTTGTTTAGATTTGGTCAAAATTATTTAATGATATAATAATAATGTCAGTTTGGATAGTGAAGCTACCTATTATGCTACTATAAAGAGGAAGCAATCTAGTGGTAAAATCATTGGGCTGAGAACCAGGGAAACCAGCATTCAAATCCTGCTTCTCTCACTCATGCACCTGTGATCTTGGGCAAGTAATTTTATATCCCATTGCCTCAGGTACCCATTTATGATTGCAAGCTCTTTGGAGCAGGGACTTATTGTACATGAATACACATGTAGAAAAGGGTAAAACATATAAAATAAATATTTACCTTCCCAGAGGCTTGAGGGCTTAGGAAAGCCCAGCAGAGATGGCCAGATGGCTGTCTGGGGCTTGGGAGCCCATGTGGAGGTGCTTGGGGGGGGGGGCTTAGAGAACTCCCTGTGAAGAATTATGTGAAGCCCAGATGTAAAAATGGGGCCCAGATGTAAAAATGAAAGTAGCAGGTAACCACACTGGAGCGGGGATTCCCTCCCACATAGTGGCAGGTGGCCGCGAGGAAGTAGAGAGGATAGCAGTTTTGAGGATTCCCCCCGATGCAGAGAGCCACGATGCGGGAGGGGCCTGGCACTCAAGTAATACCCCCTTGATGTGGTGTCAGGCCGTGAACTGAAAAATAAAATGCCGGTCAGCTGTGAGAGAGGCAGTTGGAACTGTGGGAGTCTAGGGAGCATCCAGTATCCTGAGGAGGCCCAGAAGTGCTACAGCAAAGATTTTTTAATTAAAGCAAAGCCTCTCAGTGTGGTTGGGATCAGAAGGCATTGTCAGCCATGGGATTGCCTCTGCTGTGAGTTTAAAAAGGCAGACAGCTTGGGAGCTGTAAGCAAAGCCTCAGTGCTTTAGAAGTAAATGCCAAGGAGTGCTCGCTGATGTCAGTGATGACATCAGTGAGAGGCTATCGCCCAAATGTGTCTGAGGCGAAATTAAAAGTTGTAAAAGTTAAATAAAACGTAAATCAGCAATTTTAAAAATTGTAAAAGGTGGCATTTTTGGTGGGGATCATTAGGAGAGGCTCCCACCTTAGTGTCAGCCCCTGGAAAGCTCCCTGGTGAACCTGGCTCCAATAAATTTAATAAACTTCTCAAAATTAATAAAAGTTTGTTCTTTGAGAGTGTTGTTTTGATTTAGGGGTGCTTGTGACCTGACCACATCCAGGATTTGGGGTCAGAAGTGAGTTATAATCAAGCTATCCCACCCGTTTTCCCAGGGGGAATCCCTGTGATTAAAAATTGATTAAAAATGTCAGAAACTGGGATTTGATGATGGTGGTTGCCAGGTGAGAACATATAAACGTGGTTTTGACCCTTGTTCTGGGGAAGAAATATTTGTCTTAAGTTAAAAATATAATTAGCTCTAAAAGTACTTAAATTAACTAATATGGCTCTAAAATGACATAGGACCTTTGCTACATTTATTTTGAAAGTTTGATGTGATTTTAAACTGTGTAAGTGGAGTTTTTTTTATTGGTTTCATTTTCCCATTCATTTTAATGGGCAATGTTAAAAGTAGTAAAAACAAGATTCTTCCAGCTCTCAGAAAGGAAGAAAAAGAAAACTCTGCCATCCCATAGACAATACCATTGCAATGCCATAGTAACACCAGACCACCTCAGTGCCTATGCAAAGCAGTTGCATGATCAGGACTGTGAAACAACAGCAAACTGAGGCAAAGCACAGAAAGATTTGACAAGTAATTTACCTTAAAGAATATTTTGCATGCACTAAAAATTATTTTACTTGTTGGTTTTCTTAGCCAAGGAGTTTTTAAGTGGTTCCTTGGTAGATATAAAGGTATTTTTGAAGAAGAGAAATATTTCATGAAAAGACCTTAGAGGAGTAAGGATCTATACTGAGGATTTTCAAAAAGCACGTTTAGAAACTGTAGCAGAGCTGTTTTGGAGAATGAAGAGGTAGCTGTGCTAGAGACAGAAGGAAAAAACAGGTTGCAGTTTCCTGTCACAGAAGCCTAGACTGAGTGGAAAAGAACCCTAGGAAATTCTAGTATTGTATGTGACACTATTTTAAAGTGATGTTTCTTGTAGTTCTAATGCTTTCTGAGGTAAGGAATTAGTTAAAATTAAGGTTAATTCTATAGCTGGTCCACAGTAATAATATGATACTACTTTATATATTTATTTTTTGTTTCTGCTTTTATTTGTTAACGTTTATTCCTGTGTCATAGAGAAGTGGTTCCCAACCTGGGGTCCAAAATACCATCACAAGGGGTCTGCCAGAAAGAAAACAAAAATATTCTTGAGGCTGTGCTCAGCTGTCTCTAGCAGTCTAAATCTGCAGGACTTATCCAGGGCAACACAATGCTGCCCTGAGGCTAACCCAGACCTCAAACACAATCCTACCACAAATCTAGCATCAAGCCCAGGATCCTGTATCAAATAAATGCACTCATGATCCATGACAGTTCAACCCCTCCCCACCATGTAATTCTGTATTTTTTTTAAAAAACCCTAGCTGCACCTTTATTATATACAGTATCCATGGAACAAACCTATCAAAGTAAGAAGGTTTATGCATGCCTTTAGTTGAATTCTTCCAGCTGTTTCCATGTTTTTATGTTATCAAGATGACTTTTGATCCACTCCAATAGCAGAAATATTTAATCTTGAGGCAGAGTATATTGTGTCTAAGATCTATCCTCTTTCTATATTGATTCCTTCTTTGTTCTTACTTCTTTTTTGCTTGCACTAATGGGACAAAGACATTCACACTTGTGTGCAAGAGAAAAGAATGCATGTGACTTTTATTCTGTGAGATTAAAGAGGTGATTACTTGGATTCCTTAACTCAGCCTCATGAAGCTATTATTGATATCATCTAAGGTGTTCAAAAACTCAGGGAGAAATAATAATAAAAATGTATTAGTGCAGAGGTGAAAAAGGGATCAGATGAGATTAGTAAATGATTAGAAACAGAAAAACAAGGTTGTTTTCCTGCAAAAAAGGTGCTTTGATTCTAAACACAGAATATCACTATTGTAGTTATGGTGAACTCTGAACACACCGTAACTTATAAACCATAAACAAATGAACATGCTGAATTATCTCTGGAGCCAGAAGCAAAAGTTTAATTGGAGTACTGGTTGATATGCAGGTAACTCCTTATGGAAAAATAGATTCAGAAGAAGATACAGGACTCCATTCAGGCTTCCATTCGAACCCCAATAGTTTTTCAAGTGCAGAGGCCAAACTATTTATTGTAATTAAATGAGACCTGTTACTTTGTGTACAACAAACTGAGGGGGTCATTTATCAAAATGTGATAAGGCGTTTTTGCATGCGATAGGCCCTTACCGCATGCGAAAACGTGTTTAACGCATGCGAATGCACCATATTGTATGGTGCGATGCAAATTCAGAAAATAGGAGGAGTTAGGGGCAGAGAGTGGGCTGGGTTAGCCTGTCTGCGAAGAGCTATCACACAGCTGTAATGCCAGTTTTAACTACACCTCTTTGAATTGCATTAGGTTGTGTGATAGCTGCTGTGACTGTGCAATATGAGAGAGAGAGAGAGGCCATAATATCATGGCCCATAGGTAGGTATTTGTATCCCTATGGTAGGCCCACCTAGTAACTCGAGGTGGGGTTTAGGTAAGAGTGTAGGGGGTTAGGGGCCACTTTGACATTGTACGTGACACCTACGAACTAACTTAGCTCTTCACACAGGTAATTAGTGCAAATTGCTATATTAGCATAAAACACACCCCTTTTGCTATCACATGCGGTACTTACCGCATTTTGATAAATCCAGGCCTGAGTGACAAATTCCTAAAAAATATTGTAGAAACAAACCAACAAGCTAATTACCTCTGAGGTCTCTATGGGTTCTGATTATCCTCTGTATGCTGCAGTTAAGATTAATAATTCCTATTCTGTTATTTGACTTCAGCTCTAATTAATGGATGTTAGTGACTCAGTCCCGTATTCCTAAATGTTAGACTTGAACCCAGGGACCACTTTATATACATGGGTATAGAAAGAACTTACTCTTTTCAAAGAAAAGAATCCATATAAGAATTAAGTATATGTAGGGCAGGAGGAAGATTGCAAGAGTTATGATTGTTCCACATGTAGGTATATAGAATTCCATATTCAGTCACTGTTCAGATAGCAAAGTTAGCCAGATAAACATATCCGGCTAACTTTGGAGGAATATTCAATAATGCAGTTGCACTATCTTAATGTTAGCCAGCTAACTTTATCCAGCTAATTTTTGGACAGCTCTTTGGCCCAATCAGACTTAACCAGTTATGTTATCCAGCAAACTCTGAATGGATAACTTAGGGGATCATTTTCTATGTGGATCGCAGGCGAAAAGGGACTTTTCACGTGCGATAGCTAAATCGGGACGGGTTCTGGGCGGCGTCCACACTGGAAGGGGAGGAGTTGGGGCGGCACTGGGGCGGATGCTGCGAAGACACCGCTGATGGTGAAAAGGTAAGGACCCTTTTCGCCGCCGTTTCGCACCCAATAGCACCACCTTTTACAATGGCGCTATTGGGTGCGAAAGCCAGCAGTGATCACACCGTGGAGATGTGATCGCTGCCGTCTTTCGCCACCCCACCCCCTGTTATCTCCTGATTTTCTAAGGTCTGTGACCTTAGAAAATCTAGGCCTTAGCCGACTAACTCAATTCCTCCCAGTTATACCCTTGAAATGCCCCTAATTTATCCAGCTAAACTCTAGCTGGCTAATTTATTAACCAGCTAGAATTTAGCTGGAAAAGTGCCCAATTCTTCACTTAGCTGAATGACTTCTGAGTTATCTGGCTAAATGCTTTTGAATATGGACCTCTTAGAATATGATGGCAGGTAAAGACCATAAGGCCTATCTTATCTACCCAATTTCATTCCTGGTGCATTATCATAGACCCCATATTATCTCTGGTATTCCCTTCACTTCTTCATAACTATGAATTTTCAGTGCTTATTCTAGGCTTTCTTAAATTTTTTTATTTTGTCTCCACTAACTCTACTAGGAGGACATTGCATGCTACCCACATCCATCAAAATACTATTGTATAAATGTATAACTTCTCATGCACTATTAAAAAAATTAAAATTACTATTGAAATTATTTTAGAATGGCACTAATAATATAAACAATGTGCTAATAACTCCTTTGATTAAGTAGCAGTTCTGAGATGAAAAAATATGAAATTTGATAGACTTGGAAGAGTTTGTAAAACATCAGTTTATAAAGTAACATTTTAGTCCTACTGTAGTTTTTCAAGTTTCATAAAATGTGGGAATTTCAGATCTGTTTATTAACTGGTGCTGTGTTAAGACTCATACCTCTAGTGGTAGCCGATAAAATGATCATCAGATGAATAATTTAGCAGTACTTTTATAACTTTTTGGAAAACTGATAATAAACTAGTGCATATTACAAACTGTTTCATTTACAATGAATTCCAAACTATTCACAAATATAGTTTTGTTCCGTGTATCCACAGGAGCTCCAATTTGTTAAGTGACCTGATTAAATCATACTGCATGTTACAGTCAATCATTCTTGATGGACAAAGTAAAGTTGGCTTTTGTCAGGTGCTGTGTGAGTGTTTTTTATTATTACTTAACATATCCCTATCGGTTGAATGATGGCATTTCTAGCCATCAGTTTAACAAAGTGACAGTCCCATAAGGATCTATACTTGGAATGATGCTGCTTGTTTGCTTAAAAATGATTTACCATTTTGATTATGATATTCCAGCATCAGAATATATGTTGACAATATGGTCATTCATCATTTTGACAGGACTCTGGGGTCATTACCAAATTTTCTTTAAAATTATTTTAAAAGTGAACTGTGAACACTATCACACAGATTCTGAAAGGCTTTGAAAAGAAGGTAATGAACTGCAGCTTGGGCTGTTGACTATCTGGTAAATAAATCAACAGAGCAAGTAGCAAATTTAAGGACTAGATATTTGCTTTAATTAGCAGCATTCTGTACTTTGATCAGTGCTAGCAGATTGATGATAGATTCTATGCAAAAAGATTGCTTGTGTCCATACAGCAAAATATTTGCAGTCCAAAATAAAGCAAATATTTGGAAATAAAGCCTCTGCCAACTATTAACTAACACTTAATGATGCAGTTGCTATCAGAAACCAAACACATTTGCTAGTACAGTAGACTGTAAAAATTATTGGATATAAACTTAATTAGTGGTCTGCAAATTTATTGGGTAAGTCATCAAACCACGTCACGTGCTCTAATGCGTGTTATATTGCGTATATTGTGTGATTTGCACAATATTTTACATTTCCCCACCCAGATACCCTCTCCTATGGCAATGCCCTTCTTTGCAAGTGATTTTCATGCATGGATAATTCAAATTCATACAAATAAGGTCATTGCTAGTCAATTCTATGTAAAAATTTTATCGTGGCCGACTGAGCATGCGGTCAGCCATGATAAAATAACAACACCTCATTGAAAAGCATTAGATGTAAGGCTCTTGCTGTATATTTAAAGAGGCAGAAAAAATGGCTGCAAATGGGGAGGTTGAGCAGGGGTCTGTGCTGACCCTCATCTCAAATCGAGGCTGCTGGTTGAGGCGGCCTCGACACCCCCAAAATGTTGAAAACTTTGAAAAAAGAATCTTGTGGCAATGGCCCTGTCCCCCCTTCCCAATCCCCAAACACAACACTAAAATGAGGCCCTGGCCCCTGATACCAACACCTCCACACCCCCAAAGTCCCATCATACCATCCCCCACCCCCTGACATCACAACAATCCATTCCCACACCCCTGGCCTCCCTGAAGTCCCAATATAATTAAGCTTTTTAAAACAGCCTTTGATATTAAATTATCATGCATCTTGGAAATCTGAGAGTCATTTGAACCATTGTTTTTGTAATGATGTAACATTGCATGTTTTTACATACTTTGTCTGTTTTAGCATGTGAACCATCCTGATTTTTTCTGGAAGGATGGTATATAAATACCTGTAAATAAATAAATAAACTAAATAAAGTCCACCTTAATAATGGTTTATAGATTTTTCTTCCTGGAACTTGTACAATCCTTTTTTAAATCCAGGTACAATTATAGCTTTTACCACTTTCCCTGGCAACAAATTCCAAAGTTTAATTATGCATTGAGTAAAGAAGTATTTTCTCATTTTTGTCTTAAATGTATCACCTACTAACTTCATTGCATGTCCCTTAGTCTTTGTACTTTTTCAAAATGTAAACAACCGATTCATATTTACCCATTCCAATCCATTCATTATTGTTATGGAAATGGAGCCTGTGAGCCCTTAGTGCTTTGACTTAGTTGACACAACCACGTAGTTGAAAATACAAGGCCTATGCCAACAGCTGGCGAACGCGCCTTGGAGAGGGACAGGCTGGAGCTTCACCTATACCAGGCGCTTCCTCCACAGGTTGAACCCTTGATTTTTGGTGGCCCACCGGACTTAGATGAGTCCCTAGGGCAGTTGAGCAAGCGGAAGTCTCAGAACAGAGTGAGGTCAGGGCAGGCATCAGGCAGGGGATATCTTCATCCTCTTCTCAGCCGGGGGCAAGAAGATGATGAAGCAAGCATGGTCAGGTCCGGGGCAAAGGTCAGGTCCAGGCGGCAGGCAAGCATAGTCAGATCCAAGTCCGAAGCAAGAGATCAGAGCTAGGAGGTCATGCTGAGAAGAGGATGAAGATAGACGATTAAGGCTGGATGAGGCAAGGTAAAGCTGGAAAAAGGAATGCAGAGCAACATGTACTGCAAGAGCAGGAGACCCACTGGGAAGGCAGACTGCTGGAGTCATGGCTGAGTTTAAATATCCAGCAGTATGACATCATCCTCTGGCGCCAACTTGGGGTTTTCCCCACTTTGGGGCCTTTCAGGTGTGCATGCACTTAATGCCAGCACAACAAAAAGAGGGGAACAGTGTCATGGAGGCATCCCTGACACTTTGGTGCTCCTGCAAGGTGTCAGGAGCCTTGATGGTGAGTGTGACCGGCCATGGGTCTACCCCACGACTGGTCAAATATTACAATTATTTTATACACCTCTATCATATCTCCCTTTAGTCATCTCTTCTCCAAGCTGCTCTAACCTCTTTAGCCTTTCTTCATAGGATAATCATTCCATCCCCTTTTAATTTAGTTGCCCTTCTCTGTACCTTTTCTAATTCTGCTATACCCTTCTTTGAGGTGCAGTAACAGAATGGCACACAGTATTCAAGGTGTTGTTGCACTATGGAGCAATACAGAGAGAATATGATATTCTCTGTTTTATTCTCCATTCCTTTCCTAATAATTCCTAGCATTCTATGTGCTTTCATGGCTGTTTCTGCACACTGAGCATAGGATTTCAACAAGGTGGTGCCTGACAATGTGCAACCTTGCATAATTTAGCTATAATTTGGAGAAGAAGATTTTTTTAATTTTTATTGGATATAGGCTGAAAATTCATGATCCTCTAGATTTGAAATTGGGCAGTATGTCTTGACAGTACTTTCCTCCTTCCCACTTTGACTACCAGGAAAGGAAGAGAAATAGAATTTTCAGTGATCTAGTGAAGTGCATCCCATTGGTTATATAAAATAAATGTTCCTCTGTATGCGTCTGCTCCCTTCCATGGAAGTCAGAATAGCTGCAGTTGCAGAACAGTGACATGGGCAGACAGTGAGTCCTGTTTCCTGCAACTCTTTTTTTCCTACCAAAAGCTTGAAGTTTCAAAATGAAGAAAAAGAGCAGGTGCTATAGGATCTGCTCTTGGATGCTTGAACCTATTCTTCTGTCCCCTGTGCTCAAATCCTCTTTATTTTTTTATATTTCTAATGCTCCTCTCAGGGGTTTGCTATTATCCCTGGATGTCTTACTTTGTCAGGTGCTGAGTTTGTGCTTTCTTTTGCTGATGAAGCATCCTTGGGGCTGTGCAGGACTGGAGTGTCTGATGGCATGGAGGCCTATCTGCGACACCATGTTCTTGGGTGTCCGCTGAGGTTGTGAGCCTCGGCAGTGACTATGTTGAGTCGGAGCTGGAGGCAGGCAGTTCTGGTGTGAGGAAGCAACTTCTGTGCATTGATGCACTTTGTAGCTCTGTTTCTTTTTCAGGTGTTTGATGTGTTCATGTAATTGGATCATTTGGAATATGCAGTAAGTAGACCCTCTGGGCCATGGGACAATTGCATCTAATAAGAGTCTTCCGAGTGCATAGTGGTGTATCCTTTGGATTCTTTGACTTAAAGTGGCAATATCTTTAAGGGGCTCTGTCTGATTAGAGACTCCTATCCTAATTTTTCATTAATGTGAAAGCCCTTCTTTTAGTCAGTTGGGAATATATTCTTATCTTGTTTCCTTTGCTGCATTTCCTTTGGGTTTATTTGTACTACCTGTTGATTTCCTTGTACCTTTTATTTTAAGTTTGATATGTACATAAGGTTTCATAGAATTACTTTGGTGGAGGGTGGGAAGGGTATGATTTCCTGATTTATTTGTTTTTATGATGTTCATTTATTCAATTATAAAAAAAAGGATGCTGTACTTATATTGTATTTTTCATCATATTCATGATTAATGTAATATTTATTGTTATTCTGTTGGTTTTGTTTTTGGTTCGTTTAATTAAATGTTAAAAAGGTAAAAAAAAAAAAAAAAGTAAGCACAAGGGGACAGAGCAGCTAAGAGACCAGGAGGAAAGCACAATCACTGTGTGCCCAATCTGCCAGCCTACCTGAACTCACTGCTACCACTCTGACTTTTATGACATAAATTGAGAAAAGGAACCTCGGAATTTCACAAAGTAGGGGTAGAGAAAGTTGGGAGAGGAGAGCAAAGCAGAATGAGGAAACTAGGAGCAGGGAAATAGAAATGTGCAAAGGTGATAAGAACCTGAAAAGGGAAGAGGAAAGGAAGCTCACAAGTACCTGGCACATCCCATAAAGTCAATCTATTTTCTGTCACTCCTGGGGATAGCAATAGCTTTCTTTAGTCTATCTAGCTAATAATATGTTTTGGACTTTTCCTGCATGAACTTGTCCAAACCTCTTTTAAATCCTGCTATGTTAGTTGCCTTGAACATGTCCTCTGGCAACAGGTCCCAGAGCTTAATTGCATGCAACATGAAAAAGTACTTTCATTGATTTGCTTTAAATCAACTGAAGGTTAATTTCATGGAGCATCTCTTGTTTTAATGTTTTGTGAAAGGGAAAAAAAAATGTCCTTTATTTACACATTCCAACCCACTCATGATTTTATAACTTCTGTGATGTCACCTTGCAGCCACCTCCTTTCTAAGCTGAAGAGCTCTAGCTGCTTAATCTCTCATCCTAAGACATCCATTCCATCTCCTTTATCATTTTGTTACCCTCCTCTTTAACCTTTCTAGTTCCACTATGTCTTGTTTGAGATGGGGGTAACCAGAATGGCATACAGTACTCAAGGTGTGATTGCAATATGCTATTTTCCATTTTATTCTCCATTCCTTTCTGGAATATTCGTAACATTCTATTTGGTATTTTTACCTCTGTATTGAGCCTTGAATATTGTGTGCTGGCTTCCCCATCTCAAAAAAGACATAGTAAAACTAGAAAAAGTGCAGAGAGGATGGAAGATTTTAGAAGAGGAGTTGAGAAAGATGAGAGGAACCCTGGATTGCAATATGGAGCGGGAAAAGGAATGAGGAAGGTGGAGAAAGCTGATTGATATATAGAAGAAAGAAAAAGGTGGAAACAGAAAAGTGACAAATGTGGAGAAAGAAGGAAGGTAAGAAATGAAAGATAGTAATGGAATGAGTGGAAAGTGGAGGGAAAGTTTAGGAAGAAAAATGGTTAGAAAGGTGAAAGGTGAAAGGAACATAGAAAAAGGAGGGAGGGAAATGGATAGATGATAGAAGGGAAGAAAAAAGAAAAGATATGAGATGGGGATTAGGAGAGAGGAGAAGGCTGAAGTGATTAATCTAGAGGTTTGTCAGTAAGAGGGTTTTAGATTTTATGATATGAGTTTGTGGTTCAATAATTAATTTAAAAGGAGAGGAAAATTAAACAGTAAATCTATATTTTTCTCAATTTCAATTGATCCTAATATGCGATTGTTTTGTCCCACATCAAAGTTTTATATTGTGACTATATAAACACTTTGAGGAACACTGGCCATGCTTATGATGAAAATATGAAATTGAGCAACTGCTGGTTTCTTTAAAATCTCATTGTATATCACCTCAATAGTCATAGGCTAAAAGAATGAAAACAGATCATTCCTAATAAAACTTTTAAGTAATTTACATTAGAAAGTTTCCAGATGCATAAGATTGCACAAAAATATTGAATATTTTGGGATAAAATCACAGTACATGTTTATGAATAATAATAGTACTTTCTTTTAATCATTAACTGTAAGGGAAGTGAACCCTTGTGCTGTGGTGTGGTTGGTACAGCCTAGTGAGCAAATCCCCTAGGCCCAGACTGACAGCTGGCGAACATGCCCTGGGACAGGATTGAGCAGAAGCTTCACCTTTATCAACCTCTTTCTCTGCAGGTTGAGCCCTTAGGTTCTGGGGGCCGGCAGGACTTAAGTGATAGTCTCACAGGGCAAGGAAAAAGAAAAAGTCCTGGTCCAAGCTGAGGTCTAGAAAGATGGCAATCAGAGGAACACCAGGGGTAGGCTAAGGGTCAGGCAGCAAGCAAAACATAGTCCAGGTGCAGGCAGTAGTCAGTGGCAGGCAAGAGTGGTCCTGGTCAGGCTGTGGTAAGTGGCAGGCAGAAGACTTGTCCAGATCCAGGAAAAGGTCATTTCTGGAAATTCAGTCCAAGGCAAGGGTAGGAGCAAGGTGGTGGAGCTGATGAGGCAAGGAGAAGACAGGTTGGACGAGGCAAGGACAAGGCAGAGTGGACAAGGCAAAGATGAGGACCATACAGCAACACACTCTGCAAAGCAGAGGAACTGTTGCTGAGGTGCTGAGGAATGGGACTGATGTGCTTAAGAAGCAGCCTCCCATGACATCATCAAGCAGTGCCTCCAAAGCCATTCCCACCTCAGAGTCTTCAATAAGATGCAGAAGTATGCACCCGAGCTTATGGGTGCACATGTAGACAGCAGTATCCTCATCAGAAGGGAGGTGCAGGGAGCATCAGGTGGGTCAGTGGCTGACTGTGGTGAGTGTAGCCAGTCATGGGGTTGTCCCACGTCCAGCCAAATGTTACATTAACATAAAGATAGATTTTAGACCAGATCAAAAAAATCCTGTGTGGCAAGATGAAAATGTGTAATCAATTAAGAGAATATTCAGTGGGTCAATGGGGAAAAAATTACCTAGGAAACTTTGCTCATATGTACATTTGTTTTGAATGAATGCAGAAAGCATAATAAACTATGCTATTATTGATTCATACAAATGAAATAAAATGAAAAGAGGCCTCAGACAAATATACATAAAAATGTCATGTGAATTTGTATCATTCCATAAAATAAAAGCAAAAAATGAGCTTCCAGTGGAAACAGGCCTCAGCCTAGTCCCATCATCAAGGTCAGGCCCTAGTCTTCGAGGTCAGGCCCTGGACCTAGGTCTAGGCCTGACACTGAGGTGCGAACCAAGGATGGGTCCAAGTGACTGAGGCCCATCCCAAGGCCTAAGCCTAGGTTGAAAGCCAGGGCCAGACCAACGCTGAATCCCAGTCATTGAAGCCCAAGGCCTTGGTCCAGGTCTGATGCTGGGGGCTAGCTGAGGCCTGGTCCCAGTCATCAAGGCCAAGGCTTGGGCCAAAGCCTGGGCCTGACACTGTGGCCTGGAAAAGTACAGTTCTTGGTCGCTGATATCTGAGCCTAGAGCCTGAGCTAGTCCCAAGCCCAATGCTGGGACCCTATTACCAAGGCCTAGGCCTAGAAACTATTCCAGAACCTGTGCCTAGGATTGGCCCAATCCAGAGGCTTAGACCCAAAGGCTCTGGACTAGAATTTCCAACTTCTTCTTTCCTTGATTTGGTGACTTAAAATGACATTCCTTTCCTGGAACATGTGGTGCATTTACATTGCTAGGGCACTTTCTTTAGGGCAGAGGCTACCATTTTGTTGTTACAATGGTAAGTCCTTAGAGTGGAGGTCATTGGCAACGGATGAAAGAAAGTAGAGGTCAGAAGGCCTGTTTCTAAGCCTAGGCCTGGGTCTCAGTGACAGGGACCTAGTCTTAAACCAGGTCCTGGCATAGGACCTAGGCCTAGGCCCAGGTCTGGGCCTCATTGGCAGGGATCCACCCTTGATAGCCCAAGCCAGCAAAGAGTGTCTGCTGGAACCCTTTTATGTTTGATATATGATTCTTTGATTAAAGCTCTTTATGGACTGTGCCTGTTTATGCCCTGATCAGACACTGACATAAATGTACCCAGGGAAATTTACTTGGGTATTTTTAGGACAGCTATTTTTCTGACTAGATTTACCCAACTACATTTTGCTCTTCCCCTGGAATGCCCAGTAGGGATGTGAATCGTGTCCTCGATCGTCTTAACGATCGATTTCGGCTGGGAGGGGGAGGGAATCGTATTGTTGCCGTTTGGGGGGGTAAAATATCGTGAAAAATCGTTAAAAATCGTTAAAAATCGAAAAAATCGAAAAAACCGGCACATTAAAACCCCCTAAAACCCACCCCCGACCCTTTAAATTAAATCCCCCACCCTCCCGAACCCCCCCCCCAAATAACTTAAATAACCTGCGGGTCCAGCGGCGGTCCGGAACGGCAGCGGTCCGGAACGGGCTCCTGCTCCTGAATCTTGTCATCTTCAGCCGGCGCCATTTTCCAAAATGGCGCTGAAAAATGGCGGCGGCCATAGACGAAAAAGATTGGACGGCAGGAGGTCCTTCCGGACCCCCGCTGGACTTTTGGCAAGTCTCATGGGGGTCAGGAGGCCCCCCACAAGCTGGCCAAAAGTTCCTGGAGGTCCAGCGGGGGTCAGGGAGCGATTTCCCGCCGCGAATCGTTTTCGTACGGAAAATGGCGCCGGCAGGAGATCGACTGCAGGAGGTCGTTCAGCGAGGCACCGGAACCCTCGCTGAACGACCTCCTACAGTCGATCTCCTGCCGGCGCCATTTTCCGTACGAAAACGATTCGCGGCGGGAAATCGCTCCCTGACCCCCGCTGGACCTCCAGGAACTTTTGGCCAGCTTGTGGGGGGCCTCCTGACCCCCACGAGACTTGCCAAAAGTCCAGCGGGGGTCCGGAAGGACCTCCTGCCGTCCAATCTTTTTCATCTATGGCCGCCGCCATTTTTCGGCGCCATTTTGGAAATGGCGCCGGCTGAAGACGACAAGATTCAGGAGCAGGAGCCCGTTCCGGACCGCTGCCGTTCCGGACCGCCGCTGGACCCGCAGGTTATTTAAGTTATTGGGGGGGGGGTTCGGGAGGGGGGGGGATTTAATTTAAAGGGTCGGGGGGGGGTTTTAGGGGGTTTTAGTGTGCCGGCTCACGATTCTAACGATTTATAACGATAAATCGTTAGAATCTGTATTGTATTGTGTTCCATAACGGTTTAAGATGATATTAAAATTATCGGACGATAATTTTAATCGTCCTAAAACGATTCACATCCCTAATGCCCAGCTCCCCGTTTTACCCAGATACATTTTGTGCAGGTAATGAGTTAACTACATGAAACCTTGCTGGTGAGTGGGGGAGAATTTTGTAATCTCAGCTTTTGTCCAGGTACCTCCAAAAGTTACTCAGATAAAGGCTTTGAATATCAGCTTCTAAAGTTATTGCTCTCTTATTGGCATATTGCAAATGAATAACATTATTAAGTCAAAGTATGTTTATTAGACTTTATAAATATCATTTTTCTACTTCTTTATTTCAGGCATTGCATTATTTTTTTCCATCATTCGATGAAAACTGCTCTTTAGAATTACCCTTTTTAACATCTGTTTTGGAGATCAATCTCTTTTCACAGAAGGAGCAAAGCAGAGTTATTACTATCTGTCTTGCAGTGAAGGCTTCAGCTTTAAGAGGCATTATCTTTTACAGCAAGCATCACTGACACTTCCAGCAGGGTATGGACTGGTATCTCTTACAGCTACTATTATCTGTGATGTAGCTCCAGCAAGCATGACCTAGTCAATCATGAAATTGCCTATTAAAATGCAGTCCCAGCCCTCGTGTTCTTCTAATAGGTGATGCATCACCAACATGGAAGTACAAGTCCAAGTTACACTGAAATTCTCCCTAAATTATGACAAATTCAATGGAGCATAACTTAGATGTAAAAACGAAAACAGAGAAAGAGTACTGCAAATAAATGACTAGTAACATTGTTTTAAAAATGTAAACCATCACAGTAATTTAGATCAACATATATTGCTTTAAAACATGAATCCAATATTTCAAACATGGAAAGATATGTCAGATTTATAATTTCAATGGC
This sequence comes from Rhinatrema bivittatum, assembly GCF_901001135.1. NCBI lineage: Eukaryota > Metazoa > Chordata > Amphibia > Gymnophiona > Rhinatrematidae > Rhinatrema > Rhinatrema bivittatum. The sequence goes on along the minus strand of NC_042617.1, from coordinate 404,235,081 downwards.
TGAATTAGCAATTAAAATCAGATTTTGTTTTTTTAAGTATTACAGTAATACAGAATGAAGCAACCATAAAAAAGTAATAATCTTAATCAAACATATTTCGTAGTAAAGGGTTGTTTTCATTTTCATACACATCGTGTTTAAATGTGCTGAGATACATCAGATACATGCTATGTAGATTTCAGTTTCCTAGAATAGTTATACTGTTGAGCAGCACTACAGCAAATGCTGTTAAAATGTTTAGAATATGTCACATCTGTTTCTTTTTTTTTTTTTTTTAATTTCCTCTTTGGAGAAATATGTTAATGCTTATGTTCCTCTTGCAAGCCTAGAAATTGCTTTCAGAAACATTTTCACTGCTTCACCATACAAAGCATATTAAGGATATGTTTACTGATTATGGAAGTTGCTTGCATGTTATATATATTGAACATATCACAGAAAGTATAAGGTGAAGGAGATATACGAAAATTTTTCCCACACTTGTTTATATTTCTGGGTATCTACAGTATTGTAAATGTGTAGACCCTGACTTATTTGGTTGTTTCTGACTAATAGTGCAGCATTCCATGACACATATGAAAGGTCACTTCTTCAGAGAAGCCTTTGGAGAAGCTTTTGGTGAGACTGCTAGTAATTGAGTTTTAGTGCAGAGAGTTTTCCTGTCAGATCTAATAATGCTTTACATTTGAATGTTTATTATGATTTAAGAAAAGATTTTTAGTGTTATGCATTTTAATTGTTTTTTATGTTGTAGCCTGTTTAGCACGACTAGTGAGTTATAAGCAGGTTCTAAATGTTTTTTAAATAAATACATCAAATGTAAGAACAGGAACCTACACTAGAATTACTTTTTTCTTGAAAAATATAGATGGAGTAAATGAAAAATTAAAGAGTTTAGTTGTTAGAAGGGAAATATTGTTTTTAAAAAAATCTTATTTTACTAAAAATAGTTCTCTCTTTTTAATCTGTTTTGTGTATATATCTATCTATCTATATCTATGTATCTATCTCTATATATTTATATACCTATAGATAGATTAGATAGATAGATATTGTATTCCATTCTATAAACTATAGTTTTCTTATTTTGGCCAACCATGAAATTGAAAGCTGATAATTTTCCAGGAACCTTTTAGGAAGCACTGCATAAAAAGGTAATTTAGGAAAGATAGTTTTCTAAGTATAACCCTTTGTTGGGGGGTTGCTGTTTCCCCCTAGGGCCATAAAAGTGTTTTTTCTTCAGGGCTACTCTCTCCATCCTTCCTCCTTCTCTCTACAGCTGCCAGGGAGTGAGCTCTTTCTGTGGGGGGAAAGGAAATCCTTTGTGACCCAGGTGATGGAGAATTTCTCCTGATGTGTCTGTATCTCACAGTAGATGCATTCTATTCAGGCACAAACAGGAGGGACTCAGACTGGATGTGCAAATAAAATGTACTAATTATTTCCAAAATGTCAATCACTGTCCCACAAACTTTCCACAAATGAAACTGTACATTCGAACTATTTACATGGTCTCTCTGCTGGAGTGCTTGGGTCCACCTCTCTAGCTCCTGGGAAGGAGCTTGCCACTGTCGCTTCATCTGAGCAAACAGCCCAGTAATTTGGGGAATCCTAGAGGGGAATCCTATGCCACAAAAAGATCTTATCTGATTCCAGAGTTCTGTTTTTTGCCCATAGCCTATGTCCTGATCCCTTTGGAGTGAAAATCCGCTTGGGCGCCTCCAGATCTTGATGTTACAATCCTGTTCTTGCCTTCCTCTCTGTGTCACCTTTCTGGGAGAGAAGCCTAATGATCCAGTCTTGAGAAAAGCTATCTGTCTCCTTCTTCCAAGTTATGAAGAGGGGTGGTAAGGAAAACATCCAAACTAAATAAGGGAAAATCCAAATGTCTCTAGGTTCAAAATATCTCATGCTGTTACTAGTCTTGCTTTCTCTAGGGAATAAAGGGTTCGCTCACAGTTATTCAACCTCTTCTGTCTGGATTGAGGGGGGGTTGCCCCCTCTCCAAAGTATATAGAGGTTCCCCAGAACAATAAAAACGTATCCAAAAGCTGACCAAAATCTACAAAAATCTCTCTCTCTCTCTTCAAAAAGGAGGCAGACTCTGTCAGACAGGGTGCATATCAATGAGGAATATCCTCTGAAAACAAGAAAACACCAAGTTGGGTTAGTCGGCCTAACTCAGCGGGAGAAAAGGAAAAAATAGCACTTAATCTTCAAGAGCCAACTCAAAATAACTACACTTTATCTTCATATAACTCTATTTTATGCCTTTGGTATAGCCTATTACAGTCAGCTCTTTGGAGACACTGAATAGAGAATGGAAAATCCCATTAACCTTTACTAGTCCTGATTGCTAGGTTTCTAGGGCCATCTAGTGGCTAACTGAAAGGTCAGCCAGATAAGAACTGATTTGCTGGAAAAAGGATTGACTTACAGCATTGTGGAAAAGAGAAATTGTGAAGTAAATTGATATTCTTTTTGTTTCAGTGTATATTTGGTTTAAAAAAGAAAGAAAGGTTGATTTTCAATGTGTGATTTAAAAATGAAAATTAGACTAACGTTCAGTGTCTTTCCCCCCCCCCCCCCCCCCAAGCACATTTTTTGATTTCTAGACTATTATCCTAGTCAAGAGGACAAGAGTTACATTTTTCACAATCCATTAGGGATTTAGATAAAACAAGGGAGTAACCCAGCCCTTTTGAAAAGACTAACTGTTGTTCCCTCGTGGGTGAAATAAATACCTGCTTCAGGGGCAGCTGGTCTAGGAATTGTTAAAAATAGAGCTATTTTAGGCCATATCCTTAGTGGAACACAGGATTTGGTGTCAGAGGTATCAGTAGTACGGCCACTTTGCAATAGTGATCATAACACAATCAAATCTGGCTTAATAACTGGATGGAGGGCATTAAAAAAAAGAACTGCCTTTAGCTTTTTTTTTTTTTTTATTCTTTATTTGTGAATTTTTCAATATAATTACAAGAATAAATCTTGACTGAAATTACAGAAATTATTATAACATGAAATAATATAATTACCATTAGCATATATATTCATATCCAATGGATACATCAACAATAATTTTCTTTGTTTTTCATAGGCAAAAAAGGGGGGGAGGAGAACCAAAGGAAAGAATAGAGAAGTACATCATTGAAATAATATTCACTTAACTATTGGTATCTATTGACTCCGAGCATTTTAACTTAGGCCCTTCCATCCAAAAACTTTCTCAATTGGTCTGGCATAAAGAAAACATATATATTTCCAGCAAATTTTACAATACACCTACAAGGAAAATGGAGAGCAAAGCTAGCCCCTTTGGCCAAGACCTCCGGGCGCATAGCTAAGAATAATCTCCTTCGTTGTTGGGTGGGGCGTGATAGGTCAGGATAAACCCTCACAACCCCTCCCATGAAAACATCATTAATATTTTGAAAAAAAATGCTTTCATCAAAAAATTTCTTTCTGTTTCAGTATAAAATTGAACAAACAGTGTGGCCCTTTCCGTGATTTCCAATTCCAAATTCTCCAAATATTGTGTCAAATTATTGGAAGTCTCTCTTTCTCCTCCAACGGAACTTTGTAAACTACTCCTTAAAAAGAAGAGTTTTTTAACAGTCGGAACTTTTGCAGCTTCAATCTTGAGTGTTTCCATGGCAAAAAGCTTGAAAGTCACCAAAACAGGCTCACCCATTACTTTGGGGAAATTAACCAATCTTGCATTGGAACAACGTAAATAATTTTCAACAGACTCCAGTCTCCTTTGTGATGTTATACAATCCTTCATAATTAAGGCATTTTGGGACTGTGTCTGATTTACTTTAGTAGTTAAATCTTGGATGCAATTTGTATGGTTTTGGATCAACAAAACATGTTCTTTTTTAACAGATTCAACTTTTGATTCAAATTTGCCAAGCAATTGAGATTGAGTGTTCAGAGTACGAGCCATGGTAGCCATTAATTCCCAAATGGCTTCCAGTGTTATAACTGCTGGCTTCTCAAACTCCAAGGGACTTAGAGTGTTTCCTCCCAATTCCCCCAGTGGAGCCTCTCTTGATATTCTTTGAGATTCCTCACTGCCCGCGTTAACCAAAGTCTCCTCGGGCCTTTCACATACCTCCAACAACTGGGGGAGGGGAAGTCCTGCTCCGTATGGAGGAGTAGATCCCTCTCATTGTTCACCCGCAGCTGGTGTTGCTTCCGGGGTTACAATTCCACTGCTCGAACGAAGGGGAGAGCTACTCAGCAGGCCTCGGGGTGCTGGTGGGCTCAAGGTGATCTCGCCAGGTGATAGTACCGCTTCTCCCGGTTCCACCACAGCGGCGCTTGAATTCCCCACCACCTGCCTTTAGCATTTAACTTTCAAAAGGAAGACTATGATAAAATGAGATAGATGGTTAAAAAAAAGACCCTAAAAGGTGGAGTTGTAAAGGTTAACAGTTTATATTGTTTAAAAATACCATCTTGGAAGTACAAACCAGATGTGTTCCAAGTATTAAAAAAGGTGGAAGGAAGTCAAAAAGACTGCTGGTTTGTTTAAAAACATGAGGTGTGAGAGGTTATTATGGTCAAAATAACTTATTTTAAAAAAATGATCAAAATGAAGAAAATAGGAAAAAGCATAAAAACTGGCAAATTAGATGCAAAACATTGTCAAGACAGACAAAACAGAGTATTTGAAAAGAAGTTTGTCATAAGAAGTTTGTTCCGTTTCGTACAAAATGTTTTGGTAAGTATGCAGAATATAAATTATTATAAATAAATAAATAAATAAGAGCAAAAGCTCAAATAGAAACGATATCAAAGGCATCTGAATCAGAAAGCCTGTGATCATTAGATGATCAAGGGGTAAAAAGGGGCACTTAGGGAAGACAAGGCCGTAGTGGAAAGATTAAATTAATATTTTGCTTTGGGGTTTCCAGAGGAGGTGTTGAGGAGGTATCCATATGTAATTAAATAATGTAAAATAAACTTCAACTCAGGTTCATTTCAAGGTAAACTCAGGTGGTGTCAGAAATAAAGCTGAAATGAACCATTCTCCAGTCTTTTGCCCTAAATGAACTACATGTGAAGAGGCTCATTATGAACAGTTTTGCAAAAAACCCTGTATATATAGAAATACATGTACAAGCTTAAATTTCGAGGATTTCAGCATGTTGTGGGGCATTTTGCGTATATTTATGCAGCTTATTCATGGACTTCAAAATCATTTTGGCCTCTTGAAAGCGAATGGCGAGAAACATTTATATTTTGCTGCATAGCATCTGTTATGAAATATTCACAAAATATTCATTAAAAAAGTTATCATGACCAGAAAAAAATATATTCACAGCATAAAGGAGCATTAATTATCAAAAGAAATGTCATTTATGCCCTGTAACTGCAGATTACAGCTCATCCAAATAGAAACTTGCCCGTTTTTTCCTGCTGCAGACCTGAGACCTAAATATACTGTATTTGCTCCTGCTGAAGGTTAGCATAAATTTGAGCTAGAATTCTACTGCACCTAGAGAGTTCCTATTACTTCCTGTCAGATTGATTTTGACACTTTTGAAACAGAAAAATGTGAAATCTAGCTGGAACAAACCTACTTTTTTACTCTTTCACATAGCACACAGAATATATTTTCAGCAATCTTCTGTTATTTTTAAATGCTAGCTAACCTTTCCCACACAAAAGCTGTTTTTAAATGTTTATTGTTGCATTTGCTGCTAGGTCTTCCAAAAGATCATCTTTTAGAAATAGTTGTTTAATTTCATAATGCCTGCATACATCTATTTATTTATTTTAAAACATTTTTAGTCCACTAGGCAACTTCTACAACATCTTCCTTATCCTAACCATATATTTCCTTACATTCATACCTTTTCTTCCTCTTACTATCAGGTACTCATTAGTTATACCTCACAAACTAGCATTTTCATTCCACAGATCTTCATTATGCATGCAAACTCTTTTTCACATACCCACCTCTTATCTTCTCTAACACATAGCACGTATGTACTGTATATGAATATGGATCCTCAGAATTGTAGGGATGTTAATAATATAGTAACAGAATATTTTACAAGATGACAGATACTGTCTTGGAGGAGGAAGGTCTCCTGGTTGGAAAGCATCAACCTGGTTCAGCAGAAAATGATCTTCTAGCAAGGACCTGCTCTCCAGGTGATGCATTGTCCTCTCACACCGAGGATGTGTCTCCTAGGGCTACTGCATAGGAGAGAATGGTTAGATCAGCCATCATATTTGGTGATTTGATTATTAGGAATATAGAGAGCTGGTGGCTGGTGGATGTGAGGATCACCTGGTAACATGCCTGCCTGGTGCGAAGGTGGCAGACCTCACACGTCACCTAGATAGGATTTTAGACAGTGCTGGGGAGGAGCCAGCTGTCATGGTACATGTAGGGACCAATGACATAGTAAAATGTGAGAGGGAGGTTCTGGAAGCCAAATTTAGACTCTTAGGTAGAAAGTTGAAATCTAGAACTTCCAGGGTAGCATTCTCTGAAATGCTCCATGTTCCATGCACAGGTCCCCAGAGGCAGGCAAGGCTCCGGAGTCTCAATGCGTAGATGAGACAATGGTGCAAGGAGTATGGACTCAGTTTTGTAAGGAACTGGGGAAGAGTTTTGGGAAGGGTGAGTCTTTTCCGAAGAGATGGACTCCATCTTAATCAGGGTGGTACCAGAATTCTGGCTAAGGAGATAAGCGCAGCTTTTAAACTAGAACAAAAGGGAAAGCCAAAAATCACTCAGTAGTGCATGTTATGAAGGGAGGTATCTTTGAAGGATTCTAATGAAGCAGGAAAGTTAGGGCCCAACAGAGAAGATCCAATAAAAGCAAAAACAGTCCATGTGCCTATAAGTAAATAATCACCTCAACTTAAAGATGTCAAATTATCCTTGTCAACTGAAAAGCAGGCTGTTAATACAAATAAAAACACACTTTGAAATGTCTGTATGCCAATGCCAGAAGTCTATGAAGTAAGCTGGAAGAGTTAGAGTGTACATCAGTAAATGATGAGATAGACTTAATTGGCATATCAGAGACATGGTGGAAGGAGGATAACCAATGGGATAGTGTTATACCAGGGTACAAATTATATCGCAAAGATAGGGAGGAGCAACTTGGGGGATGGTGCTTTATGTCCAGTATGGCATAGAGTCCAAAAGCATAAGGATACTACAAGAGACTAAATGCACAATAAAATCTTTATGGATAGAAAACCTATGTGTGTTTGTAGGAGTATACTACTGTCCACCTGGCCAAAATGATGAGATGAACAATGAAATGGTAAGAGAAATTCAGACTGGATGGGCCGTTTGGTCTTCTTCTGCCGTCATTTCTATGTTTCTATGTTAACCAAATTGATAGTGCAGTAATAATGGGAGATTTCAATTACCAGAAAAAAAGAAGTGGAAACAAAAAATTAATTATAATATAGCCTAGAAGGTGTCAGCAAGCCTGACGTTGTGAAACTTAAAAAGTAACCAACCAGTCTTCTAATCATCCACCTTCAAAAAATATTTTAATCAAAAAAATGTATTTTTGTTAATTTTATAAATTTTTCTAAAATGTCCTCAATTTTCAAAACAGTATATGGTGAGAGACTCTTAGATGTTTTTTATCCAACCAGTCCAACACGGCCCGTGTTTCACTGTATAGCTTCTTCAGGGGCATGCAGATGTATTGAATTTAAAGAGTCAATTCATTTTGGAGTGGACAAGCAGGCTTCTAGTGAAGAAACATCGAGATGCTCTGGAACACTATGCCACTTGAGCTCCGACTAGAACCATGCATTCGGAAATTCAAAACAGGGGTTAAAACATGGCTCTTTAAAATGGCCTACCCTGATTCGGATCCCACATAGTCCCCCTGCTCCTTCTACTCCTTCAGAGAAAGATCTCTTGTCATTAATGTACTCATAGCCTTCTCCTTTATTCCTTTAATTATACTCTGTTTTGTCTCCCATTTCTCTGCACCTCCTTATATACACCCCCTTTTATACCCCTTATACCCCCTTCCCCGGACCTTAAACCCTACCTTTTCCCTACACCAACCCTTTTATATCCCTTTTATTTACCCCCCTCCGCTATCCTTTTAAACCTTACTTTTCCCTATAGCAACCCTGCTAGTCTATATATAGTTGGCTTTCTGAACATATAGGGGTAGTTTTTATAAATCTACTTGCGCGCGTACTTTTGTTCACGCACAGGCACAAACAAAAGTACACCAGATTTTATAAGATACGCATGTAGCCACATGTATCTTATAAAATCCGGGGTCGGCGCACGCAAGGGGGTGCACATTTGTGCAACTTGTGCGCGCCGAGCCCTGCGCACGCTGCCCGTTCCCTCCAAGGCCACTCCGAAATCAGAGCGGCCTCGGAGGGAACTTTCCTTCTACCCCCCCCCCCGCACCTTCCCCTCCCTTCCCCTACCTAACCCCCCCCCCCCCCCCGGCCCTATCTAACCTTCCCCCTAATTTTGTTGTTAAAGTTACGCCTGCCAGAGGCAGGCGTAACTCTGCGCACACCAGCAGGCTGTCATAGGGGCGCGTGCAGACGTCGGCCCCTATGACATAGTGAGGGCAAAGGTAGCGATTACTTGCAGACTATATACGCTACTAAAGTTCCTTGTAAAATGTGAACACAAATAATGTTATAATAATATTACCTGTTTGTTAAATACTATTGTTACTTTCACCGTTCCTTGTAATAATGTTCAATAGTTGATTGTTATTGTTCTATGTTCTATGTAAAAAACCCCAGTCTAACCTCCCAGACCAGGGCAACCTTTTCGTTACTTGTAAACCGGACTGATTTGTATTGCATACAGGAATTCCGGTATATAAAAATTAAAAATAAATAAATAAATAAAATTTTGAATACTGGCAATATGGCCGGAGTGCAGGATGTCGCTCCTGACCCCCGCTGGACTTTTGGCAAGTCTTGTGGGGGTCAGGAGGCCCCCCCAAGCTGGCCAAAAGTCCCTGAGGGTCCAGCGGGGGTCCGGGAGCGATCTCCTGCACTCAGGCCATATTGCCAATATTCAAAATGGCGCCGGCGCTACCTTTGCCCTGTCACAGGGTAAGGGCAAAGGGCCATCGGCGCCATTTTTATTAACACAGTCGATGGCCTGAGAGCCGTTGATCGCTCCCCGCGCTCCTGCTGGACCACCAGGTAATTTTAAAACCTTTTTTGGGGGTTTGGGAGGCTGTTTTGATTATCGGATCGGGCGCAGCCGATAATCAGAACTCAAATCGGACTGGGCGATACAAATTTTAAGATTTGGATCGGAACCGGAACCGATCAGATTCCTGATCGGATTCACATCTCTATAATTTATATAAGGTTATCCACAGTGTATAAGGTTATACACAGTCCCTTATTGAGTGTATAATTTGCAATGTTACTTATGTTCTTCTGTAGTTTTCCATCAGGTACTGTTCCTTTTCTCCTCTTCCTGTTTTTTCCTCTCTTCTCTTGCCCCTTCTCTCTTCCTATCTGCTCCCTCTACTCCCACCCTGGATTTTTTTGTAATTTCCTCCTTTAGTTATATTGTAAACCGGCATTATGTACCCATGAATGTCGATATATAAAAGCTAATAAATAAAATAAAATAAATAAAATAAAATATGTACCTGGACTGGTTTGTTTTAATATATTTATAAATGATCTGGAATGGGGTATGACGAGTGAGATGATCAAATTTGTAGATGCCAAAAAAGTATTCAGAGTAGTTAAATCACAACTGGATTATTATAAATTGCAGGCGGACCTTGTGAGACTGTTAGATTGGGTGTCCATATGGCAGATAAAATATAATGTGGACAAGTGCAAGGTGATGCATATAGGGAAAAATAACCTATACTGAAATTACATGATGTTAGGTTCCATATTAGGATTTACCACCAACAAAAAATATCTGGACGTCATAGTTGATAAACTGCATTGAAATTGTTTGCTCAGTGTGCTCTGGCAGTCAAAAAAGCAAATATAATGTTAGGAATTATTAGGAAGAGAATGGCAAATAAAGGATGCCATAATGCCTCTGTATCGCTCCATGGTTAGACTGCATCTAAAATACTGTGTGGAATTCTGGTCACTGCAGCTCAAAAAAGATATAGTTGCACTGGTGAAAGTAAAGAGAAGGGCAACCAAAATAATAAAGGGCATGGAACAGCTTCCCTATGAGGAAAGGCTGAAGAGGTTATGGTTGTTCTGCTTGGAGAAGAGAAGGTTGAGGGGGGATATGTTAGAGGTCTACAAAATCATGAAAGATCTTGAACGGGTAATGTGAAACTGTTATTTACTCTTTTGAATAATACAAGGACTAGTGAGCACTCTATGAAGTTAGCAAGTAGCTCATTTAAAACAATTCAAAGAAATGTCTTTTTCACTCAATGCAAAATTAAGCTCTGGGACTTGTTGCCAGAGGATGTGGTTAAGACAATAATTGTAGCTGCATTTAAAAAGATTTGAATAAGTTCCTGGAGGAGATGTCCATAAATTGCTATCAAATAATAAGGAATAGCCTCTGCTTGTTGCCAGCATTAGTAGCATCGAATCTATTTAATGTTTGGGTACTTGCCAGGTACTTGTGACTTGGATTTTCCACAGTTGGAAACTTGATACTGGGCTTGATAGGTCCTTGGTCTGATCCAGTATGGCATATCTTATTCTTATGTTCTTTTCAGTATAGTTACGTGGAGGGTGGAGAGATCTGGAGGGTGAAGGGAAATGGGTCAACTAGAGCAAATATGAAATGGGTCAAGCTATCGGAGATTGTGCCAATATCAAAGTCATGTTGGGTTTTAGCACATTTGCATTATTGTGCTATAGTACTTTAAAATGTAATACTAGAATATTAATAAAACTATGCACAGACAGAGCACAGCAACTACAAATGTACATCCCACATTTAAAGGACAATTTGCAAAGCCATTTTTTCCGCTAAACAGCAATTTATATATTGAAACTGTACTTTCGCCACATTTTGAGGAGGTGTTTCTGAGGACATGTTTTGAGAGAAGTCAGAAAATAACAAGCAGGTTGTGTTCTCAAGTGCATGGTGTTATTTTAAATAGAAAATCTATTTGTACCACAAGTAGGTGTAAAGGTTCATGAGTACTTTGCTCCTGGGAATATTTTCAAAGGGAAATTACATGTGTATTTTATCTTTGAAACTTGATGCAAAGTTTGCAAGTAAAAATTCCCATGAACTTTGTCCCAAAGTAGACAGTCCAAAATTTGGCAATGCCCCCTTAGAATGAAAGAAAGTCAAATGAGAATATATAGAGAAAAGTATTTAAAATAAATAAATATATAACATACATGCATATGCACATACCTGTCCATTGTACCATATGCATACTATTATTTACTGATGAATAAATGAAACTTTCTGAAGGAATTTTTTTTGAAGTCCAGAATTTGCATAAACTTTTAATCCCTTATATGTTCATTAATGACTTGGTTTATTTATTTCAGTTGTATTGCATGTTACAAGGAATATATAGCTTTTGTGCTCTATTTTATTACATGTATTTCACAATTTTGTAGGGATATGTATTTGCTGAAAATAAAACTGGAATATTTAACAATTGCTTCATTTCTTTTCATTTTCAAACCAAAATGAAAAGAAAGGTGAAATTCTGTTCAGTTTAATTTGTTTTATGTAAAACGAAAATGCCATCACTGCCAACAATGCCCCATCCCCAAAACACAATCCTTGGCCCTCCCTGACACACCCCAGTTCTCTTTCCAAGACTCTTGTGACCTTTTGATGAAAATGTCCTCATAGGGCAGGAACAATCCCTGGTTGCTACTGCCCAACAGTTGCAGCAGGAGCAGGGCTTAACAAAAATTTAGCAGCAATGCTGAAAGTCTGCCTGCAACCGAGCTCTGTTCCAATGTCCCCCCTCACTGGCAGGGGCAGTGGGGAACATCTCTGGATCTCTGAGGAAGCAGGTGAGCTCTCCCCCTGGCAATTGCAGCAAGACACCAGTGCCAAGGAGGCTGTCTTCACACACCACTAGTCCACAACCTGCCCACTGACTCCTGCAGTGGGAGCAGGAAGAATCAAGGCTGAACCAAAATCCGGAGACAATGCTGAAGGTGCTTGCTTGCAAAGTGCACGAATGAAGGAGAGTGACAAAGGAGCCTGCCCTGTTGTACACCCCTTTGTGTGTGCCCTAAGTGGAGCCCTGAGTGATTCTAAATGCATACAAATCCATATAACCATACAAATCCAGCCTCAACAATGCTGCATCAAGACACTTTCACAACCACACCAGGACAAGGTACATATGGAATCCCAAGGAAAGCCACCAGAAAGAACAAAAAAAAAGAATGCCAAAATGGGCTACACATCAATAACAACACACCCATTTTATCCTCCTTCCTAACTTTCACACTTCTATTATTGAATGTTCAAGCACTATCAAAAAAGATTTCTCCGATAAATGTTCTACTAGAGGAATTAAGTCCTTCAATCTTCTGCATTACTGAAACCTGGTTGAATGACAAAGATAAAGTACTAATAAATCAAATAACACATCCCAACTATAACGTCTTTCACTTCACTAGACTTAAATGAAAAGGAGGAGAACTTTTAATAACACTGGTCTACATTTGAAAAAATGTTTTCTGCTGACCTAATTATTTTTGCTGATTTTACCCAAATGAAATGTGCTGATTCCAAATATGAAGTCAAAAAATATGCAATACGTTAAGGGGCGGATTTTAAGAGCCCTGCTCGCCTAAATCCGCCCAAATCCGGGCGGATTTAGGCGAGCAGGGCCCTGCGCGCCGGTGAGCCTATTTTACATAGGCTCACCGGCGCGCACAGACCCCGGGACTCATGTAAGTCCCGGGGTTCTCCGAGGGGGGCGTGCCGGGGGCGTGTCGGGGGGCGGGCCCGGTCGTCGCGGCATTTAGGGGGCATGTCGGCAGTGTTTTGAGGGCGGGTCCAGGGGCATGGTTATGGCCCGGGGCGGTCCGGGGGCATGGCCGCGCCCTCCGTACCCGCCCCCAGGTCGCGTCCCGGCGCGCTAGCGGCCCGCTGGCGCGCGGGGATTTACGTCTCCCTCCGGGAGGCGTAAATCCCCCGACAAAGGTAAGGGGGGGTTTAGACAGGGCCGGGGGGGTGGGTTAGGTAGAGGAAGGGAGGGGAAGGTGAGGGGAGGGCGTTAGAGGATTCCCTCCGAGGCCGCTCCGATTTCGGAGCGGCCTTGGAGGGAACGGGGGTAGGCTGCGCGGCTCGGCGCGCGCCGGCTATACGTAATTGATAGCCTTGCGCGCGCCGATCCAGGATTTTAGCGGATACGTGCGGCTCCGCGCATATCTACTAAAATCCCGCATACTTTTGTTGGCGCCTGGAGCGCCAACAAAAGTATGCCAATGCGCCTTGTTTGAAAATCTACCCCTAAATTTTTTCACAAATGAGAAATGTTTGATTAAAAATTATAAAGTCGAATATCAAGGGTAATAAGAAGTTCCGAAGAAGTGATAGCTCGTAATATATTTGTTTCATGCAAAAAGTGAATCTATTGTCAAACCAAAAGAGCAATAGTTGTGCAAATTTTAATTGTTAGGGAGAAATGTTCTCTTTTTGGACACTCTGGAATAGTTATGATCAGGGGTGTCATGCTGTAAACACCAGCAGTAGTCTGCCGTCATGTTTGTGTTCCATCTGTCTTGATATCTATGTTCAATGGTCTTGATGTCTTGGTGGAAGCTTTCTCCTTGTTCTTCATTCATAGCTCCAAGATTTGAGGGGAAGTAGTTCAGGTGGATATCAAGGAAATGCAATTTGGATGTTGTAAAACAACCACAAATTAACAGAATATATTAGGATCATTCCGGCACTATTCACAAACTATTTTAGTGTTGGATGATAGATTGAACAAAAACAGATTTAACAGAGTTAAATTTACTGCGACTTCTAAGCATCTTGAATGACTGAATGCTGCCGTTGGTTTACACGCTACTTATATAGCCATAAAATTCCGATGTCAGCAGTTTTAAACTGTTTAATAAGCAGTCTTCCTATTGGTTTTACCAATTGCATATTCAGCATGTCTTTCTGCGTATTAATTATCTTTTTGCGTATTCAGCATAACTAAATAATAACATGTTATTGTTACAAGAGTTTATGAGTAGACAGCGTTTTGCGGAAAAACCGGATGTGACTGGAGGAAACGGATGTGATTTTTGGATTCAGCACACCAAAATACATAAAGATCACATGTTATCTTGTAGTCAGCAAAATTGATGTAGACCCGTGATCAGTAAAAAAAGACTTCAAACTAAAACCTTACAAAATAGCAATTAACCCCCCCTATGAGGTAGCAATACTAAAATCAGCACAACTAAACATAGGGCTGGTCTACTGCCCTCCTGGAATACTCCAAAATGATGTTTTTCCACTTATCGAAATATTTACAAAATCATTTCCATCACCTGAATGCACACCAGCAGTAGGAGACTTTAGCCTTCAAGTAGACAGAACACCAAAGACCAAAGCCTGTGAAACCTTTCTAGAAACTATGGAAGCTATGGGATCGTCACAATTTGTTAATAATCCCACTCATAAAGCAGACTATATTCATGATCTAATCTTTGCCAATAACAACAATTGTCTCATCAGTACTTCACACACTATATTTCCCTGGTCCAGCCACCAACTAATTAAAGCAAAAATAATCTTCTTCATCCAAATAAATAAAAATTCAAATAAAAATCAATCTTTCACCTTCAGAAAAAAGATAGAATCAGTTGCACTTTTTCCTACATAATTTGTATCCTATTTGACTGAATGTCCTCTTTAATATATAGTGCCTCCCCTTCAGCAATTTAATCCATTTTATTATTTCGATATCATTTGTACCCTGATATCACAGTGTCCCATTGGTCATCCTCTTTCCACCAGGTCTCTGAGATGCCAATTATATCTACCTCTTCATTCAGTGCTATACACTCTAACTCTCCCATTTTATTTTGTAGAATTCTAGCATTTGTATATAGACATTTCAAGGTATGTTTTTTGTTTGTTTTAACAATCTTATCAGTTGACAGGAGTAATTTGGAATCTTTCTGCTCTGTCAGTTCTTTACTTAAAAGCACCTGGTCCACTTTAGCATTTATTGCAACCTCTCTACTGGGATGCCCTAAATGCCCTGTTCTGTTAGATAGATCATTCCAAACCACGCACATTTAAGCAACTGTCAGCTTCCGTGCCCCCCCTTCCCCCATCATTTAGTTTAAAAGCTGCTCTTTCTCAAAGTTAATGCCAGCAGCATGGCTCTACTCTTGTTAAGGTGGAGCCCATCCTTTCAGAAAAAGCCCTCCCTTCCCCAAAATGATGTCCAGTTCCTAACAAACTGAAAACCCTCTTCCCTGCACTATCATCTCATCCATGCATTGAGACTCTGGTGCTCTGCCTGCCTCTGGGGTCCTGCACAGGGAAAGGGGAGCATTTCTGAGAATGTTACCCATGAGGTTAGGCATTTCTACTTTCTACCTAAAATCCTAAATTTGGATTCCAGAGCTTCCCTCCTGCATGTTCCTATGTCATTAGTACCCACATGTACCAAGACAGTTGGCTCCTCCCCGGCACTATCTAAATCTTATCTATGTGATGTATAAGGTCCGCCACCTTTGCACCAGGCAGGTAAGTTACCAAGCGATCCTCTCATTCACTAGCCACCCAGATATCAACCTTCCTAATAATTGAATCACCAGCTACATTGACCACCTTAACCCTTCTCTCCTGGGCATGTGCCCCTGGAGACCTATCCTTGATGTGAGAGGATATTACATCATCTTGAGGGCAGGTCCCAGCTACAGGAATGTTTCCTGCCTCACCAAGGTGATGATGTTATTCCAGATGACCTTTCTCCTCCGATTCAACACTGGAGCTGCCAGATTGGAGATGGGACTGCTCTACTATGACCCTGAAGGTCTCCTCTATATACCTCTCTGTCTCCCTTAGCTTTAACAGGTCTGCCACTTTAGCCTCCAGAGTTTTGACTTGTTCTCTGAGGGCTTGGAGCTCTTTGCACCTAATGAACACATACAATCTCTTGTCACCTGGGAGATAATCATACATGTGGCACTCAGTGTAAAAGATTGGAAAGCTTCCTTCTCACTGTTGGAATACTACCTCCATCTTAATTTTGCTGATTTGTTATCAAGTTAACATGTCTAAAGGAGTAAGGATGTAAAGCAAATTTACAGTACTTTTAGACAACTGATTTATATTTGCCTGACAAAGACCCTCAAAATACTACAATTAATCTACTTATAATTACCCACCTTATGGACTATTGTTTTGAATTAAATTCATTCTGAATAAAATCTGTAGTAAATTAAAAGTAAGGAATTTTGAAGTTCATGTGCCATTAGGCATTAGGGATGTGCAGAGCAAAATTTTATGTTCATATTTTTTATGTCCGAAAGGGGGTCCCACTTGCGGCCAATATGGACATAAAAAAAATCCAATGAGTTGGGTATATGTACATATGTGCAAAAAAAAAATTTAAACCCCCTCACCCTCCTTAATCCCCCCCCCAGACTTACCACAACTCCCTGGTGATGGAGCGAGGAGTGAGGACGCCATTTCTGCAATCCTTGGCGAGAAGCATGTGACGTCGGTGGCACGTCGAGTGACGCGGCGTCACGTGATTCCCGGCTCGTTCGCGCCGGACGGCTCGTTCGGCCCAAAAAGAACTTTTGGCCAGCTTGGGGGGGCCTCCTGACCCCCTCAAGCTGGCCAAAAGTTCTTTTTGGGCCGAACGAGCCGTCCGGCGCGAACTTGCCGGGAATCACGTGGCGCCGCGTCACTCAGAGGCGGCGTCACGTGATTCCCGGCAAGTTCGCGCCGGACGGCTCGTTTGGCCCAAAAAGAACTTTTGGCCAGCTTGGGGGGGCCTCCTGACCCCCTCAAGCTGGCCAAAAGTTCTTTTTGGGCCGAACGAGCCGTCCGGCGCGAACGAGCCGGGAATCACGTGACGCCGACGTCACGTGATTCCCGGCAAGTTCGCGCCGGACGGCTCGTTCGGCCCAAAAAGAACTTTTGGCCAGCTTGGGGGGGGCCTCCTGACCCCCTCAAGCTGGCCAAAAGTTCTTTTTGGGCCGAACGAGCCGTCCGGCGCGAACTTGCCGGGAATCACGTGACGTCACGTCTGAGTGACGCGGCGCCACGTGATTCCCGGCTCGTTCGCGCCGGACGGCTCGTTCGGCCCAAAAAGAACTTTTGGCCAGCTTGGGGGGGCCTCCTGACCCCCCCAAGCTGGCCAAAAGTTCTTTTTGGGCCGAACGAGCTGTCCGGCGCGAACGAGCCGGGAATCACGTGACGCCGGCGTCACTCGACGTGCCGCCGACGTCACATGCTTCTCGCCAAGGATTGCAGAAATGGCGTCCTCACTCCTCGCTCCATCACCAGGGAGTTGTGGTAAGTCGGGGGGGGGGATTAAGGAGGGTGAGGGGGTTTATATTTTTATTTTGGCTCAACAATCGCGATTTCCCACATATCGAACATATCTATGTTCGATATGTGGGAAATCCGATCGTTTATGTCGAATCAATTTTTTAAGTAAAAAAAAAATATGAGTTGCGTTTTACTAATGCGGTCAATCCGAATGCACACCCCTATTAGGCATGTCCAGCTAGTCTTTTTCTGTTGCAAGGGGTCCGGGGCCTCTGGAAGCTAGGGCTGTGAAGCCTGAAGTCTATATTCTTATGCTGATCTATAGAGTCCTCTCCCTAGGCTGCTGGGTAAGTAGGCAGATGAGCTTCCCTGTCCTCTTTTACTGCAGGTAGTTGTAGGGCTTCTGTAAGCTGGGGTTATAGAGCCTGAAGACTAGGTCACTTGCAATGACTTCTGGAGTCCTCTTACAGGAGCTGCTGGGTAATGCATGCAAATGAGACTTCTGGTCCTCTTCAATAGGGTGATTGACAGTTTGGAGATTGCAGTTGCAACAATGCTAGTCATTAGTGATTATTTTTTCTCCTTGGACACTAGAAGGAGCAAGATTGTGTTAAGCCTTAAAAATGAGGGAGATAATTTTAAACCGCACTCTCCATTATATTGGAAATCAATGAAGACTAGCTAAGATTTGAGTTATATGATCACTAGAGGAGAAATCAGAGATTAAACATGCAGCAGAATTTTGGATGAGTTGTAATATTTTTAAGTGAGATTGGGGTAGACTGTGGAACAATGTATTGCAAAAGTCAATGGATGGAAACATCATAGCTTGGGTCACCATACGAAAGTAGGCGTGGTCAAGATAGTAAAAATTCTAGAGGAAATGTTAGAGTGCTTCCATGAGCAAGAGGAAATATTAGCATATGAAAAGGGGGATAAAATAACATTTGAGGTGTATTACTATCTGCCTGGTCAGAATGAACACAGAGACAATGAAAAGCTAATAGAAATTAGGGCAGATAGGCACAGTAACTTTAAAATGAGAGTGCGCATGCTCACATACATGTGTATGTGGACACAATTACACATATGCAGGAATTTTAAATTGTCTGCAAATGTGCATTTATAATCTAAAATATGCCTAGCGCACATATGTGTGCTCCGAATTTTAAGTGGTTATGCAAGGAAAGGTTATTCGCGTATCAGTCCTTAGGACTTTACACACACAATTGAGTCCATTTAAAAAATGTGTTCTTGAAGGAAATAACCAATTTGATCTCTTAGTTCACCTGTTTTCCCATTCTATCTCTAGGTCATCAAGACCTTCTGTTTCCTCATTCTGCACTCCCCCCAGTTTACCCAGACCCTCATCTAGTCAATTTTTAGTTTAACAATTTTTTTTCTGACATATCTGAAAAAGAGCAGAAGTAAATATGTACAGGTAACAGCACAATGTGTGCTGCGTTTGCCAGTTTTAAAATCAGGATTACAAAAGGTGGAAAGAAGGCTAAACAACTACTGGCATGGTTAAAAGGTGAGGGGACGGAGGCTATTATAGCTTATAGAACATCTTTCAAAAAATTAAAATGTGATCCAAATGAAGATCACAGGAAACAGCATATGTATTGCCAAGTTAGTTGCAAGCCATTGATAAGAGAGGCATGGAAGAAACAGTACAATTTGATAACGTTTAAACTTTATCTTTCTCCTCTCATAGAATTGAGAACTTGGAGAACTTCAAAAGTTTTGAATTTGCAAATACTCAATTTCCCAAAACTCAATTTCTTTCACCATCTGAGTTGCTGAAGTGTTATGTGAGAGGTGTCTTGGGAGATTCCAGATAAAGCTTTACCTCTAATTGTAAAACTGTATTATTTTTTTTGTTTCTAAGGAGCAAGTGGATAGCGAGGCTTCTCAAAGTTTGACTAATTTGTCTAATTTTCTAGAAAATACCGAAGAGAATATTTCTTCTTGTTGTGTTGGAGGTGGACCCTTGGCCTGGTGCAGGATTGGTACGGCCCTCCAGTTGGACCTGGAGAGCGCCTGCCACCAGGAGGCGGAGCACAGGAGGAGACAGAGGCTAACTGGAGCTTCACCAATAGCAATCCGGGGTTTCCGTAGGTTGAGACCTTGGTTACCCAGGTCTCCTGGTATTAGGTGGGCCTCGCAGGGTCTCCTTGAGAGGAAGCGCAGGGGTGTTCCCACCATGAACAAGGGTGCGTGGTTGATGTCCAGGCAAGAATGTTCAGAGGTGACAGGAGGCCAAATTAGAGTGTCTGAGTGGAAAGCGAGGATCAAGGCCAGAGTATCAGTCCAGAATGGTCAGCCAAAGTAGGGATCAATACCTTTAGTCAATCTGGGAGAGGTCAGGTCAGTCAGAGGTCAAGTTCCAGGCAGCGGTCAGACGAAGTCAGTGTACAGGCAGAGGTCAGGTTCTAGGCAGTGATCACACGTGGTCAGTGAACAGGCAGAGGTCAAGATCCGGGCAGCAGTCAGACGAGGTCTGGAGCAAGCAAAGGTCAGTACCATGAGATCAGTCCAAAGGGTACTGCCAGAAATGGAGAGACGCAGGAGCAGGAGTCACAGGAGCAGGAGATGCAGGAACAGGAGACACTGGAACAGGCAAACTAGACAACACCGTAGTGTATGAACCAATTGCCAAGGCAGGGATCATTGGTCTGAGCCCTGCCTTATATATGGTGGTTCTGTGATGTCATCAGTGTATGCCTCCCGGGGTTTTCCTGCGCTTGGCCCTTTAAAGGGCTGCAGGTTGCCCTCACGTGCACCTAGGGGCAGGGCCGAGGACGCCGAGGATGTGGAGCCCCAACGGGAGCTCCGCTGTGAGGCCTGTATGGGAGACTGAGAGCAGGGGAGCCGGGGACGCTGCGAACTGGCTGTGGCTGCGGAGGAAGAGAGCCCGGAGCTCGTGGACGGGAGAGCAAGGTGAGCAGGGCCAGCTGCGGAGCGGATGCAGCCAGGACGTGCAACAGTAGCCCCCCTTCTAGGCCTCCCCCTTACCGGCCTGGGCTTTTCAGGATGAGCCCGATGGAATTCCAACAGGAGATCCTTATCATAGATGTGATGGGAGGGCTCCCACGAGTTCTCCTCCGGTCCAAAGCCCTCCCATGACAGTAGGTATTCCCAATAGCCTTTCCGTCGCCTGACGTCCAGTACTTCCTTTACTTGTAAGGTGTTCTCGGGTTCAGTATCATGCTGTGTAGGTTCAGGAGGCCTTCGGGAAGGCCAAGACAGAATTAGCGGCTTTAAAAGGGACACTTGAAATGTGTTGTGAATCCCCATGGAAATGGGAAGCTGTAATTGATATGTGACCGCTCCTATGCGCCGGATAATCGGAAAGGGTCCGATGAACCTAGGAGTCAGTCTTTGTGATGGAAGGCATACCCTGATATGTTTAGTACTGAGCCAAACTGTCTGGCCAGGCCGGAACAGGGGTGCGGTGCAACGATGAGCATCCGTGAAGTGTTTGGCCCTCTCGGCCGCTTGGGTCAGTCTTTCCTTGACTTGATTCCATATTCGCCATGGTATCTGTGCAGTAGACTGGGCCGCGGGCGATGGAACAGAGAGCAGTACAGGAAGAGACAGACATGGCTGGTGGCCAAAGACTACAGAGAAGGGTGATGCATCAGTAGCAGAGGCAACATGCGTATTGTGGGATAACTCGGCCCATGGTAAGAGGTTGGCCCTGTTATCCTGTAGATCATTGATGTAAGATCTTAAGAATGTTTGCAGAGAGCGGTTTGTCGTCTTGGCTTGTCCATTCGTTTGAGGGTGGTAGGCCAACGCCAGGTTCAGAGTAATATTAAAGTTTTTGCAAAGTGACTGCCAGTACTTGGCAGCAAATTGTGGCCCTCGATCAGAAACAATCTCTTTGGGTAACCCATGTAAGTGGAATACGTGAGCTAAGAAGAGTTTCGCCAGTTCAGGAGCCGAGGGGAATCTTGGAAGTGGAACAAAATGTGCCATCTTTGAAAAGCGGTCAATAATAACCCAAATGACAGTGTGGCCTTTTGATATGGGCAGCTCGAAGATGAAGTCAATAGAGATGCTTGATCAGGGTTCGGTGGGAGCTGGAAGAGGTTGGAGGAGTCCCCATGGACGGCCAGTCAGGGGTTTTTGTTGTGCACATATGGGACAAGAATCACATAACTACATAAGTCTTTAACCATGCTGGGCCACCAGTAGTGTCTTCTTAACATCTCAAGGGTCCGAGCCCGGCCAGGGTGGCCGGCCAATTTCGAGTCGTGGGTGCAGCGAAAGACACGCTCCTGGAGTCGGCATGGGACCACCATATTCCCGGCTGGTACTGTGGTGGTAAGCGAGGGATATGCATGCTGGGTCTATAATGTGTCTAGGAATCTCGGGCATATCTTCTGGTTCAAGGGAGCAAGAGAGAGCATCTGCTCAGGTGTTCTTCACTGCTGGGTGGTAGTGAAGTTCGAAGTGGAATCGTTCGAAGAACAGTGCCTAGCAGGCCTGTCTTCGGTTCAAGAGCTGGCTTCCTTTAAGTGTTCGAGGTTCTTGTGATCTGTAAATATCGTGAATTAAGGTTGCGCTCCTTCTAACCAGGGGCACCATTCTTGAAGGGCCAATTTCACAGCTAAGAGTTCACGATCCCCAATCATGTAGTTTTGTTCCATGGCAGAAAACTTGTGCGAGTAGAAGGAGAAGGGTACTAAGATCCCCTTGGAAGAATATTGGCTCAGGATCACCCAGGCCCCAATGGCGAAGGTGTCAACTTTGACAATGAAGGGGAGGTTAGAATCTGGGTGTCGTAGACATGGCTGGAGCAGAAAGCCTCTTTCAAGGCGTGGAAAGCAGATTGAGCATTGGGGCTCCAAACTTGGAGGTTACTACCTTTCCTAGTCATGGCCATGAGTGGAGCAGCTAGTGTGGAGTAGTTAGCGATGAAGTTCCTGTTATAGTTTGTAAACCCAAGGAATCTTTGTAAGGCTCGGAGGCCTACTGGCTGGGGCCAATCTCGAATAACTTGAAGTTTTTCTCGATCCATGGTAAAACCATAGTTGGAGATGATGTACCCAGGAGTGGAAGGCGGGTCTGCTCAAAAATGCACTTCTCTAACTTTGCATAGAGATGATTGTCTCTGAGGCATTGGAGGACAGTCTGAACGTGTGAGCAGTGGGACTTCAGGTCTTTGGAAAAGATCAGTATATTGTCCAGATATACCACGACAAATGAGTATAGTAGGTCCCGGAAGATATAATTCATCAAATGCTGAAAGACCACAGGGGCGTTACAAAGTCCGAAAGGCATTACTATGTACTCGTAGTGGCCATCCCTTGTATTGAAGGTGGTCTTCCAGATGTCCTCTGGCTGGATTCGAACAAGATTGTATGCCCCTCAGAGATCTAACTTTGTAAAGATCTGGGCTCCCTGTAAATGCCACGATCAAAAAGTTCACTGATGAGGGGCAGAGGATAACGATCCTTGCGAATCATGACATTTAACCCACGGTAGTTTATGCAGGGATGTAGTCTGCCATATTTCTTCTTCACGAAGAAGAATCCGGCTCCTGCTGGGGAATTGGAGGGTCTTATGAATCCTTTATCTAGAGTCTCCTTAATGTACTCTGACATCGCTTGGGTTTCCGGAAGCAAGAGGGGGTAGGTTCTGCCCTTGGGAGGCATGGTGCCTGGTAGGAGCTCAATGGGACAATTGAATTTTCGGAGTTGAGGCAGGATGTCAGCATTTTGTTTGGAGAACACATCCTTGAATTTAGAATAAAGAGCAGGTAACCCGGAAAGGGTTGCAGAGTTCAGAATGCTGATCGCTGGAGACACCTGTCGCAGACAGCGGTTCTGGGACTGGGGACCCCACTGAATTAGCTGCAGGTATTGCCAGTCAAAATGAGGTGCATGTACTTGAAGCCACAGAGGTCCTAAGATGACCGGGTGCGAGGACAAATAGCAAAATTTCCTCTTCATGGAGGGTTCCCACGGTAAGGCGGAAGGCCATGGTGCGATGAGTAATGCATCCAGGGAGGTGCTCTCCCTGGATAGATGCAATGCGAAGAGGCACTTCCAGAGGTTGAAGTGGGATCTGGAGTAGAGTGACGATGTCCTCCAGAATAAAATTGCCACTCGCCACTCGCCCCAATATCCTGCCTGGCCACCTGCCCAATATCCTGCCTGGCCACTCGCCACTCGCCCCAATATCCTGCCTGGCCACCTTCAAAAAAGGCATAAAAACGTGGCTTTTCAGAAAGGCCTACCCGGAAACCAACCAAACCTAAACATTTCCACATAATCTACCCCGAAACCAACCAAACCTATACTTTCCCACATAATCCCCCCCCCCCCCCACTCAGATTCCCAGCCTCCATCCCCCCCCCCCCCCCCCCCCTTTTTTCCCCCCCCCCCTCCTAAGGCTTTCCCTTTTTTTCCCTTTTTTCCCCCTCCTTAGGCCTTTTTTTCCCCCCTCCTTAGGCTTTTCCCCCCCTCCCAAGGCTTTCCCTTTCGCCTCTCCTTGCCCGCCCTTCCCCTTTTATCTTCCTACAATTTTACAAAATTGTTCAATTTAGTCCGATATAATCAATCCTATGCTAATTGTCACGAATGTAAATATTCCTTTTTCTGTAAATAAGTTCCTTTTATTTCTTATGTTAACGGTTGTTTTTTATACTCTCACTCATGCTACCTATCCTTCCCTCTCTTCTTCCTGTCTCCCTTACCCCCCCCCCCCCCCTTTCTGGCCTGCTCCCATCCCCCGGCCCCCTGTTCATTGTAATTTCCTCCTTTAACTGAGTTACTTGTAAACCGGCGTGATGTGCCTCACGAACGTCGGTATATTAAAAGTTGTTAAATAAATAAATAAATAAATAAATATCCACAAGTGCGTTAGTGGCAAAAGAGTGAGATTCTCTAAAGAGGGACACAGGGAGTAGTAATTGGGGGCCAGTAGCAATAGTGCCCAAGCTCAGGACCCTTGCCGGGCATAGGCTTTGTAGTTTCCTGGCCGCATGGGACAGGATTGCAGAAGGTGTCCGGAACCACCACAGTATAGGCAAAGGCCTTCTTTCTTTCGTCGGAGATGCTCCTCAGGAGACAAGTGCCCTTAATTATCTGCATCGGTTCCTCTGCTGAAGGAAGAAGTGCTGGTAATGCCTTCAACTGGGGTCTTGCAGCATGAACTGGGCATACAGCAGTAGGTCGGAGGACCTTTACCTCTTGGTGTCGCTGGAGTAGGCGGTGATCAGTCTTGCCGACCATGGAAATTAGGTCCTCAACAGATGTGGGAATCTCACGAGCAGCCAGCTCATCCTTGAGGGCAGGAGACAGGCCCTCTAGATCAGTGGTTCTCAACCCTGTCCTGGGAACCCCACCAGCCAGTCGGGTTTTCAGGATACCCACAATGAATATGCATGAGAGAAAATTTGCATGTTATGGAGGCAGTGCATGCAAATGTTCTCTCATGCATATTCATTGTGGATATCTTGAAAACCCGACTGGCTGGTGGGGTCCCTAGGACAGGGTTGAGAACCACTGCTCTAGATAGATTGCCTGTAGGCAGTATTCTTCCCAGCCCAGTTTGGTAGCTAAAGTCCTGAATTCTACCACGAATTCGGTGAGCGAATGCGAGTCTTGACGGAGGTGAAGAAGATGGTGACCCATAATTGCCTGTCGGCCGAGGTCCTCGAAGGTCCATGTGAAAATGGAAATGAAGTGGGAGAGATGGCTCAGCATTTTATTTTCTACCCATGATATAGCATGCTCAGTAAGATTGTCATCTCAATGGAAGGGGACGTCTTAAGCCTTCATCACTCAAGGCAGGTGCCAAATTTTCTTTCTGAAAATCTGATCAATCGTCCTTTGCTTGGGATTCCAGAATTTCTATCCTTGTGGCAAGATGACTGAAAGGACTTTGAAGGCCTTGTTGCTACTCTGCCTAACTGCCATACATGAGGTGTACCACCTTAGGAGACTTGCTGCTATCTCTCTCCCTATCTATCTTGCCACTGATAAACCATCTAAGGAGACTTACTGCCCTATGCTTACCCGATAAGGGTAAACAGTGGAGTGCCTCAGGAATCTGTACGTGGACTGGTGCTTTTCAATATATATATAAATTATCTGGAAAGGAATACGACGAGTGAGGTCATCAAATTTGCGGATGATACAAAATTATTCAGAGTAGAGAAATCACAAGCGGATTGTGATACATTACAGGAGGACGTTATAGAAGTTTGTGATCATTGCATATAGAGTAAGTGCAACTCTGGTGATTTTGAATATAATTGATGTTTGTGGATATTGATAATTGTTTTCAACAATTGCTTTTACATATGAATGTGAGTAATGTTTGTTCACACTTATCAATGTTCTCAGTAATTATTTACAAGAAATTCATGGCATGTTTGTCATGTTTTGGGACCTTTAGTTATTTTTATGATTGTATTTTTTGTAAATCGCCTTGGCCATTTGTGAAAGGCGATCAATAAATTTTAATAAATGAAATGAAAATGAAAAAAAAAAGACCTTGCAAGACTGGAAGATTGAGCATCCAAATGGCAGATGAAATTTAATGTGGACAAGTGCAAGGTGTTGCATATAGGAAAAAATAACCCTTGCTGTAGTTGCACGATGTTAGGTTCCCTATTAGGAGCTACCACCCAGGAACAAAACACTCCCAGTATCAGGGATATGGCACTGAGTGCAGGAAGATCACAACACCCCTGGTATCTGGGATAGGGCACTGTGTGCAGGAAGATCACAACACTCCCGGTATTAGGGATAGGGCACTGTGTGCAGGAAGATCACAACACTCCCGGTATCAGGGTTAGGGCACTGCATGCAGGAAGATCACAACACTCCCAGTATCAGGGATATGGCACTGAGTGCAGGAAGATCACAACACCCCTGGTATCAGGGTTAGGGCACTGTGTGCAGGAAGATCACAACACTTCCGGTATCAGGGATACGGCACTGCATGCAGGAAGATCACAAGACTTCCGGTATCAGGGATAGGGCACAAGTTCTAGTCACATTGACTGATCACATTACTTTTTTTTGTCAAGCTACCAACTGTTTCCATTTCCCATCCCCCATATATTGTCAGTGGGAACCTTGGTAACATGAATAAATAAGAGGGTAGCCAATAGGAATACATATTCATTCCTAAACTGACCTTAACTGACCTGAAAACTGTCAAATTGTATCATTTTCTGTTAGCACGCACTAACTCCCGTTAGTGCGCACTAATCGGAAAAACCGATTTTTTAACTAAAAAATCGTGCCAAACATGATTTTCTTCTCCTGCCAGACGATTTTGATCGTTAAGACGATCGGGCACACGATTCACATCCCTACTAGTTATTCTATTATTTTGAGCTGTTGCAACTTTCTTATATTTATAATAGAGACAAACAGTATTCTACCAGAAATGAACATTTAATTGAGAATCTGACTTCCAATTAAGGAGTATTTTCTGTATGGCAATGGAAAGCAAAAAATCCAACTTTGCCCTTGGAGGCAGAAGTTCAGTTCGTAAAGCTAAAGATTTTACTAACACAATATTATAAGTTAAAGGATAAAAGACTTTTAACATTTAAGAGATCTTATCCCGTACTTCTTGCCAAAACAACAAAGTATGGGTACAATACTTCAACATGTGGAAGAGTAAAGTATTAGGCAAACCACAGGACCAACTCATATAAGATGAAGACAATCTCACTTTATGTAGTGACAAGAGGTCCAGTTTGCACAATGGGCTAAAAAATAAATTGATTGTGTAATATTTGAGGAAAGAGACGGTCTCCATGTTACATTCCAATATTGAGCCCAAAGGTGGGGGCTTATCTTTCCAAAAGAACTGAGAAATTATACCATCCAAACTAACATAAAATTTATGAGCAAAAAACACCAGAAGCATGCTAAGTGAAAAATTAACTCTGGGACCTATAACCATATTAATTGTGTCTAAATGACCCCACCATGAAAGATGTAGGGTTGACCAATGAGTGGCTGCCTCCGTTACCATGTTACGAATTTTCTCTGCAACTTTAGAGACAGTTAGGTCAATTGTATCATAAAAGTACATGCCCAAATATTTTAGACCATTAGAAATCCAATGAAAGTCTGAAAGGTTGGATGCCAGTAAGTTCACATGAATATTAAGTGGCATCATCTCTGATCTGTTCCAGTTAATATGATAATCTGAAATAGGAGAGGTGTAAGAGATATTTTGCACAATAAGGGGAAACCCCAACTCTGGTTGGGAAATATAAAGTAAAACATCTTCAGCATATGCCGACATTTTATATTCAGAGTTTTTATATTTTATACCTTGAATTAATGGATCCTCCCTTATGGAAAGCAACAAGGGCTCTAAAGAGAGAATGAAGAGGTAAGGGGATAATGGACATTCTTGTCATATGCCTCTTTGTAAGGAGAAGAGGTCCTAAAGCGTACCATTAACTGATATGTAAGAGGTAGCTAAATGATATAAAAGACCAATATAAAAAATAAAATGATACCCACATACAAACCATTGAAGTAGCTCAGAAAGATAGTCCATTCTACATGGCCAAATGATTTTTCAGCATCTAGTAAGATTGCTACAGCTAGAATTTCTAAAGTCTTAGATGTCTGTATCATATTTAGAAAGAGGCGGCCATTATCAGTACTATAATCTTCCTTTCATGAAGCCTGGTTGAGACTGATATATAAATTTACCAAGCACTATTCAGTTCATATAAGATAGCAACTTAGCTAAAATCTTATAATCTATGTTGAGTACAGAAATAGGTCTATAGTTGGAAGGAGACAGAGGTCTCTGATAGGTTTAGGAAATATAACAATTTTTGCTTCATTAAAGTGAGTAGTGATTGAGCCTATTGTATGCATGTGAACAAATAAAACATTTAACTTAGGAACCAAAAGGGAAGAAAACGCTTTATAGAAGTCAACTGTATTGGGCGGATTTTAAATGCCCTGCTCGCGTAAATCCGCCCGGATTTACGCGAGCAGGGCCCTTGTGCGCCTATTTTGCATAGGCCGCCGGCATGTGCAGAGCCCCGGGACGCGGGTAAGTCCTGGGGTTTTTTAAGGGGGCGTGTCGGGGGTGGGGCCGAATGGTGTGGTGTTTCGGGGGCGGGACCTGGGGCGTGGCGCTGGCCCGGGGGCATGTTCGAGGCCTCCAGACCAGCCCCCAGGTCGGATGACGGTGTGCCAGCAGTCCGCTGGCATGCGTAGATTTACGTCTGCTTCTAGCAGGCGTAAATCGAGGGACAAAGGTAAGGGGGGGGGTTAGATAGGGCCGGGGGGTGGTGGGTTAGGTAGGGGAAGGGAGGGGAAGGTGAGGGGAGGGCAAAAGAAAATTCCCTCCGAGGCCGCTCCGATTTCGGAGCGGCCTCGGAGGGAACGGAGGCAGGCTGTGCGGCTTGGCGCGTGCAGGCTGCCCAAAATCGGCAGCCTTGAGTGCGCCGATCCAGGATTTTATAAGATACGCGCGGCTATTCGCGTATCTTATAAAATCCAGCGTACTTTTGTTCGCGCCTGCTGCGTGAACAAAAGTACACGATCTCGCTCTTTTTTAAAATCTACCCCTTAATCTGTCCATTCTAGGAGCCTTACCAACTTGAAGCGAAGAATGAGCTTGTCCAACCTCCACCAAATTCAATGAAGAATCTAGGAGTTCTCTCTCCTTTAAAATTAATATGGGATGGTAAAGTTGTGATAGAAAATTAGTTATAAGTAAGGCCACGTAAGCAGGTAAATCCTGGGGATTTACCTGCTTACGTGGCCTTACGTGTGCCTGGCCTATTTTCAAAGGCTCGGCTATGCGCATAAAGCCTCGGGTCACGTGTATGTCCCGGGGCCTCAAGAAAGGGGTGGAAAGGGGGTAGGGTGGGGTGGTCTGGGGGGCAGGGCAGGGCTAGAGTGCCCCAGCACAGCGACCATTTGTCACTGTATCGGAGGATCGCGTGCCGGCAGGGTGCCAGCGTGCATAAACTGCACCTGCCCCAAGGTAGGCGCAAAAGGTAGGACAAACATTTTGGGGGGGTTTAGGATAGGACTAGGGGTGGGAAGGTTAGGGGAAGGGGTAGGAAAGTTAGATTAGGGAGTTGGGATGTTCCCGCAGTCCGCTCCAAAATTGGAGCAGACTGGGAGGGAACTGATCAAGGCCGCGGGTATCGGCACATGCAGGATCCACCCCCCTGTGCGTGCCAACCCCTGATTTTTAACATGTGCGCACAAACCACACTATGTCTTTAGAACAATAATCCTCTTGTATTCATTATGACTGTAAATAAGATGCTAGCAATCTGCCAGATTTATTATTTTCATCACAGTATCAAAAGTTGTGTAGATAGTTAGATTTACCAGCAGAGGTACTGAGCAATTTGTTGTATTTATATTTAAGTCTATACAGAGAGACTAAAATTGTATTATCACTAGGTGTTTAGATGATATCAATCTGAGGATTCCTGTTGTCTTTCTCTTTTAATTTTAGTGGAGTAGTTAAGAATCAATCCTCTGATAGTCAGTGCCAGTGCAAGGGTAGCCAGCCGCCCTAGGTGGTGATGATGTCACCTCATTACATGATCTCTCTCTCTTTCTCTCTGCATCACACAAATCGCACACCACAAACAGCCCTAGCTCCTCAAATACATACATACTCTATTCTGGATCAAGAAAACATCCGTGCTTTTTCCTATCCAGACAGCTAAACCTTTTCTCCAATCAGTCCTCACGACAAAGATTCTTTAAGTTTGAAATTATTTATTGTACAGGTAATTTTTCATTACTTACAATTGTTGCATCTGTGACTCGCCAGAATGATGGCTATTGACACAATACCCTTATTAAATAAACATACACATGCTTACTGTGACTCCTACATCGCTCTAAGCTTCAACAGCAAGAGGTAATGGAAAAAAGGATTTGCACTCACAAAGAGGGGAGTAGCTGGCTTGTTACGGCGGTTACTACCCCAAACCAAATATGCCTGATACTTCACTTTCAATGCATATACAGCATAGCTCTCTGCTTCAATGACAGGGGAGAAGAATAACTGATACTTCACACATCCAGCAGAGCTCTCTGCTACAACGGCAAGGGAGAAGAAAAAGGGTTCGCACTCAAAACGCGGGGAGTAGCTGGCTTGTTACGGCGGTTACTACCCCAAACCAAATGTGCCTGATACTTCACTTTCCATGCATATCCAGCATGGTTCTCTGCTGCATCGGCATGGGAGAAAGACTGATACATCACGCATTTCCAGCATAGCTCTCTGCTTCAACGGCAGGGGAAAAAAAAAAATAAACAAACAAACAACAAACAACGGCAGGGGGAAAAATAAAACAAAAACAAAAAACTGATGCTTCACGCATATCCTGCATAGCTTCAACAACAGGGGTGAAGAAAAAAAGGATTCGCAATCACAAAGCGAGGAGTAGCTGGCTTGTTACGGCGGTTACTACCCCAAACCAAATGTGCCTGATACTTCACTTTCAATGCATATCCAGCATGGCTCTCTGCTTCTACAGCAGGGGAGAAGTAAAAAAAAAAAAAAAACCAACAAGAGCTGTACAACATAGTCTAGGTAAAACAAATAAGCATGGGTGTAGCTTGCTTATCGCGGCAGTTACTGCCCCTACTACCCCTAACTAATCAAGCTAGATATTTCACTTGCATGCAGCTCCATCACTGCTCTCTACATTAATGGTGGGGGTGGAAGGGGAATTGAACAAGGAGCTAAGAGTAACAGATAAGAATGAGAGAAAAAATGTGTGAGGCTTGCTGGGCAGACTGGATGGGCCATTCGGTCTTCTTCTGCCGTCATTTCTATGTTTCTATGTTTCTATGTTTCTATGTTTGCTCTAAGGCAGAGATCTTTGGTAGCTGGAGACAGCATGGCAGAAAGGAGAAGGAGGTCTCTTGGGTTGCAGGAATTAGTTTACGGTAGAGGTAGGAAGCATAGGAGATAGGCTGATTTGCAGTAAGAGAAAAGGTAAAATAACCTCAATTGTTTCACAGGGTTATACAGGATGCTGCTGGCTCTGAAGCCCGCATGGGCAAGACTTGGCTTTCGCCCCGAGCTGCTAAGGGAAACGCCTGCACAAAAGGTTACAAAAGGTGTTTCAGTGTTAACAATCCTCAGAAGGAAGGGACTGTGCTAAACACAGTTAAACTATAGCATATACAGATACAAACATGTACCCACTGCTGGGCACAGAACACTCCCCATCTGGTATCACAAGATACCACTATATCAGTTCTTATATCATTATGCAAAAGTGCAAAGTTCATTATAACTGGATCTTTCGACGTTCAGGGAAGTTTGCGGTCATCTCGGTCCTTCAGTCATCCAGGCAATGTTTTCTTCAAAGGGTTTCACCAAGCTGAAACGAGAGACAGACAACACAAAGAGAGAAAGAGTCTCTGTGGTGGACGACAGTTCACGGAGTTCAAGTCTCTTCATGTGGCATGGGGAGCACCACCTCATTGATGGGCATCCTGTTTCCAACTATCATGTTGGTCTCCCAATTCTTGCAACTTTTGGTTATCCCTACTGAATATTTATGGAAAGTATTCCATTTTCTCAAATAACACATTTTCTATGGCAACTGGGTCCCCATAATATCACTCAAGTCTCTCCCATACCTCTTTTAGCGCTGTAGAAGGATCACATGGGTAGACATTTTTTAATCCTTTCACGTGTTTGACCGATTCACCTCCCAACTATTTTACCATCAAGTTTATCTCTTCCTTCAGAGTCAATCTCATATCCTTCATGGCATCTTGGAAGTCAGATTTCCATGCCCTGTAACTCTCAAGGTGGTCGTTGAACTCATAGAGCCCTGCAGTTATGAATTCTCAGTGGGTCATGTACCTTGCTAAGTCTTCTCTTTCTGAAAAACTCATTCTGAAAGGCAGTAGGTCTCGATGGGCGGGTGTCTTGTGGTTGAATGAGCATGTTGCTCTTGTACATTGGCACGGGCCGTGGTTGATTAATTGTCTCCTGTTTTGGCACAGGGTACTCAATTGTAGCCCTTCTTGGGTGTAGTTGCCTAGCTCTTTCTTGTTCCCAATCCCCACGGGATGCTGGGATCCCTGGTTGCACGGAAGTGTTTTCCTTGGGGCATATGCTTGGCACATGAGTTAACTGCCATGCATCCGTGTGAT
Organism: Rhinatrema bivittatum; assembly: GCF_901001135.1. NCBI lineage: Eukaryota > Metazoa > Chordata > Amphibia > Gymnophiona > Rhinatrematidae > Rhinatrema > Rhinatrema bivittatum. The sequence goes on along the minus strand of NC_042617.1, from coordinate 404,202,480 downwards.
CTAGAGCCGGTGGATCACTGCCATGGCGTTCAGTATTCATGGCATGTTTTGTTTCAGGCCTGATTTCTTTGGTGAAGCCAGCCATTTGTGAGGGGGAGTGTGTTCTCCCATGATGCATAGGTTGCTCTGAGGGAAGCGGTGCTTTGACGCTGGCGTGAGTTGGAGGGTGAGCCATGACATACTCAAACGTCCGCTGGGTCGTGTCCTGCTGAGTCATAGAGCTGAGTGGGTCCCCCCCCCCCAATCGCCTTGGCCCAGGGCCGCATCAAATACCTTAATTTTGGCTTCAAGGGCCGCTGCTTCTCCTTTCTGCCACAACAAGTTCAGGGTGATATCTAGTTCAGCCTTTCTGCATACCTGGGCGGCAGCTGTAGCAGTAGCTGCAGCAACAGTGGCCTTCTGTTGTTCTTCTATTCTGAGCCCTTCTTTTTTAAGGGCTGCTGCTTGTTCAGCATACTGTATGTGTGATATGGCTCCTTGAGACTCTGTTTTCTTTTGGAGGGTGATTGAGCTGAGCTGCGAATGGTTCGAGCTTCTTGACCCATCCTTGTTGTATACTTGGGTAAGAATGCTGAGAGCCAAACTTGCTTATTGAATCGCTTACTTCTGCACTATTAATGGTATCCATTACCATTCTCTGGTGTATTTGGTATAAATTCTGTTGGTAGCCTTTTTCTTCAAGGCTTTCTGCAGTGTTAGTTTGTGTTAAAAACTCGAGATACTGTTCTATATGATACCTAAGGTTGGTGGGGTTCTCTGTGACCTTCTCCCTTTTTTGCCCCAGATTATGCCACTCTCTATTCTGTGTTCATGTCTCTATCTTATTGCCACATATCTTTGCATAGCTTTGTCTGTTTGCTTAGATAATCTCTTTAAATTATTGCTTTCATCCCATCCTTCAGCATCTCTCCCTTTTTACTCTGTGTCATTTCTTAATTCAATGGCTTTGGCTGGCTGTTCCAAGGTGTCTTTGTCTTTCTGTACTGCTGATTCAGCCATTTCAACAGCAAACACTTTTCTTTTGCCACTGAGTTAAAGGGAATACACTTTGAATTGCTTTAGAAGCAGGAGGTCAAGGGCTGGCTAATGCCTCAGAAAGATTACCTCTGGGATTTCTGTCATCTGTCCCTGGAGACAGCAGATCTGGTATCTATTACAACTAATTGCTCTCTGCTACTAGCCTGTTGGTACGTAGCAAGGGGAGGGGAGAGCTGCTCACATGTGAGAAATTCTTCCTTGGCAAGAGGGAAGCTTGAATGGGCTTAAGTACCGTCATTAAATCTTTTGTCTAGTGTTTGATTCTGGTGGGCTTGCTTTTTGTATACCTTGCTTATAGCATAGGCTCATGTTACATCTGCAGTTTGCTTCTTTAATGCTTTGCAGACTGAAAGTCAGTTCTGAAAGTATAAATCTTCACAATCTTAAGGATTTTATATTTGATTCCCTTGCCTCTCACCACAACCGGGAGGTGTGGAAGGCTTATTCAAGTGCAAGGCGGTGCTTCTAACAACCCTTCACCTTTAACGATTTCTAATCAGTGTAGACTTCCCTTTCACAGGCTGTGCTTTGGGGCTGAAATCCCTGTTTCATTACACTGCATACAGTTCTTTGAAAAGCTTGAGTTCATTGGCTTTTCAGTTTTTTCCTGTTTAATACGAGTTTTTACTGACTGAATTTTTTACTATTCTGGATCAAGAAAACATCCATACTTTTTCGTATCCAGACAGCTAAACTTTTTCTCCAATCAGTCCTCATGACAAAGATTCTTTAAGTTTGAAATTATTTATTGTACAGGTAATTTTTCATTACTTACAATTGTTGCATCTCAAACGTTTGCCCCAAGGCAGAGATCTTTGGTAGCTGGAGACAGGGTGGCAGAAAGGAGAAGGAGGTCTCTTGGGTTGCAGGAATTAGTTTACGGTAGAGGTAGGAAGCATAGGAGATAGGCTGATTTGCAGTAAGAGAAAAGGTAAAATAACCTCAATTGTTTCACAGGGTTATACAGGATGCTGCTGGCTCTGAAGCCCGCATGGGCAAACTTGGCTTTCATCCCGAGCTGCTAAGGGAAACGCCTGAACAAGTTGGGGGCAGGGGGGCAAGATCCAATGGCAGCGAGCCTAAGAGCCATGTGACTCAGGGGGAGCATGAAGGACAGTCCCTTGAACCTTTAAGGCACTTAGGAAGACTCAAGTTAGATTGAGGGGCATTCGAGCTCTTCCAATAGTGAGAGGAAGTAAAAGGGGGAGTGAGCTTCTCTTAAGGTCAAGGTTCCTCTTAAAGGTGAAGGCTCACAGATTTTATCATGGGTTACAAAAGGTGTTTCAGTGTTAACAATCCTCAGAAGAAAGGGACTGAGCTAAACACAGTTAAACTACAGTATATACAGATACAAACATGTACCCACTACTGGGGACAGAACATACCCAAAATGGAAAACATCCTGCAATTCTGTGCTGCATCTTGTCTCGTCCTTCCTGCACACTTTTCAGATCTGCTGCCCTTACTGGCTACTCTGTCACTCTGCCCACTTCCAGTGCCCTAGGCCACCTCCTATCCCACCTAATGCTTCTGCCAGCTTTGCTGATAATGGCTTTTTAAAGCTTCCCATATAACTTGAGGAGAGACATCTGCTGTTTTATTATTAGTAAAGTATTCCTGAATAGCATCTGACATTTGTGCAATGAAAGTGGAATCTTCTAAAAGTTACGCAGTAAATCGTCAACATGGAAGATCAGAAGAAGGAAAATCCCAATGAATAGAAAGAGAAATCATTGCATGATCTGAAATTAAAATGGGAGAAATTTTGGCTAGAAAAGTAGGTTCTAAGAGACTTTTAGAAATCAAAAAATAATAAGACTGGTGGGGAAAGAATAAAAGGTGAAATATTTATCTGTTGTATGTAAAACTCTCCAAGGATCTACTAAACCATGAGTTGCCATAATATCATGAATAGCTGTATATGATGGAGAAAATTTAGCTGGACAAGAGATTTTTGGTTCATAACCAAGCCTAATGGTTGATTAAATTCTAGGGATGTGAATCGTGTCCTCGATCGTCTTAACGATCGATTTCAGCTGGGAGGGGGAGGGAATCGTATTGTTGCCGTTTGGGGGGGTAAAATATCGTGAAAAATCGTGAAAAATCGTGAAAAATCTAAAAATCTAAAAATCGCAAAACCGGCACATTAAAACCCCCTAAAACCCACCCCCGACCCTTTAAATTAAATCCCCCACCCTCCCGAACCCCCCCCAAATGACTTAAATAACCTGCGGGTCCAGCGGCGGTCCGGAACGGCAGCGGTCCGGAACGGGCTCCTGCTCCTGAATCTTGTTGTCTTCAGCCAGCGCCATTTTCCAAAATGGCGCCGAAAAATGGCGGCGGCCATAGACGAACACGATTGGACGGCAGGAGGTCCTTCCGGACCCCCGCTGGACTTTTGGCAAGTCTCGTGGGGGTCAGGAGGCCCCCCACAAGCTGGCCAAAAGTTCCTGGAGGTCCAGCGGGGGTCAGGGAGCGATTTCCCGCCGCGAATCGTTTTTCGTACGGAAAATGGCGCCGGCAGGAGATCGACTGCAGGAGGTTGTTCAGCGAGGCGCCGGAACCCTCGCTGAACGACCTCCTGCAGTCGATCTCCTGCCGGCGCCATTTTCCGTACGAAAACGATTCGTGGCGGGAAATCGCTCCCTGACCCCCGCTGGACCTCCAGGAACTTTTGGCCAGCTTGTGGGGGGCCTCCTGACCCCCATGAGACTTGCCAAAAGTCCAGCGGGGGTCCGGAAGGACCTCCTGCCGTCCAATCGTGTTCGTCTATGGCCGCCGCCATTTTTCGGCGCCATTTTGGAAAATGGCGCCGGCTGAAGACAACAAGATTCAGGAGCAGGAGCCCGTTCCGGACCGCTGCCGTTCCGGACCGCCGCTGGACCCGCAGGTTATTTAAGTCATTTGGGGGGGGTTCGGGAGGGTGGGGGATTTAATTTAAAGGGTCGGGGGTGGGTTTTAGGGGGTTTTAGTGTGCCGGCTCACGATTCTAACGATTTATAACGATAAATCGTTAGAATCTCTATTGTATTGTGTTCCATAACGGTTTAAGACGATATTAAAATTATCGGACGATAATTTTAATCGTCCTAAAACGATTCACATCCCTATTAAATTCTACAAAAAGAAAACAGAGCACAATTCCATACTCGGTATATAATTCCCCCCATTACAATTGGAAGATGAGCATATTTGAAAAGAATAGTAGAAATATCCTGAAAAAAAGAGGAAACATCTGAGTTAGGAGCACATACAATAAAAAGCAAAAGAGTGGTATAAAATATTTTGACCACTGCTGCTAACCAACGATGATCTGGACCTTGTTCTTATTGTTGGACAGTGATTGGCAACAATTTATGAAGTAAAATAGTGGCACCTCTCTTCTTACTAATCACAGAAGCAAATAAAACTTGACTAACCCAGTTTTTTAAACTTAAAAGATTTCCTCTAAAAAAATCCTATGTCAGGGTGTAAAGATTGGAAATATGTTAAAACCTTTTCCCTTTTGATACAATTGTTGAAGCCATTCATATTTAAAGAAAAAGCTTTGAGGTCTTTAGCCATGGTAAAAAGGATAAAGAAATAAACCAGGTTTCAAATGTGAGATATTCTGTTCACGTAAACATTCATCTGAGAATACTAAACCAGCAGAAGTGTAATATAGAATCCTGGTATGCTGTTATTAAGAAAGCAAACACATATGAACAGATAGCGAAATAAATAAAACAAAAAAGGCACAATTGAAATACACAATGCACCAAACCTTATTCCTAGGGATCAAGGAAGAGTTTGTGAATCGAGGTTTTGGCAGCCCTGAAACTCCAATAGCATGAAGGTGAAAAATGCAGGGTCATAAACTTGTAAAATTAGGAACCAATAGTTAAAAGAGGTGGAAATATAACTCAACTCCAACACCATTATGTAACTGTAACAACAAACTATTGTTAAAATCTTCAAGCTTATAAAATAAATGTAGTTCTGGCATGGTAAAATGAGGCAATGAGTCTGAAATGAAAATCAGGTGAAGCAAGCAGGGGAAGTCAGTGGAGTTATACCTCAGTGGTGGAATTTAGCAAACACCACAAATGAGGCCTGATTCCACTCACCTTCCCTGCTGGTTTTACCTCAACAATAGTTTGGAGTGAAGCAGGCATGAGAGTGTTATCGTACCTCATGGATGGTGATTGGTAAACACAACTACTCAAGCATGACTCTACTGTCTTCCCCTGCCTGTTTTTCCTCAACAACTGTTTGGCGAACACCCCCACTGAGGCCCGAGTCTACTGACCTCCCCTGCCTGCTTCACCTCAACAACTGCTTGGATCGAAGCAGGCAGGAGAGGTCGGTAGAATCCTGCCTCAGGGCTGGCATTTTGCAAAAAGAACGCAAAGGAACTAAGTGGAGTCATGCCTCGGAGGTGGTGGCTTGTGGTGAAAAGGAAGCAGAGGAATACAGTGGAGTCATGACTCGAAGTTGCTTTTAGAGAAAAGGAGGCAGAGGAATTCAGCTGAGTCATGCCTTAGAGATGGCTTTTGGAGAAAGAAGGCAGAGGAACTCAGAGGAGTCATGCCTCAGAAGTTACATTTGGGGAAAAGGAAGCACAGGAACTCAGATGAGTAATGCCTCAGAGGCTATATTTTGGGAAAAGGAAACAGAGGGGACAAGTTAGGAGGCAGCAGGAACTGACAGTCCAAAGTTTGGTAAAGGGGCAAGCCAGGAGTCAGTAAGTTGAGTCAAAACTCAGTTTTGTGGATGGGGACAAGTTAGGAGACAGAAGGAAGTGACATGCCCTAGTTTACTGGATGGGGCTAAGTTAGGAGGCAGCAGGGAGTTATAGGCACCAGTTTCATGAATGGGAACAAGTCTGAAGGCAGCAGAGAGTGATAGGTCCCTGATTTATGAATGGGGCAAGTTTTTAGGAAGACAGGTTGAGTCAGGGCATGTTAGTCCCTGTGATGTTGGTAAGGGCAAGGTAGGCAGAATGAGTCATTGCATTTTGGCCCCTGTGATGTTGGTAAAATCAAGGCAAGAGGATTAAGGCAGAGAATATTGGCCCCTGTGATGTTGGTAAGGGCAAGGCAGTTGGATTGAGCAGTGTGCATTGGCCCTTATGATGTTTATAGAGATATGGGAGGAGGAAGTAGAGATATGTGTGGCCCAACTGGCAATGCTGGGGACACAGCAGGACTCAATATTGGTGTGGTGTGCCCTTTGGATTGGCCTTTCAGTTAGGGAGGCAGTAGCATCATGGTTGTTGAGGTGAGCCCATCTGGCAGTGTTGGAGACACCGCAGGACTCAGCTTTGGTGTGTTGTGGCTCTTGGATTGGCTTTTCAGGCTGGGGAGGCAGCAGTAGAGAGGTTATTGTAGTGTGGCCAAACTGGTGGTGTTAGTGACACAGCAAGACTCAATATGGATGTGCAGAGGGAAGCCATACGTTGAATTCGTGATTCGGATTCATCGGGGAGCAAATGCGTTGCATTCGGCCATATGGCACCCCGATGCGTTAATACGGTGATTTATATTCGTGTCCCAGCTAAAATTAAAACTAACTACAACCCCCCTCCTGACCCCCCCCCCCCCAGACTTACCAAAACTCCCTGGTGGTCCAGCGGGGAGTCCAGAAGCCATCCCCTGCATTCTCACACCCTCGGTGCTGGTTTCATCATGGCGCTGATAGCCTGTGTCACAGGGGCTACCGGTGCCATTGTTCAGCCCCTGTCACATGGTCACCGGCGCCATCTTGTGCTCCTACCATGACCAATGGCACCGGTAGCCCCTGTTACATAGTATGGGCAAAGGCTATCGGCGCCATTTTGAGTCCTGGCATCGGACGGCCGGAGTGCAAGAGGTCGCTCGGGGACCCCCGTTGGACCCCCAGGGACTTTTGGCCAGCTTGGGAGGGCCTCCTGACCCCCACAAGACTTGCCAAAAGTCCAGGTCCGGGAGTGACCTCCTGCACGCCGGCCGTCCGATGCCAGGGCTCAAAATGGCGCCGATCGCCTTTGCCCTCACTATCAGATCGATACTCTAAGGCCACAGTAGAAACAGTGCGGCAGTGCCGGGCGCACCAGCGGTTGCCGCAAGCACAGTGCAGCTTGCCTACCACTCGATCCCATATGCAAATAGCTTGCAAATGTAAGGTGCGTCAAGGAAGCGTCCGTGAAGCGTTCGGCCCGCACAACCCATTTTACTGTATAGAGCGCCTATACAGTATCCTGGGTGCTCGGGCCTAACGCTTCATGGCCACGCTGGTATTTGTCATTTCAAATGTCATTTCAAATGACATTTGAAATGACAGGTACCAGGAAGTGGACAGTTCTCCAATGCTCGGCAAACTTTCCCCCAAGCCCCCGCTCACCTGCCCTGGCCGCATCCGGTCTCCGGTGCAGCCCCAGTCCTGTCCCCTCCTCCCGAAGCAAAAAAAAAAACCTGAAAAAGTAGCACGAAAGCGAGGGGAGAGACGGGCAATCCTAGGCTCGGGCCTGCTAGTCCCTTCTCCTCTCCTCCCGAAGCAGGGCGCGAAAAGCAGCCTTGCTCCAGGAGGAGGGGGGGGGCAGTTTAAAGCGATGAAGCAACTTACTTTTGCAGCCCCCCCCCCCTCCGGACATCGGCGACGACCGCGGCTCCAGCCTCCAGCTGTCAGACAGACGCATTGCAAGTGGGAAAGCAGCCCCTATGCGTGCAATTGGCTGCTCAAGACGTGACGTCATGACGTTTGGCGTCACGGCATGTGACGTCACGTTTTGAGCAGCCAATTGCATGCATAGGGGCCGCTTTCCCACGTGCGATATGTCTGTCTGACAGCTGGAGGCTGGAGGCAGGAGCCGCGGTCGTCGCCGATGTCCGGAGGGGGAGGCTGCAAAAGTAAGTCGCTTCGTCGCTTTAAACTGCCCCCCTCCTCCCGGAGCAAGGCTGCTTTTCGCGCCCTGCTTCGGGAGGAGAGGACAAGGGACTGGCAGGCCCGAGCGTAGGATTGCCCGTCTCTCCCCTCGCTCTCTTGCTACTTTTTTTTCGGGTTTTTTTTTTTTTGCTTCGGGAGGAGGGGACAGGACTGGGGCTGCACCGGAGACCGGACGCGGCCAGGGCAGGTGAGCGGGGGCTGGGGGAAAGTTTGCCGCCTACTCTTACCCCTGCCTCTAATGCAGGGGTAAGGGTAGACGGTAAGTTAGCAGGGTAAACGTGCGGCAAAACGGCAGGGTAAAAAAGCGATAGTAGGGGCGCGCATTACTGTATGGGAGGGAATAGGTAATTCGCTCGTTTACATTTAATATACATGCCGTGGGCGGAAGGGGTTACCCGGGGATTTTAAGAGGCGGTTGGGATGAGTTAAAGGGGATAGTGTATCGCGGGAAGGGCTAACGCGGCTGGAAAGTGAGTAGAAGGCGAGTTAGGAGCAGGGTAACCGCGGTTGCACTTTACTGTATTGATCTGTATGTCACAGGTACCGACGGTCGGCCCCTGTGACATAATGAGGGCAAAGGCGATCTGCTGCCAGTATTCAAAATGGCGCCAAACGCCTTTGCCCTCACTATGTCACAGGGGCCGACCGTCGGTACCTGTGACATAGTGAGGGCAAAGGCGATAGGCGCCATTTTGAATCCTGGCATCGGCCGGCCAGCGTGCAGGAGGTCGCTCCCAGACCCCTGCTGGACTTTTGGCAAGTCTAGTGGGGGTCAGGAGGCCCTCCCAAGTTGGCCCAAAAATCCCTGGCCGGAGTGCAGGAGCGACCTCCTGCACTCCGGCCGTCCGATGCCAGGACTCAAAATGGTGCCGATAGCCTTTGCCCTTACTATGTCACAGGGGCTACCGGTGCCATTGGTCAGCCCCTGTCACATGGTAGGAGCACAAGATGGCGCCGATGGCCATCTGACAGGGGCTGACCAATGGCACCGGTAGCCCCTGTGACAAAGGCTATCAGCGCCATGATGAACCCAGCACCGAGGGTATGAGTGCAGGGGATGGTTGCTGGACCCCCCGTTGGACCACCAGGGAGTTTTGGTAAGTCTTGGGGGGGTTCAGGAGGGTGGGGGGTTTGTTTAAATTTTTATTTAGGTGACCGTATTATTCGGCGAATATTCGTATATTCGTGGGGAATCGCTATATGTTTTGCTTCCCCACGAATACTACGAATAGTGCAGTATACGTTGCGTATCACCAATACAGCGAAAACGAATGCACACCCCTAAGACTCAACACTGGTGTGGTGTGGCCCTTGGATTGGCTTTTCAGGCTGAATAGGCAGTAGCAGCACGGTTGTTGCAGTGTGGTCCAATTGGTGGTGTTAGGGACACAGCAGGCAGATGCAGTCAGTCAGACAAAGTCACTGGATGTTGCTGGATGCTGGTGTAGTCCCCATTGCGCTAATTGAGGCACGGCAGGCAGACAGGCAGAGCAGCCTGCTACAGGACCATCAAGTTCCTTTCATTCACCTTGCTACTCACATAGCAAATCTGGAAAGCCAAGTAAAGACATATTGATTTTAAGGTGCATTAGCTTTTTCATCAAATATGGTGACAGCTTGGAGCAGAGGGCTTATGATGTCTCCTATCATGGAAAACACTCTTTTGCTGGGGGCACTCATTGGTGGGCACGAAAGATAGCATTGAGTCACTCTCACTTGGTCCGGTCAGAAGCTGGACTTGTGGGACCAATATGCCAGCAAATCTGTCTCCATGTCCCCGATGTTCTCTGCAATATAGTATGTCACTGATATGTGAGCTACCATCTCCTTTACAGGTATTGGATGTGTGTCTTTCTTCCCAGCTGCTTTCATGATTGGGAGAGAAGTGAGGATTGTTTCCATTTTACAGTGCTGGAGGGAGTACTAGGTGGCAATGACAGGGTGCTGTTCTGACTCGCACTGCTGTCTGACCTGGCTAATTATGGTATTTCCTCCTGTGCTACATCCTTTGTCTGCCTTAACCTCTGGTGCTCTAGTTTACTGTCAGCAAGCTCCTCATATGTGTCAGATTGTTGGCCTGAGTGCAAGTCTCCCTTTCACACATTGATAACATAATGTAGCAAGCATGTATGTGAAGTTTGTAGTCAGAAGTTCTGGTCTTTCTGTCATCTGCTTTTCCAAGGACATTAAACAGGGCAGCACCTCACCTCTCAATTAGACAAGGAACACAAATGTGCTACATTGTTTGAGGATATAAATAAGCATATAGATAAAGGTGAATCATTTGATATAGTGTATCTGGATTTCCAGAAAGCACTGGATAACATCTCTTATGAGATACTTAGGAAATTAAAAAGTCATGGGATGGGGGCAGTGTCCTATTGTGGATTGCCAACTGGTTAAAAGATAGAAAACAGAGGGTAGGGCTAAATAGTAAATGTTCCCAGTGGAAAAAGGTGAATAGTAAAATGGTCCAGGGATCTGTTCTGGTTCCACTGCTTTTTAATATATTGATAAACAACCTGGAAATGGGCACAAAAAATGAAGGGATCAAATTTGCCGATGATATAAAATTATTCAAAATTATTAAATAGTAAAAGGATTGTGAGAAATTGCAAGAGGACAGTGCAAAACTGGGAAACTGGGCAAGCAAATGGCAAATTATATTTAATGTGGACAAGTGCAAAGTGATACACTTAGGGAGGAGTAACACAAATTATATTTACATAATGCAAGGTTCCACATCAGGAGTCAACACTCAGGACAAGGATCTAGATGTCATCATTGAAAATGTATTGAAATCTTCTCAGTGTGCAGCAGCAGCCATGAAAGCAAGCAGAATGCTAGGGATTATTAGGAAAGGGGAAAAAAAGTATAAAACAGAGAATATCATAATGTCTCTGTGTCACTCCATGATGTAACCTCATCTTGAGTATTGTGTGCAGTTCTGGTGAACACTTCTCAAAAAAGATGTAGCAGAAAAGGTACAGAGAAGGGAAACCAAAAATGATAAAGGGGATGGAACAATTCCCCTATGAAGAAAGGCTAAAAAGGAAAAGAACAACCCTGCCACTTACACAGTGTTTGTATAATAACTAATATCCAAGGGAACCAAATGTTCACTCACTGTGAGACAAAATATTCATAATTGATTTACTAACTTTTGCACTACCATGTTTAATCTGTATACTAGCATTTTTTTGAAACCTACACGCCAAGTGGAAGTCACCTTTTTATGTGTTGTTAAAAGGTTTTTTGAAAAAAATATTTATAAGTGGTGTTGGTAAGGTTTCATATAACCGTGTAAGCAACCCTGCCTTGTTCAAGCATATTATAATCATAAACCAGCCAACCACCACCAATGTTTTTATGTGAATGCAATTTAAAGAGTTTTTTTTATATGATGTTACCTTTGAATTTTCAAATTTTTTTTTGAGACATCCAGAAAGAGTATATGTAGACCCACTAAGGTCTTCTATTAATTCCTTAATTTTATGTGATAACGTGACACCATCACATGTGCACTGTTCGTTATAAACTGCATCTGAGTTTGTGAACTCTCGCTTTGTTTGTATAGGCAGTACTCTTTGATAGTGTTATAAATTCTTCACATATTCACGTAGTCCCGTATCGAAATCCCAACATGCACATGTTTCAGACGATCCACGTCCTTCCTCAGGGGATGTGCCCACAGATGGTATCTACCCCATTATTTATAACGGAGATGGTTTTAAACTAAAAGTTAAAGTTACTTCCCTTAAAGGATGCCAATGGCGTTCCTCCATTGATCCATCTTCTAGATGTAATGGGACTTCAAGTATTGTGAATGTATCACGCCAGGTACAATGTCTTCGTTGTTATCTAGTCCGGATGTCAGCTGAACCTGGGTACTAAAGACGCTCATTTATATTAGATACGTTATGCTTCATCAAAAGCCAATCAACTCTAAGGTTAAATTCCATCCAATAGGAAATCACTCTAGTCACCAAACTTCCGTTCGAATGTTTCACCCACGCCTTCTCGTACGTGCGTGCTTCCAGACTTGATAGAGAACTACTAGAAGGGATAGCAAGACGGACAAGTCTATAGACCGGACCTTATTGAAAGCCTTAGAACAAAGGCTGACATAACAGAATAGAGAATTAGTAAACATCTACATGCCCTTGGTAATTAAATGATTGTGGATAAATTTAATTCATCATTCATGCCCGAGGGGTTAGAAGACTTTAAAGTATAGATCCAAAAGGCTTCCCTGTAATTCAATCGAATACTCAAATCTCCACCCCGCGGGGATGGCAGCACTTGTTCGAGTACTGTCCTCCTTATGTCATGGGCTGCAGTCGTTAAATGCTGTACCATGGGGGCCGTCATCTTTGCAGTGGTGTATCGTGATTTATGTTCGCCTAACCTAACGCGAACAGGGTGTGATGTCCGACCAATATAAAGTTTTGGGCACGGGCAGATGATCACATACACTACATTGTTAGAATTACAATTCGTATTAAACTTCCTTATTACCTTGTAGTGCGTGACTGGATCTATCCACTCTTTTCCTGTTATGGATTGGGAACACCAAGTACAATGTCCGCATGTTTGATGACCCTCTAATACCTCTATAGGGCTGTCATTTGTCAGGTGTGCATGTACTAACATATTGTGGATGTTTCTCCCTCTAGAGGTGGCGAACATAAGAACATCTGTAAATTCTTTATGCAAAGCTAAAACATGCCAATGTTTTTTAATGGCTGCTCTAATTGCTCCCGTGGCAGTAGATTGTTGTAAAACACACACTAAACGGTTAGTTTCCTCTTTCGGTCTATATGCTAAAAGTTGTTGTCAATCACTAAATTTGGCCCTTTTATAGGCCTTCTGTATAGCTTTAACAGGGTATCCTCTTGTCCTAAATCTCTCCTTCAGTATGTGAGCTTGTGTTTCAAATTCCTCATTGGTAGAACATTTACGTCTAATTCTGAAGAATTGACTTACTGGTAAGCCCGTTTTAAAGTTGTATGCGTGGTGACTCAAGAATCTCAATAGATTATTCCTATCGGTGGCCTTGCGGTGTACAGTGGTATTGAGGTTACCTCCGAATCTTGTAATCTGTACGTCTAAAAAAGTAATGCTACTCGTTGAAATTTGTGCTGGACCGGCACGGACAAGCAGTTACAAAGATTTCTTACATGGATTAATACGGTGGATGAGTCATAGGCATCAATGCTAGTTGCTATGGAAACCACCTCAGCCTCAGGCTCTTTCTTTGCAAGTATCCACCTAGTCTCTCCGACCCGGTCGGATTCTACAACAAACAGCATACCACCGCAGGGTAAGGCCCTACCCCCCCCCCCCCCCCCCCCGAGCCGGACAGCAAGGCCCACCTGCTAGCTTGTATCTATTGTACTGTACCATCAGTGCTTAGCCCTGTATCTCGCACTGATTTTCATACTTGTACTATATCCACCTGCATTCTGTATTATATTATATTCTGTATGATTTTCTGTATTTTATCTGCACTCCAACTGCATTCTGTTTTATACCTGCACTCTGCACATGTATTGCATCCACCTGCATCTATTGTATTGCATATCCGCCTGCTTCCACCTGCTTTCTGCACATGTATTGTATCCACCTGATAACCTCCCACTACAGCATTCTTCTCAGTACCCACCCCAATCCCAGAGAAAACAAAGCATCCTACCCCCCACCATCCACCCCCCTTGACCCTCTCACTCTCAACCCACCCCCCCCCCCGCACCACAAACTACGTTACATAAGAGCCAGAGCTCAGACTCTTTAAACCCAAGAGCCAAAGCACCTCTGCCCTTCATTCCAGTCAATATAACTCCCTGCCTCCATCCCCCTCTCACTTTATACCTCTCCCCCTCTTACTGGCAAGTCTCCCTCCTCAGAGATGTGCCGTCTCACCATCCCTATCCTCCCACACACCAGCCGACCCAAAACAAATACCACCAGCCATTGCCCAATTATCACCCAAAGATCACTAATACCCATCATGATTACGCCCCTCACACAATTCTTAGGCCTAGCCTCACTAGTCATATCCCTCGTCAACGCCCAATCTATCTGCAAAAAAGCTCCAATTCTTCATGACCTACTTACTGATGCCAGCCCCGACATATGTGCCATTACTGAAACATGGCTAAAAGATTCTGACCACGTCTTCATCAACCAACTCCCCTCTCAGACCTATGATATCTTCTCTATCCCCCGCCTCAAAAAAAAAAGGGGGAGGATTACTCCTCGCCGCTAAAAAGCACCTCAAACTCAAACTCCACCCTTCTAAACCACCCCACAAACTGGAAATTGGCCTCTTTAAATCTAAGACTATGCAGATCTGCCTTATCTACGCCCCCCCAGGCCTACTTGAACACGACACATCCCCCCTCATAGAATATATAACGAACAACATCAAACTTAACTCTGCAGCAATCATTCTCGGAGATTTCAACCTCCATGCAGACAACAACCCTATCACACCTGCCTGTGAAACACTAATGATCACCCTCCAAGCATTAGGCTTCAAGCAACTCATCACCTCTCCCACACATAAGGCTGGTCACACACTGGACCTCCTCTTTGTCAACAAGCACATCACCTCACACAGCACCCCTACCTCCACTCCCATCCCCTGGTCTGATCATTTCATCATTAACGCCCACCTCCACAACAATGCCCCCTCCTCATCCTCTCACTCTCGAGATAAAACTCAGGCCACCAGCAAGACTATTGCCTTCCGCAAGCACTGCTCATCGGAAGACATCTCCCGTGCCTTTGAGAAAGCAAACAAATCCCTGGACCTCTCCAACCCGAACACAGCTTTGCAATCTTGGAATAACATCAATGCCAAGATAGCGGAGGAAGCCTGCCCCATGATACACAAAAAAATACCCTTAGCCAACACAGACAAAAAACCATGGTACACCAAAGAACTCAAAACGATCAAACAGGACCTTAGAGCCAAAGAACGCTCCTGGCGTAAAGACCCCACTCCCACACACAAGTCAGCATATAAACATTCATTACACCACTACCATCAAGCCACTAACCAAGCCAAAAAAGACTTCTACGCAGCCAAAATCCACAATTATCAATTCGATGCAAATGCCCTTTTCACGTTTGTTGCTAATCTCACTGCCCCCCCACGCCCCTTCTCCCCAGAACAAAACGCCAAAGAGAAATGCACAGAAATTGCTAATTTCTTCAAGAATAAAATTGACAACATTCTCCTTCGCTTCACCACCAAGCCCCCCACCACTTTCCACCTACCTACCAAAACATCCAGAACCAATCTGCAAACGTTCGAACAAACATCTACCCTTGAAATTGAAACCATTCTAAAAAGAATGAAACCTGCTTCCCATTCTGCTGACACCATCCCCTCTAAGACCCTCCTATCTTCTCCCACATCCATATCCAGACTCCTATCTGACTTGATCAACTGCTCTCTTACATATGGCAAGGTCCCAGACCCACTCAAACTTGCAATAGTCAAGCCCCTCCTAAAAAAGCCCACCTTAGACCCCAAAGACCCCTCTAACTACCGGCCTATATCCAACCTCCCTTTTGTATCTAAAATACTTGAAAAGGTTGTCAATACCCAGCTCTCTGACTACCTCGAAAACCACAACATTCTGCACCCCGCACAATTCGGCTTCCGTAAAGGTCGCAATACGGAAAACCTCCTTCTGGCAGTCACCAACACCATACATATAGGCATGGACCAAGGAACCTCATTCTTACTCGCTATACTAGATATCTCTGCTGCTTTCGACACTGTCAACCACCAAATACTCCTATCCCGGCTATCAGAAATCGGCATCTCTGGCACTGTACTTTCATGGTTTACCTCATATCTCACCCATAGAGAATACCTGGTCAACATTGACAACTCTGAGTCCCCACGCATACCCCTCCTCCAGGGTGTCCCCCAAGGATCCTCCTTATCCTCCTCCACCCTCTTTAACATATATCTTCTTCCCCTCTGCTATCTACTTTCTAACCTCGGTCTCAATTTCTTCATGTATGCGGATGATGTACAGATCCTCATCCCCATGCAAAAAACCCTACAAGAAACTCTAAACTTCTGGGAATCCTGTCTTGCCTCCATTAACTCTCTCTTAGACAGCCTCCAACTCGCTCTTAACACAGCAAAAACTGAAATCATCCTCATTTCCAACAAACTCGAGGTTACCTCACAGGCCTCTACTAAAACTACCCCCACAACCCTCCCCATCCTGCCATCTGTAAGAGACCTAGGTGTTGTATTAGACAAACACCTTAATTTTCATCCACACATCAAATCCCTTCTAAAAACCGGCTTCTATAAACTCCACATCCTCAAAAAGCTCAAACCCCTCCTCCACCTTCAAGACTTTCGCCTTGTATTGCAGTCCACAATCCTATCAAAATTAGACTAATGCAATTCACTTCTCCTAGGCCTGCCCTACGCCACAATTAAACCACTACAAATCTTGCAGAACTCCATGGCACGAATCATCACAGACACTCGTAAGAGAGAACACATCACACCCATTTAAAAGAACTGCATTGGCTCCCCATCCCTTTCCGTATAAAATACAAAACCCTTACAATACTCCATAACATGCTTCACAAAAATGACCACGAATGGCTCAAGGAAACACCACGTGTCCGTACATCCAATCGTCCATCCAGAGCCTCCACGGCGGGCACTTTACACATCCCACCCCTCAAAATAGCACACCACTCAACTACCAGAGAGAGAGCCTTTACCATAGCCGGCCCCTCCCTCTGGAATTCTCTTCCCACGTATCTCCGCCTTGAACCTTCCTTACCCAACTTCAAAAAAGGCATCAAAACCTGGCTTTTCTTACAAGCATACCCTGACTCCAATCAGACCTAAACCCCCTCCACTGCCACTTCCAATTCCCTTACCCCTTCTAATCCGTTGATGCATCCTAGGGAATTGCTGATTTTGTAAATTTGTTAATTTTTTATTCTCAGTTTTTTAACACAGTTCCTATCAATTTCTCTCTCCCCTAGCACTTCACTACCTTTCTCCTTCCCGCAACTTCTGCGCTTACTGTCACCTGACCCCCATCCTCTCCTTTTTCCTTCACTGCTCCACCTCCCCCCTCCCTGTTATTTGTAATTTCCTCTTCCCCCTTTGCAATGTTGATTGTGAACCGGCATGATGTGTCCTATGAATGTCGGTATATTTTAAAAGCATTTAAATAAAATAAATAAAATAAATAAAAATAAATGAAAGAAATTACATATGTTTCATTCATGGACTTGATCATTTGTTTTCAAGGCAAACAAATCAAATGAATGCAGTGTATTTGTCACAGATCAGTCATTTGTTTTAAATAAAAGCATATCCATAGTGTGAGAGTGGATCTATCCCCCATCTTTTTCCTGATCCAGTATCTCCCTTCTTTCTCCCCCCCCCCCCCCCCCGTATAAGCCTTCTTTCCTATTAAATTTATCTGTTTCTCATCCTTCTTCCCTCTGCTCTTGATTCCCCATTATCTCACACCCTCTGCCCTCTCCTGAGATCCCTTCTCCATCCTCCTCTGGGATCATA
Organism: Rhinatrema bivittatum; assembly: GCF_901001135.1. Lineage (NCBI taxonomy): Eukaryota > Metazoa > Chordata > Amphibia > Gymnophiona > Rhinatrematidae > Rhinatrema > Rhinatrema bivittatum. The sequence continues at coordinate 404,184,956 of NC_042617.1, read as the reverse complement.
TCCCCTTCCCTAAATTGAATGAGAGTTGCAGGGGTCAACTATGTGTGTGCTTGGTGAAAATGAGTGAGGAGATCAGAGAGAATGCAGAAGAAGGAGTCTCTGAGAGGATCAGAGGCATTGAAGAGTGTGAGTGAGGGAACTCGGAGAGAGTGAGTGATGAGATAGTCAGGCAAGAGAGTGAGGGAATTGAGGTGCTGTTAGGTGTGACTGAGGACATCAGAGAAGAATGTGTGGAAAGACAATGAGTTCACAGGGGGTTTGGGGTATGAGTGAGGGGAATGAAGGGAGTGTGACTAAGAAGGAGGATTGATATCAGAGGGGGGAGGTATGAATGGATTATCCTTTCCTCTTCTGATTCCAGATACCCCCTTTTTCCTCCCCATCCCTGATCCTCGTCCCTCCTTCCCCTCTTCCCTCCTTCCCTTCCCTTCCCTTAATCCTCTTTTCTTCTCCTCCTTCAGTGCCTCTATCCTCCTCCATTCCTTAACTCTCTAACCCTCCTGCATTATATCCCTTCTTCATTTTCCTCCTCTGAGATCCCTTCTCACCATCCCCTGATCCTCTCCTTCCTCCCACCACTAATCAGTAAGATCCCTTTACCTCTAATAATGAACTAAAAATAAACTTGACACTGAAATGCCAGAAAATGACTTTATTTTTATAGAATAGAATATAAAAATGCATCTTAATATTCAAATATATGCAAATCATGAAAATCTACTACATAATTGCCCAGAATTTTGAAATAAATCTGACAAAGAATTTGCTAACTAGACGCAGAATCTTGAAAAAATCTACCACCGGAAACCAGGTGCCCTGACTATAATCATGACCGCAGTGAAAGTCTTCTTAACTTTTTTCTAGGCAGTGCTATTAGATGGTTTGTTGACATTTGGGAATCAGCTCACAATTAAAGTCTTGATAAAACTCTGCTGTAAAACTATTCTCAATTACTTACAAGGAGTTGGAGATTCAATAGCTTCCTGAATATCCTTCTTTGCATCTGTAGAATTCCTCATAGATCCCTAAAAAGTTGCAACAAGTATAAAACCCTGGAATTCTAGTTAATTATAGACATATGGATGACTTGAATCCTATATTAAAGAAACTCCACTAACTCAGTGTAGTCCTTAAGGGCCAGATTTAAGGTTCTAACTTTAGTATAAGATGCCTTGAATTTTCTTGGCTACCACTATTTAGCAGAGAAGGGAAATCTTCATAATTCGACTAATCTATAGTCCTCTCAAGAAGTGATTTTGAAATTTCCTGTTTTCTAGGAGGCTATTGGGAATAAAAGCAGATTCCCTTCCTTAATAGTGCTTCAACTATGGAATTCTCTGCCATGTGAAGCCTGTCAGTGTGCAAAATCTTAGGGATCTAAAATGAGCAGTCAAGACCTGGCTCTTACGGACAGCATTTGCTGGGGTGGGAGGTTTATGAAGGTTGAATTTTATTAACTTGTGCTAGGAAATATTTGCCATTTTGTAGGGAGTTACTGAGGTTATCTGGTTGGATTTCTCGACTCCATTTGTTTCATTTTTTCAGCTCTGTTTATGATGATTTCAATTTCTAATAATGCTATTGTTTTATGATAGTTCCTACTGTTGTACAAAACAACGAGCAGTAAATAGTTGGTTATGTGATAAAGAAATTATAATAATAAATAAATGAATACTTTAATCACCTTTATGATTCAAGCCCTGTATACCTAAGTTTCTTCTCCTATAAACTTCGAAGTCCGGCCCGGGAGATACACAAGTCAGGCTGGCATATGCCGACCAGATTTTAAAAGCTGCCTGTGTATGTATGCACCTGTTGCTATGTGCACAAATGAAAAGTTCCAAAACTGGGGCACATGTGGGTGTGGTCTGGGCAGGGCATAAGTGTCCTGGATTTCACATTGAAATCTATGCATAAATATTTACGTGCACAGATGTGCACCAGGATCCGCTGCCATGTAAGTTTACTTCTGCTGAGAATGAAATGAAAGTAATAAAATAAAGACAAATAGACAAATCAGTGGGATTTTAAGGGTTGGGGATAACAGGAGAGAAGAGAGGCTATTAAACCAGGAGGCTTTGGAAGTCCTATTCCTTACCTGAATAAAATGGGAATGAACTGGGGAAACTGGTAATGGCATCAGAGGACGTCTTTTAAAATCTTCCCATTTATGTGGTAGAAGCAGCATTTACGCGCATATGTGCACATCCACTTAAAATTGTGCGCATATGTACGTGCATTCAGACTATTTTAAACATGTGCTCATATACATGCACATGTTCTAAAATGGCTGCAACCCTGGGCACAGGCCGACGAACGTGCACATGTGCGCTGGTGCATCTATTTAAAAGTTACCATCTTGTACTGCCTAATGAATTTCGAATGGAAATATCTTTGTAATATTACTCACATATTATGTAATTACTCACATATTATATAATATTACAAAGATATTTCCATTCGAAATTCATTAGCCAGTAAAAGTATATACAAGGTATTGAACTATTACTGTAATGCAAAAGTACACAAACCTAATATTTCTATTCATATATAATAAAACCAATTAGTATATGGCAAGACTTGCCAATTGATATCAGCTACATTTCTTACATGGGTTAAAGGGCATATGTAATAGGATGATTCAAGCTCAAAGGTTTACCAAATGTGTTATAGCAACATTCCACTTTATCAATATCCTAGAAGTTGTGTTTAAACAATCAGAAGTTTCAATCAAAATAGAGTATTCAACTGAGAAATATCATTTTTGAGTTTAATAAACAATACTTACAATGTTTTGTTAAACTAAAAGATATTTGCATTAGTGTTTTTTCCATTTGTTTCTAATTCACATACCTTTTGAACAGATTTATTGTTTCAATTGCCTTCTGATTGCTATACTATTTATTTATTTATTTGCTGTAGGAGTAATGAAAAGGCCTCAGACAGCTTTCATCGCAGGCAGGAAGAGAGAAGGCAAAGAGGCAAAGAGGGTTTGTCCTCCCGAGCCTCTTCCTTTTATTGTACATTCATACAAAGGCAGATGATGTGTCATTACATGATTGGCTACTTTCCCATAGCAACAGAAGAGTCATTACACCATTGGCTTTGGCTCAGGGGGTGTGCACGGATCATATCATTGGCTGCTGAAATCTATACCTCCTGACTTTGTCCTGCCTCTGACTAGGGAAAACCCAGCCCTTCTTTCAGGCTAACAGGATTAATTATAGGCCAGAGAAATACATGAAGTCAGGTATCCTCTCCTAGGCAGAGAGGCTTAAGCACAAGTGATGCTTTTATTCAGGCAAAGGTCAGGGAGAAGGGAAGTTAGTGTTTAACCCTGATGAAATGGCTTGCTGGCAAGTGCATATTTCCCACATCTCACCCTTTCTGTTTTTGTTTAGGGCAGCTCAGTAAAGCTTTAGACTCTTACTGAAATCTGTTATGTCTTGGTATGGGCTGGAAATAGGGGAAGAGGGATTATGGAGAGAAGAAAGCTATAATTCGACGTGGTGTGCCAGCTGGCGATGAGCTTCTGAATCTCCATATCACCCAGAGCTGGTGCAGGTGGTGTGCCAACGCTGCAGGGCTCATGATTCCCTATTAGGCATCTTACAAGACATCTTTATATTCGGGCTGAGAGCAAGGTTTCAATATGGATATGAGGTTGGGTATGCACTGAATACAGCATCACAGGCAAATAATTAAGACAATTACAGTAATTATAATAGAAATCACCCTTTTGAGACCAGAAATATCAGGGAATCAGGACCATAGCCAGTCTCATGGAGAAGTTAGTATTCTGTCTGAAAATGGTGCATCAGCAACCATGGTTTCTATCTGCTCTGTGGTATGTGTGAGGTTTGCTTTATAGTCTGATATGTACACACAGCAATGAGATCCAATTAATGCACAAACACCACCCTTTAAGCTAAAATTGTGTCTAAGGTATAGCTGTTCTGAAATGCTACTTCTCTAATCTGAGAAACTTTTGTTGTAAGTAGTTTTAATGCATGGACTGTCTGATTAAATATGGCAGTCGTCCAGTTAGCTAGGATGTGTAAGTCCCTGTAATTCATAGCTGTTCCCATTGGGGGAAACAGGCTTCTAGCTATCTGAGTTTCTGTATACTTTTCTATGGGATTATTTATCGCCTCCCTTTTGTTACGGAGCCTTGCTTTGGGTAACTTTTTGACTGCATGGTAAGAGGGGAGGATGTAGCCTAGAGTGCATCTGTACATATATGCTCTACGCCCACATAACATCCAAATGTTTCCTAACAGATTAGTGGACATGTCATTGGTTATCATTTGGGCTATATAACTACAAAAGGTAAATCCTTCATCCCCTCTATACTTTCTGTACCTGCTTGGGTCTCCCACTGCACATCCTGAAATCTGCCAATTGCATACATATGTGGTATAATTATGCAAGTGTTCAGTGATTAATACAAAAGTTTGGTTACAATATGGATATTTCCCACCTGAATTCCCTTTCCATCCCCTGTATCAATAGTCCCAACAAAGAGCGGCAGTCTCTTGAATACAGCTACCAATGTGTAGTATGGTATTATTAACTGGAGAGTTAATGAAAACACCTCTCTGTAAAGGATAATTAGTCCATACTGTAAGGTTAAATGGTACAGCATGCATCAGTAGTTCTCCGCAGGCTTGGGTTGGCATGTGTGCGCAGATCCAACAGTCTGTTCGATTCAACAGGTGTGAAAAGTTCGAGGATGTACATGTTGTTCTGTCAGAGTCCTTGTTCTGAAATCGCCATAGCTGGAGAAATAAGGCAAAGGAGGAGGGTGCAGAACACAATTGTTAATGAGTTGGCATTCAGGCAAGAAAAGGCGGCCAATAAGAAGATTTCTGGAGTTTTCTCAAGGCCCTGCTGTTCCAAGAGTTGTGCAGACTGGTTGGATAGGGCCTTGATCTGTCCCCAGGTCATTTGGTGCTGCTTCTTGCAAGGAGTCCGATCTCTGTCCTTCTGAGGGCTGTGGAGGCTCAGGGAGAAGTTGGGGATCGGGTCCTGTAGACCTGGACACCTTTCCATCGTTCCACGGCTTGATACACCTGTGGAAGCAAGCAGAGAAACATATCCTCGTTCCCCATTTTAAGGGAACGGGACCGTACCAGACATTAAATATGCTATACAAAACTGATGGCTGTGGGTGACTAACCCTAGTCCCATAATGATTACTCATGGCTGTGGTCTTAAATTTGATATGTTTGAGATGATTTAAAGTGATTAAAACAATACTTTGTTCAGCCAGTCCTGTTTAGGGGAAAATCCAGGGGCAATCCCCCCTTTTTCTTTTTGTTTGGTCCAGAGCTCTTAAGGGTATGATTTGCTCTCTCCACAATGGCTTGCCCTGAGGTGTTGTAGGGGATGCCAAATAAGTATTTAATGTTCAATTATTGACAAAATTCATGCAAAGGAATGGCTGCAATAAGCAGAGCCATTATTAGTTTTCAGAACAGAGGGATTATCAAGAAAGTTTTTATGCAGCGATCAATTTTCATTCAGTAAAATAGCAATAAATGTAAATTAATCATTTAAAGGAAAAGTCATTTGCAGTAAGCAGAATCAAATGACAAGTATATTAGAGATTACATTAAACATATGTTACACAAGACTGACATATATTCATTCATCTTGCAAATATTAATTTACACAAAACTGACACATATTCATCCATCCTGCAAATATTTCTTGCATCAAGACAGACAACAGATAACACATAATATGAGCTAAAAATCTTATCAAAAAGTTATCAAAAACAAAATTAGATCAAGGATCAAAAGTCAAAAGTCAAAAGGTGTTTAGAAAAATGTTAAAATAAACTGCAAAGTGTCCATCTTCACATCTCTTCATGGCAGTGTCAATCTGGAAAATATTAAAAACTGGCATACAGCAAAAAATTACTAAGGTAAGGATTAAAGTGAGCTTTTTACTTTTTTAACCTTGAAGAAATCAATTCTATGATTCAATTTAATAAAATCAATTTGGATTTGCAAGAAAAGGTTTGAGAGGGATTGCTTTAGATGTAGCAACCTCTGTCAGTAAAAATTTTAAGGTTCAGAATTCTGTAAAAATTTGTGAAAAAGAAAATAAAACTGAAGTTTCCTTAATACAGAAGGTCTGTAGGCCTGAAAAATAAAAACTATTATACAACAGAATTATTAAAACAATAATATAATATAACTTGTAGAATAACATAGCGCCTCCTAGTGGAGACACCATCATTACTTTATAGATTGCAACTATTGTTCCAGGTTGCAATCAGTAATACTCTGAGCTTACTTTCAATGTGGAATATCAAAATAGAATTTCTTCTTATAATTATTAGAATAGGAAATTAAACACGCTGTTTGCTCAGCTCTGTCTGCTGCATGCTAAAGTGACTGTAACTACTATTAATCTGTCTGAGTTATAACATATATAAACTAGAGAGAGAAACTGCAGTACTAAGTCCAGTTTTTTTTTTTCTCTTTTCAAAAGTTCTCCCTCCCTCCCCCATGAGTGGCTAGCAAGAGTTACAGAAAAGGGGGGGGGGGGAGGAGCAGTGTTTCTCAAAAGAAAAGAACTGCACCCAAGGAGTTAATCCTTCAGTCAATAGGAACTTAAAGATAGCTTTGTTTAACAATAGATACCATCAACCACAGACAATGGCTGGCTGATTCTTTGCAGACAGACAACACTTCAATTCACTTTAGGGAGAATCACAGTAAGAATACAAGTTCTGTGTGCTGGCAATTCAAACTATAAACTTAAATCTCAGAGAAATGGAGTCATTTTAAATGTGAGCCAAATTAATTTTGTAAAAGGGAAATTTTCACATGAAATTCACACAGTATATTGTTCAAATTTCAGTACAGTTTTTAACATAAGCTTTGCATACACTTTGTGGGGGAAAATACTCTCAAAGTATGCAGATTTTTTTGTAACTGAATTCAAATACTAATAGAAACCATTTTTTCCAATTCTGTACTGTTAGTTAATAGAAACCATTTTTTTTTCCTTTTTTTTCATAGTGATATTTTCTTTGCTTGTAACGCAGGAGTCTAATTAAATCCTTTTTTTCATAATGATATTTTCTTTGCTTGTAACACAGGAGTGCAGCTGCCTGGCCCAAGGTCTTACACGCTGATTTCTTTGAAGACCTGTGGGCATAGCCACTGCTCATGGCATTCCGGGCTGCACTCAACTCTATTGCTGCCACACCTAGTTCTTTGTTTCTTTCTGTAATGGGAAAGGCTTGAATCCCTTTCAATAATTCCTCCCTTGTGAGATTTCCATGTTCTAGGTGGAATCCCATGCTGACCGCTGCACATAAATTGTTACCGGGAGCAGTGGTTTGAGATAGTAATTTACCTGCACAAATTGATGATGCAGAATTAATGACTGTCTCAGGCAATGGCAAATGAATGTTCAGGGAGTGGTTAGTGGGGGAAGGGGGTTGCAGGCAAGATAGAGGAAGGCTAGTTTTTCTGACCTCAGTGTTTTCTATTTCCTGGGGTCTTTTCTCTGAGGTGGATGCAGAGGAAGCCACAGGAGCCATGTGATTGTGTGTCCCCAGATGTTCTATTTCATTTTCTGTCCCCCTTTGTTCATGGTTCTTTTCTGGGATGGGGAAGGCTTGAAGTCCTTCTAATAATTCTGTTTCTGTAAGGTTTTCTTTCTGCAGTTTCTGCTGAAATTCAATGCTAATCGCCCCACCCAGGCCAGGTGGTGGCTCTATTGTTCTCAAGGGTTGGTTTTCTAAAGAAATGGGGAAGGTGTGAATTGCTTGTGCTTTGGGTGTAGGTATGGGGAGCTGAGGATACAAAGAATTTGCTGTCTCTGAGGAAGACTGAGAAGATGGGGGAAGGGTATGTCTGCCTGCTTCTAAAAGCACATGGTTTGAAACTGCTGTTTTTAAACCTTTTTTTTCTACCATGTGTTCGATGGCCTCCGTGCATTTTTGCCAAATTAATCTTAGCTTTATGGGAGCTCTGGGAGCCGTATGAAGATAATTGCCGATTGAGATCCATTCCTGGGTATTTAGAGTTCCAGACTCCATCGAATACCAAGGGCAACGGCAAGCTATTTCACTTATTAATTTTTCTAAGTCCCCCAGGCTGACTTGCGCTATTTTTCTTCTGGTGATGAAATAATGATTATTGATGATTTGCTGCAGCTCCCTGGCATGTAGCCTCTGCTGTATAGTCAAATCACTACCCATGCTTACGAGTATGGGGAACAAACTTGCTGAGAAATACTTTTAAAATTTACAAAGAAGAACTTTTTTTTTTAAATATATTACGATAGCAAATCTGACCAGCCGAAATAAGCATGGAGTTTATCATCACTGTCGCGGGTCACCAGATATAGGAGTAATGAAAAGGCCTCAGACAGCTTTCATCGCAGGCAGGAAGAGAGAAGGCAAAGAGGGTTTGTCCTCCCGAGCCTCTTCCTTTTATTGTACATTCATACAAAGGCAGATGATGTGTCATTACATGATTGGCTACTTTCCCATAGCAACAGAAGAGTCATTACACCATTGGCTTTGGCTCAGGGGGTGTGCACGGATCATATCATTGGCTGCTGAAATCTATACCTCCTGACTTTGTCCTGCCTCTGACTAGGGAAAACCCAGCCCTTCTTTCAGGCTAACAGGATTAATTATAGGCCAGAGAAATACATGAAGTCAGGTATCCTCTCCTAGGCAGAGAGGCTTAAGCACAAGTGATGCTTTTATTCAGGCAAAGGTCAGGGAGAAGGGAAGTTAGTGTTTAACCCTGATGAAATGGCTTGCTGGCAAGCGCATATTTCCCACATTTGCAGTTTTTTTTATATACAGACATTTGTTTAGTAACCTCACCGGTTCACAATTAACAGAAACATTGAAGCTGTGCCAACTAGAACGAACATGTGCAACAGTGCTTTACAATAAACAATAAAAAACATTTACAATAATCAATAAACTTTACAATAAACTTGTTAACAAGCATATGCAATAGTGCTTTACAATAAACTAGTTAACTGGGGGGGGAGGGGAGAGAACAGTGGAACAATGAAAGGGAAAAATAAAATAGTGGTACAAGGCAAATTGTTATCTCACTGAATTTATAAGTCTATAAATAAATAGAATGAATTTTATAAAACACAATTGGAAAAGAGAAAAGCTGGTTAAGAAAGAAAGAAATGGGATAGAAGTCTTATATACAATTGATATACAATCGATATACAATCAATATGAATAATTGCCAACCAAACGTTAGGTGTGGAGAGAAAGAAAAAGGGGGTGTACATTTAAGTAAATTAGTGGGCAAGGCTGTAGGAGTAAGGAAGAGATATACTAGGGGTGTGCATTCGTTTTCGACGTATTGGCAATCCACAACGTTTATGTCCCTATTCGTTGTATTCGTGGGGTCACGAAACATATGGCAAACCACCACGAATAAAATGTATATAACAAATAAACCCCCCCTCCTGCCCCCCCCCCAAGACTTACCAAAAGTCCCTGGTGGTCCAACGGGGGTCCTGGAGCTATCTCCTGCACTCGGGCTGTCGGCTGCTGCTATTCAAAATGGCGCCGATAGCCTTTGCCCTCACTATGTCACAGGGGCTACCGGTGCCATTAGTCAGCCCCTGTCATATGGTAGGAAAGACAGACGGCCGGCGCCATCTTGTGCTCCTACCATTAGGGATGTGCAGACAAAAAGTTTTCATTGAATCGTTGATACGTTTTCGTGGGGTGTCGATTTCGTTCAATATGGACTTATGGAGAATTCCATAAGTTGAGGATCTGTCCATACTTTTCCCGGTTCCCTAAATAAAAATTTAAACCCCCCACCCTCCTTAATCCCCCCCAAGACTTACCAAAACTCCCTGGTGGTCCAGCGGGGAGTCAGGAAGCCATCCCTGCACTCCTTTGCAATTTCCTCACGGCGCCGATAGCCTGTGTCACAGGGGCTGCCCGTGCCATTGGTCAGCCCCTGTCACATGGTCACCGGTGCCATCTTGTGCTCCTACCACGTGACAGGTAGGTCATGTGGCAGGAGGTCGCTCCGGGACCCCCGCTGGACCCAACCGGAACTTTTGGCCAGCTTGGGGGGGCCTCCTGACCCCCCAAGCTGGCCAAAAGTTCCGGTTGGGTCCAACGGGGGTCCCGGAGCGGAGGCGCGGAGGAGCACGTGACGCCGGCGTCACTCCGCTCCGGCGTCACGTGCTACTCTGCTCCGGCGTTACATGCTCCTCCGCTCCCGGACCCCCGTTGGACCCAACCGGAACTTTTGGCCAGCTTGGGGCGGGGTCAGGCCCCCCCAAGCTGGCCAAAAGTTACGGTTGGGTCCAACGGGGGTCCCGGAGCGACCTCCTGCCACATAACCTACCTGTCACGTGGTAGGAGCACAAGATGGCGCCGGTGACCATGTGACCGGGGCTGACCAATGACACCGGCAGCCCCTGTGACACAGGCTATCAGTGCCATGAGGAAATCGCAAAGGAGTGCAGGGATGGCTTCCTGACTCCCCGCTGGACCACCAGGGGGTTTTGGTAAGTCTTGGGGGGGTCAGGAGGGTGGGGGATTTAAGTGTTTATTTAGGTTCAACGTATTCAACATAGCTATGTTGAATAAGTTGGAAGTCGCGATGCGTTGCGCATCATCACTTTTTTTAAGTTTGAAAAAAAATAAGTTGGGGAGTGCAAATGCGTTCAAAACGAATGCACACCCCTACCTACCATATGACAGGGACCACCAAAACAGGTAGCCCCTGTGACATAGTAAGGGCAAAGGCTATCTGCACCATTTTGAATATTGGCAGCTGACAGCCTGAGTGCAGGAGATTGCGCCAGGACCCCCACTGGACCACCAGGGACTTTTGGTAATTCTTGGGGGGGGGGGGGGTCAGGAGGGTGGGGGGTTGTAGTTAATTAAATTTAAAGGGTTGGGATGGGGTTTTTTTGGGAAACAAATACATACATAACCAATGAATGGATCGGGGTCCCCCAAGAATGGATGCAACGGATTTGGCTCCCCACAAATATGAATACCGAATGGGACGAATCTGTCCCTGCTGCACATCCCTATGCTATACTATATATATCATATATATATATATATATATATATATATATATATATATATATATATACATACATTAATTTTGACTTGCATAGGTACTAAGAATTAATAGGAAATTAAGGAAATTAAGGAGAAAGATATGCCTTCCAAATCCTACTTTCATAAAAGTTACATTGCATGTTTTGAATGATTAGCTCTTCATATTTCCCTTTACCAGTTCTTCTTGTCCACAGATGGACAGAAAAGGTCTTAGAAGACAGCAGTGTCCTTGAGACTGAAAGATTTTTTAGTGTGCCTTGATTTCCCAGAGCATAGGTAGCTAGATGCCTGTCACTTGTACTCTAAAATATTCCTTGATAACATATTGCATGTGCTAGATACTTTCTCAAACAGAGGTCACATTTATAACAATGATTCAGAACATGTAGACACACTTCTGTTATGCTGCTACCATTGTTAATACTATGTGGGAGGTCACTAATTCCAGGCAAGGAGTAAATGGTCTTACTAGAGTTTGATTAGAAGATAATGAGAACTTTAGCATATCTTCTTTATTCATCTGAATTAATATATGTATATAAATGTTATAAATATAAATGTTTTTGTTTAGAGTAAACATTGTTTTCAAAGATTTTTAAATAGAAAATGCTGACAGGTTGAACATTTTGCTTTAAAAGCAATGATGGTAACTTTAAAACAAGTGCATAGGTGCCCATACATGTGCGCATGTAATTTAAAACATGCCTATCATGTGTATGTGTGCTAGAGATGTGCATCCATTTATCACAAATTAGGCAAGTTCAATAAAATTGCCTAATTCGTCCTGGTTCGGGGGACCCGAACCACAAAACGGATTTTTCCGGAAGTTCAGGAAAAATTCATTTTTGGGTGCCATCTTAGAAAATGGTGTGGGCCATCCATTGCTCCTTCCATGTGACAGGGGCTGACCAATGGCACCAGTAGCCCTTGTCACATGGTAAGGGCAAAGGGCCACCGGCACCATTTTTGATTCCTGGCAGGCCTGAGGGCCCGACGGCTTGAGAGGGAGACATTGCTTGCGGGAAACCGCTGGACCACCCGGGCTTTTAGTAAGTCTTGGGGAGTGATCAGGATGGGGGGGGGGGTTGTAATAAAGTAAATTTGAAGGGTTGGGGTGAGGGTTTTTCTATTTGTTTTTTTTTCGATTCGTTTTTCCTGGTTCGTTTTTCCGATCCGTTTTGCCGAAAAATGACCCACGGGAAAACAAAATCGTTATAAATCGTTAGAATCGTGAGCCGGCACACTAAAACCCCCTAAAACCCACCCCCGACCCTTTAAATTAAATCCCCCACCCTCCCGAACCCCCCCCCAAATAACTTAAATAACCTGCGGGTCCAGCGGCGGTCCGGAACGGCAGCGGTCCGGAACGGGCTCCTGCTCTGAATCTTGTCGTCTTCAGCCGGCGCCATTTTCCAAAATGGCGCCGAAAAATGGCGGCGGCCATAGACGAAAAAGATTGGACGGCAGGAGGTCCTTCCGGACCCCCGCTGGACTTTTGGCAAGTCTCGTGGGGGTCAGGAGGCCCCCCACAAGCTGGGCAAAAGTTCCTGGAGGTCCAGCGGGGGTCAGGGAGCGATTTCCCGCCGCGAATCGTTTTCGTACGGAAAATGGCGCCGGCCATACGCGTATGGCCGGCACCATTTTCCGTACGGAAAATGGCGCCGGCAGGAGATCGACTGCAGGAGGTCGTTCAGCGAGGGTTCCGGCGCCTCGCTGAACGACCTCCTGCAGTCAATCTCCTGCCGGCGCCATTTTCCGTACGGAAAATGGCGCCGGCCATACGCGTATGGCCGGCGCCATTTTCCATACGAAAACGATTTGCAGCGGGAAATCGCTCCCTGACCCCCGCTGGACCTCCAGGAACTTTTGGCCAGCTTGTGGGGGGCCTGCTGACCCCCACGAGACTTGCCAAAAGTCCAGCGGGGGTCCGGAAGGACCTCCTGCCGTCCAATCTTTTTCGTCTATGGCCGCCGCCATTTTTTGGCGCCATTTTGGAAAATGGCGCCGGCTGAAGACGACAAGATTCAGAGCAGGAGCCCGTTCCGGACCGCTGCCGTTCCGGACCGCCGCTGGACCTGCAGGTTATTTAAGTTATTTGGGGGGGGGGGTTCGGGAGGGTGGGGGATTTAATTTAAAGGGTCGGGGGTGGGTTTTAGGGGGTTTTAATGTGCCGGTTTTTCGATTTTTCGATTTTTCACGATTTTTCACGATATTTTACCCCCCCAAACGGCAACAATACGATTCCCTCCCCCTCCCAGCTGAAATCGATCGTTAAGACGATCGAGGACACGATTCACATCCCTAGTTTATACCTCATCAGCAGCATCAAAAAATTTATGCAGCTAGCAAATCTCTGGGCACCACAATTGCTGGATTTAAAATACAAATTTATGCACTGTTGGACCCACCTTGTAATGCTCAAAACATGCCCTAGCTCTGCCTCTTTTTTTAAAATCCACGCCCATGTATATACGCACATAATTCGCAGCTTTTAAAATATGCGTTGCCTGCACACAGCCCAGATACTCATATATATGAGCCTTTTAATATGAGCAACACTTTTACTCTTCACCCCAATGTAAATATTGGGATTAAAGACATCTATTTTGGAAGGAATTTGAATGTAGTTAAGGCTGTTTTTAGTGTTTTGCTGAGTTTTACTCTGTTTTAAGGTTACGTTCTATTTCATATAATATATGACTATTTTTTATTCAGTGACAATAGTTTTGAATATTGGCCAGGATTCATATTTCAACACAGAATGATGAATCCTGCGAAAACGGGGGGCGGGGGGTGAAGGAGGGCGAGCCTGCGAAAGCCCGCAGCCTTCGCACCACTGTGGTGCGCCGGCTACCGGCTTTCGAACCGAATAGCGCCACCGTGAAAGGTAGTGCTATTCGGCGTGCTACTGCCGACGATAATGTTAGAAACATTATCGCCAGCAGAGAAAACACCGCCAACTCTGCCCCTCCCCTCCCCACCCCGACTCCTCCCCTTCCCCTAATTTGCATCATATCACATGCAAAAAGGCCCTTTTCGCTTGTGATATGGCCTTATCGTGTGCGTTAAGGCCCTAACGCACGCGATAAGGGTTTAGAAAATAACCCCCATTGTTTGTTACCTTGTAATCCAATTAACATGGTTTACCAAACCTGCAGAATGTAAGAAGTGAAAATAAATAAATAAATAAATAAATAAATAAAATTATTATTTAGAACCCACTTTTTATGCTTGTCTTGACACTCATTATTGCAGTTAATTATGTTCTGTGTAAATAGAAATCCAAAGTTCTCTATTGAAAATTCCCTCTGTGCTCAGCATGACAGACAAGTAGTGCAATTGAATGACTGCTTCCCCTTTTTTTTTTTTTATAAACATGCATTAAATTAACAGTTTATTTATTGATTGATTGACATTTGATATTCTACCTTTTACTAAGCATGGACTCAAGGCAGATTATACCAATTATAAATCAGATAATTACAATTCAGCAGATTTACAGTTAGAACAGCTTTTTAAACTAATGGAATATAAATTGAATACTGTAATTGGAAGTTCAGATAGTTAGCTCAAGGGAAATAGGGTCTCAGTATGCAAGACCTGGCTGAAAAGTCTTGCCTTTGCTTTTTTTCCTGAAAGTGAGGTAGGATGACGTATGTTGAAAGGATTTTAGTAACATAGTAATGAAAGCAGAAAAGGACCAAATGGTCAATTCAGTCTGCCCAGCAAGCTTCCTATGGTAGTATCTTGTGGGTCACCCCCATGTTTCTCTTGTGGGTAGCAACTGCAGCTCTTAGCAGTTATCCCCAAGTGTAATAAAAACCCATAAAAAAATTACTGCTAGCAACATTTTTACTGGGTGAAGAGTCTTTTTGAAAATTCATTCGGTGATGCTTGATGTACTTTGCGTATGGACTTGGCTGTAGAAGCAGTCCTGTGCTTTTCCCCTTATGTCTGCATATCATATCCCAGACCATAAAAGCCAGAGCCCATGTTAGTTGGCATTTGAATCCAATTCCTGTCTCCCTCCATCTTCTTCCAAAGTTTCGGACCATGGTAGCTGAAAGTACATAGTCTTGTATAGGTATTGAACTCATGGACACTTGGACCAAGGTGGAGTTGGCAAAACCTGCAGGGAAGAGTCATGCAGGTCCCTACCATGACAGACACAGTTGGATGAGTCAGAAGCCTAATTGCAGCTTCGCCTTTACCAGCCCACATTGCCCTTGGACTGAGCCTTTGGGTGCCAGGGCCAGCAGGTCTAGGTAGGGACCTCTGCTGATGGTCGGAAGGCCAATCGAGGTTGCTAGGCTGGAGTAGATGTGCTACAGTTGAATCTGGAAGCAGGCTGGGGTCATCGGCAGATGGTGATCAAGAATGTCCAGAAGGCAGGCAGTTGTCAGCTGCAGGTGGCTTTCAGGAAGGTCCAAGAAGCAGGCTGAGGTCAATACCGGGTATCTGTCCAAAGGGAAAGGCAGAATGGATAGACAGAGCATGAAGGCAAGGAGCAGAACAGGTGGGCAGGTGAGGAGACATAGAGACCTGAAGACTGAGGGACTGAATTACTGAAGAACTAGAGAACTGAAGAGAAGACAAGGACCACTGTAACTGAAGACATGAAGCGCAGAAACTGGAGAACAAAGACAAGAAATGCTTAGGTAACTCACACTACAAGGATGTATGGAGACCTGTTGTCAAGGCACTGGAGGAATGTCTGCAGGGGCATTTTATAGGCCAGAGGAGTGATGTCATCAGGAGGTGCCTCCTGGTCTTTCCTGCCATGGGCCCTTTAAGATCAATGACATTGGGTACACGTGCGCTCTAAGAGAAGCAGGTCCTGATAGCGTCCTGCTCCAGGAGTTGTCTTTTATGTCCTGCCACATTGAGACATGGTGTCCCACTGCACTAGAGAGGAAGGCAGTCCATGTTGGAGAACAATAGGGGAGGCCTGCACTGAGGAGTAAGTGCAGCGGTTCTGGGAGGAGCCTGCAGACCCCCGAATGCAACAGTACCTCTCCCTTAAGCCCCCTCCCTGAGGCTCAGGGTTTCCTTGGATGATATAGATGGAACACCTTCAGTAGATTGTTGGAGGCTGGCTCCCAAGAATTCTCCTCTGGGCTATAATCCTTCCACAAGGTAAAATATTTGATTTCCTTGCCATGACAGTGGGCTTCCAAATTTTCCCTGTGAATGGCAAGATGAATAAAAGCAATTGAAAGCCTTGCAGCAGCTCCAACTGCCTCCTATGCTCCAGATAATATCAGCACATGTACCTGACCTGAAATGCTATGCCAGTCTGTCCACTGTCCAGGCTGTATGTCCCTACAAGGGCTTGACTTCAAATGCTGTGCCTATCCATCCAGGCCTTACGCCCCTACAAGGGCTAGACCTCTAATGCTGTGCCTGTCTTTCTAGTCCTTAAGTCACTACAAGGGCCTGACCTTAAACGCTGTGCCTGTCTGAGTTTAGTTCTAGTCTTTCTAATTTCAGTTTCATGTATTTGTGCATCACTTCTTTCCAGAATATTATTTTTCCTATTTTGCAACATTTGAAATGTAAGAACATAAAAAGCTGATTTAAGATGTTTAGAACTTGGATATTTCATATCCTCATTAGTTTTCATGACCTTCATAATATGGGCCATTTTCCCTAAATCTTTCTTAGGTAACAACATTAGTGTTTCTAGTGCTATAGAAAACTGGTGGTAGTTGCACTCTAGTTCATCCTCTGTGTTCCCATAGTTTACAGAGGCACTGTGTATTCTACAAAGTCAACACAGATTGATATTGTAGATTTGGACTTGAGTAGCGGTTTTCTTATTTCTAAGAGCTCTTCAAGTTCTTTTGTCATCAGCTGAAGTGCATAAGTATATTTAATAGCTTCTGGGTATTTACAAGGGCCTGACCTCAAACACTGTGCCTGTCCATCCACTGTCCAGGCCGTACGTCTCTACAAGGGCCTGACCTCAAATGCTGTCACTGTCCGTCCAGGCCTTACATCCCTACAAGGGCTTGACCTCTAATGCTGTGCCTGTCCATCCATTGTCCAGGCTTTACATCCCTACAAGGGCCTGACCTCAAACACTGTACCTCTATGTCCAGGCTGTACATCCCTACAAGGGCTTGACCTACGATGCTGTGCCTCTCCGTCCAGGCCTTATGTACCTACAAGGGCCTGACCTCTAATGCTGTGCCTGTCCGTCCAGGCCATACATCCCTACAAGGGCTTGACCTCTAATGCTGTGCCTGTCCGTCCAGACCTTATGTCCCTACAAGAGTCTGACCTCTAATCCTGTGCCTGTCTGTCCAGGATGTACATCCCTACAAGGGCTTGACCTCAAATGCTGTGCCTGTTTGTTCACTGTCCAGGCCTTATCTCCCTTCAAGGGCCTGACCTCAAACACTGTGCCTGTCCATCCAGGCCTTACATCCCTACAAGGGCCTGACCTCTAATGCTGTGCCTGTCCATCCAGGTCTTACGTGCCTACAAGGGCTTGACCTTTAATGCTGTGCCTGTCCATCCAGGCCTTACATTCCTACAAGAGCCTGACCTCTAATGCTGTGCCTGTCCGTCCACTGTCCAGGGCTTACATCCCTACAAGGGCCTGACCTCTAATGCACTGCCTGTCCATCTACTGTCCAGGCCTTACGTCCCTACAAGGGCCTGACCTCTAATACTTTGCCTGTCCGTCCACTGTCCAGGTTTTTCGTTCCTATAAGGACCTGACCTCTAATGCTGTGGCTATCTGTCTTCTGTCCAGGCCTTACATCCCTAAAAGGGCTTGACCTCTAATGCTGTGCCTGTCCATCCAGGCCTTACGTCCCTACAAGGGCTTGACTTCTAACACTGTGCCTGTTCGTCCAGGCCTTACGTCCCTTCAAGGGCTTGACCTCTAATGCTGTGCCTGTCCATCCAGGCCTTACGTCCCTACAAGGGCTTGACTTCTAACGCTGTGCCTGTCCATCTAGGCCTTACGTCCCTACAAGGGCTTGACTTCTAACACTGTGCCTGTTCATCCAGGCTTTATATCCCTACAAGGGCTTGACCTCTAACACTGTGCTTGTCCATCCAATGTCCAGGCCTTATGTCTCTACAAGGGCCTGACCTCAAATGCTGTGCCTGTCTGTCAAGCTTGGAGCTTGGATATTTCATATGCTCAATATTTTTTATGACCTTCATAATATGGGCCATTTTCCCTAGATGTTTCTTAGGTGCCAACATTAATGTTTCTAGTACTATAGAAAACTGGTGGTAGTTGTACTCTAGTTCATCCTCTGTATTCCCATGGTTTACAGAGGCACTGTAGGTTACAAAGTCAACATAAGTTGATATTGTAGATTTGGACTTGAGAAACAGTTTTCTTATTTCTGAGAGCTCTTCAAGTTCCTTTGTCATTAGCTGAAGTGCACAAGTACAGTTAATAGCTTCTGGCTATTCACTAGAGGTCAACGAAACCACCACACTAGGGGCCAACCCATTTCAGAGAGCCCTTTCCTGCGGGTGTAGACAGCCTATCTCTTAGTACCCTCTGACCCATGTTGAACCAAAACCGCTGTTCACATGGAAACCTCCTCCATGTCGACTCGCCACGCTTGAAGGCTCGTGCTCCACTCTATGGACCAACAACCCATTCTAGGGAGCCCTTTCCTGTGCAAAGGAAAGGGAACTCTCCTCTCCACTGACCCATGTTGAATGCTGTTCACATGGAAACCTCATCTGCCTTGGCCTTCAAAATTCTCCTTTGTATATCTGCTATGTCCACCAGATTTTAAAAGACCAGCGAGAGCTCACTAGATGCCAATAGAAACACCACACTCTAGGGGTGAACCCATTCTAAGAAGCTCTTTCCTGTGCAAAGGAAAGGGAACTCTCCCCGGGGCCAGCCTGTCTTGCCCCGGGGACCTGACTACCTCAGCTCTTCCAGCCTGTCTTGCCCCTTTCAAAACCACAATGACCAGACTACCTCTGCTCTGCCAGCCTGTCTTGCCCCTATTAACTTTCTGCCACTCTGCCTTGCTGCCATACACCAGATGACTCACTCTACTCCTTGTGGTGTTCTTGCCACTATCATGGTTCCTCAGTGTGTTGGTGCTAGTCTTTCTGCTGCTTTGTTCTTTTATCGGTGCCTTGTGGTTTTTTCTGACACTCTTTCTGCTTGCTATGTTCCCCGCTTCATTGTGCTGTAGGATGTTGATGCCACTTGTCTTGCCACTTTGCCTGTCGTGCTGCCTTCAAGGGTTTATGCAACTGTAATTGGTGCTCTCTTTTGAAGCTGTGGTTTGTTTTTGACACGCTCAATAATGCTTTGCACCTCTGTTAAAGCACTCTTGCCACTCCTGGTACCCCTTTGCCCCTTTACAGTGCCTTAGACTATTCATGCCACTTTGGTGCCACTTTGCTATGTCTAAGTACCTTGGAGCTCTTTTCTCATTCTGATGATTGCTCCCCAGAAGTTTCATCAGAATTGATAAGAAAACCCCAATTCTGCAGCCAAAAATATGCTGCAAATACTTCCCCCATTGACTTTAATGGGAAAACGGACAACAAATAAAACTAATCAACAAATTGGTTTTACCCCCTATGAAACTAATGCAATGAATTTGGGTCCCGGTGAAATAAAAACTGAATCGAAACAAATTTTTTCCTTCTGCACATCCCTAAAGGGGAAGGTCCTCAATGAAATCCATGGACAGGTGGGTCTGTTGTGTTTGAGGCATCGTGTGGATCGTTAGTCGCAGTGGAGATGATTCCTCCCACAGGGAGGGGCCCTGTGGGGAACCACATCAATAGGATAAACTCAGATAGCAGACACTGGTAGGTGGAAAGGTTTATTGTATTGTTGTAGAGAGATGGTATGAAGCAAGAAGGAAAGGTACTGAAGTCCACAAGGTGCCAATACATTCAGACAGTCTAAGATGTAGAAGTCTCACCCAGATGTTCAAGATAGCTAGGAACCCACAGTGCGGGCAAGGCTGAGCCTGGTGGGTGGAGTTGGAGCACCGTATCATAGAGGTACTCACAGGAGCATAGTGCAGGCATCTTCCTGGCAATGGAGATGGTGGAACCGAAGGTCCATGGTGCAGGATAAACAGACTAGTAGGCCCTCGATGAGCGAGTACCTGATAGTCCAGATGATCCTGTCATAAATAGAGAGAGAGAGAGAGACCACCGAGGAGCAGTTGTCTAGTTAGTAGAAACCCCAAAGGGTGGTTGGAAGTGAGAGACCCCCGAGGAGTGGGTGCCTAGAGCTTTGTAAGGAGCGAGATCCCCGGAGGGTAGCGAGGCATCTAAGCGAGCAGCTTAGAGCGGTCAGAGTAGCTAAACCGAAGTCCTTGATAACTCAATGATGGTAGCGTAGTGGAGGCTTTAAATACCCGGAGGTATCGACATCAAGCGGTGGGGATGCCCCCGAGGTTTCCGCCATGACGTGTATTTGAGCATAGGCAACATGTGCGCGTGCGCCCTAGGAAGCCACGGGAAGGAGCATGGCAGACTGGGACACCTATGCTGAGTTAGAGATGCCGAGGGTTTCGGCACTCAGCACCGGAGGCAGCCATCTTGCCCAAAGAAGAGGAGGAAGAGGGAAGAAAAGAGGTAAGGCAGAGCGGTCACAGCCATCTGCGACCGACGGATGCAACAGGTCCAGGGTTCCCTGGGGGCTAGCAATGGCTATAACAGCCCCCAGGGTCAACCATTCTGAATTTTTTGCTGTGCACAGTTTGAGCACAAATCAAAACAGGCTTTGTCATCTTCCTTCATTCGGGACCACTAGTAGTACTATTGAAGCAATTTAAGGGTGCGTACTCATCCAGTTTGACCTGTGACATGGGAGTCATGGGCTTATTTCAACACTTTTTCATGCAGTCAAAAAGGTATGACTATCTTCCCTGGAAGAACGATCATGGAGGTTTCCAGAAGTATCTTAGTGAGGTCAATAATGTGTCTGGGAAGCTCTGGCATGTCCTCAGTCTGGAAGGAGTGCAAGAAGACATCTTCTTCCCATGGTTCTTGAGTGTGCGGTGGTACTGCAAGTCAAAGTTGAAGCAAGCACAGAACAAGGATCAATGAGCCTGCCTTGCATTTATTTGCTGGGCTTGGTGAAGAAGTTCAAGGTTTTGTGATCGGTATATTACAATACAGTGCTGAGCTCCTTTGAGCAAATGACACCACTCCTTGAGAGCAAAATTAATGGGCAAGAGCTCATGATCTCTGATACCATAGTTGCATTCTACAAGTCAGAACTTCTTTGAAGAGAAAGAGCAAGGACAAAGTGCTGTTTTATGAAAATGTTGGCTTAAAACTGCTACAGTGCCTAGTATTGAGGCATCAACTTCCAGGATGAAAGACCACATGGGGTCTGGATATCATAGACTGGGGCCTTCTAAAAAGGTGTTCTTCAGTTTTTATAATAAATCTAATACTTTAGTGGGCCAGTATTTCATGTTGGCATCTCTACGGGTAAGAACAGTGAGAGGTACTGCCACGGAGGATTAGTTTGGGATTAACTAACAATTATAGTTGAGAAATTCTATGAATAGCCTTCATTTGGTTTGCATCCATATGGAAACATCACATGAGACCATGTGCCCCAGGAAGTTGATATGAAATATAAGGGGGAAGTGGTCCTTCCTTATGATCATATTCAGGCCCCGATAATCAAAACATGGCCTGAAGGAGCCATCCTTCTTGGCCACAAATAAAAACCCGGCTCCAGACAGGAAGGAGGAAAGGCGGATGAAGCCATGCTTCAAGTTTTCCCAGATACACTCAGTAATTGATCGAGTCTCGGGAAGTGGCAAGGGGTAGATTATTCTCAGCATTGGGGAATTGTCCAGGAGGAGCTTGATCCTGTAAGCATATGAACGGTAAGGAGGTAGCGTCTCAGCTTTTTCCTTGGAAAAGATGTTTACAAATTTCTGCATACCATGGGAGAAGTCCTGGGAATGCTGTTGCCATAGTCAGGAGGTGAGGAAGTTCCACATTTGCCAGACAGGAAGTCATGCACTCTTGGCCCCACTTGGTGAGCAGTAGTTTGGGCCAGTTGAATTGGAGACAGTGTTCTTGAAGCCAGGGTAATTACAGGACAATGGGATGGATGGCCCTGAGGATCACATAGAAACTGATCCAACAGAAGAAAATAGGATAATACATAAGCTTTGGCAAGTTAAATGCAAGACATTGATAAGGCAGGCTAAGAGAGAATTTGAAAAGAAGTTGGCCATAGAGGCAAAAACTCACAATAAAAACTTTTAAAAATATATCCGAAGCAGAAAGCCTGTGAGGGAGTCAGTTGGACCGTTAGATGATCGAGGGGTTAAAGGGGCACTTAGAGAAGATAAGGCCATTGCGGAAAGATTAAATGATTTCTTTGCTTTGGTGTTTACTAAAGAGGATGTTGGGGAGGTACCCATACTGGAGAAGGTTTTCATGGGTAATGATTCAGATGGACTGAACTAAATCACGGTGAACCTAGAAGATGTGGTAGGCCTGATTGACAAACTGAAGAGTAGTAAATCACCTGGACCGGATGTTATACACCCCAAAGTTCTCAAGGAACTCAAAAATGAAATTTCAGACCTATTAGTAAAAATTTCTAACTTATCAATAAAATCATCCATTGTACCTGAAGACTGGAGGATAGCTAATGTAACCCCAATATTTTAAAAAAGGATCCAGGGCGATCCGAGAAACTACAGTGCCAGGAAAAATAGTGGAAAGTGTTCTAAACATCAAAATCACAGAACATATAGAAAGACATGGTTTAATAGAACAAAGTCAGCATGGCTTTACCCAAGGCAAGTCTTGCCTCCCAAATCTGCTTCACTTTTTTGAAGGAGTTAATAAACATGTGGATAAAGGTGAACTGGTAGATGTAGTGTACTTGGATTTTCAGAAGGCATTTGACAAAGTTCCTCATGAGAGGCTTCTAGGAAAAGTAAAAAGTCATGGGATAGGTGGCAATATCCTTTCATGGATTACAAACTGGCTAAAAGACAGGAAACAGAGAGTAGGATTAAATGGACAATTTTCTTAGTGGAAGGGAGTGGGAAGTGGAGTACCTTGGGGATCTGTATTTGGGCCCTTACTTTTCAATATATTTATAAATGATCTGGAAAGAAATACGAGTGAGGTAATCAAATTTGCAGATGATATAAAATTGTTCAGAGTAGTTAAATCACAAGCAGATTGTGATAAATTGCAGGAAGACCTTGTGAGACTGGAAAATTGGGCATCAAAATGGCAGATGGAATTTAATGTGGATAAGTGCAAGGTGATGCACATAGGGAAAAATAATTCATGCTATAGTTACACAATGTTAGGTTCCATATTAGGTGCTACCACCCAAGAAAGAGATCTAGGCATCAAAGTGGATAACACATTGAAATCATCGGTTCAGTGTGCTGTGGCAGTCAAAAAAGCAAACAGAATGTTGACAATTATTAGAAAGGGAATGGTGAATAAAACAGAAAATGTCATAATGCCTCTGTATTGCTCCATGGTGAGACCGTACCTTGAATACTGTGTACAATTCAGGTCGTTGAATCTCAAAAAAAGATATAATTACGATGGAGAAGGTACAGAGAAGGGTGACCAAAATGATAAGGGGAATGGAACAGCTCCCCTATGAGGAAAGACTAAAGAGGTTAGGAATTTTCAGCTTGGAGAAGAGACGGCTGAGTGGGGATATGATAGAGGTGTTTAAAATCATGAGAGGTCTAGAACGGGTATATGTGAATTGGTTATTTACTCTTTCAGATAATAGAAATACTAGGGGGCACTCCATGAAGTTAGCATGTGGCACAATTAATACTAATCGGAGAAATTTCTTTTTCACTCAACGCACAATTAAACTCTGGAAGTTGTTGCCAGAGGATGTGGTTAGTGCAGTTAGTATAGCTGTCTTTAAAAAAGGATTGGATAAGTTCTTGGAGGAGAAGTTCATTACCTGCTATTAATTAAGTAGACTTAGAAAATAGCCACTGCTCTTACTAGCAATGGTAACATGGAATAGACTTAGTTTTTGGATACTTGCCAGGTTCTTATGGCCTGGAATGGCCACTGTTGGAAACAGGATGCTGGGCTTGATGGACCCTTGGTCTGACCCAGCATGGCATGTTCTTATGTTTCCTGGTGGAGAAGTCCCATGCGAAATGTCACTGTGTTGTGGATGGAAGAGATTATAAGAGGAGAAGTCCTATGAATGGTGGGAATGAGGAGATGGTCCATGATTTCTTTCATAATAAAGTTCCCACCAAATTATTAATCCACAAATGCCTGTGTGGAGAAGCTGATGGAATCCAACTCTATGGTTGTGGGCAGTAGTGATTGGGGAGCTGGAATAGTAAGGCCTAGGGTCATCTCCCCACCAGACCCTAGGTACTGGAGTTTCCCACTTTCAGCAGCCATTGGGCTACAAGATATCCCCAGTCAGCATAATATAAGCCCAGGCCCTGCAGCCTTTGGCATAGCTTTTTCTAGGGGCCATATGGCTATGGCCCATCTGCATGGATTCTTCAGAAGAGGCAAAGGTTAGGGAAGCAGGAGTCAGAGGCGAAAGTTGTCACAGGAACCTGGATGGCAATGTAATATTTCTACATGGAGGGCGAAGTTCTCTTGCCTTCCGCTGAAGTCGATGGTCAATCTTCCTGGTGAGCATGATAATTCCCTCTAAGGAGGTAGGGTCCCAAGCAGTGAGTTTAATCTTAGGGGAAATGCCCTCAAGGAAGATGGTGATGAGGCAGTCTTCCCACCAGTTGAGCTCCATTGCCAGAGTCCTAAATTCAATAGTGTACTCGGCCAGTGTCCTAGAGCCCTGGAGGAGGAGGAATAAGTCTGATCCCATAGTAGCCATATGGTCAGGCTCATCAAAAACAGTCTTGAAATGGTCCATGAATTGCTGCAGATTATTCAGTAAGGGATCCACCCACTCCCAGAGAGGAGAGGTCCATGTTAATGCTGCTCTGTTCAGCAACAAAAGGATGAAGGTTTTCTTTGTCAAGTCATCAGAGAATAGTACTGCTTGAAATGCAAGGTGCATATGGCACTGTCTCAATTGCCCCCCTGCATTTATTAGGGTTTTTGGACTATCAGATCAGGGCCTTTAGCTGGGGCATAAGACAACTGGGAGCCATTGAAGGTGGCTGCACTAGCACTGGAGGCAGTTGATTTGCTGCAGTGGTGAGTCATCTAATTGCGTGGATAGCCTGTCCAAGGTGCCACCAGGATTTCCAGGATTATCTGCTGGTCCTGTATTTTATGGGCAAGACCTGGGATGGCCTGCAGAGATGTCAAGTCCGACAAGTCCATGGACTCAGCAATCTTTGAACTCGTGAACCCTTGGATCAAGATGGAGATGGCACAACCTCCAGGGCTCCTCCCTGCAGGTCCCCACCATCAGCAGGTGGAGTTGGATGAGGCAGAGGCCCAACTGCAGCTTCGCCTTTACTAGCCCAAATTCCCCTCAGGTTAATCCTTTGGATGCTGGGTCTGGCAAGTATTAGGTGGGGGACTCTGCTGATGGTCAGAAGGTCTGTCGAGGTTGCTGAGCCAGAGTAGATGTGGTACAGGCAAATCTGGAAGTAGACTGGGGCCAGTGGCAGTTGGCAGTCAGGAATGTCCAGGAGGCAGGCAGTGGTCAGTGGCAGGTAGTATTCAGGAAGGTCCAAGAAGCAGGCCGAAGTCAATATAAGGTATCTGTCCAAAGGGAAAGGTGGGACAGATAGGGAGGGCAGGAAATCATGGAGCAGACCAGGTGAGCAGATGAGGAGATGTGGAGAAATGAAGACTAAGTGACTGATGAACTGAAGAACACGAGAACTGATAAACTGGAGATGAAGTCAAGGAACTAGAACTAAAGAGAAGACAAGGACCACTGGAACTGAAGACACAAAGCACAGAACTAGAGAACGAAGACAAGTAAAGCTGAGGCTGATCACACTACAAGGATGTAGGGAGACCTGTTGCCAATGCACTGTAGAAGTATCTGCAGGGGCCTTTTATAGGGCAGAAGAGTGATGTTATCAGGAGGTGCCTTCTGGTCTGATGACATCAGGTGCATACATGCCCTAGGAGAAGGGGGGCCCAGTGATGTTGGAGGCATTCTGCCATGGGAGTTGGTGTCAGGGTAATGCCACATCAAGACGCAGCATCCATTTGCGCTTGAGGGAAAGGCAGTCTGGCATTGGGGAATGACAGGGGAGGCTTGGCCTGAGGGGTAAGTGCAACGTTTCATGGGAGGAGCCTGCAGACCTCCATACACAACAACAGTACAGTCTAAGAGAGGCCAGAGAACTGTGAACTTGAATCAAACCAAACAAGACTGTTAGATTGTAGGGATGTGCAGCAGGGACGGATTCGTCACATTCGGTATTCATATTCGTGGGGAGCCAAATCCGTTTCATCCATTCTCAGGGGACCCCGATCCGTTCATTAGTTACACATGTATTCATTTCCCAAAAAAAACCCCATCCCAACCCTTTAAATTTAATTAACTACAACCCCCCACCCTCCTGACCCCCCCAAGACTTACCAAAATTCCCTGGTGGACCAGCGGGGTCTGGCGCGATCTCCTGCACTCGGGCTGTCAGCTGCCGGTATTCAAAATGGCGCTGATAGCCTTTGCCCTCACTATGTCACAGGGGCTACCGGTGCCATTGGTCGGCCCCTGTCACATGGTAGGAGCAATGGACGGCAGGCGTCATCTTGTGCTCTTACCATGTGACAGGGGCCAACCAATGGCACCAGTAGCCCCTGTGACATAGTAAGGGCAAAGGCTATCTTCGCCATTTTGAATACGGGCAGCTGACAGCCCGAGTGCAGGAGATCGCACCATACGTCAAAAACGAATGCACACCCCTATTAGATTGTTACTGTCTCTGGTAGACATTAGGCTCCATGAAAAGGTAGAAAATACTTTCCCAGATGCCAGATGTTTTTTGGTTTGTGCTTGAAGATAGGAGTTTTCTAGCAACGACAGGCTTATATCAGAGTAAAAACTTTCCAGAAGTTGAAAAGCTACCCAACAGTTCTTCTTCATCAAATAATGAAGGCAACAGATAACAAATCAATAACTAATTAAACTGACTCATTGGATAAAGTAGATTCTGCATTGCTTTCCTTTATCATTTACCTGCAAGTCATCCTGTACAGTATTGTCCCTTTTTTCATGAAACATTAACAAAGGATGTAATAAAATGTGTGTAAGTGCCTAGAGTTCATCATAATCAAAAATACTGTCAGCAAAGAGGCTGCTGTAGTTAATGTCTGAGGGGGTGACTCAGACAGAATATGACAGAAGTCTTTCAGATGGAAGTGAGTCACAGGAAAGAAGCTGTGTTAATAAATACGTCTTAGAAAGTGAAAGTGGCAGATGCTCATTATCCAGAAGGCTGGTTTACAGGGGGATTTAAGCATACTTTTCTTCTCCTGTATGGCAATTTTACACTTATATT
Source organism: Rhinatrema bivittatum (assembly GCF_901001135.1). Lineage (NCBI taxonomy): Eukaryota > Metazoa > Chordata > Amphibia > Gymnophiona > Rhinatrematidae > Rhinatrema > Rhinatrema bivittatum. Next base: position 404,157,398 of record NC_042617.1, on the reverse strand, counting down.
GCTGCTAAAGAAACATTCATTACCCTTATTACCCCATATCTCTGCAGCCAGGCTCTGGAAGGGTCTGAGTTTTCTGTGCTGCATTTCCAGGTCTTTCAATTCTATTATAAAGAAAAGGACATAGTGTACCATTTCAACAAAAGCAGAACATAATTTGGTTCTGAAAAAAAAATTAGTTCAGAGTTTATACAGACTTTATGCAGCATTTAGATGAACCTTGAGCTTATTTCTTTAATGACTTTTATCAAGTATACAAAGATCATGGCATCACATACAGGCAAGAGAAACACTTTAATGCTGGGTTAGTGGTACACATTGTTATGTTGGCAAATTATAAATTAGTACATTTGGGGGGAGGTCTATGTATTAATGGGTATTAGTGTTAGCTTGCACTTGCATGATTAACACATGCATTAATATGGACATTAGCTAACACCCATCTACTAAAGCTGGTACCAAGTGTTATTTGCATCTGCATTAGCATTACTGCTAGAGTATCTGAGAGTAATACTAACATGCATGCAAATTAGAACTAGTATATATTTAAATTATCTCTTTAGGTATTAATGCTAGATTTACTATCCAAAATTAATACCTGTGAAGTTTAGCTTGGCCCTTCTAACATGAAACATTAACTGCACCTCAGAAGGTATAGGAGAGCTGAATTACTGTGTGACAATGACCTTCAACCCCTCCATTCACAATGTTCCCAAAATATATCAATGGGCTTCCTGGCTCCCAACAACATTTCCAAGCCTTACCCCCATGACCACCTCTATCCACCCCTAAAACATCTTATGTGATACAGATTGATGCAAGATTGGGTGACACCATTTTGAATTTTCTACCTTGCTCTACTGAGGAAAGCCAGCTTTCTCTTGCCAGTGAAGATTTTCCTAGAGTCTTAGAGGTAGGAGGAGGGAGAATAAGTGAAAATTTTGGGTGTTGAAGGGTGGCCCTGGAGGCTTGAGGATGTTGTTGAATAGGCGACCAGGGACCCCCAACATAGAAATGCCGATAGGTAGCTAGGCATCCCACAAATATTTTTAGGGAGGTTAGCGAGATGTAGTACCTTGATGAGGAGGAAGAAAAAGCCTCATGCATTGGTGCCCCATTTCTCCCCTCATCAGGTCCTTTGTACTCTATAGTAGATGGTCATATTTCTCAGGACAAGTTAATGAGGCTGCAGGGGCAATGCAAAATGTGACCATATCACAATGGCCAAAGTCAGTTTAACACAGCCATTGTAATACTGCCACATTATGACAGTTCTAATATGACTTACTACATCGATCACTAAACATGTGAGACATAATCAAATCAAATGAAGAATCTTACCAAATTATTGTTCATTCTGGAACAAATGGATCCTAAAATATTATTGAGAAAGACATTCATTTGCTGCCTTAGGATTCTATTAATTAAGATGAGGTAAGACAAATAATGAGCAAAATCATTAAATAAAGTTCATTACCTGTCAATTTTGCATGATTTTGCCTTACCACAAATAAGATCACTAACATAATGGTGGCAGATAAAGACCCAAATGGTCCATCCAATCTGCCCAGCAAGTTGCTTACGGTAGTAAATGCTAGGGGTGTGCATTCGTTTTGAACTTAAATGGAAAACGCAACTTATTTTTGTTTTTTAACTTAAAAAAAAGATGAGGCTTAAACGATCGGATTTCCAACTTATTCAACATAGCTATGTTGAATACGTTGGAAATCGCGATTGTTGATCTAAATAAAAATTTAAACCCCTCACCCTCCTTAATCCCCCCCAAGACTTACCAAAGCTGGCCAAAAGTTCCGTGAGGGTCCGGGAGCGGACGCGTGGGGAATCACGTGACGTCGGTGCCACGTCGGAGTGACGCGGCGTCACGTGATTCCCCTCGGGTTCGCTCCCGGACTCCTCGTTGGGCTCAAAAGGAACTTTTGGCCAGCTTGGGGGGGTCAGGAGGCCCCCCCAAGCTGGCCAAAAGTTCCTTTTGAGCCCAACGAGGGGTCCGGGAGCGAACCCGAGGGGAATCACGTGACGCCGCGTCACTCCGACGTGACGCCGACGTCACGTGCTCCTTGCAAAGGAGTTCAGGAATGGCGTCCTGACCCCGCTGGACCACCAGGGAGTTTTGGTAAGTCTTGGGGGGGGGATTAAGGCGGGTGAGGGGTTTAAATTTTTATTTGCACATATGGACATAGACTCAACTTATGGAATTCTCCATATGTCCATATTGACCGCAAATGGGACCCCCTTTCGACTTATGGACTTATGAACTTAAACTTTTGGTCTGCACATCCCTAGTAAATGCTGCTTCATACCAGTTACTCCCATACACAAATGTTACATTTAAAATTAACAGAGATTTCCCCATTTCCATTCTCTATTGACTACAGATTCTTTGTGATTATCCCATGCTATTTTGAATTTCAGTACCATTCTTGTCTTCACCAGCAATTCCAGGTGGGCATTCCATGCATCTACCACCCTTTCTGTGAAGAAATCTTTCCTAACATTGTTCCTTAGTCTACCCCTTTAACATTATATATCATGACCCCTAGTTTTACAACTTCCTTTCCATCGGAAAGGGTTTGAATTTTGTGCAGCAATAATTCATTTCAGATATTTGAAAGCCTGTATAATATCTCACCTTTATCTCTTCTCCTTCAGGGTATACACATTTAGTGGAGATGTCTCCACTCACAGGGAGGAGCTCTGTGGGCCTCACCATCGATGGGCATGGTATCAGTGACATAGGATGCAGCTGTATGATAGACTTTATTATGAAGGAAGGAAAAGCAATCCCACAGAGCGGGGACTGCAAATAAGTACAGTTCTGAGCAATGGGTATGCCCAGGGTGATACCACAGATGAGAAGATCCGGTAGTGGCCCGCACAGCATGGTATGCCAGGAAGTCCCTTCAGTCGAGTGGATATTACCTCAGAAGTGCAGATCCGGTAGTGGCCCGCAGAGCACGGTACGCCGAGGATGACTGTACTGAAGATGATGATGAACCAGTCTGAGGTGTAGGAACCCAGAAGTGGATCTTGTAGTTGGTATGGCAATACCCTGCAGCACAGAATATACTGGAACAACTTCTACTGAAGAAGAACGGTAGTGTCCCGAGGCATGGGGTACACCGCAAGAGAAGCTTCAGTAAAGCTGGTATCACTGAAGTCTGTAGAAAGGTACTCACAGTGGTAGTTCCAAGAGAGTGACCTGAGAAGTGGGTCAGGCCGTAGTCCAAGGCAGAAAGGCCCTCTGAGGAGCGGATAGCCAGGAATGTGGAAGGGCCCCCAAGGAGCTGGTACCCAGAGCATCCACACACCAAGAGCAAGTCTGAATCAGGAAGTCCAAGAATGGAGCGGATTCAGCAACGAGAAAACTCCTTGCTAACTCATAGTAGCAGAGGGCCGGTCAGCTTAAGTACAGCAGCAAGCTGATGTTATCAGGAGGGGACACCCCAGAGGTTCCCACCATGACATATACAAAGGAGGCCCTTCTGCATGCACACATACATGCGTCTTAGGTGATTCCAGAGACAAGATGGCGGTCGGCAGCACTCACGCCGTCCCGGGGACATCAGGGAGGTCGGCATTGGTTAGCAGAGGCCACCATTCTTCCTAGGATTGATGGTGCAGGGAAAAAGGAGGCGAGCATGAGAGGTCACAGCCATCTGCGACCGGGCATAACACCATTGTTCAGACAAGCCATCACAATGGCAGCAGCTCTCGTGAACTTTCCTGGGTTCTCTCCTGTTTAATTAAATGCGCTAACCATATCTTGGTAGATAAATTGGATATTTCAAATCAATGGTATCCAGATAAATCTGCACATTTTTTTCAAAACAAAATTAGAGATTTATGTTCAAGATTAATGATGGCTTCTCCCAAGTCCTTAGAACAAAACTAGATTATCAAATCTAGATAGAAGCATTTTGATCCAATATCTCCAGAGGAATTGATCAGAATAATCGAAGCTATGAATCCTGCATATTTCACTCTTAATACATGTGATATGATTGTGATGAAAGCCTTAGCTGAAGATTTTTATGTCCATCTATCACATCTAGTGAACACTTCCTTAGTGGTGGGACATTTGCTGTCATTGTTAAAGACAGCCTCAATAAAACTGGTATTGAAGAAGCCTAATCCTGTTAAATCAGATCTAGCTAACTTTGCACACTTTCCTCAATCTCATATGTACTAAAAGTAATCGAATTGGCTGTGCTAAAACAATTTAATGACTTCATGGATCAGTATAATATCTTGGACCCATATCACTTTGGCTTTTGGTCAAAATATATTACAGACGCACTAATGATTTCCAGTTTGGAAATCTTTATGTGTGAGTTTGATATAAGTACAGATTATCAACTGGTCCTACTTGATGCTTCAGCTGCATTCAGTACTCTAAATCATGGTGTGTTATTATCATCAATCTGAGATTGAGATTATAGCTGCCACCTTGAGATCCTTGCAGGTAATTCAAAATTCAGCTACACATGTCCTTACTGGAACCAGTTGGTTTGATCATATCACTTCATTACTCTGGGCACTGCATTGGCTTCCAATTGAATGAGGAGTTAGCTTCAAGGTGCTGACTTTGGTCCATAAAGCATTGAATAATCAGATACTTCAATGTATGAGTTCCATGCTACTTTGACCTCTGAATTGCTGAGGTGTAGTTATATATATATATGTGCCCATAAAGCCTTTTTGTTTACTTGTTTTTGCAAACATAAGGAATACTTCAATCCTTTCCCAATATATTTTTCCCTATTTATACTAGCACTAATGTCTCAGGTTCATATTCTATCAGGTAGTGCTGAGTGAGAACATCTTTAATAAATAGTTCTCTTATAGTTCACTCTCTTTCCCCAGTTCTCCATGACCTATAAGTTTAACATATCATTGCTCTTAAGAGATAATGCATTAATAAGAGCAATAATTATTTATATAAAGTTAAAGCTACTCAGTAAAATCAGACAAAGAAAGTATTCCATAAAGAATATATTTATTTATTATATATGAGTAGATTGATCATGCCTTTAAAAGATAGATACAGACGATAAAAATATGTCATTATTTCTACCCATGAGTTAAGTGCTGTGGCCCCGGGCTGCAGCCTGCTGATGCAGATTAGATGTACATTCCAGAGCTCAGAAATCATAACATATTTATACCTTTCATTTGTTTACATAAGAAGGCTTATAATAACAAATTTCAGGTATTTAATAAACAATGCTTATATTACCTGAAACTGTGCACATGGGGTAGATTTTCAAAGATGCGCACAGGTATCCATATATACACGGTTCCTGGCACCATGTCCATGGATGTGGTGATTTTATAACACGCATGCATCACCACATGCATGTTATAAAATATGATTCCTGCATGCAAATGGGGCCTTATTTTTATATTGGTGCATGCATGTGCAGGTAGGTGGCAACTCTGTTGAAGAGGGGATTTTAAAAAAACATGCAGCGATGTGATCCAGCCATTCCTAGTTGCCTCCCACTCATAGAAACATAGAAACATAGAAATGACGGCAGAAGAAGACCAAACGGCCTATCCAGTCTGCCCAGCAAGCTTTCATACTTTTTTTTCTCTCACATACTTATACTCTGCTCCAATTAAGGAGTGGACTGGGAGGGAACTTCCCTATCCACTTACCTACCCTTCCTACCTTTTCCCTCTCCTCTCCTCCCCAACCCTTAAAACCATCCTAACTAATTTTTTTTTTTGCTTTTATACTTCTGATGAGCAGTTGAAGTAAGTTGTGCATGCTGGTCAACTGACAGTTTGCACTTCCACAGGACAGCACAAAATGGCACTGCCCTACCCGGCTCCTGCCCCTAGCCCACCCCTTTTGAAGAACCCATCACTTTCCTATATACAGGGAGATATGCATATGGCCGGGCCATTTTTAAAATATGCTTAGTGCATGCTCGGCCCAGCCACATGCATATCTCCCGGTTTTTGTATGCATGGGGTTTTTTAAATTTACTTGATAATGTCTAAGAATTTAAGTAAAACAGATACACAGAAAAAAAGCATATAATGTATGTGAATGTAAACAATGCCACATAAGTCTACCTGTTATCAATTGTTTATATTTGATGTCTTATAACGTATGAGTACCTGCATAGCTACATTGCTAATAAGGACCTGAATTTACACCATGGGGTAGATTTTCTAAAAGTGCGCCCGCGCGTACTTTTGTTCGTGCACCAGGCGCAAACAAAAGTACGCTAGATTTTATAAGATACGCGTGTAGCCGTGCATGTCTTATAAAATCCGGGGTTGGCGCATGCAAGGGGGTGCACATTTGTGCAACTTGCGCGCGCCGAACCCTGTGCACGCTACCCGTTCCCTCCAAGGTCGCTCCAAAATTGGAGCAGCCTTAGAGGGAACTTTCCTTCAGCCTCCTCCCACCTTCCCCTCCCTTCCCCTACTTAACCCACCCCCCGGCCCTATCTAACCCCCCCCTTACCGTTATTGTAAAAGTTACACCTGCTGGAGGCAGGCGTAACTCGCACGCGCCAGCGGGTTGCTGGCGCCCCATCTCCCGACCCGGGGGCTGTTCCAGAGGCCTCAGCCGTGCCCACAGAATGCCCCTGAGCTGGCACCACCCCCCCAATACGCCCCCCAGAACGCCCCAAACGTCGCACTGCCCATCCGACACGCCCCTGATATGCCCCCCTAGCGAAGCCCCGGGATTTACGCGTATCCCGGGGCTTGCGCGCGCCGCTGAGCCGATGCAAAATAGGCTTGGCATGCGCAGGGGCATTTTAAAAGTGTTACACGCGTACCTTATGCGCGTAACCCTTTTAAAATCTACCCCTAAGTCTCTGGCCTGTAATCGTACTACAAAGAGCTTATTTTTCTTTAAAAAGAACACAACAAGCCCAATTATTGACTAAAATAGAATCTGGTATTCTCCTGTTGTCTGGGCCCTAAGTGAAATCTGGAAGATTTGCCAAGTTTCTCAGAGATAGAAACATTTGAAAAAGAAAACACTTGTACTTTTTTATATCTCTGGGTGAGAAACCAAGGCAGAGCTGGCTGATTGCCTTTCAGCTCAATGCAAATTTTCAATGTTTACTTTAAGCTGTGCTAGATATGAATTAATGGGGAAAGCTGTCCTCTTTCTAACAGCTAATGATTTCAAATGTGGGTACATTGTCTGTGACTCTTGGGGTTTGGATTGGGGTACCTATGACACTAGGGATTTTGCAGTTTTTTAAACTATCCCTAAAAGATTTCTTCTCTCAAGGCTGGGATTGGTCAGCTTGGAACTATAAATTGGGGTTGAGTACTTGCAGAAAACAAATGGTGTTGAAGCTGAGAAGAAGTTAGAAGGAGTGTTTTGGCTGTGGCCCTTGCTCGGCCCTCACTGGCCTGGAGAACATAAGAACATAAGAAAATGCCATACTGGGTCAGACCAAGGGTCCATCAAGCCCAGCATCCTGTTTCCAACAGTGGCCAATCCAGGCCATAAGAACCTGGTAAGTACCCAAAAACTAAGTCTATTCTATGTTACCATTGCAAATGGCAGTGGCTATTCTCTAAGAGGTAGATCTTCAAAACATACGCGCGTGTGTACTTTTGTTCGTGCCACCGGCGTGAACAAAAGTACACCAGATTTTATAAGATACGCATGTAGCCACGCGTTTCTTATAAAATCCGGGGTCGGTGCGTGCAAGGCTGCGCAAAATCGGCAGCCTGCACGCGCCGAGCCGCGCAGCCTGCCTCCATTCCCTCTGAGGCTGTTCTGAAATCAGAGTGGCCTCGGAGGAAACTTTCCTTCCACATCCCCCCACCTTCCCCTCCCTTCCCCTATCTACCCCACCCCCCAGCCCTACCTAAATTCCCCTCTACCTTTGTTGGGCAAGTTACGCCTGCTTGAAGCAGGCGTAACTTGCGTGCGCCGCCCCGGCATCCCCAGGCACAAGCCGCAGTGCCGGGGGACCCGGGACCGCCCTCCCAGCCCACTCCCAAACCATCACCATGCCCCCAGACCCGCCCCGGACCACCCCCTGCCCCAGACACACCCCAGACATGCCCCCTTCCACCCCTTTTACGAAGCCCTGGAACTTACGCACATCCCGGGGCATTGCGCACGCCGGAGGCCTATGCAAAATAGGCACGCCGGCACGTGCAGGGGTTTTAAAATCTACCCCTAAGTGAACTTAATAGCAGGTAATGGACTTCTCCTCCAAGAACTTATCCAATCCTTTTTTAAACACTGTTATACTAACTGCACTAACCACATCCTCTGGCAACAAATTCCAGAGTTTAATTGTGCGATTAGTTTAAAAATGTGCCCCATGCTAACTTCATGTTAAATGGGAAAGGAGATTTTTGTTGGAAATGTTGACTTTTTGGAAGAAATATTTTTTTTATACTGTTTTTTGAGACTTCATCCCAGTTTTCAGGAGGAACCCCTCTACCTGAGAGAAAAAGAGTTTAGGTGCATTACTTGCCTTGCACTCATGTTAAGTGGGCTGGCTCTTGCATTTGCCAGAGAGATGTTTGAGAGAATCACTTTTGGAAGCTTTGAACTTTGTCATTAAAGGTCCAAGGAGGTTTGATTATTATTGGAGAGAATGAGAACTAGAGATGTGAATCGTGTCCTCGATCGTCTTAACGATCGATTTCGGCTGGGAGGGGGAGGGAATCGTATTGTTGCCGTTTGGGTGTGTAAAGTATCGTGAAAATCATTAAAATCGTGAGCCGGCACACTAAAACCCCCTAAAACCCACCCCCGACCCTTTAAATTAAATCCCCCACCCTCCCGAACCCCCCCAAATGCCTTAAATTACCTGGGGGTCCAGCGGCACACTAAAACAAGGCACACTAAAACCCCCTAAAACCCACCCCGACCCTTTAAATTAAATCCCCCACCCTCCCGAACCCCCCCCCCCCAAATGCCTTAAATTACCTGGGGGTCCGTAGCGGCGGTCCGTAGCTTAAATTACCTCCGTAGCCTTAAATTACCTCTGTAGCGGCGGTCCGTAGCTAAATCGGGGGAAGGGGGAGAGCAGGAAAACCGGCACACTAAATCGTGTAGTCTTCAGCCGGCGCCATTTTGCAAAATGGCCGCCGCAAAATGGCGGCGGCCATAGACCAAACGATTCGACGCAGGAGGTCATTCCGGACCCCTGCTGGACTTTTGGCAAGTCTTGTGGGGGTCAGGAGGCCCCCCCAAGCTGGCCAAAAGTTCCTGGGGGTCCAGCGGGGGTCCGGGAGCAATTTCCTGCCGTGAATCGTTTTCCGTACGGAAAATGGCGCCAGCAGGAGATCGACTGCAGGAGGTCGTTCAGCGAGGGTTCCGGACCCCCGGACCCCCTGGGGGATTTAATTTAAAGGGTCGGGGGTGGGTTTTAGGGGGTTTTAGTGTGCCGGTTTTCCTGCCCTCCCCCTTCCCCCGATTTACGATTTTTTGACGATAAATCGGGGGAATTGGTATTGTATCGTGGCCCTAACGATTTTTGATGATTTAAAATATATCGGACAATATTTTAAATCGTCAAAAAACGATTCACATCCCTAATGAGAACTGGCCTTGCTTTCAGAAGCTCACTTTCAGTCACCCAGGGGTGTGGGTGTTAAGTTTGTCCCTACCCCATAGGGATTTTCTGGCTCAAAGAACAACTGAGTGAGAACAAGCACTGTGAATTTTTGTGTATTTGTGAAAATCCCAGAACTTTATCTTTTTGAATGGACTGCACAATTATTTTTGTTACAATAAATTTTATTTGAACCCCACTTCCTGTGTTCTGCCTGTTTTTCACCTTGAAGGAAGGTACCATCACTTGAGCCAATGGACAGTGAATATTAACAGTGGGAGAGAGAAGAGACTGAAAGTAAGCTCCTCATCCCTCTGCACCCCTTGGGCCCAGGAGGTTAAGCATCTTCCATTGAGAGAATCCATGCCCTGGGGTTGAAAGCACTAAATGCCCAAGAACCAGATCTTAGCCACAGGACTGAGTGTATCACCTGAACCAATTTGGCCTGAACACCAAAGTAGGGGGCTACATAAAATTGCCATTAAGGATCTGCTTTGCCTGAATTTGCTGGTAGCGCAAGCGTGCGATAGCCTTAGAAAATAAGGCTCTATGAGGGTCATTCATCAAAATGTGTTTTGAACAATAATGCATGGCGTGAAAGCAAACTTTTAGGAAGGGTGTGATTAGGGAGGAATTTGGGCAGGATTTAGTGAAATGAGGGGCAATATTGCACAGTTTTAAATGCCGGAAATAACCACCTTTTTTCCTGGTGTTAGGCTGTGCGATATGCACAAAATTCAAGTCATAATACATTTTTTGAATTGCATTTTTGGGTTGTGAGAGAGATTGAGAGAACACCTCTGGGGGGGGCCTCCTTGTGTGCACCTATTTATATCTCTATAGGAGTGCCCTCTAATAGGTTGAGGTGAGGTGTTGGTGATGGTTTAGGGGCCAGTTTCACATGTAGAGTGAGATGTACGAACAACACAGTTCACCTTTGTGAAGATTTGACATCATTAGGAGTGAGGAAAGTCTCACAAAGATGAGATTTTATACTATATTATCTTACCCTAGCGAAGGGTCCTATACTGATATAAATACTCTCTCTCTCCCTCTCCTTCCACAAAGCCTGTTTTTGTAATTTTTTTGCATAAGGCTTTTTGCAAAATATTATTTGAAAAACACATACTTTTGCATTTTTGTGCATATGTGAGCATCTTGCAAAAATGTTCATGCAAAAACCCATTTTGCATTACATTTTGCAAGTGAGTACATCAGTCTTTCAGTTTGCTAATTACTATCACTGAAAAAACCCTGCAATTTTCGAACACCCACAGCAGATTTCAAACCAGCTTTATACAAAAGAAGAAAAAAAGAATAGGCTGGTAAAGATACAGGTCTCATTAGTCACTAATGAAGGAAGATTTTAAATGCATAGTGGAAAAGCCAGATATTCCATCTGTACCAAAGTAAATACAATAAAAATGTAAAAAAATTATACAAATTTACTGTCAAAATGGAAAACTAAATTACAGTTCCTTTTTATTAGAGATAAATTTAGAAAAAGCATAAATGTGATATAAAATTTATTTTATGGCATGGTGATGTGCTCTGAATGCACATTTATGAAAAATCATCTTAATCTAGTTCTACATATATATATATATATATATATATATATATATATATATACATTTTTTTAGAAGACTAAGATCATTTCTTATGTTCTTATGTAGGCATTGGGGTGGGGAGGTGACATGTTCATTATGCGATGGTAATACTCAGTGGCCATATTTAGAGCCCATGATATCAGGATTCCCGAAAGAACACTGTTGCATGGTCCCTGGTTGAGTACTGTTCCTGCAAGTAAGTTGGAAGTGTTGGGAATACTGTTTTATGGTCTGGGCCCCAACTTTTACGGTCTGGGAAACTGTCTGATAAGATGGGAGTAACCTGCATGGCACAGCAGATACTGCCATAAGCTGGCTGGGCAGACTGGGTAGACAATTTGGTCCTTTTCTGATGTTATTTCTATGTTTCTTTTTCTATGCTGCTATAGTAAATTGGAAGTACAGAGAGTACAGTTGCTACAGTAAGTTGGGAGAGGATATAAAACATGTGAATACCGGCCCCCCTCCCCCCCTGCAGATAATTATAAAAGAAGGATCATAATGACAGATCCCAACCTCCATTCTAATTGAGCTGGAAGCCTAAAGGAGCAGGAAGAAACTTCAGGGTAAAATTAAATAGGATTAAAATTATCTACAAATATAAGTGCCACTAAAATTAAATAAAAAATCCTAAAATCAAACTACCAAAATGATTGTAAATTCAAGTACTGCTGTGCATGGACTACTTATGTCTTTTGTATATCTCTTATGTTTCATTCTCACCATATGCTGTTGTATTATATAAACTGTTCCTCCTTGCTTGTATCATCTTTGATGTACAAGTGGGTTACAAAGCAAACTCATATAAATAAATAAATACATAAATTGTAGTTCAATTTATCACTCACAAAGTTTTTTTTTACCACTGCATAGCAAAATACTTCTTCCATCCAGAAAAAAATGTGAACAAAAGAGGGAGAGAATGAAAGAAAAAAAAGAAAATATATCTGAAAAATGTTTGAGCAAACACTTGCCTTTCTATACACAAAGAAAAGACAATGCAGCTTTCGACAATAATCTCAACACTATAAGCAGTACTCATAAAAAATGGAAGCTGAAAATCCCAAAGCTTTTATTAAAACAACATAAAGGGAAAAAATTGCAGCATAAGCAAAAGAGTGTGACAGCCACAAACAAGAAATCCTGATAAATGAGATTCTAATTCTGTAATTTGGATCTATGGTACAGACAGATAGTGCTGTCCCCTCTCGGGACCTGGATCTGCTTAGCTTAAACCTGTGTGGGGATGTCAGAGTCGTAGCCATGTGAAACATTTATTACAGTGAATGAAATTAAGCCTCTAGATCAAAAGCACTCACAATTGTTGAACATTTGACTGAAAGGAGGCTAAAGGGACCTAATAAGTCATGCCACATACAAAAGTGAAAACTTCTGCTCAGCAATAGAAGACAACAGTGTACATACAGTAATTCTTCTTTAGCCAACAGCAGAACAATGTAACGTAATTCAACCTTGAAGGAAGCTAGTGCTCACTGTACAATACTTTTGCAATATTAAACCATTAATCTATCTGTGCCTTTGGGTAGAGCTCGTAACATTAGATCTAATGTATATTTTAAACTGACTCTGGACTAGAGGAGGAAGTGATAAATAGTGAAGGTCATAAAGTTACCATAAAAAATGGGCCCCTCAAAATCATCCTGACTCAGATTAATGGGTTTAAAACAAACTGAGATTTTAGCCTCCGATTAATCATGACCTTGTTGGAGATGCTGGAGAAAAAGGAACTATAGGTGCTTTGACCTTAGAATGTTTTTATTTCTTGTTTACCCACTGGAAGAGTAGGCATATGAGAGAGACCTGATCATACTCCTAGTACAGGACAAATATTCTTCCAGTGGGTGAACAAGAAGTAAAAAAGCTCTAGTTCTAAGGGATAGTTCAATTTATTTAGTCAATTATTTACAAATAACTTATATTCCATCTATCAAAATCCTGAACATTATAAGCAGACAGCAGCATAACACATACATTTTTCTTTACTACATTAGACAAAATATTCGATATAATAAAATATACAGACACCAAATAAGATTAGGTTTAAAATGTATCCAAATGCTAGCTGAAGTAACAAAGTTTTTATTTTTTTATGAAATATTTTATTATATTCAATCTCTCTAAACTCAGTAGCTAAATCATTCCATAGGGCTGGTCCAGATACGGAAAATGCATGCTTGTGTTTCTCCTGAAATCACACTTCACTAATAGAAAGCAAACCCAACAGCCACTTATCAAATTGTGGCTAGGCGAATAATCCTGTAACACTTCTTTTAAATACTGGGGAACCGTGCCACTTGGTGCTTTAAAACTGCTAATTAAACTTTTAAAGTAACCCTATGGGCCACTGGTAACCAATGCAATTGTCTTTATATTGGAGAAATATGGTCTTCTAGAGCAGATGATGCAATTAACTTGGTAGACACATTATGTAATAGCTACAGGACGCTTAATCAATTCGGAAACCCAATATGCAAGAAATTGCAATAATCAATGGATGTTAAAATAAAGTTCCAAACAATGACACAAAATGTATCCCTAGATAAATTATATTTTAAACACTGAGGACATAAAGTTAATCTAGTGTTCATTAAAACCCCAAAATCCTGCACCACCTCTGAAAAACCATCCATCTGTAGGTTGGGCAATCATGGCTAGATCTGAACAACTTACCCACCAAGCTTCTGATTTGGACTAGTTTAGTAATAACTTACCTTACTTCAACCAATGATTAATTGCTTTCAGACAGTCCAATAAGGATACTACAGAGGAGGCCATTCTGCTTCAAATGGGGCATAGCAGCTGTATGCCACCTGTGCAAATTTTAAAATTAATACTATAGGCCAGTATTATAGAACACAAAGACTGTAAATATATTAAACAACAGTGATGTATATGCTGAGCCTTGAGGTGCAGCAGATGTTGTGATCCCTGTGCCACAGGAGGCATCTTACCTTCGCTTCTGGAGGCCGCTCCGAAGCCAGGGCCTCACCTGCGAACTATCCAGGACTTGCTCCAGGGCCTGGGAGGCCTCGCTGTTCTTGAGGCCTGCCTGTGGCTTGCTTGGCTCTGCTTGGACTTCCTGGTTCGGCCACGCCCTTCTCCCTAGGGGCCGGCCCGCAGCACTCCACCGCAGTTATAGGGCCGGTGAGGGGCGGTCCAGGTGAACTCCTCCCAGGGAGTTGCCTGCATACAGCAGTATAAAAGGACTTTCACTTCAGTTCCTGTTGGTCTTCGGATTGGGTTCCACAGTTGCCTGTGTTTTCTGACTGATCCAGGTCCGCCGTGGTCTCGCTTGTCTTGATGGCTCCCTGTCCTGTGTCTCTGCCTGTTTCCTTGATGTTGGTTCCAGATGTTCCTAGATGTCTGTTCCTGATCCAGTTCCTGATGTTCCTTCTTGCTTCAGACTGCCAGGAGTGCAGTACCCCGCTTAAGACTGCCAGGAGTGCAGTAACCCACTTCTTCCCTGCGCTTGCCCCATTCTCAGCGTGGTCCGCGACCAGCCTTCCTGGGCTGTGTAGGGCGCACAGTGGGACAGGGTGGTCCATGACCAGCCCATTGGGTCCGCCCGTGTCGGTGGGCTGAGTAGGGCGTCCTGAGGGACAGTGCCAATGTCTTCTTTCCCAGCTCTCATCTATGATGTCTCCGCTTCAGCCCTCGTCTATGATGTCTTCGCTGCAGTCTTCATTTGTGATGTCTTCTGTGTTCCAAGGACTCTGTCTGCCCTCGTCCTCTGTCTGGCCTGCTGCCCAATGCCGTTACCCAGCGGCAGGTCCAAAAGGGCTTGGAACAGTCGGAGGACTGTTCATCAATCAACATTGCGTTGTTGGTTGCCGTGGGTGTGCAGGTCCGGTTGAGGGTCAGACCTTGTTCTCTATTCCTTGCTTCAGCTATGCCGCGCCTAGCTCTCCATGTTTGCACTGGCTTACCTCCCACGGTGTGACTTGGGGCTCCTCCCCGAGTCTCGCTGTGGCCCAAGGGCTCACTACACCTGCTCTAGAGGCGACCGCACTCCTTGCGCTTGCAACAGCAGATGTAATGGGCTTCCATAATATCTTCTGTGTTCCTATTCACACATGCTGTAGGTGATCAGTCAAAAATGATGTATAACATTTTAAAATAGCCTCTCCCAGTTCCAACAAATATAACTTCTCAAGTAGGATGGTATGATTTACCATACTGAAAGTGGCAGAGATATCTAAACCTATCATTATTACTGCCTCTCCGCTATTGAATTCCCACAAGAGGGCATTTGTCACAGATAGTAACAAGGTTTTTGTGCTCTGGCATTTATGAAAATCACATTCATGAAGAATTAGAAAGTTATTTTCTTCTATAAACATCATTATATTGTTGTAAAACAGTCTTCTTGAGCATTTTGCTCAATGTGGAAATAGAAATTGGACTATAACTTGATGGTTTTGCAATTGGCAAAGTGGCTTTCTTTAGAACTGGTAGTACTACAGCTCTTTTCAGGCAATTAGGGATTAAACCACTCTTTAAAGAAAAGTTAGCATGTGGGATTATTATATAGAAATACATGTTTCAGCCCATGGAGGATCCAAAAAGTACATAGGTCAATTAAGCAACAAGTACCCTTACTCATTAATTTATCAACCTCTGAATGAAGCACTGTACAAAAATGGTCCCATTCAACAGGTGAGAATTGAAGATCCTCAGCCTTTTTGAGGCAAACATGGGCAAACTTTTCACATTCTAACCCACAACTCTCAGTAATAATTTTAGGAGGTTGTATTAAATGTGTAGCTATACCAAACAGCTTGAAAGGATGATTTAATGATATCTGAAGCTACACAGAGAAATACGATTTTCTCATTGCTTAAGAAGCCTTCTTGTAACTATTTCATTCTACTCAACAGGCATTCATTTGCTGAGGAAGCTGCAGTTTGTACCATTTATACTCAGCTTGCCACATAACTTCTTAACCTCAGGAATTCCTGTGAAAACCAGGGAACCTGGGCATCTGTTCTATGTAAGTGCCTAATTTTATGTGGAACAACTATCTCCAATGTAATTATGATTAAGAATATCAACCAATGAGGAAATAGTCCCATAATCCACAAAATCAGAAACAAAACATCTTTTTTGCTCAAATGCATCCAAATGCTCTATTGGGACTGAGAGTATTGCTATACTCACCCACCAACCATGGCTGGACTTTAAACCTCATTAAAGCATGGTCAGACCAAGGTATTGGATTGACTTTAAAATCATAGGTGTTCACAAAGGCTATCAAGGATTCAGGAACTATCACAAGGTTTAATGGAACAAAGTCAGCATGGCTTTACCCAAGACAAGTCTTGCCTCACAAATCTGCTTCACTTTTTTGCTGCGTTCCTGGTTGTCTTCGTCCCGCTTCTGCCTGCTTCCCTTGCTTCGGATACTTCTGGCTCTGACTTCTGGACTGGCTTCGGATTCTTCTGGCTCTGACTCCTGGACTGACTTCGGATCGCTCTCTGGCTCCGACTCTAGACCGGCTGCAGATCGCCCTTGGACTCTGACTCCTGGATTTCCTACGACCTGCTGGAGGCGCCAGCCGTCCGGAACCACGACCTGCAGGAGGCGCCTGCATCCGGACCACCCACAACATCAGGAAGTCGCCTAAGTCCCAGCGGCCGAGTCCCTACGGGCCCCTCCTGGGGGGACTTCAGCTTCCAGGGTGAATCTTCTAAAATCCCAGCGGCTGGACTCCTAAGGGCTCCCCCCGAGGGAGTGCCAGTCTCCAGGGCGAAGAATCTTCTGCTTCCTCTTCAGTCCTACACCATCCGTCCGTCCAGAGGAGGTCGAGTCCTTGGTCGCAGAGGACTTCTCCGTAGACCAGAGCATCAGCCAGCACCGAGTTTCCGAACTGCCTCCTGGTTGGGACATTCGCTGTGGTCCTCCATGGCACTCCATCTTCTGTTCCAACCAGCCCAAGGGTCCACGAACATAACAGTTTGCAAGGCCATGGACCCGGCGGACCTAGCCGGCTTGAGAGCCATTCCGGGTATAGTCCAAAGGCTGCAACAACAACAGTCATGCCTTGATGCCCTGACCACAACAGTTCAGAGGTTAGCTGATCGAGTAGAAGGAGCCACAGCCGCCAGTACCACGGTACCTGGAACAGGGGCTTATGCTGCAGCTACCGCTCCCATCCAGCTGCCGGTTCCTCTACGTTATTCAGGAGATGCGAAGCTTTGCCGAGGGTTTTTAAACCAGTGCTACATTCGCTTTAATCTGCTTCCACTTCAATTTCCGACAGACCGTATCAAGACAAGCTTCATTATCTCTCGCCTGTATGACATAGTGAGGGCAAAGGTAGCGCCGGCGCCATTTTGAAGATTGGCAATACGGCCTGCGTGCAGGAGGTCGCTCCCGGACCCCCGCTGGACTTTTGGCAAGTCTTGTGGGGGTCAGGAGGCCCCCCCAAGCTGGCCAAAAGTCCCTGGGGGTCCAGCGGGGGTCCGGGGGCGATCTCCCGCACGCATGACGTCGGGAGCCAGGAAACAAAATGGCGCCGGCGCTACCTTTGCCCTATCACATGATAAGGGCAAAGGGCCACCGGCGCCATTTCTCAATGCACCGGTGGCCAGAGAGCGGGAGGAGATCGCGTTGGGACCCCTCCACTGGACCCCAGGTAATTTAAACATTTTGGGGGGGGGTTCGGGAGGGTGGGGGATTTGTTTTAAAGGTTCGAGTGGGTTTTAGGGTTTTTTTGGTGTGCCGGTTTTCCCGCGCCCTATTTAACGATACAATACAAATGCCCCTGACGATAAATCGGGGGCATTTGTATTGTATCGCGTATCTAACGATTTTGGACGAAATTATCTGACGATAATTTTAATCGTTCAAAAATGATTCACATCCCTAGTATTTGCCAGGTTCTTGTGGCCTGGTTTGGTCTCTGTTGGAAAAGGGATGCTGGGCTAGATGAACCCTTGGTCTGACCCAGCATGGCAATTTCTTATGTTCTTAGAGAGAGAGTGAAAGAGAGAAAGAAAGAACAAGCCTCTGGGGTAGTATACCTATTAGTCATCTATTTATACCACTGTAGGAGTGTGAACTAGTAACTCAAGGTGAGGTTTTGGTGGTGGGCTTGGGAGGCAGTTTTACATGCATAGTCAAATGTATGAACAGCATTGTACATCAGTTAAGATTTGATGTGATTTGGAATGAGGAAAGGTACACAATGATGAGATTTCTACAGTATACTCTCACCCTAGCTTGGTAGCACCCAGGTAGAGAGTGCATCAAGCTAGGGTGAGAGTACATTGTAGAAATCTCATCTTTGTGTATCTTTGCTCAGTTCAAATCACATCAAATCTTAACTGATATGTACAGTGATGTTCGTACTTCTGAATGTGCATGTAAAACTGCCCCCAAACCCCAGACCACCACCAAAACCTCACCTCAAGTTATTAGATGACCCTCCTGTAGTGGTATAAATAGTTGACTAATAATAGGAGAGCCTTACAAAGAATCTCTCTTACTCTTTCGCTCTCAGAAATACCTGTCTGAGTAAACAGTGAAAATATCATGTATGCTATTGATGAGAAAATTATAGCAGAATGATGAATCTTGGCCTTAGTGTTCATATGGGAAAGACTATATTCTGGGGATTTACTTGAATAAATTGATATACAGTACGTACCCCCTCCATTTAAACTATTCCCTAACAGGGGAATTACCACAATCCAAATTTAACTACAGTACAAGTATGAAAACAATATTCACTAGAAAATATGTGCAGCTGCTGCAGTTTTTGAAAATGGCATATACTCACATATATACCATTTAACTTATACATGTATGATTTTTTTATGTGTACATCTTTTGAAATTCACCTCAGTAAGATTTCTGATATTTTCTTTGTAGGCCATGAATCATATTTGGCTGAAGTGAATACAAATTTTTCAGTAGTAACACATGTGGTTTTCAGTTTTTCCTAGTTTCTTTCTTTTCAGAGCTTAACTATACCTTCAACAAATATTTCTGGTATTTTTCTTAGTTTGAAACATTTACATGCATAGTGAAATAGCTGAGTATCAAATATATTCACCTTTTTGCTCTACTTGGAGTATCTTTCTCACTAGCGTATTCATTTTTTGTAGCCTCTCAAGGCTGATTAATGCTTTGCTATATACAGATTTCTTGCATTTCATAATCACTGTATCAAAATTGTTGATACAGTGATTGTGATTCTTTTTATTCTGGCTCTCATTATATATAGTGAAGTATGGCTTATATCTCATGTCACAACTGGGAACCCTATTTAAATACTGGGAAAGCACCCTTTTGATGTTTTTTAATCATTTGTTCAACTTGACAAACAGTGCATCTATTTTGTAAATTTCTTTTTTTTTGTTATTGTAAAGTTAGTTAAGTAAATTACAGTTTAAATTCATCTAAGTGCTTTGCATTTAAACATTCTTTATTGATGAGGAGTGACAATTTGTTTATAAAAGTTTAAAATTATCAGTAAATACATCTATATTCACAGGGATAGATATTGAAAATGTATCCATTTTTTAATGTTAGCCAGCTAGACATAACTTAGATGGGATATTCAGAAGTACAGCTATGCTGATTATCCTCACAACAAGCTCTACTTAGGAGGATACGTCATATCTGTTTAAGTTTAGATCTGCTGTTGAGCAGGTCTAACGAATCCTGAAATGTTATCTTCCCAAGGCTGAATATCACTACTTAGCCAAATAATTTAACTGAATAAGTAAAACCACCCCATTTCGCCCACTGCCTGCCCACAACTTACCTGACTATGTGGCAGCCACCGAACATAACTGGATATTCAGCTGCTGCTACACAGCTGGATAAATCCTACTTATCCGGCTATCTAGTGTTTCAATTCTGACCTCACTACTTTTCATTCCAACTGGTATGGATTATGTGTTTTTAATTTGATTATTTAAATTTGTCTAAGCTACGTTTCTTTTAATTTGATTGCATCGTTATACTGACACTCATTTCAACTCAGGAGGGCAGAATGCTAGGTAAGGCAGAGAGCTATGAGATGCAACCTGTCTAAAATGGCATTGTGTCCTATTGGTCATTAAAACCATGATTTTGAAAGTGGTATTATGCCACTATGGTCATTGTGACCCCTTAGCCAAAGGCACAAAAGTTATCCTTGCTCATTGTCCTAGACAGGTTTGCACAGTTACCTAAAAAAAAGACTCCTGCGCAATTGCTATACCAGCCCCTGTTCCAGTTTCTTCAGGGCAACTGTTACCTGCAAGAAGCACTCTTTTTGCATTTGTGCGCAAAGAGATACAACAGTTATTGTTGTCTACAATTATGGAAGTTTTGCCAACAGGAATCAATTCTATTTTTTCAAAGTCTAGTGTTATTAGACCAGATTCACTCTATCCTAAACTCTATGGATCAGATGCAATAAGCCACATGTACAAATGTGTGTTCAAACTGGGCACCCTTTTTTTTAATGCATGCACAGCCACATCTCTTGGGTGCTTGATTTAATATGTAAATGAGCTGTCATGATAAAATTGATTCACTAGGCATCAATTATGCGTTCCTAGTGAATCCTTGGCATTGGGTGCCCAAGAGACGTGGCTGTGGGTGGGTTGGGAAACAGGACACTCGAAAATTGAGTGTCCTATTTCTTAACCTGACTGTCATCAAGACATTTTTTTTTCCTGTTGCTGCCTTCTGTGGTTCCTCCTACTTAGTAGCTCAATGATATTAAGTAGGAGGAACCATAAAAGCAGTATATGTTTTGCTTTTTTGTGAAAGATTGGAGCATGTGAGGACTTAACGCCAGCTCCAGGGCTGGTGTTAATTTTTGAATGTTAAAGCATGTGCATTGGATGCACAGTGATTTATTGCATTGGGGGTAATATCTACATAGCATTTACATGTGATGAGTGCTATTAGGTATGCGCTGGTTTGGACATGCATTTTGTACGTGCTAATCCCATTATTGCATCGGGAGTTATTTTAGCATGTTGAAAATGCATGTCCAACCATGCGTCAAGCTGTGCGCTAGGCTGAGCACACTATATATTGCATCTGTCCCTGTGATGGCACCATGGAACAACATCAGGAACATATCAGCCAAAGCTACATGTGGATCCTGAATATGTCACCCCTCTTTAAGGTAAAGACAACAGTCTTTCTGCTCAACGATGAAGCTCTGAACTGGATGCTGGGGGTAGATATTCAAAGCTGGCCATGTAAGTAACTTATAGCTAGATTTATCAAATTGCTGTAAATATTAGGGATGTGAATCGTTTATTGACGATTTAAAATACCGTCCGATATTTTTTAAATCGTCAAAAATCATTAAAGAGTATGAAACAATAGAAATTCCCCCGATTTATCGTGAAAAATCATTAATCGGGTTTGTGTCCACTAACAGGAGTTATTTGGGGGGGGGGGTGGGAAAACCGGCACACCAAAACAACCCCTAAACCCACCCTGACCCTTTAAAACTAATCTCTTACCTTCCCCCACCCTCCCAAACCCCCCCCAAAATGTTTTAAAATTACCTGGTGGTCCAGTGGGGGTGCCTGGAATGATCTCCCGCTCTCGGGCCTTCGGCTGCCACTAATAAAAATGGCGCTGATGGCCCGATAAAAAAACAACCACCCCGACCCTTTAAAACTGACCACTTAGCCTCCCCCACTCTCCCGCCCTCCCCAAAAAAATGTTTTAAAATTACCTGGTGATCCAGTGGGGGCGCCGGGAGCAATCTCCCGCTCTTGGGCAGTCGGCTGCCACTAATAAAAATGGCGCCAATGGCCCTTTGCCCTTACCATGTGACAGGGTATCCATGCCATTAGCCGGCCCCTGTCACATGGTAGGAGCACTGGATGGCTGGCGCCATCTTTAAAGATGGCGCCAGCCATGGCCAGACTATAAGATATTACCAATTCATGGGTTCAAAGTATTGGGACCTCAAAGGTCTTATGAAGTAATGTGGTATGTATTATTCAGAAAGCACTGCTCCTGGAAGATAGCACCCAAATTCTGGGAATTTCCCCATTTCCCAATTATTCTTGGGCTCAAAGGCCAGAGATAAGAAGACTCAGTTAAGCCTGTATATTCTAGATGTAGAATAATGTTGAAGAATCCAAGTCTTACCAAATGTTTTGTTGAAATACTGTCTGCGTCTGTTTCTGCTTGTCAAAAGAAGGAACTATTGTGCATCTAAACCCTGAACTGGATATATGAATTGCATTCATCGGTTATTTACTCTTTCAAAAAATACAAAGACTAGGGGACAATCAATGAAGTTAGTAAGTAGTACATTCAATACAAATCAGAGAAAATTCTTTTTCACTCAATGCACAATTAAGCCCTTGAATTCATTGCTGGAGGATGTGATTAAGGCAGTTAGCAAAGCTGGGCTTAAAACAGGTT
Organism: Rhinatrema bivittatum; assembly: GCF_901001135.1. NCBI lineage: Eukaryota > Metazoa > Chordata > Amphibia > Gymnophiona > Rhinatrematidae > Rhinatrema > Rhinatrema bivittatum. The sequence goes on along the minus strand of NC_042617.1, from coordinate 404,134,795 downwards.
TGGACAAGTGCCTGAAAGAGAAGTCTATAAACTTTTATTAAGCAAGTAGACTTAAAGGTGAATTTTAAAAGCCCTACATGCGCCAAAGCCGGGAGACATGCTCAGAAGTTGGGACAGTGCATTCTGCACTGATTTTAAAAAGCGCACAAGCACACGTGTATCTCCCAGTACAGCACACAAAATTTTTATTTTGAAACAGGGGCAGGACATGGGCATTGTATGGATAGAGCATGGGTATTCCTAGATTTCTCAATGAAATCTGCGCGCAAGTATTTGCGCGCACAAGCGTGCTCCAGGATCACCTACCACATAACTTTACTTATGCTATGGATGGCATGTAAGTCATAAAACAAAAAATACTAGACTAGTTAGTGGGGTTTTAAGGATTGGGGCTACAGAGTAAAAGGCATGCTATTTAACTAGAGGGGTTAGGAAGTCATATTCTTTACCTGGGCGAACTGGGAATGACCTGGGGAAACTGGTTGGCACGTGTGTATCTTAAAATCCCTCCACTTATGCAGCAGAGGCGGCCTTGCACAAACATACACACATCCATATAAACTTTTGCATATAGTCTGTTTTATACCATGTGCACTTATATGCATGTATGTTATAAAATGACCATGTCTTTTGGTGCGAGCCAACATATCACATACATGTGCACCCACACGACTGTTTAAAAGTTACCATCTTAGGGAATAGCCACTACTTATCAACGCATTATAGCAACATGGGATCTACTTATTGTTTGGGATCTTGCCAGGTACTTGTGAGCTGGATTGGCCACTATTGGAAACAGGATACTGGACCCTTGGTCTGACCTAGTATGGCAGTTCTTATGTTCTTATGCATTAAGCCTTGCCCAAACAGTAAGTGTTAGAAATGCAGCCATGTTCCAGCTGAGATGTAAGTAAATTATTTTAGAGACAGTACGACAGAGTGGATTTACACTGCAGAAATCCCCAACCTGACAGATGGCTATTAGTAACTAGATTCTCCCTTACTTATTACTATGACTATTGATTTTAAGTGTTTATAAACAAATTTAGAGGTATATATTCAACAGCTGCAGGCTGATAAAGTTAGCTGGATATACTTGTATGGCTAACTTTACCATGGTATTTAACAGTGTAGGTATACCACTGAATATACCCGGCTGTCTTAATGTTAGCTGGCTAACTTTATCTGGCTGGCAAGAATTGATCTTCATCTTTGTTAGCCAAATAACACTGAAAATTGGCATTATTATGCAACTTAGTTGGAGAATGTCACTCTGTTCCAATTCAGCCCCCGGAACTCCCTTGACATATTCAGATATATTTTTGTTGGCTAAAAATGTATCTGGCTATGTGAGAGGTGGTCAGACTGGTAGAATTTTCAAATGCTGGCCTTTGTTTGGCTAAGTGCCAAACTTAGGCCTAGATTTATCAAAAGCAGTAAATATCAGAGAGAGAGAGAGAGAGAGAGAGAGAAAGAGAGAGACTATCTACTAGGCCCTTGTAGTAGTTAGCAATTTATGCTACTATAAGAGATTCAGGTTTAGGGGTTAGGGGCCACTTTTACATGCAGAGTGAGATGTACGAACAGAACAGTACACTCTTGTGAAGATTTGACATAATCTGGAGTGAGGATACTCAGACAACGATGAGATTTGTACAAAGTTCTCGCAACCTAGCTTGCTGGACTCTCTACCTGGTTAACATCAAGCTAGGTTGAGAGAACATTTACAAATCTCATCGTTGTCTGAGTTTCCTCACTCCAAAGGACATCAAATCTTCACAAGACTATACTGTTCTGTTCGTACTTCTCACTCTGCATGTAAAAGTGGCCCCTAACCCCTACACTATTACCTAAACCTCTTATAGTAGCATAAATTGCTACTATAAGAGGTTTCTTGCCTAACCACATAAATAACTGCTTGCTATGGTGCCACCCCCAGAGGCTCTCTCTCTCTCTCCCTGCCCCCATCCCTCCATCTCAGTCCCTTCCCCAGCCCAAAAATGCCCAAAATGGAATTTGCAAAAAAATCATAATTTGCGTTATTGGCATATTGCACAGCTTAATGCTAATGAAAAAGGTGTAGTTATTTTTTACGCTAAAACTGTGTGATATCATGCATTATGGTTTCCAAAGCCAGCCCACTTTTACAAAATTTCTGCCCCCGACTCCTCCCCAATCGCTCCCCTTTTCAAAAATTAGCATAGCAGCATGCATTATGGTGCTTTTCGCATGGGTTAAGGCGTTTTTTGCATGCGAAAATGCCCTAATGCGAGTTGACCCTGTTAGCTGGCCAAATGCACCAAATGTGGACCTCTTAAACATAGAAACAGAGAAACATAAAAATGACAGCAAAAAAGAACTACGGTAAATTGTCTATTTAGTCTGCCTGGCACGCTTCTAGTAGTATATGCTGTGCTGTGCAGGTTACACCCATGCTTAACAGATTCCCAGACCATAAAAGTCAGGCCCTCTTTTGAATCTAATTTCCTGTTAACCCTTGCTGTTGAAGCAGAGAACAATGTTGAGTTGCATTAAAAGTATCAGGCTTATTAGTTAAGGGTAGTAACAGCCACTTCAGCAAGTTACCACCATGTTTATTTGTTTCCCCAAACTGTAGAAGTCGGGGCCCTGGTTGATCATTGTCAAATTTTCCAGTTAATTAGATATTCTTTGAGGCTACTGAAAATCAGTGTTTTTTGGTGTTTTCATAGTGTGGACAGTATTTCTGGGTGCCCTTTCTGATTAACTAAAATACTAAACCTGCAATGTTGTGATGTGACATTTTCTGTGACATTTAAAAAAAAAAAAAAAAAGACTTCCATTTCTTTGAAGACATTTATAAATGTTGAGAGACTGGTAAAGTGCTTTCTGTGAATGTCTCTCTCAGCCTGGGCTACTATGAATTAAGATGCAGGAAGACATCTCAGCACTTTCTGACAGTGATATCAATTCTCAGGCAGTGCTAATGCCATCAATACCCCTGTCACAGATACCTAGAGAGAGAGAAAGGGGAACCACCAGCCACAGTTCTCCAAAAGAGACAGGCAGACTTTCTGAAAGACTTGTCAGACCTTCCTCGCAGGACTGGTGGAAGCATTATGCAGAGTAGGTGATGGAAGTAGTGCGGAGCGCCAGAGTAGCCGGTAATGGGCGGCATTTTTGAAAGGAATTCAGGAGGGATGAGCCACAGGTGAGGCATGGAGCTGTTTGGGTTTTTTTCCCCTTTTTTTAGGGGAGTATGCATTTATTTGAGGAGTTAGGGCAGGTTGTGATGTGTGATTTGCATCAGAGAGAGCGAGAAAGATCAGGTGATGACGGGACATCATTACCGCCTAGGGCAGCTGGACACCCTTTCACCAGCACTGAGGACAACTGCAGCAGCTGTCTCAGTATTTACAATTTCCCCTTCCTCCTGCTGCAGCCCCAGTCCTGCATTCATAAGATTCATATTCATAAAACTTTATTAGCATGGCAATTTTACCTATGTTTGCAAAGTAATATACATAATAATTAAAATAAGAGGGAAAGAAAAAATGAGGAAAATATTACAAAATAATAATAAGAGTCAAGTAAAGTTACAGGAAGCCCAATAACAGGGACATGTCTCAGGTTTTGGTGCTAGTCCATGTTTTCCCTGGTCAGATTTGATTTCTGGTCTGGTGACAGGATTCCATCCATTTTGCTGAATAGCTGCAGTTTCTCCTCTATTCCCCAGGATTATATAGTGCTTTTCCTGCACATTCTTACTTGGGAAATCTTTGAATTTCTCTGAGCATTTGAAAATGTACATTTCTGATAATTTGCATTTTGCACAGCACAGGAAGAAATGCATTTCTCTTTTTATTTATTTGGTATTGCATTGTATACAGTCTGGCTTCTTTGGGTTTCTGGTTCAGATTTTTGTCTGCATCTTTCTATTTCTAATCTATGATCACTTATTCTGCATTTGGTGATAGTCCATCTCTTTTTTCCATTTGTGGAAAGGTGAGACATTCTTGAATACCCCTGTAGTTCCTATTCCAAAGAGGATGTAACAGTAGCAACTGAAACTGAGAGGCACCCAGATGCAGAAAGTGTCAATTAGCTGTGATTATTACTTGAAACCATAAATGCAAATTTTTGCCTCGGGTGTATTATCGGATTTTTGGTTATCCCAAATATCAAAAGTTCTAATTATAACAGCTATAGAAATTATATTAATCCTTCCACATGCTTCCCTAAAAAACAGATTTTTAAAGTCATTTAAAACTGAGGTGCTCAATAGTTAACAAGCAGGCCAATTTTAAAATGAACGTGCATGCATATCAGCACGCAAGTGGAGATAGGCTGGAATTTTAAATCACGCACATACTTGCACGTGCATAATTTAAAATATGCCTACCACACATAAGTATGCTCCTAATTTTAAGAGGTTACTCGAGCTAACTACTAGGGATGTGCAGAGCAAAAGTTTAAGTTCATATGTCCATATGTCCAAAGGGGGTCCCATTTGCGGTCAATATGGACATAAACAGAATTCAATGAGTTGAGTATATGTCCATATGTGCAAATAAAAATTTAAACCCCTCACCCTCCTTAATCCCCCCCCCCCCAAGACTTACCACAACTCCCTGGTGGTCCAGCGGGGTCAGGACGCCATTTCTGACCAACTTTGCAAGGAGCACGTGATGTCGGCGTCACGTCGGAGTGACGCGGCGTCACGTGATTCCCCGCGGGTTCGCGCCGGAACGCTCGTTCGGCCCAAAAGGAACTTTTGGCCAGCTTGGGGGGGCCTCCTGACACACCCAAGCTGGCCAAAAGTTCCTTTTGGGCCGAACGAGGGTGCCGGAGGGAACTCGCGGGGAATCACGTGACGCCGCGTCACTGCGACGTGACGTCGGCATGACGGGCCTCCTGACCCCCCCAAGCTGGCCAAAAGTTCCTTTTGGGCCGAACGAGCGTTCCGGCGCGAACCCGCGGGGAATCACGTGACGCCGCGTCACTCCGACGTGGCGCCGACGTCACGTGCTCCTCGGAAAGGCTTTCAGAAATGGCATCCTCACTCCTCGCTGGATCACCAGGGAGTTGTGGTAAGTCTTTGGGGGGGGATTAAGGAAGGTGAGGGGTTTAAATTTTTATTTTGGATCAACAATCGCAATTTCCAACTTATTCAACATAGCTATGTTGAATAAGTTGGAAATCCGATCGTTTATGTCTTATCACTTTTTTAAGTTAAAAAAAAAAAAAGTAGCGTTTTACATTTATGTTCAATACGAATGCACACCCCTACTAACTACTTTGCGTTTCTTCCATGGGACTTTAACATACCTATGTATGTGGATTTTAAAGCATTCTAGCGTGAAGGACATTCCCAGTTTTTCCAGTTAGTCCACCAGTTTGCCCAGTCAATTTCAAGATCTTCCAGACCCTTCTGGTTCTTCATTCTGAACACCCCCAAGACTTCTCACCCTGTCCTGTAATCTCTGAAATGCAAGATCTACACACTTGCTCCTGATGAGGAGCAGCAGTAAAGTCATGTGGCTAACAAGCCGACACGTGCTGTGGTGTCCAGTTTTAAAACATGGAGTTACGCGCTTAAGTGTAACTATGCTCCACTCCTTTCCATTCCCCCTTATTTTTTGTGTGCACTCAGGTACATACTCACACAAATCATGGCTTTTAAATCTGTGTTGCTTGCACGAGCAAGGCTTTTAAAATTCATTGAGAAAACTGACCATTTAGTCCTACTCTCTGTTTTCTATCTTTTATCCAATTCTCAGTCCACAATAGAATATTGCCTCCTATGCCATGACCATTTGATTTCAAGAGTCTCTCATATAATACTTTGTCAAATGCTTTCCAAAAATCCACATACACTATATCAACTGGCTCAATTTAAACACAAGTTTATTCTTGCCTTTCAAAAAATGTACCAAATTGGTGAGGCAAGACTTTCTTTGGCTAAATCCATGTCTATCTATATGTTCAATAATTTTGTTCTTTAGGATACTTTCAACCATTTTTTTTTCCCAGCACTGATATCAGGATCATCGAACTGTAGTTTCTCAGATCATCCCTGGAACCCTTTCTAAAAATCAGCGTAATATTTCCACCCTTCAATCTTCAGGTACCATAGCTGATTTTAGTGATAGTTTACAGATGATCAACAGTAGGTCTGCAATTTAATTTCTCAATTTTTTCAGCACTCTGGGATGTATACCATTTGGTTCAGATGATTTGCTACTCTTTAGTTTGTCAATTTGTCCTAGATCATCTTCCGTGTTAATTGAGATTTGTTTCAGTTTCTCTGAATCATCACATTTAAATATCACTTCAGGCATGGGTATCTGCGGGTGGAAGGGAGAAAAAAGGGGGGGGGGGAGATAAAAAAAAATGGATAAACTGCGTAGCTTGCTGGGCAGACTGGATGGGCCGTTTGGTCTTCTTCTGCCGTCATTTCTATGTTTCTATGTTTCTATGTTTCTGCTTTACTTCTTCCTCAGCAAATACTGAAGCAAATAATTCATTCAATCCATCAGCTATGATCTTGCCCTCCCTTAGCATCCCTTGTATCTCTCTGTCATCTAATGGTACAACTGACTCCTTTATAAGCTTTTTGCTTTAAGTGTACCTGAAAAATGTTTTATTATGATTATTTGCTTCCACAGCAAGCTTCTTTTCAAATTCTATCTTTGTCTTCATTATCAATGTTTTGCATCTAATTTTTCAGCTGTTTTCTGTTTTCTTCATTCAAATCCCTTTTCCATTTTTGAAGGATGTTATTTTTGCTAAACAGCCTCTTTCACCTCACTGATTAAGCATGTCAAAGGTCATTTGGCATGCATTGTTGATTGCATGAAATACATGTGGTCTGGGCTTCCAAGATGGTAATTTTAAACAATGTCCATGCGTGATGTAAACTCTTGACCTTTATAGATGCTCCTTTCAGCTTTCTCCTAACCATTTTTCTCATTTTATCATAATGTAAACCACTCTGGGCAGGAACCAATACATGTCATGGTGTTACTTGGGGTTTCCTTTTAAAATAATCAATTCCTTAAATGGTAAACAGGTAAGTTTATAATGGAGAATAAACAATTGTTAAACAGCTAAAATTATGTTTATTTTTACATTTCCTTTCTCAAGAGAATTAAGCTGGTGTTAAGCATATAGCAATAAATGCAATAACAAGTACAAAGAAATTGTGAATTAGAAATAGAGAACACAGTTCTTTTACAAATAGTGAATTATGAATAGTAAATAGTGAATACCATTTACTTTCTTTCTTATAATCACTGTATTTCCTTTAACAGATACTTAATCCTAACTCCTGGTGATCTTTAGTGAATTATTTTAATCTTACAAGAATATGTAATTTCTATCAAGATAACCCCCCAAAAATGAATTCTCAGGTAAGAATTTTTTCTTATATGTTCCTTTCTTTGTATATAGTATGTGTTTTCTCTAATTTCTTTTAAGTATCTCTGCTATCAATTGTGCATATATTTTAACACTTATCTCAGACTCCCTTGATGCAGCTGCTTGGGGACGAAGCTTGAATTTGCTGCTAGCTATTGGTACTTGCCTTTACTCAAGGAATGTTGAGAAGCTTTAGATGATAGAGTTCAAAGCCTGATTTTGAGGCTTGGTATTATGGACTGACATGATCACCACACTTGAACCATAGTCTGTAACAGCTCCTACTATCCTATCTTTACAAACTCAATAAAAGAAACTCTTACTTCCAGAGAAATTAAGGGGCAAAAGTAAAACATCTTCTCTTAAATAATTAATTATATCAAATACAATTAATATTTGTTACAACAATATTATATACCAATCACAGTAAATCGTAATTATACTTATAACCCAAAACAACCCATACTAGCATAAATCCTCAAATAATCTTGTTCCCCTCTGTAAAAGGTACTAATACTGGGAAGGGGACAGATCTTAGGGAGAAAATAGGAAATATATTATATTCATGTAATAGGCTTAAAGTACTATCTGCTTCATTTTAAACATGCCTTCATAGACTTAGGGCATTTTAAAAAACAGCGTGCGCGTACTTTTGTTCGCGCACCAGGCGCAAACAAAATTATGCCGGATTTTAAAAGATAGGTGCGTAGCTGTGCGTATCTTATAAAATCCGGGGTCGGCGCGTGCAAGGGGGTGCACATTTGTGCAACTTGCGCGTGCCTAGCCCTGCGCGCGCTGCCCGTTCCCTCCGAGGCCGCTCCAAAATCGGAGCGGCCTCGGAGGGAACTTTCCTTCCACCTCCCCTCACTTCCCCTCCCTTCCCCTATCTAACCCACCCCCCAGCCCTACCTAAATCCCCCTACTGACCTTTATCCGCGAAGTTATGCCTGCCTCTTGGCAGTCGTAAATTACGCCCGCCAGCTGTCTGCTGCCACGGCAGGCCCCGACACAGGCTGCTGTGTCGGGGCACTCGGCCATGCCCCCGGACCTCCCCCACGCCCCAACCACGCCCCCTGGTCATGCCCCCGACCGCCACTTTTTGCAAGCCCCAGGACTTACGTGCGCCTCCGAGCCTATGCAAAATAGGCTCGGTGCGCGCGGGGGGGGGGGGGGTTAAGGGTTACGTGCATAAGTTATGCGCGTAACCCTTAAACCCCCCCTAGTGGGCCGAATAAATATCCGGCCCACGGATATTTATTCGGGTTTGGGTAGTTATATTCCTGGCATAAATAAAAGACTTCAACTGCTCCGGAAGAAAAAATATAAAGGAATAATTTTGTGATTGACCCAGGCATTTGCATGGGTATGTTAAAGAAAAAGAATATCCTAGAGATAATATCTGAGGCTTGAGATTAAGAAATTCTCGCCTTCTCTCCTGAGTAACTCGAGTAAAATCTGGGTAAATTTGAATCTCTTGGGAGAGAAAACCAGCAGAGATATTTTTAAAATATCTCTGCATTATTTGGCTCACATCATGCTCATTATGAAGAGTTACCAACAAAGTGGCATGCTTGTGAGCTTTCTAGGAATTGAGTCAAATTCTCAAAAGCCTCAGGTTGTTTCTGGACATTTCGCACATTAGCATTCTAGAGGTTCCATCAATAAAAATGGCAAGACTGTATATGACATGTGAACGAGCTTTCTCAGTTGCTGGTCTTTGTCTCTGGAACTCTATCCCAGAAGAAATCAGACTAATACAAAATGCAAAAGAATTAAAAAAATATCTAAAAATATATCTGTTTACTGTAGCCTATAAAATCAGTTAACTGACTATAATAGAGATGTGAATCGTGTCCTCGATCGTCTTAACGATCGATTTCGGCTGGGAGGGGGAGGGAATCGTATTGTTGCCATTTGGGGGGGTAAAATATCGTGAAAAATCGTGAAAAATCGAAAAATCATTCAGCGAGGCGCCGGAACCCTCGCTGAATGACCTCTTGCAGTCGATCTCCTGCCGGCGCCATTTTCCGTACGGAAAACGATTCGCGGCGGGAAATCGCTCCCTGACCCCCGCTGGACCTCCAGGAACTTTTGGCCAGCTTGGGGGGGGCCTCCTGACCCCCACAAGACTTGCCAAAAGTCCAGCGGGGGTCCGGAAGGACCTCCTGCCGTCCAATCGTGTTCGTCTATGGCCGCCGCCATTTTTCGGCGCCATTTTGGAAAATGGCGCCGGCTGAAGACAACAAGATTCAGTAGCAGGAGCCCGTTCCGGACCGCTGCCGTTCCGGACCGCCGCTGAACCCCCAGGTTATTTAAGTCATTTGGGGGTGGTTTCGGGAGGGTGGGGGATTTAATTTAAAGGGTCGGGGGTGGGTTTTAGGGGTTTTAGTGTGCCGGCTCACGATTCTAACGATTTATAACGATAAATCGTTAGAATCTCTATTGTATTGTGTTCCATAAAGGTTTAAGACGATATTAAAATTATCGGACGATAATTTTAATCGTCCTAAAACGATTCACATCCCTAGACTATAATGCCTAATAAAATAATCTGATTTACTTGATAAGATTTGTTACTGAATGTAGATTCTAAAAGCTTGAAGTTTATTGTCAATTGCATATTGCATTAAATTAGAATGAATGAATAGCATTGTTTTTAACTATGTATGTTTTTATTTGTAAACCGCTTAGGTGGTCAGACCCTGACTATTTTGTGGTATATAAAAACTTTAAAAATAAATAAATAAATAAAAATTAGCTGGTTTTACCAAAAATACCATTTTACTGACAGTAGGTAACTTTGAATCTTCATATTTCAAAATTTCTTTCAAGTATTTTTTTAAAGTTATATAAGAGTCTTCCCCCAGGACTTTGAAAAAACTTAATAGGCATAGATTCAAATGCCTATTGTAATTTTCAAGATGTTCCAGCCTTCTATTGGCATTACTAAAGTCCTTAATTAGCTTTGCATTACATTCAAAGTTCTTTATAGGTGAAGATTCTGTTACGGGACCAGGCCGTGCCCCGATCCCTCCTCTTACCTCCAGGCCGGCCCGGCCTGTACGGACGTTCCTTCGGCCACGTAGGCTTGATTCTCAGCCTGCCACGGCTCTCCCTGTATGAGGGAGATGTCGCTGGCCCGACACGCTTGGCCCCGCCCCTTAGGCACGCGCGTGTCCAGGGGCTGGAGTTTTAAAGAGGCCAGCGTGGGAAAATCTGAGAGGATGCCCTGGATGATGTCAGACGCTGCAGGGTATTTAAACCCTGCAGCTCCATCAGGACAGGGCCTTGCAACGAGGTTCACTCAGTTCCCCTGAGTCTCTAGTTTCTGTGTTGGTCTCTGGATCATCTCTGCTGTCTTCTGGCTTCTGACCTGGCTCTGTTCCCTGACTAGGTCTTCAGCTTCTGCCCCTGGCTTTGGTTGTCTTCTACTACTGGCTTCAGACCCGGCTTCGTCTTCTGACTATGTCTTCAGCATCTGCTCCTGGTTTTGGATTTGACTTCTGACCTCTGGCTTCCGACCCGGCTCCATCCCACGACTCTGTCTTCAGCTTTCGCCCCTGGATTCGGTTTGGACCTCTGACTCCTGGCTTATGACTCGGCTTCGCTCCTGGACTCTGACTTCGGCTCTTCCTCCTCCTCAGATATCCAGTACTTGCTGGCCCAGAGGATTCTCCTAAGTCCCAGTGGCTCGCTCTCACGGGCTCCTCCTGGGAGAGTCGCGGGCTTCCAAGGGTGAAGTCTCTCGAGCTTCCTGGGTTCCTGAACCAGTGCTATATTCGATTCGACCTCCTCCCACTTCAGTTTCCGAAGGACCGGGTCAAGACAAGCTTTATTATTTCCCTGCTGGATGGGAGACCCCTGGCGTGGGCTTCCAACCTCTGGGAGCATCAGGACTCCTGCCTGGACAACTTGGTACAGTTCGTCACCGCCTTTCGGCGGGTCTTCGATGAGTCCTCCCGCAGACCTACTGCCGCATCTGAACTGCTCCAGCTGTGCCAGGGTAACCGGCCCCTGGCTGAACATGCCGTGGATTTCCAGACTCTTGCCGCCAAATTGAACTGGGGAAGTGATAGCCTGCATGGTATCTTTTTGGAAAGTCTCTCCCCAAGACTTCAGGATGAGTTGGTGGCCAGAGATCTCCAAGATGACTTGAACGATCTCATTGACCTAGCAGGCCGCGTAGACCACCGTATCCAATGCCAGTTCCGAGACAGGAGGCCTGCTCTCAGAGCTCCGGAACCACTCCTTCCTGAAGCGGGAGTTCTCAGTCGGCCTCTCCGGGGGCTCAAGACACCGAACCTATGCAGGTGGGCCGGGGGCCTATCTCTCAAGAGGAAAGGAGACGTCAGTCCCTGGGCCTGTGCCTGTACTGTGGTGGCAAGGGCATTTTTCTTGCCCGCTGTAGCGAGTGTCCGGGAAACTCTCGGACCTAGGGATAGTCGGGGAGCTAACCCTAGGTCACACCACTGCTGACTCCCCGTGCACTGTGCCGGTGACCTTACTCCTCCCCGATGAGGAATTTGATACGCTAGCCCTGATAGACTCTGGAGCCGGGGGGAACTTCATACTCAAGGACTTGGTTCAGCAACTCCAGATTGGGGTTCAACCCCAAAGACCCCCTCTCCATGTTTCTTCCATTCAGGGGAAACTTCTTCCAGGCACCATCGATTACGCACTGGCATTCTGCATCAGGAGGAGATCTCCTTCCTTATCCTGGAAAAGTCTATGCATCCAGTCATCCTGGGACTACCTTGGCTGCGGAAGCACTCTCCTGTAATCGCATGGGACACCCTCCAGGTGGCATCCTGGGGCCCCTCCTGCTTCAACTTCTGTTTGGCTGCTGTCCCACAACCACCAGTACCTCTGCTGATGACTTCCTTGGCACTGCCACCCCACTACCAGGACTACCGCAAAGTCTTTTCCAAGGAAAAAGCTGAGATCCTCCCAGAGCACCTCTCCTTCGACTGTGCGATCAACTTGCTCCCGGGTACCACACCACCATGAGGGTGGGTATACCCATTGTCCCTTCCTGAGAAACAGGCCATGTCTGCATACATCCAGGAGAACCTGGACCAAGGGTTCATTTGACCATCCAAGTCCCCAGCTAGGGCGGGGTTCTTCTTCGTAGCGATGAAGGATGGGTCCCTCCGACCTTGCATAGATTACTGTGGCCTGAACAGTATTATCCAGCGGGACCGGTATCCTTCTGGACAGACTACAGGGGGCCAAGGTCTTCACTAAGTTGGATCTCCGTAGGGCGTATAATCTTGTGAGAATTCGACTGGGAGATGAATGGAAGACCGCGTTTAACACCCGAGATGTCCACTACATATAACTTGTCATGCCCTTCGGCCTCTGAAATTCCCCGTCAGTATTCCAGAACCTCATGAATGAGGTCCTGAGGGAAATGTTACATACCTCGGTAATTGTTTACCTTGACGATGTGCTCATTTACTCCAAGGACTTAGAGACCCATCGCTACGATGTCCGCCGTGTCCTACAGAAACTGACATAATCAACTCTATACAAAGTTTGAGAAGTGTTTCTTTGAGCAGGAGTCATATCCTCCACAAGTTTCCTTATGGACCCGGAAAAGGTCACGGCGATCAAGGATTGGCCACAACCACTGGGAGTGAAGGCCCTCCAACAGTTGCTGGGGTTCGCCAACTTTTACCGGTACTTCATTTCCCACTATTCCCAGATGGTGGCCCCGCTGACTGTCCTTACCAGAAAGGGTGCCAACGCAAAGAACTGGCCGCAGATGGCCATGCGAGCCTTCCAGGACTTGAAGAATGTGTTCCTCCAAGACACCTGCCTCCGCCACCCTGACCCGCAATGCCAGTTCATCGTGGAGGTTGATGCCTCTGACGTGGTGGTCGGGGCCGTTCTAAGCCAGTTGTCCAATGGAGGCAAACCCCTGCCATGTTCCTACTTCTCACGCAAGTTCTCCCCTGCCAAGAGGAATTACGGCATAGGGGATAAGGAGTTACTGGCCATCAAACTTGCCTTCGAGGAATGGCACCAATGGTTAGAGGGGGACCAACACCCGGTAATTGTTTACACAGACCACAAGAACTTGGAGTATTTGTGTCGCTCCCAATGCCTCAACCCACGGCAGGCGCACTGGTCACTCTTCTTCAACCATTTTAATTTCTCTCTCCGGTACCAACCAGCGTCCAAGAATGTCCGAGCAGATGCCCTCTCCCGCACGACGGAGACAGAGGATGTCATCAACCCGCCTCAGTACATTCTGGATCCGGCCAAAATTCTTCTGGCAGCATCCGAGGTGGCTCCTGTGGGAAAGACTGTGGTGCCCTTGCGTTCCCGCAGAAGAGTCTTAGCATGGGCCCACGACTCCTTGACCGCTGGACATCCAGGAACGGCCAGGACCCTAGAACTTCTATCGGAGTTCTACTGGTGGCCACAGCTCAAGAGGGATGTCCAATGTTACGTTCAGTCGTGTCCTACCTGCACCCGGCAGAAACCATTGCACGGACGTCCCTGGGGGCTCCTTCAGCCATTGCCCATTCCTACTGAGCCCTGGACCCATCTTTCCACCGACTTTGTTGTCGATTTGCCTGTTTCAGATGGGAAGACCGTGATCTGGGTCACAGTTGACCGTTTCTCGAAGATGGCTCACTTCATGCCTTTCGCCATACTGCCTTTGGCGCCAGAATTAGCTACTCTCTTTACGTAACATATCTTCCATCTACACGGACGCCCCTTGCACATAGCCTCTGACCGTGGTCCGCAGTTTACTGCAAAATATTGGAAGGCCCTTTGCAGGAAGTTCGGTGTGCAACTTGACTTAACAACAGCCTTCCACCCCCAGGGCAACAGGCAAACCGAACTCACTAATAGGACCTTAAAGGCGTTCCTCCAGTCCTTTGTGGGGGACCTCCAGGATGATTGGGTCACCTTGCTACCGTGGGCAGAGTTCTCCTATTACTGCCATAAGCACTCTGCGACCAACCAGTCCCCATTCCAGTTAGTCTACGGGAAGACCCCGAGGCCTCCTCTGCCACTGCCATTAATGGCATCGTCCCCTGCAGTTCAACTTACGGCACGACAGTTGCACACCTTCTGGAGTTCCACCCAGGAGAAACTCCATCTGGCGGCAGCCAAGGCCAAAAAATATGTGGATAGACCACGACAGCCTGCTCTGACCTTCCTTCCGGGGCAGAGAGTTTGCTTGAGTACTAGGAACCTCCACTTGCGGACTCCCTCTATGCGTCTGGCCACCAGGTACATTGGCCCGTTCATAGTAGTGGAGCCGGTAGGGGTAGTCTGCTATCGGTTGTGGCTGCCGTCCTCTCTGAGGATCCACAACGTGTTCCACATGTCTCTGCTTAAGCAGGTGGTGCTCTCCACATTCCATGCAACACCTCCGGAACCTACCACCGCTGAAGCTGACACCGACGTCACCTATACGGTAAAGGATGGTCTGGACGTTCGGTTCCACCATCGCCGGTGGGAGTACCTCCTCTCCTGGGAGGGTTACGGCCCGGAGGAGAATTCCTGGGAGCCTTCTTCTCATATCCTGGACAAGTCCCTCCTCCGTCAGTTCCACTTGGCTCATCCCACTAAGCCCGGATCCCCGGGAAGGGGGCGTAGGAGGGAGGTACTGTTACGGGTCTGGGCTGTGCCCCGGTCCCTCCTCTTACCTGTACTGCTCTGCTCTCGTCCCCGGGCCTACTCGCGGCTGAGGCTAGCCACTACCGCCGCATTCCTCCGGGTTCCCAGGACTTTTCATGGCATCTGGGATGCCGCCACCACCCACGTTGGCTCTGGGCCTTCCTAGACGCGTGTGTGTGCCACCAGCCTCTTCTTTGAAGACCCAAGGATGGGAACCTCAGGGGCGTCCCTGGCCGATGATGTCACTTAACCGGGATTCTTAAACACCGCTTTCACCGCTTGCTAGCTGCCTTGGCAACGAGTTCCTTCATTTCTAGGGATGTGAATCGTGTCCTCGATCGTCTTAACGATCGATTTCGGCTGGGAGGGGGAGGGAATCGTATTGTTGCCGTTTGGGGGGGTAAAATATCGTGAAAAATCGTTAAAAATCGAAAAATCGAAAAAACCGGCACATTAAAACCCCCTAAAACCCACCCCCGACCCTTTAAATTAAATCCCCCACCAAATAACTTAAATAACCTGCGGGTCCAGCGGCGGTCCGGAACGGCAGCGGTCCGGAACGGGCTCCTGCTCTGAATCTTGTCGTCTTCAGCCGGCGCCATTTTCCAAAATGGCGCCGAAAAATGGCGGCGGCCATAGACGAAAAAGATTGGACGGCAGGAGGTCCTTCCGGACCCCCGCTGGACTTTTGTCAAGTCTCGTGGGGGGCAGGAGGCCCCCCACAAGCTGGCCAAAAGTTCCTGGAGGTCCAGCGGGGGTCAGGGAGCGATTTCCCGCCGCGAATCGTTTTCGTACGGAAAATGGCGCCGGCAGGAGATCGACTGCAGGAGGTCGTTCAGCGAGGCACCACCCTCGCTGAATGACCTCCTGCAGTCGATCTCCTGCCGGCGCCATTTTCCGTACGAAAACGATTCGCAGCGGGAAATCGCTCCCTGACCCCCGCTGGACCTCCAGGAACTTTTGGCCAGCTTGTGGGGGGCCTCCTGACCCCCACGAGACTTGCCAAAAGTCCAGCGGGGGTCCGGAAGGACCTCCTGCCGTCCAATCTTTTTCGTCTATGGCCGCCGCCATTTTCGGCGCCATTTTGGAAAATGGCGCCGGCTGAAGACGACAAGATTCAGAGCAGGAGCCCGTTCCGGACCGCTGCAGTTCCGGACCGCCGCTGGACCCGCAGGTTATTTAAGTTATTTGGGGGGGGGGTTCGGGAGGGTGGGGGATTTAATTTAAAGGGTCGGGGGTGGGTTTTAGGGGTTTTAGTGTGCCGGCTCACGATTCTAACGATTTATAATGATAAATCGTTAGAATCTGTATTGTATTGTGTTCCATAACGGTTTAAGACGATATTAAAATTATCGGACGATAATTTTAATCGTCCTAAAACGATTCACATCCCTATTCATTTCTGATACCTGCTCCTGGCTTCTTGGACCCGCGGTTCCTGTTCAGTTCTACCTGCCTCTGGACTTTGCTTGGGTACCCATTCCTCGGGGGCCCTTCCTGCGCTCTTGTGTGAGACTCTCTCCTGGCTTCCCCCTCTCCTCGGGCTAGCCCTG
This sequence comes from Rhinatrema bivittatum, assembly GCF_901001135.1. Taxonomy (NCBI): domain Eukaryota; kingdom Metazoa; phylum Chordata; class Amphibia; order Gymnophiona; family Rhinatrematidae; genus Rhinatrema; species Rhinatrema bivittatum. The sequence continues at coordinate 404,118,206 of NC_042617.1, read as the reverse complement.
CACCTCTCAGAGCTTCTGCCTACTGGCCTCCCTTCTGCTCAGGGTCACCCCTTGGAACCACCTTCTGCTTGGATTCTGGAACTGCACTTCCCCGCTCCTCAGGGCAGGACCTATGTTCTACAACAGAGAGTGTACCTGTGCCCCACACTCCTCGGGTAGTACCTACGATCTACAGAGACTGTGTTTGCGTTTCCCTGCTCCTCGGGGCAGCGCTTCAGTTCTGTTTCAGTGACTCTACTCAGCACCCCCGCTCCTCGGGGTAGTGCCTTCATTTCTCTGCCAGAGATTCCATCATGTGCAGCCCCGCTCCCTGGGGTTGCTTTTATCACTACTGCAGAGATTCATCAGGCTTCCCTGCTCTGCAGATTGGCCTACATCACCATGCCAGAGACTCTTGCGGAACAGCCCCACCCCTCAGGTCACTCTCTGCTGCGGACCTCCAGATGTTCCTGTCTCATGCTCCCCACTCCTCAGGGCCTGCTCAGCGCTTCTCTTTCTAGGAGGTTCCTATTCTGGTATGTGCCTCTCCAGTTCAGCAAGTATACTGTGGGTTCTCCCAGAGCTGTGTCTCTCACCCTGCTCCACAGGATCCCCCACAGTACTCCCTTTACTGCACCTATGATCACGTGGCTGTGACACAGGATGCTCCATTCCTCTACACTACTGAATCTCCTACCACAGCTGACCGCGCCTTCCGACGGTGGGGACCTGTGGGGCTCTTCCCCATAGGTGGTACCAACCCTCACCTTGGGCCAACGGCCCACGAACCCACAAATCCTAACATTTGGATTTTTTTAAGAACCTAAACATTTACTTATGAATGGGATTAATACATAAAATTCACTGTGATGTGCCTGATTTATGTATTTCTACAATAACCTGCTCACTTGACAGCTCATTGTAAACATGCGGTAACCATGACAATTCTATGATGATATTCCCTTAGCTCTGTTTTTGTATTTCCTTCAAGAGAAATGGAACTTGTTTTAACAGTTTCACTGAAAAAATAATGTGAATGTAAAGAAATTCAAAAGAAATTAATTGAAATCCATTTCAAAAAGATCTTAAAACCCACCAAAATCACCATAAACCACAGAAAACTCTCCTTGAGAAATCCTCACTCTTTCAAATCCTGTAAAAACTTATTTGAAAACACTCCCACAACTCCTATTTCCATATGAAGAGAACAATATGTTTTAATCTCAAAACAAGGTATTAATTGTCACTTTATACAATTCTTCAGATGTGCACAACTATAATCTGGCTTCTTTTAAAGAAATATATAGCTGTTCTGAGCCTCTGAAACCCCTTTTCTCAAATGGGATGAATTATTCTTTTCTAAGTGAATTCTAAATTTAAATTCATGCTGTAGTCAGGTTACCAGACCTCTTTTTCATTACCACAACCTGCAAATCACAGCAATTTTAATTTAAAAAGAGATATTTGATGTTTTTAGGATCAATTTTGTCAAGGTTCACTCTCTCTACCTAACATCAAGCTTGGTTGAGAGAAATTTGCATAAATCTCATCTTTGGGTGAGTTTCCTCACTCCGAAGGACATCAAATGTTCACAAGAGTGTACTGTTCTGTTCGTATGTCTCACTCTACATGTAAAAGTGGCCACTAACCCCTACACTAACTACCAAACCTCACCTTGAGTTACTAGGTGGGCCTCCTATAGTAGCATAAATAGCTGCTTACTATGATGCCATCCCCAGAGGTGCTCTCTGTTATGGCTTCATGAAGACAGCCCACTTTTATGGAACTCCTGTTCCAATCCCTCCCCTTTTAAAAATTTGTATCACACCATGTGTTATGATGCTCATCACATGCGTTAAGGTGTTTTTTGCATGTGAAAATGCCATAACGCATGCAAAAATGCCTTAACGTGATTTGATAAATGACTCTGTATGTTTGATGTTGTATTCAAAATGTTCATGACAGCATTAAAACAGGTCTCTTCCAGAAGGCTTATGGGAAAGGGCCACATGATGGCAGCAGTTTTTTTAATCCATGGAAAGGCTCAAATATGCTGTTGAACATCATAACTTATAGATGTGTTTTAACTTCATATTTTGCACTTCTATGGTTTCTGGTTTTATCCATTTATAATTTTATATGTGATAGTATGTTTTAATATGCTAATCGTGGTGTCTATGTTAATTACTATCTATGTTTTGCTTGGAATCTACTATGGACTATTGCATTTAGTGGAATATAAATGCTGAAAATAAAGATAGGAATACTTGGGAGACTAGATAAATACAGGGAATCTCTAAGGGAATGATGGGAATTGTAAGTGTGAGATAAATTGGACAGATGGGCAGACTAAAAGGGCCATATGTTCCTTTTCTGCCATCATGTTTCTATGGAGGATGGCCCTGAATTCAGCATGTGCATCACTGCTGGTCTGGGAAGTTCTTACAGGACCATGGTACAGACCCTAAAATAGTGTTGCTCTAGATAACTACCTTGACTACCCATGCTTGAGCCAGATCTGCCTACATCCTTTCAGAGCTATGGCCCCCAGAATTGGAGGCAATATTCTAGGTGATTAATAACAAGTACAAAGGCATCATAAGTTCCCTTTTTTCTTCTCATTATAATACACCTTACATACCCTCACATTCTTCTGGTGCTCCCTTCTCATATTGCTATACTGAGATCGAAAGAAATAATCACTTTGAGATCTCTCTCTATGTTAGGGCATATCAGTTTCTCCCATTTCTCTTTCCCCATCCCCCCATCAGTTACTGCTCCCTTTCATTTCTGGACCCCAGAAATGCATCCACATTTTACCACATATAATGCTTCCACTTCTTATCACTATAGATCACTAATTTGATTCAAAATAAGCAAGTCATTTTTAATTTTGATCATTTGAGTTTTGGGGTGTGTGTGTTTTGAGCTCAATGGTATGTTTTGGTTTATAATTAAGAATGAGTGGGAAGAAGTGGATTCATTTTAATGGGTGGTTACCATTTATTGGTCTTAAAAACATTGTTATGCTCTATTAGTTTAGTTTAAACATATGATATAATAACAATTTTGTTATTGAAAATATGTTTATATAAGATTTATGAGATTACATGATTTATTTGCGTGTATGTATATATATATATATATATATATATATATATATATAGATAGATAGATAGATATAGATATATAGATAGATAGATAGATAGTAAATTGATAGAGAGAAAGAGAGACAGAGAGAAACAAATATTAACTTGGTACTTTTGCGCTTCCCGGCTGCACTGGTGTCGCGACCGGGCCTGCTCACCTGGCGCGACCGTCTACCAGCTCCTCCCTGAATCCCAGTTCTGCTCGACCACGGCATTCACGGGAGTCCCCAGGCCCATCGGGGCCTTCCTCCTCACAGCGCTCCTTGCGCCGGGGCTCAGCATCCTCCTCGGCATCGGCCCCGCCTCCTAGCACGCGTGGAACCCGAGCGTACTTAAAGGGCCAAGCACTGGAAAACCTCGGGCGGCGCCCAATCCTGACATCACCTGAGCCCTGTATATATGCAGGGCTCAGACACTAACTCAGGGCCTTGGCAATCGGGTCGTACACCTCGGTGGGTCTAGTTTGCCTTCCAGCATTCCAGTGTCTCCTGCTCCTGTGTCTCCTGTTCCAGTGTCTCCAATTCCAGCATCTTCTGTGTCTCCTGTTCCAGTGTCTCCTGTGTCTCCTGTTCAAGCATCTCCTGTTCCTTCGTCTCTCCAGCTCTGGTAGTACCCTTTGGACTGATCTCATGGTACTGACCTCTGCCTGTTCATTGACTACTCTTGATCACTGCCTGGAACCTGACCTCTGTCTGACCTGACTACTCTTGATCGCTGCCTGGAACCTGACCTCTGCCTGACCTGACTACTCCTGGATTGACTACAGGTACTGACCCCTGCTTTGGCTGACTATTCTGGACTGATACCCTGGCCTTGATCGTCACTATCCACTTGGACTCTCTGTTCTGGCCTCCTGTGAGTTCTGTACCTTCCTATTTGGACACCGACCGTGCACCCTTGTTCGTGGTGGGCACTCCTCTGTGCTTCATCTCAAGAGACCCTGCAAGGCCCTCCTAAGACCAGGTGGCCCAGGTAACCAAGGTCTCAACCTGAGGGAACCCCGGGTTGCTAGTGGTGAAGCTCCAGTTAGCCTCTGTCTCCTCCTGTGCTCCGCCTCCTGGTGGCAGGTGCTCTCTGGGTCTGACCGGAGGGCCATACCAATCCTGCACCAGGCCAAGGGTCCACCTCCAGCGCAACAGGTACAGATACCCTTTAAGAATGGAGATTCCTATTATATAGATTATTCTAAAAATACAGAAAAAATGGACCTCTCTGACTTACTATAAATAATTAATAAACCCCTTAAATAATAATAAATAATGATAGAAGAATTTTATCAAAATGCAGAAAAAATTTGTATTAAAAATTTAAATTACTCATATATAAACAATCAATATTTATGTCTAAGAATATAAAAATTCTACATTTTCTAAATACTCGCTAAATATAAAGACAAAGGGCCTCATTTCCTAAGTGGCTCGCACTCGATACCAGGATGGGGGCGGAGTCGGCCCCGGAAGAGGAGGAGTCGGGGCGTCACCAGGGCTGACTCTGCGCCGACGCCGCGGACAGCGAAAAGGTAATTGGACAAGGGATGACTGGGGTAGCCAATACAGTGGCTGTGGCTTGGTCCTTTCATTGGGCTGCCACAAGTGGCACAGTATAGCAGGGAGCTGGAACTCCGGATGCTTGTTGGTGAGTTAACCAATCTGCAGCTTCAAGGATTTCAAATTTAGCATCTTTGTTCAATATTTGGGGCCAATCACTCAGCCAGTAAATATATCAAGTGGCCTGGAGGAGAACAGGCTATGGGATCCAAGTATTCTTAAATTCCCAAGGGCTTCTATACAATATTGGTGGCCATGGAGCCATGGATTCTTAAGTATCTTTAAAAGGATGCCACAACTTTTTTCTCCAATGGTTTAAGATTCCATTCTCAAGCCTGTTTCAGTGTCCACCTGTGTCCAAGATGGGGGAAGGTGGTACAGCAGATATTTCTGACTGAGCAACCCACCAGCTTGTAGATAGTTCACTATCCTTTCCTTCAGAAGAGCCTCCATTAGTTTTCCCACCACCGATGTAAGCCTAATTGGCCTAAATTCCTTTTTTTATCTTTTTGCAATCCATCAAAAATCATCTTCTCTTTGAAAATCATCAGGAATCATCTTCCTTATTTGCCTTCCCCTTTGCAGGGTCTTTCAATTAGCATCTTCCCCTTCCATAACAAATGTAAGCTTTTTCTTCACACAAACAGATTGTAAAACCCCAGGGAAAGAGAGAATTGTTTGGAAAGTATATGTTTGAGATTTATAAAGTCATGAGGAGTAGATCAGGAATGATTATTTACCCTTTAAAATAACATAGGACCAGGGGACATGCCATGAAACTAGTATCCAACAGATTTAAAGCAAATCATAGAAAGTATTTTTTCATTCAGCGCACAATTAAGCTATGGAATATGTTGCCGGAGGATGTGGTCAAGATGACTTAACATATTGGGGTTCACAAGAGGGTTGGACAAGTTCCTGAAGGAAAAGTCCATAAACAGTTATTAGCCAGGTAGACCTGGGCATGAGATACTATTGAGGATCTGCTGGGTTCTTGAGACCCAGACCTGCCCCTGTCAGAGGTAGGATGCTGAGCTCGAAGGACCTTGGTCTGGCCCTGTATGGCACTTCTTACATTCTTATTTAAAGGGAAATACCTATTGTACCAGAATGTAACTTCACTTTCAGCTACCAATAAAAAGATGTCATCTAAATAAATAAAATCTTCTATTTCTTTTTTTTTTAATGCTTTTACAATAATTACAAAGATATACTTTGTTCAGAAATCAGCAACATAAATTCTCATACATTTTCGTATTAGTTCCAAGCAGATATCACTGTCAGATTATTTAGACCACAATCCTGTCTTGGGGGGGGGGGGGGGATAGCGTTTAGGGAGTCACAAAAAAGCTAAACAAATAAACCACTGAAATCAGCACAGCAAGCTACATTTCTTTACATTAAACTTATTTTAGCCATGGCCCTCTATTGGAGAGGGGAAAATCTTCTGTTTCAAAAGTCATATTTATGACTTTTTCTTTCATATTGAAGTCTGATCTTGAAACTCATCAAAATGTTTCAAAAAAACCTTTTCCAGTTTGTTTATCTACAGCTCAATGGATTGGCAAGGATTTATAGTATAACACATGGATCATTTTCATAGTTTTTAAATATGACATACTTCAGGCTAAAATAAGTCACTTCAAGTCTTGTTCCTTTTTGACCTTCCTTTTCACTAACTTTTTGTGAAATGTTCCCCACACACTGCAAGCTGAACTGATTTACACAGTTTTTCACTAACAGAGAAGAAATAGCAGCACTCCCCTGGAACAGCCACATTTTTAATAAAAATACAGCTCATAAATCAAATTTACAACTTTCAAGACTCAATCAATAGTATATTGTACAGTCTGTAACAAAATTATCTAGAAAGAAATAGAAGAGGTACAAGTGGGATATGGCAAGGAATCATACACACCTCAGCTCCATACCTTGTCACCCAACAAGGATTAGCTTGCCAAATTTAACAATGAGTGATCTGTCCCTGAACTGCAATGCTTTCATGAACACTGCATAGCTGGCTGCTAATCAAACATTCTAGGACATCAGGATCGATTGTACCTAAGCAGAGAAAAGTTCCTATTCATTTTCATCTAGTTTAAGAACAATTAAAATATCTTTCTCTTAAAATTCTTGCATACAATCTTTTTCTCACCATGGATGCAAGCTTTCCTGTATGTGCTAACTAAGCTCAGCTTGATCTATCTAAGGGGCCTATCTGCGAAAACTTCTGCTGAGAAAAGATTTAGTCTGTGCATCATTAAATATGTAGGGGGTCATTTTCAAAGCCATTTACATGCATAAAAAATGAGTTTACGCACATATATGCCTTCTTATAAAATTTCAGACAACAGACAAGTCTGAGTTCACTTGTGCTAGTCAGTTAGCAGGTATAAAATGAAATGAATAAATCTGATAATTTGTATGCATATATCTCATAAAATAGCAACTACTGTGCATAATTCCTGCTCTGGAACATCCATAGACCCGATGTTTTTTTGAGGCTGTAAAATGTGCCCTATCAATGTTTATAAAATAGCATAAATTGCTTCACAAAAAAGCATCTAACAGGGAGGGTGGCAGAGTCCAAATAATGTATAATTATACTTCTCTGTGATTACTGTATGATGGCTATTGGTTATATTAGTTATTCTAATGAGGGATCTTCATAAAATGGTCACTGAACCACATTTGGTTCTTATATAATAACAGAGTTATACTTATCTGTGCTAGATTATAATCATAAGATTATAATAATAATAATATATAATAATATAGATTATAATCTATATAATATATAATAATATATAATCTATATAATATATAATAATATATAATATATAATAATAATATATAATATATAATAATATATAATATATAATAATTATATAATCTATAATAATATATAATAATAATATAGATTATAATCATATAATCTGGTTATATTGTTCCATCTGTTCTATGGTTCCATGTAAAGCCCCCCTTTCTCGGTTGGGCAGTTCATCGTTTTTTGTAAACCGGAGTGATTTGTAATTCTCACAAGAACTTCGGTATATAAACATTAAAAATAAATAAATAAATAAATAAGGCTTGCATACTTTTAACTCACTTTTCTTTATTGCACATTAAAATAGGAAACCAACTTCTGCAATGTGAATGTGCCTCAACACTATCCATGTCTGAATAAGTTAGATTTCCTGAATCAGAGGGAACTTATCATCGCAGTCTTGCTTCCTGTGTATATTGCAGTCTTTTATTTCAGCGGTGCTCTAAAAAGACATGTAAAGCTGCCATATTAATTAAGTTCTCTAACCAATCAAAAAAAGACACATGTGATTCACTGATTAGTCCAGATCTTCAAGCTTCTTAAACTGTACTGATTACATAGTAACACAGAGAATACTAATCTACCTTCATATTAAGCCTCATAGGGTATACTGTGGTCAAGGAATTACTCCAACATTTCTCTTGCTTAAGTATAGCTCCATATAACCTCCTTGCTGTAATTCTGAGATGTATTCTATAATCAGCCATTTTAATTCTTGAAAAGAATGATTATTGTAAATGCAGTGTTGAACCATAAATGCCTGAGATTTATATATGTATTGACAACTTCTGTGTTCATTGAGCGAGATGAGTACAGAATACAGATCTGTTTGTGCATCCTACATAGGCAAATGATAACATATATTACCCACACTAATGAGAACTTGGTATGTTTATTTAACCTGATTGTCCTTTTTTTTTTGGGGGGGGGGAGCACTCCTTTTTGTACTCTCTATGGTCTGATCACAATGTGTATATTTGTTGCATTTAAAATGCCCTGCCAAAGATGACATGTCCCTGGCTGTCATTATTGGTTAAACTTTCTTTGTAACAAATTCCTTAATGTTCCTGTCTCGAGTGCAGGCAAAAAAAGGAGGATCCCAAAAATCATCATGCCATTCCAAGATATGCCAATTTTTCTTAATAACTGAAACTATTGTCCTGACTTCTCAAATTGTCTTAAGATACACTCAAGTCGTATGTCCTTTCTTGGTGGCTGATATAACAGCAAATCTTGATTCGCATAAAGCACTCTTTTGTATGTTAATCTGATTGCTTGAGTCATATACCCTTTTTCTCAAAAAAGTGCTAACATCTCTCATGCCTAGTATTTGAATTTGTCAGTGTCTGAACACAGACACCTTAAACACAGGAAATGGCTGATAGGAAGACTTAAATTAAATTGGTGAGGATGTTGCGGTCTCTACCACTTCCCCCCTTTTTCCTGAACTCAGAGCTCACCTTCGATGCCGGGAACGCCGCTTCCGCGGCTCTGCTGGGCCTGAGGGGCACCCACCATTCCTGGGTCATCTTGCTGCTGCCACGCGGACCCCGGAAGTCTGGCCCCGCCTGGGCTAACTACGCCATGCCCCAAGCCTGATTTAACCGGCGTTCATCTGTCTTCTCATTGCCTTGCAACGAGGGTCGCTACTGTTAGTAGTTCTTAGTTGCGTTTCTACTGTTCTGCTTTCCCGGTTGACCTCAGCTTGTTCCTGACTCTGCTTCTGCCTGCCGCCTGCCATTGACCTCAGCTCGTTCCTGACTCCGCTTCTGCATGCCGCCTGCCATTGACTTCAGCTCGTTCCTGACTCCGCTTCTGCCTGCCGCCTGCCATTGACCTCAGCTCGTTCCTGACTCCGCTCCTGCTTGCCGCCAGCCTCTGATCTTGGCCTGCTCCTGAGACTGCTTCGACTGGCTGTCAGCCTGACTCGGGTTTGTCTTCCTTACTCTCTGCCCGGTCTGGCTCCTTGCACGCTTCTGACCCCAGTCCTGCCTTCAGCAGGTCACAGCCTACGTTCCACCACAGACTCTGTTCCTGTTACCTGTCTGCTCCGCTCCGCGGCTTACTGCAGATCCCGGTCCTGCTCTCTACTGCTCGTTCAGCAGGCTACAGACTCTATCTACTGCCCCGCTCTCGCCGGGCCTTCCTGTTTCCTGCTGCTGGACTCTGTGGATTACTCTTGCCCAGGCCTTCTCTAAAGAGACTGTTACTGTGCTCCTAAGTCCCAAGGTTCTAGGACCCTACGGGCTCCTCCTGGGGGGTCCCTGGTTCCCGGGTGAAGACCTGTGCCTGTGGCTCTTAAGTCCCAAGGTTCTAGGACCCTACGGGCTCCTCCTGGGGGGTTCCCAGTTCCCGGGTGAAGATCCATACGTGTGTCTCCTAAGTCCCAAGGCTCCAGGACCCTACGGGCTCCTCCTGGGGGGTTCCTGGTTCCCGGGTGAAGACCTGTGCCTGTGGCTCCGCCTCCCGAGCTACTCCAACCAGGGTAGTTCGGTTCAAGGGTTCACACCTGGACTGCAGCTTCCCAGACTGCAACAGAGGATGAAAAGTCTTACATTTGAGTAAATGTTTCTTTCTATACTTTTGCAATGTAGAGATGTTTCCTCTTATAGTTATTTGTATGTCTAAAAAAGATAGCAAAACTGAGTGTTGTTCCATGGTGAATGAATTGTGTCATGCAAAATAAATTTTGCAGTTCTTCAGAGGAGCCATGCAATGCAAAGAAGACATCATCTATGTAATATTTCCAAATGGACATTTAAGTGAATCATGTGGAAGGATAAAGATATTGCTCTTCAAACTGGGACATATAAATATTGGCAACACTGGGAGCCATAGGTGAACCCCTACCATGTGTTTGGATAAAAAAGATCTTGTCCAGAGAGAAAAAAAAATTATTATGGCACGCTATCTCTGCCAGCTGCACGATGAAATAATTCTGACTTCATTGTGGAGACCATCTCTACTGTTTAATTTGAACTAATGACCACAAGCGCTGCATCTTGGAGGATATTTATGTAAAGTGGCTGAATACCTAACATTACTAAAAAGGATCCATCCTGGAGGTTGCTCGTGTGCTGTAATAAAGAGAACATATGAATGGAATCTTTCAGATATGACTTCACTTCCTAGACCCCTGGTTTTAAAAAAAGAGACCGACAAATGCTGCCACCAGTTCCAAAAATTATGCTCTTGCAGATACTATTTATTAGGGATGTGAATCGTTTTTTGATGATTTAAAATATCGTCTGATATATTTTAAATCGTCAAAAATCGTTAGAGGTGATATACAATAGGAATTCCCCCGATTTATCGTCAAAAATCGTAAATCGGGGGAAGGGGGAGGGGAAGGGCGGGAAAACCGGCACATTAAAACAACCCTAAAACCCACCCCGACCCTTTAAAATAAATCCCCCAACCTCCCGAACCCCCCAAAAATGTCTTAAATTACCTGGGATCCAGTGAGGGGGTCCCGGTGTGATCTTCCACTCTCGGGCCATGGGTGCGTTAATAGAAATGGTGCCGGCGCTACCTTTGCCCTGTATTTATGACAGGGAAAGGTAGCACCGGCACCATTTTGGTTCCTGTCCCCCAACGTCACGAGCGCAGGAGATTGCTCCCGGAACCCCGCTGGACCCCCAGGGACTTTTGGCCAGCTTGGGGGGCCTCCTGACCCCCACAAGACTTGCCAAAAGTCCAGCGGGGGTCCAGAAGCGACCTCCTGCACTCAAATCATATTTGCCATATTGCAAAATGGCGCCGGCCATACGGCCATACGGCCAGCGCCATTTTGCAATACGGCAATATGGCCATACGGCCGGCGCCATTTTGCAATACAGCGCCATCAGCATACAGTGGAGGAGCTTCGTTTCTTTGTGATACAAGAAATAAATAATAGATGTGGAGGCAATATTAATAAAACATTGTTACGTTTGGAGCAAAGATTGATCTTTTCTTTGGGAACATTGTGGCCCAAGGGTTTGAATGATAAAATAGACTGGGCAACATGCCTTTAGCAATATAACTACTATTGACCTGGGTTTAAGTAACGAATAAGAAGTGTAAAAAGTTTTTTTCATTTTTGAAAGATGTGTTACTTTTTTGTTCTGTGTTTTGGGGAAGAGCGGTTGTGCAGTAGGGCTGAGTTGAATTTCAGTGGGAAGGTAAAGCAGAGGGGTGGAGATGAAGTTAGACTGCCGTTTGATTGGAGTAAGGGACTTTAAAAGAAGAGGGGAAGTGGTTTCCTGCTTTCCTCACTTCCTTCAATTTACTCGATGTCAGCGTCTGTTTGAACGTTATGAAGGTGGTGGTGTGTTAAGAATTATAAGATATGGTGAGTTTTCCTTCTGTTTGTTATTCGTATTTATGGGGTTTGGAAAGGAGGGGGGGGGGTTTCCTCTCCGGTTAAAATTGTTAAAACATTTTTGAATTATTGATTTAATTCGCTCAGGTAACTCAAAAAGGAAGATTGGAAGAAGTGTTTCAAGTGTCTGGGTGAATACCTTTTGAAAAAACGTGGAGCAGTGGGAGCAGAATGGTATATTTACATGTACGTCTAAGAGAAATCTTTTTGAGGACGTACAGGTAAAAATTGTAATTATTAGAATTCTTTTTAAGGTTAAAAGATGTAAAATTTTTTGGTAAAGATTTATAGGAAACTATGTTAATTGACTTTATTAAATATTATAGATGAAATCCTTTCATAAATATGTGATGAACATGAATAAATGAGCAGTAGGAGATTCGTTCAAATATCTCCTGAGGAAGCCTGTGGGCGAAACATGTTGAGATAATACAAGAAAAATTGAAGACTTTGTCGTTTCTCCAACGAGTGATAATTTATGAAAATTGGATTTTCTCTGCTTATTAAACAGTTTGTATTCAAAATTTATAATGTATTGTAAAGAAGTTGTGGTATGTGATTTAATCTGAGAGGATTGAGATAAGTTTTATGAAGAAAAGTTGAAAGTATGTGAGGGTATGTATGATGTATGAATGGAGTGAGAATTTTTAGATGCATATTTTTGTGGGTAATATGTAAAATATTTAAATATTGTTGTAACTTTTCTAATGTAATAAAGATTAAAAAAATATATGTTACTTTATATGGTTCTGTCATATGACAGGGCAAAGGTAGCGCCGGCGCCATTTCTATTAATGCACCCATGGCCTGAGAGTGGAAGATCACACCGAGACCCCGCCACTGGACCCCAGGTAATTTAAGACATTTTGGGGGGGTTCGGGAGGGTGGGGGATTTATTTTAAAGGGTCCCTCCCAGTCCACTCCTTAAGTGTACTTGGAGCCCTGGTATGTAGCCCATTGCTCAAACCACTAGGCTACTCCTCAAGCCTCAGAATACTTACGGTACTTGGTCTCTTCCCACAATACTAATGTCAATGATTGCAAAAATTGTTGTCCCTTGATAACCATTACTTGGAAATACCCTGACATGTATAAATAAAAGTGGAATATGTTAATTTTTTTTTTTTGTGGGCAGGGGGGGGGGGCAGTATTTTAAGCATATGTTTATGTGTCTCTCTGTTATTTGCTTGTCTTCTGTTTTTGTCATTACCTTTCTCTTCTGCATGTCTCCTCTGTCCAGGTGAGGTAAGGGTTGTCAATATCCTAGGCAGTGCCTTATGCAAGATACCATTTTATTCTGGGAGAAGGACTTAGGAGAAGGGGTGGACAATGGCTGCTGCTAATATCGAAGGAATGGGACTGGGGTCACCACAAACGCTGGTGAAGCCTCAGAATACCTACAATGCCTTTTAGTCTAAGCAATCAGCATGGACAGCAGCAATCATGCCAATAATTTTGAGACTGTTTACAAGGTAGGGGTGTGCTGTCATTTTTAAATGACAAGAAAACATCAATGGTGTATTCTGTTTTGTTTCATGTCATTTTAAAACCAAAATGAGGGGAAAAATCTAAAGGGGTGGATTTTCAAAGGGTTATACGCGTATATTACGCGCGTAAGCCTGAAAACCCGCTCTTGCATGCACCGAGCCTATTTTGCATAGAGCTGGTGATGCGTGCAAGCCCCGGGACGCGCGTATGTCCCAGGGCTTGAAAAAATGGGCGTGGAGTAGATGGGCCAGGGGTGGGAAGGAGGCGGGACCGAGGCCTCCGGCACAGCAGTCGTGCCAGGGGCTTGCGCACTAGCACTAGGCTGGCACGCGCAACCTAAGCCTTCCCGGAGGCAGGAGCAACTTATTTAACAAAGGTCAGGGAGGGGGTTTAGATAGGGCTGGGGGGAAGGTTAGGTAGGGGAAGGGAGGGGAAGGTGGGGGGTGGAAGGAAAGTTCCCTCCTTCCTTCGGTCCTGCCCCCGCCCCGCCCCCGGACCACCCCACCCCGCCCATTCTCTGCCCCTTTTTTCAAGTTCTGGGACATACATGCATCCCGGGGCTTGAGCGTGTCACCGGGCCTATGCAAAATAGGCTCGGCGCTCGCAGGAGTGGGTTTTTGCAGTTAGGCGTGTAATATATGCTCATAACCCTTTTAAAATCCGCCCCATGATGTGCTTCAAACAAGTTAGGTAGACAGTGCAACAAGACGGGTAGAGAGTACATTGTACAAACAATTCCTCTTGTACCTTTCACCAATTGAAATGACAGAAATTATTGAGTGATGTGTACTTTCCTGTTTGTACCTCCTACTATGTATGTAAAACCACTCCCCAAAAAGTACCCCACCCCCACAAACCCCACTCTGAGTTAAAAGTGCTCCCTCTTACAGAGGTATAAATAGGGAGTGACATTTTGATGCCTATATAAAGGTTCTCTTTCCATCTTTCTCCCCCCCCCCGGTGTGATAAATGCATTGCACCTTGTGGAAATTACCAATGCAGGAACAGAGAAATTAGCCTAACTATGGGGTTCATTTATCAAAATGCGGTAAGTACTGCATGTGTTACCAAAAGGGGTGTGGTGTATGCTAATGTACTGTTTATTGCATTTGTGAAACTTAGTGCACATTGTGATACCACTTCATATTCTGTGATAAGTGCCAAACCTGATGTATTGCCTGCAGTCAACCACTGGGGGGGAAAGAGAGAGAGAGAGAGCAAGCCTGGCCATGATAGCATGTCCCATGCATAAGTTTTTATATCCCTAGGATAGGCCCACCTAGTAACTCGAGGTGGGGATTAGATAAGGTTGTAGGGGGTTAGGGGCCACTGTCACATTCTACATGAGACGTACGAACAGAACAATGGTCTCTTGTGAAGATTAGCTGGCCTTCGGAGTGAGGAAACTCCCTCCAAGATGGGATTTGGGCAAGGGTCTCTCAACCTACCTTGATGGACTCTCTACGTGGGTAACATCAAGCTAGGCTGAGAGACCCTTGGCCAAATCTCATCTTGGAGGGAGTTTCCTCACTCCGAAGGCCAGCTAATCGTCACAAGAGACCACTGTTCTGTTCGTACGTCTCATGTAGAATGTGACAGTGGCCCCTAACCCCCTACACCCTTATCTAATCCCCACCTCGAGTTACTAGGTGGGCCTATCCTAGGGATATAAAAACGTATGCATGGGACATGCTATCATGGCCAGGCGCGCTCGCTCTCTCTCTCTCTCTCTCTCTCTCTCTCTCTCTCTCTCTCTCTCTCTCTCTCTCTCTCTCTCCCCCGCCCCCCCGCTCTGGAGCCTTTCAATTGTCTGAACTCAGCCTTATGGAATGCATCGCAAATGCGAAGGTATGTCATCGCATGGTCCTGACTGCTAACGCATCTGAAAGAGGTGTTGTTAAAATTGGCGTTATGGCTGTGCAATACCACTTAGCAGGCAGGCTAACCCACTCTCCGCCCAGGTTTTGCATTTGCATGCTCTCTCCACCCCGACTACTCGCACCATACGATATGGTGTGATCGCATGCAGTAAACATGTTTTCGCATGTCTAAAAGGCCTATCGCATGCGATAAGCCCTTAACACATGCAAAAACACCTTACTGCATTTTGATAAATGACCCCCTAAGTTTTGTAGCTGAGGCAATGGAAGGTAAAGTGACTTGCCCAAGGTCACAAGGAGTGACAACAGGACTTGAACACTGGTCTCCTGGTTCATAGTTCACTGCTCTAACCACTAGGCTATTCCTCCTCCCTCAACATTAGATGTTGGGGTTTATATGGAAAATACTTCAGTTCATAAGTAAGGACCATATACTAGTGTGGAGGGATAGCATACTACATGATTTGCCATGTGCTCAGTAAAGCCCCATTTCCTTATAATGTCCTTTCATATGTATTTGTGGGGGTGCAAATTTAATGCTACTCACACTAACTTCGTTCTGGACCCCTTTAACTTGCATGATAAGACCTTCCTGCACAGTATGCTATTTTAGCATGCAGAAGGGGACCTTAACATGCATATATGTTGCATAGGCCCCTATGCTAGTAAAACATTATTTGAAAACTAAATAAGAGAAAGAGAGAGAGAGAAGAAAGAAGGTGATATATGCCTGCAAAGCTCTACTATGTCCTCAGGCACTCCTCCAGGTCATTGTGAATCTCTTGTCCTTAAACACTACATTTCTCTAAAATGAAATGTCATTTCCACTACAACATTTAAACAATCAATATGCTCCACTCCTTACCTCAGACTAGATTTGTGACAGTGACTGACAAGACTGTACTGAGAATTTGTAACCCATAAATGTACAGTTTTTGCTTTTATTCTTACCCGTTTACTTCTTTACAACGTTTATTTGTGTATAATTTTTTTAATGATATTTTGAAACATTTAGAGATCATTCTGCCACAGTTCTCTATTATTAGACAAAATCATTTCAGTTGGACTCTAATGAAAAGGGGAATAGGACATGATGGTTGCACATAAATTCCCTGTTGTTCAATTTAAAAAGCTGCTTTTACATTGGCACTCTCTGCTGAAGAAAAGGTTATGTTGCCAATACTGTATGTTAGAGAAAGAGAAGATTAGTAAAAAAGAAAAAAAATAAAAAGAACGACACTTGAAATGATAAAATATCTGTTCTATATAATTGTATATAAATATATATCTGTGAAAAAATATATTTTACTTCAACCATTCTACTAAAAAAAACAGTTATAATTGAATAACAATCCTGAATTGCCAAAGGAAATAAAATATAAAGATTACAGGGAATTATTTCATCTTATTTTTAAAAAATATTATATTATTTACAAGAAAAAATGTAATGCATTATTTGAAGATATTTGTAGATTCTTGCATAATAAAAATAAAGCAAGAGAAGAAATCATTGATTGGGCTATTGAACCTGTCAGTTTTGTTCTTGAAACTTGTTCAAGTGCATGCTCTGTCTAATCAGCTGCCATGATGACGGTGGCTCTGCAAGAGGTAGTGTTGAACACTTTTTCTTTAGTGTTCAAAATCTCAAATTTAGTTCCAGGATTTTTGTTTTAAAAATTTCAGATATGGGTTTCAGTATGGATTTCTATTCTGTACTGTGCTGTGTATTATGAGTAATAGAAAATTATATTTTGCCACTGAAAGTCATTTTAATGGATTGATAGAGGTTGATATTCAAAAGCTACTTACAGGTCGATCCTGTAAGGCCGCGGTAATAACAGTGCGGCAGTGTCAGGCGCACCCTTCCTCCCCGCACGCACAGTTCTCTTCACTAACTCCCCGATACTCTCCTCTAATCGCATGCAAATGCATGCCGCGGCTTTAAAGCGGTAGGGAAGGGTTATGCCCGCGTAACCCATTTTACTGTATAGGCGCTTAATACAGCGCCTATACAGTAACCATGGTGCGCTGGTACCTGTCATTTCAAATGTCATTTCAAATGACATTTGAAATGACAGGCACCATGAAGTGAAAAAAAAAAAAACCAAAATATGTAAAAACCTGAGTGTTCAAAAAAAAATAAAATTTAAATACCTGTCGGAGGGCCGCGTGGGTCCAGGCGGCGGCGGCGGGAGCCGGGTGGTCGCGTGTTAAATCTAGGCCGCGGGCGGGTGGGCGCCTGTTCCAGGCGGCAGCGGCAGCGGCGGCGGGGGGACACGCGTTAGTTCGAGACGGTCGGTGGGCGGCGGGTGGTCGCGTGTTAAATCTAGGCCGGGTCGCACAGGCGCGCATTCATTCATCCAGGCGGAGGAGCCGGCGGCGAAAGCAGCCGGCTCCGCCTGAATGAATGCGCGCCTGTGCGACCCCTGCGATTCGGCGCTCAAGGCAGTCACAGCATTCATTCACTGCCGGTGGGGGCTGCCGGGGCAGCCCCCACCGGCAGTGAATGAATGCGACCCCTGCGATTCGGCGCTCAAGGCAGTCACATGCCGTGACGTCACGGCATGTGACTGCCTTGAGCGCCGAATCGCAGGGGTCGCACAGGCGCGCATTCATTCACTGCCGGTGGGGCTGCCGGCAGTGAATGAATGCGACCCCTGCGATTCGGCGCTCAAGGCAGTCACATGCCGTGACGTCACGGCATGTGACTGCCTTCAGCGCCGAATCGCAGGGGTCGCACAGGCGCGCATTCATTCACTGCCGGTGGGGGCTGCCGGAGAGGCAGCCCCCACCGGCAGTGAATGAATGCGCGCCTGTGCGGACCCGGCCTAGATTTAACACGCGACCACCCGCCGCCCACCGACCGTCTCGAACTAACGCGTGTCCCCCCGCCGCCGCTGCCGCTGCCGCCTGGAACAGGCGCCCACCCGCCCGCGGCCTAGATTTAACACGCGACCACCCGGCTCCCGCCGCCGCCGCCTGGACCCACGCGGCCCTCCGACAGGTATTTAAAAATTTTTATTTTTTTTTCTGACAGGTTTTATGTGTCCCACATCATTACATTTTCTCGATCATCTCTGTATCGCTTTTTTTTTTTATTGTGTTTTATTGTTTTTGAGTGTCTTAAGCGGTGTCGATGGATATGTTACTAGACTCACAGTCCTAACTCCTACTAGGGGGAGGCGGTAAACTAACACGTTACGGGCGCGGCAAAACAGTGCGTTACTAATGAGATAACCTGAGCGCGCATTACGGTATCGGAGGGGAATAGCTAATTCCTTCATTATACAGCTAATTCGTTCATTTACATGCCGGGTGGGGAAGGGTTACGCGTCTGTTTTAAGAAGCGCTAAGGACACGCGAAACTGGAGACTGTATCGCTGGTTTGCCTTACGCGTCTGAATTGTGCGCAGCGAGCTCGTTACAGATGAGAAATCTTCAAATGAATGTTACTGTATCGAGCTGTTAGTTAGATAAGTAGGACTTAGGCCTGGATTTATCAAAATGCACTAAATACTGTATACGATAGAAAAAGGGGCATGTTTTATGGTAATAGGCAGTTTATTGCAATAATACCTATGTGAAGAACTAAGTTATTGCAATAACTTTTTCACACTTTGAAATAAGTGCCAGAATGTTGTATTTCCTACATACAACTACTGGGGGGACCATGTTTACTGCCAGGGCCACTGAGGGGGGAGAGAGAGAGAGAGAGAGATAGAATGCCTAGCCATAGTGCCCTCACCCTAGATATGTATTTATATATCTATGGGAGGCCCACCTAGTAACTCGAGGTGAGGTTTAGGTATTAGTGTAGGGGGTTAGGGGCCACTAGGGGTGTGCATTCGTTTTCGCCGTATTGGCTATCCGCAACGTATATTGCACTATTCGTAGTATTCGTGGGGAAGCGAAACGTATTGCGATTCCCCACGAATACACGAATCTTCCCCAAATTATATGGCCACCTAAATAAAAATTTAAACAAACCCCCCACCCTCCTGAACCCCCCCAAGACTTACCAATACTCCCTGGTTGTCCAGCGGGAGGTCCGGGAACCATCCCCTGCACTCACACCCTCGGTGCCGGTTCCATCATGGCGCCGATAGCCTTTGTCACAGGGGCTACCGATGCCATTGGTCAGCCCCTGTCACTTGGCCATCGGCGCCATCTTGTGCTCCTACCATGTGACAGGGGCTGACCAATGGCACCGGTAGCCCCTGTGACATAGTTTTGGCAAAGGCTATCGGCGCCATTTTGAGTACTAGCATTGGACAGCCGGAGTGCAGGTCACTCCGGGACCCCCGTTGGACCCCCAGGGACTTTTGGCCAGCTCTGGGGGCCTCCTGACCCCCACAAGACTTGCCAAAAGTCCAGCGGGGGTCCGGGAGTGACCTCCTGCACGCCGACCGTCCGTTGCCAGTACTCAAAATGGCGCCGATCGCTTTTGCCCTCACTATGTCACAGGTACCGATGGTCGGCCCCTGTGACATAGTGAGGGCAAAGGCGATTGGCGCCATTTTGAGTACTGGCATCGGACGGCCGGCGTGCAGGAGGTCGCTCCCGGACCCCTGCTGGACTTTTGGCAAGTTTTGTGGGGTCAGGAGGCCCCCCCAAGCTGGCCAAAAGTCCCTGGGGGTCCAACGGGGGTCCCGGAGCGACCTCCTGCACTCCGGCCGTCCGATGCCAGTACTCAAAATGGTGCTGATAGCCTTTGCCCATACTATGTCACAGGGGCTACCGGTGCCATTGGTCAGCTCCTGTCACATGGTAGGAGCAGAAGATGGTGCCGATGACCATGTGACACGGGCTGACCAATGGCACCGGTAGCCCCTGTGACAAAGGCTATCGGCACCATGATGAAAGCGGCAACGAGGGTGTGAGTGCAGGGGATGGCTCCCGGAGCCCCCGCTGGACCATCAGGGAGTTTTGGTAAGTCTTGGGGGGGTCAGGAGGGTGGGGGGTTGTAACTAATTTGAATTTTAGCTGGCACACGAATAGAAATCACCGTATTGATGCATCAGGGTGCCATACGGCCGAATGCAACGTATCTGCTCCCTGACGAATCCGAATCACAAATGCAACGTATGGCGTCCCTCTGCACATCCCTAGGGGCCACTTTGACATTCAAAGTGAGATGTACAAACAGAACACATAAGACTCTCAAATTTCCTCCTATCTTTTAAATTTTCATGGGATATTTTAAAAATATGCATGTCAATATTTTACATACAAATGTATAATAGGACTTACTCGTGCAAGTTGGTCAAATTTAAAACATGTGCATGTTAATGAAATTAACCAGTTTATAAATTAGTCCACCAGTTTGCCTATTTTTCATCTCATTGAGACCTTCCTGCCCCTTCAGCTTGAATTCCCCCTCAGTGGACTCAAACTTCCCATCAAGTCATTAGTAGTCTCTATCTAATAAAAAATTATATCAACTAGAGGTGTGCAGTCATTTTTAATAAATTAGAAAATGGAAGAAAATGTGTCTATTTCATCCTGTTTCAGTAAAGCGGTGAAAAGAAAAAAAAATATTTTGTTTTAGTGTGTACTAACAGGACTTAGTGCATGCTAGTAGATTTCAATTGGGGGAACAGTCAGTTAGCTAGAGGTATGATTCTACATTCCTATTAGCTGTCTCCTTAGTTACTTGTTTGTGTTGCCAAGGTTGCAAGGTGGTGTTTGTGGGGGATAGCTAGTGCTGGGTAACACATTTAAGCAAACAAGTAATATAATAATACCATCAAGTTCTAGTTAGCAAAATCAAAAGCATGTAATGCAAATGCATATTTTGAATTTTCCAATCCCTTTGATTTTTAGGAAAGGGGCCCTGGATTTTCGGGGTATGGAATGCATATCCCAGAAGCAGCCTGGTGTTTGTGGGGTGTGACTGGTTAGAGGAGGAGTGACTGGGGTGACTATGGAGTGACGGGTGTAAGAAAGCCTGGTTGAGGTGGTGACTGCTGAGAGAGAGGCAGTCTGGGATGTGGGGGTGATTGGTGAGAGAGGGTATGACTAGGGTAACTATATGGGGTGACAGGTGAGAGAGATAGGCAGCTTGTTGTGTGTGGGGGTGACTGATCATCAGGCTGTATCTCTCTCACCAGTCACCACATCAACCAGTCTCTCTCCCACCACCCTATATAGTCACCCCAGTCACTTTCCCTCTTACCAGTCACCCCTCGCCAAACACACACACACATGCACACACACACACACACACATACACACACACACACATACCAGTTGAATGAAAAGTATGCATATCCCAAAATGCCAGTGCATATCCCAAAATGCCAGTACCCTTTTTCTAAAATACAAAAGGATTGCCTAATTCAAAATATGCATTTGCATTACATACTATTGCTTTTGCTGACTAGAACTTGATACTATACATCACTTGTTTGTTTACACTTGTTACCAGCCATAGGCTATCCTCCCATTAAACACAATCTTGTAACTTTGGCAACACAAACAAGTAACTAAGGAGACAGCCAATGGGACTGTAGAACCATAGCTCTCGCTAATGATCTGTTCTTCAATTGACAATTTTTAACATATTGATAACATTTTCAGTTAGGGCTAGATTTTAAAAGCTCTGTGCGCGTAAATCCTGCCGGATTTACACGCGCAGGACACTCGCGCGCCGGCGCACCTATTTTGCATAAGCCGCCAGCGTGCGCAAAGCCCCAGGATGCGCGTAAGTCCCGGGGCTTCATAAAAGGGGCGAAAGGGGGCGTGTCTGGGGGCATGTCCGGGGTCAGGGGACAGTCTGGGGTGGGTCTGGGGGCATGGCGACTGTTCGGGGGCGTGCCGGGAGGGTGGTCCTGAGTCCCCCAGCACTGCGGCCTGTGCCGAGGGATGCTGAGGTGGCGCGCACAAGTTACGCCTGCTTCAAGATCTACCTCAGCGTGCACACTAACTCTGAAATTAGAGGAACCTGAAATAAACACCCCAAACATTTGAAAAATGAAATCAGATAATGACCCAAAACAAAAACAACAGAACCCTCCCCCCTCCCCCCCACAAAACACATCTCTAGTAGAGATGTGAATCGTGTGATCGATTGTCTTAACGATCGATTTTGGCTGGGGGGGGGAGGGAATCTGATCGTCGCAGTTTTGTTTTTTTTTAAATCGTTTAAATCGTAAATCAGGGGAGGGTGGGAAAACCGGCACACTAAAACAACCCTAAAACCCACCCCGACCCTTTAAAATAAATCCCCCACCCTCCCGAACCCCCCCAAAATGTTTTAAATTACCTGGGGTCCAGTGGGGGGGTCCCGGTGTGATCTTCCACTCTCGGGCCACGGCTGCGTTAATAGAAATGGCGCCGGCGCTACCTTTGCCCTGTCATATGACAGGGCAAAGGTAGCGCTGGCGCCATTTTGGTTCCTGTCCCCCGACGTCACGAGCGCAGGAGATCGCTCCCGGACCTCTGCTGGACCCCCAGGGACTTTTGGCCAGCTTGGAGGGGACCTCCTGACCCCCACAAGACTTGCCAAAAGTCCAGCGGGGGTCCGGGAGCGACCTCCTGCACTCTGGCCGTATTGCAAAATGGCGCCGGCCGTATGGCCGTATGGCCGGCGCCATTTTGCAATACGGCAATACGGCCAGAGTGCAGGAGGTCGCTCCCGGACCCCCGCTGGACTTTTGGCAAGTCTTGTGGGGGTCAGGAGGCCCCCCCAAGCTGGCCAAAAGTCCCTGGGGGTCCAGCGAGGGTCCAGGAGCGATCTCCTGCGCTTGTGACATCGGGGGACAGGAACCAAAATGGCGCCGGAGCTACCTTTGCCCTGTCATATGACAGGGCAAAGGTAGCGCCGGCGCCATTTCTATTAACGCAGCCGTGGCCCGAGAGTGGAAGATCACACCGGGAACCCCCCCACTGGACCCCAGGTAATTTAAAACATTTTGGGGGGGGTTCGGGAGGGTTTTAGGGTTTTAAAATAAAGGGTCGGGTGGGTTTTATGGTTGTTTTAGTGTGACGGTTTTCCCGCCCTCCCCCTTACCCGATTTATGATTTTTGACAATAAATCGGGGGAATTCCTATTGTATCGCGCCTCTAACGATTTTTGACGATTTAAAATATATCGGACGATTTTTTAAATCGTCAAAAAATGATTCACATCCCTAATCTCTAGTATAAACTATGAAAGATCATTAGCAGGCGTAAAATTACACAAGTAAATTGAGAAATATATGCACTGTAATGGAGGTACATCCCATTACTCAAATTAAAAAGGAGTAAAGGGAAAGAGGAAGCCAGTGTAGGCAGAATTAGGGGTAGGAGATGGGATAACTACAGCTCCCAGATCACCAACAAGGCTGAGGGCAAGAGGGATTGTGAAAGACCAGGAACCAGGTAGTGACCTGATTAAGAAGGAGCTACTGAATGTACAGAGCTTGATGGACTCTGTACCTGGGTAACATCAAGCTAGGTGGAGAGAACATTGCACCAATCTCTTCTTTGGGTGAGTTTCCTCTCTCTGAAGGTCATCAAATCTTCACAAGAGACCACTGTTCTGTTCGTACGTCTCACGTTGAATGTCAAAGTGGCCCCTAACCCCCTACAGTAATACCTAAACCTCACCTCGAGTTACTAGGTGGACCTCCCTTAGGGATATAAATACCTATCTAGGGAGAGCACATTATGGCTAGTCTCTCTCTCTCTCTCTCCATTAAAAATGGTGCCGCCCCCCCCCCCCCCCCCCCCCATTGGTTATAGGCAGGTATTGCCTATTGTAGTAGTGCAAATTGCACTAAACTGTCTATTAGCATAAAACATGTCCCTTTTGCTATCACATGCGATACTTATTGCATTTTTATAAATCCAGGCCTAAGTCACCTTATATTATATTGCTAAAAAAGGTATATTGTAAATAAATAAACTGAAACTATGGAGCTATCTGAATTTATGAAAGGATTGTGATGAAGAGGAGGCAATATTCTAGAAGCCTAAAAATATTCAAGGAAAAGGCAAAAACTAGAGAGAATCTTGTTAATACTTTATTCAAGCTACATCTATAATGGTCCTTTTTATGTCAGCAATCAATTTTCCCCAGTCATTGTCTCCCAATAAAATGTGAACATACCATGAAAAGAAATATAACTTATTCACATCACTTTTCTTGTCAGTTACAGAGCTTAAGTACAGGCAATATCATTTCATCTATGAAGCATACGATGTCATTTTGAATAAATTTGAAGCATTTGTAAAAATGGATTTGCCACTGAATCTTCAACCCTCTTTAGGTTCTCTTCTAGTCTCTAATTAGTATGTTCATTAGGAGATTTGAAGTTTACCAGCTCTCATTTTCTTATAATTCTTGTTTATTATTGTTTATTAAAAACAGATTTCATCCTCATTGCATTTTAACTCAGGCATACGTTTTATAGTTTGAAAAAAGCTGAAACCTAAAAACTAAGAAACACTTTCAAAGTGAAGACAAATCTCATTCTGCTGTGATACATGAAAACAATATTTCATTTACAGAATGAATATAGGTTTATGAGATTAAATACAGAGAGCCAATATTTATATCTTTCTCCTTAGTTAAAAACTGCAGAACTTGAATTGCAACTCACCTTGAGTTTGAATTTAGAAAGGTAAATAATTAAAATTAAAATCCAAATTCATAATCCAATAAAACAAATATTAACTAAAATTACTTGTTTGAAAGGACCAGCCATTTGAGAACCAGGACTGCTGGTTTTCCTTTCATACCTATTCTTCAAACAAGTAAATCTTGCTAACTGGGGCCACAGGTTTATTAGCATTAAATGCATGAAAAAAATCAAGCCAGCCAAAGAATTCTAAACAAACATCACCCAATGCCTGGGCAGCCCAACTACCACATTCTGGAAAGTGAGCCACCTTTCAGGTTAACCTATCTTTCAGACTTCATCAGCAGAGGTCCATTACAGCTGGGATCCCACCATGTCTTAGCTGAGGCACCATGAAGAGAGTTTATCCTGATCACACACATACTTCCTCCATCTGGTGTGGCAGCCCCCAAATCCCACCAAGAGCTTACCAAGCTGTTCTTGCATTGTATACAATTGGGATGAGCAGAGAAAAAAATATTTTGGTTCAGTCATTCATTTTGTGGAGACCTTAATTTATTTGTTAATTTATTGGATTTGTTTTATTTTATTTTTTTGCCATTAATGTCAAAAGGGGAAGCACTGCAGACTATTTTGGGTTGTAGACTATGGGTTTTCACATCAATTCTCATTTGTGGGAAGATATCATAAGAAGAGAAAAAGAACTCCAAGGTATCTAGATTGTGTCAAAATGACATAAACAAATGGAACAAGAAGGTATCAGCAGTGACAGGCATTCTCCAAAGCATTATCAGAGGAGCAAAGAAGAAACAGGAGGAGGGAAGAACACCCCAAGGCTCCAAAACAGGGCACTGGATAAAAGTGGTATGAACCATTAAAGGCAGTATAAGAGGCAAAGTGACACTAAGAGTGACATCAGCATCCTAAGGCACATGAAGGAAGAAAAAAGCAGAAAAGGTGGCAGGATCTACCCAAAGGCACTGATAATAAGACCTGTCAACTTAATTGTTTAAGTCTTTTTCTTTCCTTTATCTTTTGGTCATCAATGTTACAACGTTATTGTTAAATTTTGAACTTATGTACTCTGTTCCAAGTTTCATAACCTTGTTCTATGTAATGCCTTTTGGCAATTTTCATGTTCTGTTTCAATGTAAACCGATGTGATCTTTATTTCATATAGGAACACCGGTATATAAAAATCTAAAAATAAATAAATAAATAAATAAAGGGACAAAGCAGCACAAAGAGTGTGATTAACATTCCTAAGCCACCTGAGAAGTGCAAAGCAGGCTTCCGGAGTAGGAGGGGCACCCCAAGGTGTAAGGTCTAGGTATAGCAGCAAGGCAGAGTGCCATGGGAGATGTAAGACTTTCTGTTGAAGCACTTGCCACTTATCAGATTTAGTATAAGGGAAAGAACTGTAATAAGCAAGCATAATTTTCATGACATAAGCTTTTATTACATTTTCTATTTGAATTTTATCTAGTTTCTCGGTGGCATTGTGGGTTTCTTATGAAATTTGCTTTCAAATTGAATCTTTAGTCACACTTACAATCTGAAAATGATTTCTCCTAAGTGTGGCTTTATTAGCATTTGTGAGGTTTGCTTTATTAAGAAAGCTTTTCTCATATTCCGTAGTTGAACCCAGGCTCTTTGATTTCTTGATTTCCTGGTTCTACCTTACACTGTGGAAGATTTTATTAGAGATGCTGTTGGCTACGTGGGACCGCCTTCCGATTTGTTTTATTGATTTCCTGGTTCTACATGAGTTCTTTCTTGTTTTCTGATACTATTACCACATTCAGAACTTGGAAATTGTTTCTCTTTTGTACATTTTCTGTTCTGCCTATATTTTTCCTTCTGACTGAGGGTTTTCTTAAAGAAACTACCCCAGTATAAAAAAATATCAGGGTAGGAGAACCAAACTGTAATTGTGGAGGAGTAGAAGAAAACAAAAACTACAAAACTAGTGCTGTGGTAGGAGAAAGTTATATCATTTGTCTTTTTTCACATTTTTGTATTGGGGATAAAACACCCCAGTATAACAAACAAAGAAATCAAGAGTGGAAAGAACATCCCAAGGCTTCAAAAAGAGGTACCAGCTACAGTGGCATAAACCCATATTGAAGGCACAAAATACAAATTGGCACCAAGAGTGACATCAGCATCCTAAGACACTGTGAAGGAGGAATGAAGCAAAAATGGTGGCAGGATATACCCCAAGGTACTGATAAAGGGAGTAAGCAGCACAAACAGTGGCATCACACAAAAAACAACCTGAGAAGTGCAAAGCAGGCCCCCCAAAAAAGCAGGAACAACCCAAAGCATGAGGTCTGGGGTATAGCAACAAGACAGAGTGGCAGGAAGAGCTCCAAGGTGAAAAGTCTTGGAATGGCATCAAGGCTGAGTTGTAGAAAGATTCCAAGTTGTAACTTGAGGAGTATAGTAGCAAGGCAGAATGGCATGGCAGATGTTTGTTTTTCTGTTGTAGGACTTGCTAGCTACTTGTCAGATTTAGATAAAGAAAATGAAAAGTCATATGTATCATTTTAATGACAATAGCTTTTATTACAATCCCTACTTGAGCTTGTTCTAGCTACAGGGTGAAATTATGGGTTCCTTGTGAAATTTACTTTCTGAATGAAAGTTTAGTCTCACAACATGTAATGATTTGTCATCAGTGTGGTGTTCTTGATAAATTGTGATGTTTGTTTTATTAAGAAAGCATTTTCCATACTCTATAGCTGAAAATGGCTCTTTTATTAATTAATTTTTTGGTTTGTATGAATTCTCTCTTCCTTTCTGATACATTTACCATATTCAGGTCAAGGAAATGATGTTCTTTTGTATATTTTCTGTTCTTCCAGTATTTCTTTCCATTAAACGAGGGTTTTCTTGGAAAAACCACCCAGAGTAATTAACAATCAGGGCAAGAAAGGTATAGATTGAAAAGGAAGAACCATAAAATGGTTGTAGGATGCAGGAGAAATTTGTATTGTGTAACATATGGATGGTTATGGGATGGCCTCACAACTGGCTGCACTCACTCTAGACACGGCCGACCTGCCCTGACGCCACCTGGACATGGCAAAGCAAGAACACCACCATCATTCAGGCTTCCAACTGCACGATGCCTACGGCATGCGGTGCACTTGCTGTCCTCTTAAAGGCCCACAGTAGGAAACAGTTTTTTGCACCTCTTGAAGATGTCAGTCCCCTCTAGACATTTAAACCCAGTCTGTTACCTGGATCCTTGCCTCAGCATCAGATCCTCCTGCCTAGATGTTCATGTTTCTACTTCCGTGCTTGTCTTGCTGTTCCTGTGCTTCATTTTGTTCTTGCCTGTGTTCCTGCTGTTGCCTATCCTGGTTTATGTCTTGCTCTGCCTTCCATTCCTCACCTAATCCCTGCCTTGACATGGTTCATGTTATCTTGTCTTGTTTCTTCTGTTCTGTCTTATCTCCAGGTGCCTCATCGCTGTCTGTCCAATCTGTCTTGGCTTGACTTTCCAGAACTAACCTCTGCTTGGATCCTAATTTCTTTATGCCTGCTGCCTGTCCTGACCTTTGGCTTGGAACTGGATTTTGTCCTCTCGCTGCTATCCCTGACCCTTGGACTGGACCCAGACACCGTCTTCTTGCTACCTGTCTTGGTTTTTGGACTGAATCCAGATATTCTCTGCTTGCTGCCAGTCCTGACCATTATCTCTATCTGGATTCTCTCTGACATTTCTTGAGGGACATTCTGCTAAGCCCTGACATCCCTTGGAGTCCAGAGGCTCAACTCACAGGGAACAGAGCAGGCATACATGAAGCTCTAGCTCTTGTCCCAGCAAAGGTGTATCCAACAGCTGTCAACTTGGGCTTAGTGGGTTCACCTACTCGGCTGCGTCAACCATGCAGCTGAACATGACAGTTTGCTGAGGCCATGAACTCAGTGGATTCATCCTCAGCTCAGGCCATTTTCAGGTTGGCACTCTAGGTCCAGCAACAGCAGGACCAACTCAACAATATGATGGGCATCCTGCAAGGTTTGCTGGCTTGAATGGAGTCCATGCGGCTTCACGCTCCCATACCAATGATCCTTTGGTCACCGCAATTTGGTCTACAGCCACTATACCACATCTGCCACTACCACCCACATATAAAAGTGATCCCAAGGGCTGAAGAGGGTTTATTAACTAATTCAGAATGCATTTCAAACTTCACGCAGCCAGCTTTCCCTCCAATCTCACCAAGACTACATTCATGCTGTCCATGCTGGGTGATTTAACCTTAGCTTGGGTGTTGCTCCTCTGCAAATGGAATAACTACATGATAGAGAATCTAAATTCCTTACTCTACTAGTTTTGTCTAATCTTTGTTGAATCATGCCGAGCCTCATCTGCCCTCTCTCAATTGCTCCATATCTGAGAAGGCAACTACACTATGGGAGAGTATGCCATTCATTTTTGGTCCTTGGCCTCAGAGCTCTGTCAGGTTGAAAACAGTCAGAAAGACATCTTTTGGCAAGGGTTAACTGGCAGGTCAAGACATAGCACCTACACTAGATGATCTCATTTCCATGGCAATATGGGCAGATCTCTGATTCCAGGAACAAGTCCGGGAGAGAGGGATACTCTGTCAATCCCTCTAACTGGTCCAAAAATTCCAGCAACCTATGATTCCAGCACCTGAGGTGCCAGCCACTCCACTTTCTGAGGAAACTATGCAGCTGTGCAGAGCCTGCCTCACTGAGGAGAAGCAGAGGTGTGGATGGCTTAATCTCTGCCTCTACTGTGCAGGACAGCTGTTGCCCAGAAAAACTGTGAAATTCCCAAGTCTAGGGTTGGTTGGGAAGGTAACCTTAGGTTGACCTGCTATCTCTCCCAAACTACTTGTGCCAGTTTGCCTTCACTGTTGTCCACACTGAAATCTTTCTCAAATCTGGAGCAGGTGGCAATTTCATCATGGGGGATTTAGTTTCCAGCACAAACTGCCTACTAACACACTGCCCACCAATGTTACCATATCCTCTGTATACATCAAACCTCTGCTTGGACGTCTAGCTCTCACCACCTTAATGCTAACCCTCCAGAGAAAAATCCTATACCAGAAGACATTCTCCTTTTACATGCTACCCAGGGCGATCAACCCCATCATCCTTGGATTATTCTGGCTCATGCTACATAACCCATCAATACACTGGTGTATGCTGCAGATAGCCTGATGAGTTCCCTCATGCCATGAACACTGCCTTTCCTAGGTCCACTCACTGGTCATGGCCACCCAGACAGCTACATAAGCTCTGCCGGGTCTCTCACCCCAGTATATGGCATCTGATGTATTCAGCAAACAACAGATTGAGACCCCACCACTGCATTGACCATATGATTGTCCAATTGATTTGCTCACAGGAAAGATGCCTCCCAGAGGTCATGTTTATCCACTGTCAGTCCCCAAGATTGAAACCATGGCTTCCTACATCTGGGAGAATGTGGAACAGGGTTTAATCTGCCTATCCTCTTCACCAGCTGGAGTAGGATTCCTATTTGTGGGGAAATAGGATGGCTCACTAAGGCCATGTGTTGACTACCTGGGCCTCAATGCTATCATTCTGAAGAACTGCTTTCCCTTCCCTCTTATCATGAAGCTATTTGACCACCTATGGGGGAAGGGCACACATCTTCATGAAGCTGAATCTTAAAGGAGCCTATAACTTTATTCACATCCAGGAGGGTGCTGAGTGGAAGACAGCCTTTAACACCTGAGATCGCCACTATGAGTATTTGATCATGCCCTTTGGCCTTTATAATACCCCTGCCATCTTCCAGCATATAGTAAATGGGGTCTTGGGACTTCCCATATTACCAAATAGTGGTATACCTGGATAATATTCTTATCTTCTTACATTCCCTGGTACAGCACCAAGAAAAAATGAACATCACTTATACACAAAACTCAAAAAGTATATATTTGAGCAGCAGGAGTTCCTGGTGTACATTTGAGCAGCAGGAGTTCCTGGTGTACATTTTCTCCCAGCATAGACTACCAATGAACCTGGAGAAGGTTAAGGCCATTCAGGACTGGCTACATACTGTGGGACTTAAGGCATTGCTTCCTTGGATTTGCAAATTACTACTGCTAGTTTATGCATGGGTCCTCAACCTTGGTGGTTCCCCTTACCAAAAACAGTGAGGACTCCAGGCACTGGACTGAGGAAGCCAGTCAGGCCTTCAACTGCCTCAAAAATGAGGTCCTCTGAGACCCTTGTTTCTACTATCCATGCCCATTAAAACCCTTCATCATGGAGGTAGATGCTTCTGCCCTTGAGATAGGGCTGTCCTCTCTCAACACAATGATCAAGGACCCTGACGCAATGCTATTTCTTTTGTAAGAAATTTATCTCCACAGAAAAGAATTATATCATTAAACACTGAGAGCTCCTGGTCATGAAAGCAGTGGAAGATGGGCACCATTGGCTAGACACCATTGGCTAGACACCCAATCACGATCAATATGGTCTACAAAAATGTGTAATATCTACCACAGACCCAGCATTTGAGCTATTGGCAGACCAGATGGTCATTTTCTTCGATCATTTCAATTTCAAGCTCCAGGACCATCTGGCAGAGAAGAATCAGTGGGCCAATGCTGTCACTAGGTCCTTCAAAACTGATTACTACTCAGAGTTCCCTCGCTACACCATCAACCCAGCAAGCATTGTGGTCGCAGCTGCTATACCTGTCCTTGGGAAAATTGTAGTCCCCAAATGATTGTGGGAAAGTGTGCCTAAATAGGGCCATGTCTTCCATCTGGTGGGACACCCTGGAGTTGTTAGAATTCTGGAATTACTACTACACCATTAATGGTGGCTGTGAGTGAAGCAGGATATGCAGCACTGTGTATATTCTTGTTCCACTTGCGCTATCCAAAAGAGCTCCCATGCTTGACCTAAGGGGTTGTTACAGCCATTTCCAGTCCTCACAGAACCCTAGACCACCTGGCCACTGACTTTGTCACTGACCTTCCCCTCTCTAATGACTGCACCACCATCTTGGTAGTGCTAGATCACTTCTCCAAGATGTCTCACTTCACAGCTCTTCCTATACTTCCATCTGTACCGGAACTTCCCTTTTTTGTCCAACATGTCTCCCACATGCATAGATTACCAACTCATATTCTCTTCAATTATGGGTCCAGTTTATTGCCTGCTTGTGATTTGGGCTGTGCAACAAGTTTGGTATCACGCTGCACTTTACCTCTGCCTACCATCCGCAAAGCAATGGTCAGAAAGAAAGGATCAACCAAGTCCTTAAAGGTTTCATGAGAGTGTACATTAATGAATGTCAGGATAACTGTGCCTCTCTTTTTCCCTGGGCAAGGTTCTGCCACAACAACCACATTGGAAGTTCAGCAGGATCATCACCATTCTGGATCATGTTCAGCAGACACCCACAGATACCACTTCCTATCCCAGTGACAGTCCCATGTCCAGCAGCTAACACCTTTGGCCAATATCTTAAAGACCTTTGGCAGAAGACCTGTCAGCTCCTTACCAAGGCAGTATAATGATTTAAAAGGAAAGCAGACAAAAAGTGCAGGCCAGTACCCCAACTCATGCCAGAGAAGTTGGTTCATGAACCTCTCCACTAAGTTTTCATCTCACTTCATTGGGTTTTCCCCTACTTCGGTACTTTGGGGCAGTAGCCCATCAGTGAAGACTCCCACCTGATCTTAGACCTTCTGCTTCTGTCATGGTCATCCTCCCAGACCAATAGAAGCAATATCCAAAAAAGATACTGAATTTGAGGTTCAAGAAATCCTTTACTCTAGGAGATGCCAAAATTCCCTCCAATATCTCATTTTTTGAAGGGCTTTGGTCCACAAGAGAGCACGTGGGAGCTTGCTTCCAATATTCAAGCTCCCTAGTCACATCAAGGAATTCAATCTATATTTCCCCAGGAATCAAAGCAAAGAGGCCTGAGGTGGAGGTTTAGAGAAATACTGTAATGTTTGGCCTATCGTGGGATGGCCTCATGACTTACCACACTCACCCCGGACACCACCAACCTGATCTGATGCTACTTTGATGTGGCACTGCAAGAATGCTGCTATCACTCAGGCCTCAGACTGTGCCATGCTTAAGGCATGCATGTGCACACCAGCTCTCCTTTTAAAGGTCCCACAGCAAGAAACAGTTCTCAGTAACTCCTGATGATGTCAGTCTCCTATCTGCATTTAAACCCAATCTGTTACCTGGATCCTTACCTCAGCAACAGGTCCCCCTACTTAGCAGTGCATGTTGCTATTTCCGTGTCTGTCTTGCTCTCCTTGTGCGTCATCTTGTTCCTGCCCATGTTACTGCTGTTATCTATCCTGGTTTGTGTCTTTCTTTACCCTCCATTCCTTGCCCGGACCCCAACTTGCTTTGGTTCATATTATCTTGTCTTGTCTGTCCTGTTCTGTCTTGTCTCTTGGTGTCTAGTCTCTGTCTGTCTTGGCTTGACTTCTCGGTTCTGACCCCTGCTTGGATTCTGACTCCTCTCTGCTCGCTGTTTGCCCTGACCCTTGACTTGGACCTGCACTTCATTGTCTCACTGCCCTAACCCTTGGCTTGGGCCTGAACTTTGTCTTCTTGCTGTCTGCCCTGATCCTTGGACTGAACCTGGATACTCTCTGCTCACTGCCATCTCTGACCATTATCTCTACTCGGATTGTCTCTAACAGCTCCTAGAGGAACATTCTCCCTAAGTCCTGCCAGCCCCTGGAACTCAAAGTCTCAACCCATGGGGAATGGGGCTGATACAAGTGAAGTTCCAGCTCTTGTTCCAGCAAGAGCATGTCTTCCAGCTGTTGGCACAGACCTAGTGGGTTCACCTATTCGGCTATATCAACCATGCCACAGCCTAATGACTCACCGACTGTGACATATTGTTTTTAATTTTTCATATTTTATGTCTGGTGAAAAACAAAATATAACCAATAAGCTAACAAAAGCAAATTAGACAGAAGAACCAAAACTCCCATGATGGTACATATGAGGCAAGGGAGGTAGGCAGAGCAGTAGTGCTATGACCCCTGTGGTGATAGAAGGGAATTCACAGGTAGGCAGAGCAGTAACAATCAGACCCCTTAGGTGGTATATATTACATGCAAGGGAGGCAGAGACATAACAGTGAAGCCCCTGTGGTGGAATATCTGGGCATGGCAGGCAGGCAGAGAGGTAACAGTAAGGGTCCTGTGGTGGAATGTCTGGGGCACAGCAGGCAGAGAGGTGACTGTCAGACTCATGTGGTGGTATATCTGGGCATGGCTGGCAGGCAAAGTGGCAGCAAGACCTTCAAGGTATTTTCATTCATTTAGCCGCTTGCATGGAAAAACTGGAAACCCAAGCGAAGTGAGATTGATTTTTATAAAGAATAACATTTCCATAAACTGTGGCATCAACCTTGAGCGATGAGGGCTCACAATGTCTCCTGACATTGAAAAGACATATTCACTGGGCATGCTGGTTGGTGGGGAGAAAAGATAACACTGTACCATTTGGCTAGGTCTGGTCAGATGGTAGACATGTGCCAGCACATCTGTGTCCATGTCCTCAGTGGGTTCAGTGAGATAGCATATCACAGACATTTGTGC
Source organism: Rhinatrema bivittatum (assembly GCF_901001135.1). Lineage (NCBI taxonomy): Eukaryota > Metazoa > Chordata > Amphibia > Gymnophiona > Rhinatrematidae > Rhinatrema > Rhinatrema bivittatum. The sequence goes on along the minus strand of NC_042617.1, from coordinate 404,083,787 downwards.
TGGACTCTCCTTTGCATAGTGAGCCAAGTGTCTTTCTTCTTAATAGCTGCTTTCACTCTGGCCTGTGTCAGGAGAGTTGGTTCTTTGCATGCAACATGGCCTTGGCATATTGTAGTGGAGGAGGAAGTGCTAGCTAACAGGGTGCTTGTCTTGCTAGCACTACTTTCTGAGGTGGCCACCATTTCCTGCTGTGCTATATCTTTACTCTGCCTGTGCCTTTGGTACTTCTTCTGGCAGATCTTATCTACCAGCATCTCCTTCATGAATATGTGGCACTGGATCTAGAGGACAAGATTCCCTTTCACCCAGAGATCACAAAGTGTAGCAAACATGTATGTATTGTTTTTTAGTTTGAGATTTCAGTCTCTTTTGTACCTGATTCTGCAAGGAGTCCAGAAACCACAACATCTCTGCTTTCATTCCCTTCTCCTGATGGATGCCCTACAACATTTTCTTGGGATAATATTACCCAAGGTGTTGCTTCTGGAACTCAGGTCATCCATGGCATCCTTGAAGACGTCAGGATCTGTACCAACTACCTCATGAATGTCCAATCCTGATGTCTCAGGGGACATTCCAAACCTATCTCTGATTCCTGAGATAGATCATGAAGGGGTGTCTTCTCCTCCACTTAACTCTGCAGCATTATATACAGTAGGTAGAATTTCAGCAGGTGTCAATATAATCAGCGAGACACTTGTGAGGCATCTCAAAATCTTCCTGCTTTTCCTATGGTACTCCTATGGAAGTGCCATTCTATTTTCCTGCACCTCTCTAGTAGCTCTGGCAGGAACTCATTCCCATTGCCCTTGGAACTCATAACCAAGGCATCTTCACTGATAGGTGCAAGTGTGTGTAAAATATCAGATACCCTGAAAGCCCCATTGTATATAGACTTAACTGTATTTTGACCATTACCTGTGACAAAGAAACCTGCATTTAAACACTATACTCCCTGGTCTGGCTGCCAATTCTTCATCATCTCTCTTATGTATGATGAAACATTAGATGACATATAGAACTCATCCATCAGGGGGAGCCCAGGCGAGCGAGAGACCACGAGGAACATCATCACCTACCCTTTTTGGAGAAAAGAACTGAATAAAACATCCAGAGGCTCTTTTCGTGAAGCACGGAGTGAGGACCTGATCCTCCCATCTCAGTTGTGAGAGAGAGGAGCTTTGGTGACGTCGGAGGACTGTGACTGCCCATAAGAACGTGGGCAGACGGCGCATTTCTCGGGAGCCCAGGCGAGCGAGAGACCGTGAGGAACATCATCACCTACCCTTTTTGGAGAAAAGAACTGAATAAAACATCCAGAGACTCTTTTCGTGAAGCATGGAGTGAGGACCTGATCCTCCCATCTCAGTTGCGAGAGGGAGGAGCTTTGGTGACGTCGGAGGACTGTGACTGCCCATAAGAACGTGGGCAGACGGCGCACTGCCGCCGTCAGCGCGCGCTGCCTAAGCCGCGTGCTCCGTAAGGGGCGCGCGGCTTGGGTCGGCTTAGGTCGGCGAAGGCGAGAAGGCACCCTCCCCCTTTGATGTCAAGGTGATGTAAGGTTCGGATCGTCTCTCGAAGCCCTAATTTGATTTGAAATAACAGGAACTGTGAGTAGAAATTTCAATTTGTTTTGTGACATCTATATTGTTAGTTGATATCTATGCCGCATACAAAGCGGAAGGGAAGGGTTCGCCCGGATGCCTCAACCCCGGTTAATCCTTCCCCACTACAAACAATTCTGACAAATTTCTATCCACCTTTGGACTTAGTAACCCTGGAGAATCCCGTTGTAGAGGTGGGAGGAGAGCAAACTCCACCTCTACTGGGAGAAGTGAGCCTAAGTCCCGGGGCTCCAACTATACCTCCTCCTCCGAGGAGTAGTGCGATCATTAGAGATCCTAGCTCACCTGACATACGGACACCGATGATACAGTTGAGCTTGTTGGAGGCGGAAACTAGTGATATGAAACTATATAATCAAGATCGGGGAAAGGAACTTGGGATCCTATCTCCTAAAGAGGAAGGAGTGATGGAAGAGAACTTGGTTAATCCCAGGATCTCAATATCATCAATAGAATTGGTAACAAGCCCCCTATTGAGAAACCTCGCTGACCAGGCTTGTGTTAATGTATCTTTTCCACCTCAACTACCCGAGGCCTTTCCTGGTAATCAAAAAACAGTGACTGTGGAAACATTATGGAGTGCTATGAATACATTACAAAATAATATCTTGAAAGTGAATAATAGCATAAAAGAGATGCAAAATGTATTGATTAATTTAAACCCCATGGTAATTAACTATGGGGTAGAAATAAATAAAGTGCAAGAGAATCTATCTTCTATAAAAATGGTACAATCATCAATAATTAAAGGTGAAACAGCTTTAAGTAAAAAGATCGAAGTATTAGAAAATCAGGTCAGGTATACAAATTTAAGGTTTATTAGTTTCCCTAAGTGTAAGGTGGTTTCTCCTAGGGAACAATTGAAAAACTATTTTTTGGATATTCTGTCATGGCAACCTGATCAGTTTCCACAAGTAAATGCTTATTTTGTAAATGAAAAGAAATTAGATGTTTCGGATCAGACAGATAAATCTTTGGACTTAACTGGGTTAATTGAGACATCTTACTCCGCCCAAGTAGAGTCAAGTGGAACTCTTCTGGTTAAATTTGAGAAGTCTCTGGATAGAGACAGAGTCTTAAAAACTTTTATGACAAAAAGATCTTCTCTCTACTTGGGCCAAAAAATCTGGATATACCCAGATGTCTCTAAGGAGACACAAGAAAAAAGAAAAAGATTTATCGCTCTGGCCAATATTGCAAGAACATATGGAATACAAGTCATGATAAGATTCCCATGTAAATGTGTCATGCGGGTGGATGGGGTTAGATATGTTTATTATGACCCACATCATTTAGAAAAATATCTGGAAGAACGAAGGAGCTCAAAAGAAGGGAATAGTACCGTGACCTAATTATTAGTTGTGAAGAAAGAATAGTCCTTTTCTGTTATATACTGAGTACTTTGAAAATTTATATATTTTATATATTTTGCTCGGGGCTCCCCATTGGTTTAGTAACTGTATACTAGAAATGTTATCAATATGGTCTAAAATCAGTGAATTACTGTTATTTTGTATTATTTGTATATCTTGTATACTTTAAGGATATTCAAAATATTGAATATTGGAAAATTTAAATGATACTTAATGTAAGTTGAAAATTCATAAATAAAGAATTAAAAAAAAACAACTCATCCATCAGCTGGGTATGCAGCAAAGCCCACCTGCACCCTTATGCTTCATTCCCACTAGAGCAATTGCCTGCACCTGCCTCTGCCAGGTCCCATCAGGTGCATTTCTGAAAGTTCAGATGTCACTGATAAAATGCAAGCTACTCCTCTCTGCCTTTGCCAGCAGGAGCTGAATGCAACTATGGCACTGGTTGAACAGGCTGGGGATGACCTTCCTGCTAAATGTAGTCCTGAAAAAGCTTTTTAATTTGGCACTAACACCAGTAGCAGATGCTTAAAGCACACATTCTTCATTGCCTGCAGGGGCTGGCCATCAAGGGCAATCATTTCCCCAATGCTCCTTGTTATAGCTTTTGGTGCTGCCTGCCTTTTACCCCATTAGCGTACTACTGACCCCATGGTGGGTTGTTGCTACTGATGTATGGCAGGAGGCTACTGACCTGCTGCTTGACTGCTGGAAGAGCCTGAGGGTGTGAAATCATCTTGGGGAACATACTTCCCTTTTCAACCACTTTCCTCTGACTGGAAGAAGGGTGTCCCTGCATAGTACTGCCACTCTCCCCAGATACCAGTATATGTGGATGCTGCTTCTGCAGATTATGCAGTAAGACAACATTTTTAAGGTACCTCACTTGCTTGCGTCAGCTGATATCCTTGCCACAGAAAATAAATTGAGAAAATGTGGATCCTCCCTGACTTTGTAGTGCTTCCAGATAACAGATTTATTTCATTATCCCTTCTTTGCATCTTGATAGTATGGATGCTGGCACTGCAGTTGAGGTTAGACCCTGAGAAACAATAACAGGGGCATCATTCATACTCTTTACTTGCACTGCCTGCTCTTCCTCACCATCATCATCAGTTTCCTCTGTCTCCTCCATCACTGAAGTGGAGGCTAAGATTCTAGTAACTAATCTTTCAAAACTTTCTTCAACTAATAGCTCTATAATCTCCTTTTCAGGGAATCCTGTACAAAAATATTCATCTTCAGAATCAGATGCAATTAATGTTGTTTCTGCCTCAGCAATGGCGGATCAACAATTGCCGCGTGAATTTCATTGTGGAAACGCCATAAGTCTATGATCCTGAAAGGAGGGATTGGTATTTTAAAGAATAATGTTTAACAAATGTGTTTCAACTTTTTTTCAGTGTTTAGCCCCTGATGAAGAAGTAACTTCGAAACACCAGCGGTGTCGGGCTTTTTTTGCAGAGCATTGAGACTTCGGCTCTAATGAATAAGATAAGTGCCAGATAAATGCCTTTCTTAAGATACTGCACTTTTCAAGTTGAAATGAAAGAAAGCAAATTAGCTTTTTGGACTTGATGCGTTATTGAGAAGATATTTTGAAAAAGTGAAAAAATACACAAAAAAGAAAAAAAAAGAAAAAAATGAAAAAATGATTTAAACTGCTAAAAAAATTTGCGGCAGTATGTTCATCATGGTTTTAAACAAAATATAGGTTACCCTATGATTGCATTTGGAAATGGGCAGCCAAATTGGCGATTGTACATAAAAGTAAAAGACGCCGGTAGGCGGAAGTGTGCATTAGCCCTGGTATGAGGGTATTCCTTAATTTAAAAACCATGAGAGTAATGTGACCTGCATTTCTAATAAGATGGGAACATACATAAAGTCATTTCCTAGCTCAGAAGTTAGGATCAAAAGCAGGAAACTGAAGGAGAGGGATGGTTAAATGTACATCATTGATATGATTGTATATTTTTAATAAAAAGTGTTAAGATATATTGACCAGGGATTTATGTCTGCCTCACATTAGCTTATGTTCCATTTGGATATATGTGTGTGATCTTTACTCTGCCCTTCTTTTGTGCTTTTGTCTAAAACAAGAGTCACAATCATTGTTGCAGGTTCCATCTGGTCACTCGTTGAAGTCTCCAAAATCTTGGAGCTGTCCAACTTAGATGACTCTAGCAATTCCATAACTTGAAAGCCAATTTGAACATCATAGCCCTTCTTAAAAGGGGGCAGGTAAAATGACTTAGACAATGGGGGAACTGCCTTATCTGGAACCTTAAGGACCTCAGTAAATTTCTTTTAAACTTTTCCTTCGGAGATTTGTGAGGTACTTTAGGAAAATTTAAAAATCACAAATGTTTACCACACACGGTTTTTTCCAGGTTCTACAGCTTATTTTGTAATACCTGATTCTCTTTAATTAGGAATTCCTGAGTGGATTTAATATGTCTAATTTTTGTTTGGTGCCCTCAAATTGTTGAGACATAGTGATATCAGACGTTTCCAATAATTGTATCCTATTTTCATATTCTGTACATTTCAGCATCAAAGGATTTAACTGCATTGAAATAGAAATTCTCAGGCCTTCAGTAGGGTCCCAGATTGACTCAAGTGTTATCTGAGAGGGTCTTACCAATATAAACTGCTTAACAATATTTGAAACTTCCAAATCTAGTATTGAAAATGATGGAAAATGTCCCAACTCTGACTTCTGTATTCTCATGGCAGGTGAGCAAACAAGCATCCCAGGGGAATCACCCCCAACATCAGCTCCCTCACTCCTTGGAAGCATTTTCCCTGAATGAAATCCACATCTAGCAGCATCATTAGCCTATGCCTGGTCTGAGAGCATTCCTGGGACCCAGATGGCTGCAGGACTTGCTGGAGTGATCCTTTCAATTGGAGAGTTGGATATGAGTTTAACTGAACTAGAAATCATACAAAAATATTATAGCAGAATGTGATTGCCAGCATGAAACAAACAAGGACTTGATACCTGTATCAGAATTTAGCACATAATATGAAGATGTCCAAAAAAATTAAGCACAAATATAAAACTGTGGACTTTTGTTAAATATGCAACAATGGAAAAGGAAATATCAATCTACATGCCGTTTCCCAATTAAGCTGGTTTTCAATTTTTAATTTTCAATTTTTCTGTTTTTAATTTTTAATTTTTTATTTTTTATGTGTATATATCTAGCCACATCAGCAAGCCTGTCGGCGTGCTTTCTTATGGTATTTCAAACGAAAGCCGCCCGGACTTCTAATCATTTGCGGCAGTCTTTGATAGTCTTTTGTTGTATCTTATATTATTGTAGCTTTTCATTAAATCTTCGATAATTTTACAAGAGTACAGTGTGCTAATGCAACAGAGCTCGATCCTCGTCGAGCGTGTTTTGACAAAGTCAGATGTTACTTCAATGTTAGCTCGTCAGATGTTACTTCAATGTTAGCTCAACAACCGGCCGAAGTTTCGCAGCTTGTGCTGCTTCATCAGGAGCTTGGAATATAACGTTCTTTGTCAAAAGGCAAATATCTCTGTTGAAAAATGATACATACATAGTAATTTGAATGTTTAAAAATACAATAAATCAACCACTTATCTGGGATCGGCAACAGCTCAGACCTTCAAACAGGACGACTTCGTCTCATGACATCTTAAAATGAACAGAGACCATTTTGGTCATGATTACCAATTAAGTCTGACATTGGTAGCCTTGCCATCCAATCAGATTTGTAATGAACTCTAGGAAATTAATAACAACTTGTTGACATTTCAAAGTGTCCCTCTGATTGTCATAAGTAGTACCCAAAGAGAAATTTAGAAGGCTAATTAATCAGATGTCTATCAACTGACTAACCAATTAAAGAGGCCTAGCATCAGACATCAGCCATTTATGAGCAGATGCTGATGCTGATGATCACAAGCTAAGCACTGCCTACAATGGCTACATGTAAAACCATCAGCATACATGCCTGAACAAAGCAACAAACAACAGGAAGTACTGGGAATTTAATTTATTGGAGAGAGTCCTGGTAGCAAAGAGGCATGCCCTGCTAAAGACTTACATTTTTCCAGACTTATGAAACAGCTAATCTTCAGGTGATATAATTTTAGATGGGGGTTATATGTTTCTGTTGATCCTCACAAGTAACAACTTTAGATAGTAAGCTTTGTTAATACATTTTGGGTGAATTTCTATGTTAAGAGATAGCTGAGAACCAGTGGAGTTACTGAAAAGTGTGGAGGTCATATAGACTATAATTGGTTTGTACTTAGTTACAGAACATGGGAGATGGAAGGTTCCTACAAGGATTGGCCAGTATGTAGATTACAATTATTACTAATTAGCCTGGAGATTAATGTGAACCATTAAGAACTCAATATTTTGAGATTAGGCTTCTTATGTATATGCCCTGTGTTTATTCACTTTAAGCTTAGAATGACATGTTCTAAAATATTGCCTAGAAAAGAAGGGAAAATTAATGAGCAACAACTGGAGAGAGTAATGATAAAAAGCCCCTTCCAACAAACAATTGAGGAAGGAGATCATTTTTACACATATAAAGTGAGAGGAAGAATATACAATATATTAAACTCAGAGAATAGGGTTTATACTATGTGGCTTTTGTTCAATGAAAAAGAAGGAATGCAGCTCCCACTGTGTTCAGTGACATTTCTAGCTTTACTTGTTTATACTGTATTAATTAAACAGCACAATGGTTAAAAATGCTACTTTATATTCTGTTTATTGTCAGGAAAACTCTGCTAATAAAACTTGTATACAATCATATCTATCTGAGCCTGAATGTGTGTTTCTTTTGATATCTCAGGATTTCTGTCCTAATAGTTAAAAGTGACATTATCACATCCTCTCCAGCTTTTAGTTTCTTCTGACTGGATCTGCCTGCCTCTCCTTCCATTTTGGATTCAAAAAGGTTCACTAGTACACAGAAGAGATTGCTCTTCTCACTGGTTGCACAAAACACATACTGTTAGCCTGCCTGGTATGCTGTTTGCTACAAGTCTATTTGTGCACTGCAGTGCTCTCTTCACTGGACTGAACTGGTGCTTCAGTACCCATCTAGACAGAGGAAAAAAATTCACTCTGTATGGAACCACTGGTCCACTGCAACTCCCCCTACTCTATTGCACCCACACATAGTTTCTGTTTGTACCCTCCCCAGGACAGAAAATAATCAGCAGCAAAGTCCCACTGATGGCTGGCACTGCCTTCATTCTCTTTTGGTGAGACCAGTGCAGCAGACTAGCAGCAGCCCAAAATTATGTTTTTTTTTAGTTGAATACATTACTTTTCAAAAAATTGTGAGAGACAGAAACTGCATCCTTTCAAAACAGTCTCTGTAGAAGAAAGGCACACTTTGGACAGCACTTCTCATAGATGCTCTGACTTGAGGATCAGTATCACTGGATCCAAAGAGCAGCAAAGACTGGATTGAAAAACGCGTCACTGTGATGTGTTGTGTCAGTGGTCTCCTTGCCAACATGTCTTTCCCAGACTCTGAAAAGGCAGTACAGTCAAACCTGACACACAGGGAAGGAATGGATGCTTTAGTTACTTTATTACACTTTCTTACTGTGCCTGTTCCCCATTGATGGTCCATAGAAATGAATAGGGATGAAATAAATGAAACAAATAGGACATGCTTCATTTGTGGGATGATCCCCATTTGTTTTGGGGACCCTGTGAATTAAACAAAAAGGAACAATGTGTTTGGGATATCATATTCATTTTAAATGAATGCATATCCCTAGCATACAACCAGTCAGTCAAGACAGATTCACACTCTCTAAATAAGTAATGACCCATGTATCTTGTATCCCTTAACAAAGGTGCACCATAAATAACTGCACACAATTAATTCTACCAACTAGCAAAGTAAGATGGTGACTGGAAAATTTACAGGGAAGAAAAAGGAAGGGGGAATTCTGCAATCCCTCTTTAGCTTCCCATGTCTGTCTACTCCCCCATCAAGAAAACCTCAAAGATGCTTCCACTGTGGTAGGATGAACCACATCTTCCTTCTTCTCTCCCCTCCTCCCCCTTCACTGCCTTCCTTAACAGGAAGATGAAGGAGACTGGACCCAGCACCATGTTTTTAATAGAAGCCACAGCCCTGGCCCTCAGTAATACATTTTCCAAAGATTTATTATATAATGTAACTTTGATGTTTCATACACCACCCTCTCACCAAAAGAACATCTTCTTACATTCTTTTTGTAGTTTCCCTCTTTGTAGGATTGCTTAGTATTTATGCTGATAATGCTTAGGTGGTCTGTGACTTTATCCACCCTAGTGAGAGTACAGTGGTTTCTAAGTCTCGGTTCTACATTACTGATATACTTTTTAATGCATTTGTTCTGTATTTTGACTTTATTGTATTGGTTTATTTTATTTTTTATTTATTTAAACATTTTTATATACCAGCATTCGTTGTGGACATCATGTCGGTTTACAGTAAACAAAAAGGTTTGGAAAATTACATTTTAACAGGAAATTCAACTGGGAGGGGGGGGTAACGATAGGCAGCTAAGAAAGACAGGTTAACTAAAACAAGGGTAGGGTTTAATGTTATTTACAATATATGATGCATTTGTATATTATATTTGTTGATTTGGGTTGAACTTGTCTCAAGGAAGAAGGTATAATACTATAACAGATCATAATATATATGATGATGGTTGCTTAAACATAAGGAAGTCCATATTCAAAAGCATTTAACTGGATAACTTAGAAGTTATTCAGCTAAATCAATATTTGGACACTTATCTTGCTAAATTCTAGCTGGATAACATATTTTCCTTGGATAACTTATTATCCAGCTAACATTTTGCAGTATAAGTTAAAGGTACTCCAGTTATTCAGAGTTAGCTGGATAATTTGTCTGGCTAAATCTAGTCATTTCATAGATCTATCCTAAAGTTAACTGGATAGAATTATCTGGCTAACTTTAGGATAGCTGGATATATTCAGTGGCATATATAGGCTAACTTACTGCTGAATATTTAGGTTAACTTGCCGAGCCACACAGCAGCTGAATATGAACCTCAAGGTTAATATTTTGGTAAAAATATTCTGGTTTCATATATGTGCATATTTTATATTAATTGTTAGAGTATTGAAATTCAAGTTTAATGGCCTGTATGGTAGGATCACTAATTGTTCAGGAGAGCTATTAAATATTTGTTGTTCTTGTTTTTTGATCAAATTACTTTTATTATAATTCTAATGGTATTTCTTACCTTCTTTAATCCTGTGTACCTCACAAGAATTGGAGCACATAGTAGTAGTGAAGAGAAAGAATGGCAGAGAAAACAAATAAAGAAAGAAGAAACATGAAAGAGGTAAAACAGACAGAGATGGTGAATAACTGTATTTATTCTAGATCTAAAAGCAGAAATGACAGATATAATTAAACAGTAAGCATCAGGTTATGTCAGATGAAGTGAATGTTTAGTGTAGACTCAGAAAGAACCTCTTAGAGGAATTGGCCTAGAGAGATAACAATAATAATGCATGCTAATATCAGAAGGGACAAGGAAGACAACAGTTTTTGTAATGAAGTGTTAAAACTAAGGTGACCTAGCACCATGGGATACCTAGAATAAATCAAGAAAAATCCTGAACTGAATCTTCAAAGGAAATAAAAGTTTAATGAACAATGTATAATAGAGCCATTATGTGAAAATAAAGTCCCAAAGATTGATAAGGTAGACAATATACTCTGTACACTTTTAATGACATAGAAAGAAGACACAGGAAAACCAGCAAAAAAATATAATTAGATAAATCATTTTGGATCATAACAAAAACCTGTAACCTATCATATGAGTAGGAAAGACAAATGACAGATATATTTAAAATAATTGTTTTTTCCCTTGTGCTAAATAATTGCTAAAGTTTCACCTTAAGTAAAATCAATTCAATTAAAATATTATACATTTGAGATATATTTGTGACTATTTTTGTACAATTTCTTAGTGCATAAAATTTTTAAGTAAGATTTATACAAAGTGGAATTGTTAGAACCAATGCTCCAACTAAGCAAGGTAGGTGGTTGTCTAGAGCAGTGCTTCTCAACCCAGTCCTTTGGGCACATCTAGCTAGTTAGATTTTTAGGATCTACAATGAATACATGAGAGAGTTTTGCATTCATTGCTTCCATTGTATGAAAATCTTTCTCATGCATATTCATTGTGCATATCCTGAAAATCTGATTGGTTAGATGTGCCCCAAGGACTAGTTAGGTGTTCCCCAAGCACTGGGTTGAGAAGCATTTACCTAGTGCACCAAAATTTGGTGGGGCAGCAAAATCCTACAAGCATTAGGCCTAGAGGGATTCTGTGCTAGTGCCAATATTGCCATGCTAAACTCATGATCCTCAGAAAACATAAACCATTACTAACTCCTGCAGATTTCAGAACAGTGCTTCAGGCACTAGTTTTCGCCAGTACAGATTACTGTAATGCACTTTTTCTAGGACTCCCAAATACAACAATAAGACCACTTCAAATTCTATAAAACACAGCAGCAAGAATACTAACTGGAAAAAGAAGAAGAGACCATATAACTGAAACTCTGGCCGAACTTCACTGGCTGCCCATAGAACAAAGAATAAAATACAAAGCACTATGCACCATACATAAACTAATACATGATGAAAAAGCGGACTGGATAAACACCGCACTACGGGTACATGTACCACACAGGAACCTTCGTTCAGCAAAGCTCTCTTAACCATTCCCTCAGTCAAGATAGCGAGACTAACACAGGTAAGAGAGAGGGCATTGTCTTCAGCGGGACCCACACTCTGGAACACAATGCCTTTGGAGATCAGATTACAGAGAGACCCCAAAACATTCAAGAGAAGTCTAAAGACATGGCTTTTTAAGCAAGCCTTTTATAAAGAGACCGGAGAATAGAAAATACACTGGAATAAACAGAAGAGCACCGGCACACAGCACTATTCTCATAATTGTGCATTACAATATTTTAACATATTGAGTACACAATGAATGTAATAAGATAACACAGTAAATATGATTTTTTTTTTACCTGTAAAAGTACCTTCTAGGTACACCTGGCCAGAACCTACATCACTGAACATTTGTACAAATTTTTTCATGATTTAATGTAACTGAAACTTAATGGCACCGGTTAGAATGTACTATAGTACGCTTACTCCAAACTTACTTATGTGCCTACATGTAAACCATTGCGATGGTATATAACTTAGCGACGGTATAGAAAAGACTTTAAATAAATAAATAAATACTATGCTGGAGCCACTTCTACTATAAGGAGGAAGCGTTGTTCTGGAGCTGTTGCCAATAAGTAAGTTAGGGGAGTACATGACCAATCTTCTACTGGCTCTAGGTATGGTAATAAACAGGGGGCATTTCTAGTCCAATTTTCCTGGAGCAAATAGTGTGTACATACTGCATGTTAAATTGTATTTGTATATATCTTTTAAGTATGTACCATTTTTTTCTGTTGATCACTGTTCCTACAAAAATAAAGAAGAATTTAAATTCTTTAATGAGATAAATAGAGTGCTAAATTGTCTTTCAATCAGATTGGTTAGAACACAGAGAATTAACTGTCTTCAAAGAACCTATTGAATTTACTTATGTGTTCCAAGTATTTTTATCTGCTGGTATTTCCTCCCCACTTTCTTTAAAAAAAAAAAATATATATATATATATATTATTGTCTGGTGTTCAATTTTCCTTTCTTAGGCAAAATAATTGAAAAAACTTTGATATTGTTAAATGTTGCCATTTTTGGATGGTTATAATGTTTTCCATGTAAAGCAGTCAGGGTTCAATTGTGGCAGAAGAACTGAGAGGGTGTCACGGAGTGTGAGCCCTTTAATTGTGGTGGGATTGATGCTGCCTGGCTAGCAAACCAGCTGGGCCCCCATCGACAGTAGGCAGACTCATTCAGATTGGGACATAAGCTAGGCTACACTTTTATCAGCCTTTCCCCCTGCAGGTTGAGTCCTTGGGTTCTGAGACTGGCAGGATTTAGGTAAGGGTTCCATGGAGAGCAGCAAACAAAATCAATAACCAGAACAAGGTCAGGGCAGGTGGAGATCAGGCATCATCGGTATCCAGGCAATGGTTAGGGTAGGTGGAAATCAGGCAGTGTCGGTATCCAGGCAGTGGTCAGGGCAGGCAGAGATCAGGTTAAGGCAGTATCCAGACAGTGATCAGGGCAGGCGGAGATCAGGCAGTAGTGGTATCCAGGCAATGGTCAGGGCAGGTGGAAATCAGGCAGTGTTGGTATCCAGGCAGAGGTCAGGGCAGGCAGAGAATAGCAACATCAGTATCCAGGCAGTGGTCAAGATCAAGAAGCAGTCAGAGAGAAAGAAGGGGGGCAGAGAGCTAGGGAAGGGCTGACAGGGAGAAATAAAGCACGACGGGAGCAAGGCAGGGCAGGGCTGGAACAAGGCAGGCAGGAGCAGGACTGGACCAGAGGCAAGGTAGGGCTGGAGCAGGGCAGGCAGGAACAGGAACAACACAAGCTGGGCAGAAACAGGAGCAGGAACGAAGAGCGACATACACTGCAGGCAGCGAGGCATGACATGAGGATCTGATGCTCAGGCACCGGCATGCTGGACAGCTGGGGTTTAATACCTAGCTGCCAATGATGTCATCTCCTGGTGCCACAGCTGTGTTCCTGCCATGGGAGCCTTTAAGATTGAGAAGAGCATGTGTGTGCTCACCTAAGGATTCCATCATAGTATCATCCTGCTGCAAAGATGCCAGCGGTATTCTGGGGGGGCGGGGGGGGTGAGTGAGATCGGTCAAAGCCCCATACTATGGTCAGCCAAATGTTACAGAGGGTTTTGCTAAACTGAATTGATAAGATCAGGGGACAAGTTAATGTAGGGAGGGGGGGGGGGGGGTATGTTATATGTTGTGGATCCTTTTGGATTTAATGGTAACATTCAGTATGCTGGATCACAAATGGTTACTGCAGCATCTGGGGAGTATGCCTTGGAGGAATTGTACTTAAATGATTTGCATATTTTTGTAGACTAGATCTTATTAAGTGTGTTGAAGGAATGAAACATTAGGAGCAATTAAAACAGCCTGTGGATTTCTCTCAGGGAATCTCTATTGTCTTTGTCCTTATTTAATATTTTTATAGCCCCATTAGAGGAACTGATTGAACTTCAAAGCTCTGATTGTCATATTTTTTGCTGATGATGTATACATTCTTGCACTTGTTCTGAGGGACCAGGTTATAGACATAGGAAAGCTAAATGTTTGCCTGACTCAAATAACAAAATGGGTAGGGTATGTGCATCTTAAACTTAATCCAGAAAGGATTGAGGCCTTATATATTAGTCTGCAATATATAGTTTTATCCATTAGATTTCCATTTATTAGCATGAATAAAATTGTGCCAGAAAACACTGTAATTAGTTTAGGGGTTAAGGGGCTCATTAGGCCACATTAGGCCATTCACCACACGATAAATGCTGCTTATCACATGGTGAATAGCCTAATGGAAGGATAGTGTGTAGGATTTGAAATACCAAGTGTTATTTCAGCCCTGGCACTGCACGTATGTAAATACTCTAAACAATACAAATCAAATAATGAAGCTTGCCAAAAAATTGTTAGTTACTTTATTTGAATTGAAGTTAGCTGACTTCAATTCCTAACTTCAAATCAAATAAAGTGGCACCCATTGTAGGCCAGGCTTCATCATTCTTTGCGGAATGATGAATGCGGCAGTAAAGGGGGGCAGGGGGCGAAGAAGGGGGCGATAGCCTGCAGCCGGCCTCACCACGGCAATACAGTTTCACCTGCTGCGGTGCGGCCATGCTGCACACTATCGTGAGCATAGCACCACCGTAAACCATTCTAACATTATCACCGGCCTATTTTCCTAATCCCCTCCCTAGCTCCTCCCCGACTCCTCCCCACCACCTAATTTGAATGCTACCACCGCGACAATGGCCTTTCACGGGTTGGAAAATAACCCCAATAGTTAGCTTCCCCTGGGTGCACTGGGATGTTAACACATGTCCCAGTGCTCCAGGGGCCCTGTCTTAAAGGGGCTGATGACTCTGAATAACACCAACCCTGAAAGTTAGCAAAAGACCCCTGAAAATCACAGCCAGGCCCCTCCCCCAATCCCCCACCATTCCCCTTCAAAGCAAATATCCAGTCCCCAGAGGATGGTGTGCCCACCCTCTGGAAACGACTCCCTCCCAGCTTCTCACAAAACAGGCCCTGGTGGTGGGACTCAGAATGCCCCTTAGGCTCTGACCTGACAGCCGCCATTTTACAAAGTGGCATTGCCTAGCCTTTTCTCCTATCAAGTGAGATACCTGGGATTTTATGCAAGTTTTAGAAGAACTTATTGCAAGCTGTCAGTCCCTTTAAGAGATGGCAGTCCCTCAATCCTTAGGGTGCCATTATGAATTGTAAAGAGGTCATTTAATGCCAAGATATTTTTCCGCATGGAATTTTACCATGGGGAAAAATTCTGTGAAAGTCGCAATGCAACAGGGTCATTTCCCATGGGGGAAACATACTACAGCTTAGTGAATGAGCCCCCAAGATTGATAATAGGTTATTAATGACATTGCAAATGTCCTCAGTGGTACAGACATTCTTTCACAACTTGAGAATGATTAAACACTTATTTGTTGTCACCAAAGGACTTGAGGTTAGTTTTATATGACTGAATTTACAACACTGATTTCTTGTTACCTATTTTCCCTCCCATTGCTTACCTAGAGATATAGATCTGCATTCCCTAAATGGGGGTAACACCCAAACTAATGCAGCCTTTCTAGGTAGAATGGAGTTATTTGGTAGCTGTAGGCTCTTCTCATTCCAGCCATAAACAGATTTAGTTTTTAGGATGACCAAAATATGTACGTTGGCCATTAATTAGAGTCAGTGCATGCAGTTAAATCTCAGGAATTTTCATTGCAGATATATTGAGCAGCCTCTTTGTGCCCCTGAAAACCAGATTTTGAGTAACTGACTGGCAGCATATGTTCTATTCAGACAGGAGTACTTATTTATTTCACTTTTTATTTAAATTATTGTTTTCTGCTTTGTACCTAGGATGGCTTTTCATTTCCAGTATTTTCCATATCCAAAGAACATAATCACAATCAAGTTCTAAAATCATAGAAATTAACTTGTCATACACATAGATACCATTTTATGGACACATTGTAAACTACTTAAGAACAATAAACATATATTATACATTTATATTATATATTTCTATTAAATTTCTATTATATTTTTAGATTTTATTTTCTCTCCTTTGAAAAATAACTGATTTTACCTACTTTTCTTACAGGCTATGTACTAAAGCTCAGAGGGATTATTTAATAACTTATCTGTTTTATTATGTGATATTTCCCATGGAAGAATGTAAATGAGTCAGGCTGGAAAATGGGACTCAGGCTGCTTTGCCATACTGCCTGGGGAGACACATAACATTTCTGAGGATGGCTTAATTATCAACAAATTAGCACCAATAGCACAAATGGCAACATTGCCAGCTCTGTTGAAAGTAATGCTTTCCCAGAAAACCCCATAGATGGGGTAAAAAGCAATTATTTGTCACTTCTGCTGTAAAGGTTGCAGTATTCAACTTACTTTAAATGACAGATTGCTCTAAGGGTTAGGAAATTAGCAACTGAATAGGTCACAGCTTTTGCAAACAATCAGTTTTTATAACCAAGCTTCTCAATTAGGGAATGAAAGGAAGAGAGACTTCCACTGCATTAATTTTGAGCTGTCAACATTTCATTTTTTTTTCAATCATTTATTTATTTAAAGGTAGCATTTTTGGTTTAATTCACCCCACATTCTAAATATTGTCAGAGTGCATTCTATTGCACAAGGCAGCATCTAATCAAAACATCAAGTGAGTTAAGGAATTTCATTATCTGAAGTATGTTGCAGTGCATGCAAACTACACAGCACTGCCAAAAAAATTAAATATCGAGATAAAGTTAGTTTTATAATTCTGTTTATCATATGTCTCTGTGTCATCAGGGACAAGTTGAGCCAGATCTGGTTTTGCTTCACTGTTTCTATGGACTATAAAGCCTCCCTTCCAGCAAGGACCCTTGGTCTTTTGACATCATGGCTGTTGACAGGTTGGAATCTAAGGCACACTTCAACATATAACATCCAGCCACTGGGGCCATTTCAGAACCATTATCACAAGATAGGTACCATGCTCTAAAGTACTGCTGTATAGAAGGCTACATTTCTGCTTTGCAACTCCCAAGGCAGATGGGTGTCCAGCTAGGATCACATCCTACTGTCTCTACTTCTTCCATAAACATAAGAACAGAGTATTTACCATACTGGGGTCAGACCAAATATCCAACATGTCTGGTATCCTGTTTCCAACAGTGGCCAATCTCAGTCACAAATACCCTATGCATATCAGTTGATGGCTTTCAGCATAATGTTTTTCTCTGTTCACAGAAAACACCAGTTCCGAGGCAGAGGAACAGGGAGAGCAGGAGGAAGAGTCTCTGGACCCAGCTCCTCCTGATGATGCACTGCCATGCTGGCTGCAGCAGCCACCCCCACCAAGATAACTTGCAATGTCATACCAGCCAGACACCTCCCCCAGATGTTGGTTCCTGGACCTCTGCCTCAGCCACATCCTCCTGCCATCTCCACTGTCAGTGTTTCACAAGCTGCATCTCAAGGTCCTGAGTCCAGTATGGTTTCTTGCATCCTGCTCATCTGATCGACAGAGCTGCATCAGATGACCAGGATGCCAGGAACCAAGCTCAACTCTGGACCCTGAGATGCATCTTTCGAAACACTGACTGTGTTGGGATTTTGATAATAACGCTCTTCATCAAGAACTTAAAAGACATTTCACAGAAATAACTGCTTTCAGCTATTGTTTTATTTGCATTCACTAAAAAATGTTTTTTAACTGATTAATGATTATATCCAATTAGATGCTGGAACAAAAAGTGCCTATTGACTATGCTATAGGTGACATCTTCCATGTGCATGAAGCTCATGCTCACTTTGTATACCCGATCTAATTGTTCAATATAATTGCGAGTAAATAGATGTCTTTCTTCTTTGACACACAATATGACTCGATGATGGTGCAGGACCCAGTGGGCTGGGAAGGCTTAGGCAGTGTCTACAAGTACTATCAGCCAGTCCAGAAGCATAAAAAGGAGGAAGAGTCAGAAGAGGAGTGATATGTGGCATCTGTAACAGTCTCAAAGAAGCATGAATGAGATATGGCAAGAGATAAGGAGCACACCCAGGCTTTGTTGGAAGATGCACTCTTTCCCACCTATACTGAAACACATACTCCTGATGTCTTTTGATAAGTTATTAATGAGGGGAAAGGCAGAAAAAAAGGGCCAACTTTTCGCAAAGAGTTGAGAAAGATGTGCCTTGCACTCCAGCTGAGAGTCGCATGCTGGTCCAAAATGATAGAGTGGCAGACCTGCTTATATTATTTATTTATTTAAAATGTCTTATATGCTGCATTTTCATATCCCTAAGCAACATACATAATTCCCATCCATATACTTTTAAATAATAGCAAATATAAACAGAGGCCAAATAAAATAGAACATGAACAGCAAGAAGACAACTGCAAGTGCCTACCCTGAAACTAACTATGAAATGCAGCATTTCAAAAATACCTAAAGGCCAGCTCAAATAAAAGAGTTTTCAACAACTTTCTGAGCACCTTGGTGCAGAATGACAAACAGTGCAACAGGCAGCAAGTTACACAATGTTGGGCTTGTGACTGAAAAACTTATTTCACGGGTTTCAGCCAGTCTAACACAGTGGACAGAAGAAATGTCTAGCAGGCCTCTTAGTGAGGACCTTAACATCTGATTTGAATTGTATAGGTGTAACACTGAATTGGCCCATGGTAGAGAATTGTTTCCAAGTAATTTATGTATCAGCAGCACAACCTTGGAACTGCACACGCCAAGTGGATGGCAGCCAATAAAAATTAATTACAGCCGGCATGATAGAAACATAGAAAGGATGGAAGAAAAGGACCAAATGATCCACCCAGACTGCCCAGCAAGCTTTTGCCAGTATCTGTGGCACCGTGCAGATTACTCCCATGCTTATCAGTTTACCAGACTATAAAAGTCAGGGCTCTCAGATGCTGTTTGAATGCAATTTCCCTTAACCGTTGCCATGAAAGTAGACAGCAATGTTGGAGTTGCATCAAAATTATTGGACTTAGTGATTAAGGGTAGTAAGCATCACATCAGCTAGTTACCCCATGTTTATTTGTTCCTCAAACCATAAAAGTTGGGACCCTTGTTGGTTGCTGTCTGAATCCAAGTCCCCTTTTCACATTGCCGTTGAAGCAGGGAGAAAAGATAGAGTTGTTGTCTAAATCCAATTCCATTTATCTCACTGCCATCGAAGCAGAGAGCAATGATGGAGTTGCATCAACAGCATCAAGGCTTAATTGTTAAGGGTAGCAAGTAGGGGTGTGCATTCATTTTGAACGCATATGTAAAACGCAACTTATTTTTTTTTTAAACTTAAAAAAGGGATGATGCGCAACGCATCGCAATTTTCAACTTATTCAACATAGCTATGTTCAATACGTTGAACCTAAATGAACACTTAAACCCCCCCACCCTCCTGACCCCCCCAAGACTTACCAAAACTCCCTGGTGGTCCAGCGGGGAGTCAGGAAGCCATCCCTGTATTCCTTTGCGAGGAGCACGTGACGTCGGCGTCACGTCGGAGTGACACGTACGTCACGTCGGAGTGACGCGTACGTCACGTGCTTCTCCGCGCCTCCGCTCCGGGACCCCCGTTGGACCCAACCGGAACTTTTGGCCAGCTTGGGGAGGCCTCCTGACCTCCTAACCCCCCCAAGCTGGCCAAAAGTTCCGGTTGGGTCCAACGGGTGTCCCGGAGCGGAGGCGCGGAGAAGCACGTGACGTACACATCACTCCGACGTGACGCCGACGTCACATGCTCCTCGCAAAGGAATACAGGGATGGCTTCCTGACTCCCCGCTGGACCACCAGGGAGTTTTGGTAAGTCTTGGGGGGGGGGATTAAGGAGGGTGAGGGGTTTAAATTTTTATTTAGGGAACCGGTGAACTTATGGACAGACCCTCAACTTATGGAATTCTCCATATGTCCATATTGACCGAAATCGACCCTCACCTTCAACTTATCGACTTATCAACATAAACTTTTTGTCTGCACATCCCTAGTAGCAAGTTGCCCCAGTTACCCCCAAGCACTCTTTTTTTTTATTTCCAACCTCTAGACTTTAGGGGATCTTTAGTGTTTATCCTATGCCCCTTTGAATTTCTTGACTGTTTTTGTCTTCACCATCTCTTCCAGAAGGGCATTCCAGGCATTCATCATCCTCTCCATGAATAAATATTTCCTAATATTAGTTCTGAGTCGCCCTCCCTGGAGTTTAATTTCATGACCCCTAGTTCTATTAATTTCTTTCCAATGGAAAAGGTTTGATAAATGTGTATCATTACAACCTTTCAGATATCTGAAAGTCTGTATCATATATCCCCTGTACCTCCTTTCTTCCAGGATGTACATATTCAGCCTCTCCTCATAAGTCTTCCAGTGCTGACCCCTCACTATTTTGGTCACTCTTCTTTGGACTGCCTCTATCTTATCTTTATCCTTTTAGAGATATGGGCACCAGGACTGAATACACTATTCCAGGTGAGGCCTAACCAAGGAACTGTACAAGGGCATTATCACCTCTTTTTTCTTACTTGTTATTCCTCTCTCAGTTCATCCTAGCATTCTCCTGGCTTTAGCTATCGCCTTGTCACATTTCTTTGCCATCTTCAGATCATCAGACACTATCACACCAAGGTTCTCTCCAAGTCTGTGCACATTACTCTTTCACCACCTATCACATAAAGCTCTTTTGGATTGCCACATCCCAGATATATGACTCTACACTTCTTGGTATTGAATCCCAGCTGCCAAATCTTCGACCACTCTTTAAGTTTTCTTAAATCACTTTGCGTTCTCTCTTCTCATTCAGATGAATCCACTCTGTTGCAGATCTTAATATCATCAACAAATAGACCAACTTTACCTTCTATTTCTTCCGCCAGGTTGCCCACAAAGATATTGAACAGAATTGGTCCCAAATCCGTTCTTTCTTCAGAGTAGGATCCATTTACCATTACATGCTATCTCCTGTCAGTCAACCATTTTGCAATCCTCCATACTACTTTGGCACCTACTCCAAAGCTTCTCATTTTGGTCACAAGTAAGTCACATTGAGTGTTGTTCTATGATCCAATTATCTAGTCACCAAATCAAAAAAATCAATCAGCTTTGTCTGACAGGATCTTCCCCTGGTGAATCTATGCTGTCTTGGGTCGAGCAACCAATCAGATTGTAGATAGTTCACTATCCTTTCCTTCAGCAGAGTCTCCATTAATGTTCCCACCACCAAGGTGGGAAACCTGTAGTTTCTAGCCTCCTCTCTGCTCCCACTCTTGTGAAGTGGGACCACAAATGCTCTTCTCCAATCTTTTGGCATTACTCCCGTTTCCAGGGATCTTTTGAACAGGTCCTTCAGCAGACCCACCAGCACATCACTGAGCTCCCTCTGTATCCTGGGATGTACCGCATACGGCTTCATGGCCTTGTCTACTTTCAGTTTTCCTAGCTCTTCCCATACATTCTCTTCTGTAAATGAAGTTTTGTCTACTCCATCCCCATCCACAGTCTTGTTAACTAGCAACGGTCCTTCTCCAGGGTCTTTTTTAGTGAATACTGAACTGAAGTATTTGTTTAATATTTCGGCCATTTCTTCGTCTCTCCCCACCCATTGATCTTTGTCACCTTTTAATTTCACTGTAGCACTTTGGACCTTTCTCCTTTCTCTGATATATCTAACAATTGTTTTTTTCACATCTCTTTACCTCTTTGGCAATCCTTTCTTCCACCTGAAGTTTTGCTTTCTTGATGTCTTTCTTTGTTTACATCAGTTTTACCGGATATTCTTTTCTGTATTCCTGTTTTTGGGATCCTTTATATTTCTTGAATGCTGTTCTTTTTGCTTTTATTTTAACAGCCACCTCCTTTGAGAACCAGAGTGTTTTCTTATTTCTCGTAATTTTGTTTAATTTTATAAGATATAGATTTGTTGCCTTTGTAGTTGCTCCTTTTAGTTTGGCCCACTGTTGTTCCATCTTTCTCATTTTCTCCCAGTCTTTTAGTTCTACCTCCAGGTGTTGCAGAGCATGCTTGTCGGGACCGAGTTTATGGCCTTCGAGTACTGTTATGAAGCGCACCTTCAGGCCTGGTCAGGAGCTCGGAAGCATGAATCATCTGGAGAGGAATGTGAGCCCTTGAACCACGGCCTGACTCAGGGAGGAGCCCCAAGACACACCGCGGGAGGTGAGCTGGTACCAGCATGGATGGAGCAGGAACAAGGTTGGAGTCAAGGCAAGGCATGGATTATCCGGAACAGGAACATGCTGAAGATACTGACCCACCACCGTAGCACTGCATGCTACAAGAAGACCAACAATGCAATAGTGGTCGATGAACAGGCCCTTTCGGACCTGCCGCTGAGTAACAGCAAGAAGCGGAAGGCCAGACGGAGGCCGGGCAAGACATGGATACTTGGACGAAGACTCAGGCGAAGACGTAGGTAGTAGAGATGTGCATTCGTTTATCACGAATTAGGCAATTTGAACAAAATTGCCTAATTCGTAGTGGTTCGGGGGACCTGAACTATGAAACAGATTTTCCCCGAGCTTTGGGGAAAATTCATTTTTTGGGTTAGTGTGGGGAGGAGGGGCACATTTATTAAAAAAAAAAAACCCACCCCAACCCTTCAATTTTACTTTCTTACAACCCCCCCCCCTCCCACCATCCCGATCCCTCCCCAAGACTTACTAAAAACCCTGGTGGTCCAGTGGGGTACTGCGAGTGATCTCTCCCTCCATGCCATTGGGCTGTCAGGTCCGCTATGAATCAAAATGGTGCCAATGGCCCTTTGCCCTTACTATGTCACAGGGGCTACTGGTGCCATTGGTCAGCCCCTGTCACATGGTAGGAGCAATGGACGGCCGGTGCCTGTTGCGTTCGTGCATACTTTTTGCCCTAGTACATCTCTACTTTTAAAGACCCTGCTTTCCCTCTCTACCCCTGGAAAACTGGTTGGGTGTGTTTCAGTCCTCTTGGTTCCTGCTATTGGAAGATCCAACAGGAAGGAGGGAAAATTTTCCTTTCATAACCCTTTTTTTGTGGATCTAGTGGTTTGTAGAGTAATAACAGAAACCCCATATTCTAATAGCCACCTTAGCCACTGCAGCAAGAGAGACACTGTCCAAAAGTACATAGGCAAGGCTGAAAGGTAAGGCTTGATGAGACAAGGCTGGAATGCAAGACATCTCTAGTACCTGCTAATACGGAAATCTCATCAGATAAGTATAGGTATAAATAGTTTTATCTCTGAGCAGAAACATTTGTTCCTATTGAAATAAGGTGAATGTAAAGCAGATGTTTGTTTAAGAGCATATGATTCTTTTCTTATGCTACATTTCACAGGTGTTCTAGTGTATTTCCTTGCAGCGGAGAAAGGTAAGTATTAAACTGCATATGTTCCTTTCTTTCTCTGCATTTCTTAAGCTGGTCTAAGTCCTTTAACACTGTCACTTTGTCCCCTCTCCTTTGCTTTCACTGTGTGAATCTCTGTATCTCTTGCTGTCTTGTTCAGTCTAGCTAGACCTTAAGCCTGGATTTTAAATTCTTTATTTTCAATTTTTTTGAAACAATTACCCAAGAAATACAACTCTTGTACAGAAAATTAAATGTCTTAAACAAAAATAATATCATTCAGAATTGCAACATATATGAGGTACATTATCATCACCTTAAGACATCAAAAAAATATAAGATAATAAGGAGATGGGTAAGGAACGTCTAATTGAAGAATTACATTCACTTTAGCATATAATGCTATTATTTAACTGTGCTGATTAGTGCTAGGAACAAACATTTTTACTTACTCCTATTCTGATGTAGTTATTAAGGAGAGGTGAGATGTCAAAAACTCTTTCAATTGAAGAGGTTCAAAAAATGTAATTATTATTCTTATAAGTAATACATGCCTTACATGGGTATTTCAGGGTGAATCGGGCCCCCAACTTAATTGTATCTAATCTCATTGCAAGAAATTCTTTTCGCCGATGTTGGGTGACTTTCACTACATCCGAAAAAACCCAGATAGGATGGCCATAAAATTTTACTTGTCTGTGTCTAAAGAATAGTCGAAGAACATTATTCCTTTCTGATAAAAAGGCAAAGGAAATAAGTAGCGGTTTTCTCTGGTCAATTTCTATATCCTGGGACGTCTCCATAAAATTTGTTAAATTTAAAGATATATGTTGCTCCTCTATCTGAGATGTCTGTTGCAAATAGAAAGCTTTAACTATTACCGGTAGGGCTGATTCAGGAATTTTTAAAACTTGTTGAAGATATGTCTTAAATAAATGCAAAGGGGAAATAGATTTGATAACAGGAAAATTAAGTATCCTTAAATTATGGGCTCTTAAGGAATTTTCAACTGCCTCAAGTCTTTTTGAGGCAATTCTGTCTGAATCAATTAGTTTTACTTGCATTTTTTCAATAGAAGATATCCTTTTATCTAGTTAATCAGTTTTCATATTAAAACTAGAAATTAGTTGATTATTTGACATTGTTTGGTTTTTTGTGTCTAATGTTACTTGTGAAAGAATTTTTATGAGTTCTCAATTGATTTTAATGTTGACGAGATACTCTCCAAGGTAATATTTTAAGGTTTAGTAATAATTTCACAAGTAACAAGAGCTTTGAGCTGCTCTTCCTCCCCAACCCCACCAGATACCCCAGACACAACCATAGCTCGAAGTGCCGCAAGAGTGGCAACTTTTTGCGTCAATGGTGTAGAAGTCATTTCATCTAAACTCAGTTCTTCCAATTGCTGTAGTCCACTATATTCTTTTAAATCTCGTTGAGTTGTCACACTAAGGCTTGGAAACTGCTCTTTTGGCAGGTCGCACTTGCCTCCAACAATATATTTATTTATTTATTTATAACTTTTATATACCGAGGTTCAATTAACAGAATTAATTATCACTTCGGTTTACATTATAACCAGAAAACAACAAATGACAGAGTCTTGTCTTACACTGAACAAGGTAGAGAAACCTGGATAAAACAAAATTTGGGGGAAAGTAGAGCCAGAGTCTTGACTTACTTTGAACAGGGTGGAGAAAACTTGTCTAACCATCATTTGAGTGAGAGCAAAGAATAACCATGGTGAGATGAACTAGAAGAGTGAAAAAACTGGTAGGGCGGGGTAGGTTAAAAAGGGGGGAAGAAAAATAGTGGTTTTGTTACAAAAAGATAGGAAATAATATAGGTATAGATGTAGATGTTTCAATATTCCCAGGGTATGTGGGTTTATTTGGAGAACCAGGGCTTAGAGTGACTTCAAGAGTCAGAGGGGATGGAATACACTTCTCTACCATCCCCCCACCGACTGCGTGCTCCTGTGTCAAAGTTCCAGCAACTGAAAAGAACCCGGGGATCTGTGGCTCATTAGGGTCGATTGCAGGTGAATTTGGCATTTCACCCCTTAATAGACCCTTCCTCTTGGTATGTGGTATCAGAAAAAAGGAAATAAACAATTTTTAATATTGGAAAAAGAGGGCCTGTCCTCCCGAGATCTTAACCAGATCTAATTGATTTCACAGTAAATAGACCACCTCCCTATTGTGGAGGGTTTCCAGGAGAGAGAGAGAGAAAAAGGAAAATCATGTATTTGTAATATATACCAAGCATGAAAAGAATCAAATAAATCTCAAGAACTTCCAATAGGTCGCCAGAATCAAAGAAAGCCACTCGCCCCTTTGGCGCGTGCGGCTAGGCAGCGCGCCAGCGTCGGCTGCGCACCACAGAAGGGGTGGTTTAAATCCCTGACCATCCCTCCTGGATGACATCAGACTCCGGGGACACCTCCACAAGCCATCAGTATGCAGTCAGAGTCCTCCTCCTACCCCCGACATGAGGCAAGCAAGTTGGTAAGCAGGGAAAAAAGGCACCTCCTCTCTCCATTCTCCCTTGAGGAAAATCCTGCAGGAGGGGCGGTTTAAATCCCTGACCATCCCTCCTGGATGATGTCAGACTCTGGGGACACCTCCACAAGCCGTCGGTATGCAGTCAGAGTCCTCCTCCTATCCCCAACACGAGGCAAGCAAGTTGGTAAGCAGGGAAAAAAGGCATCTCCTCTCTCTGTTCTCCCTCCAAGCCTGGATTTTAAAAGTGCTGTGCGCATAAATTTCAGGAGTTATGCATATAGCCAGGCCTTGCGCAAGCTGCGCATATTTTACAAAGGGCCTGGCCACGTGCATAAGCCCTGTTATGCACCAAAGTGCTGGGTCTCTCAAAAGGGGAGAGCCGAGGGGTGAGGTATGAGTGGGGAGGGGCAGAGTGAGGGCAGGCTGGGACAGCGTCATTAGACGCTGTCCCAGGGAAGCGCATGTCAGTAGCCGGCCAGCACGCAGAAGATACTTGTGCTCCAGAGGAGCAATAAGTATTGAAAATACAAATTTGGTTGAGCTTGGTAGGGGTTAGGGATCGGGGTGGACAGGGGAAAGGGGAGGAAGGTAAGTTTGGGGAGTAGGGAACTGGAAAAAAGGTCAATTGCACTGCGGCGTGTAATTTAAAAATTCTCCTTTGTGCACATGAGTCACAGGCTGCCCGCACATGTGCATGTGGATGTTAAAATCTGGCGCACATGTGTGCACGAACATTATATTTTATAACATGTGTGCGGCAACTCGCACATGTTATAAAATATGCACGTCAATGTGCGTATGCTGGGAACCACGCACATGGACTCGCGTGCGGGTCTTAAAATTGAACTCTTAGGGGTAGATTTTAAAAGGTGCGCGCGGGAGTAGATTTGTTCGCGCAACCCGGCGTGAACAAATCTCCCAATTTTATAACATGCGCGTGCTGCCACGTGCATGTCATAAAAGACAGGGTCGGCGCTCACAAGGCTGCACAAAATCGGCAGCCTGTGCGCACTGAGCAGCACAGCCATCCTCCGTTCCCTCCGAGGCCGCTCCAAAATTGGAGCGACCTCAAAGGGAACTTTCCTTCTGGCCTCCCCACCTTCCCCTCCTTTCCCCTATTTAACCAACCCCCCAGCCCTAACTAATTCCCCCCCACCATTATTTTACAAGTTACGCCTGCCCGAGGCAGGCGTAACTTGCACATGCCGGCCGGCTGCCGGCGCACCATGTTCCAGTCCGGAGGCCACAGCTACACTACCAGAACGCCCCTGGGCCGGACCCCACCCGTGGCCCCACCCCTGGAACACCCCCCAATGACATGCCGGCCGCGACATGCCCCCGACACGCCCCCCAGGAAAGCACCAGGACTGACGCGCACCCTGGGGCTTGAATGCGCTGCTGAGCCTATGCAAGATAGGCTCGGCAGCGCCTATCTTGCATAGGGGTGGAAGGGGCAGCTTTTAGGAGGTTACGTGCATAACCTGAGGAAATCTGCCCCTGCGTACGCCGAGCCTATTTTACATAGGCTCGGTGGCGCGTGCAAGCCCCGGGACGCGTGTATGTCCTGGGGCTTGCTGAAATGGGCGGCCTGGGGGTGTGTCCGGTGGCATGTCTGCAGTACGGGGGCGGTCCGAGGGCATGGCCAAGTGCCCTGACACATTGGCCTGTGTTGGGACCTTGCCAGCCGGTGCGCGCAAGTTATGCCTGCGAGAGGCAGGCGTAACTCCATCGAACAAGGTAGAGGGGGATTTAGGTAGGGCCATGGGGATGGGTTAGTTAGGGGAAGGGAGGGAAAGGTGGGGGGGGGGATCCAAAAAAAATTTCCCTTGGAGGGAATAGGGAAAGCCATCGGGGCTCCCCTTGGGCTCTGCGCGTGCAAGGTGCACATGTGTGCACCCCCTTGCGCGCGCCAACCCCGGATTTTATAACATGCTCGCAGCAGCGCGCGCATATTATAAAATCGGGTGTACTTTTGTGCATGCCGGGTAGCACGCACAAATGTACCCCACGTGCGTAGGAATTAAAATCGGCCCCTTAGTGTTTATATTGAATGTGTACACTTAGCTCTTCCAGAGTCCAGTGTTGCTCAGCCTCCTCTTGCTGTAGAGCCTTGATGAATTTTTGCCTCCGGTCTCTGGATCTTTGAGTGTGCTGTCTGTAGTTTGGTTCTCTCAGGCATCTCCTTGTCCATTGCAGGTTTCCTGACTGTCTTTAAATAACATAACAACAAAACAAAGAGCAAAAAAATCGCGACCCTGTCGAAACTAACTGAAAAATACAAAAGGTATCGCCACACTTATAAACAAATCACACCGTGTATGTAAAATGTGAAAAGTATAATTAGAAAAATATATTTCATCCTACCAAAGCAGTTGCTCTAACTTTATGCACTGGGAAACTGTCGCTAGAGAGCGTTTGCATTGTGACATTTTGCTGGAACAGTTTATCAGAATCCCGCGCTGCCCGAAAGAGAGAGATTCACTGCGGGCTTTTGAACACTTTGGAGAATACGTGTTTGAATGACAGGCTGCAAATGATCGAAAAGACCGGACGGCTCAATATGGTTATTGTGCACGTTGACAAAGGCTTGCTGATGCAGTCCTGTTTTTTCTAGATAATTTTTCTAAATATTTTTCTAAATATATTTTTCTAATTATACATTTCACATTTGTTTATAAGTGTGGCGATACCTTTAAATAACATAAAACATGTGTTCCCTATTTGCTCTACTGCATCCCCCTCTTCTGAAGATGTACTACTGGTGTTGCTACATGTGGCATCTTTGCCATACAATTGAACTTGCTCTACCTTAGTGAAGAAATAAAAAAAGAAGCAAGGTACCCAACTCTAGCTAACCGAGGAAATGAGTAATGTCTTATTCACTCTTATGTTTTCTTGCATACACTTAAACTCTTCTCCTTTCTCATTCTTTCTGCACTTAATTTTTGTGGTTCAGAATAGAAGTGAGTTCTAGGATAAATATATTTTGATAGATAGAAGATGAAATATCCCACTGTCCTTCCCTTTCTTTTCCCACTCACACCTTTCTGTTGTTGTTTCTGTTATTCAGATGTTCAGGGCTGACAGAGTTTAATTATTCTTAATAGTAGTTATCCTGGCTAGGAATAAGGAGATAGCTGAAAATGTTTCTCTCCAAGACAAAAATCCTTGATGTCAGTTTCTCAAACTTCACTGACTTTTCCTCAGGTATTTTCACAATCTAGTCAGGTTTTCCTTGAAGTTATTCACAGGATCCCCTCTAGCATGTTTCTTCTATTCAGGGATTTCTTTCATTTAAAGTAACCACTCTGATAAAATGAACATTATCACCAGCCACCTGGCTGCAATATCTTTCTCTTTCTCTCAGTTTACTTATCTCTCTGTCTGAGCTCAGGGCTATGCAGGTGCTTAAAACAACCACCCGAATGAGCCCAGAAAGGTAAGGGTAAATAACTCATAAAGGGTACACAATTAAATCAAAGTGTGATTTTAAAATTATTTTTCTTCCACACCATATCTTCATTCAACAGATCTATCTTGATTAAACTGGGGAAAAAACAAACGGCTGAGTTGTATTTACAAGATCTGGCTAATCTACACCTTACCTGGAGTTCCTTCATTCACTCTTAAACATTCAGACATTAACAAGATTGCCACAATTCCCTCTGTATTTCATGCTGTTGAACACAGGCTGTATAAAGGAGCTCCGCAGCAGCAGTCTGCCCTTCTCTCTGTGCCCTGGTTCCTCTCCCCATGCTAAAGCTCCCACAAAATAATGGCGGCTGATAATCTGCATACCCTTCATCATGAAATTCCCATCAGTCCTAACTTTAGCAGGTCTGCCATAGCAAAATGACAGTCAAAATCTCCAGCCCTGCTGCTCCTTCTCAGCTCACTCTTCTTCAGTCCTGCCCACCCCTTGTAACTGAACGGTGAGAGGAAGACAAAAAAAAAAAAATCACCCCTCGCAGCAGATTCCTTACCTGCCTCGAGGTTTCTAGGTTTCGCAGAGTTTCTCTTTACCTGCCAGCACTGATAACAGGATGCTGTTGGTTTTTTTTCTCTTTGCAGCCTGTCACTGCCTGCACTTAAAGAAACTTGTCACACAGCTCCAGAGTCTCCTCCAATTTGAGCCACAACAGCCTCCTCCCCACCAGAAAGACACATACTCATTGAGAGAGAGGAAAAACATGTCACATCCCAGCACTGATCTCTTACAGCTCCAGGAATCAGGTCAGTAAAAAAATGTTTTCTTTACCCTCTTCTTGTATTTTTTAACCCCTGATTACAACTTCCAGACTTGCCGCATCCAGCTTTGTCTTCTCCAGCCTTCCTCATCAAGTCCATCTTGTGTAGCCTTGCCTTGTCCTTTTTGTCTTGTCCAGTGTCTTCAGCGTGTCTTTATCCATCCTTGGCTTGACTACTCAGATCCTGACCTCTTGCTTGAACCTGACCACAATTGCCTGCTGCCTAGGACCTGACCTCTTGCCTGGACCTGACCACTCTTGCTAGCTGCCTGGCCTTACCTTGGCCTGACCCTGACTCTGTTAGTCTGCTGCCTACCCTGACCCTGGTTTGCCTTTGGACTTTTTACTGCCCTATGGACCCACCTAAGTCCTGCTGGCCACCGGAGCCCGAGGGCTTAACCTGCAGAGGAGGTGACTGTTAAAGGTAAATCTCCACACTGTCCCACTACAGGGCACATTCACACCAATTAGGCTACAAGACAGGTCATGGAACCAAACTTGTCATCTTAGACATCATAAATGAGATTAACCTTAATGCAGAACATGGGGGCAACTCAATACTTATCTGCAGCCTTTGATACATTTGAAAACCATCTTCTGATGCAGCACCTGGGAAACATTGGCATTACAGGCACTGCACTCAGATGGATTGAATTTTTTCTCTCGAACAGAACTCAAACTGTTCTATAGGCCTATAAATCTTCTGCCCCCAGGTCTCTAACTTGTGGTATACCACAGGGTTCTGTTCTTTCCCCAATTATTTTTAATACCTATTCTCATCCAATCTGTGATCTGATTCAAAACTTCAATATCAAATGTTACTTGTTCACTGATGATATCCAACTTTTAATCAATATAGGATCTGACCAAGCTACGCCATCTCCAATTCAACAGCTGTCTCTCAGCAGTAGCACAATGGTTATCTATTCATAAGTTTAACCTTAACCCTCCCAAATCTGAACTCCTCTGGTTAAGCCGCCTTGGCCACCCCAGACATGGTTTACCTGCCCCTCCAGGAACTCCTCTCCATCCCAAAGAAACAGTCCAGAGCCTAGGGCTCCAACTGGATGTGAATCAGTTGATGACCCCTCACATTCATGCATTTCCGCAATATCTGGCAGCAATGTAATTACTTCAATCAGCATAACCTGGCCTCTGTCATTCACGCTTTGATCACTAGTTGCTTAGACTATTGCAACTCTCTACTAAATGGGATCTCCAAAACTTGAAATGATTACAACTCATACAAAATACATCAGCTAGACTCTTGGTAACCACCAGATTTTCTGACCACATCATGCCCATTCTCCACAACCTTCACTGACTTCCTATTGAAGCCAGGATTAAATTTGAAATCCTCTGTTTCACCCACAAATGCATGGACAAACAAGCTCCAGAGTATCTCTCACCTCTCCTTACTCCCTACATTTCATCAATATAGCTCTGGCACTTATAGATGGCCCTTCTTGATACCC
The DNA here is from genome assembly GCF_901001135.1 of Rhinatrema bivittatum. Lineage (NCBI taxonomy): Eukaryota > Metazoa > Chordata > Amphibia > Gymnophiona > Rhinatrematidae > Rhinatrema > Rhinatrema bivittatum. The sequence continues at coordinate 404,051,932 of NC_042617.1, read as the reverse complement.
CGACATCCACAAAATTAACCTGCATGAGAAAGAAGGCCTTCAACTATTTCTGCCCACAAACTCTAGAACATGGTTCCCTTTCTCATCTGACTTGAACCATGTTACTTTGCTTTCAGAAAGGAAATGAAGGCATGGCTATTTGACCATTCCTTCTCTCAGTTTGCTTGACAAATGACCTAATCCTGCCACTAATGAACTTACCATGAGGACAACTAAAGCTCCAAGATGCTGATACAGAATGTCTGCGTTACTACTCTCTACTCAGCAGAAGGTCAATAATGCTATTATTCTTTGCTCTATTGCTGTTAAATTATTTTAGTTAAGTTATTTTACTTAGTTAGTCTATCTCTGTTAAGTTATTTTAGTTAAGTTATATTAGTTAATTTATATTAGTTCTGGTACTACCTGTGATAGTTTGACCTATTCTTTGTATTACATTAAATTAAAATAATTCTGTACTACCAATTATGTGCAAGTGACTGCTCTGTTACTGACTTGATAAACTATTCTAATTTATTGTAATCCACTTTGAGTCTGTTTGGAAATAAATAAATAATGCTTCATGTCAATAACAAACTGAATTATAAACAATCAACTTTGTTGTAACTGTGGACCCTTGGTCAGAGGCAGAATTAGCTCTACCTGCAGGGAGCAGCCCTGCAAGTTCCTACCATTGGCAGGTGGACTCAGGCAGAGCAGTGACTGGTCAGAACCTTCACCTATACTAGTCCACATTCCCCTTGGGTTGAGCCTTTGGGTGCTGGGGCTGGCAGGACTTAGGTGGGTTCTCTACTGATGGCAGGAGAAAATGTCCATAGTAAGTTGAGTCATGAGCAGGCAGCAGTTGGACTAATCCAGGGTCCAGACAATGGTCAAAGGCAAGCAGCAGTCAGACATATACATGGTCCAGGTAATGGTCAGAGGCAAGCAGTAGTCAGTCATATCCAAGGGCCAGGCTAAGGTCAATCCAGGTAACCATCTGAGGGAGGAGAAGAGGGATGTATAGGCAGGGTGAGGACAAGAACAGTTGAACAATATAGAAGGAGCAGACAGGGAAAAAGACAGAAGACAAACTGAAAACAGCTGGACGAGGTGGGATGAAGACTGAAGACAAGGTTGGAACAAAGACTGAAGACAAGGTTAGCACAAAGACTGAAAACACTGGGAAGCAACACGCACTACTGGATAGTAATTGTACCTGTTGCTGAGGTGAGTTGCTTCTGGGGATCTGCTCTTATATAGGGCTGTGTAGATTATGTCATCTCTAGGAGCCAAGGGGATTTTCCCATCACGTCCTTTTAATCACCTGGAAGTAGTATGCATGCATGTCTAGGAACAGGTGTGGTGCATGCTGTCAAAGGTGTCCTGCTGGTGGCGTTCTGCTGTGAGAAGGAGTGGCATACTGTTGCGTAGTTTACCGGTGGCATTTGTTGAGGGGGGAATAGCCAGTCAGCCAAGGGAGGTGAATATAGCAATTCGCAGGGGTAACCTGTGGCCTGCTGAATGCATCAGATTTTAGTTAGATAAAGCATTGTTTGGTTAATTAATCTGCCTAACTGAAAGTTTTCTGGAAAGTCATATTTTCATGGTATCTGATGATCAATAGTCCTTCATTAGTCTCAATTCCATTGGTAAAGCATTTTACAGGTAAGGGGGTCATATCAGAAGAAAACATACTTTTATGTCTTTATCAAACAAATCTTACATGGAGGTGGGATGACCAAGACACCATTGTTTGCAGACCACAAAGCCAATGATGGTATCTAAGAACGATACTAGAAGCCAGTGTAGTTCCTTAAAACAGGGGTAAATATGATATGTAAACCTGACACCTATTAAGAGTTTGCTGCATTTTGAGCTGTTTTAAAGTGTTTTAAGTCATTCCAACATAAAGTCCATTACAGTAGTCCAATCTTCCCATTCTCAAACTGTCTATGTGTAAAGTTCAAAGTTACTTTGTACCTTTGTATTTTGTACTTAATTTTCAAAGGGACAGTATACACGTAATGAGCAAAACAGGGAAGCTCTTGTCCAGTGAGTCATGACACAATCTAAAGAACACTGAGGGCTGCCATAGGACAGCCTTTTTTCTTAATTTCTGCAGAAATACCAGTGCAATTCAATTTTAGGAGCAATGTTTCAAAATGTCCATATTGTTGCAAAGTCCGCAGGTACTTTTCCCTGCAGACTTTGCACCAGTTTTTAAAGGAAAAATACATGCACACTTTTCCTTTGAAAATTGCTTAGGGAAAAATGCCTGCAAGGATCTGTACCTGCTTTTTCTATGGATACTATTCTCCTGAAAAACAACGGGGTAGATTTTCAAATAGCGCGATTTGGCGTACTTTTGTTGGCGCATCAGGCGCCAACAAAAGTACGCTGGATTTTAGTAGATATGCGCGTAGCCGCGCGTATCCGCTAAAATCCGGGATCGGCGCGCGCAAGGCTATCGATTCCGTATAGCCGGCGCGCGCCGAGCCGCGCAGCCTACCTCCGTTCCCTCCGAGGCCACTCCGAAATCGGAGCGGCCTCAGAGGGAACTTTCTTTTGCCCTCCCCTCACCATCCCCTCCCTTCCCCTATCTAACCCACCCGCCCGGCCCTGTCTAAACCCCCCCCTTACCTTTGTCGGGGGATTTACGCCTCCCGGAGGGAGACGAAAATCCCCGCGCGCCAGCGGGCCGCTTGCGCGCCAGGACGCAACCTGGGGGCAGGTCCAGAGGGCGCGGCCATGCCCCCGGACCGCCCCGGGCCGTAACCACGCCCCCGGGCCCACCCCCGAAACGCTACGGCCCGCCCCGAAAACGCCGCATGGATCGGGCCCACCCCCCTCGACATGCCCCCGACACGCCCCCCTCGGAAAACCCCGGGACTTACGCGAGTCCCGGGGTCTGCGCGCGCCGGTAGGCCTATTGAACATAGGTGCACCGGCCCGCAGGGCCCTGCTCGCCTAAATCCGCCCGGATTTAGGCGGATTTAGGCGAGCAGGGCTCTGAAAATCCGCCCCAACATGCATAGTTCTGAAAATGCAAACCTACTTGTGCTGCAGTTTCACCCAACTTAACCCTACCTCTGATCCCACCTTCTTTCCCTTTGAAAATTGACCATTTACTATACACATAGGTGGACAATTTTGAGTAAATTTTCTAAGGATTTCTATGTGTAAAAATAACATACACATATGCAAGAAGCCTGTATTTGTCAATATACTCTTTTATAAACATCGAACGTATGTGCACATTTTTGGTTTTGTGCACACATTTTTCATGTGCAAAAAAGGGGTGGTCTGGCGCAGGATCATTAGGTATGCATAGAAGTTGATATTTTGTAAGAGAATTTCACATTTACATGTGCCACTTGTATAATTTTATACCTGCTAATTGACTAGTGCAAGTGAAATTGGATTTGTCTATTGTCTGCAGTTTTTGGGTGGGAGGACTGGATGAATTGGGGAGTTCAGGGTGAAGTTCTAGAGGGTCTAAGTAAACTGGAATGGACTGGGTGAACTAGCAAGGTATCGGCAAACTGGTGATGTCAAGTATGCATGCAAGTATTTTCAAAATGATATACATGCTAGAGATGTGAATCGTGTGATCGATCGTCTTAACGATCGATTTCGGCTGGGGGGGGAGGGAATCGGATCGTCGCGGTTTTGTTTTTTTAAATATCGTGTCAATCGTAAATCAGGGGAGGGCGGGAAAATCGGCACACTAAAACATCCCTAAAACCCACCCCGACCCTTTAAAATAAATCCCTCACCCTCCTTCACCCCCCCAAAATGTCTTAAATTACCTGAGGTCCAGTGGGGGGGGGGGGGTCCCATTGTGATCTTCCACTCTCGGGCCACAGGTGCGTTGATAGAAATGGCGCCGGTGCTACCTTTGCCCTGTCATATGACAGGGCAAAGGTAGCGCCGGCTCCATTTTGGTTCCTGTCCCCCGACGTAATGGCGACGGCCATATTGCCGTACGGCCGGCGCCATTTTTCATTACGGCAACACGATTCGAGTGCAGGAGGTCGTTCCCGGACCCCTGCTGGACTTTTGGCAAGTCTTGTAGGGGTCAGGAGGCCCCCCCCAAGCTGGCCAAAAGTCCCTGGGGGTCCAGCGGGGGTCCGGGAGCGATCTCCTACACTCGTGACGTCGGGGGACAGGAACCAAAATGGCGCCGGCGCCATTTCTATCAACGCACCCGTGGCCCGAGAGTGGAAGATCACAACGGGACCCCCCCCATTGGACCCCAGGTAATTTAATACATTTTGGGGGGGTTTGGGAGGGTGGGGGATTTATTTTAAAGGGTCGGGGTGGGTTATAGGGATGTTTTAGTGTGCCCGAGAGTGGAAGATCACAACGGGACCCCCCCCATTGGACCCCAGGTAATTTAATACATTTTGGGGGGGTTTGGGAGGGTGGGGGATTTATTTTAAAGGGTCAGGGTGGGTTTTAGGGTTGTTTTAGTGTGCCGGTTTTCCCGCCCTCCCCCTTCCCCTCCCCCTTCCCCTGATTTACGATTTTTGACGATAAATCAGGGGAATTCCTATTAAATATCGCCTCTAATGATTTTTGACGATTTAAAATATATCGGACGATATTTTAAATCGTCAAAAAACGATTCACATCCCTAATACATGCATGCATTATAAAATTCATGCCTCCACATATAAATAAGAGTTTTATTATATTATTTTCTTGTGTAAAATATATGCACGCATGTTTATAAAATAGGTAGACAAAGTTAGTGCTTTCATTGTTTTACAAACATTTGCACATACTGAAACACATGTGCATATTTTCAGAGCAGAGTGATGCATTTTATAAAGTGTTCAGCAAACTAGTGGGATAAATCTCCACTTATCCATTTGAAAGTTAGGCATCCTGAAAATTGCACCCTAGATGTATTTTTTAAATTCCAAACATTTTAGCCAAATGGTGGAAATATTAGTGAACAAGTAAAAGGTCAAAATTTACTTTACAGTATATACTTATGACCTACAGCTTTTCTTGAGAATGTAATACATAAATCCTAGATGAAAGGGCTATTATGCAAAATTGCCTTATAAGCTCTATTTTATATGTAGACTAACCTTTTTAAATGTAACAAAAAGTAAAAAAATAAATAAATCTTTATTTAACTCCAGGATGTATTATTCTAATCTGAGTAAAAAAGAAAAAAAATATAAATATAGGGTCTGGAGAAAAAAAAGCATATTAAAAGACAAAGCAAATTACTCTTGATTTTTATATCCTAAATAAAGGATTTGACTTTTATTTCATAATTGGCTTCTAAAGTCTGAAATTTGACAAGGTATTTTTTTATTTGTTTGCAGAAGTAATTCTTGACAGTCTGTAACTTTAATATCCATTTAGATATCATTGTTCCCCAGCAGAATATGAGATGTTTAATTTGCTGATTTTTTTTTAACTTCCAACCTATGAAATAAGCAGTATGCTGAATTTGGTTATTACTTATTCAGAGGAAAATGGTACTTGAAAGATATCTGTTAAATAGGATTATTTCTCTATCTTGCTTTCAAAAAGTCATAATCAAATTCACCGTTCACTGTTGTATAGAACTCAAAATTTCACAGCTGTTTCTAATTACATATCAGCATCACTTTCTGGTACTTTACCTGATTATAAATGAGATAATTTTGGCGACGGCTAGATTGGGATCATGTCAAGGGCATTAGAAAACATTACTTCCATACTGAACATGTTTTCTAAGGCATTCAAGTGAAGATATACATTTTTATACTTCAGATGTAAAGATCAGATGATTGGGATAGTATATTTCCTCTTCATATGCACTATATAGCAACTGGTATTTCCAAAGAACCACAAGGCAGGAGTATTCCTAGGATTTGAGTTCAAGTCTCCCTTCTGTCCCTGTTTTGCCTTGGGCAAGCTATTTATTTGACCTTTCTATGCCTCAGTTTACTTAATAGTAATTGGGATGATAGCATCATTATTCCTCCCGCCCTTCTGAAGCAATCATGCAAGCTAGGAGTGGGAAATATCCAGCCTACCAGTCCATCCAGAGGATGCAAGTTTCAATAGTATTCAATTGTAAATTACATTGGGAGCCTACCTAGATGAAAGGGTCTTTATAAATATAAATTATTACTATTCTGTTAAGTTAAAACATTGACATCACTGCTGCAGCAACATTTATATTTTGAGGAATATTCAACAGTAATGCCTAAATTAGCATCCACATGATGGAATTTATTAAACCAGTGATATTAATTTTAGTTGATCTAAGTATTCCCCCACTGTCTTTGCTCATACATATTCAAATATGAAAAGACAGATGTTTGCATTGTGGTACAATGGTACAGATGCCACAGATAGCAATTAGGTTCCTCTAGGGGTATTTTACCTCACTGCAGGGTGAGTATTGTCAGGTTGTAAATTTAGTTACAACTCATACAGTATATATTTGAAACTTTACAGTATAATTTCAAAGTACAAAACAAAAATGATAAAATATTATAAAAATGGGGCACTAAAAGCAACAATAGTCATTGATGCACAGATATTAAAGATATGATTGATTCTGGCTCCAACCACCTCAAGTACTGTTACATATAAACAGAATGAGGATTGATTGGGAATTTGGGATTGTATTATTCAGCATCAACCATCCCTCCCTATCTCTCCCCCATCCATACACCTACATGTTTAAAAAGGATTATTCAATTATGAGTTCAATTATCAGGTGTTCAATAATGGAATCAAATAAAATGCTTTCAAAAAATATAAATATTTACAAGCATGTTATACATACAAAAAAGTGCAATTCTACCATTTCTAGACCTTGTAATTTGTACACTATATATGGTATGTTTGAAACAAACAATAAAAAGAAAGACAAAGTATATAAACAAAAATAATTTTTGACTGACTTGAAACAAGTTCACATAATCCAAAGCGGAAGCAAAATCAAAATAAACAATGAAGATACTTGTGGAACTATCTTGTCAACTTGCTTTTCCAAGACTCCAAGCTTCTTTTCAAAATCTAATTAAGCGTGCCCCCAGATCTGAACTTGCCTCCTTCTGCATGTGCTTCCTATAGCGCTGATCTTGAGACATGGTCCTGAGTGACTCCATGTCTGTCTATATATCCCTGTGTGTTTAATTTGTTGGGTGAGCCTCGGTTTTGATTTTACCCTTACAATCAGGGCTGGTGTAAGTGTTTTTGCCACCCTGGCTCATTCACTGTCTGTCCCAGGCCCACCAAAAAAATTCCCTGCTCCCTTCAATGATACAAACTTTGAAAACTGATACCATTCACCCACCCTCCCGGGTATTAGGTGCCCTAAGTAAACCTTATAGTCTTGCACAATGAAGTGCTGGTGGGCATCCCACTCCCTGATAGCAATGGAAAGGTTCCTCCAGTGCCGATGACATGCTGGTGGGTTTCCAAATCCCCGCCAGCAATGGAAACACCCCACGATGATCAGCACACTGGATTTCATGAAGGCAGAGTTTCTACTCCCTGCCAGCAATAAAAAGATACCTGCAGCACCAATGATGTGCTGACGAGTTCCAACAGACAACCCCCTGATGTGAGAGAGAAAGCCAGTGTATGTGAGAGAGATAGGCAGTATGCTTATATATGTGTGTGTGTGTGAGTGAGAGAGAGGCAGCCTGCTTATGTGTGTGTATGTGTGAGAGAGAAAGGCATCTTGCTAGTATGTGTGTGTATGTGAGAGAGACAGCTTATGCATGTGTATGTGAGAGAAGCAGCTTGTGTGTGTTTGTGATAAGCAGCTGGTATATGTGTGTGAGTGAGAAAGGCAGCTTGCTTGTATGCACATCTGAGAGATAATCAGCTTGCTTGTGTGTGTGCAGGGGTAGATTGGCCTATCAGGGGATCGGGCATTCCCCGGTGGGCCAGTCACTCTGGTCACATGGTCTGCCGAGCACGGCCACGACAGAGCCGCGCTCGGCAGACCACGGGGTATCTCCTGGGTGTAAAATCCCCGGGCCGATCTTTACCCGGAATCCGCCCCTGTCTGTGTGTGTGTGTATATATGAGAGAAAGAGAGGCAACATGTGTGTGTGTGAGAGAGAGAGAGACCCTGTGTGTGTGTCTGTGTGTATGAGAAAGCCTGTATGTGTAAGAGATAGCCTATGTGTGTGTGTTTGTGTAAGAGAGCCTATGTGTATGTGTGTATGAGAGAAATAGAGCCTGTGTGCATGTATGTGTGTGTGTGTTAATGAGAGAGCTTATAGGTCTGTGAGAGAGCCTATGTGTGTATATGTATGTGAGAGAACATGTGTGTGTATATGTGTACATGTATGTTTATGAGTGAGCTTGTATGTGTTTGTGAGAGAGAGAGAGAGAACACCACTGGGGAAGCACTCACAGTGTGCAACTATTTATATCTCTATAGGAGGGCCATCTAATATGTCGAGGTGAGGTGTAGGTGGTACTTTAGGGTTTAGGGGCCAGTTTCTCATTTAGAGTGAGACGTACAAACAGCACAGTACACCTCAGTGAAGTTTTGATGTCATTTGGAGTGAGGAAAGTCTCATAAAGATGAAATTTTGTATTATGTTCTCTTACCCTGGCTTGATGGTACCCTGTTATAGAGTCCATCAAGCTAGGGTAAGAGAACATAGTAGAAATAGCATCTTTGTGAGACTTTCCTCACTCCAAATGATGTCAAATCTTCACCAAGGTGTACTTTGCTGTTCGTACATCTCACTGCACATACAAAACTGGCCCCTAAATCCTAAAGCACACCAACACTTCACCTCGATCTATTAGATGGCTCTCTCTCTCTTTCTATCTCCCCAAGATGCAAAAATAGGAATTATTGCAGGATGTGATAAGTTTATGAAACATGCAATACTACTGATCCAAAGCAGCATGTTATCTTGTGGTAATTCTAAACACACCCCTTTTTGTTATCCATGCTTTAATAATGCATTTTGATGAATCTAGGGGCCTGTTTGTTATGGTAGTTTTCTATTCAATTAAAGGTGAATATTAAAATCCCAGCCTGTACATGAATTAGGGGATGTATGAATACGTCGGACTCGCGTGTGCCAGGCAGAATTTAAAAGCCACCTGGATAAGTGCATATCTCCAGCAGCATGCACATCTCCAAAAGATTTCAAAAAGAGGTGGGGCATGGCATAGTCTGGGTGGCATGAACCAGAGGTGTGTGCATAAATACTTCCACAGCCTGGCACGCATCAAGTCCCCTGCCATGTGTCTTCTGCTATGGATGATGTATAAATTAAATAAATAAGACAAGCAAGTCAGATCTGCAGTGTTTTAAAGATCAGGGCTAACTGGGGAGAGTGAAGGCTGTTAAACTAGGGGAGTGTGGAGGATCTAGCTCTTAACTGGGCTAACTGGGGATGAACTGATAAAACTGTCAATGGTGTTGGCACACGCTCCTTTTAAAATCCCACAATTTACATGGGAGAAGTGGGATTTGGGCGCACATGTACACACCCACATAAAATTTGGCGCAAATGTGCCCACGGCCAGACTATTTTATAACATGCACGCATATGTACGTTTATGTTATAAAATGGCCTTGCACCTGGGTGAGGGATGATGTATTCTCACAAATGTGTGCACATACACTGGTTTTAAAGTTACAGTCCCTTTGTTATATGGATATGGGCAATAGTGTTACTGCAGTGAGGCATTTGGAAAGAAAATTGAAAACACAAATGTAAAAATCTCTTTTCCCCATGAATAGCCTGGGATGCCCTGCTTGATCCAACAAGGGCAACTTGATGTTTGAATCAGCTGAAACAATTCAATGTTGGCATGCTCTTTGGAGAAAATAGGAACAACTGTTCTAGTGAAGTTCTTTAGGTGAGTGAATGGAAAATAAAAAGAGAGAAAAGGGAGCTAGTGAGAAGAAGAATCTGTAGATTAGCCCAAAAAAGCACATTGAAAAAGAAAAATAATTTATTCCCGTATGCATTCACCCAAGAGGTGAGTATCTGATCCTTTATTGAGTTGCCTGTTTATATCTGAAAAAAGGGACAGAATCAATTGTGATATGCCCAGATCAATGGCATGTCTATTTGTATTATTTTTGGCTCTTTGGTCTTGCTGAATCTAAACAAAGCTGCCTTTCTACTGATCTTTATATTCTCTCAGTAGAGTTTCAGCCTCATAGTATTATGGCATCACTTTCTTCAGGAATCCCTACTCATAAATGCTTCATAACACTGTGGGGTTAGCTCTGTCCTCTGCATAATTCCTATTGGGCAAAATAAACAGATATGCTAAAGGGAGTATCACATAGTTTCAAAATAGTAAGATCTCTAATACTGGAAATTTAGACTAAGCCTACTTTGAACAAAAATCTGTGATCATGAAATTCAAAAAAAGTTAAATCTAGACAATTAATTTTTGATAATGTATTTGTTGTGACTGTCGAAATCCGGAAGTGGATGCTTGGGCCGACTGACGCAGAAGGAAGGTCGGGAGGCAGAATACACACTGGAAGGTCTTGGACTTCACCTGGAAACCCGTGACCCCTCCAGAGGAGCTGTGGGAGCCCGGGTCGCTAGGACTTAGGAGTCTTCACCCTGGAAGCCCGAGGTCCCCCCAGGAGGAGCCTGTAGGGACCTGGACCGCTGGGACTTAGGAGAAGGAGCAGGAGGACCCAAGAAGCGGAGACACGAACCGGAGTCAAGGCAGGCGGCAGGCAGGCGGAAGTGGAGTCACGGACCGGAGTCAAGGCAGGCGGCAGGCAGGCAGAAGCGGAGTCACGGACCGGAGTCAAGGCAGGCGGCAGGCAGGCAGAAATCCAAGCAACCAGGCAGGCAGGCAGGAGTCAGAAACCAGGCAGGCAGGCAGAGATCCAAAGGAACGAGCAGGCAGGCAGGAATCAGGAACCAGGCAGGCAGGCAGAGATCCAAAGGAACGGGCAGGCAGGCAGGAATCAGGAACCAGACAGGCAGGCAGGATCGGCAACTAGAGACTCGGCGAGTGACCACGTTGCAAGGCAAAGCAGGAAGAAGAGAAGCTGGTTTAAATCCCCCGCCGGCATCTGACGTCAGCCGAGGGGCGGTTCAGCACATCCGAGTGCTGGACCTTTAAAAGATCGGCCCTCACGCACGCGTGTTCCCCTGCAGGGGGAGGAGTCTTCGGCAGCGTCCACTGCCATGCGGCTCGGGAGGCCCAGGATCCCGCGACTCGCGGCGCCCGGAGGGCAGGTAAGGGCCCGGTCACTAGGCCAGTAACCGGGATCGTAACAGTATTTGCTGTTTTTTCTTAATATTAATATGTAGTTATTTGAAAAGTGTGTTGTAAAATGCTCTGGTAAATATCATCATCATTGTTTATTTATGCCAGGAAGTTTAAAGTGTGTTATAGATATTCAACTTGTTACAGTATAGTGGGTTAAATATAATACAGGAAGGGATGAAGAGGCCGATGCAAAAAGCTGCATAAAATCTGCCATGGGTTTTTGCATGCTTAATTGCACAGGGTTTTCCGCACTGAACACATTACTACATAAGTGTGTAAGATCAGAGCAGAAAAAATGCATGAACAAATATGCTTAAAAACCTGCTGCAGGTTTTGCATGAGTGCATGCAAATGGTATGAAAAGGAGGCAATTTTCTAGTCACAACAATGCAGGAAGCCATGCTAGCAGGATTTGTTAGTGAGGGATTTTTTTAAGTGGGTTTTTTAGTGGCTGGGTCAGTGTAGGATTAAGTTAAAGCACGTCTGAGATACACAATGCAGGCAGTGGAAAGGCTACGTCTATACCCTCCTCCCCCCCCCCCCCCCCCCCCGGGAATTTGATCACCAAAGACTCACGCAGTTGAATATTCAGTAACAATAGTTTTATTATTGTTATTATTTGTGATAGTTGTGGGTGGATCCTTGGGCCGGTGGCAGATGACCACGCCCATGGGGGAAGATCCCGAGAGGGACCACCGGTCAGGCTCAGAGTTGGGAGACAGACACACACTAGTTCTTTTATTAAACAGTTCTTGAGAACCACCAGAGGTGGCAGTAGTGAGCTGGAAGAGCCCGGCTGGGCTGTAGTCCTTCAGGCACTGGAACAGCGATCCCAGGAAGGGTGAGCTGTAGAGAAACTGAGATAGTGAGTAGGCAGAGTATGCAGAGTTCAGGAACAGAACCTTGATGGTAACACTCACACAATAGTCTCTTAGAACAGCCCAGGAACTAGAATGGAGTAGGCCCTCGAGGAGCGAATACCTGGTTCCAGGGAAAGCTCTGAGAGAGAGATGGTAACTCACTGGTGTTGTAGGCAGCGGTGACTTCCTGGCAGAAGTTATATTCAGTGGCAGGTTCAGGAACGTAGGCCCTCGAGGAGCGAGTACCAGTTCCAGACTGCGACCTGAAGGTAAAAGAGAGCGAGGTCCCTGAGGAGCGGGTACCCCATGTAAAGTCCGAGGAGGCAGAGTAGCAAGGTATGCGGAGAGCAAATCCCATCCGCCACGATACCTGGAGGCAGCTAGGTATGAATCCCTTTGCTAACTCGATTAGTTAGCGAAATGAAAGACCTTTAAATATCCGAAGATGATGATGCCATCTCAGAGGGATGCCCCTGAGGTTCACGTCACTGCTGGTACTTGAGTTGGGACCGTGCTGCACGTGCGCCCTTAGGCCTCAAGAGAACATGGCGGAAGGCAGCATCTAGCCGGTCTGGGAACGCCGGAGGAGTTCGGCAAGATGACGCCGCGGCAGCCAAACTTCCATCAACCCAGGAGGGAGTCGCCAAAGAGGGAAGGAGGGCGGAGTGGAGACGTCGGGCAGCGATGGTCGCAACAATTATATTGGACAAATTAATGGCTGCAGCCCGTATGCATTACATTAACAAGTAGTGAATACATACAACAACAAGCAACATTAGCAATAATAAACATTCCTGAGACCAGCACCTCCCCGCTAACAAGTGCTAATCATATAATTTGCTGAGGTGCAGGCACACCCCCCGGCCATAGAAGCCGGGCAGCTGCCACTGACCCCATGGCCGTGGAAGCCACAGTGTCGTTGCCAGTGACCCAACCGTAGAAGTTAGGGTCGTTTTGTCCAAGCACCTCAGTACTCCTCCTGGCCCTCAACCCTCTTGGCCGTTGAAGCATCGAGGGTCTGTGTTGGGCCGCTGACCCAGTTAGAGCCGCCTGCTCCAGTGGCCGAGGACTTCTGGCCCCCGGGCCATGACCTATGTAAAATAAATGCGGGGGTGTCGCTTTGCTGGTCACCATGCGCAACGCCAAGGGCTGCAACAGGTTCCTAAACCCACTCTAGCTACTAGCTAAAATTAGTGGGAGGGTGGGAGGTAAACAAAACTAACCCGGCAGTGCCTGGCTGAAAAGGGGGTCGCACGCACCATGTTTCCTCTTTTCTACCCAGGCACCGCCGCCCCCCCTCCCCCCCCCATCCTCCTGCTCCCATCTGTCTTGTCTTCCCCGCCCACATTGTGCCCTGCTCCCTAATGGAGTCACGGGCTCTCAAGCCATGCCAACTGTGCTGCATATTTTAGTGCATATACCTCAGAATATACCTCAGAATAAGCTATACCAACTGGAAATAGATCTAATTGCATATATTATTTGCCTTTATCCACACCAATGACATATGTGAGGAACCACTATATTACACTAATAATTCGTATCCTTCTCCGCATGTGATGAGAAATATCTATGTATGTCTTCCCAAACTCCCGTGTTCTCATCTACAAAAAAAGTTCTAAATGAACCATTCTATTTTTATCATTTATAATAAAATGTATATAGAAGAACGAGGCTAGTTTCATATTATTGGTGCATACCTCCACGGCCTTGCATCCTTCTTGTACTATAATCATCAACTTGCCTCCTTCCTCCTTTTATTCTTTTTATTTATTTTATAAATCATTTTAATGTGATATCAATACAAAAATTTTTTTTAAAAAACAATTGTAATCTCCACTGTGCATGAAAAAGGATAATCTAATTTATATTTTTCTATCGAATACTTCAATTACGCTATCCCCTTGCTTGTGGAAGATTATATCTCAATCTCCGTTTATATATACGCCTTACGCATTTCCTTTAAATTCCCCAAAAGGGTTTTGTGAACGCCATGGTCTTATATCTTAGACTACCAATGTCCAAATAAAAACTGTTAGAGACTTATCTCCCGACACAGCTGCGTTTCGTTCTTTCTTCGTCAGGGGAGTGTGTCCATTCCTGTTATCTGTTCCTTGGTTAATCCAAAATTTATAGCTTATTTGTTCCGGCTGTCCGTCTCTCTCTCTGGCGTGTGAGCTCTGAGTGGTGACGTTTTTTAGCGCTTCAACTGTGCTTTAAAAACTAGTCAGCAGATCTCACCTCGACCAATGGGGTTGGATACGTGTAACGTACTGCGTCATCCTCGCAAACGTTTACTGATTGGTGGACTCAAAGTTAAAGCACCGCTTATCCCAAGCCGATAAGGGAGGTTCTATTGTGGTACAGGACATTTCCACTTATAGAACTACAATGTTACAGCATTTAGAAGATCAGAAATATTATCACATTCTGGACAGGGATCCCACCCAAACACTGATAGAGTCTATCCAAGATCTTACAGAAGAAGTGCCGTTTTTAACACTTAAAGAGAAACGATTTTTACAAAATAAACATCCAAAAATTCCACTGATATACTCTGTGCCAAAGGTACATAAAGAAATTATGCCTCCTCCGATAAGACCAATTGTCTCACTTCGAAACACAGTATTGGAGCCACCGGCAATCCTACTTGATAAGATCTTACAATCAATAGTGGTTGGAGCAAAATCATATTTGAAAGACACAATTCAGTTTTTGAAGGAAATCGCAGAAGTTCAGATTACACATGGAGAATGTTGGTTGATTACTATGGATATCCAATCCTTATATATGCAAATACCGCAACAAGAAGCCATACAGGTTGTTATGACACAGTTGGCCAAAGAAAGGCAGCAGCGTATACCCCTACATTTTTTACAACAGCTTTTGGAATTAGTATTGACCAACAACTATTTCAGATTTGGTGATAAGTTTTATCACCAATCTCATGGAATTGCTATGGGGTCATCGCTAGCACCTTCAGTTGCAAATATTTATGTAACCCAATTTGAAGAACAGCATGTTTATAAATCTCAATGGTGGTCCAAGATTAGATACTGGCGTCGATATATTGATGACGTCTTTTTGATTTGGATGTCAACTAAAAAAGAATTGGATAAATTTCTACTGTGGATAAACTCAGTGGATGTGAATTTAAAGTTCACATCGGAGAGCAGTCTACAAAAAATTTCCTACTTAGATGTACTAATAGAACGAAAAGGACAAATATTGGAGACAACTGTACATCACAAAAAGACTGAGAGAAATACACTACTGAAATATCACAGTCATCATTCCTTGTCATTGAAGCAAGGATTACCAGCAAGCCAATTCTTTAGATATAAAAGAATCTGTTCCACCGCTGAAGAATTTGAGAGACAAGCAGAATATCTGAAGAACAGATTTAAGGATAGAGGATATCCTAAAAAAATCATAAATAGAGCATACAAAAGAGCAAAATATTCTGACCGTAATCAATTGCTCCAATATCGAAACAAGAAGGAACAAGGTAGACTAACCTGTATTATTCCTCAAAGTACAGCAACGGCATCCATTACAGCTTCCATAAGAAGACATTGGCCCATTTTATCAGTATATGAGGTTTTTGAAGAATTTCCATTAATAGCCACAACGAGGGGATCTAACATAAAAGATATGGTGGTTCATGCAGATATTGTTAGAGAAACTGAAGAGAAAATCATAAGAGGAAATCACAGGGCATGCCAACGATGTGACATGTGCAAAACCACCATTGAGGGCAATGAATGGAAGGATCCCGTTACAGGATACTGTATAATGAGAAAAAGAGATACTGATTGCACATCAAAAAATGTGATCTATTTGATCCAGTGCCCTTGTCCTAAAAATTACATAGGTAGGACATCAAGAGTTATAAGAACTCGATTGATCGAGCATAGATCGAAATTAAACACAAAAACAGTGGAAGCACCTATGGTGCAGCATTGTATTGAACACGATCACGTTTTTGATCAATTAAGATGGACAGTCATTGACAAAGTGGACAGCAATAATACAGGTGGAGACGAAAGGAGGAAATTGAACTACATTGAACAACAATGGATCTTTCGGTTGAATACCGTGGTACCACGAGGATTAAACGAAGAAGTAGAATGGGCGAGTTTAATCTAAAAAGGAAGGGGCACTTATATATGTTTACTTGGGATAAGCGGTGCTTTAACTTTGAGTCCACCAATCAGTAAACGTTTGCGAGGATGACGCAGTACGTTACACGTATCCAACCCCATTGGTCGAGGTGAGATCTGCTGACTAGTTTTTAAAGCACAGTTGAAGCGCTAAAAAACGTCGCCACTCGGAGCTCACACGCCAGAGAGAGAGACGGACAGCCGGAACAAATAAGCTATAAATTTTGGATTAACCAAGGAACAGATAACAGGAATGGACACACTCCCCTGACGAAGAAAGAACGAAACGCAGCTGTGTCGGGAGATAAGTCTCTAACAGTTTTTATTTGGACATTGGTAGTCTAAGATATAAGACCATGGCGTTCACAAAACCCTTTTGGGGAATTTAAAGGAAAGGCGTAAGGCATATATATAAACGGAGATTGAGATATAATCTTCCACAAGCAAGGGGATAGCGTAATTGAAGTATTCGATAGAAAAATATAAATTAGATTATCCTTTTTCATGCACAGTGGAGATTACAATTGTTTTTTAAAAAAAATTTTTGTATTGATATCACATTAAAATAATTTATAAAATAAATAAAAAGAATAAAAGGAGGAAGGAGGCAAGTTGATGATTATAGTACAAGAAGGATGCAAGGCCGTGGAGGTATGCACCAATAATATGAAACTAGCCTCGTTCTTCTATATACATTTTATTATAAATGATAAAAATAGAATGGTTCATTTAGAACTTTTTTTGTAGATGAGAACACGGGAGTTTGGGAAGACATATGTGAGGAACCAACAGGCACTTTACCACATGGAAGGTGTACAATGTATGCTCTGATTTCGAAATTGAAGTTACCTTTGAGGTACAGTTTCATTTCTAAACAACATACCACATGTATTTCTCATATTTTGTTGTCCTTGATCACTTGCACATGTTTGAACTCTGTGATATATTTTTCCCATGGCTTTCAGCATCGAAGCTTGCACAGCATTTGTGTGTATATTTGCTCTTCTGCAATTTTTGGGATTTTTTTGTGAGTATCTCATTTGCATGCCGTCTTCTTATTACATCCCGGGGAGCAGCCTGTTTTTGCTGCACAATAAAAAAAAATAAGCACTGAAAAGTAGCACCGATTTCAGCAAAGTTCTTATTACATCAGCCCCATAGAATGGAGTCACATGGTTACTCACCAGTGTTTGATATATCAGCAAGATAGTTTCAGAGGGTTCACCTAGCTATCAGCTGCCGCGGACACAATTCTCTGCAGATTAACTGAGTAAAAAAATGTCTGAATGATAAGAACAAAAATTAAATGCCTAGAGCATGCTTGTTGACAAAAGTATTTTGGGAAAACGTCTGTTTATCCCTAAAAGTACTATCTTCTGCATCTGTTTAATGATGGCATTGAAAGTATGAAATTGCTGGATAAAATTCTGAGCTGCTGTCTACAGGTTTCATTCACATGCATGAAACAAGTTACAAAATGGAACATTTTCATTGATTGCTTCTATTTTAAAATGCTTGCATGTGATTACCCCAGCATGGTAGCTTGATTGTTGCGATGTAAACATCTCTAAAATACTGTCATCCAATCAGAATAGGAAGCATGCTTGAGGAGTCTGATTGTAATATAACTTATAATTAGAATTTTTCAGAATATATGTTATATTCATTTCTTGGGTACAGCCAAGAAAAGATCCCAAGAAAATCACTTATGTGCTTGTTTTGATATTTTCTGGAAATATTGCAGGTGTTCAGGTTCAATGGAGATATTTTATCAGTCACATTATTCAAAAGTAATGCAAGTCTAGCAAGAATTACTGTACGTGTGCCATTCTTTATGAGGTCCTGGCAATCTGTATATACAACATTTTCACAGCAAACATCTGCCACAATAATTAAGCCGATATTCAAAAATGAGGAAAACAGATAACCTATCTGATTAAAGTTAGCTTGATAAGCTATTTAAAATATTTAGTCAGATAAATATTCCACTGAATAGCCCTGATTAAAGTTATCCAGTTAACTATAACTAGATAACTTTAAACATAAGCATATATTCTTTTGAATATCACTGGTTAGGTATAATGCTATCCAGCTATGGTTAGCTGGATAAATTTAGACGTAAATGTTTATATTCAAAAATTATAGCCAGTTAAGTGGTGAAGTGTTGTGACAAAGATAACCTTGCTGGCTTACAGACCATAACTACCCCCCGTCCTCCCTCCCATCTGAGCTCCAAAGGTTTACCCTTGCCCAGACTGAACCTGCTGCCTCCTCCCCAAAATGCTTAACATCTCAATTTAAAAAAAAAAAATGATATGGGGGTGGTGGTGGTGGTGGTGGGGGGGGGGGGTGTTTCAAGGCCGCTCTTTCCCTATATCCCCATCCATCGTTCCCAGGTCCCTTTCCCTCACCCCACCCCACCCCACCCCTTCCTTTCCCACCTTCACAGTACCTTAATTATAGTATTATTTACAACCCTGATCTTGGTAACATCCTACTGAAAACCAGGCCTGGTGCTTCTGGCATTGATAAGCAGTGTGCCTCCAAGAAGAACTGCATTAAAAGCCTATGCTTCCAGCATCGCTGCTTAGCGATGCTAAAAGCACTGGGCACATTCCTGAATAACTTTAGACCTGCTACCAGGCATGTCCCAGTTAGTCAAATAACTTAGGACTAGATTTATCATTTTGCTATAAATTTCATGAGAATAGTGCCTGCGATAAAAAAGGGAGCATGGTTAGGGTAATTTTCCATGTAGCGTATTGCATATCTAATCTAGTGCAATGCATATTAAATTTATCACGCCCACGATATTTTCACATTGCATTCTGAGAAATGCCTGGACAGGCTTGTATTTATTTATTTATTTATTTATTTATTTATTTGCTTGTTGAGTTTTATATACCATCATTTGTTGAAGCCATCATAACGGTTTACAAAATTTAAAATGTAACTCTCTTAACAATTGTGTAAAAGTTTAACAAGGTGCATCAAAAGCAGAGGGTAAACGTTATTAGTCCAGAAAGTATCGTTATGAGGGAGAAGGAGGGTTTGTTTGGTTCTGGTTGGAGACAAGTTATTTTGAGGTTTTTGGATGAGAGTTCGATTGGAAGTTAGGATGTTCTGAAATATGAATGTCAGTGTAGAATTTGCGAAACAGCCATGTTTTTAGGTCTTTTTTGAAAGTTTTGAGATTAGGTTGGGTTATCAGATCTTTTGGTAGGGAGTTCCAAATTTTAGGGGAGGCAATGGAGAATGTTCTTTCTCTTGTTGTTGCCAGATGTGCATCTTTGATGGGGGGTATATTTAAGTGTCCTGAGTTCTTTTGAACGTAGGTTTTTTAGAGGATTCTGGTGGGTTATGTTTAAGCTGTTTAGTCCTTGATGTTCATTGTTTAGAATTTTATGTATGATGGTCATTGCTTTGTGTTCAATACGTGCTTTAATTGGGAGCCAATGAAGTGAAATCAGTATGGGCGATATGTGATCCTGTCAGAACTCTGGCTGCTGAATTCTGCAGATTCTGGAGCGATTTGAGGTTAGAATGAGGTAATCCAATTAGTAGGGAGTTGCAGTAGTCGAAGGTAGTGAAAATGAGTAGTTGTAAGACAGTTCTAAAATCAAAAGGGTTAAGAAATGGTTTTAAATGTCTTAGGGTTAGAAGTCTGGGATAGCCTTCTTTAGTTTTGTTTGATATGTGGTTCTTGAAAGAAAGCTCTTTATCAATAATAATTCCGAGGTTCCTGGTGTGGGTGGTGGGGAGTATAGAGTTCATTTGTTTGTCAATTAAAGGCAGGGATGGCAGAGTTGGATTGGGTTTTTTGTCCATGAGAATTATTACAGTTTTGTCGATGTTGATTATTTTTCGATGTTGATTATTTTTATACTATTTGGTAGAGATGTGCATTCGGTTTTGCCGAATTGGACAATTTCAATGAAATTGTCCAATTTGGCATGTTTTGGGAAGCCCAAAAAATGAACTGTATTTTCCCGTTTTTTCGTGAAAATTCATTTTTCAGATTAGTGCCCACTAACGGTAGTTAGTGCACGCTAACTCCCCATTAGTGCATGTTAACGGGAGTTCATGCGCACTAACAAAAACTAACAAAAAGTAACAAAATCTAATGTTTTTTGATAGTGCGCGCTAACAGGGAGTTAGCGCGCACTAACTCAAAAAACGATTTTTTGTGAAAAAAAATACCTGAACTGCAAAAAAAACAACATTTCCTGTGGCGGCCGAAAAACGAAGAACAGTACAAACACAAAAAACGATTCACATCTCTACTATTTGGTGTTTTTGCATTTTCTCCACACTTTTTGTGGTTTCTGCTTTTAAAGCCAATGTGTCTATTCTTTTAAAAGTTCTGAGATGGTTGCAGAGATAATGACATACTGTCTTTTTTTGTCAGGGGAAAGTGACTTTATTATATCTTAGATCACAAAATGCAGTTTCATATGGATATTATCCAAGGCTAACACTATCTATATCTAATAATCCTGTATCTTAATTCTAATGCAAGCAGTGATTCTTTCTGTAATCTTGCTGCTTCTTACTAAGTAAAATAATTAGCAATAGCATTTCATTGTGTATAAGCATGTGGTATATAAGTGTGTGGTCCTTGGCAGTGACTCATTTTGATCCATTTTACTCAAGGTTGAAAAATTAATAGGCCAAAAATAAGATACATGTTCATTCAATAAGGACTTTTTAAATTATGTTTTAGCAAGCAATATATCTGTTTTTCCCTTATGGTAATCAGAGAAAGGGTGGAAAAAGTAAAGGAAATTTAAGACTAGAGACAGAGAAATAAAGTCAAAATTCATTTTTGTAATGTACTATAATATCTTGTTGTTATACTAAATAGTATGGCATATAAAATAAAAGAGTCTGTGTGTCTATCATACAGGAGGAAACATGAGCAGCCTGGACTATATAATCTTCCACTCACACTCTCTCCTCCACCATTTTTTATCTAAACATTCATTGCAAGAAACACAAACAAAAACAATTTAAAGGTCAAGTGCCACAAGTTTATGCCATTACATAAACATGTAACAACACTTGAGTAACTCATACCGGATGCAAATATTCCCATGCCTAGGTAAGCCACCTGCTATGTCCTGGTTACCCAGCCATCAGATTTAATTTGGTTAAACATTAACATTGATCAGGCTCCTGCCACATTTTCCAGCATGGCAGCTCTCAAACATGCCAACATCTTGCCAAAGTCTCCCAGTGTTTACACCACTGGCCAAACAAGTCAAATCAACATGGATCTGAATAAGAAATGATTTTGGTATTCTGCCACAGAGACAGGACAGTCCTTCACTTGTCCTGAGACTACCAGTAAAGTGCAAATCTTGATAAAGTAAGAATTCATATTCATTCCAAGATTTTCCGAAGAGCATTGTTGAAACAAATGAAAATCAGCAATTCATAAACAAATTCTATCAAATTGAAAAAGATCTTCACAACTTTCCCTTGTCCAATTGTGACCTATGTGCTAACCTTATGGAACTATATTACAGAACTGATTTGTTGGTTAACTCTCTCCCTCTCTCTCTCTCTCTCTCTCACTTTCCAGCAGCATTAAAAAATGTGATCACCAGGAGACCGTTAGATAAAGTCCCTCACTTACCAGCTCACTGGGACTTCTGCAGCGCTGACGGGAGCCTCGCTCTCACTCACTGACGTCCGACTCCGCAGGGGCTTACCCTGAGGGTGACCCGAGCGGACGACTGCCTCCATCGACATCGCAGGAGCCCAACGAGGCAAAACAACCCCCCCCCCCCCCGTCGATTACGCCTGCATCCGGTGCTTCAGGGCCCTAATCCAGGCCTCAGAAAGGCCTGTCAACTACATCACCACCTGCTCCGAAGTTAAGACAGCCCCCTGACGTCAGAGGAGGGGCAGGGTGAGTGTCTTTTAAATTTACACTCACCCCAAGCGCCGCTTGCTGTGCGTCACGTGCTGAAGGAGCACGTCCAAAGGAGCAGGCCCCTTTGCATGCCCCTTCACGCATCCCATTCAGCGCACCCTACAATTTTTTCCCCTACCTATATCAACACAGAAAAAACACCCTCTCATTATATTCAACCAATTATTATCCTCTACCAACTCTACTCACAAGTATCACTCGTAATCACCTACAAACAAAAGGAAGCTCGAACTAAAGACTAGACTATGACTAATGAACTCCCATCTCCAACAAAAAAAACCACGCCTTCTAAAAACCATTCAGCACAAAAAAATCACACATCCTCGAAACCTCACTACAAAAAACAACCAATAAACAACAAAAACAACACATATCCAATTTTCAAGCTATATGCTACTCTCATTCATACTTGTCAATGCCTATTCAATAATTTAAAAAATTCCTCTGTTCAACGACCTAATCATTGACTCCAAACCAGATTTCATCGCAATAATGGAAACCTGGCTCAAAAACACAGATTCCGTATTAATTAACCAACTGTCCAACAAGGAATACAATACCTTCTCAATTCCCAGAAAAAAGAAAAAAGGAGGTGGTTTAATGCTAATCTAAAAAAAAAAACCCTTCAACTGACACTTCATTCATCAAACATATCTCTACCATTCAAAATCGCTTTATTTGATTCACCAGAACTACAGATCTGCCTCGTTTACTGTCCTCCAGGAGCTCTAGAAAAAAACTGCTCCCCACTAATTGAATATATCATGAACAACATATCTCTCAACAAACCCATCATCATCCTTGGTGACTTTAACATACACTTCAACTTACTCACCCACTCAAAAACCTGCCAAACCATCATCGAAGCCCTATCAACACTTCATCTAAAGCAAATAATTCAATCTCCAACTCACAAAGCAGATCACACCATCGACCTCATATATGGTGAATAAAACGGAAAATGTCATAATGCCTCTGTATCGCTCCATGGTGAGACCGCACCTTGAATACTGTGCACAATTCTGGTCACCGCATCTCAAAAAAGATATAATTTCGATGGAGAAGGTACAGAGAAGGGCTACCAAAATGATAAGGGGAATGGAACAGCTCCCCTATGAGGAAAGACTAAATAGGACTTTTCAGCTTGGAGAAGAGACGGCTGAGGGGGGATATGATAGAGATGTTTAAAATTATGAGAGGTCTAGAACGGGTAGATGTGAATCAGTTATTTACTCTTTCGGATAGTAGAAAGACTAGGGGGCACCCCATGAAGTTAGCATGGGGCAAATTTAAAACTAATCGGAAAAAGTTCTTTTTTACTCAATGCACAATTAAACTCTGGAATTTGTTGCCAGAGGATGTGGTTAGTGCAGTTAGTGTAGCTATGTTTAAAAAAGGATTGGATAAGTTCTTGAGTATGTTGCAAATAATTTTATGGTCTGATAATTCATATAGTGACCAAAAACATGTGATTGCAATGTCAAAAACTGTGATGTCATGATGCCTTTCACATGCTTTTCAGCCTCTATCAATATATTTGTTTGTTTATCCTCTAACCCAGTGGTTCTCAACCTTTCTAATGCCGTGACCCCGCAATACAGTTCCTCATGTTGCGGTGACCCCTCGCCCCGCCCTCGCCCCGTGAGGGTGGGGTGAGGGCGGGGCTTTGGTCATATGGGGGCGGGGTTATGGATGGGGTTGGATTTTAGTGCACACTTATCATTTAATTATGACATTTATAATGTGAATGTAACTCAACTCACCATAGGTTCTCACATGCATGGCACACTGACCCATGATCGTCACGGGGCTAGATGTAAAAGTACAGTTTGTATCCACAGGAACCCCCCTGACCCACAATAATGGATGTAAAGCAGAATTATGACATTCCCCATACAACTCACCCTACAAAAAAGATATTCTGGTTCTAGTGACATCTCAGTAACAGCAACTCAAACTCCTTCTATTTCCAGGCTCAATAGCCCTACTTATGAAAAGACAGCAGTTTACCACCAATGCATGTCCTCTGAGAAAACACAACAAATAAGACCGATACAAACGCTTACATGCTAGCAAAATATCTCATCTCGGTAACAGACACAGAACCGACCTAACATACTCCCAGGATCTGTAGTAATGCACATAAACTAATCCGCACACAGTTACACCTGTATTATGGAATATACTCAAACAGGAGCAACCCTATCTATGAAAAGGCAACACTACAAATATTAAATCAGGTCCTAAAAACCAATACACCTCTTATTAGGAAAACAGAACTAGCAAGCAGCTATATATCCCCACACAGAAATAATTGTAAAACTATACTAATAAGCAGAATAAATGTTTCAAAACAGCTATGAACATCCAACAATTAAAAACTCATAAAAACTATTAAACATTCTCCAAACACCAATAAAATATTTCAAAAAAGCAGACATCACACAATTAAAATGGCAGTCAAGAAAAATAAACTTAAAAAGCCACCTTTACTTACCCCCTCCAGCAGCTCTCCTACTCCCCTTCCCTGCAGGCCGTGGCACTCACCAGAAGCAGCAGTAGAAGCTAAGCTCTATACTTATGGTCCTCTTCCTTAGTGCCCATGTCTCTCACACACACACACCATACCAGTCATGCCCCCATGACCAGTTTCTGTCTCTCACACACCAATCATCTCCCAGTCTTTGGCACACACACACCAGTCACCTTCCTGAACAGTTTCTCTCATGCCATATACACAGACACACACACAGGCTTCCCACTCCCGTGTTCTACTTACATATACGGGCTTCTCACTCTCATAATCACTTTCTCACACACACACACACACACCAGTCACCTTCCTGAACAGTTTCTCTCATGCCATACACACACACACACACACACAGGCTTCCCACTCCCGTGTTCTACTTAATATATGGGCTTCTCACTCTCATAATAACTTTCTCTGTCTCTCTCTCTCTCTCACACACACACACACTCTCACTCACTCACTCACCAGTCTCTCACTCCCATGCTTGTTCTCTCCACGTGCACAGGCTTCTCATTCCCTGAATCACATTCTCTCATATTCACACACACACACCAGTCTTTTTCTCTCACACGCACCATCACCTTACCAAGCAGTCTCTCTCTCTCATGCATGCACACTCACCCAGGTTTCTCACTCCCATGCTTTCTTTCACCCCCACAACACCAGGCTTCTTACGCCCATGCTTTCTCACATACCCAGACTTCTCACTTCCATGCTTTTTCTCTCTCTCACACACACACATCAGTCACCTCCCTGACTAATGTCTCACACTCTCACATACACATCAGTCATCTCCCTGAGCAATCACTTTCATTGTCTCTCACACACACACACACACATCAGCTCTCTGACCAGTCAATCACCCAGGCTGGCTGGCTGCTTCTCTCTCTTTCTCTCACTCACTTTCTTCCCCGCCCCCCCCCCAAGCACAAATGGGAGCTGCAGCAGCCTCCGCTGGCCAAGAAAGAAGAATCCCATCGGCCGCGGGAGGCTCATGCTGCTGTCTCCTTTCTCCATTACCCGCTGCTTCTATTGCTCGAGGACCGATGCTGCAGCCGCTGCTGCTACTTTTTCGCGCGGCGCGGCGCAGCTCTCTCTCCTTCCCGCGCACCGCGATTCACTTCCTGTTCCGGGTCACAGGAGGGGGGGGGGCAGGCGCAGGAAGAAGAAAAGGCCCAGCCACGGGTGCACAGCTTCTTCTAGCGCCGCTGCCGTTCCCGCTGGGCTTGAACGTGCTGACAGCCCGGCGGCAACGGCAGCGGGAGAGACCGGGAGCGCGCGACACAAGGCGACCCCTGTGTTTTGGGCGTTCGACCCCCGCCGGGGTCGCGACCCATAGGTTGAGAACCGCTGCTCTAACCCGTGCTTTTTTTTTTGTTTTTATGATCCAGTAACTTGTTTCTCATACTTTAGTAATGTTTCATCAGCCACACTATCTTTTACACTTCATTTATTCTCTTGAAGGTTTCAGGTATGTTGAAAACAGCGTCTTAACATAGGTTCCAATAAGCACTGCATTCTTCAGTTATTTTAATACACTTACATTCCTCAGTCACACAATACAGTAACATTCTTCCCTATTGAATGCATTTTGTTATATTTAATAATATATTTTTTGCAGCTATTACCTTACATCCTATGTATAAATAACTTCAATATGGTATGTATATCAAATATTTTTTCCTTTTGCGGTATCCTATTTCTGGTCTGTTTGTTTGTAATATATTTACAAACAATTTCTTTGACATTAATTTTCTCTGTAGAGTTGTTCCTTCCGATGAAGCTCCAGTGAAACATGGTCCAGTGTCAGGGGGACAAAGGAGCTTTAATACACATTGTTGTTGTCTTTGTTTTCATTTACCCACAATTGTCACTTATTAAATTTTGGACATCACAATCATGTGTTTTTGGTCACTTTATGAATTATCAGAACATAACATTGCTTGCAACACACTCATTATTTTTGTATTAAAAGCAGACAGTCATGTGATAGATAGAAGGTGCCAAGCTTACAGTAATTCAGTCTCAGGAAAATATATTTCTTGCTTTAGATTAATGAAATCAATCATCCCTGGCTATATGTCCAGAACTGGTCTGCAGCCCAGAACTGCTAAGCATTAAGGAAGTATACCATCCAGATTAGGGATTTAGGTCATTCCTGGATGAAAGCCCAGAAATGACTTTCTTCCCAGAATAGCTAGACTGCAAAAAAGAGGAAGTATGCATGCCCAGATAGGCAGAAACAGACCTTTCTGTAGCTTAAAAGATACAGCCTTTTAATAGCGCTACAATATGTTCACTTAAAAGGCAGAAACTATTCTGAGATCCAATTTTATACTTTAACTGCATTACTTTCAAGTGTTTAATAAGAGATAAATGATTCCCTTACAATAAGGAGATACTGGAATATTTCCTTTACATTTAGAAGAGCCATTAAGATGATACTGCGGTGACAATAAAAGGAGACATGTAGAAAGATACTGCCATATCCCGACAGCTCAGGAATGAGTCAGTACCTTTCAGGGAGAGATAAGGCACCCATATACATGTAATATCTAACATACAACTTGTGGGACCCACATAGTGTGATGGCAAGAACAGAGAACCAAATTATGTTCACATAGTCAGAGAAAGCCCTAGACTGTTAGTCCAGACCTGGCTGCCATCCCATCTTGGA
Organism: Rhinatrema bivittatum; assembly: GCF_901001135.1. Lineage (NCBI taxonomy): Eukaryota > Metazoa > Chordata > Amphibia > Gymnophiona > Rhinatrematidae > Rhinatrema > Rhinatrema bivittatum. The sequence continues at coordinate 404,024,529 of NC_042617.1, read as the reverse complement.
TGGTAGCCCAGTACTAGTCACACAATTAAGTGTATATAAGAGGGAGGTCTGGCAACTGTTCTTTGCACTGAATGGGCAACTGACCTGATATCTGCCTGTGATAGAAATAGTGCCTGCTGCACTACCATCTCACTCACCAAGACCATTCTTTGTAGACATTGCTGAGGATGAAACAAAGGAGTCATCACTCAGAGACAGGCCTACTGTAAATATTCTTTTAGATCATTCTCTTATATGGTCTTATATCTATGCTCTTTCATATAGTATTGGTTTTATATACTTAGTGTTACGCCCGTAGGTTGCAGACGGCTTTGACCACTGTTGCTCACCTCTCTTTACACTTCCCTGACTCCATGGGGTAGACTGGCAGCCTCTGCCAGCTGCCGACGGCCTGCCTATAGCCTCCAGGCCTCCTGGGGTGGCATGGACACCGCCGACCACCATCTTGCCATTGGGATTTGTTAGGCGAATGCGCGCATGCACGGGCCAGTCTTAGGCACATCATGGCGGGAACCTTGGGGGCGTCCCCTCTGGATGATGTCATCCCTTCAGGATATTTAAACTAGCTGGCCCTGTTTAGTGACGACCTGGCAAAAAGACCCATCCTTACTAAATCCTCCTTGTTCCCAGAGGACCTGCATTCCAGTTCCTACTTCCTGGCGTAGACGTCTCGGGTACCTGCTCCTCGGGGGCCCTCTTTTCATCTTCATCTATCTGCTCTTGAAGGCCCTGTTGCCTAGGATCCTGGCTGCCCTGTTCCCTGGGGCTTTCCTGGAACCATTGCTACTCTCTTCGTGAGTACCCCACTCTGCGGACCACTTCCTGGTCTACCAAGGACCTCTCTGGTGTACCCTGCTCTGTGGACCATTACCATCTCTACGGAGGACTCCCTCGGATGTACCCCGCTCTGCGGGCCATTACCAACTCTACTGCGGACCTCATTGATGCTCTCCACTCTGCGGTCTACCATCACATCTACTGAGGATCCTCACCGGTGTACCCCGCTCTGCAGGCCATTACCATCTCTATTAAGGATCTCATCAGCGTACCCCATTTTGCAGACCGCTATCATCTCTACTGAGGACCCTCTCCAGTGTACTCCGCTACGCAGACCATTACCATCTCTACTAAGGACCTCATTGATGTACCCCGCTCTGCAGACCACTACCATCTCTATTGAGAACTTTCTTCAGTGTACCCTGCCCCGCGGGTCACTACCATCTCTACTGAAGACCTCATCGGTGTACCCTGCTCTGTGGACCATTACCAACGCTATGGAGGTATTCCCACTGGGTATCCCCCATTCCACTGACCCTGTGCCTCTGGATCTGTGAGACCTTCTCTCTGGCACACCCCGCTCCATGGGTAGTGTTTCTATCTCTTTAATAAAGACTCTAGATTGATACTATGTCTGACATCACTGAGACCTCGGCTCCCGATGGTGAGGCTCACGGGGCTCCTCCCTTGGGGCGGTACTATATTTCACCATGGTCCAGGGCCCACATACTAACTAAATCCTAACAGTTATTTGCTAGGCTAAGATATTGCATGCTTTGCTGCTACTTTGCTGATTTCATTGTCTATAATTTTGGAGGACGTGTTTACAAATCCTGAACAAAGTTTTTCATTTTTGGGTTGTGCGCACTAACTCCCGTTAAACTCTTAGCATGCACTAACCCAAAATTTGGGCCCCCCAAATTTCAAAGGCCCGAACTGTGGGAAATATGATATTTCCCGTGATGGGCCGAAAATGAAGCCCGAACCAAAAGGTTCGGGCTTTGCACATCACTAGTATTTACTGCTAGTTCGATTGAAGGAATAATATCTCACATGTGTTCTTTTGCCAATTTCTTTCAATGTTTCTGCCTTATTTCCACTGGATAACATAGGGAAAAAATCCCACCTCAGGCCACACTATATGGATTTGCCTATTAATCTTTGATAAAATAAAGTGGAGACCTGGGAAGAACTAATAAAATAACACAGCTTGATGAATGACCAAGTTATTGGGATATACAGAAGCCAATATCAATCTCACTGCATATAAAATACACAAATATAAAATACTGTACAAGTAAAATAGCATGTTACCACAAAATCACAAGGGATATCATCTGCATGTTCAGTAAATTTTCTGAAAGATGAGTATATATGCATATTGTCACTATAACTCTGTAAAGTATGCATGTACAAAGACAGTGTTTCAAGGGCATTCTGGGATTAGGTTTGGAAGTACATTCACATGTACATATTTTATAGAGAGTATACATTTATATCATCAAACATGAGCACCTGCTGATCAAGTCATAGATATTAAATTTTACCACGTTTGTCTGACCTGGTAGATGACATAGGTAAATGGGTGCAGCTCTGGATCATCCAGTCAAGGTCTTTGCAAACTGGTGCTGAGAAGAAGGCATTTGACAAAGTCCCTCATGAGAGGCTTCTAGGAAAAGTAAAAAGGCACGGGATAGGAAGCGATGTCCTTTCATGGATTATAAACTGGCTAAAAGACAGGAAACAAAGAGTAGGATTAAATGGACAATTTTCTCAGTGGAAGGGAGTGGGCAGTGGAGTTCCTCAGGAATCTGTATTGGGACCCGTACCTTTCAATATATTTATAAATGATCTGGAAAGAAATACAACGAGTGAGGTAATCAAATTTGCAGATGATACAAAATTATTCAAAGTAGTTAAATCACATGCAGATTGTGATAAATTGCAGGAAGACCTTGTGAGATTGGAAAATTGGGCATCTAAATGGCAGATGAAATTTAATGTGGATAAGTGCAAAGTGATGCATATAGGGAAAAATAACCCATGCTATAGTTACACAATGTTAGGTTCCATATTAGGAGCTACTACCCAAGAAAGAGATCTAGGCGTCATAGTGGATAACACATTGAAATTATCAGTTCAATGTACTGCAGCAGTCAAAAAAGCAAACAGAATGTTGGGAATTATTAGAAAGGGAATGGTGAATAAAACAGAAAATGTCATAATGCCTCTGTATCGCTCCATGGTGAGACCGCACCTTGAATACTGTTTACAATTCTGATCGCCGCATCTCGAAAAAGATATAGTTGCGATGGAGAAGGTACAGAGAAGGGCAACCAAAATGATAAAGGAATGGAACAGCTCCCCTATGAAGAAAGACTAAAAAGGTTAGGACTTTTCAGCTTGGAGAAGAGATGGCTGAGGGGGGATATGATAGAGGTGATTAAAATCATGAGAGGTCTAGAACAAGTTAATGTGAATCAGTTATTTACTCTTTCGGATAATAGAAAGACTAGGGGGCACTCCTTGAAGTTAGCATGTGGCACATTTAAAACTAATCAGAGAAAGTTCTTTTTTACTCAAAGCACAATTAAACTCTGGAATTTGTTGCCAGAGGATATGTTAGTGCAGTTAGTATAGCTGTGTTTAAAAAAAGATTGGATAAGTTCTTGGAGGAGAAGTCCATTACTTGCTATTAATTAAGTTGACTTAGGGGTAGATTTTAAAAATGTGCGCGATTGCGTACTTTTGTTCGCGCACCAGGCGCGAACAAAAGTACGCTGAATTTTATAAGATATGCGTGTAGCCGCGCGTATCTTATAAAATCCGGGGTCGGCGCGCGCAAGGGGGTGCACATTTGTGCAACCTGCGCATGCCGAGCCCAGCGCGCGCTGCCTGTTCCCTCCGAGGCTGCTCTGATGTTGGACCGGCCTCGGAGGGGACTTTCCTTCGCCCTCCCCCCACCTTCCCCTCCCTTCCCCTACCTAATCCACCCCCCCCCCGGCCCTATCTAAACCCCCCCTTACCTTTGTTGGCAGATTTATGCTTGCTAAAAGCAGATGTAAATTTGCGCGCGCCAGCGGGCTGCTGGCGTGCCATCACCCAACCCGGGGGCTGGTCCGGAGGCCTCGACCACGCCCCTGGGCCGGCGCCACGCCCCTGTGCTCGCCCCCGAAACACCACATCGTTTCGGGAACGCCCCCGACACACCCCTTTTAGAAAGCCCCGGGACTTACGCGCGTCCCGGGGTTCTGCGCGTGCCGGCTGCCTATGCAAAATAGGCGCGCCGGTGCGCGAGGGCCCTGCGCGAGTAAATCTGGCTGGATTTATGCGTGCAGGGCATTTAAAATCCGCCCCTTAGAGAAAAGCCACTGCTATTATTAGCAACAGTAGCATGGGATAGACTTAGTTTTTGGATACTTGCCAGGTTCTTATGGCCTGGATTGGTCACTGTTGGAAACAGGGCGCTGGGCTTGATGAACCCTTGGTCTGACCCAGTATGGCATGTTCTTATCTTCTTATGTTCTCATAAGTGAGATATGCACATACATCAGCCTACTTTAAAAAATAACCACATTTAGGCATAAAATTAGGGTAATTATGTACATATTACAGTTTTTTAACACATAAAATATATATGTGCATACTTTAATAAAATATTTTTGAAATCTATATATGCCATTCCATAACAGATTTGTGCTCATATTGACATATACAAGTATACTTTTAGGGCGGTGATGTGAAGTGGTTTATATCTGTGTTTCTCTAGCTGCAGAGTTTATAAAATATGACCATACTTTTAGGTGCCCAAAATTATGCATGTATTTGCTGAGTTATGAGTTATCTTAAAAATTACCTTCAAAATTTAAAAAATACAACAAAATACTTCAAATATCAAACACATAGAAACAAGAGGAATATTTAAATATAATAGAATTGCATACAAAATAAGAAAATACATAATAGCTATTGTGTTGTTTATGGCTACAGTTTGGTTTTGGTTTCTCTATTTATAAACCACTTAAAAATCCTAAGTGGCTCATATAAAGGACATTCATAATAAAAGAATAAAGCAGACAAAGCAAAAATAATCATAAACATGTCACATTATATCATAATAAAAGATTAAGGTAAACAAAACTAAAATATTGTAAAACAACATATCACGACATATCAAAGAACCTTAAAACTGCTCACATAAAGAACAGTCATAGTGAAAAATAACATATTCTTAAGATGATATATCAGAACAATGAAACGAAATGTGTTAAGAATAAAAGAGCAAATACAGGAGCTGTTATTTTAAATACACTTCTTGAAAAAGGAAGGTTTTTAATTGAGTTTTCAATGTTTTAAAGAATGTAATAATCCTTATTGCTTTTGGTAATTGATTCCATACATAGGGTGCTATGTCTGAAAAGGCACAGGTCCAGGTGACCTTCAAATTGACCTGACAAATGCTTGGTATTTCTAGCAGCACCTTGAAGAAGAGCTTAAATCTCTATTAAGATCACATCTTTTTATTAATACATAAAAACTTAGTGGTTGGTTCTGTGAAAACTGTTTATTTACTGATGTTGCAACTTTATATTTAATTTTTGCATGTACAGGGAGCCAATGCAGATCAATCAGAATAAGTGAAATATGCTTGCATATTGACCAGCCCAAAATCAGCCAAGTGGCAGCATTCTGTAGCAACTCTATGGCATTTATTACAAGATTGGGCAAACCTAAATATAGTGCAATGCAGTAATAAAGCTCTGGTAAAATAAATAACTGGAAAAGAAGTTTAAAATCATTAGGACCTAGAAGTGGTTTAGTACCACGAAGAAGTTATAGCTTATAAAACCCCCTTTTGATTATAGCCTTTACTTGGTAAATAAAAGAAAGCTTCAAGTCAATAATAACACCAAGAATTTTTGCATAAGGAACTATTTTGAATTCCTAGCATTCTAGTAATATGGTCACTGGGAAGGGAATAGAGTCTTAATTTTTTAATACCAACAATTCTGTCTAAGCAAGATTTAGGGAAAGTCTGTTCTCAGAGAGCCATCCCTTAATTGCAGACATAGAAGTGTTAATAGAGGATGCTATTTGCTCAAGAAATTTCCTTTGGCATATAAAACTCTATGTAATCTACATACACTTTGAAGCCCTCACAGAGGCCGGCCAATGGATTGCACAAGGTGCCAGATAGATGTTAAAAAGAAAAGCAGACAATGTGAGCCCTGGTTGGTTGTCTATTTGAAAATTAAGACTTGAACCAGCTCAACCCAGAGCCAGCAATGCCCATATATTGAATCCGCTGTAGCAGAATTTTATGGTATCAAATGCTGCATAACCAGGACATAATGGCTGCTGTTATCCATTCCTCTTCTGTTAACAACAACTTAGTTTTAATGGATCTGTGAAAACAAACTGAAAGGGATGAAAAACCTCATTGGCCTCCACAAATTCTTGAAGTTGTTTTAGAATAACAGATTCTACAAACCTACTTGAAATTTCCAAGGGTGAATTTTAAAAGCCCAACACATTGCAAAACCGTGTTGGGCTTTTAACAAGTCGCGCACTAACAAGTCGGGCTGGTGCTCTCCAAGTGAATTTTAAAAGGCACCCGGATACGCGCCTCCTTGCCGCTGTGTGAACAAACGAAAAGTTCCAAAAAGGGGCGGTGGTCTGATCGGGTCATGGGCGTTCCTGGATTTTAACGTGAAATTATCGTGTAAATACTTACACGCACAGGTGTGTGCTGGGGTCCCCTGCTGCGTAACTTTACTTCTGCTATGGATGACGTGTAGGTTATAGATAAAAAATTCTAGGCAGATCAGTGGGGTTTTAAAGGTCTACACTAACAGGGGATAAGGGAGGCTAGTAAACTGGGGGAGGGGGGGGGGTTGGAAGTCCTATTCCTTACCTTGGCGGACTGGGAACAAACTAGGAAAAATGGTAATGACAGCGTGAGCGTCTTTTAACCACCCCGCCCCCCAACACTTACACAGAAGAAGCGTCTATTGCGTGCATAGGCATGTGTCCACTTAAAATTGCGTGCACACATGCACGTGGTCAGGCTATTTTATAACATGTACGTACGTATATGTTATAAAATAGCCACATCGCTGAATGCTGCCCAATGAACGCGCACCCATGTGCATCAGTTTAAAAGTTACCGCCCCTGTTTCAATTTCTTAAGCACTTTTTAAAAGAATGATACTAAGATGCAGTACTGAGAGGTTTAATCTTGCTTTATTCCAAAAATCTTTAATATCCCCATCTGTATAACTTCTCCTAGAAGCTCTACATTTCTTTTGTATACTGCTGTTTGACCTGCTAGGATAGTGACTGATTTAACATAGCAGCAAGGATTTGAGGAATCCTATATATATAATTAAGTAGCAGACCCTAATTTGTCCCAGCACAGGATGGCTTTTGAATGATCTTCCCAAGAGCAAAGAATGGTTCATTAGTGAAAAAATCATTATATCACCTAGTCTTATTGCTTTCCCAGAGCTTAGACCAAAAAGCATTAGACTTCATTTTCAAGCTTTAAATAAATCAATGAAAGAATAAATCTATAGAAATACCCTACATTTACCTATACATATATGTCTTATCTTACTCATCCAGGCAATAGCTCCGATATAGGTCCTGAAGAATATTGCCAATTACAGCAATCTGAAAAACTTTGTAAGTTTGGATATGGCTGGATTTGCATTAATTAGGCAATAATGGCCCTGGATCAGCACCTGTGACTTGTTAGCAGGTGATTATTAATGAAAGCTATTCCCTTTCCAAACAAGCTTTACCTGTCATAAGTTAAGGTTTCTTTTTCTGCTATGATATGAAATGCAGAGGGCTATAAGTAGCCAATGGATTTTTGCTTTCTTCTCTTTTGCTTTGGGAATTGATTTGACAGTTCTTATATAGCATCTCTTTTTTTTATACTTTATTTGTAGAGAATAAGAATCATATATGATGTTAAACATGAGTGAATACTATCCGAGTACTTTCTGAACTACAAAATGATGGAGATAATATTTTTTTGAGAGCTACTGATATTTTGGTAAATTAAAATGTATCAAAACAACTCTCAGCTGTGAAATACACTGGGAAAGGTAGCACGATAGTGGGCAATTGGATGCTAGAGAAGATATGGTGTTCCTCTATATTAGGTAGGTATAAATATTTTTACAATTTTTAGAGGTCAAGAAAAATGCCAGTTAGTAGAGACTTGTACAGAAAAATTATGATTTGTTTTATTTTTCATATAGCTTATTTTTGTATTCATTTTTGGTGTTATTTGATGTGTACGTCTTTTCATTTATTTGAAAAAAATTAACAAGAAAAAAAAAGAAACAAAGAAGTTGGGTTCCCTAAACCCCCCACCACAAAAAAAAATAAAAAATCCCCTGCACCACCAAAATATAAAAGTTAAGAACACCCCCCCCCCCCCCCCGGCTCATTCCTTATCCTCCCACTCTCTCTGGATTTGTGATCCTACCCCATCCAGGGAGTTGAATTAGTCAAAATGGGGAAGAAGCAATCATCAGCCACTTCTACCCTGCTGGTTCTTGTTTACAAGTTGCACCAGCCAGCCCTGATGTCTGTACAATTTTGTTATGTAGGCGATGCATACTGGCCATGCATATAAAATGGCACTGATGTCAGAGCTAGCTGGTGCCATTATGACAATGGAACCTGGTGGGGTAGGAGTGACTGAGAATCGGTCCTGTCCCATTTTTATTTATTGTACCTCCATTGGGTAAGATAGGTTTTGGGAGGGTAGGGGAATGGGTAAAACCCAGAGCGATTATTCTTTTCTTGTGACTCAACTAAGGGGATGGGGATTTGGTAGCAGCACTGGTGGCAGCAGGGGGGTTATTCCAAAACAAAAGAAAAAAACTCAACACATTCTATTGGGTTTTTCATTTCAATTTGAACCATTGTGAAAGAAAAACAAACCGTTCTGCTGCACTTTTCATGAGCTTTCAAAAGGAATTCACAACTCTACCAGCTAGACAACACTAGAAACCAAAAATCTCCATTTATCCACAGAACACACACTGCGAAAGCAGTAGCAGGGCAGATTCCATTGCCAATATGTATCTGAGGGGGAGAAGTTAATTCATTCTCTCTGCCTATGCATTGCCTTCCCTGCTAAGACTGTTAATGATGATATTAATTAATGCCACACTGGTTGAAGTTTTATGGTGTGGCCACTTGTCCACTGGGAATTGGACTGAGACCATTAACTCATTTCACAAAGAACACTAAATGTCTGTCATGTGGTAATGACTTGTGATCATTAGGAACCTGAGTTGGATTTGAACTGGTAACCTAAACACGAAAGGATCTGCAACGCTGTGACAATTCTCTTAAGTCATCTAGTCCCCAGAGACAGTATTTATGTATTCTGAAACCTCTACGGAATGAAAGCTAGAACAGAGGCTATTCTTACAGTTCAAGAAATATCAGTTGTGACAAGAAGAGAGATTTTAGTAATATACCTTCCAGCATTATAACTGAATCTCAGTATCTATACTACAGGATTTGCAGGGTTTGTTGTGATTTCCTATCAATTTCTTAGCAAGTGCTCTCATCAGTTCTGCTGTACACAGTGAGGTGCTCCTTGTTTTCATAAAATTATTTAACCAGAAGTTCCCAAGAGCTCCCAGGAGCTTCCAGCACATCACTATTTATACGTGAAGTAAGAGAATATCTGTTTTTTTACAACGGCTTTTGGAAAGCAGTTAATCTATGCCTTCTTCCTTTATCTCAGGCAGGGTGTGGTACTGAAACTTGTGTAGAAAAAAGTGGGAATGTATCCTAAGGATTTTCAGAGGAGACAGGAAACAGGCTCAATCCCTGCATTACATGGCACCATTCAACCCCTTTGCTGGTGAAGGAAACAATCCAGAATAGTAAAATGTTGCATCGGAGAACTGTGTGTGTGCGCATGGTGTGGGTTCCTGTCCTCAAGGGGGGAAGAGTCAGGGCTTCCTGGGGGGGAGGAGGCTTCCATGTGCACAGGGGATTTAGGGATGACTCAAGTGTGAAGGCCTTCAAATGGAAGCTTGATGGGGGAGGGGGGGAGTGGGTCAGAAGAGAATAAATCCACATGCTAACTGGCCCTTCCACCAACACTTCAGGTCGGCAGGGTAGATTTTAAGCTGCAGCATGCATGCCCAAAATTTAACAACTGATCAAAGGCAGGTATACTAAAATTGGCCTTGGTGGTACAGAGTAAACAGCAGGGAGAGCACAGCATATAATTCTATTTATGTAGCCCACTACATCTTGATTTGCATGTGATATGCCAGCATTTATATGCAGGTAGGCATTGATTTAGCATGGACCCACTAACGGCATAAGTCTTCTGTTTAGCATGTACAATAGGATTTTTTTATGCACAACATGCTGTCTTTAGAGTGCATAAAAGGCTATTACGTTGCATGTTTATTTATTTATTTATTTTTAATTTTTATATACCGATGTTCTTGTAAGAAATACAAATCACTTCGGTTTACATAAAACAATGAAATGCCCAAAAGAGGGGTAGGGGCTTTACATGGAACAATAGAACAGAATGCCAGTTAATCTATAATGCATAGACCCCATTCCCCAAGTCATGAGTTATATTTTCTGAAATGATATGCAAGGGGGTAGAGTCCTGAACAATGTCAGTACATATTTTTTCACAGAAGGTGTGGCATGCATGGTAATATTTTTAATGGATGTACGCTAACAAAATAATAATGCATGTTTTAGGGCATAGGCCTCAAAGAGGAGAAAACTCTTTAGTGCATCTGACCCTAAGTACATCTATAGTAGATATATAGATCTAATGCTAAACTGAAAAATGTTTCTTAGTTTTGAAGCACTCCATTTATATTCTTTTCGCGGTGCTAATTATAAAATTGTTTTATGGAACATCAAAAATTAAAGGAGTATTTTAAAATGTTAATTCTATAATTAATATCCATAGACACATACTCTTCTGCAGCTCAAGGCTCAGATATTTTAAATCTGTCATAATGAACTTTACAGTAGCAGACAGTCATCATTCTCCACATAGCTAAAGAGAAAAGCAAGTGCTTCTTCTCTTCCATTTTCATAACTAAAGTACTGGGCCATTAAGATAAAGCAGCTTGCACAGTTAACATAAATTCAAGTAACACTTTAAACCACAGTCTATTCTAAAATGAGAAATAATTGTAAAATTATGCAAACCATTGTAATTTGTGACTTAGAACAAAATATTGCTAAAATATGATCACTGAAAAAAAACAATTAAAAAAATTAGATATATGTGCCTCAGAGGGTGTAGAAATGTTAGGAGGCTCCCATGAAACCCTTTTACAAAGAGTTTTAGCATGACCTTTCTCCAAATCATGGAATTCAGTCTCATTTTAATATGATTGAGTCTTATTATCCCTTTTTACAGTATATATCCAGTGCACACATCTGAAATGGGGCAGAGGGTTTCAGAGATCATGTTTAGACTGTGATGTTTGAGAGCAGTGTAAAGCAAAGAATGAACATCCACATTCCAATCTTAAATTAAAATGGTTACATGTTATTGTGTAGCCTTTTAAATGCCATCTAAAGTACATAGCTCAATATTTTATTTATTTACAATTTCTTATATACTGAATTCTCTAATACTCAAAGGGGCGGATTTTAAGAGCCCTGCTCGCCTAAATCCGCCTAAATCCGGGCGGATTTAGGCGAGCAGGGCCCTGCGCGCCAGTGCGCCTATTTTACATAGGCCTACCGGCGCGCGCAGAGCCCCGGGACTCGCGTAAGTCCCGGGGTTTTCTGAGGGGGGCATGTCAGGGGCGGGCCCGGTCGGCGCGGCATTTTGGGGGCGTGTCGGCAGCGTTTTGGGGGCGGGCCCGGGGGCATGGTTACGGCCCGGGGCGGTCCGGGGGCATGGCCGCACCCTCCATACCCGCCCCCAGGTCGCGCCCCGGCGCGCAAGCGGCCCGCTGGCGCGCGGGGATTTACGTCTCCCTTCGGGAGGCGTAAATCCCCCGACAAAGGTAAGGGGGGGGTTTAGACAGGGCCGGGCAGGTGGGTTAGGTAGGGGAAGGGAGGGGAAGGTGAGGGGAGGGCAAAAGAAAGTTCCCTCCGAGGCCGCTCCGATTTCGGAGCGGCCTCGGAGGGAACGGGGGTAGGCTGTGCGGCTCGGCGCACGCCTGCTATACAGAATCGATAGCCTTGCGCGCGCCGATCCAGGATTTTAGCGGATATGCACGGCTACGCGCGTATCTACTAAAATCCCGCGTACTTTTGCTGGCGCCTGATGCGCCAGCAAAAGTACGCCAAATCGCGCGGTTTGAAAATCTACCCCAAAGTGGTTAACAGTTAAGAACATACATAAAATACATATACATATAGTTTATGCACATTGACTCGATTTGTTTACATGTGCTGAATAAAATTAAGAAGTCAAATGTGTCATATTATTACACATCCCCATTTTCAACTATAAAAAATATGTGGCTGCTACTAAGAAGATGGACAATTCTTTTATGCTAGACATTGGAACCAAAAGCCTGCAAATACAATTTTTCAGCAATTTTTTAAAAAGTTTTTGTGTCAAGTGTTACTCACAGCTCTTCCGACATGGTATTCCAAATTAAAGGACCAGTCATGGAAAATGATCTCTGCATTACTTCCCCATTGTGGGGGAATTTTAATAGAACATTGTTTGCTGAACGCATTGAGCATTGAACATAAAGTGGTATTTTTAGTTGCAGTATTGATCCCGAGCCATAAAGCATCAATATTGATGACTTTATTGATTATGAAAATAAATTTATATTTAACCCTGAATAAATTTGGCAACCAAAGAGGCCATGCCAAAACAAGTGTGATGTGTCCATAGTGGGAATGCCCTGTCAAAACTCTAACCACTATTCTGCAGCAGTTGCACTGATTTTTGTGTACTGCTGGGTAGGCCAAGGAGTAGCCAATTACAGTAATCTATTCCTGTAGACAGTAAAATCTGAACTACCATGTGGAAGTCATTTGAATCCAGTAATGGCTTCAAGTGCCTAAGCATCTGCAGTTGTAATAACCTGATTTTATTAAGTTGTGGATATTTACTCTAATGGACAAGCTTGAATCTAGCAAGATCATGTGCAACAAAAGAAACATTAATTATATGTCCATTATATTCAAAAGCAACAGAATTGTCATGTTATTAAAGAAGCTTAGTGGCTTAGGCCACTAAAACATATTTTACCTCAAGCTCATTTTTGCACAGTGGTATAGGCCCTGGTACTGAGCCACTTAGATTATTCAGGTGTCCAATATGTAGGCCTCCCTCAGAAGCTGATGCAGGCTTTGCAATTGGCTCAGAATGCTGCTGAGTTTTAACTGGCCTTTCAAGAAGAGAGCATGTTACACCTGTGCTGAGAGATCTTCAAAATGCCTCTGTATCGCTCCATAGTGAGACCACACCTTGAATAGTGTGTACAATTCTGGTCACCGAATCTCAAAAAAGATATAATTGCGATGGAGAAGGTACAGAGAAGGGCTACCAAAATAAGGGGAATGGAAGAGCTCCCCTATGAGGAAAGACTAAAGAGGTTAGGACTTTTCAGCTTGGAGAAGAGATGGCTGAGGGGGGATATGATAGAGGTGTTTAAAATCATAAGAGGTCTAGAACGGGTAGATGTGAATCAGTTATTTACTCTTTTGGATAATAGAAAGACTAGGGGGCAATCCATGAAGTTAGCTTGTGGCACATTTAAAACTAATCAGAGAAAGTTCTTTTTCACTTAATGCACAATTAAACTCTGGAATTTGTTGCCAGAGGATGTGGTTAGTGCAGTTAGTATAGCTGTGTTTAAAAAAAGGATTGGATAAGTTCTTGGAGGAGAAGACCATTACCTGCTATTAATTGAGTTGACTTAGAAAATAGCCACTGCTATTACTAGCATTGGTAACATGGAATAGACTTATTTTTTGGGTACTTGCCAGGTTCTTATGGCCTGGATAGGCCACTATTGGAACCAGGATGCTGGGCTTGATGGACCCTTGGTCTGACCCAGTATGGCATGTTCTTATGTTCTTATGTTCACTGGCTTTCAGTGAAATGGCGGGTCAGGTTCAGGTTGGTGGAAATCATTTTTAAACTTTTATCGAGTGCACACTCTTTTGTTTTAAGAAATTCTATAGATTGGTATATTACAATATGGGCTAGATTTTAAAAGCCCTGCGTGCGTAAATAAGAACATAAGAACATAAGAAAATGCCATACTGGGTGAGACCAAGGGTCCATCAAGCCCAGCATCCTGTTTCCAACAGTGGCCAATCCAGGCCATAAGAACCTGGCAAGTATCCAAAAACTAAGTCCATTCCATTACTAACCATTGCTAATGGCAGTGGCTATTCTCTAAGTGAACTTAATAGCAGGTAATGGACTTCTCCTCCAAGAACTTATCCAATCCTTTTTTAAACACAGCTATACTAACTGCACTAACCACATTCGCTGGCAACAAATTCCAGAGTTTAATTGTGCGTTGAGTAAAAAAGAACTTTCTCCGATTAGTTTTAAATGTGCCCCATGCTAACTTCATGGAGTGCCCCCTAGTCTTTCTACTATCCTGTGCCCTGTGCGCGTAAATCCTGCCGGATTTACGCGCACAGGGCACTTGCGCGCCGGAGCACCTATTTTGCATAGGCCGCCAGCGCGCGCAAAGCCCCGGGACGCGTGTAAGTCCCGGGGCTTCGTAAAAGGGGCGTGGGGGGTGTGTCCGGGGTCAGGGGGCGGTCTGGGGGCGGGTCCGGAGGCGTGGTGATGGTTTGGGGGTGGGCCGGGAAGGCGGTCCCGAGTCCCCCGGCACAGGCCACAGTGCCGGGGGATGCTGAGGTGGCGCGAGCAAGTTACGCCTTCTTCGAGCAGGCGTAACTTGCACAACAAAAGGAAGGGGGGATTTAGGTAGGGCTGGGGGGTGGGGTAGATAGGGGAAGGTGGGGGAACGCGGGAGGGAATGGAGGCAGGCTGCACGGCTCGGCTCGCGCAGGCTGCTGATTTTGCGCAGCCTTGCGCGTGTCAACCCCGGATTTTATAAAATACGCGTGGCTACGCGCGTATCTTATAAAATCCAGTGTACTTTTGTTCGCGCGCGTGTATGTTTTTAAGATCTACTTCTGAGATCATTGAGATCAGAGGGTACTCATTTATTGACTATTCCTTCAGTCAACAAGTACAAATGGGCACAAACAAGGTCAAAGATTCTTTAAACTCAGTAACAGCAATTGAATGGAATAAATTGCCAGCAGATCTGTTTGCAGCAGGATGTGAAGTTGTTTAGAAAAGGTATCAAGTCACCCTATTTTGAAGAAACATTTAGGTGAGATAGGAGGGTTCTAGTATGATTGTACTTGTGTTTTTAATTTTTTTTAAAAAATATATGTGTGGCTATATGTTGAATCCAACCCAGATGTGGTTGAATCCAACCCAGATGTGGCTATATGCTTGAATCCAACCCAGATGTATGTGCGGTTAAAAAGCACCGACACTCTACTGATAAACCAATTACCTATTCACCTTTATGACGTCTTCACAATTACCAGACTCAAAAAAAGAGGGAGAGGTCTGCTTTTAGCAACCAAGAAGGAACTGAACCTCAGACAGCAACCTATCAAGACCTCTTCCAAAAAATTAGAACTCGGTTTGTTTAAATCAAAACATATTCAAATTATCCTTGTCTACGCTCCACCGGGATCAATAGACTCGGATGCCTCACCCCTTATAGAAACCATTGCTAAATACATTAACATGGACTCACCTGCCATGATTTTGGGGGACTTCAATCTACATGTCGATGCCTCCCCGATCTCCTCCAACTGCGAAACATTCTTATCCACGTCCAGGCAATGGGTTTTGAACAAATAGTCAACAAACCCACCCATAAAGCTGGACATACACTAGACCTCATTTTCCTAAATTCACACCTATCATACACTAACACTCCAGACTGCACCCCAGTCCCCTGGTCCGACCACTCACTCATATCAGCTACTCTTAAGACTAGAGGAAACCCCTCTCAACCACAACCTCATTCCACCATCCATCACAGAAGAAAATGTACCTCCGATATTCTCAGTGAACATCTCTCCAAAGAACTCCCCAATCTAGACACTTCTAACTCCAACTCAGCACTTCTATCCTGGCGCAATATCACGGAGTCTATAGCCAACAAACTCTGCCCCAAAGAGATGAAAACCATCAATTGGACTCAAAAAAGGAAGCAACCTTGGTACTCACCAGAACTTAAACGAATGAAGCAAGACCTCCGACACAAGGAAGGCTCTTGGCGGAAGTCCCCCAACTCTACAACATTGTCCGATTACAAACGAATCATGCATCTTTACAGGATTTCTCTCCTTCAAGCAAAAAAAGACTATTACGCCAGCAGAATCCATGAGATCCAATATGACACCAGGGCCCTGTTCTCCTAGGTATCTCAACTTTCTAAACCCTCTGCTCCTTCCATTCCCGACGATCAGGCTCAATCCAAAGCCAATGAACTCGCACTCTTCTTTCAAGACAAAATTGCAAACACTCTAGCGCTTCTCCCTACTAACCCAACACCACTATCTCTAAACCTCACCACCACAGGCTCCCCTAGTGCTACCCTAGAGTCCTTTGAGCCCACCACCCCGCTGGAGATAGAATCAACACTCAAGAAGCTGAAACCATCCAGCCACCCGTTGGACCACATCCCAACAAAACTTCTGCTCCTTATTCCAGGCACCATCTCCAGATCTTTGTACGACATCATTAACTGCTCCCTTGCCCAAGGAATTTACCCGGATGACCTTAAAACAGCATCGATTAAACCTCTCTTGAAGAAACCCAACCTAGACACTAACGAGCTCTCCAACTTCCGACCCTTTTCCAACCTCCCGCTGCTAGCAAAACTCACCGAGAAGGTGGTGAACACACAGCTTTCGGACTACCTGGAGGAACACAAAATTTTATACCCCTCCCAGGATGCTTCCGCAAGTCTTCCAGTACTGAAACCTTCCTCATCTCGCTAACAGACCACATCCTCATGGGCCTAGACAAAGGGATTTCATTCCTGCTAGTTCTCTTGGACATCTCCGCGGCGTTTGATACCGTGAACCTTAGCATCCTCCTCAATCGTCTCTCAGACATTGGTTTATCTGGACACGCCCTCCAGTGGTTCAGCTTATTCCTCAATAATAGAAGCTCCAAGATCACCATCAACAATAAAGAATCTCCTAACTTCAAATCTACCCTAGGTGTTCCCCAAGGCTCCTCTCTATCCCCCACTCTCTTTAATATCTACCTACTGCCTCTCTGCCAGCTACTCACAAACCTCAACCTAACTCACTATTTATATGCTGACGACGTTCAGATCATGATCCCTATAAAAGAATCCCTTCCAAAGACGCTCTCCTTCTGGGAAAACTGCCTCAAGTCCATCAACCACCTACTCACCAGCCTGAACCTGGTCCTCAATGCAGCCAAAACAGAAATTCTTCTCATCTCCTCCGACCACTCTACCAGCCACGATCAATCAACCTCTATTCCTCAGAGCACTCAAGTTAGAGATTTAGGAGTCACCATTGATAACCATTTAAACCTAAAAAAATCAATCAACAATATTACGAAGGATTGTTTCTTTAAGCTACAAGTTATGAAAAGACTCAAACCCCTCCTCCACCTCCAGGACTTCAGAACAGTACTTCAGTCAATGATATTCTCCAAAACCGACTACTGCAATACTCTCCTTTTAGGACTCCCGATCTCTGCCACTAGACCACTACAGATGCTCCAGAACTCAGCAGCCAGGATATTAACCAACACTAACCGGAGAACTCACATCACCCCAATACTTAGAAACCTACACTGGTTACCTATTAAATACAGAATTTTGCACAAAGCACTCACCATTATCCACAAATCCATACACAACCAACTTCCTTTAGACCTTCAGTTACCACTCAAATTATACACATCTGCAAGACCCATCAGATCGGCACACAAAGGAACCCTTCAAGTTCCCCCAACTAAATCCACTCGACTAACCTCCACGAGAGAACGGGCACTTTCCACAGCTGGCCCCATCATCTGGAACAACCTGCCGACTGATCTAAGACTCGAACCCTGCCTGACTACCTTCCGGAAAAAACTCAAGACTTGGCTTTTTGTCCAAGCCTTCCCTCAAGCATAACATCGCAACAGTGCTTTCATTTAGCTCAATAGACTAAATGTCCAAACCAGTAATTGCATATTCATCCATGTTCATTCTCTAGTTTTTTCTGTCCTTTATTTCCTGGATACTCTAGCCTCCAAGTTCATTTTCCCTGTTATTTGTATCTGCGCTTCAGCCTTCTTGTTATACGGTTTTTTGCTAAGTTAACCCCTAAGTTTGATGTAAACCGGCCTGATATGAAGCTTGTCATGAAGTTCGTTATAGAAAAATGTTAAATAAATAAATAAAATAAAATATGTTGCATTATGATGATTTTATGATTATACTTTTGTAATCCATGCTGGACTTATATCAGGAAGTAGTGGAATAGAAAAGAATTTAAATAAATAAAACTAAATAAATAAAATGCAGCATACCATGTACTACTGAACTTCTGTCTAGAAGAATTATTTTAGTTTTGGAAGTGTTTAGAGATAATCGGTTATGAAACAGCCATAATTGTATTGCTGATAAATATATTTAGGTTTGAAAGTGGTGGATATTCAATTACATATAGGAATGAAAAACTGAATGTCATCAGCATATAGTCAAAAATTTAATCCCAAGAGACTAAGTAGTTTAAAAAATGGTGATAGATACTAGGGATGGGCATTCAGAAGAAATGAAATAAGAAATTAGACCAAATTTCCTATTTTTTTCATTTCATTATCAAAGTGAAATGATTGAAAATCTGACAAAATTATGTTGGTTTTCATATTTCATAACAAAAGTGATCTATCAGGCCCAGGTCCATGCCTGAAGCAAGGACCTTGCATATGGAATAGGCCAAGATCCAAAGCAAAGGGCTCAATCTAGGCCAGAGTGTGATGCTGGGGCCTGGGTTTAGACCTAGGCCTGAAGTTGGGAAGTTGGGGCCTCCCCTAAGCATAGGCAATGGCCCAGTGCACGCCATGGCCTAACCCTGAGTGCGAATCTGAGGTCTTAGCTGAGGCACAGACCTAACACCAGGGCCTTGACTGAGATCTTAAAAATATTAAAATCTTACTTGCGCTGGGAATTCAATGCCTGGGCCTCAGCCTGGGCCCAAGCCCAATGCCAGGACCTGACCTGGAAACCAGGTCCTGATGACTGGTCCTCAGCCTAGGCCAGGGCCTAAGGCCAGGCCTGATGCCGTGACCTGGTCCAGAGACTGGGTCATGATGCCAGGCCTTGGCCCAGACCAAGGCCTGATGCCACAACCTGCTTCAGCCCAGAGTCAAGACTAAACCTCACCATCCTCTGGAGTGAATGCAACAGACAAATTAACTCCAGCTCTACCCCAGTGGCTGGCATCATTTGGCTTTCAATTGCCAAAGAAAGAAGAGGAGGAAGAGGAGCTCCCATGCCTGGCTTTGAGGCATCAAGACTTAGCCTCCAGGCTAAGGCCCTGGCATCAGGGTCCAGTCTCCTGTCCGTGTCATGGTGTTGGAGCCCATGGCCTAGACTGAGGTCTAAGCACCGGGATGCTTCCTCCAGGTTGGGTCACGGTGTCAGCTCAAAGTCCAAGCCAAGGACCCGGTGTCAGGACCCTGTCTCTGCATCGGATCACGGTGTCGGGCCTGTGTCAGGTCCTGGCATCAGGCCTGGATCCAGGCTGAGGCCCTGACTTGAGGACCCAGTCTGCTGACCAGGTCATGGCATCAGGTTTGAGCCCAGGTCCTGGCTTAGGCTGAAGCCGAGGAGTCAGGACTAGGCATTAAAGCCTGTGTGATGCGTAGGGTGTAGACTAAAGTTGCAGCGCCCTACCTTGACCTAGGCCTATGCAAGGCCAAGGCTTTAGACTGGGTGTATGTGTTGGGATCATCCTGATGTTTAGACCCAGGTTGAAGCCTCAGTCTTGCATAGGCCTAGGCCATGGAAGGTCTCTGTGATCTCAGCCTACAGTATACACAAGGCCCAAGCTTTGGCCTGGGCCTAGACCTTGGCATCAGATCCATCCCAAACTGGGTAAATGGGGGCCAGGGAGGATCCTGGCCCTGGCATTTTTTCCAGTGGGAGGGAGGGATGGGGAGCATGGGAGGCCTTGGGAGACCCCGTTTCTTTATTTTTGTTTGTTTTTGAGGATTTTTTTTGTTGAAATGTTATTTTTTCAATTTTTTAACAAACAAAATAAATATTTGACAAAATGAAATTTGTGGAAAATCAAACCCACGCAAATGAAATGAAAAACAAAACAAAAAATGTTCTTCTTCCCACCACTAATAGAACACATTGAATAATGTGACTGATAGGAGCAGTCCCTGAGGTTCTCCTGTTTTTATTTTTGACTATTTTGAAGTGTTATTTACTAATAGGTAGATTTTAAAAGAAAAGAGTGGGCATCCATGCACGTGTAGTTCCCAGCGCACACACATGGACGCACTGATTTTATAACATGTGCATGCCGACACGCACATGTTATAACATCTACCCATACATACATGCGCACACGATTCTATATTGGCACGCACATGTGCATGCGGGTGCTGACTCACACATGCAAGGGGGGGGGATTTTCTTAGAAATGCATGGTGACATGATAGAGCATTTCCCCAGTTCCCTCCCAGTCCACTCCAATATAGGAACTTCCTTCACCCCCCACCTACCCTGCCTCTCTTCTCCCCTCTCTGCCCCTAACTCTAAAAGCCCTGTAACTTTTTTTTTTATTTTTCAAAACTTACCTGCTCTCCTGGGATAGTGTCTAATGGTGCTGTCCCAGTTGGCCCCCACCCCGCTCCTGCCCCCAGTTCACCCCTTTTTCTTACCAGCTTTTCTGCACATACTGTGAAATTTGTGTGTGGCCGCAGGCCTTTGAAAAAAAAACCCCACATGTGTATGGCCCGGGCACGCACCTATCTCCGGATTTTTACGCGTGCTGGCATTTCAAAATTTACCTCTATGTGTATTTGTTGCAGCTAATTTGACAAGAAGGAAGAGAACCATTTAGAATCCGATACTGTGATCCCAAATTCACCCATTCTGCTCATTAGGATTCTGAATCTGTGATGAATAGTGTCGAATGCAGCTGATATGTCTAGTAACACTAGTAATTAACTTTGGCCACAGTCAAAACCATACCATATTGTGTCTGATAATAATAATGTCTCAGTACTGTAGTTCTGAGTAATAATGTCTCAGTACTGTAGTTCTTTCAAAAGTCAAACTGATGTGGGTTAAGTAATGAGCTGTCTTCTATATATTCAGATAATTGTTTATTTATTATATTTTCAATTACTTTTGCTATAAAGGTTAAAAAGATATTGGGAATTAACTGGCCAATATTTCAGGATCAGCTGAGTTATTTTTCATTATAGGTCAAACCAATGTACTTTTAAATTCATTCTGGAAAAATGCCTTCACCTAGTGTTGAATTTACAATTTTTGACACATGTGGAGATATTTCTACATGTATTATTTTTAACACATTTACAGAAATGTGATTTAATATACAAAAGGATGGATTTAGGTTTGCAATTATTCATTGAGCTTCTAAAAGTGATACAGGCATGAAATGATCCCAGCATGGATGTAGCCTTAGTGGTAACTGTTACCAATGAATCAGATTAAGAAGGAAATTGACTACTTAGGTCATCCTCTTTCTTTGTGAATCAGTAGGAATCAATGAGAAATAAAGGATATTATTTTTGCCTACTTCCCCTTTTTCTCCCTTCATATTTGATCTCATCTCCCCAGATGGCATGCTTGTCTATATTAGCTGACACTAACCATCTAAATGCCGAAGAGATACCTCCTCACAGTGTTACCCTCAAAATACCTCCTTGGTGAGCAGTCATTTTCCCTCCCTCCTTACCCAGGTCCAAGTGTTCCTTATAAGCAGCATGCCTAGGCCAAACTGGATCTGTTGGATGGGATATTTAAACCTGATTCCCCTGCACTATAGTACTTAGGGCTGTGGTGAAAGTCACAAGTCAGAACTGGAAATAAATTGGGTTTTTTTGTGGAAACATTTGCATTGAATACAAGTAAATAACATAAAAGAAAAAAAAAGTTGACAAGCATAAAACAATCTCAGAAACCTAAGTTTATACAGATGATGAAAATATGTAAATAGGTTCCCAAATTTGGTAAGTCGCTTTCAAACTTAAACATAATGAGGTCGATATTCAAAAGCCATTTGGACGGATAGCTAAAATGTTATCTGTCTAAATGGCTACCCGACTATATTCAAAGCTGTAAGCGGCTAAATTATAGCCAGATAACTTATGTGCTAGAATTTTGCAGCGTAAGTTGGGAACATTCCAGGGATGAGTGAGAGGCAGTTCCAATTGGCGCAGAGTTAGCCGCTTAACTTATGTGGCTAACTCTGGTCGCGCCGTAGGCCTGTCCGAAAGTTTGCCAGATAGAATAGATGAATTAAGTTCCACACGCCAACTGGTTGCCGGTACGCGGGCCTAACGGCTGCTGTCCTGGTCGGCCCTGCCCCCTTCCCCGGCCTGCCCCTTTCGCAAAGACTGGCGCTTCTGTGCTTATCAGGAGATATTCATGTGGCCTGGCCGTTGCAAAAAAGGGCTCGACTTGCACATGGCCCAGCCATGCGCGTAGCCTCTGGTTTTTGCGCACGCTGAGCTTTTAAAATTTGGGCTTATATATCCTAGAATTCAGCTTTTATATTGTTAGAGACTTATTTCATGCATATTTTATTGTTTATGTTCCATTGTTTGCCACATAGAGCTTTGGCATAGGCAGCCTATCAATACTGTTCTTCATAATACAATAATATATAATGATTGTAGAACACTGGGAAAGGAAATCACTCTATTAGATTTGGCACAAAAGAAAGACCATTGCTTTTTCATAAGTCTGATATCTGAATATCATCCAGCTCTGTGAGTATAATGGCTGCTTGATCACTCTAATATTAAGAAAACTCCTTCACTGTGTCAATAGAGAGGTAATTTGTGTTGAATTGTGCAACCCCAATTATTTTGAAATGTTGGTTCCTGTGGGTACGGTATGATGTTTACTTATTTATTTACAATATTTTATAGTCTGCTTATAAAGGACACTCCTTACTAAGTGGATTATAGTACAAGACAATCAAATAAATCACAATCAGTCATACACAACTTTTTAACACATACCATAAAATCTAACAGTTGCAAAACTTAAAACAAATTACAGTTTAATAAGTCTCACTCAATCTCTTCTCCAAATACTTCCTGAAACAACAGGGATTTTAATTGTTTGGAGGAAAAACATCAAACTTGTGAAACAGTAATTATAAGAAAGATATCAATTCTATACATAGTCCTAGGCATATATATTGTTGCGCTTCCCGGCTGCATTCGTTCTGCGGCCGGGCCTGCTCACCTTTCTCGTCCATCCACGAGCTCCGGGCTCTCACACACCGCAGCCACAGCCAGTTCGCTGCGTCCCCAGCTCCCCTGCGCTCAGGCTCCTGTCTGGGCATCATGGCGGGGCTCGCGTCCTCTGTGGCTTCGGCCCGGAAGCCAGAGGAAAGGGATTAAAAAGGGGAAGACTTTTTGACATGCAGATTCCACAGCCTCTTCTACCAGTCAGGTGAAAAGCCAGCAGTCCCCAGCCATGAGTCAAAAGCTGCAATCCACCATAGAGGGGAATAGGATGGAGTTCTATAGCAACATCCCAGGGCAAGAGGTAGGCAGGATCTAAAATATTAATGAGAAGCATTGGGGAAATAATTTCCTTTGATGACCTGCTCCTGCAGGTAGTGGAGAATATGAGTTTTAGTCATCATTTTCATGTGCTCGAACCCAATGATAAAGTCCCCTCTGGAACTACATTTAGTAGGAAAATCATCCCCACTCTGCACAGCTAGTGCCATAGTCGCATGCAGGTACAGCTGGATGAGACAAAGGGGATTAGCATGCATTTTACTAGTGATATCTGGACCAGCATTAAGGTCATGCACTCTTACCTTTTCCTGATGGCACATTTGTAAAACCTGGATGAAACAGGGGCTGGCAACAACTCTAATGGGGATGGAGCATCATGGTTCAGATGGTCTTTGCTGAACACTCAATTGACGCATTGCCCCCATACCCTGTGCAATATTCTAGCAATAATATGAGAGATGCTGTTGTATTGGAAGTTAGAACAGAGAGACAGGAGTCTTCACACAGTTATATTTGTGATATACTGTGGTGCATATATAGTAAAGGCCTCAGAAGATGGGGGCTGTCAAGGTATTTATTGCTTTGCTCACTTGCAGTGAGTGATGCCCTGGGGGCTGGAGCCCAACAATGATAGAAGCACATTCCTGAAGAACCTGACAGACAGATATAGGAAAATAGCAGGGAATTTCCATAGAAGTATGAAAATGTGATGCAGGAGGAATTTGGAATGTCTCACAAATATCTGATTCAAGATATTGGCACGCATTGGAATTCCACTTATATGGTGCTACACAGGTTACTGGAGAAGCATACAACATTTCATGATCTATCTCTAGAAAAATAGATACGTGTGCATCACCCGCTGTGGCATCATTATTGGGAAGTGATGAGACAGCTGGCACAAATCCTGAAGCTCTTCAAGAATGTCATGGAAGAATCCGAGTTCCAGAAGTGCCACCTTGGGTGAGGTTATCCCTATAGTTAATATTCTGGAGGAAAAGTTAGCGGGTTTTTGTGAACAAAAGAGAATGGAAGCAGAGGTGTTGCAGTTTCTCTGGACTCCTTGCAAGCAGCATGTGCAACAGAGACTGAAATCTCTCACAAAAAACAATGCATGCATTATTGCTATACTTTGTGATTCATGGATAAAAGGGAGGCTTGCCCTCCAGTCTCAGCATCTCACATTCATGAAGGAGATGCTGGTAACTTAGGTGTGTGAACAGGAGCAACAAAGGCATACGCAAAGTGGGGATGTAGCAAAGAAGGACAGAACGGCTACCTCAGAGAGTCACGCAAGCAGAAGAAATATTCTGTCAGCTATCACTTCCTCCCAACTCAATATTCCAAAACCACATTGACCACAAAGAGCCATCTCTCCTGACACAGGTCATAACACAGAGGCATAGCAAGGTTCTCCGGTACCAGGGGGCTCAATGCATGTGTTGTCTCCTCTGTGGTCCCCCTTATTCTCCCTCTTTCTCTCCCCCCCCCCCCCCCCCCCATCATCTGCCAGCACATCCTCACATGGCACCACCTCACAGGGTCTCTTCACTGGGGAGGGATGGTAACCTCGCCAGCACATCACCACAGGGCACTACCATGCAGGGCCAGTGCTAGCCTTTCTGTGGCCCTGTGCAAAAAGTTACTGGGCTGGCCCCTCCTTGTTCTGTTTTAAAAAAAAACCAAACATTTTCATTTGTTTTCTTTTACTAATCAGAGTCTGTGCAAGGGTATTAGACACCCTAAGTGAATCTTACAGCTTTGTGCCCAGCCTTCCCCCTACCACGGCCCTCTGCACACACAATTTCAAATTATGCATTTATAATAAAAGATTTTATATGAAAAAATACACTCAAAGTACAGTATTTTGAAGTAAAAATATCACAAAAGCATGTATATTATATTTACATGCACAGCAGCGGTGTCAACCAGAAAACCCTGATTAAAAGCCAAAAAAAACTTTGTAATATATATGGAATTAGGACTATTGTAACACATGTTGGGTGTGGGCTTGGTCCTCAGAAAAACATGAGAAAATAAATTATAATAACAAATCTCCCATTCCAAAACAGCACTAACTGCCAGTACTCAATCACAACCCTATGAAAGGGTGACCCTTCAAATATTACACCAGGCCCTAAAACACCAATTAGGGGTGTGCATTCGGATTGACCGCATTAGTAAAACGCAACTCATATTTTTTTTTTACTTAAAAAATTAATTCGACATAAACGATCGGATTTCCCACATATCGAACATAGATATGTTCGATATGTGGGAAATCGCGATTGTTGAGCCAAAATAAAAATATAAACCCCCTCACCCTCCTTAATCCCCCCCCCCGACTTACCACAACTCCCTGGTGATGGAGCGAGGAGTGAGGACGCCATTTCTGCAATCCTTGGCGAGAAGCATGTGACGTCGGCGGCACGTCGAGTGACACCGGCGTCACGTGATTCCCGACTCGTTCGCGCCGGACGGCTCGTTCGGCCCAAAAAGAACTTTTGGCCAGCTTGGGGGGGCCTCCTGACCCCCCCAAGCTGGCCAAAAGTTCTTTTTGGGCCGATCGAGCCGTCCGGCGCGAACGAGCCGGGAATCACGTGACGCCGCGTCACTCGACGTGCCACCGACGTCACATGCTTCTCGCCAAGGATTGCAGAAATGACATCCTCACTCCTCGCTCGATCACCAGGGAGTTGTGGTAAGTCTTGGGGGGGGGATTAAGGAGGGTGAGGGGGTTTAAATTTTTTTTTTGCACATATGTACATATACCCAACTCATTGGATTTTTTTTATGTCCATATTGGCCGCAAGTGGGACCCCCTTTCGGACATAAAAAATATGAACATAAAATTTTGCTCTGCACATCCCTAACACCAATATACTTTCTATTAGGTCTAGATTAATCAAAATGCAAAACATTTTGCATGAATAATGCCTATGTTAAGGAACAGGGGTGTGACTATGATAATTTTAGAGTTACCACATTGTGTCCTGCTTTAGTACTTCACATAGGTATTTTATCACAATGAGCATTCAATTTAACACACCCTGTGATAATTTTCTTTATGAGCAGCAAGAGAGAGAGAGACTGTAACTCGAGGTGGGATTTTGGTGCTGATCTAGGGTTTTCGGGGCAGTTTTACATGCACAGTGAGAAGTACGAACAGCACAGTGCACATCAGTTAGGATTTGACATGATTTTGAGTGAGGAAAGTCACACAAAGATAAGACTTCTAGAGTGTTCTCTCACTCTAGCTTGATGCACTCAAGGTGTTAATTCTTGAGGAGCACAAACAAATTACAGTATGTTCTGCTTTTCTGTTCCTTTTTTCAGTTCCTCTGACTTAATACCATTGTGATATCAAGTTGGAGGAGCCGAAATAGGAGAGTTAAAAAAAAAAGTGTGCCAGCAATCAGGCTAGGAAAAGGGACGCTCATAAAATTGAGCATCATTTTCCTAAGCTGACCGCCACCTCTCCTGGGTGCCCACTGCCTAGGAGGCATAGAGGCGCACAGTTTCCCCTAGCGCTTTCTTTTTACCACTGCACTTGATATAAATATTAAATCGGGCGCCTGGGAGAGGTAGATCATTGTGCATTAAGAGAGCGGGTTCTCAATTATGACCACCCGTTTATCGCGTGCTAATATTGCATTGGCCTGTCTGTGAGACAGACATGCTCTCATAAACACAGAGATAGATATGCTCTCACACACATATAAACACACCAACATACTCACACACACAGAGACATTGCTCTCACATACATATACACACACACAAACATACTCTCATACACACAAAGACAGACATGCTCTAATATACATACAAACATGGACATACACACAGAGACAGACATGCACATACGAACAAACAGACATGCTCTCACACACACACATACACACACATAGACATGTTCTCACACACACACAGGCATGTTCTCTAACATACACACACACAGACAGACTCAGTTCCTATCCTCTCCCCATCAGAAGCAGAATTCCAGCAGGCAGTCTCCCCTTCTTGAGGCCATGGGGGAATATGCTGCACTGCTTCCTACATCTGCAGGAGGGGATGGCAGCAAAGCACAGAGGACACATTGTTCTTTCTTCTGGCCAGTCTTCCTGGCCTCTCCTACTTCCTGCCTGCCCAGACCCACCCTCTTTCGGGTTGTGCGGATGGGAAGGAAAAACATCATGCTGTTACTGACCCCAGACCAGTGGCACTGTAGGCAGCCACAGGCCTCCACCTTTTCTCCTGCTACGCACAATGGGTCCCCCCAGTGGCAACGGGCCTCCTCCTTTTCTGCCATTGGATGAGATAGGTTCCCCCGGCAGTTACAGGCCTCCTCCTCCTCTTCTGCTGCTGGGTGGGAAGGGTTCCACGGCAGCTGCAGACATCATCTTCTTCTGCTGCAAAGTGGGATGGGCTCCCCCAGTGGATATGGGCCCTTTTCTTGCCAGGGCAACATGGGATCCCCTGCCCCTGGGCATCCACTACAGCTTGGCACCTGAGGGCCTTGGTACCCATGCCCCCCCCCCCCCCCCTCGCTATGCCACTGCCATAGCAAAAGCTGCTGGAAAGAGAGAACCCCAGCTCATCTCAGCAAAGGAGACCCCATCACAAATTTCTGTGGCATGCCATTAAGAACATGGACACAGATTCGCTGGCATATTGGTTACACAAGTCTGCAGTCTGGCCAGACCAAGCCAAGGTGGCTCAGCACTATGTTTCTTACTTTACCAATCAGCATGCCTAGTGAATGTATCTTCTCAATGGCATTTTGAATCTTCATCGTTCAAAGCTATCACCATTGTTTATGGAAAATCTGATCTTTTAGGTTAATTATGATGTATTTTAGGTTTATTAATAATGTATTTTAAATGTATTTTAGGTTTATTAATGCTGTATTTTGATGAAGCATGATGTTTTATTTCTGTTGTGAACCGTTACGATGGGTCCTTAGTGACGGTATATATAAAACCTAAAAAATCTAAATCTAATTTTTTTGAAAATCAATCTGCCATTACTTGGCTTTGCAGAAATTCTGAAAGTATCTTGAAAGTCTTGCTACTGCTCTGCCTACCTGCCATGCCCCTGATATATCACCTTATATATCTTGCTGCTATAACTCTGCCTATCTGCCATGACTACTATATACTAGCATAGGATTTTGATGCTTCTGTGTTGTTTGCTGTTTGGATCTCAGCCTAGATCTCCCACATTGTTGGTTGGTTGGTTGTACTAGAATGTTTGATCCCCAAAAACAAATTTGAAAAAAAGAAAATAAAAACAAGTTTCTTCTCCCAACCCATCTCTTTTCTGGTACTCTTTCTTACTGGTTTTTTTTTTTGTACATCTCTAGGATTCTATCCTAATCACCTACTCTTCTTTTTTGGTTATACTGGGGTGTGTTATCCCTAAAATTCTTCAGTCAGAAGGAAGTAATGTAGACACAAGAGAAAAGATGCACAGAAGAAACGTTTACATGTTCTGAATGTAGTAAAGTTTGAAATAGGAAGAAGGAATATCAGAAAATCAACAAAGGGAAGAGACTGTGTTCAGCTACAAAGTATGGGAAAACTTTCATAATAAAGCAAACCTCACAAATTACCATGAAAGCCACACTAATAAGAAACCATTATCTAGTTCTGATTGTAAGAAAAGTTTCAATGAGAAAATAAATTTCACAAGAAATGAATAATTCCATCCAGCAACAAGATCAATTTCAAGCAGGGAATGTAAGAAAATCCAGGGGCGCTTTGCTTTTGTTTCGTTTGGATTTTTCTTTCCCCACAAATTTTGATTCATTTAATATTCATTTCATTTTTTTAGTTAAAAACAAAAACAAAAAATTAACACCCTCCTGTAAAAACAGGAAAAAAAAAGAAATGTGGCCTCCCATACCCACCAACCATCATTCACATTTGGAAAATTCCAAGGCCAGGATCCTTTGCTGTACCTACTTATGCAGTCCTAAGAGGTTCTGATGATGAATCTTGGCATTTTTATGTTTAGGCCATGGTAGGTTGCCTAGGCCTTGCATAGGCCTAGCCTTCTTCTGATGCCTGGACTTCGGTCCATGCCCAGGCCTGATGTTAGGACCAGCACAGAGGCTAGATCCTGATTCTTGGGCCTCATCCTGTGCTTAGTCTTGATGCCGGGGTCTATCCTGGATGCTCTGTCCCAATGCCTGGGTCTGGGCCTTGGCCCAGGCCTGAAGCTAGGGTCTTACCCATAGGCACAGTTTCAATTTCTGGACCTCGGTCCATGCCTAAGCCTGATTCCAGGGCTTGGCCCAGAGGCCAAGGCCCAATACTAGGTCCCAGCCTGGAGGCTTGGCCCAAGCTCAGGCCTGACTGCCATACATAAAAATGACACCCTCCACTGGGGAGGATGTGCTAGAATTAATTAACTATGGCATTTCTGAGCAGACACCATGATTTCAAGTAAGAAGAAAGAATAAAGAAGATATTGCATGTAACTCCGAGGCCTGGATTCCAGGTCAAGGTCTGGGCCAAGACCTAGGCATTGGGATACAGCCTACAGCCAGGCCATTGTGTCAGGTCTGGGCTTGGGCCCTGTCCTAAGTTGAAGCCTAGGCATCAGGACCCAGCCTCCAGACCAGGACCAGGCATTGGACCTGGGCTTGGGCTGAGGCCCAGGCATTCGGACTAGACTTCGGACTAGGTTGCAGTGCAGTGCAGTGCATTGCGCTCAGGAGTAGGCCATGTCCCCTGCTTTGGGTCTAGGTCTTTGTCCTAAGCCTAGGCCCAATGGTTGACTTATTTTTTTTAGATTTTCAAAGCAAAATGAGATTCTGCTGAAATTTTATCGGAATGTAAACAACCCAAAATAACAAAAGAAGTTTTCTCTCATTTCATATTTCATTTCTCCTGAAGTCTATCCCTACTAACATCTTTTGTCACAAATGTGATACTAATGATTTATCATTCTCTTTTATGACATCTTTTAAATGAATTCTTCAACAGGAAGACAGACATCTCCCATTCCACACTGCCTTGCTGCTATACAACTCATGCTACATCTTGGTGGCCTTTCTTCCACTTAACCTTGCTTCCATATCCATGTTTTAAATCTTGGGGTTCTTTCTGCCACTCTGCATGCTGCCATACCTCAGATTCTATACTATGGAGTTATCTTGCTTCTGTGGGGGTCTTCTTTGTGTTACATAAGGGTTATCGTGTGCCCTTATGCCTCGGCCTGACCCCAGACGAATCCAGGTCTGACCCAAGGTTTGGCAGCGTGTCCCAGCATGGCAGAGACATGGTCTTACCCTCTGCCAGGCCTGCAAGCTCACAAGGCGAGCAAGATGATGTTGGAAGGTGAACAGTCCTCCGACCGTTCCAAGCCCTTTCGGACCTGCCGCTTAGGATCGGCATGGAGCAGCAGGCCGGCCTGAGGATGAGGGCAGACGGAGGCCTTGACACGAAGACATGAGACTATGACTAAGGTGAAGACATCACAGACGAAGGCTGATGCGAAGACATGACACCAAAGCTGATGCGATGTCATCACAGACAAGACGAGGAACTTGACAAAGTCCAGACGAGACGAGAAGCTGGGAAGGTAGACATTGGCACTGTCTCTCAGGGCGCCCTACTCAGCCCACCTTCACGGGTGGACCCAATGGGCTGGTCGCGGACCACCCTGTCCCACTGCGCGCTCTACACAGCCCGAGGAGGCTGTTCATGGACCACGTGGTGAGCGGGACAAGCGCAGGAAGGAATCCAGCCAAGGCAGAACTTCAATGACGGAGCCAGTGTCATCTGGAGCACCACAAAGGCTGGCAGGACAGGACGGCTCAGGAGCACAGGACAAGAGTCCACTGCCAGCATCTCCACAGACAGAGATGTGTCACCCGGAGATCCACGGCCGGCAGAATGGAAGGCTCAAGAGCACAGGAGCAAAACATCCAGAAAGGCTGGAACACCAGGAAGGCTGAGACATGAGGAAACCTGGACGAGGACTTCAGGCGACGAAAACATGGCTAGAAGCAGACGAGACGAGATGAGGAGCTCCACAAAGAACACAAAGGACCTAACGGAGCGCTGGAAGGCAGGAGCCTCCAGGACTGAAGTAACTCTGATGCAAGGCGAAGACGAAATGCAGCCCTTTTATAGGGCTGGTACAGGAAACAGTCTCAAGGTGGGGCCCAGGGCATATCTGGCCGTGGGCCCTTTAAATCTTGAAGAGAGGCGCGGCCACACGCCTAGGAGCAGGAAGCAGGAACTGTGCAGGACCGTGGACAGCGGCCCTGCACCAACGTCAGCGCGGAAGAGCAGGGCTGGGCAGAGACGCAGGCCTCGACAATGGCAGCGGCTCCTGCCACTGCAGGAGGACCCGAGGGCGGCTCCAGCCACCAAGCCAGCTAGAGGATTGCGGCCTCCAGCCGCGAAGATGGGCGGGATGTTGGTGGCGGCCTCCTGCCGCGTTGGCAAATGTCGGCGGTTCCGTGCCATGCTGGAGCAGGGCAAGATGGGTGGCCTCCGGGCCGCAAGAGAAAACAGAGTCCGCGGCTCTGGCTGCAGTGAAGGCCCGATATTGGCGGCGTCCAGCCGCATCGGGGAAAGCAGCAAAAAGTGAGAGACCTGCTCACAGCCACCCGCGGGCAGGGTTCATAACACTTTGCACTTTTCATGGTGCCTGGTTGTATTGATGTCACTCTTTAACTGCTTTGTCCCTTTATCAGTTCCTTGGGGTTTCTCCTGCCACCTTTTATGCTTTGTTCCCCCTTCATGGTGCCTTTGGATATTGATGCCACTTTGCCTCTTGTGTTGCCTTTGAACAATCATGCAGCTGTTGTTAGTGCACTCTTTTGAAGCCTTGGTGTGTTCTTCCCCCTTTCATTTCTGCTTTGCCCCTCTAATGATGCCTTGGAGAACTCCTCCACACCGCTGTTACCTTTTTGCCTCTCTACAGTGATTTAGGCTATCCATGCCAGTTTTGGTGTCATGTTGACACACTTTTGATGCAGTGGTATACGTTCACCCTTCTGATGATTTCTACCAACATTGTTATTAGATTTGATTAGAGAACCCATATTTTGAAGCCCAAAATAGGCTGCAGGGCTTCCCCCCATAGACTTTACTGGCAAACAAATTTAAAAAATAAAGTAAATAAACATATTTTTGTTGACGTTGCTTTAAACTAATGTCCTACAAAATTAAACAACAAACCAAAATGAAAATTTTTCCTCTGCACAGCCCTACTAATCATTGCGTAGACAACATCTGAAGTCTTTGTAAACTATCAGTAACATCGTCAATGGTATCTGGAGGTTTGCCAAATGTAACGCCAATTTTTAAAAAGAGATCAAAGGTGATCCAGGAATATAGAAACTAGTGAGCATGATGACTGTACCAGCAAAATGGTTGAAAGTATCATAAAGAACAAAATTGCTTAACATATAGATAGGCATAGTTTAATGGGACAAAGACAGCACGGATTTACCCAAGGGAAGTCTTGCCTCACAAATTTACCGCATTTTTTTGAGGGCATAAATAAACATGTGCATAAAGGTGAGCCAGTTCATATGGTGTATTAGGATTTCCAGAAAATATTTGACAAAGTCCCTCATGAGAGACGTCTTAAGAAATTAGAAAGTCATGGGATAGGGGGCAGTGTCCTATTATGGATTGCAAACTGGTTAAAAGATAGAAAACAGAGAGTAGGACTAAAGGGTAAATTTTCCCATTGGAGAAAGGTGAATAGTGGAGTGTCCCAGGGATCTGTTCTGGGACCACTGCTTCATTTATAAATGACCAGGAATTGAGAACAACAAGTGGGGTGATCAAATTTGCCAATGACACAAAATTATTCAAAATTGTTAAATAACAAGAGGATTGTGAGAAATTGCAAGAGGATATTACAAAATTAGGAGACTGGGCATGCAAATGAAAAATGAAATTTAGTGTAGAGAAGTACAAAATCATGCACTTAGGGGCAGATTTTAAAAGGTACGCGCACGGGGTACATTTGTGCACGCAACTCGGCGCGCACAAATGTACGCCCGATTTTATAACATGCGCGCACCTTGTGTACCTTGCGCACGCCAACACCTCGGGGATTTACGCGTGTAGGGCTTTGAAAATCTGTCCCTTAGGGAAGAGTAACCCACATTATAGCTACAAAATGCAAGGTTCCACATTAGGAATCACCATTCAGGAAAAGGATCAAGGTGTCATCATTGAAAATATGTTGAAATCATCTGTGTAGTGTGCGGCAGCAGCTAAGAAAGTAAATAGAATGCTAGGATATATTAGGAAACAAAAACAGAGAATATCATAATGCCTTGTTGCGAACTTATGTTGAGTATTGTGTGCAGTTCTGCACACCACATCTCAAAAAAGATATAACAGAAAGGTTACAGAGATGGGCGACCAAAATGATAAAGGGGATGGAACAATTCACCTATGAAGAAAGTCTAAATAGGTAAGGAATGGACAGCTTGGAGAAGAGACGGCTGAGGGGAGATATGATAGAGGTTTATAAAATAATGAGTGAATGGAATGAATAAATGTTAATCAGTTGTTTATTCTGTCGATAAGTACAAAGACCAGGGGAAATTCAC
Source organism: Rhinatrema bivittatum (assembly GCF_901001135.1). Classification (NCBI taxonomy): domain Eukaryota; kingdom Metazoa; phylum Chordata; class Amphibia; order Gymnophiona; family Rhinatrematidae; genus Rhinatrema; species Rhinatrema bivittatum. The sequence goes on along the minus strand of NC_042617.1, from coordinate 403,990,327 downwards.
TGAAGTTAATAGGTAATACATTTAAACAAATAAGAGAAAATATTCTTTTACTCAACGCATAATTAAAGTCTGGAATTTGTTTCCAGAGGATGTGGTAAAAAGGTTTGGACAAGTTCCTGGATGAAATGTTGTGCTGGGGGTGAACCATTGACCCGAGATGGGGTTGATGTTACCCATAGGGCAAGCCCCACAGGTCCCCACCATCAGGAGGCGGAGCAGACCGGGTGTTAGTGTTTGAGGTAGTTGTGGGTGGATCCTTGGGCCGGTGGCAGATGACCACCCCCCCCGCAGGGGAAGATCCCGAGAGGGATCACCAGTCAGGCTCAGTGTATGGAGACAGACACACACTAGTTCTTTTATTAAACAGTATAATGAACCACCAGAGGTGGCAGTAGTGAGCTGGAAGCGCCCGGCTGGGCTGTAGTCCCTCAGATACTGGAACAGTGATCCCAGGATGATAGAGCTGAAGAGAAACTAAGTATAGTGAGTTGGCAGGGTATGCAGAGTTCAGGAATAGAACCTTGATGGTCACACTCACACAATAGTCTCTTGACTCCATTACTTTTCCCACCACCGAGGTGAGGCTAACCTACTTTTCCCACCACCGAGGTGAGGCTAACCGGTCTGTAATGGAGTCACTGTTAAAAGAAAGAATAGTGAACTATCTACAGTCAGAAGAATTGCTGGACCAGAGGCAGCATGGATTCACCAGGGGAAGATCTTGTCAGACAAATCTGATAGACTTTTTTGACTGGGTAACCAAGGAATTGGATCGAAGAAGAGCACTCGATGTCATCTACTTGGACTTCAGCAAGGTTTTTGATACAGTTCCACACAGGAGACTGGTGAATAAAATGAAAAGCTTAGGAATGAGTGCCGATGTGATGGCCTGGATTGCAAACTGATCACCACTGCTCTTCTCCAATCACTCAGCACCACTCCCGTTTCTAGGGATCTATTGAACAGGTCACATAGTGGACCTGCCAGCACATCTTTGAGCTCCCTCAGTATCCTGGGATGAACCTTATCAGGCCCCATGGCTTTGTCCACTTTCAGTTTCCCCAGTTGTTCCCATACATTCTCTACTGTAAATGGAGTTACATCTACTCCATTCCCCTCTAGTTTCTTGTTAACTAGCGACGGTCCTTCTCCAGGGTCTTCATTAGTGAACACAGAACTGAAGTATTCGTTAAATATTTCTGCCATTTCTTCGTCTCTCTCCACACATTGATCCTTTTCACCTTTCAGTTTTCACTATACCACTTTGAACTTTTCTCTTTCACTGATGTATCTGAAAAATGTTTTGTCATCTCTCTTTACCTCTTTGGCAATCCTTTCTTCTGCTTGACTTTTTGCCGTCTTGATTACTTTCTTTGTCTCCCTCAGTTATACCAGATATTCTTCTTTGTGCTCCTCCCTTTGGGATCCTTTATATTTCTTGAATGCTGTTCTTTTAGCCTTTATTTTGTCAGCCACCTCCTTGGAGAACCAGATAGGTTTCATTTTTCTTTTGCTTTTCTTTACTTTTCTAACATATAGATTAGTTGCCTTGGTAATTGCTCCTTTTAGTTTGGTCCACTGTTGTTCCACATCTCTCTCATTCTCCCAGCCTACTAGTTCTTCCTCCATGTACTTCCCTATTTCATCAAAGTCTGTGTTTTTGAACTGCAAAACTTGGGTCCATGTGCTTCATTTCCATATCCTTTTTGTGATATTAAACCATACCGTTTGATGATCACTAGTGCTGAGGTGGGCACCCACCTGGACATCAGAGACATTATCTCCATTAGTGAGCATTAAATCGAGTATAGTTCCCTCTCTCGTGGGTTCCATTACCATTTGTTTGAACAAAGCTCCTTGCAGAGCATCCACTATTTCTCTACTATTGTTAGATTCTGCAGATGAGATTCTCCAGTCTACATCCAGCAAATTAAAGTCTCCAACAATCACCACTTCTCCCCTTCTTTCCCATCTTTTGGATGTCTTCAACCAGATCTCTGTCAAGCTCTTCATTTTGGTTTGGAGGCCTGTAAACCACTCCAATAAAAATGGATGCCCCATCTTTTTTTAGGTTGGCCCATAGTGCTTCTTCATTACCCCATCTTCCTTGTAGCTCAGATGCTTGGATATTGTTCCTGATATAAAGAGCCACTCCTCCCCCTTTCCTATCCTCTTTGTCCTTCCTTAACAAGTTATAACCTGGTATTGCCGTATCCCAATCATGAGATTCCGTGAACTATGTCTCCATGACAGCAACAATGTCCAAGTCCACCTCCACCATTAGGGCTTGCAGATCTGGGATTTTATTGCCCAAACTATGAGCATTTGTGCTCATAGTTTTCCAGCTTTCCTCGTTCAGGTTACTGCTGTTCCTGAACTCCTTTTGTGACTTGTTTAGTTGAGTTTTGTTATCCACTTCTCCCTTTGCCTTTGTGCAAGGGAAAAGATTAGTGCCTTTGATGACAGATTCATCCAGCACAATGAGCTTTTTGCTTTGGTTACTGATCTGGAATTCCTGTATGCATTGGGTTTCTTCTTTCTTTTCAGATAACACTTCAATCTTTCTTTCAAGAACTTCTTCAGTATTTAATACAGAGAAGGCTTTTTGTACTTGTTGCACTTGATACAGTGTGTGACTCTGCATCATAGGTTCAATTCTACCAGAGCCCTCTGTAATCTTATTGTTTATTGAGTTCCTTAATGCCCTGTGTGAATGTGGGGGGAGGGGGGGTAGAATTGTGGGTTGCACAGCTGTCAAGAACGGGTGCCTGTAAGCCCACTGTAAATCTCTTTATCATTGACTTTTGGTTTTTCTGTGGTAATGGGGAATTAATTCCTGAATATTGTAAAGAGGATGAGCCTTTTTCATTGAAGCTAATTCAGCTTTGACTTCAGCCAGCTCCTTTTTCAAAGAAGAGAGTTCTGAATAAATGGGGCAAGCCTAGGTTTCCAGATGATTTCCCTCAGAATAAAGGCTCCACAATAGTTACATTGGATAGTCCTCATTTTGGTAATTTATTGAGGGTTAACACCTAAGGAAATACCAATTTACTAATTTATCTTCTTGCCAATTATGAATTTAGGCAGACTATATCAGAAAAACAACCTGAGGTGGGTGGGTAGAGGGGTAGGGTGGGAGGGAGTCAAACAGTTAACCCTTGGTCATGGATGTTCTCAGAACTCTGTATCTGCAATTGAGTTTAATAAAACCCTCCCCCTGATTGGTTTACTAAGTTAAACTAAGTTAAGCCTTTACTTAGCTGGACACCAGAATCTTTAGTGCTCCCTGGCTCCATACTGTGCACTGGCCACAATGGATCTGCAGCTTCTCAAAGTTTACCTCCCCCAAGCTCAGAGACAGCCATACCCAATCTAGAACAGACACACTTCTAGAAGTTTGTTTGTCCTTTTTTTGTAATTTTTTTTACTCAGCTCTTTATGCCCCAATATTAATATTTAAACAGAGATTATTAGTGCCAGCTAACTCCAAATAAGAGATAGATTTTATTAGATTAAAATACAAAATGATACAAAATACAAAAAGAGACAAAGCTAGGGTCAAAGGCAGTAATCAGTCCAAGGCAAAGGCTAGGTAGGAACCAGGAATGGAGTCAAGAACAGGAACCAGGAATGAAGTCAGGAACAAGGATGAGCAATGAAGCACACGAGTAGCTTGGAGACCTGTTGCCAAGGTAAGGAATGAGTAGCGGGCCCTGCCTTAAGTAGCAGGACCTGATGATGTCATCATCTGGGGATGTGGGTTAGTTTCCCACCGCGGCCCCTTTAAAGGCCGATGAGGCACGTGCTTGCCTAGGAGGAGACAGGATGCCTAGGAGAAGACCCACTGGGAGCTAGAGAGGTCTTCAGAGGGACTGGGAGTGCCCTAGAAGGCTACAGGGGTACAGGAGCACAGGCAGCTGCCCACCGCTGCCAATGAGGATGGGCCAGGTCCGGGAGCCGGGCTCCGGAGGTGAGTAGGCCCGGTCACAGACCTGCCACAGCCGGGACACACAACATGAAAAGTCCATTGACCATTATTAAGGTAGAGTTGCAGAAATCTACTGCTTATTCTTGGGATAAGCAGCATAGAATCTATCCCTTGGGATCCTGCCAGATCCTTTTGACCTGGATTGGCTACTGCTGGAAACAGGATACTGAGCTTGATGAATCTTTGCTCTGACCCAATATGGCAAGTCTTATGTCCTTAAGTACTTTGTTTATGCACTTTAAGAGTCACTTTTTTTTACTTTTCCTTTATTCTATATGTATTTATTTATTTATTTATATTTATATTTTTATCTTTATTTTATTTCATTTTTATTTTTATTTTTATTTTATTTTATTTCTTTCCTTTTTATTGGTTCTTCCGATATCCTCCACTCCTATTTCTACTTATCTTCTTTCCTTCTCCCTAACTAAGCTTAGTACAAGGACAACAAATTGTTGGTTTATTCATTTGTTAGACTTTATTGCTTATGACCTTCATTAATATGTTACCCAATTCTTATTTACCGTGATTACTATATAATTCAAATTGTATACCTGGTTTTTCTTCTCTTTGACTATGTTACTTAAAGTTGCATAAATGTTCATTGTTTCATGTAATGCCATCTGGCAAGTTTCTTTTTGTTCTATGTAAACCAGTTTGATTTGCATCTAATGTAGGAAGATCGGTATATAAAAACAAAAAATAAATAAATAAATAAATAAGAGATACAGCTTCCATAATTAGAAAAAGTAGAATAAGTCCTGAGCAGCACTGAATCATAATTAAACTAAATAAATAAGCAGAATGAGATAAGACTTAAAGACCTAAACAAAATAGCCAGCAGGTGAGAGAGGGAGGATATCACAAACACTAAAATATCCTGAAGGCATAATGATCAAAGGAGCACTTTTCAGAGGAAATTATGTTCTATGAAAGGGGTCCTAGTAGTTTAAAGTTGAAAGACTCAAGGGTAAAATAATTAAATATTTCTTCATAATATAAATGATGGATGTATGAAACATTCTCATAATGGGGGTGGTGGGAGCAAAGAACTATACTGGAATTCAAGAAAGCATATGACAAAGTCATGTTTGGCTCCAGATATAAGTGAAGCTGTATGCAAAACCGATGATAACTGAACAGGGAGATGTAATATTCTAACACATATACACACTTTTCACTTCTATACTGTCTCAGATCTTGCAATCGAATGGAATCCAATGGATTTTGCAAGATCTGAGGCAGCATAGTTTTACTAGAGGTAAATCTTGTCAGATGAATCTGATCAATTTCTTTGACTGGGTGACAAGAGAGTTGGACTAAGGGAGAGTGCTAGATGTAGTATACTTGGATTTCAGCTAGGCATTTGACACTGTTCCACACAGGATGCATAAATAAATTGAGCTCCCTTGGTATAGAACCTAGAAAGATTGACTGGATTAGAAACTGGCTGAGTAGGAGATGACAAAAGGTATTGGTAAGCGTAGTTTACTCTGAGGAGAGGGGTTACTAATAGTGTGAGTAAGGGATCATTCCTGTATCTGGTTGTTTTCCACATTTTTGTGCACAATATAGCAGAAGGATTGTCAGGAGAAGTTTGTCTTTTTGTCGATGATATCAAAATCTGCAACAGAATAGACAGTCAGGAAGGTGTGATATACATGAGGAAGGATCTAGCAAAGCTTGATGAATGGTCTAGAGTCTAACAGCTAAGATTCAATGCAAAAAATTGCAGAATAATGCATTTGGTCTGCAACATCTCAAGGGAGAGGTACAGTATTGGAGGTAAAATTCTTCTAAGCACAAAAGAAGAGCATGATCTGTGGAAGATTGTATCTAATGATCTTAAGGTGGCCAAACAGGTGGATAAAGTGATGGCAAAAGCCAGAAAGATGCTTAATTGCATAGGGAGAGAAATTGTCAGTGGAAAAAGGAAGGTGATATTGCTCCTTTATAGGTTCCTGGTGAGATCCCAATTGGAATAATGTGTACAATTCTGGAGACTGCACCTTCAAAACAATATAAACCGGTTGGAGTTGGTCCAAAGGGTGGTTACTAAAATGATCAATGGTCATCATTCTAAAGCATATGGGGATAGACTCAAAAATCTAAACATGTAGACCCTAGAGAAAAGGTGAGATAGGGGAGACATGAAAAAGCTATTTAAATATCTTAGATGCTTCCATGTACAGGAGGTGAGCCTCTTTCAATAGAAAGGAGGCTCTAGAATGAGGGGTCATAGAATGAGGATGAAAGAGGGTAGACTCACGAGTAATCTTAGGAAATATTTGTTTATAGAGAGGGTAGCGAATGCATGGAACAGCCTTCCAGTGGAGGTGGTAGAGACAAAAAGGTATCTGAATTCAAGAAAGCATGGGATAAATGCAAAGGATCTTTGAGGGAGTGATGGGAATTGTAAACATTAGATAAATTAGACAATGTGCAGACTAGATGGGCTATATATGATCATTTTCTGCCATCATATTTCTGATTCTATGTAATATCATAATAAGCACTTCAGACAACTTTATGCCTTCCTTCTATGGTTTAGCTGAAGTAATGAGACTCAATGCAGAATGTAACTACATTATTTGTTGTCTCTCACTCTTCATCTTTTTCTTCCAGATCATACATTTCAATTTCTGTACCTGCATCTTCTGCTGGAAACTAAATGTCTGATGCTGAAATTGTGGAGCATACAGAAAGTGCTTCACCCATTTTTCCAAGAGTGTACTAGTAGTAAAAAAAAATTCAGTGCAGGCTAGGCATTCATATTTCATTTTCAAAAAAGTGTGCTTGATAACTGTTCCAGTGGACTAATGAGCTGCATAGAGCTGCCCTGATGCAGAAAAGGAACCATAACAACATGGAATAGCCATTATCTTTTAGTAGCTTACAAAATGTGCATTCACATCACTTACTTCACACTTGGGTTCCAACAAGATGCCATTAATTTTTATAGTCCTACTTAGTTGAACTAGTTTTCTAGAGTCTCATTTATACATGTATTTTTCATACAGAGTGTGTTGTCTGTGTATGTGGGTCTCATGTCAGAATATAAAAAATTTGACTATGGAAAGGAAACGTTTCAAATGAATTTGCCTGCATAACTAAACAGTTACCTGAGTAAATTCATTGACTGCAAATAACCCTTCTCTTAGTGGCTTAAACTGGATGAATTGATGGCGTTCATGCTGAAGAAGTAGGAGGGACTCGATGATCTGGAGAAGGACTGAGAGAACTGGTGGAGTAATTGGTAAGCTGTCTAATTTTGACTAGGTATACTTGTTTAAAAATATGCTGACTTATGTGTGTCAACTGGGTTTTATGTAAGTCCTAATTTATTTTTGCTTGTAAAATATTTATTTATTTAAAATATCAATAGACCACTATATCCAAAGTCCTACACATGTATATTTTTAAAACAGGTAAGAAAGTGCACTCATTCATTGCTTTGAAATACTCGTTTTCAATGCATTGTATGTATGTGCATGTTAGTATACTTATGTGCATGTTTTGGGGGTAGAGAGATGTATATTTTATAAAATGTGTATATATGATATGCGTGGGTTATAGTATATTATCATAGATCTCCACATAGCTGAATAGGTACATATATGCTGCCACACAGAATTGTTTGAAAGTTATCCTCTCTATTGGCAACAAAAATATTTTGAAAACAAAAAAGCATTGCAATCACTAGTGAAATGATAAACTGTATCAATATATATTGAATGTTACATGGAAATATTTTCTGAAATTTTATTATAGATAAAAAAGAAAAAATGTAATTGAACTTTTTTTGAGTCATTTATATCACAGTTTCAGTTTTCCACTAATGACTGAATTTTAAGAGGCTTGATCGTGCAAATACCATTGGTTACACGCATGGCCAGGCCCTGTGCGTGGCGTGCGCATTTTCTAAAGGGCCTGGCCACACGCTTAACCACCGATACATGCAGAAGTGCCAGGCCTAAAGAAAGGGGTAGGCCAAGGGTCTAGGTGGGGAGGGGTGAGGCGGGCTGGGACAGAGCCATTAGCAGCTGTCCTGGGAAAGCGCATCCTGGCAGCCGACCAGCATGTAGGGTTTACTTCTGCTCCTGAGGAGATAGGTATTGTTAGTAGGGATGTGAATCGTGTCCTCGATCGTCTTAACGATCGATTTCGGCTGGGAGGGGGAGGGAATCGTATTGTTGCCGTTTGGGGGGGTAAAATATCGTGAAAAATCGTGAAAAATCGTGAAAAATCTAAAAATCTAAAAATCGCAAAACCGGCACATTAAAACCCCCTAAAACCCACCCCCGACCCTTTAAATTAAATCCCCCACCCTCCCGAACCCCCCCCAAATGAGTTAAATAACCTGCGGGTCCAGCGGCGGTCCGGAACGGCAGCGGTCCGGAACGGGCTCCTGCTCCTGAATCTTGTTGTCTTCAGCCGGCGCCATTTTCCAAAATGGCACCGAAAAATGGCGGCGGCCATAGACGAACACGATTGGACGGCAGGAGGTCCTTCCGGACCCCCGCTGGACTTTTGGCAAGTCTCGTGGGGGTCAGGAGGCCCCCCACAAGCTGGCCAAAAGTTCCTGGAGGTCCAGCGGGGGTCAGGGAGCGATTTCCCGCCGCGAATCGTTTTCGTACGGAAAATGGCGCCGGCAGGAGATCGACTGCAGGAGGTCGTTCAGCGAGGGTTCCGGCGCCTCGCTGAACGACCTCCTGCAGTCGATCTCCTGCCGGCGCCATTTTCCGTACGAAAACGATTCGCGGCGGGAAATCGCTCCCTGACCCCCGCTGGACCTCCAGGAACTTTTGGCCAGCTTGTGGGGGGCCTCCTGACCCCCACGAGACTTACCAAAAGTCCAGCAGGGGTCCGGAAGGACCTCCTGCCGTCCAATCGTGTTCGTCTATGGCCGCCGCCATTTTTCGGCGCCATTTTGGAAAATGGCGCCGGCTGAAGACAACAAGATTCAGGAGCAGGAGCCCGTTCCGGACCGCTGCCGTTCCGGACCGCCGCTGGACCCGCAGGTTATTTAACTCATTTGGGGGGGGTTCGGGAGGGTGGGGGATTTAATTTAAAGGGTCGGGGGTGGGTTTTAGGGGGTTTTAGTGTGCCGGCTCACGATTCTAACGATTTATAACGATAAATCGTTAGAATCTCTATTGTATTGTGTTCCATAACGGTTTAAGACGATATTAAAATTATCGGACGATAATTTTAATCGTCCTAAAACGATTCACATCCCTAATTGTTAGTGTAGGGGTTGGGGAGGAGAAGGGAAGAGGGAGGAAGTATAGGGTTAGGGGTAGGGAAGTTCCCTCCCAGTTCACTCCTTAATTAGAGTGGAGTGGGAGGGAACTGGGGAAGGCCCTGTTGCATCAGCAGGGGTTTCTTTCTAATATTGCCCCCACTGCACACGTTAGAGGCAACCTGCCTGCACATGCGCGCGTGGATTTTAAAATCCGCACGCACATGTGCGCACGGGAATTGTATTTTATAACATACATGCGCCAACATGCACATGTTATAAAATAGCCGCATCCATGTGCGTGCAGACTTTTAAAAATTGACCCCTAAATGAATAGCCAAGAAGGGACCAAGTCAAGTCTTTATCTTTATCACAGAAACATCCATTGAAGTGAAGTGGGAAGTCACATTAAAATGAACATTATGCAGGAAGAAGGAATGACTACTCCCTCCAATCAGACACAATGTTTACTGGCACACCGATGAGGCTCTGATGAGGGCACAGCAGATAACACACTCTTCAAGCATGCTAGAAGATGAAACAATAGCGCTTGCTGAAAATCCTGTCAAGGCTGCCCACACTTATGTAGCAGGAGGTGATCTGAAAAGATAAAAACAAATGATCAAACCATATAATATCAAGAAGAAAACTTGTACACTGAACACATCACTCTAGGGACAAATTCACAGCAGCATTTTAATTGAAGAATGTAATGAACATTATTATAATGGATGAGCAAGGTACAGCATAACTACATACTGTACTTTGAATACAGATGTTTGTATGTATAATGTATTAGAGAGGGCAACCATGCTTTCCCTTGTCACATGTGATTATGAAATCTCCTCTCAAATAATGAGTCTTGTTTAGGGCTATTAATGTACTAATTACTGTGGGTCTGATGATATTGCATAAATGCCCTGTCTGACTTACTTTTTTTAGTTGTCAGGTATCTAAACGAACAATTTTAGACAAAGGTTAGTTTTTTTAATTTCTTATATTGTCCTGTCTGAAGATATATAATTTTTTAATGAAACATTTTTTAGTCAACATAAGGAAGATAGAATCACTGCTTTTTGTTTTCTAGTTCACAGATCATTGGCATCATTAATCATTAAAATTAAGATGCCTTCATAGTTATGGCAAAGGGAGACTGGAAAATGAGAGTGAGCAGGTATATTTCCATTAAACTGCTTTTATCAAGTGCAGAATGGTACAGAGATTACTATAAGCAAAATTCTAGTCCCTTAAAGGCAACTTCAGTTTTTCATAGTGGTAATAAGAAATTAACTTGCATAAATAACATTAATCAGGCATTACCACCTTCTAAGGTTTATAACAGTTTTAAAGTTTCTGAAAAAAATTACCATAGCACTTTCATTGAACACTTATCACAAATGCATGAGTCTCCATTTATCCTGAGAGTTTCCATCAGTCCTGAGCTAAGGAAAATTAGGTTGAAGCAAATGTCAGTACTACTTTTTGACATAGCACCTTTCGATTCTATCTGGCCTTATTTTGGAAACTGAAAAATACTACATTCAAAGAACCAGAGTAGTATTATAAATGCAACACTCAAGTTTATACATCATACTGATGATATATTTATGTTCAACCACAGCAGCCTAATAAGTGAAGCATAATGTTTAGTCTATGCAATAATCATTTTATCTTAATTTCCAGGATATATATATACCAATGAATTTGAAGATATTATGTTGCTGATGTATGCAAAGCAAACACACACACACACACATGCACACACACATATTTATGTAACCGCAGTTCAGAGTATCTGCTGAAATCTGAAAGGGCTCTAAAAAAAATCCCAGGTCTAGGTCCCATTTGTTCAGTCATCAGTGCTTTTATCCAAGGTGTGAGTTCTTGATCTCTGGGGGTGGGGGGGGGGGGGGGAGTTCTAGACCAAGGGTAATCAAGTGGACTTGCAAGTAGAATCCCTTCCCCATGTGTTACTATTAGCTCTTTGGGGCAGGTACCCTGAAAAGAATAGGCTGGACTCACTGGAGAGGTGTTCCAAATTAAAAGTTATTGTGATTGGGTTCAACGTAATCAAATTCCATAAACAAAGTGGTTTTCAGTTACATCCAGGCTCAAATAGTTCTCTTAAAGGTGAATTTTAAAAGCCCTACACGTGCCACAGCTGGGAGATATGCACAAATGTCGGGCTGGCATGTGCCTCATTTGGTTCTTGCAAGCAGTCTGATGGCAGGAGGAAGGTCAGCTCGCGTTTTCAGTAAGAACACAAGAACATGCCATACTGGGTCAGACCAAGGGTCCATCAAGTCCAGCGCCCTGTTTCCAACAGTGGACAATCCAGGCTACCTGGCAAGTACCCAGACGCTAAGTAGATCCCATCCTACTGATGCTAGTAAAAACAGTGGGGGAGATTTTAAAAGGCTGACGGGGATTTACGCGCGTAGGTGGCCTTACGCACGCCGGGCCTATTTTCAAAGGCCCAGCCATGTGTGTAAAGCCCCAGGATGCGCATAAGTCCCGGGGCTTCGGGAAAGGGGTGGGGCAGGGTGGTACGGGAGGCGGGGGTGGGGTATGGCTAGAGGCATGCGTGAGCAACCTGCGCCTGCCTCAGGGCAGGTGCAAAAGGTCAAATACGTTTTTTTGGGGGGGCTAGGTTAGAGTTGGGGAAAGGAAGGTTAGGGGAAGGGAAAAGGAGGTTAGTGTAGGGCATTGGGAAGTTCCCTCCCAGTCCACTCTGAAGTTGGAGTGGACTGGGAGGGAACTGAGGAAGGCTTCGGACGTCGGCGCGTGCAGAATACACAAGTGTGCACCCCCTTGCTTGCACCATCCCCCGATTTTATAACATGCGTGCCCCTGCACGCATGTTATAGAACTGGGCGTCCATGTGTGCACGCTGGGTAGTGCACGCACATGGACGCACGCGCGCTTCTTTAAAAATCTACCCCAGTGGATATTCTCTAAGTCAACTTGATTAATAGCTGTTAATGGACTTCTTCAAGAACTTATCTAAACCTTTTTTAAACCCAGCTACACTAACTGCACTAACCACATCCTCTGGCAACAAATTCCAGAGTTTAATTATGCATTGAGTGAAAACTAATTTTTTACAATTAGTTTTAAATGTGCCACATGCTAACTACATTGAGTACCCCTTAGTCATTAAATTATCTGAAGGAGTAAATAACTGATTCACATTTACCCATTCTAGACCTCTCATGATTATAAAGACTCCTCTCATATTTCCCCTCAGCTGTCTCTTCTCCAAACTGAACAGCCCTAACCTGTTTAGCCTTTCCTCATAGGAGAGTTGATCCAGCCCTTTATCATTTTGGTCAGCCTTCTCTGTATTTATACACAGTACTCAAGGTGCAGTCTCACCAGAGTCATTATGATATTTCCCATTTTATTCACCATTCCCTTCTTAATAATTCCTAATATTCTGTTTGCTTTTTTGACTGATGCAGCACATTGAGCTGATGAATGCAATATATTATCCACTATGACACCGAGATCTTTTTCCTGGGTAGTAGCTCCTAATATGGAACCTGACATCGTGTAACTATAGCATGGATTATTTTTCCCTATATGCATCACCTTGCACTTTTCCACACTAAATTTCATCTGCCATTTGGATGTCTAATCTTCCAATCTTGCAAGGTCCTCCTGTGAATGATCACAACCAGCTTCATGATTTAACTACTCTGAATAATTTTTGTATTATCTGAAAATTTGATTACCTATCTTGTCGTATTAATTTCCAGATCATTTATAAATATATTGAAAAGCACCAGTCCAAGTACAGATCCTGAGGCACTCCACTATTTGCCCTTTTCAACTGAGAACATTGAACATTTAATCCCATTCTTTGTTTCCTGTCTTTTAACCAGTTTGTAATCCATGAAAGGACATCGTCTCCTATCCCTTGACTTTTTAGTTTTCTTAGAAGCCTCTCATGTGGGACTTTGTCAAAGGCCTTCTTAAAATCCAAATATACTACATCTACTGGTTCTCCTTTATCCACATGTCTTTCTATATGCTCTGTAATTTTGATCTTTAGAATGGTTTCCACTATTTTTCCCGGCACTGAAGTCAGGCTCACTGGTCTATAGTTTCCTGGATTGCCCCTGGAGCCCTTTTTAAATATTGCGATTACATTGGCCATCCTCCAGCCTTTAGGTACAATAGATGATTTTAATGATAGGTTACAAATTTTAACAAATAGATCAGAAATTTCATTTTTTAGTTCCTTCAGAACCCTGGGGTGCATAGAACCCTGGGGTGCTTACCATCTGGTCCAGATGATTTGCTACTCTTTTAGTTTGTCAATTAGGCCTACTACATCTCCCAGGTTCACAGTGATTTTGTTCAGTTCATTTGACTCATCACACTTGAAAACCATCTCCAGAACCAGTATCTCTCCAACAAAAAATTAATTTGGTCTTTCTGCAATGGCCTTATCTTCCCTAAGAGCCCCATTAACCCTTCAGTCATCTAACGGTCTAACCCAGTGGTTCTCAACCCTGTCCTGGGGACCCCCCCAGCCAGTCGGGTTTTCAGGATATCCACAATGAATATGCATGAGAGAAAATTTGCATGTTATGGAGGCAGTGTATGCAAATTTTCTCTCATGCATATTCATTGTGGATTTCCTGAAAACCCGACTGGCTGGGGGATCCCCAGGACAGGGTTGAGAACCAAATCCCTCACAGGTTTCTTGGTTTGGATATATTTTAAAAAGCTTTGATTATGAGATTTTGCCTCCTCGGCCAAATCATGTCAAATTCTCTCTTAGCTTGCCTTATCAATGTTTTACACTTAGCTTGACAATGCTTATGCTTTTTCATATTTTTTTTCAGATGGATCCTTCTTCCAATTTTTGTAGGATATTTTTTGGCTAAAATAGCCTCTTTCACCTCACCTTTTAACCATGCTGGTAATTGTTTTGCCTTCCTCCCACCATTTTTAATGCATGGAATACATCTGGACTGTGCTTTTAAGATTGCATTTTTAAACAATGTCCATGCCTGTTGCACCCTTTTAACCTTTGCAGCTGCACCTTTCAGTTTTTTTCTATTTTCCTCATTTTATCAAAGATTCCCTTTTGAAAATTTAGTGTTGGAGCTGTAGATTTACATATTATCCCCAATAATTATCCCTATTAGTTGAAATTTGATCATGTTATGATCACTGTTGCCAAGTGGCCCCTTCACTATTACCTCTCTCACCAGATCCTGCATTCCACTAAGAATTAAATCTAAAATAGCTCCCTCTCTCATTGGTTCCTGAACCAATTGCTCCATGAAGCAGTCATTTATTCTATCCAAGAATTTTATGTTTCTAGCATGTCCTGATATTACATTTACCCGGTCAATATTAGGGTAATTAAAATCTCCCATTATTACTGCACTGCCAAATTGGTTAGCTTCCCTGATCTCTCTTAACATTTCCTCATCTGTCTGATAATTTTGGCCTGGTGGACAGTAGTATACTCCTATCGCTATACTCTTACATGCATGGGATTTCTACCCATTTGAATTATATTGAGCATTTAGTCTCTTGTATGATCTTTATCCTGTTGAACTCCATACCTTCCTGGATATAAAGTTCTACACCCCCACAAGTTGATCCTCCCTATCATTGAAATATAATTTGTACCCTGATATAGCACTGTTCCATTGGTTATCCTCCTTCCTCCAGGTCTATGAGATGCCAGATATGTCCATCTCTATAAATTCTAACTCTCTCATCTTACTTCTTAGACTTCTGGCATTGGATTACAGACATTCCAAAGTGGATTTTTTCTTTGGATTAACAACCTGCTTTTCAGTTGATATGGATAATTTGGAATTCTTTAGCTCAGGTGATTCTTTACCTATAGGCACATTGACTGCTTTTGCTTTTATTGGAATCCTTCTGTTGGGATGCCCTAACTCTCCTGTTTCATTAGTATCCTTCACAGATACATTCCTCCAAACCATGCACTACTGAGTGACTGTCAGCTTTCCCCCTTGTTCTAATTTAAAAGCTGCTCTGTCTCCTTTTTGAAAGTTAGCACCAGCAGCCCTGTTCCACTCTGGTTAAGGTGGAGTGGTCCTTTTGGAAAAGTCTCTCCCTTCCTCAAAAGGTTGTCCAGTTCCTTACAAAACTGAATACCTCTTCTCTGCACCATCCTCTCATCCAATCCTAGCAGTTTGGAGGTTTTTGCACCTGATGCACTTGCCCCTTTTGGAGGCATGCCAATGCCATTTCGGGCACAATAGTTCCCACCAGTGACATTTGATTTTCCTTGATCTGAGCAAAGACAGAATCATATTTTTGATACAGCAGTTTTCACTAGCGAGGCTGGCCGGCTTACCGACTCCCGTGCAATGGGTCTTCAATTCAAACTATGTCTTGTGCATCACTGCATCCCAGCTTGTGCTTTACAGGAAGAATGGTTTCTATTTTGAAATTTTGTGAGGCTTTACATTAGTGACTGTGATTCATCGCCTTAGCTAGCATTCCCAGGTATTGCAAACCATTCATCTACCATGAAGCACTTCCAATAAGCTCATGCACATCAATCTCTAACTCTTAAAGTTTTATTTTCCAGTGTCTTCTGTGCCAGGATTCCCCCTAAGGAAGCCTTCACAGGCAAAACAAGGGCCTTATTGGGGCTTGTTTCATCAGACCGGGAAACAATACTCTATAGTCTATCAATTCCTGTTGCATGGTGTGAATGCTAATATGAGTGAGCAGTTATATTTTACAGGTGTAGCAACTTATGCAAACACATGTAGTAAATATGTGGTTATAAACAATATGCATTCATTTATTTATAAGTGGTAAAAAACAGCAACAAGCACATTACCTTAAGCTTAGGAAGTGCTTAATATATAGATAGCAAGAGAAGTCTAGCTATTTTGACTTCAAAGTACAATCAAAGGCGCAGGCATTGACTACATATATTTGTGTATCAAATTGTGTTTTATTATATATCTGATGTTACAAGATTGATAACAAAATATTATGTTCAATATTATATTTAGTGAAAGGAACTGCTCACTTATCTTTATTTTTATGTTTGTAAATTTTTGAATAAAGTTTTTTTTAATTTTTAATGTAATCATTCAACATTAGTGCTTTATTCCTCTTTTTGGTATTGTTTTGCAGCCATCAAATTTTTGGTTTGTTCTTTAATATTTTTTTGTGTTCAGTTTGTTTGTCAAAAATTCCTGAAACAAACAAAAAAACCCCACTGAACCTCTAAAAAAATGGGCCTCTGTTGGCTGTGGCTGGGCTGGGCTGTCCCAGGACAACAAAAGACTGGGCATGGTGTTGAGACTTGGTTTCAATGCCGAGGCCCAATTCTGTGGCCCATCCTGGAACCAAGGTTTGGCCCTGAGGCCTGTTTCTGTTACTGAGACCTGGCCCTGAGGCTTGTTTCTGGTGCCAAGGGCTAGGCCCAGTACCAGAAGCCTGGTTCCACAAGAAAAATTGGTCCCTGCACCAAGGTCTGGTTATGAGGCCTGGTTTTGGCATTATGACAGGCTCTGAGGCTTATTCTCATCACTGAGGCCTTAGTCTGATACCAGGGCTCAGTCGGAAGGCCTGATCCTATCACTGAGGCCGAGGCCTGGTGCCTGGGCCCAACCCTTTTGATTGGTTTTGGTACCAAGGCCTAGACCTGGCACCAGGGCCATCCCATCATGGAGGCTTAGGATCAGCATTGAGGCTTATCTATGAAATATGGTCCCATTGCCATGGCCAAGCCCAGCCCTGAGGCCTTGTCCTATTGCCAAGGCTTAGGCTTAGGTTTAGGCCTGGTTCAGAGGCCAAGGACCAGGTTCTCTAAGTTTTCTTTTTGTGATCTTCATAAAATGGGAGGGTCACATGATGCTCAGTTAGAAAGTATATGCTGTTAATGTGAGCTCCCAAGCCCAATGCTCTTTCTCCTGAAAATATTCTACACACGTTGTGATTAGCAGCAGGTAAAAAGCTCAGGATGCCTAAGAAATCTCTCCCAGTCTTCTGGGAAGAAGCAAAAGAAAACAATACATGAGGCTGAAAAGGGAAGCCAGGCTGAGGAATCCAGGTTAGAGGAGTGGCATGTGTCATCTATTAGAGATGTGTATCGTGTGATCGATCGTCTTAACGATCGATTTCGGCTGGGGGGGAGGGAATCGGATCGTCGCGGTTTTGTTTTTTTAAATATCGTGTAAATCGTGAATCGGGGGAGGGCGAGAAAACCGGCACATTAAAACATCCCTAAAACCCACCCCGACCCTTTAAAATAAATCCCCCAACCTCCCGAACCCCCCCAAAATGTCTTAAATTACCTGGGGTCCAGTGGGGAGGTCCCGTTGTGATCTTCCACTCTCGGGCGTCGGGCGCATTGATAGAAAATGGCGCCATTTTGGTTCGTGTTCCCCGATGTCACGAGCATAGAAGATTGCTCCCGGACCCCCGCTGGACCCCCAGGGACTTTTGGCGAGCTTGGGGGGGCCTCCTGACCCCCACAAGACTTGCTAAAAGTCCAGCGGGGGTCCGGGAACGACCTCCTGCATTCGAATCATGTTGCCATACGGCCGGCGCCATTTTGCTTTGCCGTACAGCAAAATGGCGCCGGCCATACGGCAACACAAGTCGAGTGCAAGAGGTCGTTCCCGGACCCCTGCTGGACTTTTAGCAAGTCTTGTGGGGGTCAGGAGGTCCCTCCAAGCTGGCCAAAAGTCCCTGGGTGTCCAGCAGGGGTCCGAGAACGACCTCCTGCACTCGACTCGTGTTGCCGTATGGCCGGCACCATTTTGCTTTGCCGTACAGCAAAATGGCGCCGGCCGTACGGCAACATGAGTCGCGTGCAGGAGGTCGTTCCCGGACCCCCGCTGGACTTTTGGCAAGTCTTGTGGGGGTCAGGAGGCCCCCCGAAGCTGGCCAAAAGTCCCTGGGGGTCCAGCGGGGGTCCGGGAACGACCTCCTGCACTCGACTCGTGTTGCCATATGACCGGCGCCATTTTGCTTTGCGCCGGCCGTACGGCAACAAGAGTCGAGTGCAGGAGGTCGTTCCCGGACCCCTGCTGGACTTTTGGCAAGTCTTGTGGGGGTCAGGAGGCCCCCCAAAGCTGGCCAAAAGTCCCTGGTGGTCCAGCGGGGGTCCGGGAGCGATCTTCTACACTCGTGACATCAGGGAACAGGAATCAAAATGGCGCCGGCGCTACCTTTGCCCTGTCATATGACAGCGCAAAGATAGCGCCGGCGCCATTTTCTATCAACACGCCCGACGCCCAAGAGTGGAAGATCACAATGGGACCCCCCCACTGGACCTCAGGTAATTGAAGACATTTTGGGTGGGTTCGGGAGGGTGGGGGATTTATGTTAGAGGGTCGGGTTGGTTTTAGGGATGTTTTAATGTGCCGGTTTTCCCGCCCTCCCCTTCCCCTCCCCCTTCCCCCGATTTACGATTTTTGACGATAAATCGTGGGAATTCCTATTAAATATCGCCTCTAACGATTTTTGACGATTTAAAATATATCGGACGATATTTTAAATCGTCAAAAAACAATTCACATCCCTATCATCTATACCTTTTGAAACTACAAAAAAACCTGCAGCAAATGTTCATCCAATTTGCAGAGACATTAACATCAAATATCAACTCTAAACTTGGAGCTGTGTTCCAGAAGGTGACACAATTTCCTCTGTGCAAGATAACTCCAAGTGATTTCTTGAAATCATGAACAGAGTGAAGAAGCTTGAAATTTCATTAACCTTTGCGCATCAGAAAATTGATTCATTGGAAGGCAATTACAAACAGCCAACAAGAAAGCAAATAATATGGAGAACTGGGTCAGACATAAAAATATCAGAATGATGGGATTCCATGAAGTTAATAAAGATAAATATCTAGTTGTTTTCTTTTCAAGATGGCTGGAGGTTCTGGACCTGGAATTTAAATGGGCCCACGTGAAGATTGTGCAGGCCCATCAGGCCCTGGCACCACCACCACCACCACCACCGACTACCATGAAAAGGTCACTTACTATGATTATCAGATTTCATAGTTATCTCGATAAAGCCTGAATTATGGATAGTGCAAGGCAAAAAGAAGAGATTATCTTTCAGGGTCAAAAGAACTTTTTTTTTTTCCAAGATTTTTCTCAGGCATTGCAAAAACATCAGGCAGGTTTCCAAGAAGCAAAGAAATTTCTCTGGTAGCAAGGATTACCGTATGCACTGTAAATAATAAGATGCAGGTCTTTGGAACAGCTGACAAGGTGCAACAGTTCCTAAAGAGGAATCATGTCAAAAAGAGGAATCATGCCAAAAAAAGCAGACAGAGGACAAGATGGATGCTGGTGAATTGTCTAATGTGATAGCACTGGCCGGGAGAGAAGAAATAGTAAGGCTGCTTTTAATACAGCAATTGGAGGTTCCCTTACTTTGTTTATTTTTTGTTTATTTATTTTTTATCCTTTTTTTTGGACTGCCAGATTTGCTGTACAATATTATGGTTTCTTCTGTTAATGCTCCGGGTGTCTTGATTGATGACACATTCATCACAGGCAGCTCCTAAACAATTTCTACAGGTCCACGACATGAGTCAGGGAGCAGTTTCCAGAGTAGAGAAGCACTGATTTATTTTTCTTTGTTACTGTGGAGTAATAGTGTTTTTACTCTCTACTTCTTTGACACTTCAAGCTTTTTCATCTGGACACAGATATGGGATTTTATACATTCCTTTTTGGAAAACAGAAATTCGGTGGGCTGTTTGGTTATATTGTTGGATTTCAGAAGTCCTTTTTTATGCTTCTCCTGAACATTTTCCTTTTTATTATCTGGACATTGGGGCAGTAACTTTCAAACCAGCATGCGGGCACACATTGGCATGTTTGTATTGGCCCGTACTCAGTGAAATAGCCATTTTATATCTTGCATGCGTTTATGTGTGCCTAATTTTAAGTAGACATGCGCATGGGTGCAAGTAATCCCACGCAAGTTAGGGGATTTTAAAAGCGGCGCACACCCATGCCATTGCCAGTTTCACCAGTTTTTCCACCAGTTTGCCCAGTTAAGCGTCAGGTCTTCCATCCTCCCCCCCCCCCCCCCCCCCCCCCAGTTTAATAGCCTTCACTCCACCCAGTTAGTCCAGATCCTTAAAACCCCTCAGATATGTCTACTTTTCTTTTTTTTTTTTAAACTTACACCTCTTCCATAGCAAAATCAAACTTACGTGGCACTAGAGTTAGGCACACATCTCTTGGCCCTACCCCACCGTGTAATGCCCATACCCCATCAAGCCTCTGCCCAAACCATGCCACTTTTCAAACAGGGCGAGATGAGCAGGCAGTAGGAGTTATGCATGTAACTGGACAGCTTTTAAAATATGGTGGGCATACACCAGCCCAACTTGTTCGTGCTTCCTCTAATTGATACATGTACCGGGCTTTTAAAATTAACCTTAATGAGTTTTCTTTAATGTGGTTATTCTCTGATGTAGGGCAGTATTTCCTGAGTAGGACAGATCTTTGTTTTGATCAATTTTCTTTCATTCTGGGTGTGTTTTATTACTGCACTGCCAATTTGGTTAGCTTCCCTAATCTCGCTTAACATTTCAATGTCCGTCTCACCATCTTGACCAGGTGGGGAATAGTATATTCCTATCACTATAGTCTTTCCTAACACACAAGGGATTTCTACCCATAAAGATTCGATTATGCATTTAGTCTCATGCAGGATGTTTATCCTGTTGGACTCTATGCCATCCCAGACATAAAGAGCTACACTGCCTCCCGGGTTCTCCGCAATGACAGAGAGGAGCACTAGATTTCAATTACCAAAAATAACTATGTCTCTTTATTAAAGGAACAACGATTTAAGCTAACTTCACAAAAAAAAATGTTGTATCACAAATACTTTTTTCTTTATATTATTGGTGCTATAAGCATTTCATTTCATTACAATTTGTATATAAATTTGGGACCTTCATAACACCCACGGTTTAACAAGCACAGACTTGTGTTTGTACCGCTATGGGTCCTTTTTAATCATCGATCCACTAATTCAGTTTTGCAAAATTATTTTAGAGTTTAAACTTTTTTCTTAAAATGTCAAAGAATGGTACTTCCCTTAATCTTTGAACAGGTACCAGAGTCAAGAGTCCAAGTCCGACGTGTAAACATTTCGTGAGCTGCTGCTTCAGGGACTTCTCAAATTGACTCACTCAGCCCAGCGCTCCTCAGAGTGATTCACGGGTGCTGCTGCGGTAAATCTCCGGATCTTTTTGTCAAGACAAACTTCTCAAATTTAGTAGGGGTCCCTCTCAATAATTTTGTGAATTAAAACTGAATTAATGGACTGATGATTAAAAAGGACCAGTAGTGGTGCAAACACAAATCTATGCTTGTTAAACCTTGGGTGTTATGAAGGTCCTAAATTTATATACAAATTGTAATGAAATGAAATGCTTATAGCACCAATAATATAAAGAAAAAAGTATTTGTGATACAACGTGTTTTTCTGTGAAGATTTCAATTACCCCAATATTGACTGGGTAAATGTATCATCGGGAAATGCTAGAGAGATAAAGTTCCTGGATGGAATAAATGACAGTTTTATGGAGCAATTGGTTCAGGAACTGACAAGAGAGGAAGCATTAGCAATTTTAGATCTAATTCTCAGTGGAGCATAGGATTTGGTGAGAGAGGTAACGGTGGTGGGGCCGCTTGGCAATAGTGATCATAATATGATCAAATTTGAATTAATGACTGGAAGGGGGCAGTAAGCAAATCCACGGCTCTTGTGCTAAACTTTCAAAAGGAAAACTTTGATAAAATGAGAAAAATAGAAAAAAACTGAAAGGAGCTGCTACAAAGGTAAAAAGTGTGCAAGAGGCGTGGTGATTGTTAAAAAATATCATCCTAGAAGCACAGTCCAGATGTATTCCACACATTAAGAAAGGTGGAAAGAAGGCAAAATGATTACCAGCATGGTTAAAAGGGGAGGTGAAAGAAGCTATTTTAGTCAAAAGATCTTCATTCAAAAATTGAAAGAAGGATCCCACAGAAGAAAATAGGATAATGCATAAGTGTTGGCAAGTTAAATGTAAGACATTAATAAGACAGGCTAAGAGATAATCTGAAAAGAACTTGGCCCTAGAGGCAAAAACTCACAGTAAAAACTTTTAAAAATATATCTGAAGAAGAAAGCCTGTTAAGGAGTCAGTTGGACCATTAGATGATCGAGGGGTTAAAGGGGCACTTAGAGAAGATAAGGCCATTGTGGAAAATTAAATGATTTCTTTGCTTCGGTGTTTACTGAAGAGGATGTTGGTGAGGTACCCATACCGGAGAAGGTTTTCATGGGTAATGATTCAGTTGGACTGAACCAAATCACGGTGAACCTAGAAGATGTGGTAGGCCTGATTGACAAACTGAAGAGTAGTAAATCACCTGGACTGGATGGTATACACCCCAGGGTTCTGAAAGAACTCAAAAATGAAATTTCAGACCTATGAGTAAAAATTTGTAACTGATCATTAAAATCATCCATTGTATCTGAAGACTGGAGGGTGGCTAATGTAACCCCAATATTTAAAAAGGGCTCCAGGGGCAATCCAGGAAACTACAGACCAGTTAGCCTGACTTCAGTTCCAGGAAAAACAGTGGAAAGTGTTCTAATTATCAAAATCACATAACATATAGAAAGACATGGTTTAATGGAAATAAGTCAGCATAGTTTTACCCAAGGCAAGTCTTGCCTCACAAATCTGCTTTACTTTTTTGATGGAGTTAATAAACATGTAGATAAAGGTGAACCAGTAGATGTAGTATTTGGATTTTCAGAAGACATTTGACAAAGTTCCTCATGAGAGACTTCTAGGAAAAGTAAAAAGTCAGGAGATAGTGGAGATGTCCTTTCATGGATTACAAACTGGCTAAAAGAGAGGAAACAGAGAGTAAGATTATATGGACAATTTTCTCAGTTGAAGGGAGTGGGCAGTGGAGTGCCTCAGGGATCTGTATTGGGACCCATACTTTTCAATATATTTATAAATGATCTGAAAATAAATATGACGAGTAAGGTAATCAAATTTGCAGATGATACAAAATTGTTCAGAGTAGTTAAATCACAAGCAGATTGTGATAAATTGAAAGAAGACCTTTTGAAACTGGAAAATTGGGCATCAAAATAGCAGATGAAATTTAATGTGGATAAGTGCAAGGTGATGCATATAGTGAAAAATAACCCATGTTAAAGTTACACAATGTTAGGTTCCATATTAGGCACCACCCAAGAAAGAGATCTAGGCATCACAGTGGATAACACATTGAAATCATTGGTTCAGTGTGCTGCGGCAGTCAAAAAAGCAAACAGAATTTGGGAATTATTAGAAAGGGAATGGTGAATAAAATGGAAAATGTCATAATGCCTCTGTATCGCTCCATGGTGAGACCGTACCTTGAATACTGTGTACAATTCTGGTCGCCACATCTCAAAAAAGATATAGTTGTGATAGAGAAAGTACAGAGATGGGTGACCAAAATGATAAAGGGAATGGAACAGCTGCCCTATGAGGAAAGACTAAAGAGGTTATGACTTTTCAGCTTGAAGAAGAGACGGCTGAGGGGAGATATGATAGAGGTGTTTAAAGTCATGAGAGGTCTAGAACGGGTAAATGTGAATTGGTTATTTACTCTTTCAGATAATAGAAAGACTAAGGGGCACTCCATAAATTTAGCATGTGGCACATTTAAAATTTATCAGAGAAAGTTCTTTTTCACTCAACACACAATTAAACTCTGGAATTTGTTGGCAGAGGATGTGGTTAATGTAGTTAGTGTAGCTCCAGCCACAGGAGAGGTCCCGGCTTCAACGGCCTCCAGGCCGCGAAGCAAACAATGTCACCGGTGGCTTCCTGCTGCACTAGGGAAGGCCCGGCACGGCTCTTGCCATGCCAGTAAGATGGCAGCCAGGCCGCAAGGGCCCCGGCATCAGCGGCTCCTGCCACTATGGCAGAAGTGATGGCGCGGCCTCCATGCCGCGGGAGCAAGGCAAAAGAAAGGTCCGGGCTTCAGCGCGGCCTCTGGGCCAAGAGGTAAGGGCCTGCTCACGGCACTGCCGTGGGCAGGATCGCAACACTGTGTTTAAAGAAGGATTGGATAAGTTCTTGGAGAAGTCCATTACCTGCTATTAATTAAGTTGACTTAGAAAATAGCCACTGCTATTACTAGCAACAGTAACAAGGAATAGACTTAGTTTTTGGGTACTTGCCAGGTTCTTATGGCCTGGATTGGCCACTGTTGGAAACAGGATGCTGGGCTTGATGGACCCTTGGTCTGACCCAGTATGGCATGTTCTTATGTTCTATGTTTGGGATTTATTTTCTGATGAACTGCTAGGCTTGGACCAGTGCACTAGTTTAATATGGATAGGTAGAAGAGAGACTAGAAGCTGGGTGAGAAAGGATGGGGGAGGGACTGGGTTGGAGGTGGCTTTTAGGGGCTTTCATTTTGTTTTTTTTGTTGGCTAAATTGGAGGTAGAGAAGGGGGTTTGGACAAAATTTGTTAAGGGAATTTTGGGAGTTATTTCTAGAGAGGGCTTTATGGTTGTAATAAAAAAAAGTCACAAATTGATTGACCCTTCTATGATATGAGAGGGTGTTACGATGTACTAACTGTCGTTGAGCTGGTAATCCCACTAAGCAAAATTGTATTTGTTTGTGGTATAGATTCCCTCTGACCTATGTGTAGTCCACCTCAATGTCCAGGGGTATCCACACCAGTTGAGATCTTGGATTATACAATTAAAAAAAAAAAAAAGCAAATTTAGCCTTTTTACAGGAAACTCATTTGGTTGCAAGAAAGCATGAAAAACATGTAGGGGCTGGGTTGATCAAATGTTCATGGCATCCTTTTCTTCTAACAGTCACAGAATTTGTATCCTGGTCCATAATGATCTCCCTTTACAGGTACCCCTTTCTGTTTTCCTGATGGCTAGTTTATAATCTTGGAGTGAAGTATGTATGGTCAACCTATGGCTTTAATACATTTACATAGCCCTAACCAGGGACAAACACTTTGCTGGGGTATGATACTTCAGCATTGTGTATTGGGGGGGAACCAGAATTACTGTTTAGAACCTGTTAAAGATAAATTTCATAAAGATGTACACAATTCTGACTCAGTGCCTGGGCTCCAGGACTTGCTTCATTCCTTCAACCTGACTGATATATGGAGGGAATGATATCCCTCAAGCAGGGATTATTCTTTCTTCTCCATCAGGCATCAATCATACAGTTGCATAGTTTTTTTCCTTGTGTGACTCAGTTATGATATCCAGAGTATTATTTGTGAATATGTTATCCTGTGTAATCTCAGATAACTATGCAATTTCTATCTCTTTCAACATGTATCTTCTTCCTAGATCCTCTCACCCATGATGACTTAACAGCCCACTGTTAGGAGGACAAGCATTTTGGGATATGGTGGGGGTATTATTCAGGACTTTAACATGCATAACTTGGCTGAGGATCATGAACCAATACTATGGTGGGAGGCTTTAAAAGCAGTGGTCGGGAGCAGGATTATTTGCTGTGCAAGTCACCTTAACAAACAAAGACTAGCTAAACAGAGGGAGCTAGAATCTTTGATTCATATTCTGGAACTTGAACCCAAGTCTAATAGTTCACAGCGGACACTTAAAAGTCTAAACTTTGTCAGATGTGAGTTAAGGGGTTTGCAGGTTTCTCTTTTTGAAAAATCACTATTGGCTAAAGCAGTAAAGGAAAGGCTGGGCAGTCCAGTTCTTTACAATATTAAGCATGGGTTCGGACACATTTACTATCAGAAATAAATCAACTATTGAGCTCTGCTTTTTCAAGATTGTGTACAGTGCCGGCTATACCTAGTGAAACTCACATGTTAGTTTTTTAGAGGCTATGAGTCTACCAAGGTACCTATGGATGAGGTAGAGTTGCTTGCTATTCCAGTCACAGCAGATGAGGTGGATGGATCTCTTAAGTTGGTACCCCCTGGAATTTTATAGGTCCTTCATAGATCTGCTGACTCCTTCTTTATGTGTACTTTTCAACTTTCTGTGTTCATCCAGTGCTCAGATTAGTAATCTTACTGAAGCATTGATTATCCAACTCCATAAGAAATTTAAAGACTACCGATTACACTTCTTATTGGCTCATATCATTGATTAATTCCTATATTATAATAATAGTGAAGATTCTCTAATTCTGGTTATAAGATTTAGTTCCACAGCTAATCCACTCAGACCATGCGGGGTTCATTGAAGGGCACTCCTCCACTAACAATATTTGGCAACTTGTCAATATCCTTTGTTCAGCTAAAAAACATAGGATGCCTGGTGCTATCTTGTCCATTGATGCTAATAAAGCATTCCACCGCATATTGTGGTCATTTCTTTTCATGACTCTCATATACTTTTATCTCCTGGTTTGAAGCTTTATATTCTAATCCCAGTGCCTGGCTACTATCTAATGGAGTATTCTCAGACACCTTTGCTATTCATAGAAGTATGGGCCAGGTATGTCCTCTGTCACAGTTACTCTTCAATCTGTTACTGGAACTTTTTGCCCAAGTGATCAGATGATCACACAGAATACAGGGGTTTAACCTTTTCAGATCAAGTCATAAGATATTTTATTTTATTTTTTAATTTTTATAAGATATTTTATATGTGCATGATGCCCTCTTATATGTTACCAATATACAAAAATATATACCAACCTTGCTAGGAGTTATAAAAATATTCAGCTCTCTATCTGCATTTGTGGTGAATTATTCTAAATCAGAAATTATGATGGTGGGTCTCTGAAGGAATGTCTCTTGGGTAGTGACATCCTTTTAGTTGGCTCTTACAGGTTCCAGGTATTTAGGGATTTGGATCTCCAAAGATACAGTATATCCTGTCTATAAAGACAATGTAGTACCCATCATTCAAAAAATGAAGAAAGAATTGGATGGTAGGACTTCCCTTTCTATTTCTCTATTGGGTAGGGCTAATCTGATTAAGATGTCCATTCTTCCCAGATTGATATACCCTTTTCTACACTTACCATGTGACGTCCCACTGCCAGTTTTTCTATCATTTAAGGGGTGCATTTCTAGTTTTCTTTGGCAGGGTCAGTTTCCAGACTGAAGAATGTGGTCATGGTAAAATCAAAATATGCTGCGGAAGTCGGTGTTGCCTGATTTTCAATTTTATTTTTGGGCCTGTTGTTTGGTATGTCTTTGAGGCTGGATGGGTGCAAATCTTCCTCGGGCGTGACTTCAGTTAGAGGCAGGAGGGGTAAAAGACTATAGTCTAGCTTCATTGCTGCAAATGTGTCCCGCATCTATCATATTAGAACCTGCCTACCCCCTGGGAGGAACAGCACCGTTGATTTCTTCTTTTTATTTTATTTTTTTTTTAACCTTTTGGTTTGTTTTTGTTTTTTTATAAACTTGCTTGATCTAAAAACTATTGACGATAGAAGGAATCCCTAAATTTGAGAATCCCCCTTATTCTTTTTCATTTTTTATTTTTTTATAAGCTATGAGAGGACCACAGGTTCTGCCACCTTCATCTGCTGGAGACAGAGAAATACTGAAGGGACGCAGGTGGCACACCGTGTTAAGAGGGGGTGCTCTTCAAGTTTTTCTCTGCCTCCATCTGCTGAAAGGGAGGCACAACCCACAGTCTGGACTGATCCGGGTACGTACAGGGAATAGCATTTTAGCTCATATGTGTTTGGAGAACCATGAAAAAGAAGATAGGTTGTCTAGATGCTCCTAGAAGTTATATGACATCTCTTATTAGAAACCCTTGTATACCCCAATGTACCTTCTCTCCAAATATGCATAGACAGGTGGAACAAGGGTTGATATTCCTCGGCCAATTGATAGATGATGGGCATATTAAGTTATTTACTGAACTGTTAGAAGAATTTCAGATTTCAACAAGCAGAAAATACTTGTATTTTCAATTGCAGAAAGCCCTTTTGAAGTCACTTGGGATAAATACTGAAAAGGAAGAATGTAAACGGGCTAGAGGAATTATTATGTTGTAAGTGGGCTAGAAGAATAATTATACTGTGTGGTCATCTGATTTCTATGTTATATACTATTATAAGAAATAAGTTGTGTGAAGCGGATTCCTCTCTGGACCTCATCAGACAATGGAATTCTGATTTACAGTGTGATTTAGTTATAACAACCAGGAAATATCTCTGGAAATCCTTCCATATATTCTAAAGTTCAGGAATTAATGTACAAATGTTAAATCATCTGAACCACACTCCTGTCTTTTATGAAAAGTTTTGCACTGTTAGTATGTTGGATGGGGTATGGTTAGGTGGGATCATACATATGTACATATTGGTGGGGGTGTAGGGCAGTACAGTTATTCTAGTCACAGGTATCAAATTGTATCTCTATTTGTGGACAATGGTTTGTAACAGAGCCCTCTCTTTGTTTGCTCTGCTTATGACTGGATAGATTCAGTATGCAAGCTTGAAGAGGGCTAGTTAACTAGCTTTTATATGCAGCTTGCCTGACCATAGACCACATGTGGAAACAATCACTGTAGGTGGCATACTAGGAGGGTAAGGTAGTGGAAATTAGAGATGTGCATTTGTTTATCATGAATTAGGCAATTTCAACAAAATTGTCTAATTCGTCATGGTTTGGGAGACGAGAACCACAAAACGGTTTTCCCCAAACTTCGGGGGAAATTTGTGTTTCAGGTTAGTGCGGGGAGGGAGGGGCACATTTATTAAAAAAAAAAAAAAGCACCCCCCCCCCCCCATCATCCCGATCCCTCCCCAAGACTTACTAAAAGCCCTGGTGGTCCAGCGGGGTTCCGCGAACAATCTCTCCCTCTGGGCCGTCGGGCTGTTGGGCCTGCTACGAATCAAAATGGTGCCGATGGCCCTTTGCCCTTACAATGTCACAGGGGCTACCAGTGCCATTGGTCGGCCCCTGTCACATGGTAGGAGCAATGGATGGCCGGTGACATCTTGTGCTCCTACTATGTGACAGGGGCCGACCAATGGCACTGGTAGCCCCTGTAACATCGTAAGGGCAAAGGGCCATCGGTGCCATTTTGATTCGTAGCAGGACCGACGGTCCGGAGGGAGAGATCGCTTGTGGGACCCCGCTGGACCACCAGTGCTTTTAGTAAATCTTGGGGAGTGATTGGGATGGGGGGGGGGGGGGTTGTAATACAGTAGATTTGAAGGGTTGGGGTGTTTTTTCTTCTGATTCGGAATTTTTTTTTATTCGTTTTTCCGGTTTCAGGTTCAGGTTCCAGCTTCATTTTTGCCAAAAAATGATCTGTGGGAAAACGAGTTTTCCCACGAAGTGCCCAAACTGAAACCCGACCCAACCCAGAAAAACGAAGCTCATCTCTAGTGGAAATCACACACTTGGAGAGACTGTCTTTTGCTTTACAAAATCAGGTGGACATCTATCAAAGTGTTAGGTCTCCACATTGGATTTGACAAGGGGAGACCATATATACATACTTAATATCACCTTGGCACGATATTTGGGATTGTGACCAGTACCGGCATATTTGCTGTATAAGAGTGTTTTCTGTTTTGTGCCTATGTTTAAATAAAAAGTTAAAAAAAAAAAATTAATGCCATTCACTTGGAGGATAGTACCATAGTGAAGTCACTGTACTGCCTTCCATCAGTTTGATGTACGGCCTTATATATTACTGGCTGGACATCCAAATTGTTCCATCTACTCTGTAGGAATGTGCTGCAGTGATGTTATGCAGGTTCCTTTCTCCAGGTTGATAGCATCATTTTTTGAAGATCCTGAAAAGAAGATGTAGGGAGGCTTGTTCCTAGGCCTCGGTGACAGGACCAGGTCTCAAGGCAAGGTTCTTGCATAGGGCCTAGGCCTAGGCTTCAGAGTCAGGATCTTGCCTAAAGGTTTGGCCTCAGTACCTGGCCTATGACTAGGCCTCAAGTCTAGGTCTCACACTGGGCCTGGGCCTAGCAAAGGGACCAGACCTCAGAGATGGGCCCTTGCACTGGCCTAGGCCTCAGCGACAGGACCAAGTCTCAGTGCTGGGTTGTGGCACCAGAGCCTGTGCCTCAGCAATGGGACTAGATCTCAGGGCAGGGTCCATATATGAAGATGGATAGATAGATATATAGATATAGGTATAGTTATATATAGATAGATATAGATATATACCTTCAACTTTATTGCTAAATATTATATAACAGAAGAAATTCATGGTGTTTTGGGAACTCTTCTATAGTCTCAACATTGATTTGAAGCATAGAATGCATACATTTGAGGCATATGAAGAAAATAAAGATCAAAGAGGAACTCTCAGTCTTTGCTTGGTCAAGATAGTGAACAATAAGCAAAGGAAATGGATGAGATGTAAAAATGGATGAGTGCCATAAACTGCCAGTTTTGGGAAAAAGTAGTGATTTAGGAGAATTTTTGGACTCCAGAATGATGAATCCTGTGAAAACGGGGGCAGGGGGGGAGGGGCGCCGAAGGGGGGGGGGCGGGCCTGCGAAAGCCCACAGCCTTTGCACCATGGCGGTGCGCCGGCTGCCGGCTTTCGCGTCGAATAGCGCCACTGTGAAAGGTGATGCTATTCGGCATGCTACTGTCGATGATAATGTTAGTAACATTATCGCTGGCAGCGAAGCCACTGCTGACTCCACCCCCTCCCTGACTCCACCCCTCCCCCTAATTTGCATTATATCGCATGCAATAAGTCCCTTTTCGCATGCGATATGGCCTTATCGTGTGCATTAGGGCCCTATCGCACGCGATAAAGCTTTAGAAAATAACCCCCTAGGGGGGCAGAGTCAGTGGTGGCTTCTCTGCCTGCGATAATGTTACTAACATTATCGTCGGCAGTAGCATGCCGAATAGCACCACCTTTCATGGTGGTGCTATTCAGTGCAAAAGCCAGCAGCCGGCACACTGCTGTGGTGTGAAGGCTGCAGGCTTTCACAGGCCCGCCCCCCGTTTTCACAGGATTCATCATGCCATAACGCATGTGATAATGCATCATGAGATACGTATTCAAATTCTAAAAATTTTGCCAAGAGGGAGGAGTTTATTAAAATGAGGGGCACATAACATTGTGTGTGATACCCTAACACATGCTACCATGGGATTTAACACCAGAAATAACCACCTTTTTCCTGGTCTTATACCTGCGATATTTATTGCAAATTCCATGTTGGTCGGAAAGAAGAGAGAAGAAAGAAAGAGAGAGAGAGAGAGAGAGAGAGAGAGAGAGAGCACTTCTAAAGAAGCATGCACTTTAGCCAACTTTCTATGTACTCTAGGAGGGGCCAGTCTGAACTTGGGGTGAGGTTTTGGTGGTGGTCTAGGTTTTGAGGGCAGTTTTACATGCACAGTCAGAGATACGAACAGCACAGTAGACATCAGTGACGATATTATGTCATTTAGAGTGATGACAGGTACACAAAGATGAGATTTGTACAATGTACTCTAGACCTAGCTTGATGCACTCTCTACCTAGCTCTCTCTCTCTCTCTCACACAATGTGGAAAAATAGCATGTGTTGCAGTATCTGGAAAATTAGTCTAGCCATACACCTTTTTTTTTATCGTGGGCCATATCTCAAATCTGAAGTTTTGGTGATACACTTCAAGAATGATAAAACAATTTCTTTCAGGGTTCCTTGAGCAGGGGGAAGAATAACTTTCAAAGCCTTTTGCATTGTAACTCTTAAGTACCAGTCTCAAGTCATTGTACATAGCATTGAGGAAAACAGCACTGATAAGTGTTACATTGTAAAGCAAAAAGTGCACTGGACACTGTCTTGGTTTCCAGCATTATCTTTACTAATATAGTGTGCAATGATGAAATTCTCTTTTCAGCTGATTAATTTACATTTCAATGGTACAAGTGTTTTAAATACATTTATGATTTCTTACAGTCTTACTTAAGTCCAAGACTTTAATGCCAACTGAGTCAGTCTTTAATCTCATGTTTCTCCCCTTCCATTGGCATATGATATTTTTAATGCTTCCCTCCCAATTTTGGTGAAGTTAATATTAAAGGTAAAATCCATTTTACAAGTCCTTTATCTTCTACCTCTCCATGTAGTTTTCTCCTCTAAACTCCTTAGTTTCTTCACAGTAACTGAATGGCACCAATATTCCTCCTCATGTAATAACATAGTAACAGAAATGACAGCAGAAAAAGACCAAATAATCTAGCAAATCTCACCAGCAAGTTTCTTAAGTTAGTAGCTGACGCTCTGTGCAGGTTACCCCCAAGTCTTATGTTAGGGGTAGTAATATTAACAATTGAAACCAAACAAATATCAAACCCATAAATTTACTTCTAGCAACATTTTACAGGGTGAGCAGCCTTCTAGATACGTCATACAATGCTGCCTGAAAGTGCTTTTCTTTTGCACTTGGCCATAGAAGCAGCCTTGTGCCTTTTCCTTAATGTCTGCATATCAGAACCCCAAACCAGCATTGACTGTCGTCTGAATCCAAGTCCTCTTTTTTCCCCCTGCATTGAATCTGTTGCATCAAAATCTCCTAGCAAAGACTCCAAAGTACAGTGCTTCCTCCCCCCAATCAAACACTCCTAAATATAGTGTTATTAGTTCCCCTCCTCTCCTCTAAGCTTATCCTGTTACGCTTGGGCTCCGGTCAGGAGTCGTGAACACCACCCAGCAGGGTGGCTCCAGGTGGAGAGAGACAGGAAGCTAGAAACAGTGTCTGGTTCCAGGCTGGGTCAGGGCAGGCAGCAAGTAGAGTGTCTGGGTTCAGGCTGGGTCAGGGCAGGCGGCAAGTAGCAGTGTCTGGGTTCAGGCTGGGTCAGGGGAGGCGGCAAGTAGCAGTGTCTGGGTCTAGGCTGGGTCAGGGCAAGCGGCAAGTAGCAGTGTCTGGGTTCAGGCTGGGTCAGGGCAAGGCAGGTCAGAAGGCCCGTAGGCCACACACAGTAAGCAAGGCAAGGCAGAGAAGGCCCGTAGGCCACACACACACAGAAGGCCCGTAGACCACACACCGTAAGCAGGGCAAGGCAGGTCAGAAGGCCCGTAGGCCACACACACACAGAAGCCCCGTAGGCCACACACCGTAAGCAGGGCAAGGCAGAGAAGGCCCGTAGGCCACACACACACACAGAAGGCCCGTAGGCCACACACCGTAAGCAAGGCAAGGCAGAGAAGGCCCGTAGGCCACACACACACAGAAGGCCCGTAGGCCACACACCGTAAGCAGGGCAAGGCAGGTCAGAAGGCCCGTAGGCCACACACACACACAGAAGGCCCGTAGGCCACACACCGTAAGCAGGACAAGGCAGGTCAGAAGGCCCGTAGGCCACACACACACAGAAGGCCCGTAGGCCACACACCATAAGCAGGGCAAGGCAGGTCAGAAGGCCCGTAGGCCACACACACACAGAAGGCCTGTAGGCCACACAAGGCAAGACAAGGCAAGGAATAAGGCCCGAAGGCCGCGCAAGGCAAGGCAAGGAATAAGGCCCGAAGGCCGCGCAAGGCAAGGCAAGGAATAAGGCCCGAAGGCCGCGCAAGGCAAGGCAAGGAAGGCTAGAGCAGGGAGCCCAGGCAAGCTCAATGCCGAAGCCCTGAGGGAACTGTCAGGCAGGGTTATAAGGGACAGCCCAGAACATAGAGAGGAGAAGGGAGATGGACTGGGCCTGTCAGGAGATCCAGCTCTAGAGGGACCCCTGGTGGTGAGGCGGTTGCACAGCAGCCATAGCTGTAACATATCCTTTCCTTTGTTGTCCCCCCTCCCCTTCCCCTCCTCTCCCCCCCCCCACCTTCAATGGTCTAGTACCTACAGCCCACCTGTACATATATTGTCTTTTGCTAATTATTTATGTTCTTCTAATGTTCCTCTCAAATTTCTCTCTTTCCCTATCCTTCCTACTGCTGTCCTCTCTCTTCCTTCCTTACTGCTCCCCCTCCCCATCCCTGTTTATTGTATTTCACCATCTTGTTAATTCATTACAATGTAAACCGGCATGATGTTCCGATGAATGTCGGTATATAAAATCAACAAATAAATAAAATAAAAAAAATGTAAGATAATTGGTTAAAGGCAACAATCCCCAAGCTGTCTGTTAGGGGAAAAAGCTGCTGCTCCATGTAGAATTCCCTTTTCTTAATTTCCAACTCTTTCCTTTATGGATCCACAGTGTTTATTCCATGTATTTTTTAATTAATTTACTGTTATCATCTTCACCACCTCTTTTAAAAGGGCATTCCAGGCATATACCACACTCTCCATGAAGAAATATTAACGTTGGTTGGTTCTACTTTTTGCTTTCCAACAGAAAAGGTTCAAGGTACATACATTATTAAAATCTTTCAGATATCTGAAGGTCTCTATCATATCTCTCCTGCACCTCCTCTCTTCCAGGGTAATCATATTGTCCCCATTAGTATCAGGAAGATACTTCTGTAGCTCTTCAAAATCTCCAGAGGATGTTCCTGGCCCACGTTTGTGGGTTCATCCAAACTCCTTTCTCCCTCTCTCCTTCTTCCTTCTAGGATGGCTCTAAGCCATCCTTTTCCATAGCGATGGTTGATCTTAGATTCCTCTTTCACGAAGAAAATGTCTCCCATTTGATGTTAGAGCAGGTTAAGAAATTAACTTAATTGAGTCCCTAGCTAATGGGTACTCAGAACTTAAATAATTCAATTAAAAAATACAAAATGGATTGGGAGGGCAGAAAGAAACTCCCATCCAACTAAAAGGCTCCATGCAGATATTAACTCAAACATCAGCAACATTAGAGAACAGCCAGAGCAAGTTATCTCTGTAAAAGAAGCAAATGAATCCACACCCTAAGACGGTCTGGCTTTATTTACCAAAGGAAACTACCAATGACTCTCTTCCAAATAGGAAAACCAAACACCCACACTAACGCTCTTCATTATTGGTACATTCTGACAAGATCCCTACATGAGTATGGCAGATCATGTACAAGCAGTAGCCAAAACAGCTTTATATAAATGAAAAGTATTAAAATTGCTGAAAGCATTGCTTCCTCATCCATTGTTTAGATCTTTGGTACAAACTTTAGTACTGGGTCACCTCAGATACATGTAATAGTTTATGGGTGTGTTTCCCAGATTAGCTTTCCAAAGTATTACAAATAGTACAGCAAGCCTCTGGCAGGATTATCGGTGTGATTACATTTGAAGGAGGTACATTGGCTCCATGTGAAAAGCCATGCATTTTTTAAAATGATGGTGTTGATCCATAAATTATTATATTCAGAGCATAGTTGTATAGCTGCTTCTAAAATATAGATCTATGAACATCATGGGGTAAAGGGCTTCTAAATGGCTTAGCCATGACATTCGGCAACATATCTGGCTAAATTCTAGCTGGATAACTGTTTTATCTGGATAGAATTTAGCCAGATATGATAAGGACATTCCTGGGGAGGGCAGTAGCTATTCTGGGGAGGAACATTAGGTTAGGTTAGGTTCACTGATGTTTGGAGTTATCTGGTAAACAAAACTATCTAACTGGCCACGCTGTAGGCAGGTCTAAGTTAGCTAGATATATCTATCTGGCAAATTTTTAAGATAGCCAGGTATATTCAGCAGCATGGCAGTATATTCTGCTGAATATCCTGATTAAGTTAGCCAGATAGGTGTATCCTGCTAACTTAACTAGCCACTTAGTGGCTAAATATGGACCTCCATGTGTTTTGAGATTGGAAGGTGCTAGGAGGTCAATATTCAAAAGCCATTTAGACAGATAACTCACAAGTTGTTCATCTAAATAGATTATATGGCATAGAGAGACTCTTATCCAGCTAAATTATAGCCAGATATGTTGTTATCTGACTATAATTTAGCCAGATATAAAAGGGGTGTTTTGGGGGTGTTCTGGGGAAGGGTCCTGTTATCCAGCTAACTTAGCCGAATATCGGGTATATCTGGCCAAGTTAGTTGCATAACATTAGATCTGCTTGGAAGCAGGTCCAAAGTTTTCCAGCTTTGAGTGGCCATACAATTTTAGACTTAACTGGATAAGGGTCTGATTTACTAAGGCTTTCTCCCATTCTGTCTCTATGGGGAAAATGCTTAGTAAATTAGTCCCAAAGTTACATTCCAGGTTAAAAAAGCAAAACAAACAAAAAACCTCACATCACAGGCCTACCTGTTCCCTGCCTCCCACCCACCTGAGTTGCAAAGGCCTCATGGGGCTGAAGTTGCCACCGTCTCTACAAAATGGCCCATTTCATGTTTAAAAAAAAAAAAAATTATTAGAGCCAAGAGGTTCCCCCTTCCCCATGCCCTGCTCCTACTTCCAATTTTATTTTTTGAAGCACATCTCATGGGCCCCAAAGCCCCCAATGCCCCCCCTAACTCTTTCCCTTCTAGGCCTCCCCCCCCCCCCCCATGCACTTACGGATTGCAGTAACCTTCTACTGTGATCCAGGACCGGCACTTCTGCTGGTGCTTCTGCCTTTGCTAGGCTACTACGATGGCAGTGTACTTTGCATCAATGGGCCAGCAAGCGGATTGTCAAAGGGAAATCTCCCCACGGTCAAATGTTTGCAGCAGGCAGCTGAGGGAAATTTCTATTTCACATATTTTTCAGGCGCAAAATATATGGGGTGAAGAATGTATGTGGATTTCAAATTGATATGCTTACACTACTTAAAGAGGTCTTCCCAAACCCCACCACCGCCCTTTTTCCCATATCAAAGGAGGGAACAGTTTTCTAATTTTTTTTTCCAAAGGTAAACACCCATTAACGCATGGAAATCACCCTCTTTTTATGCAATAGAGCATGATGCTAGCATACTTAGGGCCGGATTTTAAGACGTACGCGCGGACATACATTTGTGCGCGCAACCCAGCACACACAAATATACGCCCGATTTTATAACATGCGCGTGCAGCCGCGTGCATGTTATAAAATCCAGGGTCGGCACGCACAAGGCGCCGAGCTCTAGGGAAGCCCCGATGGCTTTCCCTGTTCCCTCGGAGGTAACTTTTCTTTTGCCCTCCTCCCCACCTTCCCCTACCTAACCCGCCCCCCTGCCCTACCTAACCCCCCCAACTTTATTTTATAAGTTGCGTCTGCCTCCGGGCAGGCATAGGTTGCGCTCGCCGGCCAACGGCTGGCCCGTGATCCCGGGCACAGCGCCAAATGGCCGCTGTGCCAGGAGGCTCCATCCCTGCCCCGCTCCCAGACCACCCCGCTCACTCCCCGCCCCTTCTTTCAAGCCCCGGGACTTACACGCGTCCTGGGGCTTTACGCGTGCTGCCGTGCCTTTTGAAAATAGGCCCGGTGCGCGTAGGGCTTTGAAAATCTGCCCCTTAAAGTATAGTCAGTCTGAAGTTCTGCTTTGGCTTTATTTTCCTTAGAGAAGCACCACTTTCACACTTCTTCTTGTCTCATTGCAGGGAAGACAAGAAATAGCATGCACTATTTGCAAATAACGCACAGAAAAAGTACATGCAACAAAAGAAAAAACACAAGATTTTGTATTCTTTTTCTATCATTTCTTTTTAAAAAATATGAAATGAATGCACATCCCTATTAATCACAATGGGGCCAATGTAATGAAACCTGTGCTAAAATCGGAGTTAGATTTTAGCTCAGGTTTTATTTTATGCGTGCTAAACCCTGGGATCCCCCATATGATGCAGCAAGTTAATGATATCCACATAGACCATGCATTAAAAAAACATTCTAAACTGAAAAAGCAAGCTTTTTCTTTTTATTCTTGGTCAATTTGCATATCAATCCTGCACTAAGATAAAAGTCTTTCCCTGCCCCCCTCCCCTGGTTGCTAAACCCAAGGTCTGGCCTGGTATACCAAGCAGTTTGGATCCAAACCCGGGGGTCATCTCACTGGTACCAACCAGAAAATAGCAGGCAGGTCCCTGAACCCCAAGGTCTCGTCCACCGGGTCAAGCAGTTTGGATCCAGATATGGGGATCCTCTTGCTGGCAGGGCTATTCCTGTTTGGTCCTTTTCACTGATGTCAGTAAAAGAACAAATCCTCATTCAGGACATCCTTCTAAAAGTGAAAGGACCAATCAGGAACAGCTCTGCTGGAGGAAGTTGTCCAGCAGGGGTTCTGGGCAGGGAGGGAGATTTTGGGACTGCGGTAAGGCAGCAAGAGACCCGCTGGCTAATGTACCAGCAAGAGGACTCCCAGTTCTGAATCTGTACCTCTTGACCTGCCGGGCCAGAACTTGGGGTTTGGGCACCTGCCAGCTAATGTTTGGTTTGTATTAGCGAGAGGACCCCCAAGTCCGGGCCAGGACTGCTTGACCTGGTAGGTCAGACTTTGAGGTTCAGCAACTTGTTGGGAGAGGGAAGACTGGTCAAGCTAGCCATGGGAAGTTTAATGCCTGCCTTTGAGGAGTTAAGCTATTACTCTGCAATTCGTATGTCCCCTCAATAAACCAGCCACGGGTTTTTGAATGGGCTCTTGTGCAAATTTTTTCTGCGTTAAATGCATAACTATATACATGCGTAAGATTAGCATGGGAAAACCCACACAATTACCCACGCATTAACCCACAGATTGCTTACTGCAGCTTATTATATCAGTCCCAATAATCTTATTCATTTCTTACTCTGTAGGTTTAGAGGTACTACATGTGACATTTGATAGGGAAGCATAATAAAGAGATAAATGAGTGAAATTTGGCCAAAATACACAGTGTTCTTTAATTAGGTCAACTAAAGGAGCTGTTACTTTAATTCAGCAATAGAATCCCTGGTTTGGAGCCAGAAGACTTTAGATTCAAATCTTAAGATGTCAAGTTAGGAAAATAGGTTCTGGCATGGTTTAGTAAAGCATGAAATCTTTTCATGCTGTTATACAATTCAAGGCAATACTTTCATTTTTCTGTAGGGTTTAACTAAAGTATCCTGGATATTGAATTATGCTGCACTGTGAGTCACAAAGACTTAAAGTTGTGACTAACTACTGAAGTCAGAACCTTCCCCAAATCTGATTTTATCAAAATGAATACTTTACAGTTATGCAGAGCCCATAGAGATACGGATAGTTTTCCAAGAAATAGGTTGATCAAGCTCTGTAATGGCAAAGACTCCCAAGGGTAAAATGTGATCTCTACCAGCTACTTCTACTGGTTCTTAGGCACTCAAAACTTTATTACTGAAGTAATGGATTTATCCTTATCTGATATAGGCATGATGAAGGAATTTATACTTTTAGCTGACCTAGGCGAAGTGTCAAAGAAAGCAATTGGTTTTACTGGCAATATCCTCCAAGAGAAAAGTCGATGTCTATTTTTAAAATGGTATATTACTGTTCTCTAATAGTTTCTTAAATTTCAAATTTCTGATTGCAAACAAACTTGTTGAATACTTTAATAAACAGAAGAATACACTTTTATAAGTTTTACCCGCTCTACTTTTATCATAGCAAAAAATCATATTTCAGTGAACCTTTGATTGTGAAAAATTTACACTCAAATTGATTGCTTAACTATCAAATGTTTTAAGAAAATAGCTGCATCTTTCATATTTTCTTTAGAATGACTATATTACTTTATTTTTTACCCCTACTCTTGGGCCTAGCAAGATGCACTCTGATACAGAAGCCTATTGCTAGAACAACAATCAAACAGAGCATCAGTATAATATGAGATGAAGAGTAGCTTGCTGGGTGCTGTAAAACTGGCAGCCAGTAATCAATGCTTTGCACCTTCCAGAGTTAACTTGGTTCAATTCACTCATTTTCAAATTCATGACATCCTTCTTACCATGTCTGTTACCTCCAGGTAGGAACCTCCCAGTCACTCTCTGCAGATGCCATTCTCCAAGAAATATGTAATTGATTCATATTTATTTATTTATTTATTTATTAACTTTTATATACCGGTATTAGTGGGGACATCATACCGGTTCACATATTAACAGAAGGCTTGGAAAATACATATCAACAGGGAAGGAGAACTGGGTGGGGGGTTAACCAAGTGCAGGATGGAAGGATAGATTAAACAAGAAGTCATAACAAGAAGAATAACAATTTACAAAGTAATTAACTCCTTAATATAAGGAAAGGGCGATCACCAGGAGGGTGAGAGCTATGGTGAGGATGGGAGGAGACTATTCTGGGTAGGCTTGGTTGAACAGAAATGTTTTTAGTTTCTTTTTGAATTTGATCGCACATGGTTCGAGGCACATGTGGACAGGTAGGGAGTTCCAGAGAGCCGGACCGGCGATGGAGAGGGCACGGTCACGGGTGGAGGAAAGATGAGCTGTTTTCAAGGAAGGTACATGTAGGGTACCTTTGCTGGCAGATCTGGTAGCACGAGTGGACAGGGGGCAATGAAGGGGAGGTCGAGCCAGTTGGAGTTGTGGGTGTGGATAGACTTGTGTACTATGGTCAGAGTTTTTTAGTGAATACTGGCGAGGATGGGGAGCCAATGTAGATCCTTGAGGATGAGGGTAATATGTTCGTGTTTACGTGTGTTAGTGATGAGTCTTGCGGTGGCATTTTGCAACAATTGGAGAGGTTTTATCGTAGATAAGGGGAGCCCTAGGAGGAGAGAATTGCAGTAGTCTAGTTTTGAGGTGAGGGTGGCTTGGATCACTATGCGGAGATCTTGGATGTATAGCAGGGATCGGAGTTTTTTGAGAACGTTGAGTTTGAAGAAGCCTGCTTTGAGGATAGCGTTGATGTCTGGTTTCAAGCTTAGTTTGGGATCAAGCAGGACTCCGAGGTCCCTAACGGATGGTTGACCTGTGAGAAGGTTAAGTTTAGGGTCATTAGGCGTGAGGTCGGGGGGTTGCGAGGAAATGAGAAGGAGTTCCGTTTTGTTCACGTTGAGGGCAAGCTGAAGGTTGTAGAGGAGGGAGTTGATGGCTGCAAGGCAGTTTTCCCAGTGCTCCAGGGCGTCAGATATAGAGTTGTGAATAGGAATAATGATCTGAACATCATCAGCATAGAGATAGAATTTGAGTTTAAGGTCGGAGAGGAGCTGGCAGAGCGGGGTGAGGTAAACATTGAAGAGGGTTGAAGACAGTGAGGAGCCTTGAGGGACCCCTTGTTGTAAAGGGTATAAGGCAGATAGGTTGTTACCAATTTTAACAGAGAACTTTCTGTTTGAGAGATAGGATTTGAACCAGGCTAGAGCTACTCCTGAGATGCCGATGCTTTCTAGCCGTGTCAGGAGGTGGTGGTGGCTGATGGTATCAAAAGCTGCCGAAATATCGAGGAGGGCAAGGAGGTAGCTGTGGCCTTGGCCCAGGCCTCTGAGTAGATAGTCAGATAGGGAAAGGAGTAAGGATTCGGTATTAAGGTGTTTCCTAAAGCCAAATTGGGAAACATGGAGGATGGCATGATCTTCAAGGTAATCCATGAGTTGTGAATTAACAACTTTTTCCATTAGCTTGGCAATAAAAGGGAGGTTGGAGATGGGTCGGAAATTGGAGGGGTCTTTTGGGTCTAGGGAGGGTTTCTTAAGGAGGGGTTTGACAACAGCATGCTTGAGTGAATCTGGGACCATCCCATGGGTGAGGGAGCAGTTGATAATATCTGCTATGGCCCTGGCTATGCAGTTGGGGATGGCTATAAGCGCTTTGGTGGGGATGGTGTCATTGGGGTGAGAGGCTGGCTTAAGTTTTCGAAGGAGGCTTATGATTTCTTTGCAGGAAGTAACGTCAAGTGTGGCCATTGTTGGTTGGGATGAAGAGGGAACAGAGGGTTGGATGGGGGAACAGAGATTGGGAAGGGGAAATCTGGAGAGGAGGTTGGAGATCTTACTTTGGAAGTAGTTGGCCAGTTCTTCACATTTGGCTGCAGCCTCAGTGTCTGGTATGGTAGGTGGGATGGAGGTGGTGAGGCTTGCGACATAGGAGAAAAGCACTTTGGGGTTAAATTTATATTCATGGATTTTTTTTGCATAGAAGTCTCGCTTGTGTTTGAGGGTAGATAGTCTGTATTTGTGTAAGGTTGTTTTGTAGCTGGAGGAATGTTGCGGGGTAGGGTCCTTGCGCCATTTTCTCTCTTTTTGTCTGAGATTGCTTTTTAGGGTTTTTAGCTCTTGGGTGTACCAGGGCATGGAGGGTTTCGCGGAGGTATTTATGACACGTTCGGAGAGTGGGCATAGTTTATTGGCAATATCTTCTGTGAGGTTATTCCAGGAGGCTAAGGCTGTGTCAGGGTCTGAGCAGACTAGTCTTGACAGGGAGGAGGCTAAAGCGTCCGTTAGTTCATCGCTGGGGCATGTTTTTCTAGATATTTTGGTTGAGTGAGACTTATAGTTACTTGAGAGGGGTCTCTTCGCGGAGAGTAGGCCTTCAATGAGGCAGTGGTTGGACCAAGGCACTGGGGTGCAGGTGGGAGTGTTGGTGGTTTGGAAGCTAGAGTTGATAAACATCAGGTCCAACGTATGACCAGCTTTGTGAGTTGGAGATGCTATGATTTGTCGGAAGCCTATGGCAAGGAGGGATTGAATGAAGGTTTCGCAAGATGCAGAGGGGGGGGAGAGAATCAACATGAAGATTAAAATCTCCGAGGATGATGGAAGGGGTATCGGATTTTATCCATTCTACAACAAATTCAATTAGGGGAGAGGGGTTGGACTCAAGGGTGGTGGGTGGGGCGTAGACTAGACAAATTTGCAGGGCAGCTGCCCTAAAGAGACCTATTTCAAGTTTGGGTGGGGCGGCTATGTTGATGGGTTTAAGGTTCAAGTATTTCTTGGCTGCTAGGAGGAGTCCTCCTCCTCTTTTTTTGGGTCGGTGGATGGGGAAGATGTCATAAAGGGTAGATGGGAGTTGGTTTATGAGGACGGTGTCTGAGTTTTTGAGCCATGTTTCAGTGACCGCACAGATGTCTGGTGTGCAGTCCGTAAGTAGGTCATTGAGGAGTGGTGTCTTTTTGGAGAGGGATTGAGCGTTAATGAGTATAATGGAGAGGGTAGAGAGACCGAGGAATTGGGTCAGAGGCGAGGTGAGGATGGGGATAAGGGATTTACGGAGGGGAGGGGGTGGCGGGGACGGAGGGGAGGGGGAGGTAGTCTGGAGCGTGGGTGGTGGATGCGAGGGATTGCGTAGGCAGCCATATTGGAACTGCTGGTAGTCTGGTGGGGCAGTGTAGAGGGGATATGGGAGGTGAATGAGGAGGGTAGTGGAAAAGGGTGCGGTTTGGAGTAGCAGATGTTATACAGTGCAATAAGGAGAGGCAGATTGTTATACAGTGCAGCAGTTGATATGCAGTGCAGCAAAATTACATTCGGTGAAGGTACATATGATAAGGTAAATATAGCAACAGGTACGACAGGGCAGTGTAGCAGCACTTTGAAAATCTCACCGAGTGGCGAGAGTCTTAGCCAGCAATGCAACCTCGATCGGGCTCGGTTATGGATTCGTGTTTCTGTTTCACCGTAATGAGTCTTTAAGAATTATAAAGTCCATTAGATGAAAATAATTAGTCAGAATGTGTCCTCAAAGTTCGGGTTTTTAAAGGGATCACAACTTATTTTTAAGATTTTAAGTTCTTTGTAGGTGGCTTTCCCAGAATCTTCCTTTTTTATATATTTATTTATGTACTCTTTTATTTTTTTGTATTTTTGCTTTGCTAGTGACTAACAGGCAAAAATGATTCATATTTTCCCAGCGAATTGCCATTTTAGTTTTTGAGTCTGTGCAAAAAACCCTAAGGGCCAGATTTTATGACATGCGCGCGGGCGTAGATT
The DNA here is from genome assembly GCF_901001135.1 of Rhinatrema bivittatum. NCBI lineage: Eukaryota > Metazoa > Chordata > Amphibia > Gymnophiona > Rhinatrematidae > Rhinatrema > Rhinatrema bivittatum. Next base: position 403,946,395 of record NC_042617.1, on the reverse strand, counting down.
TGTTTGCGCAACTCGACGCGAACAAATCTATGCCTCCGGGAAGGCGTAACTTGTGTGCACCGGCTCTCCATCCCCCAGCCCGGTGGCTGTTCCGGAGGCCTCGGTCTTGCTCCCGGAACGCCCCCGGGCCAGCATCCCACCCACGGCCCTGCCCCTGGAATGCCCATTTTTTCAAACCCCGGGACTTACGCACTTCCTGGGGCTTGCGTGCGCTGCCGAGCCTATGCAAGATAGGCTCGGCGCATGCAGGGGGAGGCAGGGGTAGGTTTTCGGGGGTTGCGCGTGTATCTTACCTTTGAAAATATACCCCTTAGTGAATCAGTTAATTCCTTTAAGGTAAATTTTAAAAGCCCGGTATGTGCCAAAACTGGGAGAAACACACACAAGTTAGGCCAGTGCACGTCAAGCGGATTTTAAAAGCCATCTGGGTATGTACAGACAGAGCTCCCACTACATGCACAAATGAAAAGTTCCAAAAAATGAGACGGGGAATGGGCATTCCTGGATTTCACCTAGAAATTTGCATGTAAATACTAATGAGCACAGGCATGTGCCAGGGTCCCTGCTGTAATGGCATCGGCGCATGTGTCTTAAAATGCTCCCCACTTACACGGTAAAAGCGGTATTTGCGTGCACTTATGCATATCCACTTAAAATTGTGCGCACATGTACACATGGTCAATTTTATAACATGTATGCTTATACACACGTATGTTATAAAATGGCCATGTCCCTGGGTGCAGGCTGATGAAGGCATGGACATATGCGCCTGCGTACCTGTTTGAAGGCTACCGTCCCTTTATTTGATGTTGCAAGCAAAGGGCCTGATTTTACTTTCTCCCATTCTGTGTCTATGAGAAAAATACTTAGTAAAGTAGGCCCAGGTGATGTCACAGTTCTGAGGAGAGCTCATGCACAAGTTTTCTTTTTTTACTCCATTAGAGAAGCCTCCTCCAGGAAAAGGGAACTGACATACCTGTGACAGAGGCAGCAGGGGCAATCTTAGGGCAAGCATTCAGTGGCAGCCACAGCAGCTAAAAAAGATAATCTTTTCTGGAGAGTGAAGGGGGATGAAAAGAAGCAGTTACTAGAAGTTGGAAGGTGTGTTGCAAAGAGGCAAAAGCTGGGAACCTGGAGAAGCTGAGGAACAGAATCTGCTTAAAGCTGGAAGGGTGACTGAAAAAAAAAGGTGACAGATAAGGCTAGCAAGGAAAGCCAAGCAGTAGTGACTGGGATTGCATTAGACTCTAAAGAGTTACAATGGCTGGAGATCATCAAGGGCCTCCAAGAGTGGCAGCTGGAGATGAGGTATGGAGAAATGGGTTCTGAGAAATACACCAGTGGTGGCTGAAGTTTGGGGGATGGGATATCTCATAGAGAAGTGAAAGCTAGAAGTCAGGGGACCGCTGGGAGCAGCAGTGATGACTGGATATAAGGGTAACCTAATCATGAAGAGCAGCAGCATCAATAGCTTCGAGGTCAGAACTTTGAGAAGTTACAGTGGCTGACGTTCAGTGAGGGAACATAAGAAGGAGAGGTAGCAGGAAGTGATAAGGGGGTCCTGAAGAGCAGCAGCAATAATGATTAGATACTGGAAGCCCTAAAGAGTAGTGGCAGCTGAAGGTGACAAAAAGGACTGAAGATTGATGGCAGAATGTGAAGGTGTGTGCGCATGTGGTGAGTTGGTTGTATCAATGAGAGAAAATTGTTTGACATACATCATGGCATTGGTAGATAAAAGAAGCCAGTGACTGTAAATATTCTGATTCCGAGGCTTCAGAGCAAAATTATGTTTTTAGAATTCCCCCAGCAGGAAAAGAAAACATATTATAGGTAAGAACCACAATGTGTGACATTTATACAGACAATGTCTCCTTTATGATGCAAGGTAGGTGCTTTTATATTGTACAACATTAGTGCCTTTATGTACTTATTACATTGATATTTCGGTTTTCAGGCTCTTCAAAGAGGATTACATTAAGGCAGCATACATATTTCCCTATCCCCAAAGGTCTTACAATCTAAGGGGGTCATTTACTAAGCAATTTTCTCATAGACACAGAAAGAGAGAAAAACCTTCAGTAAATAGGCCCTAAGCTTGCACCTGAGGCAATGGAGGGTAAAGTGACTTGCACAAGGGATAGTGTCAACAGCCAAAGTGAAGAATGCCCAAGGATGAGCAAAGTGGTCAGTGGAGTGAAGTATAAACAGTAGGCTTAAAGCATATATTTTAAAAGAATGGGTAGGACCTGTGGCTCAGACCTGGTGCTGTTGCGGTAGCACAGGATTCCCCAGGTGTCTTGAAAGGTCAAATTAGGCAGAGATGGGGTGGTTTGGCCCAGGAAGGAAGAGAAGATCATTGCTGCTTTTGTGGTTGCTCCACCGGCCAACAAGTGGTGCTGCTCATGTGTCTCACAGGAAGCATCCCTCCAGCCCCTGGTCTGGCAAAGATTCTCAGCATCGCTCAGAAATGCCACATGGGGAAAAGAAACTGAAAAAGGAGGCTATCAACAGGGAAAGGCAAGAAAATCATATAGGCCAAAATAAGGTTAATTGAGAGCTGCATGAAATGATGTTTATTCAACATCTCTCGGTGAGTTTAGATGTCATTCTCAGGCATTTCAGATAAGTACTAACAGTTGTAGTGCAGCGGACATATGCTGTACTAAAAGGTTTGGTATAAGGCTGAAATGAAAAGTTGAAATAATTAACTATATTTTCCATTCTTTTTATTGCAAGATTCTAAAAAAACTTCCATTATATAAAACTCATTTTATTCACCAATGTCAGGCAACAGCTTTCTGTTAAAAATGTGTCTGGGTTATGAATTTAGGTGAATTGAGCTTAAAGACTTTTCTGTAATTAAGTAATACATTCAAAATAAAATTATTGATCATAAGATACACTAGTATTCAGACCTTACTGCAGTGCATTGTAGCATAAATCTCTTCCATATGATACTGACATATTTTAGAAGCTGCTTTTATATTCTTCAGATATATTTCCGTAAGTCTTAGGCTGCACAATCGTGTCTTACCACCTAAACTCTATCTGTGCCAATATGTGCTTGACAAATAATTAGAAACTATTGCACTGAATTGCATGATGTAATATTTATGGCACAGCATCTCACTAAAGTCAAAGAAAGTAATGAGAAAAGGTAATTTATTTTAAAGATATGGGGTTTTTTATTCATGTAGATGTTGAATCACTCATAGTCATGTATCTCAGAAAAAACAAACCACTATGTGCAGGCGCTGTTCAGAAAATAGCACGTGTAGAGAACAATTTTCAGAAGCCACTTGCTCAGGTAAGGCTGCTGTCTGAAAATGTGCCCACCCTGAACACAAGCAAAAGTATGTGCCGGGATCAACCCTATATTCTTTTACCCACTGGGAAAATAGGCGGACTCAGAGGTGGCGTTAGGACATAGAGGCAACTGGGCACATAGGGGCAGATTTTCAAAGGGTTACACGCGTAACATATGCACATAACCCCCGAAAAGCTGCCTCAAGCTGCCCCAGAACACGCCGAGTCTATCTTGCATAGGCTCGGCAGCGCGCACAAGCCCCGGGACGCGCGTATGTCCTGGGGCTTTCCAAAATGGGTGGTTTGAGAGCGGTTCGGGGCAGGGTCAACAGCGGCCTGTGCCAGGGTATGGCGCCCTGGCAGCCGGCTGACATGCGCAAGTTACGCCTGCCTCGGGCAGGCATAACCTTTGGAGCAAAGGTAGGCGGGGGTTAGTTAGGGATGGGGGGTGGGTTAGATAGGGGAAGGGAAGGGAGGGGAAGGTGGGGGGGGCCGTAAAAAGTTCCCTCCAAGGCCGCTCCGATTTAAGAGCGGCCTTGGAGTGAACGGGAAAAGCCATTGGGGCTCCACTCGGGCTTGGCGCGCGCAAGGTGCACATGTGTGCACTCCCTTGCGCACGCCGAGCCCGGATTTTATAATATGCGCGCGGCAGCATGTGTATGTTATAAAATCGGGCGTATATTTCTTCTCGTCGGGTTGCGCAAACAAATCTATGCCCACGCATATCTTTTAAGATCTGGTCCATATACTTTTGCATTTTCAAAACCAGGTACACACTTTTTTCAAGGAAAAAGTATCTGCTGAAAAGCCAGTGCAAAGCTTTGCAGGGTACGTGTTTCTAGACAATTTTCCAAGGAAACGTTCACATTATTATTCCTTTGAGAACTGGTACAAAATCTGCTGGTAAAAGTACCCCTCTTTGTAACTATCCACACAGTTTTGCAACTGCCCCCTTTGAGTCCAATTTTAAAATGGCCCCTGCAGCTGGAAAAACACAAGACTACTTTTAACATGCATTGTTTATACTAATTTTCAAAAGTATGCCCTGTTTAATAGCCTGCGGTTTTGAGTGGGTGGCTGTGGATGGTAAAATAGCATATGTGCTTTTTTAAAATGTCAAATATAGATGCTTTTTTTTCTCCCCTGTACTAAATACCCCCAGGAATGCTGCCTGACAATACATGTACAATTCCACATATTGTGAAAACCCACATGAATTTTAGCCAGGCTGAGAGAGGAAATTTTCAAACAAAGCAATCAAGGCATGTCTATCCTTTTTTACCTTGCTAGATTGTTTTTGAAAATTACCCTTTCCAAACAGAGCTTCCAGTTTCCTGAAGCAGCTCAGGGGTAGAATCAGTATAAAGATTTAGAAAATTCTGCTGCAAAATTAAAAAATTTCTATGGCAACTATGCAGGCCATTCACATACATTTTCATATATTTGCATATTAAATTGTATTTTGGCACATTATAAAAATAAAGTTGCTCTCTGGTATATCTCATTTGTCCAGATAACATAGTTCATTCTTTTTTTGGGGGAAAAGGTATCTTACTGATCGGTGCTGGGAAGGAAGAAGGGGAATAGGGACTAGGAATAGGGAAGAGAAACTGGAGGCTGCAGTAGGAGAGATCACAAAAGAGGGAGATGGAAATGAGCTCCTAGGGGGTGAGGGGAAAAGAGACAGTGAATGGAAGATGAATCTTAGGTATGTATGTAGGAGAGTCAGGATTTAGGAAGCAGAGAGAAGAAAGGAAAGGGAGAATCAGGGAGCAGTGGGAGGGAAGATTGTAAGAAGTGGGAGGCAGGAAAGAGATAGAGGAGGAAAGGAGGAAAAAACAAAGGTAATCTAGGAAGGGGACAAGAAAGAAGGGGATCCTGTAAAGAAGGGGGATATCCCTAAGAAGGTAGAGCCAGGATGGAAGCAGGCTGCTGGAGCAAACTTCTAAAAAGGAGATAGAGCAGTTTTGAAACTAGAATGAAGGGGAAAGCCGATATTCACTCAGCAGTGCATGGTTTGTAGGGAGGTACCTTTGAAGGATACAGAAAGGTTCCAATAAAAGTAGTCCATGTACCTATAAGTAAAGAACCAACTGAGTTAAAATATTCCAAAGTATTCCTGTCAATCTAGGCCTAAGATAGGAGTGTTAAAGTGTATAGCACTGAATGAAGAGGTAGACATAATTGGCATCTCAGAGCCCTGGTGGAAAAAGGATTACCAATGGGTTAGTGCGGATCAACTTGGGAGCGGGGTGGCACTTTAGATTCATGATGGTATAGAGTCCAAAATGATAAATATCTTGCAAAAGACTAAATGCACAGCAGAATCATTATGGGTATACATCTCATATGTGTTGGGGGATGAGTATTGTGATAGGAGTATACTGCCATTCACATGGCCAAAATGATAAGATAGATGATGAAATGCTACCCAATATTGACTGGGTAAATGTAACATCAGGACATACTTGAGAGATAAAATTCCTGGATGAAATAAATGACTGCTTCATGGGGACAATAAGTAAATCTACAATTTTAGCACCAAACTTTGATAAAATAAGGAAGATAGAAGAAAACTGAAAGGTGCAGCTACAAAGGTTAAGAGTTTACAAAAAGCATGGACATTGTTTAAAAATACCATCCTAGAAGCTGTATTCCACACATAAAGAAAGGTGTAAGAAAGGCCAAACACCTGCCAATTTGGTTAAATGGTGAAAAGAAAGAGGCTATTTTAGCCAAGAAAACTTACTTCAAAAACTGAAGAAAATAGTAAAAAGCAAAAGCATTGATAAGTAAAATGTAAAACAATGATAAGAAAGGCTAAGAGAGAAAATATGAAAATAAGTTTGCTGTAGAAGCAAAAACTCATATTAAAAACTTTTTAAATTATATCCAAAGCAGGAAGTCTGTAAGGGAGTCAGTTGGACTGTTAGATGATCGAGAAGATAAAGGGGCACTTAAGGAAGATAAGACCATAGGAGAAAGACTAAATTAATTGTTTGCCTTGGTGTTTACAAATATAGATGTGGGGAAGATACCCATTCCTGAGACAGTTTTCAAGAGTGATGATTCAGATGAACTGAACCCAATCATAGTGAACCTGGAAGATATAGTAGGGTAGATTGCAAAACTGAAGAGAAGTAAATTGCCAGAACCGGATGATGTACACCCCAATGGTTCTGAAAGAAATAAAAAATGTATTTTCAGATGTATTACCTGTTGTAATCTGCCGTTAAAATCGTCCATTGTATCTGAAGACTGGAAGGTGGCCAATGTAACCCCGATATTTAAAAAAGCTTCCAGGGTTGATCCTAGAAACTACAGACTGGTGAGCTTGACTTCAGCACTGCAAAAAATCAAGGAAACTATTCTGAAAAACAAAATCACAAAACATATACTTAGACATGGTTTAATGGGACACAGCCAGCATGGATTTACCCAAGGCAAGTCTTGCCTCACAAATCTGCTATATGTTTTTGAAGGGGTTAATAAACATGGAGGTAAAGGTGAGCAGGTAGATGTGGTCTATTTGGATTTTCATAAGACGTTTGACAAAGTTCTCCAAGAGTGACTTTCTAAGAAAATTAAATATTCATGGGATTGGAGGCAATGTGCTTTTGTGGATTGCAAACTGGTTAAAAGAGAGGAAACAGAGAGTAAGATTAAATGATCAGTTTTCACAATGGAGAGAGGTAAACAGTGGAGTGCCTCAGGGATCTGTACTTGAAGTGGTGCTTTTTAATATATTTATAAATGATCCTTCAGCGTTCCTCACATTGAGGACCCAGTTGTTTAGTTAATCTTCTGTTAATCTTTTCTTCTTAGCTGCTTCTGGTTACCCCTCTCTCCCAGTTTGCCTTTCCCTGTTATAATGTAATTTCCAAACTTGATTTGTTCTATGTAAACCGGTATGATGTCCACAACTAATACCGGTATATAAAAATGTTTAAATAAATAAATGATCTGGAATATGGAACAATGATTGTGGTGATCAATTTGCAGATGACATAAAAATTATTTAGTACAGTTAAATCACAAGCAGATAGTGATATACTGCAGTAGGACCCTGTGAGAATGGAAGATTGGAAATCGAAATGGCAGGTGAAATATAATGTGGACAAGTGCAAAATGATGCAATTAGGGAAAAATAATTCATGCTGTAGTTGCACGATGTTAGGTTTCATGTTAGGCGCTACCACCCAGGAAAAAGATATAAGCATCATAATGGACAATACATTGAAATCATCGGCGCATGTGCTGTGGCACTTAAAAAAGCAAGCAGAATGCTAGGAATTATTAGGAATGGAATGGTGAATAAAATGGAGAATGTCATAATGCCTCTGTAACACTCCATGGTGAGACTGCACCTTAGTACTGTGTTCAATTCTGGTTGTTGCATCTCAAAAAATTATAAATGCACTGGAGAAGATAAAGAGAAGGGTGACAAAATGATAAAATGGTTGGAATGGCTCCCCTATGAGGAAAGGCTTAAGAGATTAGGATTTTTTCAGCTTGGAGAAGAGACAGCTGAGGGTGGATGTGATGCAGTCTATAAATTATAAAAGGACTAGAACAGTAAATCGGTTGTTTAAAACAAGAGAACAATCTTTTTCACTCAATACTTAATCAATACACTCAATACTCATGCCTTATCAACATCTGAAATTTGTTGTCAGATGTTGATACGGCAGTTAGCTTATCTGGGTTTAAAAAAGGTTTGGACAAGTTCCTGCAGGGGAAGTCCATAAACTGCTATTAGTCAAGTTGACAGGAAATAGCCACTGCTATTACTGGCATTAGTAGCACAGATCCATTTAATGTTTGGGAACTTTCCAGGTACTTGTATCCTGGATTGGCCACTGTTGGAAACAGGATGATGGGCTTGATGAACCCTCGGTCTGTTCCAGTATGGCAACTTCTTATGTTCCTAGGAATCAAGGACCCACTTTTTCATATCCCTTCTTTCCTTCTTCTGACACTGCTTTCTTCTCAAACCCTCATTCACTCACATATACAAATTACTGTATATCCCCTTTTCTTGCTGATCCCCTTACCTTACTTCTGCTTTTACCATCCCCTACCCCATTATAATCCCCTCTCCCTCTATGTTTGCCACTAATCTGGGCCTGGTAGTAGTAGAAGGACAGTTGAACACTTCACTTCAGTCCACAGCTTCCTTTTCTGCTGCCCAGGGCCAAAGCATCATGTTTTGAACTGTGTGAGACACTGTACTAAGCATAGTTAAAAGCACAACACTACAGTTTTTGGTAGCAGAACAGGAGACATGCTTGAGATGCTGCACCATCTCTGTATTCCTCTTAACATCAAACCTGGATCAGTTTGGAATGGAGAGGGGGATATGGGAGACATGTAGAGCCTACTGCTACCACTTGACAAGGGCACTTGACAAGGTCAAGGGATTGCAGGAGATTGAAGGTCTTGATTATAGGTTCATTAACTATACTCTCAGTATCCCTTTTTTGATACACAGAGTGGCTTTACTCATACCATCAATATTTGGACCTAGATGGGTGAAATGTAGTAGTAGAGGTCAGTTTTTTTTCTGCTAAAGTATTTTTATTTATTTATTTTAAAGATTTTATATACCGACAACCGTTTGCACAGCGTATCGGTTTACAAATAACTTAGAACAATGATAGCTTGAGTATCAATTAGGCATGGCCTTTACAATGAAACAATAAAACAAGGAAAAATACAACAAGAACCTGAAAAATAGTTAAATATATTCAACTGGGAGCAGCATAATTGGGAGAGGTGGATAAACAATTGAAAAAGAGAAGGCTATGTACAAGGTTCAAATATATGTTCTTTGTAATCGCTGAGTTTTTAGGGGGGGAAAAGGGGAAATTGCATGGCCTAAAGGTGGTACTGCTTAAATTTAAAGTATTTATTACATGACCTAATACATGAGGCAAGGCTCAAGGTACAATTCCACAGGTCAAACACAAGATTCATATTCACTTCTGTGACAATTCATATGATGGAATACAACAATATGCTGATGCCATTGAAAATTACAAGATCAACTTTTTTTTTGCTGAAACTGCTGAGAATTATCTATTGTTCCTGTGTATATGCAGTCACTGCAAGGACACTCTTTTGTTTTACCAAAACAATTGCAGGCACATCTCTTTACAAAGCTACAATAATTTCTAAGAGTAAAATCACAGTAACTCTGACTAGAGTGCACACAACATGACCCATGATTGACAAAGCTGATATGTTCTTTTACTGTCAGAGACATGCTGTTGAAAAAGTATAAGGAATAAAAACAAGACAAAGGAACTTCAGAGTTGTCATCATCATTCTTCAATAAATAAGCATGGATGCAGATTTATCTTCTGGCCACCCCTGCCTATCTGGCCAAACTGTCAGCGAATCCTAATGCCATTAAGTCCACATTTCTGTGTGTGTGTGTGTGTGTGTGTATATATATATATATATATATATATATATATATATATATATATATATATATATATCTCAAAACAAATGAAATGCATCTATCAGATTTTCAGGTATATACACAAAAAGTTATATAGTAAAGCACTATGAATAAACTGCACAACCTCAAATTAATTATAATGCTTTCAAATAATTTTACAAATCAAAATACTTTTATTAAATGTCTTATAAATATATTGCACTTTGTTATTTGACCATCACCCTATTAAAAAACCACTCAAACCACACTCTTACTAATCATACTTCATCCTGCATTAAAAGTATTCATACCTACACCCTATTGTAACGTCAATACTGTTCCAAATTTGTTTGTGCTTATCAATTCTCAATGTTACATACTAACAGAATTATAAATTCTCCCTATGAACACTTCATAGGGAGAATTAATAGGAAGAACTTCAATGATGTTGTCTAATTCTATTAGTATGTAACACTGAGAATTGTTAAGCACAAACAAATTTAGAACTCTATATGTTACGATAGGGTGTGGGAGTATTGACTTTTAATGCAGGATGAAGTATTGGTAAGCGAGATGGTCAAATAGCATGTGCAATATATTTATAAGAAATGTAATAAAAGTATTTTAATTTGTAAAATTATTTGAAAGCATAAATGGCAGCTGAAATTTAATGTAGGCAAGTGCACATTTTCACTCTGCACACAATCTAGCTGTGGAATCTGTTGCCAGAGCACGTGGTTAAGGTGACTATTATAGTAGAGTTTTAAAAAGGTTTGGACACGTTCTTGTGTCTTTGTATTATTTTATTATTCTATATTATTTTTTATAGATATAATTGATGTAATCCACTTCAAATTGTAAAGAGACAGAATTTAAATATTTAAATAAATAAAAAACATTATTGCCAGGTAGACTTGGGAGGAAGCAACAAGAGCTAGATCTACATTTTGGGATCTACCAGGTACCAAGGCTCACTTGGTCTGACCCAGCATGGCATATTTTATGTTCTCACACTAGCTTGTCCTCATTGACTTATTAGTGGCCCTGAACAAATTATTTTACCATTTTTATTTACTTATCAATCATTTTAAAAAGTTCTACTGCTGCTGTGCCTCAGTCAACACAGATGCTTTTTGAGCAATATTATGATACTATTGCTCATTGCTTTCCACTCCACAATTTACTCAGTATGCGAGTCTTGATTGCAAACAGTTTTTAGGTCCTGATTGGCTTTATTGAAGGGTTAATGACCTACTGAATATGCAGTATGCCCAATCTATACTTTCACAAAAAATTAATTTCTAATTATTTCTCAAAGCTCATTAATGCCTACCATGCATAAACATAATAAATGCAATTCATCAGTGAAGGAGCATCTTAATTAAAGTGTTACTTAATTAGTTCTCAATGCCTACACATATGTAGAGTATGCTACAACCAAGAATGATTTAGCTTGGCCTAAGGGAGACTAAAATGTTTGTGAGTCAACCAAATACTAAAAGATGTTTAGACTGCTAAAAATTCTCTAGATTATAAATTAATATGTGTTAAAGGGGTTACATCCTGTGAGATTTGTGTACTACCTTATTAGCTACATAGGTGTGAGAATTGCAAGGTAACGTGAGTATCATACTGTCATTTTGGCATAACACCTACCATAATTATTACATTATCAATCACAGCTTTGAATGTACAGAACACACTTAGAAAAAAAAATCTTTGGGACTTCAGAGAAAATGTGCTTACTACTGTAAGTAAAAAAAATGTTGCTAAGCACAAACTGCTTCTAAAACAGAATGAGCCACTGATTCAGTACTACATTTATTAAAAATAAATCAACAGTGTAGCTGGATACAGATCAAACATTTACTGGGTTAAAAGATATTTCAAGATGCTAGTTTTTCAGACTATAAAATAGCCATTGTAGAAATGCTCTTCTGCGGGAATAGCTTAAATTCCTCATATTCAGGGTATACACGTATTGCAATTCATTTGTATAACAGTTAGCAAAGGCAGCATGAAGATGTTCAGCTGCCAAGCTGAAAAGTGATTAAGTGGGTATTGTTAGTGGTAGGGTCAAACAAATGTAAAATAAGGAAATAGCCCTAAACTTTTCCTTTAACCTATTGTAAGACTAACATTCTGACATCATACCAAAAGCAATGATCTGATATAGTCTCCATATTGTCAATAGTACATCATTAAAGAGATCATATAGCATATATTTGTCTCTATAGATTTCCATTTAATTAAAATACCAATGTCAGTAGGAGGAACTGGACACAGATCCAAATCATTACAAGGTTGTTTTCCACTGAGAATATTTTTAGCACTAAAATCTCAACCTAACAATATATTACATGACTTTCTGCTGTTCTGTATGATTGAGGCATTTCAATCTTATATGCCACCTTGTTTATGGAAGCTAATCTAATCCTTCTCTGCTAATCCATGGCTACAAGTGCCTTGCCATTTTTGGTCACTAACACCTTCAAGACAGCTCTAGAGTTCATGGCTGGAATAAGACAGTCTGCCACTTCTTTATGTGTCAATCAATTCCTAGCAACATTTCTCAGGAAAACATATCAGTTTATATCTTTCCTTCTACACAGACAGCAATAATAACAATAACAAATAATGACTGATTTCTACCAAATTGAATATTTGGCCTTTGCTTTGGTTGATTTCAATTGCACTCACATCCCTATAAGGGCACCAGGGGACAATGAGACCATGTCCCGCAAATACAAGGACTTCAATTTCCTCAACATGCAGGTGGTCTGGGATCATCATGGAAGTTGTATCCAGGTTTCCGGGATCCAGGCAGAAATTCATGACTGTTTCCAGGAGGGGCACATCATTGGAGGCTGGCTTCTAGGGAGGAATGCACCACATAGCAACTAATCTCTTCTCTTTTCTCTCCTCTCCCTCATGTTTAGAGTTACAACATTGGCTGAGAAGGGCTGCTCCAGGTTTGATCTGAAAGCTGCCAGCCTGCATAACACTGAAAGATATCTTACTCTCTTTCCTCTGCTTTTTCCCCTACAGGTGAGAGAGGATATTCAGTCAAAGCTTGACTCATGATCCTGCTAGCTAACCCACAGTCTGCTCACTATCAGGCCGATTCAGTAAAGTCCGTGGGAGAGCAGACAAACGCCCGCTCTCCCGGCGCGCGCACCGACCACTCGCCGGTGCACGCAATTCAGTATGCAAATTAGGTGGTGCGGAAGAAATGGGCAAAAAGAGGCATTAGGGACACTAGCGCATTCATAGCGCCTCCTTTTAGCCCGGAGCGGTGGCTGTCAGCGGGTTTGACAGCCGATGCTCAATTTTGCCGGCGTCGGTTCTCGAGCCCGCTGACAGACACGGGCTCGGAAATCGGACACCTGCAAAATTGAGCATCCAGTTTTCGGCCCGACAGCCACCGGCCCATTTTACATTTTTTTTTGGACGCGCATTTCCTCCCCTTACTGAATAAGGCGCATTTTCCTCCCCTTACTGAATAAGGGGTAAGGGAAAACGCGCGTCCAAGGGCAGGTTAACAGTGCGCTCCGTCAGCGCACACTGTACTGTATCGGCCTGTGTGACAGGGCCTGCCAGCAGACCAGGGCAGTCATCGAAAGATCCTTTTGCTGGCTGGATCTGGGGGGATGCCTTCTCTACAACCTCACAAAGGTCTATGACAGGGCTTCCCAAACCTGTCTTGGGGATCCCACAGCCAGTCGAGTTTTCAGAATATCCACAACGAATATGCATGAGACAAATTTGCATATACCGAGTCTCCACTGTATGCAAATTTACCTCATGCATATTCACTGCAGATAAAAATATATTTTCAATGGTGAAGGTACATTTATTTACAATAGTGATACAAGTACAGAAAAATAAAATAATGCTTCCTTGGTCACCCACTTTTTTTTTTTTTTTGGGGGGGGAGTGCTCTGGTGCCTTCACCTATCCCTGTCTGGTGCTCCTCCACAGCTGTGTCCATCCATTGCTGATGGTGTAAACTGGGGGCAGTGGCAAGGGCTGATAACTGCAGGAAGGGTGTGGAGGATTGCTTTGCTCCAGAGAGGGATGTTAAGCCGATGAGAAGATGGCCTGGCAGCAGTGGTGTGGCTCTTTTCTTCATCAGCCTCACTAGATGAGGCCATCCCCATTACAGCAGAGGGTGAGTATCCCACCTGTACCCTCAGAGAGGGGGGGAGCCTCTCTCTCTGCAGTGGTGGCAGTGTTGCTGGGGGTCTGCATTGGTGCAAGTGGTGTGAGAATGCAAAAAGGCAAAACCATCATGGCCCAGTAGGAGGGGAAGCTGCCAGTGGAGCAGTTAAACTCTGGCATGGGGAAGCATAATACAGGAAGGTGGTGCAGCAAATTCTGATGGGAGCTGCATCCAGGCACCCATGAGATGCCAAGGAACATCCCATGGTGGCAGCAGCTGGCAGGGTGGCATCCACTATAGCATCTCCCTCCATACAGTAGCCTGGGCCTGTATTTCCTCACACATGTCCTGCAGCTCCTGATGCACACCCTGCATCTCCTTCTGGACCACATTCTTCAGGTCCTGGATATCCTGCCATCTGCTATCTCTATCTCATTCATTACTATTGCATTGATTTACAGCATGCACCTTGCAGCTGAGTGGAAGGAACAGTTCCTGAATATAATCTGCTTTAAACTATCTGATAGGTAGAATATAAATAAAATATTTATTATTATTATTATTATTAGTTATTAAAACATCTTATATTCTGCCTTTTTCAACTAAAAATTGTTCAGTGTAGCTTACAATAATACATACAAAGCTATACATATAATAGTACATGAACTTCATAAAGATAACATTTAAAACAATTGCAATCAGTTTATTAAGAATCTACTTATTGAAAGCCTCATTAAAATATTTTTTCCTAAATAGTTTTATGTCTTTCCCTCTACCAAGCTCAACCAAAAACAGGTTTCAAAGGGTTGCAGCAGAAAAACACTTTCTCTGGTCACTTAGTACTTGTAATCCCTTAATGCTGGCAGTGCAAGTAAACAGGTGCCTGCAGAACGTAAGAATCTAATTGGATTATACCAACACAATTTGTGAAACAACAAACAAACATTTTCAGAATGAAGCAATTTAGGAATTAAAACCATAACTTTAAATTGAGCCCTCCAATAAACTGATGACCAGTGTAATCCCATTAGCGTGGATGTGATATGCTCACTAAAGACAACTCCACTAAGCAATCTAGCAGCTACTGGTTGACTAATTGTAATACATGACAAAGATTATTAGGAAAGCCCACCCATAAACTATTACAGTAATCTAGAGGTTCTAGGACAATAGACTAAAGAATAGTTCTAAACAAAGCAGAAGGGAGAAATTGTTTCAATGTATAAAATTATATTTTCAAAACATGCCTTAGGTGAGATTTCATTTTAAGACCAGAATCAATAATCGCTCCAAGTTTTCTAACCTCATAGATTAAAGGCAAATCATGGCCATCAATATTGATAGGAACCCAACCCTTGTCAGGATTTCGCCTACATACCCTTAGCAATTTTGTTTTCTGCAAGTTCAATAGAAGACCGTGCCTAGCAAGCCAACTCTGCGACATACAAGATTGAAGAAAAACTCAGGACAATCACCATCATCATTACAAGGAAGAAAAATAAATAAAATATAAGAACATAAGATATGCCATATTGGGTCAGATGAAGGGTCCATCAAACCTAGTATCCTGTCTCCAACAGAGGCCAATCCAAATCACAAGTATCTGACAAGTACCCAAACATTAAATAGACCCTATGCCTCTAATGCTGGCAACAGGCAGCGGCTATTCCCTATTGATTAATAGCAGTTCATGGACTTCTCCTACAGGAACTTATCCAAAACTTTTTTTAAACCCAGCTACACTAGTTGCCTTAACAAATCCTCTGGCAACAAATTCCAAAGCTTGATTGTGCATTGAGTGAAAAATAATTGTATCTGATATGTTTTAAATGTGGTACTTGTTAACTTCAGGGAGTGCCCCCTAGTCCTTAAATTATCCGAAAGAGTAAATAACCATTTTACAATTACATGTTCAAATCTATCATGATTTTGTAGACCTCTATCATGTCCCCCCTGAGCTGTCTCTTCTCCAGGCTGCACAGCCCTAACCTTTTTAGCCTTTCCTGATAGGGGAACAAATCATTCCATCCCCTTTATCATTTTGGTCATACTTCTCTGTACTTTCTCTACTGCAACTTTATCTTTTTTGAGATGCAGAGACAAGAATTGCACACATTATTCAAGGTGCGATCTAAACACTGAGTCATAGAGAGGCATTATGACATTCTCATTTTATTTGCCCTTCCCTTCCAAATAAAATCAAACAGAATGTTAGGAATTATGGCTGCAACAACTGAGCTGACGATTTCAATGTAATATCAACTATGACACCCAGATCTTTTTCCTGGGTGATAACACCTAAAATGGAACCTAACATCATGTAGCTATGGCATGGGTTATTTTTCCCAATATGTTATGCATCACTTTGCACTTTTATCTGCCATTTGGACGCCCAATCTTCCAGTCTCCCAAGGTCCTCCTGCAATTTATCACAAACTGCTTGTGGTTTAACTACTCTGAATAATTTTGTGTCATCTGAAAATTTGATCACCTCACTTGTCTTACCTCTTTCCAGATCATTGATAAATATTTAAAAAACACCAGTCCAAGTACAGATCCCTGAGGCACTCCACTGTTTACCTTTTTCCACTATGAAAACTGACATTTAATCCTATTCTCTGTTTCCTGTCTTTTAACTAGTTTGCAATTCACAAAAGCACATCTCCTCCTATCCCACGACTTTTAGTTTTCTTAGAAGCCTCTCATGAGAGGCTTTGTGAAATGCCTTCTGAAAGTCCAAATACACTACAGATTTGCTGTGACATCCATATCTCCTGCCTGACTCATCTAATCAATTGTCATTTAAGCACCTTCACAGTAAGAGGTCTGGCAACCTTTTCAATCTCATTCTGGGTTTTCCTGGGCTGGCAGCTCATGTTACACAGCTGCATTGTCCTCTTTGTTTTTTCTCTGCTGCATTTCACTTAAATGGTAGCCTGCTTTTTAACTTCTGTCTGCCTTAGGAGGTTAGTTTCACACACTTCTCTAGAATCTTTACCAAAGTAGAAAGATTAGAAATTAGCCGACAGTTGGAAGGTTTATAAGGTGTTACAGAAATATCTTTTTTGACTGGTCAACAGTAGAACTTTTCAGTTAGGGACATGACCCTCCTCCAGTGATTTATTTAAATAATATTGCAAGGATGTCATTACCTTCATGTTCTCTGCAATATTAAAAGGACAAGGATCAAGTACAGAGATGGCTGGATATAAATTGTCAATTACCAAGTAATGCTCTGGGAGATAACCTAAAACTAGATCATTTTGCAGACTTTAAACTCTCTACCAGATCATTACTGTTGATTGCACAAGTTTAGTTTTAACTAAATCATAATAATTTTATCCATAAATAAATAAACATTCTTATTCTCTACCCAAAAAGGTGTCTTCTTTGGAGTGCTTGTCTTCCCGCTAGTCAGCAGCATGTCACTAGATGCCTGAAGTGTGTAGTTGGGTTTTTGCAGGCCAGTTAACCTCCTCTTCCTCCTCCATGAAAGCCTGGTGATGCTCTGCAGATATGTGCTCTCTGGCTGGCCTCTCCTCCTCACTGTCCTCTTCAGGGCTTTTGGGCAGTACCACTGAAAGCCATCTTGCCTGTCCAAGGCCACTGGGTCCTGGGAGCATTGAAGTCATAGCCTCTTTCCTCCTCTGCAAAAAGAAAAAGTGTACAAACTTTCAATATACAGTATACCATATGTAGGTTTTTATTTTTTTCACTCACTGGACCTACCTTTTTGGCAAAGAGCATATCTTCAAGGTCCCTACTTTACTACCTACTGCTACTCCACAAACGTTTGATTGAGCATTCCTATGGGTGAGAAAGCTACCACTGAGCACTTGGACAGTGAGCAGACTGACATATTATTAAGGTTCATAACTGCTGGCCCTATCACCTTGTACACCATTTCATACTTTCATTAAAGGTATATATGGATATGTTTTTATGAAATTAAACATTAGTATTGTCATTACATATAGGCACTTTATATGTATTTCCTTTATAAACCATTTACCTTAGAGGTCTTCAAGTTGTAAGATGTCTAGCTTTCCAACATCTCTCACAGTTGCTTAAAAAATGGTGCTAAGGACCATCCATTCTGTTGGGAAGAAGGTAATCTGGCTTGCAGGCTCCTCTGCTCTTATTCTGGTCAGTGCCATCTTTATCTGGCATCAGAAGTCTTTCCACTTGAGGCTCAGGTCTTGCACATATTTTGCATTGAGCCAGTGGTGATTCTTCTCCAAGATCCACTCTTTCTTGTATGAGCCCAGTCTCCTGGACTCCTTCCCACATAGGATATTCTAGACCTTCAACACTTGCTTCACCATAAGATTCACCTCTCTTGGCTGGAAGTTTGGCTTCCTAACCAGAACTCCCCTCTTTCCAGACATGCTACAATTATGAAGGCAAGCACCAGAAGCAAATCTTTTATACCCAGATGCACACATAAAAGCACATATTTGCATATATAGATAGATAGATAGATATAAATTAGATATAGATATACACTGATATATATTATTGCGGGTTCATGCAACTGGTCACTCTCCCAGTCACAATCCTGCTGGAATTCTCTGTTTATATAAGAAACTGAACCACTGGTTAAGCCTGGGGAGGGGGGGGGGGGGGGGTGTTTTCCCACAGTCCTGCTGCCCGGCTTCTCCTTGCAGCTTCCCCAGTTCCAACCTCAGAGGCTGCCCAGGCAGATACTCCATTCTCTATTGCCTATAATTTTCCCTATTATTGTCAGGGTGTCACAGCTATGGGTTCAAATCCTCTTCCCCCAGTTGGTAAGCTGGGTTTAAGTATGCATAGTCCCAGATTATCCTGGTAGTTTAAAGCCTCTACAGCTTTACTTTACCCCATTCCTTCCATGGCGTCAAAGCTACGGGTTCAAATCCTGTCACCCCAGTTGGTGAGCTAGATTAAATGTATATATATATAGTCCCAAGTTATCCAAGTAGTTTAAAGTCTCTATGGCTATACTTTATCAAACATCAGTCTCAAACTGATATGATAAGAAAGCAACTCTCGCCTTTATCCTCTTGCACACTAGAGATGTGAATCGGAACCGGAATAGGTTCCTGTTTCAGATTCGTGGACCATTCGGAAAGTATTTTTCCCGCGGTCCAATTGTTGGGGTTTTTTTTATCGGCTGCGCCGAGCCGATAACCCAAAAACACAGCCCGACCCTTTAAAATTAGTTCTTTAGTATCCCCCCACCCTCCGGACCTGTCCAACCCCCCCTCCAAATTTTTAAGTACCTGGTGGTCCAGTGGGGGTCCCTGGAGCATTCCCCCGCTCTCGGGCCGACAGCTGCCAGTAAACAAAATGGCGCTGATGGCCCTTTGCCCTTAGCATGTGACAGGGTATCTGTGCCATTGGCCAGCCCCTGTCACATGGTAGGAGCACTGGATGGCCAGTGCCATTTTTAAAGATGGCACCATAGTGAGGGCAAAAGTAGCACCGGCGCCATTTTGAATATTGGCAATACGGCCCGCATGCAGGAGGTCGCTCCCGGACACCCGCTGGACTTTTGGCAAGTCTTGTGGGGGTCAGGAGGCCCCCCCAAGCTGGCCAAAAGTCCCTGGGGGTCCAGCGGGGGTCCGGGAGCAATCTCCTCCACTCGTGACGTCGGGTGACAGGAACCAAAATGGTGCCGGCGCTACCTTTGCCCTGTCATATGGTAAGGGCAAAGGGCCACCGGCACCATTTCTTTTAACGCAGCCGTGGCCCGAGAGCAGGAGATCGCGCCGGGACCCCCCCAGTGGACCCCAGGTAATTTAAAACATTTTGGGGTGCTTCGGGAGGGTTGGGGATTTATTTTAAAGGGTCGGGGTGGGTTTTAGGGTGCCGGTTTTCCCGCCCTCCCCCGATTTACGATTTTTTACGATTTTAAAAAAACAAAAACCATGACGATCAGATTTCCCTCCCCCCCCAGCCAAAATCGATCGTTAAGACGATCGATCACCCCGATTCACATCCCTACCAAGTACCACCACTTCCATCTCCTCTGTCTCTTCACCTGGTTCTAGTAGAACTCCCTCCTGTTCCTTCCCCTCCCCTCTTTCAGACAAGTTATTTCCCTTCTCCCACCATGCCTAGGCTCTCTTGTCCTCTCAATAAGGCAAAGGCTGGGAAGTCCCCCCCCCCCCCCTCCCCCAGAACCTCTGTGTCTTCTGGGAGTTGGAGCCCCTCCTATTCTGATTTCTTTTACATAATGGATCTCCTTTCCAGGTTTTTCCTATAGCCAGCAACAGGAAAATGACCATAACTATAAAAATTATAGATAATTGATCCCCCTCAACTTATAATATACTTTATAATAGTATTATTAAATGGACTACATATAAATCACTTTATTATCTCTTGCTACACTTAACTGAATAGTTCTTACTTTAAATCTTATATTGCCCTCAACAGTTAAAACACACCATTCACTCTCTCATTCAAAATCAAATACATGAATAAACAGAAAACTGTGCAAACATGCAATACCTATTTAAGAACATATCACTAGAGCTCTCATCACTTATTTTAGGCCAGTGAAATGCTGTTTATTTTCTGTATGTCCTGTAACCATAGACTCTTCGCATCTTATATTGGCAAACCCTAGGTTAAACAATCCAAACATTTAATTATTGAACAGACCCTACAAAGGCCATTGTTTTGCCCAATGAATCAGGGGATGTTTGCCATACACTGTATATCCCGTTCAGGAAAACAAAAGTCTTAAAAAGTTGTTCACAGTAAAAATGTCTTATATGAATATCTGAAAGTTACCAGTGGGATATCTCTTCTTCAATGTTCCTGTGATGCTGAGTGATCAGAACTAGCAGAGAACAGTCTTCAGGCTGAACTCTGGCAACAAACTTTATAAGCTTCTTTATTGTTAAGCAATAGTAAACAAAACAACTTAGCTGGTTTGTGCAGTTCAACAAAAATAATTGTAACTTATAGTTCATATTCTAGAGGCTTCTGTCTTTCTTCCTGGGCCTCCCTCATCCCTCTGGCCCTTTTCTCTTATCCCTGCTTGTAGTGATTCATCCTATCCCAGAATCCGTTGCTGGGTTGAGATTTTAGGACTCATACAGATAAATGTTCTCAGTCTGTTAAAGTGTTTTGATGCAGTTCCTTATATGCTCCCTCACTTACCCTCCCCCTCAGCTCAGCCTTGTCAGGCTGAACATTCAACAATGCCAGGGCTAATTTCTGGCTCCTGGTGACCCACCCCTGGGTAGGCTATCCTGATTTCCTGTGAGCTGGGCCCACAGGGTCATAAACTGTGGACAATTGCATCCCAGAATAACTGTGTATAGGACCTCAGGAAGGACTCCTGTTTCCATAATGGTTTGACCTGCTATGGTCATCATCAGAACCTGACTTGGGTATTCCTGATTGTCCCCATATATGCAGGTAAGTGTCTCTTTTTTCTTGTGATTGATGCACTATATTTGGAGGAGGGCCTCATGAATGAGAGTCTTGTCAGACTCTAAATCCACTATTGCTTTGGTAGGGACTTCATCCAGTTCCACCTGGATTACAAACTTCTTGCGATACTGATGGAGGATATCCACTAAACTACAATTTTGTAGCTTTGTGAATGTGCTCACCAACTCTTCTTTCCATTTTTCATTCTTATTCTGGGGTTTTGTTATTGCCCCCTTCTCTTTCTTGCACTGTTCCTCCAGCTTGTATTTGCACTCCAGGTTATCTAACTATGGACACTCTTTGACATTATTGTCCAGCACTTTACAGAAAGAACATGCCAACTGTGTGGGTTCATCTTTGCCTTTAGTCATTCTTGTTGAGGGCTCTTTATTTTCGGCCTTGCTAAATGGGCAGCTGTCCTCCTGATAACCATTCCCTGCACAAATGACACAGAAGGAAACATTGTCTACAGGTTTGTTCCTAGGCTGATTTGAATTCCCTGGGGTACTTTTTTTCTTCTGGGGTAAGGATTTTTTCTGCTTTGGAGATTTTCGTTTAACCCTAGAGACATTAAAGTCTAGTGTTGGCTGGGTCACTAAGCTGACATCCATAACTTCAGGTTCCTCAAATTAGAAGTCCCTTGCTAAATGACCTCTCCTACCACAGCTGAAACATGAGGAAAAGACTATGGCATGGGCTCTTAGTACAGAAGACAAGCTCTCCACTTCTGAGGGTTGCTGCCATGAAGCTTCACTCTCTGTTCTTCACCAGGAAGATTGGGCAGGCTGTCTTAGCTTCCTTACTACTTCGGGCATTAATTGCACCTGGTGAAACGCGTCCACCACTTCTAGAGCTCTTTACAATGTGATCCCTGTGTATTGGCAGACCCAATTTTGCATACACTTGTCAAGACCATTTAAGAATATTCCAGAAGCAGATGTCATGCTACTTCGAGGCTAGTCTTTTCCTCAGGCTGTAGCCACTTCTAGCTGGTAACCTTCTGACAATGAAACAGACTTTGAGGGCTCTCCCTGGGCTGCAGGAATCCATACTGGAACTGCTGCTGGTAGGTTTATAAGGTATATCCAGTTCTCTCCAGATAGCAGCCTTGACTTCTGCATTGGTAGCTGTCTTATCTGGGTTGGCTGATCGGAAAGCTGCTTGACTTCTGCCCCTAAGTAAGTTAGCCAAGTATGTATTCCAACTGGCTTTGGGCCAAGCTGAAAGGTGGGTAGACCTTTCAAAGTTTCTCAGGAAGACTTCTGGGTCCTCACATCTTCATTTTAAACAGTATGTGAAGCAATGGATTTGCCTGGCTTAAACTGGACACAGTGGTCTGCATGGCCTGTGCTAAGTTAACAATACATTTTACTGCACAAGTTGTTCTTGTAGTGCCTGCTGCTCGTCAATTAGAGTTTGTATGGTATTCTTTAATTGCTGCTGCCCTGTAGCAAGGATCTGGATCGC
The DNA here is from genome assembly GCF_901001135.1 of Rhinatrema bivittatum. Taxonomy (NCBI): domain Eukaryota; kingdom Metazoa; phylum Chordata; class Amphibia; order Gymnophiona; family Rhinatrematidae; genus Rhinatrema; species Rhinatrema bivittatum. Next base: position 403,923,584 of record NC_042617.1, on the reverse strand, counting down.
CTGCTCCATCTTCCCTGCTTTCTGAGCCACTTCTCCACTGGGTATCTCTTCGGACAGGAGAATGAGGAAAAACAAAAATAACATGCTGGCCTGTTTGGCCTTGACTCACTGTTTGACCTCTGACTGCACAGGAAGAACTACCAGCCTCAGCCTGTTGGAGCTTCATTTATTTTATTTATTTAGTTTTATATACCGTCACTGAGATGAGCCATTGTAACGGTTTACAATAAAATATAAAAGTAGTCATTAAAACAAAACATTTGACTATGTAATGTGAAATACTGATAAATAAAAATTTAAAAAACAAAACAAAACATTTACAATCAAAAACAGTCTTTCCGTGTATGGTAACTGTAAAATAAATAGAGTACCTTTAACAATTCCTTAAAATTAATTATCAAAAGAACAAGCAGCAATGATAGTTCGGGGAGAATGGAATTCTTAAAACCAAATTGAATACTATAAAACAAAAATAAGAACTCTGATAAAATATACATAATAAAAATAATTAAAATAAGATCAAAATGAAATAAAAAAACAGTAAAAATCAAATAGAAGAAATTCAAATTTAGGGTAAAACTAACATAAATAGAATCAGACAACATGTTGCGCTCAGACTGTATATGCTTTGCTAAAAAGCCAGGTTTTTAATTCATGTTTAATTCAGTTGGGAGAGTGAAACTGGGAGGTCCCAGGAGAAAGAGAGAAAAAAAAAAAGCTTTGTAGGTTTTATTTTCTTCTGCTGCAGTTCTGGGCTTTGCCTGTGCTTTTTGCTTAGGCAAGCTATCCCACGTCTGATATCATATCTAATGCCAATCGGTCAGAAATAGCCAGAGAACAGACTCTAGGCTGGACTCTGGCAACAATATTTATAAGCTTCTTTATTGTTAAGCAATAGTAAACAAAACAAGTTAGCTGGTTTGTGCACTTCAACAAAATAATTGTAACTTGCAGTTCGTATTCTCAAGGCTTCTATCTTTCTCCCTGGGCTTCCCTCATCCCTCTGGCCCTGGTCTCTTATTCCGGCTTGTAGTCATCCACCCTATCCCAGAATCCTTTGTTGGGTTGAGGATTAAGGAAGACCTGTACAGATAGTTGTACCCTATCCTTTAAGGTGTCCTGAGGGAGTTCTCTATATGCTCCCTCACAGTTCCAGAACAATAACCGTGCTTCTTCACATTACTGTTCAGTTATTATATCTCACATTGCCACTTCTAACATACTTCTGTGGTGTGCTCCATGGACACTGAATAACATCAGTTATGCTGAGAGTTTGCAAATATTTTCAGTTTTGTTAGTACATTTTATTGGGCACAATGTATTAAAATCCTCAACTCAGTTGTACAACAGTGGTTAAAACAGTAAATATAATGTTAGGAATGATCCGAAAAGGAATGCATACTAAAACAGAAATTATCATATTAAGAACATAAGAACATAAGAAATAGAGATGTGAATCGTGTGATCGATCGTCTTAACGATCAATTTCGGCTGGGGGGGGAGGGAATCGGATCGTCGCGGTTTTGTTTTTGTAAATATCATGTAAATCGTAAATCGGGGGAGGGCGGGAAAACCGGCACACTAAAACATCTCTAAAACCCACCCCGACCCTTTAAAATAAAACCCCCACCCTCCCGGACCCCCCAAAATGCCTTAAATTACCTGGGGTCCAGAGCGGGGGTCCCAGTGTGATCTTTTACTCTCAGGCCTGCAGTGCATTGTAGAAATGACGCCGGCGCTACCTTTGCCCTGTCATATGACAGGTCAAAGGTAGCGCCGGCGCCATTTTGTTTTTTGTCCCCCGACGTCAGGAGTGTAGGATATTGCTCCCGGACCTCCGCTGGACCCCTAGGGACTTTTGGCCAGCTTGGGGGGGCCTCCTGACCCCCACAAGACTTGCCAAAAGTCCAGCGGGGGTCCGGGAGGGACCTCCTGCACTCGAATCGTTTTGCCGTACGGCCGGCGCCATTTTGCGCAAAATGGCGCCGGCCGTACGGCAACACGATTCGACTGCAGGAGGTTGTTCCCAGACCCCCGCTGGACCCCCAGGGTCTTTTGGCCAGCTTGGGGGGGGCCTCCTGACCCCCACAAGACTTGCCAAAAGTCCAGCGGGTGTCCGGCCGTACGGCAACACGATTCGACTGCAGGAGGTTGTTCCGGACCCCCGCTGGACCCCCAGGGTCTTTTGGCCAGCTTAGGGGGCCTCCTGACCCCCACAAGACTTGCCAAAAGTCCAGCGGGTGTCCGGCCATACGGCAACACGATTCGACTGCAGGAGGTCGTTCCGGACACCCGCTGGACTTTTGGCAAGTCTTGTGGGGGTCAGGAGGCCCCCCCAAGCTGGCCAAAAGTCCCTGGGGGTCCAGCGGGGCTCCGGGAACGACCTCCTGCAGTCGAATCGTGTTGCCGTACGGCCGGCGCCACTTTGCGCAAAATGGCGCCGGCCGTACGGCAAAACGATTCGAGTGCAGGTCGATCCCGGACCCCCGCTGGACTTTTGGCAAGTCCTGTGGGGGTCAGGAGGCCCCCCCCCCAAGCTGGCCAAAAGTCCCTGGGGGTCCAACGGGGGTCCGGGAGCGATCTCCTATGCTCCTGACGTCGTTTTGCCGTACAAAATGGCGCCGGCCATACGCTGTATGGCCGGCGCCATTTTGTACGGCAAAACAATTTGAGTGCAGGAGGTCGCTCCCGGCCCCCCGCTGGACTTTTGGCAAGTCTTGTGGGGGTCAGGAGGCCCCCCCAAGCTGGCCAAAAGTCCCTGGGGGTCCAGTGAGGGTCCGGGAGCGATCTCCTACGCTCCTGACGTCGGGGGACAAAAAACAATATGGCGCCGGCGCTACCTTTGACCTGTCATATGACAGGGCAAAGGTAGCGCCGGCGCCATTTCTACAACGCACCGCAGGCCCGAGAGTAAAAGATCACACCGGGACCCCCGCTCTGGACCCCATATAATTTAAGGCATTTTGGGGGGGTTCTGGAGGGTGGGGGATTTATTTTAAAGGGTCGGGGTGGGTTTTAGGGTTGTTTTAGTGTGCCGGTTTTTCCGCCCTCCCCCTTCCCCTCCCCCTTTCCCCGATTTACGATTTTTGACGATAAATCGGGGGAATTCGTATTGTATCGCGCTTCTAACGATTTTTGACGATTTAAAATATATCGGACGATATTTTAAATCGTCAAAAAACGATTCACATCCCTAATAAGAAATTGCCATGCTGGGTCAGACCAAGGGTCCATCAAGCCCAGCATCCTGTTTCCAACAGAGGCCAAACCAGGCCACAATTACCCAAACACTAAGAAGATCCCTTGCTACTGATGCAATTAATTGCAATGGCTATTCCCTAAGTAAACTTGATTAATAGCCGTTAATGGACTTCTCCTCCAAGAACTTATCCAAACTTTTTTGAACCCAGCTACACTAACTGCACCAACCACATCCTCTGGCAACACATTCCAGAGCTCTACTGTGCATTGAGTAAAAAAATGTTCTCCGATTAGTCTTAAATGTGCTACTTGCTAACTTCATGGAATGCCCCCTAGTCCTTCTATTATTCGAAAGTGTAAATAACCAAGTCACATCTATTTATTTATTTATTTAACACTTTTTTATACCGACCTTCATAGTAATAACCATATCGGATCGGTTTACATAGAACAAGGGTATAACTGAAGCGACAACTAAAGTAATTAACAATAGAGGTGAATAAGGCAAAGTTACATTTAACAAGGAGTAAAAAACTTGGAAGCTTAAATAGCTGGAAGGAAGGTAAAGGCAGGTAGTAATTATAGCATAGTACAATAGAGAATACGGGTTAAAGCTTAATGTGCTTTAACCTGGAGGTGCCAGAGTCATTCAGAGTCATGAGTCATTCTACTCATTCAAGACCTCTCATGATCTTATAAGACCTCTATCATATCCCTCCTCAGCCGTCTCTTCTCTAAGCTGAACAGCCCTAACCTCTTCAGCCTTTCCTCATTGGGGAGCTGTTCCATTCCCTTTATCATTTTGGTTGCCCTTCTCTGTACCTTCTCCATCGCAATTATATCTTTTTTGAGATGCAGCAACCAGAATTGTACACAGTATTCAAGGTGCGGTCTCACCATGGAGCAATATAGAGGCATTATGACATTTTCCGTTTTATTAACCATTCCCTTCCTAATAATTCCTAACATTTTGTTTGCTTTTTTGAATGCTGCAGCACACTGAGCCGCAATTTTAAAGTATTATCCACTATGATGCCTAGATCTTTTTCCTGGGTGGTAGCTCCTAATATGGAACCTAACATCGTGTAACTACAGCAAGGGTTATTTTTCCCTATATGCAACACCTTGCACTTGTCCACATTAAATTTCATCTGCCATTTGGATGCCCAATCTTCCAGTTTTGCAAGGTCCTCCTGTAATGTATCACAGTCCGCTTGTGATTTAACTACTCTGAATAATTTTGTGTCATCCGCAAATTTGATAACCTCACTCATCTTATTCCTTTCCAGATCATTTATATATATATTGAAAAGCACCGGTCCAATTATAGATCCCTGAGGCACTCCACTGTTTACCCTTTTCCACTGAGAAAATTGACCATTTAATCCTACTCTCTGTTTCCTCTTTTAACCAGTTTGTAATCCACGAAAGGACATCACCTCCAATCCCATGACTTTTTAATTTTCGTAGAAGCCTCTCATGAGGGACTTTGTCAAATGCCTTCTGAAAATCCAAATACACTAAATCTACCAGTTTACCTTTATCCACATGATTATTAACCCCTTCAAAAAATTGAAGCAGATTTGTTAGGCAAGTCTTCCCTTGGGTAAATCCATTTTGACTGTGTTCCATTAAATCATGTCTTTCTATATGCTCTACGATTTTGATCTTGAGAATAGTTTTCACTATTTTTCCCGGCACTGAAGTCAGGCTCACTGGTCTATAGTTACCCGGATCACCCCTGGAGCCTTTTTTAAATATTGGGGTTACATTGGCCACCCTCCAGTCTTCATGTACAATGGATAATTTTAATGATAGGTTACAAATTTTAACTAATAGATCAGAAATTTCATTTTTTATTTCCTTCAGTACCCTAGGATGCATACCATCCAGTCCAGGTGATTTGCTACTCTTTAGTTTGTCAATCTGGCCTACTTCATCTTTCAGGTTCACAGTGATTTCATTCAGTTCGTCTGACTCATCACCCCTGAAAACCATCTCTGGAATTGGTATCTCCCCAACATCCTCATTAGTAAACACAGAAGCAAAGAATTAATTTAGTCTTTCTGCAATGGCCTTATCTTCCCTAAGAGCCCCTTTAACCCCTCGGTCATCTAATGGTCCATCCGACTCCCTCCCAGGTTTCTTGCTTCAGATATATTTTAAAAAGATTTTATTATGAGTTTTTGCCTCTATGGCCAACTTCATTTCAAATTTTCTCTTCGCCTGTCTTATCAATGTGTTACATTTAACTTGACAATGCTTATGTTTTATCCTATTTTCTTCAGATGGATCCTTCTTCCAATTTTTGAAGGATTTTTTTTGTGGCTAAAATAGCCTCTTTCACCTCACCTTTTAACCATGATGGTAATCGTTTTTCCTTCTTTCCACCTTTCTTAATGTGTGGAATACATATGGACTGCACCTCTAGGATTGTATTTTTAAACAATGATCAAGCCTGTTGAACACTTCTAACCTTTGCAGCTGCACCTTTCAGTTTTTTTCTGTTTTCCTCATTTTATCAAAGTTTTCCTTTTGAAAGTTTAGTGTTAGGGCTGCAGATTTACTTATTGTCCCCCTTCCACTTATTAGTTTAAATTTGATCATGTTATGATCACTGTTGCCAAGTGGCCCCACCACCATTACCTCTCTCACCCAATCCTTCATTCCACTAAGAATTAAATCTAAAATAGCTCCCTCTCTTGTTGGTTCCTGAACCAATTGCTCCATGAAGCAATCATTTATTACATCCAGGAACTTTATGCCTCTAGCAAGCCCTGATGTTACATTTACCCAGTCAATATATCGATCTGGGTGTGAGCATACCTTGACTATTGTGTGCAGTTCTGGTTACCTCATCTCAAAAAAGACATAGCAGAACTAGAAAAGGTACAGAGGAGGGCAACAAAAATGATAAAGGGGATGAAATGCCTCACTCATGTCTCTTTAGCTGGGAAAAGAGAAGGTTGAGAGTGGACACAATAGAAATCTATAAAATCATGAGTGAGATAGAATGGGTAAATAAAGGATGGCTATTTACTCTTTCTCAGAATATTAAAACAAGCGGACACTCCATGGAATTAACAACCAGAAGATTTAAAACAAATTGTAGAAAGTACTGTTTTACTCAGCGCATAATCAAACTTAGGAAACAGTTGCCAAAGGACATGTTCAAAGAACCTAGCATAGCAGACTTAGAGTTTGGACTATTTCCATGAGGAAAAGTCTATAATACAGTATTGATAACTAAGTAGAATAATGAAAGCTATTGCTTTGTGAGATCTGCCTGCTGAGCATTTGTGATTGGGATTGGCCACTGTCGGAGACAGGATGCTGGGTTTGATAGATCTTGATCTAATGGAGGGGCATTGACCTACCAGAACCAATTTCAACACTGCTGGGGGGAGGAGAGGGGAACTTCTGGCCCAAACTTGTTTTTCTTTTTTTATCCATTGGTGCTTATCGGGGTTACATGCTCCTGGATAACTTTAAACCTTACTGGCTAGATTGAAATGTAGCTGATTAGGTTTAAAGTTATTCAGCTGAAGGTAGCTGGATAATTTTATTTGTCGATATTCAGCAGAACATTTATTCTGGATACATAATGATAATTTTTAAAAAGCAGCGTGGACACACGTGTGCTTTTTCCGGCTCACACCCAGGGAAGTGGCCAGTTTGTAACATACTCGTTTATATTCATGCATGATAAACAATAGGCTAAACACATGCACAGTTGCGCACAATTTTAAGTAGGCGCAGGCCTATGTACACAAATGCCGCTTCTACCTTGTAAGTGGGGGCATTTTAGCAGACACGCACGCCGTCTCAATTACCCATTTTCCCAGTTCTTTCCCAGTCACCCAGGCAAGGGATAGGACGTCCAAACCTCCCTAGTTTAATAGCCTCCCTTTTACTCTGTTAACCTCAGCCTTTAAAATCCCAATCACCTTTTCAATTTTTTCTTGTTTTCTGACTTACATGCCATCCATAGCAGAAAACAGTTACATGGCAGGGCAGGGGACCCCGGCACCCACTTGTGCGTATAAGTATGTTTCATTGTGAAATACAGGAACCCTTATGCCCTGCTCAAACCATCCCCCACCCCTTTTGGGGAAAATGTATTTGTGCACATAACAGCAAGCCGGTGCATATGCGGGTGCCTTTTAAAATCTTCTTGATGCACGCTGGCCCGACTTGTGTGCATATCTTCTGGTGTTGGTGAACGCAGGGTTTTAAAATTCACCTTTATTATTTTTTTTTGGTTCTTTGAATATTGCCTTCAAAATGTCAGAAAGCATGAAGTTTCGTGGCCTTGCTCAAATATTCAAAGTATTTACTTGTTTGGGAGGCCATGCTTTGGATAGTATTTTCTACCCAGAGGCCACCTATGGCATAAATCAAGTAAATATGAATTTGGCTGTTCCATGGTCAGACCAATATTTGATTAAATTAATATTGCTCGTCTCCTTTATGAAACAGAAGGGAAATCTAGTATATCTTTTTCATCTGCTAGCCTGATCTCTTTTTCTTCAAAATCTAGAGGATATAAACAAAATATTATACAGTTGAAGATATGGATTCCCATTGAAATCAAGAGTAGGTTAGAATATTATAGCATTGATCCATTACAAATGCAGTCCATACTGACTGCAAAGAGGTCTCCATGCTTTAATCTATGCCATTGGTTCTTAAAATAGAATAACAGAGAGCAGGAAGATTATGGCTTAAACATTGTAATGACAAAAAATAGAGCATTCACAGACTATTTCAAAATTGCTTGTTATGCAAAGTAAAGGACCATTATATCACTCGCATGTGTAATGCCAAATTTATGCTTATACACGTTAAGACTGGTCACATACAATGATCCAAGTGAAAAGGGTACAATTGTTTTTAATTTTTTTTAAAGTATTTTCACTTTTATGCAATTAAAACAATATGTAATCTGAACATCAAGGTACTTCCCTAATCAGGCAACTTTAGCATGCTCGTTGAAAGGGCATCCAAAGATTAAAACCCAACATAGTACTATGATTTGAAGTTCTGCATCAGGGTCTAAGCAGCACTCAATATTACTTTTCTGGTTGCTTTGTACTAAAAATAAAACACATGGTCAGAAACCCAAAATGCAACAACCACTTAAAAAATAGTATTAACACTTACAAGCATTTATATTTCTGTGTGGGATTGAAAGCACAGGCATCCATTCCTTTCAGGACATTCACCACTGGCACATACCAGTACTAGGAGCATTTTAGATTCCCGGACAGGAAAATCATTCATGTGATCACATGAAGGACATACCATCAGGTGTTCTAAGGGGGTGATAGCTGTCAATGACATCATCCAAAATCTCATCTATGAGAAACATTGAAACATTTGTCAAAGAAAATAATCATTTAGAAAAAATGACACCACTCAATGTCCTCATTAAGACCATTAGATGTAATAGTTTGCATTCGAAAAATACAATATTGCTCATGTTGTAATAAAAGTTTTGCCCAATTCCCCCCTCATGATAAATTCCAATATCACTATGAACTCTTTAGAATAAACAATTTTAACCAAACTTTTGTTAAGGGCCATCATACCACCCTGCGGATACTGAAGTCACTGTTTGAACTTACAGTCTTTTCACCTCTGCTGGGTACACTTTAATCATTGGTCCGTTTAAGCACTTTCAACATATATATATTTTTTTGAAGATTTTTAAATTTTTTATATAAGAAAGAGATACAGTTTTATGTTAAGGATATAGCTGTACATTCAAGCTCTCCTCTTGACTGTACTCCAATGGACAGTGACGCAGTTTGCCCTGACTATGAGATTTGCAGCCTACAGAACTAGGAGGATTATCTTGTCTCCTATAATGGTAGGAGAGCCTTGGTCCAATAAGTTAAAAACTTTAAAGTGAAGTTCATGCAGGGCCTGCTTTGTCTACATGCAGATGCTTAAGCAGCTGTGGCCATTTATGCATGATAACAATTTCATTACAATAGTACACTCCTTAGTCATCATGAAGCTTGATTATTGTAATTTTCTATTTATTAGCCTCCCTAATAAATAGAACCAAATGCCTTCAATCTGTGTAAAATGTGGCAGCATAAATTGTAGTTGGTTGAGGCATTAGGGACAAGATGTTCCTAGTGTTAAAAAAATGTTCATTTTCTCAACTGAGTTTTGCTTGTAATTTTAAATTGCTTGTAAGGTTTTTAATCTATCATGTAATGGCAGCCAAATATTTCAAGGATCATCTGGTTAACTCTAATCCTGGGTTGACAATTACTTTTATCACAGGTCAACACTGGTTGAATCAACACCAAAGGTTATTAGCTTGGTCAGTGCCAGGAAATGCATATTTTCATATGCAGCTCCTTATTTTTGGTATTATTTGCCATTTGAGCTCTGGACCTTGCATTTTATAAAGTCTGCTTTTTTATCTTCTCAGGCTTTTATTTGAATTTTTCCTATCCATGTTTAAATATTTCTTTGAACTTCTAATGGGATGAACATTTTATATTTTCTTTATAAATATTTTATTTGATTTATGTTGTTAATTGCTTATTTTTTATATTATTGCTTCTTGTGAGAAACATTACTGTTTTAATTTTTTTTAATTATATTTTGTTTTATGGATATGCCTTATTCGGTTTTACTTTGTCCTTTGTCTGTATTTGTTGCTTTAAGCATTTTAGTTTTGTTAATTGTAAATTTGCTGTTTTATATACTGTCACTGTATTCATATATTTTTTGGTTGTACCTTGCTAAGAGTACTTTGTATTGGAGAGTAAAAATGAGCTCTAAGAATAATAAATATAATAAACAGACATTACTAACTCCTGTAGAACAGTTCTAAAATCTACATTGTCAAGAAATGGATTCAGCAGATGGACAAGTATATGTTTCCCAAATGCAGTATTAGCAATAGCTGTGCTGAGTTTTGGAGTCCTTGCCTTTCCTTCCTTTATGCCCTTTCAACTCATTCCTCTGCTTTCTTCCTTTTTTTTCCCTGTTTTTCTTTCCATTGCTTCTACCCCTATGTTTCCTTTTCTCTCCTCTCCCATTTTGCTTAATTCTATCCTGAGTGCATTCCCATGCACCCTGGTTGGGCGGCTGACTTGAAGTCATATTCCTGCTCATTGAATCTGCTCAGGACTCAAGCACAGCTGTGGCTCACCACCTGAGAATTGTTACACTTCATAGAGCTGTGTGTGCCTAGTAATGCGATAGAAAAATATTCTTGTAGCAGTAGTAATGGTATTAACAGCAGCAACTTGGGTGAATGAGTGACCCAGGTGAGTTGTGCAATGCACCAGCCCATGGTTCCTGTCAGTCTTCATGGTTTATTTTATAAATATTTTAAATTAAAAAAAGAACAATTTGTAGGTGATATCTTTGTATTGGACTAGCTTTTGAGAATTATACTCCCTTCAATGCGTTAGTGAAAAGCAATATAATTCTCAAAAGCTAGTCAGACGTAATAAATTAAAAAGTATTATATGTTTGCTACATATTTAACTGTACTAGTATAGCAACCACACTATTCTGTTCAATTAAAAGAACACATGAAAAACATGTTTTGTGGTGCAATGCTGCAGGTGATCTAAAGCAGGAGCTTCCTCTAGAGAACCAATCTGAAATGTTCAATATGAATGGGCAAGAGCCATTCATTAAGAGAGTAAACTGGGGCATACACAAAGCCACAAGATATTATAACACAAAAGGCACATTTTTATTATGAAGAAATATTATACGAGTTTTCCTTGTTGCAAAAACAATTTGAAAAATTGAAAGAACACTGAATTCATACATATTGCTTTATTCAGTTTCCTTGTATACTTTTACTTTTGGTGGAAGGAAAACAATAAATTTAGAAATTATTGTACAGGGATCATCTTTTACAAATAAAGAAGGGGCTGACACAGTCTTTCCTCTTATATTAATTCTGTTCCTTCATATCTATTAGCTAGATTTGTCTAGTATTTTTAGGGCTAACAGTTTTTCTAGTGAACATTTACTGCTTATGGTTAGCTCTGCCTTACTAGATTCTATGAGTCACTGCAGATGTGATAACCACTATGGCCAGGGACTCTAGCTAAATCATTTTACTGGTAAACAGTATGCAGTCATACTTGCATATAATGTCATGATCTTCACCATGCTTGTGTTTAAGTTCTGAACAAATTGCTAGGGCTGATTCCTTAAGCATTTTTAATTCTCACAGGGCTGTATTCTAAACCCTACTGTTACATCCATGGCAGGCCTTGACTTGCTTGTAAGAATTGCTCAGAAATACTGTACCTTGATTTAAGTATTAAGAGAAATCTTCAAAGCAACAAGAATGCCCTTGCATGACATGCTATTACTATTAAAGGCAGCACCTACATTGTGAATCTCATTAAAGCAAAAAAAAAAAAAAAAAAAAATACTCAGAGATATTAAGATTTTAAAATGCTACAGTCATTTGTTCCTTGCAGCTGCCTGAAATAAACATCAAGGGCACTTTCTTAAATATTCAGAGGCAATGCATGATATTTTAGAGCTGTAGGGGGCACTGCAGTACTGTGTTTGTGGATTAGTGTACTAGGACTGTAGGCTTATGCATGATTTCATTTAATAGTTCTGCAGGATTCAGATACAGAAAAACCACATAAACTATTTATAATCAATTTAAACTTTGTCGAAATTAGGTAACTGTGCAAAATATTTATCTTCAGGTTGCGGCAATGGATTTATTTTTTGTTAAATGTAACTGTCGTGGTGAAACTAAATATGATTGTGTGTATAGCGGCGTTTTATCAGCTTTTACAACCAAGGTCCCTTCAAGGAGAATATTATTTTCTTTGACTCCATTAACAATAGTATATGTCTTAGCAATAACAAATGGAACGTTTTACAGAAAAGGAAGCATGCAGTTAATTTAGAGTTTTGTCCCAAAGCAATACAATGTGACTTGTTTTTATTGTGGATGCTATATCTGAGAATGCATGCTTTCTACATTACTGGCTTTTCTTCACTTTTAAGATGATCATGTACAGAGCACTTAGCTCTGAAAGCATTTCCGCACAAATATAACAGCTTTTCTTTCAAACAAGTATTAAAAAAAAAAAATAAAGAATGAAATCCTTCTGACTATGGGAGGGAGGGGTGGCACCTAACCTTTCAGTGCTTGGCTTCCAGCTGTTTATTCTCTGGTTTGATTCACTGTTATATTCCAACTAGCAAATAATTATGTTAGACTATATTTATGTTTCATTTATAGTAATATCGCAATCAGCATTTGTGAATGCAATCTAAAAAATATTAAATGAAATTGAAAATGGAATCTACCTTAGACGCACTCATTCCCATGATATCAGAGCCAGTCTGGAGGAGGGGCACCATGGGACTTTGTTTATGGCTAGGGACAACTATTTCACTCCCTTTATCCCCTCTGATTTACACAAAAGGTTTGACAAATGCAGTGGCAATCTAGATAAATGACAGAGGCCAAAGAACTAAAGTTTGAACAGCTTTGCAAAGTCGATTGTATGTGGAAGAAGAGCAAATGGTGCATGGAATAGTGTTTGCAAAGTTTTGCATATGCTATTTGCTTTTTTTTCCACATGCAATTCTGTGTTCGCAAAGCCATTCACAAAAATTATGCAAAATGGCTAATAAGCCAAAGAATCATGCAAATCAGCTCATTAGTGCTTTTGCAGTAGCAAAATTATGCATGGACAATCGCACAAAGCGGTGATTTTCTGCAAAACTTAACTACACCTCAGAGGGATGTAGTTATTTTGTGAAAAAGTCCACAATATTGTGCTGACTTTATTGAAAATAAAATCTCCATGAAGCCATTTGCATGATATTTAGATTAACCATTATATGGAAAAAAAAACAAACCCTTCTCACTGAACCAGCGTGTTTCATCTAAAAATATTGCTGGTTAGTACAATGGCCTTACAAAGTATAGCAATTTGCAGTGTCAGGAACACATGAGTTTTGCTTTTTGGTTGTCAAGCAAGTTTGGTCACTGAGCAATTTTTTGATCTCTGATCCATTGCCTCTCAGGTAAAATGCAAATCTAAAAAATTGAACATAGGGTTCTGGATGACAAAACACATTGAGCTAGCCTAGCCCATATGTAACAAGATATTTATTTATTTATTTATTTATTTATGTGGCCATCTTATATTCTGCAATTTCCAAAAATATTCAAGGCAGATTAGAGAGGTACATACATAAAATACATAAATAGAGATTACTGGTCAGCTTTATAGATCGTACATTTCTGAATCCCAGCCAGTTTTCACAATCCTTGAGTTTCAAGCTATCAGGGTCATTCTTTAAACTGGGATGTGCGTTATTGCATGAGTTACACATCGCGGCGGTGCAATTTAAATCAGGGAAAGGGGAGGAATGTGGGCGGGGTTTGGGCGGGGTTATGACCCAGTAGCGCTGTGGGTTTCTTTTCTACATTATTGCCGGCATTACTGCAGGAAATAGCAACACCTTTTCCCGTGGCACTATGGGGGCGAAAGTGTGCGGCCCGGCTGCAACTAAGGTGGGTAAAAACACACCGGACGATGTGGCAGGCTGCGTACTTTCATCCCCCTGCCCCTTTTCTCCCCGGGGGCCATTTTTCTCTATATTTATAGTGGAATGATGAATCCCTGGGTAAGTGAGGCCAGAATAGGAGAGCAGCCTTCATGTTTTTGCTGACTAAAGCCAAGTAAAGACATTCCCCTAAATAGTGCCCAGCTCTGGCAATGTAAAATCCTTAATTCCTGTTAAGGAGAAGGAAGGAGGCTGCAGAAGCTCAATAAGTAGAGTAAAAGATATTTTTACATGTGGTAAATGTGCTAGTTAATTTGCTTTTTGAAACTGATGTGAAGCTGTTCTCTTACTGTAAATATTTTTTTTCTGCTATGATACTAGGGTTTTTTTCGTACTGGGAAAGGCCAAAATAAATGCTGTTTTTATCTTTATTTTTTAATTAACTTTACCAATTCTGATGTCAGGTTTTCTATTTCTTCACTTATCAGATGAAAGGAGCATAGCCCTTGAAAGTTAGTCTCACAAGTAATGAGTTAGTCCAATAAAACGTTAGCCCTACAACTTGTTTATTCCTTATTTGTACATGTTTCTATTCAAAATTGCACTTTTCTATACTTGATTGAAACCTGCAAAATATATCACCTTTCCTTTTCTTTCCCCTAATGAATATCTTAAGTCTTTCTGGATAGGGATTGTGCTACAGATCCTTTACCATTTTATCAGTCGTTCTTTGAACTGCTGTTCTCAGTATCCTTACAAATGTGTGGTCTCCAGAACTGAAATACTGAAGATGGGGGAGTCTCATAAGGGCAATATTACCTCCTTTTTTCCTGCTGATGAGAACTTTACTTATGCACCCAAACATACTATGAGCTTTTCCTGCTGCCTTATTACTTTGATGGAATCTTCAGGCCTTCTGACATAATTATTCCTAGGTATCTTTCTTATTTAACAGTTTTCTAGTCTTATTTTCCTAATTAGTAAGTGATTAATGGATTTTTGCACGTAAGATACATGATTTTCCAAATTTTGCATGGAAGCAGCACTTCCAAATCTTCCATGTCACAGATCTTTGCATCATTTGTTATTCCTCACTAAGAAATATATTCAAAGCACTGGCACCAAGCTACCCTAGTCATGTTTCTATATTTTGGGTAACCAGTAGGCTCTGGGGCCATACACGTTAGTGTAGTTAGAGAGATATAGTGCTTCACATAAGTAATTTACCACAGCCTTTCTGAGAAAGAGAGAGAGAGAGAGAAAGAGAGAGAGAAACACTATTTAAGGTTTCCATAGTAGTCAGCTATTTATTTCACTGTAGGAGGATGAACTAGTAACTCGAGGTGAGGTTTTAGTGGTGGTCTAGGGTTTGCCGGGCAGTTTATGATTTGGAATGAGGAAAGGTACACAAAGAAGAGATTTGTACAATGTACTCTAGCCCTAGCTTGATGCACTCTCTACCTAGCTGCTATCAAGTTCGGATGAGAGTACATTGTACATATCTCATCTTTGTGTAATTTTAATCATTCCAAATCACAAAAAATCTTCACTGATGTGTACTATGCTGTGCATACCTCTAACTGTGCATGTTAAACTGCCCCCCAAATCCTAGACCACCACCAAAAGCTCACCTCAAGTTACTAGTTGACCCTCTGACAGTGATATAACTAGATGACATATATGCATAGCAACCTAGAATTTATCTCTCTCTCTCGCTCTCTCTCACACACACACTCAAAATGGGATTTGAGATAAATATCATGAACTCCTCCTCTTTGACTAAAATTTGTATAGGAAGTTTGGACATTTTTTTGGAGTTGCATTTTTGGCTTACTAGGGTCTTGGAGTCCATCCGAGATTCTCCAGTGCAGGTTAGAGCTCCACTGCTGTTCTCTCCTCCAGTGGTACAGAGTGGTTGTCCAGGGACTAATTTGGAATTTTGGACATTTGCTTGGTAGGAGCCTTGCTGAATATCTGGGCCTTTCCAGGACTTAGGGAGTAGGGGTGTGCATTCGTTTGCAACGTATTGGCAATCCACAATGTATAGGGCCATATTCGTTGTATTCGTGGGGAAGCGAAACGGATCGCGATTCCCCACGAATACAACAAATCTTCACCGAATTATTCGGCTGTCTAAAGGAGCAAATTTAAACAACCCCCCTCCCACCCTCCTGACCCCCCCAAGACTTAGCTTGATGGACTCTACCTGGGTAACAACACTATGGCAAGGCTCTCGCTCTCTCGCTCTCTCCAAGCCTGCGTGAACCATGATATACCAGCAATGTAGCCCAAATTGGGCTAATAGTGCAACTTGCAATAACAGCTTTTCGCATAGGTGATAGTGCAACTCGTGATACACATGCTTATTAGCATAAGGTACGCCCCTTTTTTGGTATCACATGCGATACCAATGCGATATTGGAAAATGAGGCCCTAAATCTGGACAACTGGCTTTTATATCTTGTGATAAATTAATGTATTACTGAAATTACAAATGTATTCTAAAACTTCAAGAGTAAGATCTCAAAAGGAAGATACAGCTGTAAAGATCATTTCACTATTTCATCACATCTCATTACAAATAATGTTGGAAACAAAGTCATCTTCCGGTGTGCTTCTTGCTGTTTAGCAATTTTAATTCTCATCAGTGAGGTTGTCATCACTGCTATACAAGAATTTAGAAGTAGGACTTAAGTGTTTACATTACTAAGGTTCTTGAAAATTATCTTTCCCCTGGCTGCAAAAGTGCAAATGCCCACTTGACAAAATCTCACAATTCAGAGGTTTTGATGTGTCACCCTTCTTACAACAAACATCAATCTTCTTTAAAAACTCTTCATAAAGTCCTTTATAATGCTGAGTCCATGTAAAAACTCAAAATAATCACCAATCTGAAAGGCTGATAAACTCAAAGGCGATCCAATTATGCTCCTGCTTATACCAGTGCATCTGTTTTAGGCGCAACTCATCTAATCCCTACAAAGGCCTTTTATTGTTTTGCCGTGATGGCTTCTTCAGGAGGAGAGAAAAATACATCAAAAACGTTGAGCAATGTTGGATAATCAAAACCTGATAAACACTGACACGGCATTACAGCATTATAAAAATAAGTTAGTCAGAGAACGTAACATATTTAGATACCTATAAATATAAACCAACCTATAGATATAAACCTATAAATCCATGAGTGTTGGTTTATATTTTTATAAATATAAACCAAGACAATCTGATAAAGCAGTCAGACCTAGACTCCTCTAATTAAATGTAAACCAAAGTAATCAAAAAAACCTAAATTATTGCTGAAAATACATTGGGACAGAGCTTACCTCAGCATTGTTTCTACTGCACATGACACAGCAGGGAGCTTTTAAATGCTGCCACCTGTGCTCACTGAACATGCTAGAACCACTGCTGGGTTCATTGAAAAAAAAAAATAAATTTCTTGCAGAAAATGGAAATACCCTATCAGTGCATGGATGAGCATATTCTTATAAAAAAGCTTTCCATTCTATAGTGGTATTTAAGCCCTCAGGAATAAGCGTGCACCACTTAAAAATAAATTGTTGTTCCAGGTGCCGAAGTAGCAGGGTGATGTTGCCCGTTCTAACTGGAGCCAACCACTGGATTACAAAAAAGCAGACATCATCCTGTATGTGAGCACTATCAAGCCAGTGCTAGACTAGAAGAGACTGCAACCTCTTTGTGCGGATGCAGCTCTTATGTGGAATTATACGTGTTTTAATAGCAAGTTTCGTGTACCCAATGTACAACTTAGAACATGGAAAATGAATGGCATATACTATTTGAATGGTATTACAATCATAATGTGTTCCTCATTTGTTATAGTTTACATAGTTTGCATTTTTTTAAACACTTTAAGACTATAGGACTTTTATAACATGCGTACACAGGCACGTGTATGTTATAAAATTGGATGGCTGCGCGTACATGCGCACTGGATTTTAAAATCCATGCACACATGTGCAGGTGGTGCGCCTAGGGGGACCACATTTTTGCTAACTACGTTTGGTGATGCAATCGAGCCTCCCCCAGGTCCCTCCTAGTCCATTACAATCAAGGAGTGGATTGGGAGGGAACTTCCCTATCCCCCTACCTAAACTCCCTCCCTCTTCCCCCACTCCCCCACTCTCCCACTCCTCCCCACTCCTCCCCACCTCTAACCCTTTCCTATCACCGTATGTTTTGTTTGTTTTATTACTTACTGCTCCCCTGGAGCAGAAATAGTTTGCGCATGCAGGCCAGCTACCAGTGCGCGCTTCCCCGGGACAGCAGCAAATAGCCTCCGTCCCACCCTGCCCCGCCCCTCTCCACCCAGATCATGCCCCCCCAGCCTGCCCCTTTTTTAGGGCCTGGCACTTGTATGTGTATTGGGACTTATGTGCGTGGCCGGGCCCTTTTGAAAAAGCACACGCCGTGCACAGGGCCCGGCCATGCGTGTAAATCCCGATTTTGAAATTTCGGCCTATATTGCGTGAGAGGGAGAGAGAAAAAGAACATGCCAACATTAGTAGAAGAACATGCCAACTTGAAATGGCTAAATTGTCTCAGCCTGGATTGAGATTCCAAGTCATATCATTAACCTTTTGAAACCTTTGGTACTTTTTTAAAAAAGTGCATAAAAATCTACATAAATCAGCAAGAGTCAAAACATACATCAAGTAAAAGGTTAATTAAAACTTCCTTTCTTCCTCTCAAATGTTTAGTTTTATTATGGCTGGTTTAGATGGATTTGATTTCTGGCTCTCTGGTCTGAGCCTGAAAACACATTTGCTTCATCTCTGACTGGTAATTTGGTAAATGACATGTTTTCTGCAATAAGTGGTGAGGCATATACATGATTTAAGGACAGTTGAAAATTAATCAATTCATAAGTATAAAACATTAGGTTAGTTCAGACATATAGAACATCAAGACCATACTATCACATATCTATTTATTTATTTATTTATTTATTTATTTGTTTGTTTGTTTGTTTGTTTGTTTTTCTATACCGAGGTTCAATCAGACATATCACACCAGTTTACAGAGTAACAGAGGCTTCAATAAGAAATATAGCTTCTTATTTTACATTGAAAACTTTGTAACATATACAACAATATAACTGGTGGGGTATATAAATACATATATATATATATATATATATATATATATATATATATATATATATATATATATATATATATATACATAAATCTTTCAGGGCATCAACCAAAAATTGCATGCTACACAAAGATATAAGAGATTTCAAAATACTACTTTAATAAGTAAAAAGCTTTAACATTTAAGCTCAACATTAAGTAGTATCTTCAGATGCTAAATTGGGAACTATAAGGTTAAAGCTGGAGATTATGCAGATAGAATGGTTGAATCCACCAAAGTGGATTTTCAGCCAGATGAAATTGCAGAGTACTTTCACAGTGTAAGTATTTTTAGCCACAGTAGAAAGAGACTTCCTGGGAGCATAATTCAGTTAGAAGGGGAAAAAAATGTGATGTGCACATGATAAGAACAATTTTCAGAAGTCAATTACCTGGATTTTAGCAGGATAGATTGGCTGTATGAAAATTGCCCAGCTCTTTCCCAGTATAATTTCCTTTTAGGATCTTGAAACCCATTTAATTGTGGCATATGCAGGCAGTTGCAGATTCTGTTATTAATTTTAGAGGGACCCATGTACTAGGTGCTTTTGCTCATATGCACTCCCAGTTTCCAGTGGATTACACAATGTAGCTCAATTTTAGTAAGCATGCAGGAAAATGGGTTTTTTTTGGCAAAATCTTCCATTTTAATAAACATATAATCTAATAAATCATAACATTTCATATTTCTTTGAACTTTCTTGTACTTTCAACAAATTGAATTATTATTTTAAAGCAAAGAACTATAATAAATTATCATACATCCTTAGCAAAGCCTGAATTAGCAATGTTATTGCAGAGTAATATGGACTTTGAAAAAAAGGGACATCACATTTTCTGTTACTAGAATCTGAGGATCCTGTGTCTGATGTTTAGCTTTTAAAATGCTTAAATAAATTGCTTTTACAGAATTTTTAAACTCTATGTAGGTTTCATATAAATTTGGAGGGTCTAGGTATATCCATGATTTATAGGGATGTGCAGCCAAAACATTTTCAATGCATTCGTGATACGTATTCGTTGGGGGTCATTTCCATTGCATTCGGACATATGGCGCCCCGATACGTTGATATGTGAATTTGTTTTCCAGTTCCCATTAAAGTCAATGGGGGAAGGATATCCAACCTATTTTTGGCTGCAGAATTGGGGTTTTATTATCAATTTTGATGAAACTTCTGGGGAGTAATCATCAGAACAACAAAACAGCTCCAAGGTACTAAGACCATGGCAAAGTGGCACCAAAGTGGCATGAATAGCCTAAGGCACAGTAAAGGTGCAAAGGGGTAACAGAAGTGGCAAGAGTGCAGCCAGAGTGTCAAAAACACACCGCAGCTTCAATAGAGAGCACCAATAGCAGATGCATGAACCTTCGAAGGCAGCACGACAGGCAAATCAGTAAAACAAGTGGCATTGACATCCTACAGCACAATGAAGGGGGAACATAGCAAGCAGAAAGACTAGCACAACACACTGAGGAACCATGAGAGTGGCAAGAACACCACAAGGAGTTGAGTGAGTCATCTGGTGATTGGCAGCAAGGCAGAGTGGCAGAAAGTTGATAGGGGCAAGACAGACTGGCAGAGCCGAGGTAGTCAGGTCCCTGTTGCTTGATAAGGGAAAGACAAGGAGGCAAGACAAGACGAGGCTCAGCATGTGGTGAGACTGTCAACTGGGCGTACTGTGCACCCGACCCGTCTTGAAACAGGGACCAGGGAGTCTAACACGAGTGCTAGGACCTGAAACATGATGAACTATGCCTGGGTGGAGTGGAGCATCTGCAGGTGCCAATTTTGGTGGTAGTAGCAAATATTCAAACAAGAGCCCCAGGGAGAGTTCCCTTTCCTTTGAGCAGGAAAGGGCTCTCTAGAATGGGTTAGCCCCTAAACAGCGGTTCAACATGGGTCAGAGGGTAGATACAGGCAGGTTACACCCGGGGAGAGTTCCCTTTCCTTTGCGCAGGAAAGGGCTCCCTAGAATGGGTTCGCCCCTAAACAGTGGTTCAACATGGGTCAGAGGGTAGATACCGGCTGGTTACACACGGGAACCCGATGGACTTTAGTGTGACAATATCCTCGACAAAAGACAGGTAGGCCGGAAAGCAGTCAGAGTACTGCTTGGCATAGAAAGAGGCTGATTTCAAAATGGAACAGCGGTTCAACATGGGTCACAGGGAAGATACAGGCAGGCTACACCCGGGAAGAGTTCCCTTTCCTTTGCACAGGAAAGGGCTCCCTAGAATGGGTTCACCCCTAAAGTGGGGGGTTTCCATTGGTGTCCAGTGGGCTCTCGCTGGTCTTTTAAAATCAGGCTGGCTGCACTCGGGATTCCCAGGGACTGTAGTGTGAGAATATCCTTGACAAAAGAAGGGAAGCTGGAAAGTAGTAAGAGTATTGCTTGGCATAGAAAGAGGCTGATTTCAAAATGGAAGAAATGACCGGAGGTAAAACACTAATAAAAAGGACATCATCAAGTGAAGTAAAATCCCAAATGCCAGCTGTTGTGTTAGTAGAAACAGAGGCATTGAAGAACTTTACTATTCCGAAGCTAAGAAGAAGTGCTAATAAAGTGTGCTTGGCACCTAGCAACACAGATAGAAAAGAGTACATACAGATGAATTATAC
Organism: Rhinatrema bivittatum; assembly: GCF_901001135.1. Lineage (NCBI taxonomy): Eukaryota > Metazoa > Chordata > Amphibia > Gymnophiona > Rhinatrematidae > Rhinatrema > Rhinatrema bivittatum. Next base: position 403,902,061 of record NC_042617.1, on the reverse strand, counting down.
TTTAGAAGAATCAAGATTTGATATGTGCTATCATCTGCACTCTTCCTGGCATTTTGGTGACATGAAACTTGAATATACATACGACAAGTGTCAAGGCCGAGGCGGAGGAGGTTACCATGTAAACAAACAGTGGTTCAACATGGGTCAGAGGGTAGATAGATACAGGCTGGCTATACCCGGGGAGAGTTCCCTTTCCTATGAGCAGGAAAGGTCTCCCTAGAATGGGTTCACCCCTAAACAGCAGTTCAACATGGGTCAACAGGTCCTAAGAGATAGGCTGCAACACCGTGAAGAGTTCCCTTTCCTAAGAGCAGGAAAGGGCTTCCTTGGAAAGGGTTGGCCCCAAGAGTGGAGCACTAGCCTTCAAAGCGTGGCGACATGGAGCAGGGTGCCATGTGAAGAGCGGTTCAACATAGGTCAACAGGTCCCAAGAGATAGGCTGCAACAACGGGGGGAGTTCCTTTTCCTAAGAGCAGGAAAGGGCTTCCTTGGAATGGGTTGGCCACTAGAGTGTATAATGTTACAAATTGTTCAGATTTAATCATTTGCAAACAGATCATGACTTCATAAGCAAGACGAAGGAAGTTCTCTTCTCTGCCCTGAAACTAAAGAAAACTCTTTGTTTTATTTAAGGATCCATGCTGTGAAGGATTACTAGTTTTAATTGCCAGAGACTGAGGTTTCCCTTTGCAACGAGGGTTCAGCCGTTAGGACTGGACATAAGGCCTGGACAAACAAGCACAGCATTCTAGGACAGAGGTGAAACACTTGTAGGAACATAAGGCATGGACAGACAGGCAAAGCAGTCGAGGACAGAGGTCAATCCCTAGGGGTGTGCATTCGTTTTGAACGCATATGTAAAATGCAACTTATATTTTTAAAAGAGAAAAAAAAAGGTTTGATGCGCAACTTATTTAACATAGCTATGCTGAATACGTTGAACCTAAATAAACACTTAAACCCCCCACCCTCCTGACCCCCCCAAGACTTACCAAAACTCCCTGGTGGTCCAGCGGGGAGTCAGGAAACCATCCCTGCATTCCTTTGCGATTTCCTCACGGCGCCGATAGCCTATGTTACAGGGGCTGCCTGTGCCATTGGTCAGCCCCTGTCACATGGTCACAGCGCCATCTTGTGCTTCTACCATGTGACAGGTAGGTCATGTGGCAGGAGGTCGCTCCGGGACCCCCACTGGACCCAACCGGAACTTTTGGCCAGCGTGGGGGGGTCAGGAGGCCCCCCCAAGCTGGCCAAAAGTTCCGGTCTGGCAGCATAAAAAGAACATCTTGTCTTATTGGCTATGTCCGTGGAGATGTCTTCTAGTTAGTACATCAGCTCTAGGTAAGTAACAGGTCTTGACTCAACTGGTTTGCTTTGCTTTGCAATTTTGTCTCATGAATGGTAGTTTATTTTTCTCTTCAGTACAAACACATGCATTTTTTTTAAGTTTCTATGCTGCATTATCCAAATATTTTAAGCAGCTTACCAGCTACAGCTACAGAGATTCAGGGAAGAATAGTGAGGAAGAATAAAGGTGTAAACTCTGAGAAGAGGAAAAATATTGAACTGTGATTTTTGGAGGACTGACCAGTTTAAAAAGGAAATAGACTTTGAAAATGGAATGTCATTTTAACCTGTTTTGTCATTTTAACCTGTTTTTGCTACTACTGTTTTTGAGTTTTAAAATAAATGTTTTAGTTTTGGAGCTTGATGGACACTCTACCTGGGCAACAACAAGCTAGGTGGAGAGAACATTGTCCAAATCTCATCTTGGAGTGAGTTTCCTCACTCCGAAGGCCATCAAATTTTCACAAGAGACCACTGTTCTGTTCATACGTCTCATGTTGAATGTGAAAGTGGCCCCCAACCCCCTACACTCATACCTAATCCCCACCTCGAGTTACTAGGTGGGCCTCCCATAGGGATACAAATACCTGTCTAGGGAGGAGGCACTATAGCAATCTCTCTCTCTCTCTCTCTCCTGAAACAGGCTGTCTGGAAACATCATGAACTGTGATAAACCTTTACCAGCCTCTAGCACACAACATACCACAAATGAAAGAGGTGTAGCTATTGGCTGCATCAGGAGCTGTGTCACAGCATACAATAACACTTTACATATGCTCCGCCCCCTGAATACAAAATTAAAACTTTGCAATCACGTTAATGGCTGTTAGCGCGATTTGTGGAATTATCTCCTGCAGTAACTCCATTGGCACAGCTAATAGCTCAAGGTGATGCTTTCATATTTTTTGGCAAGTTTTACATGCAGAGTGAGACATACGAACAGCACATTACACATCAGTGAAGATTTGATGTCATTTGGAGTGAGGAAAGTCTCAGAAAGACGAGATTTCTACAAAGTTCTCTTGCCCTAGCTTGAAAGTACCCTGGTATATAGTCCATCAAGCTAAGGCAAGAGAGCAATATAGAAATATGTGTTGATACCATTGCTGCCAGTCTGAAAGAAGTTACTTGCACCATGAGTGCTTACTTTTGCTGTTGCTGGTTGCTTCATTGCAGGGGCACCCTTCCTGGCCGAGCTACACTTTTAGAAGCCCCCTCCCCAGTCCAAAAGGAGTGTTTGAATGTGCTTTGGCCACACCATGTTGAAAGGTGGTAATAGGAGGGCAATAAACTTAGGTAAGTACATACAAGGGACAGAATGAGAGGGGGAGAGAGAGAGGTTGAGTGCTGAGAAGGGGAAATAGGAGTCTTCCCCACATACCTACACTTCTACAAAGGTTATGACATTCTTTTCTGTTCTTAATATTTTCTTCTCACTTTTGCTCTCAGTCCCCTCTGTTCCCTTATTTTTTTTCTTTTCTTCAGAATTATTTTATGAGTTTAATTTAATTTATTGCAAGATAATTTCCCCTATCCCTAACTAAAGAAAATAATTTTGCAAGATCTGTACAGGCTGATTAGTTTTACCTCATATGCATATCTTATGTTTGAGGTACAGATAAAACATTCCATACCAATATCAATTTTAATCATATAACAACAGAAGCCCAGCACATAAATAAAAAAAGACATGCTTCTTCATTATTTCATCTTTCTGGTCTACTTTTTCTATTGTGTTGCTTTTAGTCATTGCACAGTTCTTGGAATTCTTTGGTAGCTGTGATAATTAGGTTTAGACAGCATTTCTCTCATAGCAAAATCCTTCAAAAGCCCTATAAGATTTCAACAGAATGTCCAATAATAAAGTGAAATTCTTTCTCTTTCTTTTTTCTATTTCCCACAAACAGATATCATACAGCTGCTGCTTGGTGCATCAAGCACTTTCTTACTTTGCTAGGGGTTTGCAAATAGCTTTGCAGTTCTATCTACACAAGAATATACTGTAAGTAATGACTTACTGGGTCAGACCAAGGTCAATGAAGCCCAGTATCCTGTCACCAACAGTGGCCAGTCTGAGTCACAAGTACCTGGCAGATCCTATAAAGAAGATCAATTTCCTGCTACTCACGCCCAGGGATAGCAATAGCTTTCTTTAGAATACTTGTCTAATAACATGTTATGGACTTTATCTCCAGGAACACGTCTAAACCTCTTTTAAACACTGCTCTACTATTCACCTTGACCATATCCAGAGAGGGAGGGGGCTCAATAGCATAAAGGAAGGAGGAAGTGGTTTAAAGAACATCATTTATTGTCATCTTCCTATATTTCTTTGTCCTTTTCATCATCAAAGGAGGCATCTCAACTGGGAGCAAAGGCAGATGTGGGGGAGGGTCTGAGGCAAGACATGGGACATCTGGCCTTGGTGGCCCTTACAGAGTTATGGGAAAGCATCCCAAAAGGGTTACGGAGGAAAATTTGGAAGTGACGCTATATTGAGATTTTTAAGCTGTTGGAGGGCAGGTGGGAGGGTCAAGATGGGCAAGAAGAAAGGAAAGAAGAAGGACAAAGGGATTGAGGCACTCAAGAAAATCCCTAGATACATAGTTAATTGGGTCAGATGTTTTTTGTGTATGGCTAGCATGGTGGGCCATTTTGAACCCTCTCAGTATGGAGCTTTGTTAACTTATACAGACAGTATAATAGGCATGTTCAAAGATTACGAGAGGTGGACTTGGTTTTGGGGCAAAATGGAGGAAAACCATTTCCTGATATGGGACATACAGGATATCAATTTGTGATTGACACACATGACAAATAAGGGACATAGTGAGGAAGTAAGGTGGGAGACAGGGTAGTCCAGGTGAGTTCCTTTTAGGAGTCAGGGGTAAGGTGGAAGGTAGAAGGTTGCAACAGTGCAAAGCCAAAATCGGGCAGAAGTGTGTTGGTGTTTTAACAAAACATTGTGCTTTTTCCCAGATTTCAAATTTTGACAAGTGTGCTCAGTTTGTGGTGCAGGGCACTCTGCTAACAAGTGTGATAAGCACCCGACTGGGATGCTGATAGGGGAGATAATTCATGAAGTCTTAGTTTCTTTGGTCCAATGCCCATCAAGCTCAAGGCAATGTTGGAGTGATAACAAAATTATCCTAATAGAGCAGCAATGGATATGATAAGGGAAGGGTTCAGGGGAAGAGTCCCAATTCTGTATGAAGAGCTGGGAAGAGATGGGTTCATTAGGAATGCCAGGTGTGTGAGTCATTTTCCTGTAGCTGTTTGGGACAAGTTAGAAGTGGAATTGGGCCGCCATTTGAGTCCATGTATTTGTCTCCCCTGCATGTAGTCCCAAAGAAGAAGGTGGGCAAATTTAGGCTGATACTGAATTTGTCTTTCTCGTCCAGGGATTTGGTGAACAATTTTTACCCAAAGCAAGATGCTCGTTTCACTACACATCTTTTAATGAAACAGTGGTCTTTGTCAAAAAGGCGGGTAAGGGGGCCCTGATGGTGAAGGTGAACATTGAGTTCGCTTTTCATTTATTACCAATCCATCCAAGTAGTTTTCACTTGCTGGTTTTTGCTTTTCAAGAAAAATACTTCATGGATCGTTGTTTGCCCATGGACTGTACCGTGTCATGATCTTATTTTGAAACATTCAGAACTTTTGTGCACTGACTGATGGTGCTGTCCACGAGCATTGACTCTATGTTGCAATACTTGGATGACCTTTTTGTTTGAAGGACCAGCTCAGTTGAATAGTTGCTCAGAGTCATTCATCCAAATGCGAGTGGGTATTAGTTTTCCTGCATGACTTGGTGTTATGTCTGAAATAGAATATGATGAAGATAGCAAGGCATGTTCCGGGGTGGGGGGGGGGGGGAGGGTAGAAAATGAAATTGCTAAGAACATAAGAACATAAGAAAATGCCATACTGGGTCAGACCAAGGGTCCATCAAGCCCAGCATCCTGTTTCCAACAGTGGCAAATCCACTGATGCCCTTTCTTATTACATGCCCTTTCTTATTACAAGTAGGACTTCTTCTGGAGTTTGGCCCCTCAAGCAGATGAGATGGCAGCAGTGGTTCCAGAGTACCTCTTGAAGTTTGAATGGAAGAAGCATAGGAAATTATTAGAACATCAGTGGCACCAACTTCCTGGGTATCTTATATCAAGGGTAGAATGCTGTTTTTGCATTCTTGAGAGTCAAGCGGGGGGAAGGTTCTGGACCCTATTATACTTTATATTCTGTGGGCGAAACAGTCCGGTTACTCTTTGGTGACAGTGCAGGTGCAGCTGACGGGTTTTTCATTTATCCAGAAGGTTTTGGGTTGGAGTAATCCTGCAGTTAGTTTTGCTGTTAAGTGTATGTTAGGGGGTTGGTGAGAGGGAGGAGTTCGGTAAGAGATAAACACAGACTGATACGATATGCGAAGTTAGATATTTCAGAACAGTTGTCAAAAGTTTGTTGGTCTTCATATGGAGTGGTGCTTTTTTGGGTTGCATTTTCCTTTTCTGGGGCCTTGTGAGTGGGAGAGTTGGTGACTGAATTAGGGATAAATCCAGGAAGTGAGAGGTTGCTAAAGGCAAATGTGTCGATGTTGAAAGACTGGGTCATTTTTTGGGTTCAGAGGTACAAGGTAGATCAGGGAGGCAAGAGTCAGACTATTATGTTGGGTTGTGTGCAGCATGTTCTGGCATGCCCAGGTCAATAAGCATTTCTAAGGATTTGGCAACCAGTAGGAGAACATTTTTTGGTTCATTTTGATGGGTCTCCCATGACATGGTAAAAGTTCACCAGCATGTTTTGGTCAGTGATGGTGCATGTGGTTGGGATGCAGATGTGTATAAAATGCATTCATTTTAAATTGGTGCAGCCAGGAGAGCAGCAAAATTGGGACTGTCTGATGACCTGATTCAGGGTATCATGCAATAGCATTTGGGTTACGTTTGAATAGATTTATAAGGAAGTGTCTCACAGCTAATGTTGCTTTGTTGGGGATGGTTGTTAACTTTGGATGTCTTTTGATTCTTTCAGAAGACAGCATCAATTATGGGTGTAGTAGTAGGCAACTCATTCATACAAGAGTGAAATACAGAGGCTTATAGTGAAAACTTAGGCTTGGCATCAGTGAGAAGGTGGATACATTAGTTCAGGCTGTGAGATATGCACTGGAACCAGATAGTGCCTGTACTTCCAAACCTATTGAGGAGTTGTCATGCCCCATAAGTCCTAGTTCTCACTTGGGGAGTAATGACCAGGGAACATGGTAGTAGATAGACTTTGTGACAAATGCTATGAAAGATTTGGGCAGTATGAGGAATGCCATGCTGAACACCAGGTTTGGGTAGTCAGATATAGCTGTATTTTAAATTTAGAAATAAGCCTCTTTGGAAGCAGGAGGTTAAGAAGTTTAACCATCAAGCTGGGGGTTGGGAGGAGGTACAGGAACGTTTTAGGGTCATGCACAAGTGTGCGTGGGACAGTTGTTAGAAGGGGTACACATCTGACATTGGGATTGACCATTTTAATAATTTGTTTCAAGAGGCATTTGAGAGGGGTTTTTTTTGCCTAGGGGTAGCTAGGCTGCAGTTGGTGGGGAACAAGGTCCACATGCATTGGCCTTGTTTGTGGTGGGAAACCCAAGTCTCAGTTTGCAAATTGTTAAAGTTTAAGACTGACATATGGAGGTCATGGCGGGGCAGGTGGAGAGACTGCTGCATGAGGCAGCTGTAAATGTTTCCTGCTGGGATATGGCAGGAAGGACCAGTATGCGGCGGTGTCATTGCTGTACAGAGGGCGGACAAGGGCTCAGGGGGAAGTAGCAGCAGTATGCTACTGGAGCACAGTGGCATAACTGAGGTGCTGTGGTAACAGGAAGGGATGTGAATCTTGTGTTGATTGATAGGCTCAGGTTACATTTCTTAGTTAATAAACTGCAGCCTTTATTCACCCCAATTTGTCATCAGTGTGAGTTTTTATGGGATAAGGAGGGAGAGAGAATGCCAAGGAGTCCCGCCTTTCCCATGTTATAATAAAACATTTTATCTTGCAACTGTCCCCATGCCCTAAAGGTTATTGAGTGCAGATGTTTTTTTTTTTTTTTTTTTGCAAATTATAAATAGACATTCTTGTCTGTTCTGTGCAATATTAATGTATAAATTGTAATTATGCCCTCAGCCAGCACTGGTGTAAGACTACTCATTACAGAACATATTTTCTCCACCATTATGTTTAATAAATGTAAGCATGTCTTGCACTGTTCCTACTATTCTTTGCTCATATTTTAATGATGTTAATTAATACCTTGTCTTTTATTGCCTGAACAATTACACACTTTAAATGTCTTTCTCACTGCCAGCCCCATGGCTCAGGCAGCACACAGTGGAGGAAATTCAAGTCAGGTAGAAGGATTTGGGTGCACAGTAGAAGTGACCTGACAAGGGAGGGCAAATGGTCCTTACCTCTGCTGTAAACCCTGGCAGTCAAAATAAAAGACTATTCACTAAGGGGATCATTTTCAAAGGAGTTACGCATGTAAATGTGACATACTATCGTAGCAATTTTCAAAAGCTATTTACTCGAGTAAAGTGCACTTACTTGAGTAAATCCTATGGACAATTCAATGACATATATTGTAGCAATTTTGAAAAGCCCACTTACTTGAGTAAAGTGTATTTACTCGAGCAAAAACCAGTTTTGCTCGAGTAAATGCTTTTGAAAATCTACCCCTAAATTGTGGTAATTTTGATAGGTAACAGTGAATGACCCAACAAATTACTACACATGGTAAACAACCAATATCACCCTATGGACTAAGATAATTATGAAACACATTTTTCAAAAGCCAATTATTGTTAAATGCCTATTTACCTGTGTAAATTAGCTGGTAAAAGTATGCATGTTCTTCCTCAAGGCAGTTACTTTTACCTGCATCGTATTGGAGGCATTCCTGGGATGAGATTAGGTTGAGTAAGAAAACAGTGATGATAAATTTCATACCAGCATGTGGGTGCACAGGTGCTCCATGCATGTAAAAAAAAAGTGCACACAGCATTTGAATTTGTGGCTACTTGGACACAAATTGACCAAAGGAGCTCCAGGGGATGAGGTCAACAGTTACATATAAGCTACACTCTCCGGGGGAGGTGTAAGTTGGCATAAATGAAGTTCTGCAGACACCTGGCCACTTACCTTGTAAATTTTTAGATCAAACTTAGGAGTTTATGTTTGCTTTGAAAATCCTCAGTAAAGCATATTCCTAAAGTGTACATGCAGGTATGCGCAGATCTTACCTTTAAGCGGGCTATTTGAAAATTGCCCTGTCTATTCTATCATGCTGTGATGGATTGTGTCCTAGAAATGAGGACTCTGTAAAGATTCTATTTCAAAAGTAATGTTAACCACTCTGTCAATAACCTGGTTCAAACTGTACAGGAAGCAGGTCAAGGCATTTAATTTTAATACTACTTTTAATGAATGATTGAATATTGATGTTATCATTATTTCATGTATTGATAGTATTGTTTATATTAATTTATGTATTATGATTGTATAAACTGTTAACTGCACCAAAAATTGTATGGCGAAAGCAGGATATAAGTGTTGCTAAATAAACAAATTTAGACAGCTTTTTAGCCAACTGGCTAGACTTTGACTGAAAATATTCCTGGCTAGATTTAGGCCTGCTGTTTTTCTACTCAGAGTTAATTGAACATTTTAACCTGATAGCACTGGAAATCAGTGCTGGCTGGCTAAATTCCCTCCCTGACCTAACCAGGCCTCTGTCTTGACCCTTTGCAGTTGGCTAAATTTATGCGCTTAGCATAGGTGCATTTCAACATAACCAACTTTGGATCATTTGTGCAGAAATCCCACTGCAACCTTGACATAAACATTCCAGTTTTGGAAAGAACAGGACACAGATTAACAAAGGTTTTAATATATCATCCAAAATCACATAGAAACTTGTGAATTGGTGGGGTAGCTCATTTGGAGACATTTCATACCTGACTACATCAGCTTTGAATCATTATAACGCATTCAGTTAATATCTGGGAAACAAGTGGCCAGCATAAAGGGCTGGGGGCTTGGAATGCTGAGATATGTTCCTATTTTACAATCTCGTCTATGTTTGGCGAGGTGCACTACCATGTCTCTCTCTCTCTCCTACTGAACCAAAATAGAATTGTGTAATAGAATTATTGTTCTGCCTTCCCTCTTCCAATTTCAGAGTGTCATGCACCACAGAGACCTAACAGTGAGAAGAATTCCTTTGCCTTTCACATACAGGTGAGCTGACTGAAGTGTTGTAATTAAAGGAGTTTGAGATTCTGTTTGGATGTCACTTGTGCTGTTGGCTACAATCACCCTGCAAGAACTGAAGCTGTATCAAGTGGATGCATTACAATGTCATTTGGCTATTTTGTATTACTGATTAATAAAAAAAATGGTCACAATAGTCTCACAACAATTAGGTGGTTTTAGAAATCATTAAGAACTGTTTGTCCTTTTCTTCCATTCTTTGCTTTTGCTACTTTTCTTTTTACTTCTTATATTTGCATGCTCTTATTTTGTCACTTAGGAAAGCCTTTTATTCTGTACTCTTAATTGCCTTCTCTTCTTTTCCTAGTGCCTATGATTTTTTACCCTCATTTATCCTTCATGTTTGATTTGACTCCTTTTGACTTTTCTATCATTAAACTTACAATTTGTTCCTTTCTTTTGTTCCTTCTTCTCTATTATGTAAGTCCCTTTTTACCTTGTCATACTTTTTATTACTATTTTTACTTTTATTTCTATCATCTGGTTGTTTGTTTTGTTTTTTTTTTAGATGAGATTCACAGTGACTTGGAATGAATTTTGTAAAAGATGGGGAAGCATTGATCTTTTACATTAGACCATTCAGAGCTCATGGACATTATGGGAGGTCGACTGGGCCTTGTGCCTGGTCGGCCAAAGTAATATGGTGCCAGGCACACATAGGGAGCAGGCCCATGGGGTGTGGGGGATGAGGATATGGTGGCTGGTTGTCAGTTAAATTGTTGGCATGGGCTTGCGAGGGGGGGGGGGGGGGGTTGGTGTAAGCCAGTGGTCCCCAAACCTGTCCTGGAGGGCCACCAGCCAGTCGGGTTTTTGGGATATCCTCAATGAATATGCATGAGAGAAAATTTACATGTTATGGAGGCAGTGCATGCAAATTTTCTCTCATGCATATTCATTGAGGATATCCCAAAAAACCCGACTGGCTGGTGGCCCTCCAGGACAGGTTTGGGGACCACTGGTTTAAGCCTTGGTGGGAATGCCTGCCTGCTCTCGAGCCGTTAGGTTTTTTTTTAAAATTTGATTTGGTGGCAGCGTGCAATTGGCTCGCAGCATGCTGAGGTTATAGGGGAATGGGCGGCGTTTAAGCTGCGAGATGCCAGTCTATTCTCATTTGGCTGGCATCTCTGCTGCTGCCACGGTCGCTTCCCTCCCATCCGCCCTTATTCTTGGTTTCCTCATGGTATGGGGTTTGTTCTGTCGCAGCTGGGGGGGGGGGGGGGGGGGGTTTTGAGGCTGGTAGCCCAAGCCACTTGGGTTCAGATTTATTTAACATGCTGCTAAGTTTCACTCCTTTTATAACTCGACTTATGAGGACAACTGGGTGCAGTTGTCTACTATGGGCTCCTTGCTGGGAGGTGGCGGGGGGTCACAGTACAGAGTAAGGCTTTTGGAACTTGCTAGTTGGGCGGCTAGAACTGATCATCCTGCTGGGTGGTGGCGGATGGTTACTGGAAGTTACCTAATTTGATGTACCTGGGCTTGGGCACCTACTGTGTTATGTAATAAAGCTGCGCCCCTGTTGATTCCACCTTTTTTGTCAGTGTATTCTTTAACTTTGTAAGAAGGCAGATGCCTATATTATACATCAATAGAGCCACAGTTTCAATCTTCTATCCATTCAGATTAGAAATTGTGTTTATATTTCCATCAATCTCTCTCTTATATATGTGAATGTGATGAAAAACATAACATAAATACATTTTATTTACCTGCCGTGTGTGTGTGTGGGGGGGGGGGGGGGGGGGGGAGTCCAGTTTCACCTGCATGTGGTCCCTGAAGTGATGCTGGGCCTTATAACCCAATCCCGGGTTGATCTAATGACTTTTTAAAATAAAAACATGAGCCCTGAGGCGACAGGTAGTGTGAAAGATGGCCTGATAATTTAATTTTTTTAATATGAAACCCAAGCTGATGGGGAAGGCTGTTGCCCCCCCCCCCCCCCCTCAAGAGTTTGGCCATATAGGCCAAACTCTTGGGGGTAATGGGGGGCAGGGGGGCAAAGTGGGGGGTGGGCCTCCGTGGTGCTATCACTGCCAGCTTTCGCACCCAATAGCGCCACCATGAAAGATGGTGCTATTGGGCACGATACTGGCGGCGATAAGGATTCTTACCTTTCACAGTCAGCGAAGTCGTCGCGGAGTCTGCCCCGAGGCCACCCTGACTCCTCTCCTTCCGGTTCGGACTCTGCCCCGACTCCGCCCTGATTTAGGTATCGCACGCGATACCTTTGGAAAATGACCCCCCCATAGTTGTTTTATTTTTTGAGCCTGAGGCAGGGAGAATGGCATGGGCTTTGGTGGCTTGAGCTGTGAGTTGAAAATGAAAATGGCAGGACATTTTCTACCTTGGCCTTTAGTGACTTTGAGGCGGGAGGAAACTTTATCCTTGCTGATCTAGTGCAACAGCTGTGGTTTCTGGTACTGCCTTACACACCTCCCCTACGGATATCTTCCATCCACTTACCCCGCTCCCAGGCTGTGTCTCGGCCATGATGGTTCCGGTGACCCTCCGCACTGGAGTTATTCATACAGAGGAGATCTCTTTTTTTGTCCTGGGGAAGGCCATCCACCCCATTATCTTGGGCTTACCCTGGCTCCAGAAGCACTCTCCAACCATCAAGTGGGACACCCTTCAAATTACTGCCTGGAGTCCGACTTGCTTCTCTTCATGCCTGCCAGTTTTACCCCGGCCGTGCATCCCTCTGCCCATCACTCCACTGTCTCTGCCACCTCAGTTCTCTGAATACATGGAGAATTCAAGGAGATAGCCAAACTCCTCCCGGAACATTGCCCCTTTGATTGTGCCATTGATTTGCTACCGGGCACCATGCCTCCTCGAGGATGTGTCTACCCCCTGTCCCTTTCAGAAATGCAAGGCTTATCCCACTAAATCCAGGAGAATTTGGATCATGGCTTTATCCAATCCTCGACCTCGCCAGAGGGTGCCAGCTTCTTTTTCGTCGCTAAGAAGGATGGCTCTCTCAGACCCTGCATAAATTATTGTGGTCTCAATGCTATCACCTGCTGGGACAAATATCCATGCCCACTCATCCCGGAACTCTTAGATCGCCTACAAGGGGCTAAGGTCTTTACCAAGCTCAATCTCCGTGGTGCCTACAACCTTGAACGAATCCACACAGGTGATGAGTGGAAAACCACATTCAATACTCGTGATGGGCATTACGAATATCTTGTCAGGCCCTTCAGGCTGTGTAATGCCCCAGCAGTTTTTCAAAACCTAATGAATGAGGTCCTCCATGATATGCTTCACTCATCAGTAATCATCTACCTCGACGATGTGTTTATATACTCCAAAGACCTCATTACTCATCAATTGCAAGTGAAGCAAGTATTGCAACTACTGCGAGACAACCACTTGTTTGCCAAGTTGTAGAAATGTCTGTTTTAACAAGAATCTCTACCGTTCTTGGGATACATTGTATCCTCTACTGGATTCCACATGGACCCTGAAAAAGTGTCAGTCATCAAAGACTAGCCCAGCACAGTTGGGATCAAGGCTCTTCAGCGCTTCCTCGGATTTGCGAACTTCTACTGACAATTCATACCCCACTACTCGCAAAAGGTAGCTCCACTCACTGCCCTCACAAGAAAGGGAGAGAATTCCAAGGATTGGCCCCCGGGGGCATTTCAGGCCTTTGAAGAACTAAAACAAGCTTTCCTCTTGGACTCTTGCCTACATCACCCAGATCCTCAATGCCCTTTTGTTATGGAAGTAGATACTTTGGACCTGGCTGTGGGGGATGTCCTCAGCCAAGTTTATAGCAAAGGCAAGTTACTCCCCTGCTCCTACTTCTCTAGGAAGTTCTCAACCACCAAGAGGAATTACGGCATAGGTGATAAGGAAGTCTTAGCCATAAAATTGGCCTTTGAAGAGTGGTGTCAGTGGCTGGAGGTTGCCCAACATCCAATTGTAGTATATACAGATCACAAAAATCTAGAATATCCATGTCGAGCCCAATGCCTGAATCCCAGACAAGCTCTTTGGTCCTTGTTTTTTAGCCGCTTCAATTTCTCCCTATGGTACCAGCCAGCATCCAAGAATCTTTGTGCGGATGCACTCTCCCGTACTACTGAGACAGAGGACACACCCATCTCTCAACAGTACATCCTAGATCCGGCTAAGGTCATCATTGCTGCCTCTGAAGTTGTCCCCGCTGGCAAGACGATTGTGCCCATTCATTTGCGGAACAAAGTCCTCTCCTGGGCACACAACTCTCTAACGGCGGGGCATCTGGGCAGGACCCAAACCTTAGAACTTTTAACACATTACTACTGGTGGCCACATGTCAGTCGAGACGTTCAGACATACATCAGCTCCTGCCCCACCTGTGCTAGACAAAAGCCCTTATCGGGTTGCCCTTAGGGCCTTCTACAACCTCTTACCATACCTGCAGAACCTTGGACTCGTCTTTCTACAGACTTTATAGTAGATCTCCCTCCGTCTGAGGGGAAACAAGTCATCTGGATCACTGTACACAGGTTCTCTAAAATGGCTCATTTTGTGCCACTCTCTAAACTTCCTACTGCACCAGAGCTTGCGCAGCTCTTTACACAGCACGTTTTCCGCGCACATGGACTTCCACTACGTATCACCTCTGATCGTGGCTGCAATTTACTGCTAAATACTGGAAAGTAATTTGTAAAATGTTTGGGATTCACTTGGATTTCACGTCAGCTTTCCATCCGTAAGGCAATGGGCAAGCGGAATGGACCACTTTCTCTGAAGGCCTTCCTCCGTTCCTTTGTAGGGGACAAACAAGACGACTGGGTACCCCTACTACCCTGGGCAGAGTTCTCTTTCAATCACCATGTTCACTCTGCAACAGGAACTTCGCCCTTCCAACTTGTCTATGGTAAACAGCTCAAGCCTCCCTTGCCTCTCCCTCTAACAGTGCCTTCACCTGCAGCCCAACTCACGGCCCAGCAGCTTCACTCTCTCTGGGATTCTATGGAAGCTAAACTGCGGCAGGCGGCTGCCACCGCGAAAAAGAACACTGATAAACACCGTCACAGAGCCCCTGTTTTCAACCCTGGAGATAGGGTTTGGGTAAGCACCCGGCATATTCGTCTCTGGATTCCCTCCATGCACCTGGCTCCTAAATACATTGGCCACTTTGTGGTCACAGTATGAGTGGATACTGTCTTCTACTGCCTACGTCTACAGCTTACTTTAAGGATATACAATGTACTCCATGTTTCACGGCTGAAACCATTGATGCTTTCAACTTTTCACCGCAGACCACCTGAACCTTCAACTATAGTAACAGAGGAGGAGACCATATACCAAGTACAGTATGTGATGTTTTGGATGTATGATTCTATCATTGACGAATAGTCATGGGAGGAATGTGGCCCGGAGGAGAATATCTGGGAGCCTGCCTCCAACATCCTGGACAAGTCTCTCCTCCGTCAATTCCATCAAGACCATCCCGGTACCCCCCCCCCCCCCACACCCAGGTCTTGGTTTACTGGGAGGGGAGTACCGGAAGGGTGGTACTGTTGTGAACCCCGGCCGCAGATGGCCACGGCTGGGTCCTCCCTTACCTGCTGCCCTTCTTTGCTTCTCACCGCAGCTTTCTCTATGCAGTTATGGGCTGCGTCAGGGCCTTCCCGTGGTGTTCTCCCCACGAGGGAGACGCCACCGACTTCCTGCTCCTGGTTCCACCACTTAGGTGCATGTGCGCACACCGGGCCGGAATTTAAAGGGGCCGTGGAGGGAAACCTCGGCCCGGCCCCCGAAGATGACGTCAGATGCCCAGGCTATTTAAGCCCAGCTTGAATCTGTGTTCTCTGCCTTGGCAACAGGTCGACTCACTGAGTAACTAGTTGCTGTCCCTGCGTTCTCCAGTTCCTGTGTTCCTGACTCCGTGTTCCTGTTCCAGTTCCTGTGTTCCTGACTCCGTGTTTCTGTTCCAGCTCCGTTCCTGCCTCTGCTCCGCTTCTGCTCCCGAGTTCCTGGTCCAGCTCCTGTTCCTGCTTTGGCTTGATTCCATGGTTTTGACTTAAGCTTGGCTTCTAGTACTCTCTCTGTCTGCTGCCTGTCCTGTCTCCTGGCTCATCATCCGGCTTCACTTGTCTTCATCTTGCGTCAACATCTGGCCTGGTTCTCCATCTTGCACCTCTGATGCCTGCCACGACCTCTGGACCATCTCCGTCTTTCCCACGCTTCTGCCTGCCTCAACCAGGACTGTTCTTCAGATTCTTCATTGCCAGGAGACCCTCACCTATGTCCTGCCAGCCCTGGTACCCAAGGGCTCAACAAGGGCTGGTATAGGTAAAGGTTCTGTCCGGCCTCCTGGTCCAGTTCCGCCTTCCAGCTACAAGCCCAGCTGTAGGCCTTCCTTCAGCAGATCCACCCAGTACTCTAGCCAGTCCAAGGGTCCACGTCCATAACAAAAATGTAATTAGGCATGGCATATACTCAATATGTGAGAAATTCAAAACACCCTTCTGCAAATGTTATGTTGGAAAGCATTCCCAAAGCTATGCCACTGCATGCTCTTTGTACTTGTGAATCTTTCCAGAACATCTATCTAGCTAATCCTCATAGTTATTGATTATCATTGACACTTTACATGCAAATACGGCATTTCTTTCAATATCAATATTTAAGTCAACTTTGAGTATTATAGATAGTATTAAACTCACTATTGACCTCTAAGGTTCTCCATATATTTGATTTGATCTGCCCTGTCACTATTGGTCATTGTTTCACATTAATTTAATTTTTCCTTTACTTGAAGTGTTTTTTATTGCAAAAGTAATCTGTAATGAAAGTTCACAAGCATAACTCACTTCTTTGATTGTTCTTGGCTTGTCCTATTCTTTCTTATGCTAATGAAGTTCCTTATATTTCTCCAGTTTCTTATCTCATTCTTGTAGTGTAGAAAAGTACATGTTTTTTGTGCAATTATAATTTTCTAGAATTAAGTAAGAACACACAGCTATTTCATATGATCCATTTCATACACTGTCAACTATAATACTTAAGCTTTAGTTATTTTCAGTTGAGCACTGAGTGATTGCTGCAGAATTATGGTAAAGAACACTATAACTACATTTGGATAAATCTCAGGAACTAAGTTCATAGGACTGGTAGTTTTCAGTAGTTTGAGGATCATATGCAGTATTTGCCTGTTTTCAGTAGAATCTATTCAATGATTGATGTAAATTCAATATAAATTGAATTTGTATTCATTAGCCTTCAGCACACTCAATTCAAGGCACTTGAAATAGTTTTTCAGTGACAATTCTTTTTGTGAAATTCAAATCAACTGTAGCTTACATCGTATTAAAACTAGGCAAAACATATTAATGTTTTGAAAATCTGACAGATTTCATGTGAAGTTAGAAGAAATGGCAAATGTAGAGTGAAACAATAAAGGATTCTTGAGTATGACTGAGTGCTATAGCTGCACCTCAAAATCAGTGGATTATATTTTCATAAACCATAGAAACTAAGAGGAAACAATGACTTCTAGAATCATTAAGAGGCCAATATACTAAGCTGATTTTACTGCAGATGTTATTTTTTTACAAAACACTGCTTTAAAACCCAGTATACTAAATATTAAAACCAGTGTCTTGTGATGCTACCAAAATTAACCTACTAGTAATGAAGACATGATGTAGGTCAAATGCCCCTCTGAAGCAGTGTGGTGCCCCTCAGGCTGACCCTTCACTTCCTGAGGGAAAGCATGGTCACATCAGGCCCTCCCCCTATGACAAAGCATGGACCTCTGGGCTGACCCCTCAATTCCCCAATGGAATCCTTCTGGTCCTTCTTTCTTACCCCATCAGGAGATTGGCTACCTCAGCAGGAATGGGGACTGCTCTTTTCTGCTCCCAACACTTACTGAATACCATTGACTGGGGTAATTGAGAAGGCCTCCTCCTCTTCAGAAGGGTAGGATGAAGATTGTGGGTTCTTAGCCCGAGTGGGCTTGATTGGGACTAGAGTTGGGGGTTTGGGAGGGTTTTCCTGGGGGGAGAGTTGTTTTGCCCCAGGAGGGCCATATTTGCCTCAGAAAGGGGGAAGTGAGAGTGTAGGGAACATAGTGACCCATATCAGGTCTTGTGTTAGATGCCAATGGCTAATGCAAAAACTTTATACCCCAGAAAGGTGAAATAAAGGTTTTGCATTACTGATGGATTAATGCTAATATTTTCTATTTATTTATTTCCATTTGATATTCTACCTTTTCCTAGGAAAGGCCTGAGGCAGATTACAATGCATGGTATGAGAGTGTGTTGAAGAGTGGACATAAGAACATAAAACTGGGAAATGAACAATGCAAAACTGTATGGATAGCAATGCACAATGCATATTGATTTCATAGTCTAGGGAGGATACCTAGCAATAAGAAAAACTAACATGGCACATTAAAGTAGAATTCTGTTTTCATAGTTAAGGGAGGATACCTCACAATAAGATGGATAGAAATGCAGAGGTGAGGAGATGGTTTGGTTAAATAGCCATATATATTTTCTTTTTTTGAAAGGAATTAATTTGTGTTAACCCACTTTAATATGAATGAGATGTTTTGCAGGTATTTGCATGTGATACAGCTCATTAATGTTTTTATTGTAGTAGTCCACAGTAACTCTATGTTAAAATTAATGTGGGCTGATACACAATTGCGAGAAAGCTAATGTGCATTAAAATGTGTTCTGTACACATTAATGTTGCATTTGCCTGAATGAACTTTAGTACATTGGCCCCTTAGTCTGTACATTTTGAGGTACATTTTAAAAGCTGGACACATCTTGCTGCAAAAAAACAACTAGGCATAACCCTACAACTATCATACGCCACTTCAAAACTTGAATGCTCCATATTCAAATCTCAACATCTACAAATATTCCTCATCTACGCCACACCAGGAACTCTAGAGGCTAACCCCTCCCCTCTAATAGAGATGATAGCCAAACACCTAAACTCAGACAAACCAACCATCATACTGGGAGACTTCAACATTCACGTGGATTCCATCCCTCAATCCACTAACTGCAAAACCTTCCTTTCCTCCCTCAGTCACCTTGGATTCTCACAAATAATCAGCGGGCCCACCCACAAAGCAGGTCATACATTAGACCTCATATTTATCAACGATAGCTGGTCCATCCATACCAATCCCACCTGCACGCCAATCCCCTGGTCAGACCACCAGATCATAGACACAACCCTCAAAATGAAATCCACACCACCTCCAAACATCTCCAAAACCACCATTCATTTCAGGAAACTATGCTCACTGGAATTACTCACCGAACATTGCGCCAAAGATCTCAAACATATAGACCTCTCAGGCGCCAACACAGCCACCACTTCATGGATCAAACTCACGAACAAAATAGCGGATCAACTCTGCCCAACCTCCTCAAAAGTAATCCAACCGGCACGAGACAACAGAAAACCATGGTTCACCCCGGAACTCAAAGCCCTAAAACAAAAATTACGAAACAAAGAACAAAGCTGGAGAAACAACCCTACACCCACATCCAGACTGGACTACAAAGCCACCCTCAACACCTACAGAAACACCATACACAAAACAAAAAAGGACTTCTACGCAAAAAGAATTCATAACTTCATCTTCGACTCGAAAGCTTTAATCTCTTACATATCATCTCTCACCAAACCAACACCACCATCCATTCCAGACCAACTAGCGCTCAGCAAGGCAAATGAATTAGCCACCTACTTCAAAACAAAAATCTCAAACCTTACTCGCTCCCTTACAACCTACCAAACTCCTCCAACACCTCATAGCACATATCAACCCACTCTGAATTCAAGTCTAGAATCTTTCGAGCCCACATCCGCCATGGAGATTGAAAATTTACTTAAAAAAATTAAACCATCTGCACATCCCTCGGACCCACTTCCTACCAATCTGCTCACCGCCATCCCTAGCACAGTCGCAAAACCTATTGCAGAAATCATCAACACCTCTTTAGCCATGGGCACAGTTCCTAATCAACTAAAACTTGCAATCATCAAACCCCTACTGAAAAAACCAACTGCATCACTAACGGACCCAGCTAACTTCAGACCCATTGCAAACCTGCCCCTGATCTCCAAACTGATGGAAAAAGTCGTAAATAAACAACTTTCAGAATATCTCGAGGAGCACAACATTCTTTCCCCTGCACAATATGGTTTTCGAAAATCACTAAGCACAGAGTCACTTTTGCTTTCTCTCACTGATAATTTACTGTTGAACCTGGAGAAAAAACAGTCATTCTTACTGGTCCTTTTAGACCTATCCTCAGCGTTCGACACGGTAAATCACTCACAACTCCTAGAACAACTATCAAACATAGGAATAAAAGGCACAGCTCTCAGTTGGTTCAAATCATTCCTATCAAACAGGTTTTACAAGGTCAGAATTAATAACAAGGAATCTGACCCCATCCTATCAGACCAAGGCGTACCTCAAGGTTCATCCCTCTCTCCCACCCTGTTCAACGTCTACCTCCTCCCCCTCTGCCATTTGCTATCACAACTCAAACTTACTCATTACCTCTATGCAGACGACATCCAGATCCTCATCCCCATCACAGAATCTATTCAAAAAACCTTCGCCTACTGGGAGAACTGTCTTCAACCAATTAAACAACTACTCTCCAGCCTGAACCTGATTCTAAACGCCAGCAAAACAGAGTTGCTACTGATTTCACACAACCCGAACACCCACACATCTATCCTGACACAAACTACATCTTTAAACATGGAGCTCTCTGCGGACGTCAGAAATCTAGGAGCATGGCTTGACAACCAACTTAACCTAAAAAAATTCATAAACACAACCACCAGGGATTGCTTCTTTAAACTACAGGTCCTCAAGAAACTGAAGCCACTCCTTCACTTCAATGACTTTCGCTTCGTCCTTCAATCCATTATTTTTTCGAAACTTGATTACTGCAACTCAATCTTACTTGGCCTCCCCTCCAACAGCATCAAACCCCTACAGATGGTACAAAATGCCGCAGCCAGAATCCTAACTAACACTAATAGAAGAGACCATATTACCCCCATCTTGTGCAACCTCCACTGGCTACCCATCAAACAGAGAATCCTATATAAAGCCTTAACCATCATTCATAAAGCAATTCATAACGTCGCACCTATATCTCTACAAACCCAACTTCGTCCACACTTATCTGCCAGACCCATCAGAAGCGCCTACAAAGGCACATTAGTCGCAGCTCCTGCCAAATCAACACTAAGAAAAAGAGCACTTTCCACGGCGAGACCAAACCAATGGAATGCGCTACCACCAGACCTACGACTCGAACCCAATCTACCAGAGTTCAAAAAAGGATTAAAAACCTGGCTCTTCAGGCAAGCGTTCCAACTCCCAGAGTGTAACTGGGCACCTCCTCCTGACTTTCAGATCCAACCTTTGCAGGGTGTCTCTAACACCTTGTCACTTAATTGAATACCCGTCCTTGCTTATTCGCATGTCTATTTAACATTCAATATTCACCTTTATATTACCGCTTACTGCAGACCATTTACGCTACTAAAGTTCCTTGTAAAAAGGTGAACACACACATACTATTCAATACACAAATAAGTTTATTTGTTATTATGTTATTATGTTTAAATTTGTTAAATTTGTTAAATTTTATTGTTACTTTCAATATTCCCTGAAATAATGTTCAATGGTTGATTAGTTATTGTTCTATGTTCCATGTAAAAAAACCCCGGTCTAACCCCCAGACCAGGGCAACCTTTTCGTTACTTGTAAACCGGATTGATTTGTATTGCATACAGGAATTCCGGTATATAAAAATTAAAAAATAAATAAATAAATAAATCTTGAAATCATGAGATGGTCATGTATCTAGCATTTACACATGTCCACATTATTTAATAAAGTGAGCAGATGTGTGCACAAGCGCCGATGTGCGCACATCTCATATCGGAAGAAAAAGGTGCGTAGTGTGGACAAGGAATAGGCATTCTGGGAAGGGGTCACCAGATGTATACACAAGTACCTACACACCTGAGCATGCACAGGGTCCAGTGCTACATATCTTTACTTCTGCTATGGAGGAGGTGTAAGTTAAAATAAATGCTGGCATTTGTGAGGGGTTTAAGGGGTCTGGGGGAGTGCAGGCTGCATAACTGGGGAATTTGGGAGGATCTAGGAGAACACTGGGTGAACAGGTAAATGAACTGGTAAAACTGGTCGTCTACAATGTTCTCTCACCCTATCTTGATGGACTCTCTACCAGGGTACTATCAAGCTAGGGTGAGAGAATACTGAAGTAATCTCATCTTAGTCTGACTTGCCTCACTCCAAATGACTTCAAATCTTCACTGAGGTGTACTGTGCTGTTTGTACATCTCACTCTACATGCAAACTGTCCCCAAAACCCTAGACCACCCAAAAAACTAAACCCGAGTTACTAGTTCATCCTCATACAGTGGTATAAATAGTTGACTTATAGGGAAGCCTTATAAAGACTTTCTCTCTCTCTATCTCTCTCTCTACCTCTACTCTCTCTCAACTTTAATGCACATTACCTATGCAGTAATTATCATAACCAACCCCCTTTTTTTATTGCAGGCATTATCCATAAAATTACTAGTAGTCTATTACTACTACTATTGCACTGCCAGCTATCTACCTAAGGTGTGTGCTTGTTGTTTTTATCCTCTGTCCGGTGGCCTGGGCTCTGCAATCTGTCCAGTTGCTATTGGTCTGAGGCAACTGAACCAATAACAGCAGAGCCAAATTTTCAAATTGAATAAAACTTTTAAGAGCAGTGAGAGGACTAGAGCAGCAACTCTTGTACAATATCAAGAAGACACATACAGATCATGTCAGTGAGTGACACCACATTTTTACAATATTATTGTTGCACTTGCGGCTTTGACTGTGTCTGGCTGGCAGGCAAGCCAAGCAGGCAGACAGTACATTACTGGTCATTCAGTGACTTACTGGTATCACATGGCCCACACAAGGGACACATGTGTAAAAGTGGGGGGTATGTGTGTGGCTGGGCCTTGCGTGCGCTGTGTGCATTTTCAGAAGGGCCCGGCCACGTGCGTAAACCCCTTTACACACCAAAGTGCCGGGCCAAGGGGCTTGATCTGGGTGGGAAGTGATGGGGTTGTGGGTGGGCCAGGACAGCACCATTAGCCACTGTCTCGGGAAAGAGCTCGCTGACAGCCAGCCAGCTTTTGGAGGTTACTTCAACTCATAATTTGAAGTAAGTAGTAAAACAAATCAAAAAAACACTAATAGGTAGGAGATAGGGGTGAGGGAGGAGAGGGGAAAACATAGGAAGGTTAGATAGGGGTATAGGGAAGTTCCCTCTCAGTCCACTCCTTAAATGGAGTGAACTGGGAAGGAACTGGGGAAGCCCTACTTGCATCGCCGCAAGTTGCTGATACCTCCATAGCCCAAAAAACCAAAGCAAGGGCCTCAAAACATCAATGCCGAGTCCTGCTGAATACTATGTTCCCAACACCACAAATTGGGGTACACCACAACCACTACACTGATGCTCCTGTCCACGCCTGAGCTGTAAGATCAAAGGCTGGAAGAGATGCCAAGCTGTTCCCTGGTGTGTCCCCAACTCTGCCAGTTGGGGCACACAACCACCACACTGCTGCCCCTTCAAGGCCTGAGACGCAAGATCTAAGTATGAACAATCTGCCTTGCTCTGTTCTGCTATTTCCACAACACCACGAGTTGGGCCACACTTCATCCACCACACAGCTGCTGCCTCCATAGCCCAAAAAGCCAATGCACGGGCCACAAAACATCAATGCTGAGTCCTGCTGAATACTATGTTCACAACACCGCAAGTTGGGGCACACCACAACCAGTACACTGTATTAGACCTCATGGGTTAGTGGACCCTTGGCCAGTGGTGAGAGATGGTACCACCCATGGGGAGGAGCCCCACAGGGCCTCACTGTCGGGAGGCGAGGTCAGCAGCAACAGGAGATACAGACCAGAGAGTGCAGAGAGAGGGATGTGGATGCAACTGTCAGAGTAGGTCCACCTAGTGGTGAGGAGCCTGGCAGGCCCGAGACATGGGGATGCAGGCAAATAAGGAGGAGTGCAGAGAGAGAGCATCCCCAGGGGCAGATCCACGGATAGCTTCAGCACAGAAGGTATGACACAAGCTTATCCTGGGAGCGGGGATGCTCAGGAGTCTCTAGCAGTGATAGAGAGAGAGAGAGAGAGAGAGCTACCCCGAGGAGTGGGGAAGCTCGGCACAGTCCCAATATACTATGCACTGCCCCTAGGAGTGGGGGGGCGTGACATAGTTACAAAAGGAAGGCAATGGCCCGCGGAGCGGGGTACTCGTCCATAGAACTCTACGAAGCAGAGTAGTGAGGCAATGGCCTGTAGGATGGGGTACACCTCTGATGGTCTCCACGAAGCAGGGTAGGAAGGCAATGGCCCGCAGGGTGGGGTACAACTCCATAGGTCCTATGAAGAAGAGTAGGAAGGCAGTGGCCCGCAGGGCGGGGTACACTTACGTAGAGTCTCACAAGGCAGAGTGGTTCCAGGGCGATCCCGAGAAGTGGGGAAGCTGGAAGGTAGAGTCCAAGGTGCAGGGCCCTCCGAGGAAAGGATAGCCGGAGACAGAAGCAGGGCCCCCAAGATGCGGGTACTAGGGGTGTGCATTCGTTTTCGCCGTATTGGCGATCCACAACGTATATTGCACTATTCGTAGTATTCGTGGGGAAGCGAAACGTATCGCGATTCCCCACGAATACACGAATCTTCGCCGAATTATACGGCCACATAAATACAAATTTAAAAAAGCCCCCCACCCTTCTGAACCCCCCCAAGACTTACCAAAACTCCCTGGTGGTCCAGCAGGGGGTCCGGGAGCCATCCCCTGCACTCACACCTTCGATGCTGTTTTCATCATGGCGCCAATAGCCTTTGTCACAGGGGCTACCGGTGCCATTGGTCAGCCCCTGTCACATGGCCATCGGTGCCATCTTGTGCTCCTACCATGTGACAGGGGCTGACCAATGGCACCGGTAGCCCCTGTGACATAATATGGGCAAATGCTATCTGCACCATTTTGAGTACTGGCATCGGACGGCCGGCGTGCAGGAGGTCGCTCCGGGACCCCCGTTGGACCCACAGGGACTTTTGGCCAGCTTGGGGAGGCCTCCTGACCCCCGCAAGACTTGTCAAAAGTCCAGCGGGGGTCCGGGAGCGACCTCCTGCACGCCGGCCGTCCGATGCCAGTACTCAAAATGGTGCAGATAGCCTTTGCCCATATTATATCACAGAGGCTACCGGTGCCATTGGTCAGCCCCTGTCACATGGTAGGAGCACAATATGGTGCCGATGACCATGTGACGGGGCTGACCAATGGCACCGGTAGCCCCTGTGCCAAAGGCTATCAGTGCCATGATGAAACCGGCACCGAGGCTGTGAGAGTGCAGGGGATGGTTCCCGGACTCCCCGCTGGACCACCAGGGAGTTTTGGTAAGTCTTGGGGGGGTCAGGAGGGTGGGAGGTTGTAGTTAATTTTAATTTTAGCTGGGACACGAATAGAAATCAACGTATTAACGCATCAGGGCGCCATATGGCCGAATGCAACGTATCTGCTCTCCGACAAATCCGAATCAAGAATGCAATGTATAGCATCCCTCTGCTCATCCCTAGCAGGTACCCGAGAGTGTCTCACGCCAAGAAGCACTGTAACCAGGAACTGACGTCCGAAGAGAGATCCGTAGGATTCAGCAAGGAAGGAACTCATTGCCAAGTAGATTAGGGCCAGGCCCCAATGGAGCTTAAGAGTCCAGAGTTAGTGATGTCATCACAGGGAGACGCCTCTGAGGTTCCCGCCCCTTGCATCCATAAGAGGGGCCATGTATCGCGCGCGCACGCCTAGGGAGGCCCAGAGGCGACATGGCAGTCAGCGGTGCCCTTGCCGCTCCGGGGTGTTCTGGAATGAAGCATTGAGTGATGGAAGCGGCTGGCCACAGCCATGAGTTTCCCAAAGGGAGAGAGAGAGGTAGAACACGCAGTGAGTCATAGTGGTCGCAGCCATCTGAGACCGAGGGTTGTAACACACTGCTACTCCTGTCCAGCCCTGAGATGCAAGATCAAAGGCTGGAAGAGATGCCATGCTGTGTCCTGCAGTGTCACCAACTCTGCCAGTTGGGCACACTTCACTCACCACACTGCTGTTGCCTCCATTGCCTAAAATCTAATGCAATGGCCACAACATAACAATGTGATTCCTACTCAATGCTATGTCCACAACATTTCCAGTTTTTTTGCACACTAGAGCCACCACACTGCTGCTCCTGTCTAGGCCTGAGATGCAAAATCGAGGGCTGGAAGAGAGGTCATGCCGTGTCCTACTGTTTTCCCAACATCGCCAGTTAGGGCACACTACAAAAGCTGCTGCTCCTGTCCAGGCCTAAGATGTGAGATAGAGGGCTGGAGGAGTTGCATTGTTTGTGTCTTCCTGTGTCCCCCAACACCAAAGGTTTGGCCATACTTCAACCACCCCTTTGCTGCTCCTGCCCAGGCCTGATATACAAGATTGAGGGATGGAGGAGAAGCCCTGCTGAGACCTGCTGTGCTCCCAACACCAAGTTGGGCCAAATTTCAACCACCACATTGCTGCTGCCTCCATAGCTCAAAAAGCCAATCCAAGGTCTACAAAACAACAATGCTGAGTCCTGCTGAATTCTGTGTCCCCAACAATGCTAGTTGGGGCACACTACAACCACCACTACACTATTGCTCCTGTCCAGGCCTGAGATGCAAGATAGAGGGCTGGAAGAGATGCATTGTTGTGTCCTGCTGTGTCCCCAACACTGAAAGTTTGACATACTTCAACCACCACACTGCCACCCCTTCCAGGCCTGAGATGCAAGATCTAAGTCTGAAGAGATGCTTTGCTCTGTTCTGCTGTGTCCCCAAGACCGCCAGTTGGGCCAGACTTCAACCATCACACTGCTGCTGCTTCCATAGCTGAAAAACCCAATCCAATGGGCAAAAACACAACAATTCTGAGTCCTTCAGATGCTGTTTTCACACCACCACCAGCTGTGGCACACTTCAACTACCACACCTGCTGCCTCCAACGCCCATAAATCCAATCGAAGGGCCACAAAACAACAATGCTGAGTTATGCTGAATGATTTGTCCCCCAACACCATGAGTTGGGGCACACTACAACCTCCATATTGCTGCTCCTGTCCAGGCCTGAGATGCAAGATCAAGTGCTGGCAGAGATGTATTGCTGTGTCCACCTGTGTCCCCAACACAGCTATGCCAGTTGGGCCACACTTCATACTGATGCTCCTGTCAGGCCTGAGTTGCAAGATTGAGTGATGGAAGAGATGCTATGCTGGGTCCTGTTGTGTCCCCAACACCACCAGTTGGGCCACACTTCAACAAGCACACTGCTGCTGCCTTCATAGCCAAAAAGCCAGTCCAAGGACCACAACACAACAATGCTGAGTGCTGCTGAATGCTATGCCCTCAATGCCAGATAGAGCACACTATAACCAGAACTACACTGCTGCTCCTGTCAAGATTCTAGATGCAAAATAAAGGGCTGCATGAGATGCAATGCTGTGTCATGCTGAGACCCCAGCTATGCCAGTTGGGCCACACTTCAAAATACACTACTGCTGCCTCCATAGCTTAAAAAGCCAATCCAAGGGCCATAACATAACAATGCTGAGTCCTCATGAATGCTATTTTCACATCACTGCCAATTGGGTACCACTACAACCACCAAAATGTTGCTCCTGTCCCAGCCTTAGAAGCAAAATTGAGGGCTGGGACAGATGTCATGCTTGACATGTTATATCCCCTAACAATGCCGGTTACGTCACAGTACAACCTCTACATTGTTTCTCCTATCCAGGTCTAAGTTGCAAGATCGAGACAGTTGAAGAGATGCAATGATATTTTCTGCAGTATTCCTAACGCCACCAGTTGGGCCACCCTTCTGTCACCACACTGCTTCTTCTATCCAGGCCTGAGATGCAAGTGCGAGGGCTATAAGAGAGGACTTGCAGTGTCCTGCTGTGTCCCCAACACCACCAATTGGGCTACACTTCAAGCACCACACTGCTACTCCTGTCCAGGCCTGAGATGCAAGATCGAAGGCTGGAAGAGATGCCAGGCTGTGCCCTGCTGTGTCCACAGCTTTCCCAGTTGGGCCACACTTCATTCACAACACTGCTGCTCCTGTCCATGCCTGAAGTGCTAGATCAAGGGCCGGAAGAGATAGCTTACTGCTGTGTCCACAATACCATTTGGGCCCCACTACAACCACTACACTGCTAGTGCCTCCATAGCCCAAAAAGACAATCCAAGGGTTATAACACAACAATGAGGAGTCCTGCTGAATGCTGTGACCCCAACACTGCCAGTTGGGCCAAATTTCAACCATCACAATGCTGCTGCTTCTGTAACTGAAAAACCCAATCCAATAGGTGAAAGTATATAAATGTTGAGTCATGCTGAATGCTGTGTCTCCAATACCACCAGCTGGGGCACTCTACAACCACCACACTTCTAGGCCTGAGACGCGAGATCTAGGTCTGAAAAAAATGCATTGCTCTGTCGTACTGTGTCCTCAACACTGCCAGTTGGTCCACTATTAAACCACCACACTGCTTTTCCTGTCTAGGCCTGAGAAGCAAGATATAGAGCTGGAAGAGATCATATGCTGAGTCCTTCTCCCAATTCCTCCAGTTATGACACACTTCAACAACCACACTACAGTTCCCTTCATAAACCAAAAAGCTAATCCATGGGCCACAGCACAACAATGAGGAGTCCTGCTGATAGCTGTGTCCCCAACACCGCCAGTCGGGTCAAATTTCAACCTTCACATTGCTGCTGCTTCCATAGCTGAAAAACACAATCCAATGGGTAAAAACACAATTCTGTGTCCCCAACAACACCAGCTGTGGCACATTTCAACCACCACATTTCTGCTGCCTTCATAGCCAAAAAAGCCAATCCAATGGCAATGACATAACAATGCAGATTCCTGCTGAATGCTGTGTTCCCAACAATGTCAGTTGTGGCACACTACAACCACCAGTACACTGTTGCTCCTGTCAAGCCCTGAGATGCAAAATCAAGGGCTGGATGAGATGCAATGCTGTGTTGTGCTGTGAACCTATCTATGCCATTGGGCACCCTTCAATCACTATACTGCAGCTGCCTACATAGCTCAAAAAGCCAATCCAAGAGCCACAACACAACAATGCTGAGTCCTGCTGAAGGCATTGTCCCCAAGACCACCAGTTGGGGCACACTCTAAGCAAACACTGTGTAGGCCTAAGATTCAAAACTGAGGGCTGGAAGAGATGCCATGCTGTGTCCTGCCATGTCCACAACACAGCCATTTGGGGCACAATAGAACCATCACTACATTGTTGCTCCTATCCAGACTAGAGGTACAGGATAGAGGGCTGGAAGAGATGCATTGTTATGTCCTACTCTGCCCCCAACATGTCCAATTGGGCCACAATTCAACCACCAAACTGCTGCACCTGTCCAGACCTGAGATGAAAGATCAGGACTGAGATGCAAAATCGAGGGCTGGAAGAGATGCCATGCTTATTCCTGCTGTATCCCCAACACCACGATTTGGGCCACACCTCAACCACCACATTGCTGCTCTTGTCGCCAGATATGCAAGATCGAGGGATGGAAGAGATGCTATGCTGTGTCCTATTGTGTCCCCAACAAATCCAATTGGGTCACACTTCAACCGCGACACTACAGCTGCCTCCATAGCTGAAAAACCCAATCCAACTGGCGACAGCTCAACAATGCTGAATCCTGCTGAATGCTGCGCTCCCATCACCACCAGCTGTGACATATTAAATAAAAAGAGGACGTTCCAAACTGCAGAAAAACTGTTTGCATCACTCAATTTTTCAGTCTAATAAGGTGTAAATGGGACCTTCAGTTTTCCTGTCATTCTTTGGGATCCACTGGTTAAAGTACAGAAAAGTCTTTGAAGAAAACCTGCTGCCCTCTGCAAGAAATCTGAAATGGGAACAGTCACCTTTCAGCATGACAATAACATAAAGCACAAAGCCAAAGTTATAATGGAGTGAAAAAGGAACAAAAAATTGAATGTCATGGAGTGGCCCAATCAGAGTCATGACCTCAATCCAATCAATAATCTGTAGCATGACTTAAAGATTGTTGTCTATCAATACTCCCCAATTAACTTGATAGAGCCTGAACCATTTTGCAATAAAGAATATTCTAATATTGATAAATCTAAGCATGCAAATTTGGTGGAGGTCTATTCTAAGAGATTCACAGCTATAGTTGCTACTAAAGGTACTTCCACCAAATATTGAGAAATAGGGTGGAGATTTATCCTGTTGTTGGATTTCATTTTTATTTTTTTGATATTTACATTTGTTTTGTTCCCCAATAAAACATGCTTGGCCTTGAAATATTAGGAGCTAGTATGTTGATGTATGTAAATCTGATGTACTCACGCAACACAATAAGAAAAATGTTCAAAATGGTGTAGACTTTCAATAGCTTGCTGGAATATGATGATGTGCCTTATGTAAAGTGTGGAGTTGCTGAACCAAGTAAATATTTATTACAATTATCTAAAAAAAAGTGTGGATCTTTAATTGACTCTGCACGATTCCCTTGGATTTTTTGTTTAATAGCTACTATAGACCATAAATACATATTTTTTAAAAACTCAGTGACTTAGGAATCTTAAATATATGCAATAAAATAAAAGAAGTGCATTTTGACATTTATGAGACATTTAACATCTATATAACTGATGGATATGAATATAAAATGATTAATGCAAAGTTGATAGCTTATTCTGCAGGAACACTGATAACTTCATAGATTAACATTTAGGTGAAAAAATAAAATTATCCAGGGTGTGATAGACTTTGGTGCTAATGAATTTATGAAAAAACTTGTAATAGTTTTAGTTGCTGTACATTTATGAATCATGTTAAAAGTTTTTAAAACCTTTACTGTGTGCCTAAAAAAACATATATACAAATACATAAACAACAAATTGATACAAGGTTGAAAGGCACTTGTGCTTTCTATAGATTATAGTCATCAATATTTATAAGGCACATGTTGTTTGGGCCTACCCGCAGTGAGCCACGGGCAGTACCCCCACCTACCTGCTCTTCTATCGAGGCAGGCCACTGCTGACTCTGTCCTCCACGGCCCAGAGGCCATGGCAGTCTCCTGCCCTGCGCGGCAGGGCTGAGCCCTCGTCAGGAGTCTCTTCCCGTGGCTGGGGCTGCCACTGCCGCTGCCGCTCTGGCTCCATCTTCGCAGCTGGAGCCGCTGCCAGGGTCCTTAGACAGCAGGGGAGCCATCCCTGCTAGTGCCCGCCTCTTCTCCATCTTCTTTGCAGCAGGAACACAGCCAGCTTGGCCTTCCATGTGGCAGGGATGCCGCGGATACACTCTCTTCATCTTCTGCGCCTCACCATAGGTGCGGGTGCGCACCTCTCCCAGATATTTAAAGGGCCAGCGGTGGAAAAGGCATCGTGGCCCTCATTGATGATGTCATCCACTACTTCCTGCTTCAGCCCTATAAAAGGGCCCTGCATTTCTTTCCCCAACCTGAGCCCCCAGTTCCCTTTCACAGGTCATTGCAAGGCTTCCTACAGAACACTTGTCAAACTATATTTTGTTTAAAAAATCTTTAACATATATATTTCACTTGAACACACTTTTGAATGTACTTCAAAACACTTAAACTTGTACAGTATCTGTGGGAATCTGCAGAATGCACCCATTCCTTTCACATCTGTGGCATACACTGAGATGTGATCCGCTTCCTCATCCTGTAATAACATCATCCAAGTCAACAGGGTTTTGGTGCTTCTCTGACAAAATGTATTGAATAGTTCTGTAATTTCCTGTTGGGTAAAATCCTGCACATATCTGTGCTATTGCAGTGCCCTGCAAACTTTGTTACTCAGAAATATGGGGGAAAAAGGAAATATTTGGAAAGCTATGTACACCAATGCTCATAGTATAGGGAATAAAGACCCAGATCTAGAAGCAGTCATGGAAAAAGCTAATTTAGATATAGTAGCTGTCACAGAGACCTGTTAAATGGAAAACTATGACGGGGATTTAGTTATATCTATCAACAATCAATCAGGATGGACCAGGGAGTAAGGAAGGGAGGATTTATTTATTTATTTATTAGCTTTTTTTATACCGCCATTCATGGGTACATCATGCCGGTTTACAATATAACTGAAGGAGGAAAATACAAAAAACCAGGGTGGGGTGAGGGGAGCAGCTAGGAAGAAAATAGGAAGGAGCGAAGAGAGGGGAAAAAAGGACAGATGGAAATAATATAGGAACATGACATTATATGTAGAGTACAGTATTAAAGCAGCAGCATTGCTGGGCTTACACGTGGGCTGATACAGTAAAGTCCGTGGGAGAGCGGGCGAACGCCTGCTCTCCCGGCGCGTGCACAGGCCACTCTCCTGTGCGCGCAATTCAGAATGCAAATTAGGCCCGGAGGTAAAAACAAGTAAAAGGAGGCGCTAGGGTCACTAGCGCATCCCTAGTGCCTCCTTTTGGACCGGAGCGGCGGCTGTCAGCAGGTTTGACAGGCGACGCTCAATTTTGCTGGCGTCGGTTCTCGAGCCCGCTGACAGCCACGGGTTTGGAAACCGGTCACCGGCAAAATTGAGCATCCAGTTTTCAACCCACAAGCTGCGGGCTGACTTGAATTTTTTTTTTTTTTTTTCCTTTTGGTAACTTTCGGGACCTCCGACTTAATATCGCCATGATATTAAGTCGGAGGGTGCACAGAAAAGCAATTTTTACTGCTTTTCTGTGCACTTTCCCGGTACCCAAAGAAATTAGCGCCTACCTTTGGGTAGGCGCTAATTTCTGAAAGTAAAATATGTGGCTTGGCTGCACATTTTCCTTTCTGAATCGCGCGGGAATACCTAATAGGGCCATCAACATGCATTTGCATGTTGCGGGTGCTATTAGGTTCGGGGAGATTGGACGCACATTTTCGGCCCCTTAATGAATAAGGGATAATGCTAGCGCGTCAAAAATGCACGTCCAGTCAAGGGTTAACAGTGCGCGCCGTCGGAGCGCACTGTACTATATCGGCAAGGTAAGAAGGAGGTATGGTGGGTTAATCTGAAAAGAAGGAATGAAAGATCTATTTATATTGATGTAATATACAGACATCCATCATAGACAGAGGATACAGATAGAGATTTAATGGAAGATATTCACAGGATTGCTGTGAAAGTGGAAGTGCTACTGATAGAGGATTTCATTCTTCCAGATGTTGATTGGGACATCCCAACTGTAGTATCTTCTCAAAGCAGAGAGATCCTGGATTCAATGCAAGGAGAACTGTTGTATCAACTGGTAATATAACCCACATGGGAGGGGGTGATACTAGACCTGGTGTTTAACAACAGAGACAGTATTTCTGATGTTGTAGTGGATGATCATCTGGGAGCTAGTGACCACCGGATGGTCTGGCTCAGTATTAGGATGCAAGAGATGAAGGTTCATTCTAAGGCAAGAGTCCTAGACTTCAGAAAAACTAACTTCCTCAAATGGGGGAGTACCTCAAGGAGTTGTTAGCTTTATGTAAAAATCTAGGAGAAATAGAAGGACAGTGGGCAAAGCAATAAGGAAATATAAGGGCAACTATACTTTCTGTTGGGAAAGTAATTGAAGACAAGAGGAAAAAGAGGCCATTATGATTTTGTAAAGAAGTAGCTGAAAAGGTAATGGAGAAAAGGTTAGCATTCATAAACTACAAGAGATCACAGAAAGATGAAGACAGGTGACAATATCTGTAAAAATAAAGAGAAGCTGGGAAAGTAGTCAGGAATGCAAAAAATTTCAAATAGAAGAAAAATAGCAAGTATGGTAAAATGGGGCAACAAGACTATTTTTTAGATATGTTAGTGATTAGGGATGTGAATCGTTTTTCAACGATTAAAATTATCGTCCGATAATGTTTATATCGTCTTAAATCGTTATAGAACACGATACAATAGAAATTCTAACGATTTATCGTTAAAAATCGTTAAATCGTGTTAGTGCGCACTAACTCGAGTTAGTGCGCACTAACTCCCCGTTAGTGCGCACTAACTCGATTTAGTGCGCACTAACTGAAAATGATACAAATAAACACTTTCCAGGTCACTGAAGGTCAGTTAGGAATGAATATGTGTTCCTATTGGCTGGCTGCCCTCTTATCTATTGATGTTACCAAGGTTACCACTGAGGTGATGGTTGGGGGGATGGGAAATGGAACTGGAAACTAACGAACACCAACAGAAAATGAAACAAAGTGTTCACACTTCCCAGGTCAGTAAAGGTCACTTAGGAATGAATATGTATGTATGTATTCCTATTGGCTGGCTGTGCTCTTATCTATTGATGTTACCAATATGGTTGGGGGGATGTGAAATGGAAACAGTTGGAAGCTTGACAAAAAAAGTAATGTAATGATCAGCACTCACGTGACTAGAACTTGTTTGTTTATTATTTTTGTTAGCAGGCACCTGAAATGCTAGTGCATGTTGAATTTGCCAATCACTGTGCATTTTAGAAAGGTGGTCCTGGCTGGAACTGTACACAGTTCAAATATATGTAATTGATTGTTGGTAAGTGTATTTTTTAAGTAGCCACACTGGCACCAGTATGTTTACTTTTCCTCCTACTTAACTCACTAGCTCAGCTTTGTAAGAAGGGCTTCTCTGCTTGTGTGTTGTTTTTGTTTGGTGTGAGGAGAGCAGAAACATCAGATCTTTATTCAATCTACTACAGTCATCTCTTACAGTGCCCTATCCCTATTAATACCAGGAGTGTTGTGATCTTCCTGCACACAGTGCCCTAACCCTGATACCAGTCTGAGACAGCTCCCTCCCTGCATTACTAGTGAGAGGCTGGCTTCACAGACAGGGGGGAGCTGCCTGACCCTCACTCCTGACTTCCCCCATGTCCCAGCTAGTGAATGGTGTGTGGGTGAGGGGGGGGGGGAGGATGGTGAAGTCTGAGACAGCTCCCTCCCTGCATTACTAGTGAGAGGCTGGCTTCACAGACAGGGGGGAGCTGCCTGACCCTCACGGCTGACTTCCCCCATGTCCCAGCTAGTGAATGGTTTGTGGGTGAGGGGGGGGGGGGGGGAGGATGGTGAAGTCTGAGACAGCTCCCTCCCTGCATTACTAGTGAGAGGCTGGCTTCACAGACAGGGGGGAGCTGCCTGACCCTCACTCCTGACTTCCCCCATGTCCCAGCTAGTGAATGGTGTGTGGGTGAGGGGGGGGGGAGGATGGTGAAGTCTGAGACAGCTCCCTCCCTGCATTACTAGTGAGAGGCTGGCTTCACAGACAGGGGGGAGCTGCCTGACCCTCACTCCTGACTTCCCCCATGTCCCAGCTAGTGAATGGTGTGTGGGTGAGGGGGGGGGAGGATGGTGAAGTCTGAGACAGCTCCCTCCCTGCATTACTAGTGAGAGGCTGGCTTCGCAGACAGGGGGGAGCTGCCTGACCCTCACTCCTGACTTCCCCCATGTCCCAGCTAGTGAATGGTGTGTGGGTGAGGGGGGGGGGGGGAGGATGGTGAAGTCTGAGACAGCTCCCTCCCTGCATTACTAGTGAGAGGCTGGCTTCACAGACAGGGGGGAGCTGCCTGACCCTCACTCCTGACTTCCCCCATGTCCCAGCTAGTGAATGGTGTGTGGGTGAGGGGGGGGGGAGGATGGTGAAGTCTGAGACAGCTCCCTCCCTGCATTACTAGTGAGAGGCTGGCTTCACAGACAGGGGGGAGCTGCCTGACCCTCACTCCTGACTTCCCCCATGTCCCAGCTAGTGAATGGTGTGTGGGTGAGGGGGGGGGAGGATGGTGAAGTCTGAGACAGCTCCCTCCCTGCATTACTAGTGAGAGGCTGGCTTCGCAGACAGGGGGGAGCTGCCTGACCCTCACTCCTGACTTCCCCCATGTCCCAGCTAGTGAATGGTGTGTGGGTGAGGGGGGGGGGGAGGATGGTGAAGTCTGAGACAGCTCCCTCCCTGCATTACTAGTGAGAGGCTGGCTTCACAGACAGGGGGGAGCTGCCTGACCCTCACTCCTCCGGGGTATTGTGATCTTCCTGCACACAGTGCCCTATCCCTGATACCAGGGGTGTTGTGATCTTCCTGCATGCAGTGCCCTATCCCTATTAATACCAGGAGTGTTGTGATCTTCCTGCATGCAGTGCCCTATCCCTGATATCGGGATGTGTGCAAGAAGATCACAACACCCCCGGTATCAGGAATAGGGCACTGTGTGCAGGAAGATCACAACACCCCCAGTATCAGGAATAGGGCACTGTGTGCAGGAAGATCACAACACCCCTGGTATTAGGGATAGGGCACTGCATGCAGGAAGATCACAACACTCCTGGTATTAATAGGGATAGGGCACTGTGTGCAGGAAGATCACAATACCCCTGGTATCAGGGTTAGGGCACAAGTTCTAGTCACATTGACTGATCACATTACTTGTTTTGTCAAGCTACCAACTGTTTCCATTTCCCATCCCCCATATACTGTCAGTAGGAAACTTGGTAACATGAATAAATAAGAGGGCAGCCAATAGGAATACATATTCATTCCTAAACTGACCTTAACTGACCTGAAAAGTGTCAAATTGTATCATTTTCAGTTAGTGCGCACTAACTCCCAGTTAGTGCGCACTAACTCCCGTTAGTGCGCACTAACTCGAGTTAGTGCACACTAATCGGAAAAAACGATTTTTAACGATTTTTTAACTAAAAAATCGTGCCTAAGACGATTTTCTTGCCCTGCCACACGATTTCTATCGTTAAGACGATATGGAAAACGATTCACATCCCTATTAGTGATAGAAGGAAGTGCAAAAGTGGCAATAAGAGACTCAAAGGTGAAGAAGAGGTATATGTATATCTGATGAGGAAAAAGCAAAACTGCTTAACAAATATTTCTGTTCGATGTTCACTGTGGAAGGGCCTGGAATAGGTCCATATAAAACAAACATAATTGATTTTCAGAACAATGTGTTCGTGAGGAGCTAACAAAACGTAAAATAGATAAGGTGACTGGGCAAGATGGGATACATCGGAGGTTACTATAGAACTTAGAGATGTACCAGCAGCTCCACTGGCTGACCTTTTCAATGCTTCTTTAGAGTCTGAAGTAGTTTCATAGAAGTGGGAAAGGGCAGATGTACCTCCTAATTATAAAAGTGGAAGTAAGGAGTAGACTAGGAACTACAAGCCAGTTAGTCTGACCTCTATGGTGAGCAAACAAATGGAATTGCTGCTAAAACAAAGGATATTGCAATTTTTGGAATCCAATGGATTGCAAGATATGAGGCAGCATGGTTTTACCAGAGGTAAATCTTGTTCAAATTAATCTTATCAACTTCTTTGATTGGGTGACCAGAGACTTGGATCAAGGTAGAGCAATATATGTAGTGCACTTGGATTTCAGCAAGGCCTTTGACACTGTTCCACACAGAAGACCTATAAATAAATTTGTGCCCTTGGTATGCATCCTAGAGTGATTGACTGGGTTAAAAATTGTCTGAGTGGGAGGTGATGAATGGTAGTGGTAAATGGAGTTTTTTCTGAGGAAGGTGGTGTCACTAATGGCTGCCTCAGAGATTGGTCCTTGGACTGATTCTTATCAACATTTTTGTGAGTGACATAAAGGAAGGATTTTCAGGAAAGGTTTGTCTTTTTGCCAGTGATACCAAAACCTGTAACAAGGTGGACAGCCAGGAATGTGTAGAAAACATGAGAAGAGATCTAGAAAAGCTCAAGGAATGGTCTAAGGTTTCACAGATAAATGTAATTTATTTATTATATACTGACATTTGATCTCAATTGAGATATCACACCAGTTTACATTCAGGTACTGTAGGTATTTTTCTATCCCCAGAGGGCTTGCAATCTAAGTTTGTACCAGAGGCAATGGAGGGTAAAGTGACTTGCCCAAGGTCACAAGGAGTGACAGCAGGACTCAACCCTTGGTCTCCTGGTTCATAGTCCACTGCTCTAACCACTAGGCTATTCCTCCTCCCTAAATGCTAAAAATTCAGAGTAATGCATTTAGGGGTAGATTTTCAGAGCCCTGCTCGCCTAAATCCGCCCAAAACCGGGCGGATTTAGGCGAGCAGGGCCCTGCGCGCCGGGAAGCCTATTTTACATAGGCCTCCCGGCGCGCGCAGAGCCCCGGGACTCGCGTAAGTCCCGGGGTTCTCGGAGGGGGGCGTGTCGGGGGCGTGTCGGGGGGGGCGGGCCCGGTCGTCGCGGCGTTCCGGGGGCGTGTCGGCAGCGTTTTGGGGGCGGGTACGGGGCGTGGCTACGGCCCGGGGGCGTGGCCGCGCCCTCCGTACCCGCCCCCAGGTCGCGGCCCGGCACGCAGCAGGCCCGCTGGCGCGCGGGGATTTACGTCTCCCTCCGGGAGGCGTAAATCCCCCGACAAAGGTAAGGGGGGGATGTAGACAGGGCCGGGTGGGTGGGTTAGGTAGGGGAAGGGAGGGGAAGGTGAGGGGAGGGCAAAGGAAAGTTCCCTCCAAGGCCGCTCCGATTTCGGAGCGGCCTTGGAGGGAACGGGGGGAGGTAGCGCGGCTCGGCGCGCGCAGGCTATACAAAATCGATAGCCTTGCGCGCGCCGATCCAGGATTTTAGTGGATACGCGCGGCTCCGCGCGTATCTACTAAAATCCAGCGTACTTTTGTTTGCGCCTGGAGCGCAAACAAAAGTAGGCTGTTCGCGCTCGTCTGAAAATCTACCCCTTAGGGTGCAAGAACCCAAGGAAAATTATACAATATTTGAGGTGAAATTCTTCTCCGTACAAAGGAAGAGCAGTATCTAGGGATAATTGAATCTGATTATCTTAAGGTGGCCAACAGGTGGATAAAGCAACAGCTGCATATATTTACTGCTGCTCCTAATGAAGTGTAAGTCTGCAGAAATCACATTTTAGGCCTATCATGACAGAGTGAGACATCCAGATCAACTGAGGAGGTACAGGCTGGAGAGCAGAGGGGAATAGATGACCTTAATGTAGACTGGGCAAACTGGAAGACTACTTGGTAAAACTGGGAATGTTCTTCATGTGAGCATGCTTTAAAATCTCCTTACCTGCGTGTGTTAAAGCCAACAATGTCATACATTTATTCAAAGTATGTTTACTCGAGTAACAACTTAAAATTAGGAGCACATGTGCAGTGGGTGTATTTTAAATGATATGTGGGCAAATGCGAACATGATTTAAAATTCTAGCATATTTCTGCTTGCACGTACACGTGTGTAGGGGCATCCACATGCTTGTTTTGAAATTACCATCCCTTTGTTAAAATATGTCCAACAATGTACTTGTACATGAGACTCCAATCTTCAACACATTGTTGTTCACTTGGATTTTTCCAGAGTTTGGTCACTATTAAGAAGTTGTGGAGTCATCAACTGTTTGGATGTTGCTCCATTTACAATATTTCTAAGAGCACAGATAGTTTGGAGGTTCCCTCTACAAATTTCACCATCAGATTTCAGCACAAAGATACCTCTCAATCTTCCCATATGATTTATGCCATTAAGTCCCCTTGTAATAAATATTATATGGGCAAGACCACTCAGACATAATACAGTAGATTGATTGAATACTCTAGTTGCCTTAAATTTGGACATCTTATGGATCATGTGGTTGCACATTGCTTTGAATTCCAACATGACTTTAAGCACTTAGGGGTAGATTTTAAGAGGCGCGCGAACAGCCTACTTTTGCTTGCGCATCAGACTCAAGCAAAAGTACGCTGGATTTTAGTAGATACGCGCGGAGCCGCGCGTATCCACTAAAATCCTGGATCGGCGCGCGCAAGGCTATCGATTTTGTATAGCCTGCGCGCGCCGAGCCGCGCTGCCTCCCCCCGTTCCCTCCAAGGCCGCTCCGAAATCGGAGCGGCCTCGGAGGGAACTTTCCTTTGCCCTCCCCTCACCTTACCCTCCCTTCCCCTACCTAACCCACCCACCCGGCCCTGTCTACACCCCCCCCTTACCGTTGTCGGGGGATTTACGCCTCCCGGAGGGAGACGTAAATCCCCGCGCGCCAGCGGGCCTGCTGCGCGCCGGGCCGCGACCTGGGGGCGGGTACGGAGGGCGCGGCCACGCCCCCGGGCCGTAGCCACGCCCCGTACCCGCCCCCAAAACGCGGCCGACACGCCCCCGAAACGCCGCGTCGACCGGGCCCGCCCCCCGACACGCCCCCGACACGCCCCCCTCCGAAAACCCCGGGACGTACGCGAGTCCCGGGGCTCTGCGCGCGCCGGGAGGCCTATGTAAAATAGGCTTCCCGGCGCGCAGGGCCCTGCTCGCCTAAATCCGCCCGGTTTTGGGCGGATTTAGGCGAGCAGGGCTCTGAAAATCTACCCCATAGGTTTTGTGTTATTGATCAAATCATTTTAGATTGACAAGGGGGTGATTCTCCAAAGAAATGACTTCAAAGAGAATAATGGGTTATATGCTTTCAAACCCTTGCACCACAACAGTTAAACTTTGATCAAGATCTGTTGGTGTTCTTGTGAATTCTGTTTGATAAAGTTTGTTTTGTTTTCTGATTTACAGCTCAATTTCCATTGATGTCAAAGAGTACAAAATTTTTGGATGATATTAAACAGTGATATTCAGATCAGCATCCTGTGGACTTTGGCTTAGAAACTTCATGAGAGAGCATCCAAAGATGAACATTTCTTCCCCCCTGATACAGAAATACCGAAATATTGGCAAGCATTTGGATTTTTATATTCAGTTGAAAATGAGTTAAAAAATAAAATGTTTGGACTGTTAAAATTTATGGGTGAATGACTGAGAAGACAGGGCTGCCTCTTTAACTTATTACATCACTTTTAAAAGATATTAAAGTGTCCCAGCTTGCTGAAACCCTTTTGCACACTTTTTGAAATTGTTGCTTGTTACTAATTTTGATGGCTTTCTCTCTTTTGTCTGGGTTTGGTGATATTTTTCTGAAATAATATGCTTTGCTCTTTTTGATGTTTGGTTTATGAATGGAAACATGTCATTGAGGATGTCATACAGCTTGCATCATACAAGTAAGAGCATTTTATTCAAAGTTCTCATTTATTTAGATTGAGGACCTTAAGAAAGAGACATAGGAGCTGAATCTCTGGTTGCAGCAGTTGCATGCCAAACAGGAAGCCAGACATAAGTTCCCTAAATCCCCATCAGGGGGATGTCAACATAGTCTGTTTATATGTTGCTTCCATCACAAGCCCCACTATTGTCCTACCACTCAACAATATTCTGTCTCAGCCAATAGCTGAAAGTATCCAATATGCACATCTATTTATTTATATCTATATTTTAAAACACTTATATTCCTCAACTTCTAAATTTAAAATTTGTTCAAGGTGGATCACATAAGTACATACATAGTGCATAAGTACATAAAGCTTCTTCATCTAGAGGCCATAGGCATCCATCCAGCAGTTTGGTGGAAAAAACACAACCCCAGCATCATGATATGCCATGTTTTGAAGCACAAATTTTAGGGCACTCACAGGCCAACAATGGAAGTAAGTAGGGTGTTAGACTCTATTAGAAATACCGTAATCAGGGAATCTGTATTCCTCCCTTCCAACAAAGACACTTTTCTTTATGACAGCTTCATGTCTGTTAATGTGTTGGAATCCAAGGCTCACTTTAACACATACCACCCAGCCACTGGGGTTACCTCAGAGCTATTATAACTAGGTAGTAGGGATGTGAATCGTTTTCCACATCGTCTTAACGATAGAAATCGTGTGGCAGGGCAAGAAAATCGTCTTAGGCACGATTTTTTAGTTAAAAAATCGTTAAAAATCGTTTTTTCCGATTAGTGCGCACTAACTGGGAGTTAGTGCGCACTAACTGAAAATGATACAATTTGACACTTTTCAGGTCAGTTAAGGTCAGTTTAGGAATGAATATGTATTCCTATTGGCTGCCCTCTTATTTATTCATGTTACCAAGTTTCCTACTGACAGTATATGGGGGATGGGAAATGGAAACAGTTGGTAGCTTGACAAAACAAGTAATGTGATCAGTCAATGTGACTAGAACTTGTGCCCTAACCCTGATACCAGGGGTATTGTGATCTTCCTGCACACAGTGCCCTATCCCTATTAATACCAGGAGTGTTGTGATCTTCCTGCACACAGTGCCCTATCCCTAATACCAGGGGTGTTGTGATCTTCCTGCACACAGTGCCCTATTCCTGATACTGGGGGTGTTGTGATCTTCCTGCACACAGTGCCCTATTCCTGATACCGGGGGTGTTGTGATCTTCTTGCACACATCCCGGTATCAGGGATAGGGCACTGCATGCAGGAAGATCACAACACTCCTGGTATTAATAGGGATAGGGCACTGCATGCAGGAAGATCACAACACTCCTGGTATTAATAGGGATAGGGCACTGCATGCAGGAAGATCACAACACCCCTGGTATCAGGGATAGGGCACTGTGTGCAGGAAGATCACAATACCCCGGAGGAGTGAGGGTCAGGCAGCTCCCCCCTGTCTGTGAAGCCAGCCTCTCACTAGTAATGCAGGGAGGGAGCTGTCTCAGACTTCACCATCCGCCCCCCCCCCCCTCACCCACACACCATTCACTAGCTGGGACATGGGGGAAGTCAGGAGTGAGAGTCAGGCAGCTCCCCCCTGTCTGTGAAGCCAGCCTCTCACTAGTAATGCAGGGAGGGAGCTGTCTCAGACTTCACCATCCTCCCCCCCCCCTCACCCACACACCATTCACTAGCTGGGACATGGGGGAAGTCAGGAGTGAGGGTTAGGCAGCTCCCCCCTGTCTGTGAAGCCAGCCTCTCACTAGTAATGCAGGGAGGGAGCTGTCTCAGACTTCACCATCCTCCCCCCCCCCCTCACCCACACACCATTCACTAGCTGGGACATGGGGGAAGTCAGGAGTGAGGGTCAGGCAGCTCCCCCCTGTCTGTGAAGCCAGCCTCTCACTAGTAATGCAGGGAGGGAGCTGTCTCAGACTTCACCATCCTCCCCTCACCCACACACCATTCACTAGCTGGGACATGGGGGAAGTCAGGAGTGAGGGTCAGGCAGCTCCCCCCTGTCTGTGAAGCCAGCCTCTCACTAGTAATGCAGGGAGGGAGCTGTCTCAGACTTCACCATCCTCCCCCCCCCCCCTCACCCACACACCATTCACTAGCTGGGACATGGGGGAAGTCAGGAGTGAGGGTCAGGCAGCTCCCCCCTGTCTGTGAAGCCAGACTCTCACTAGTAATGCAGGGAGGGAGCTGTCTCAGACTTCACCATCCTCCCCCCCCCCCTCACCCACACACCATTCACTAGCTGGGACATGGGGGAAGTCAGGAGTGAGGGTCAGGCAGCTCCCCCCTGTCTGTGAAGCCAGCCTCTCACTAGTAATGCAGGGAGGGAGCTGTCTCAGACTTCACCATCCTCCCCCCCCCCCTCACCCACACACCATTCACTAGCTGGGACATGGGGGAAGTCAGGAGTGAGGGTCAGGCAGCTCCCCCCTGTCTGTGAAGCCAGCCTCTCACTAGTAATGCAGGGAGGGAGCTGTCTCAGACTGGTATCAGGGTTAGGGCACTGTGTGCAGGAAGATCACAACACTCCTGGTATTAATAGGGATAGGGCACTGTAAGAGATGACTGTAGTAGATTGAATAAAGATCTGATGTTTCTGCTCTCCTCACACCAAACAAAAACAACACACAAGCAGAGAAGCCCTTCTTACAAAGCTGAGCTAGTGAGTTAAGTAGGAGGAAAAGTAAACATACTTGTGCCAGTGTGGCTACTTAAAAAATACACTTACCAACAATCAATTACATATATTTGAACTGTGTACAGTTCCAGCCAGGACCACCTTTCTAAAATGCACAGTGATTGGCAAATTCAACATGCACTAGCATTTCAGGTGCCTGCTAACAAAAATAATAAACAAACAAGTTCTAGTCACGTGAGTGCTGATCATTACATTACTTTTTTTGTCAAGCTTCCAACTGTTTCCATTTCACATCCCCCCAACCATTACCTCAGTATTAGCCTTGGTAACATCAATAGATAAGAGCACAGCCAGCCAATAGGAATACATACATACATATTCATTCCTAAGTGACCTTTACTGACCTGGGAAGTGTGAACACTTTGTTTCATTTTCTGTTGGTGTTCGTTAGTTTCCAGTTCCATTTCCCATCCCCCCAACCATCACCTCAGTGGTAACCTTGGTAACATCAATAGATAAGAGGGCAGCCAGCCAATAGGAACACATATTCATTCCTAACTGACCTTCAGTGACCTGGAAAGTGTTTATTTGTATCATTTTCAGTTAGTGCGCACTAAATCGAGTTAGTGCGCACTAACGGGGAGTTAGTGCGCACTAACTCGAGTTAGTGCGCACTAACACGATTTAACGATTTTTAACAATAAATCGTTAGAATTTCTATTGTATCGTGTTCTATAACGATTTAAGACGATATAAACATTATCGGACGATAATTTTAATCGTTGAAAAACGATTCACATCCCTACTAGGTAGGCACCCTGTTGGAAAGGACTGCTGTACAGAAGCCTAC
Source organism: Rhinatrema bivittatum (assembly GCF_901001135.1). Taxonomy (NCBI): domain Eukaryota; kingdom Metazoa; phylum Chordata; class Amphibia; order Gymnophiona; family Rhinatrematidae; genus Rhinatrema; species Rhinatrema bivittatum. Next base: position 403,857,713 of record NC_042617.1, on the reverse strand, counting down.
ATTTCTAAGGTAAACTATATATAGGCTTGCAATCCCATATAGTAGAGAGGTATCCCACAGCAACATAAGAACATAAGAAGTTCCATGCTGGGTCAGACCAAGGTCAATTGAATCTATCATTATGCCTCTGAGAGTGGCCAGTCTGGGTTGCCAGCGCGTATCAGATCCTCAAAAATAGATCTATTTTTGTTTCTCACTCCAAGGGATAAGGACTTGCTTTTCTAAGTCTACTTGGCTAATAGCTGTTAGTAGACTTTTCCTTCAGGAATTTCTCAATACTCTTTTGAACTCCCTATGTTAGTTGCTTTGACCACATCTCTGGAAACAGATTCCATAGCTTGACTGTGGGCTGAGTAAAAAAATACTTCTTGTGTTTTGTTTTGTTTTTTTCAATACTCAAGGTGCAGTTACACTATAAATATATTCAATGGCAGTATGATATCATTTTTTTTCTGTATTCCTTTCCAAATAATTCCTAACATTCTGGCCTGGATTTTCTAAGTTCGCAGAACTTAGAAAATTCAGCGGTAATGGGGGTCAGGGGGGCGAAGCGGGGGGGGGGGGGGGAAGCCTGCGAAAGTCGGCAGCGATCGTACCTCCACGGTGCTACCGCTGCCAGCTTTTGCACCCAATAGCGCCACCGTGAAAGGCAGTGCTATTGGGCGCAATACTGGCGGCGATAAGGAGTTTTACCTTTTGCCGTCAGCGAAGTTGCCATGAAGTCTGCCCCGAGGCCGCCCCGACTCCTCCCCTTCCGGTGCGGACTTAACCCCAATTTAGATATCGCAAGCGAAAAGGGACTTTTCACGTGTGATACCTTTGGAAAATGACTCCCTCTATTTGTCTTTCTGGTAGCTACTGAAGTCCTTTTCCTGAGTAGTGACTCTGAACCCAGAACTCAGCATCATATATCTGTAGTTGCAATTATTTTTCCCCATGTGTATTACTTTGCACTTGTCCACTTTAAATTGAATCTGCCATTTAGAAACTCAGTCTCATAGTTTCACAAGGTCCTTCTACAGTTTTTCACAATCTTTTGCAGATTTAACGAGGATCATATCCCATTGCCTCCACCCCTTTCATAAATGGAATCTACTCTAAGGGGTAGATTTTCAGACGAGCGCGAACAGCCTACTTTTGTTTGCGCTCCAGGCGCAAACAAAAGTACGCTGGATTTTAGTAGATACGCGCGGAGCCGCGCGTATCCACTAAAATCCTGGATCGGCGCGCGCAAGGCTATCGATTTTGTATAGCCTGCGCGCGCCGAGCCGCGCTACCTCCCCCCGTTCCCTCCAAGGCCGCTCCGAAATCGGAGCGGCCTTGGAGGGAACTTTCCTTTGCCCTCCCCTCACCTTCCCCTCCCTTCCCCTACCTAACCCACCCGCCCGGCCCTGTCTACACCCCCCCCTTACCTTTGTCGGGGATTTACGCCTCCCGGAGGGAGACGTAAATCCCCGCGCGCCAGCGGGCCTGCTGCGCGCCGGGCCGCGACCTGGGGGCGGGTACGGAGGGCGCGGCCACGCCCCCGGGCCGTAGCCACGCCCCGTACCCGCCCCCAAAATGCTGCCGACACGCCCCCGGAACGCCGCGACGACCGGGCCCGCCCCCCGAGACGCCCCCGACACGCCCCCCCGCCGAGAACCCCGGGACTTACGCGAGTCCCGGGGCTCTGCGCGCGCCGGGAGGCCTATGTAAAATAGGCTTCCCGGCGCGCAGGGCCCTGCTCGCCTAAATCCGCCCGGTTTTGGGCGGATTTAGGCGAGCAGGGCTCTGAAAATCTACCCCTAATTGTTGGTATAATTTTACACATTGCATACCTGTGCACACCAGCTAATGCTTGACACACTCACTTTTTTCTCCTTGTACAGACACCACCAGCTTCTCCTTGGATGAGGGGGAGAAAGACAAAAAACACTTAGCTTCTCCTTCTGATGCAGCAGTGGTACCGGCTGCAGGTGACTAGCAGTTGTCACCAGCACTACCCCTCTGATGGCACAGGTAAAGCCATCCCTTTCTACTGACACAGGGATGGCTTCATTATGCACATCATCTGAAGAGAAGAGTCACACCAGTGATTGCCAAGTCTTCATCCTCTGGCCCCCATGTCAGCTCTCAGAAGCCTCTTTCTCATCTGGTGTCCTCCTGCAGCTATTTAATTATTAATTTCATTTTTTTTTTTTTTTGCTTTTGTTTTAGCGTGAACTAAATCATGTTATTGTGTACTAATTCAATTTAGTGTGCACATATGCAGCTTAGTGGGCACTTAAACAAAAAGAAACAAAAAAATGAATACACATCCCTAGCTTTCAGTGTCCATGGCCTCCGACATGGTCGGTAGTAATCACACACCTCTGCACAGAAGCACCAGACTTGGGCAATCCAAGGTACTTCTGCCACCCCCAAAAGGAGAGGATTTTTTTTTTTTTTTATAAATAAATGTATCTTCACCTTTGAAAATTAGTTTGTATGAGTATGTTCCTTTCATCTACAACCTGTTGCTGAATATCTCCTGCAATTCCTCCTCACTTTTGTCATATGCCTCCCTCCCTCTCTTCATTGGGCACTGTAAGAAGAGCATCCTGTGACTCTGAAGGAGGCAGACCTATGCTTTAGGCCAGGTTATGATGTATGTAGTAGGCTAGAAAGATGTCACAGACCTTTGTTAATGTTGTAGAAAAGACATCCCCATGATCTATACAGGCAGCAGAAGGGGGTTTTGCATAGGCCAAAGGTTCTCTCAATGATTGCCTTGGCCTGCTGGTAGGTCCTGTTGTAGCAGACATCTGTTGCAGTTTGTGGTCAAGCCAGTGGGATCATGAATCATGTTTTGAGTGGATATCTTATCTTCTATCACCTCCAGAGAACAAGGCAGAGAAGAGGAGAGAAATATCCCAAGCTGGTAGGCAGTGAGGCTGTCCCCTGATAGATGCTGCTATGGCCCTCTTGGGCAAAGCACTAAGCCCATCTAGTGAATAGGGGTTGGCAGGACAAACAATGTTGTGTCATGCCATTCTGTGTCATTTGGGGGCACATTTCCATGTTGTTTGAGTTTTGCTACAATTTTTTTCATTTTTTAGGTTTCAGAAATAATGTGCACATAGTTGTTGACGTTGTCTATGTCATTTCAAACTAATGCAGGTCTGTATTAGAAACAGAGGGTGAGAAAAGTTCAGAGGTTAGTTGTTGTGTCAGGTTAGAAGCCATCCCCCTGTGTTAAGACCATCCTGGAAGCAGTCATGAATTCCAGACTTTGAGAGGCTGTAGGCATCATGACAGGATCTCAGAAACCTGGGCACTATGCTAATGATGATCCTCTTGACATTGCAGACCACCTGCACATTGAAGGACCAGAAGCCCTTGAGCTTGCAGAAGGTGCCCTCATTGTCTGAAGGTGCCTTTATAGGTACAGGAATGCAATTAATAGCCTCCAACATGGAGGCAAATCATGCAATTAGGTAGAAACCTGTCATAATTTGTTGTTGCTATCTTTTCTGAGGGAATGATATATAGTAATGTGTTTTCATGAGAAATGCAACTAGAAACCAATCAATACATATGGAAGTGGTTTATTGACTTATTCCAGCCGTGACTCCTAAAGGTAACTGGAAAATGTTAGTGGCAGAAAAGGCCAGGGCGTACTGGCAAGGCGTGCCCTCTCCGAGCAGTCTGAACAATGATCCATTCTCTAAATCTGTTAAAGTTTTCTGCACTTGTTTTCTCTTCCAGACAGAACAAATCCATACATGGCTTCCCGTAACAAGCATATTTGCTAGCTCGAATTGACTATATTTGGCTATGTGATAAGGAAGAGAGAAACAATTGCAGCCATCTCTGTTTACTGATCACTAGCATCAATCCAGTCTTTCATTGATTTAACCATGCATAGCTGAATTCTTCATGTAAAGCATAACTCCACTTTGAAAATTGTAAGATTAGTATTTTCCAAGATTATACTTCCTCCATCATGAGATTGCCTAAATCTTGTAAACTTTTAACCTTAAAAATGTATGTGATTGTAACATATGCCTGTCTCAAAGATTGTAGTATAATACAGTTGCTCTTCATTCACCAGTACTCTTGCAGCATTGGTTGCATAATGTTAATATTGAATTTTATCATATTTGTCAGTCTGAAAATATGATAGCAGTATCTATAGATATATTTATATATTTATTTTCTATAAAGGAATCTATGGGTTTACTTACTAGCAATATGGGTTCCAGTTCTCTATTACACATTTAACATTATGTCAGGAAAAAAGTTTAATAAAATGTAAATGAAAAATAATGATGTAGAGGAAGAGATAAACTGGTGACAGCAAATCTATCATAAATACATTACTTTCTGGTCCTATAGAGGGATTTGGATGCATTGTACAAATGGGCAGATGAAATTCAATGATGTATTGTAATGAAACTGGAGTATACAAATAGTCATATACATTACCCAGTGGTTGGACCAATACTTGTCAATGCTGACAAGAAAATGACCTGGGCTTATTAGTTTATAATAAGCTAGAATGATGAATGGATGCTCAAAGCCAAGCAGTATCAGTCAAAATGGAAAATGATGTCCATTTATTACAGGAGGATAGAAGTAAAGGGCAAATGTGTCACCCTTTAGCTTTATAAAACCCTTGTCAGACAGCCTTTGAAGTATGGGATTCAATTTTTGGCTACTTATTTTCAAAAGATTTTTCAAATGTAAAATGATCTACCAAATTAATGAATTGGTTGTGAGTTTATTTTTATTTATTTATTTATTTATTTATTTAGCACTTTTCTATACCGGCATTCAAGATAAACAGCTCATCATGCCGGTTTACATTTAACAGGGGGGTGAAAAAATAAATAAATGAATAAATTAACAAATTGTAGCAAGTGAAAAGAAAAAACTCTGCAGTTACAATAAAACAGGGGAGATTCGAAACTGGGAGGAGGAAAGTCCAAAGGAATTTAACATAGAGAGTTACTTATTTTGGAGGTAATTTTCAAAGGGGTTACACATGCAAAGCTAACATTCTATTGTAGCAATTTTCAAAAGCTATTTATGTGCATATGGTGCACTCACACACTATGGATAATTTAATGGCATATACTATAGCAATTTTCAAAAATCCACTTCCACAGGTAAAGTGCAATTACTTGCATAAACTCCAGTTTTATACATGTAAATCCTTTTGAAAATTACCCCCTAATATTTGTAACAGACTAGTTAGTATGACCATGCTGGTAGCAAAGTTGATGGAGATACTGCAAAAGGATAGAATAGTACAGAATCTTGAACCCAGCAGGTTGCAGAACCTGAGGCTACATGGTTTTACTAGAGAGAGATCGTGTTGAACAGATGTGATCAATGACTTTGATTGGATGACTACAGAATTAGATCAGAAGCTTGTACTGGATGTGATTTATTGGATTGTACTAAAGGTTTTAACACTGTCTAATTTAAAAGGCTCATAAAAAAACTGAAAAGCCTAGAAGTGGGTTGAAAGTTAGTTGACTGGGGTAGAAAAACTAGTTAAACTGTAGACAACAGAGAATAGTGGTAAACGGAAGAAGGGATTTCCTGTGGTGTACCTCAAGGATCCATCCTGTGGCTTATTCTCTTCTATATTTTCAAAAGCAATAATACAGAGGATTACTAGAAAAGGTTTCTCTGTTTGCAGATGTCATTAAGATTTGCAGCACAGTGGACATTCCTGAAAGAACAAAGAAAATGAGGAGAGGTCAAATGATTGGCAGTTAAAACTCAATGCAAAAATAATGAAATGTCATGCATTTAGGGGTGCAAAGATCTGAAGGAACAATACATAATGGAAGGTGAGTACTCTTGTCCACTAAGTAATGTGGCAGTAACAAGATTCAGTGAATGGAAGGGTGCACAGAGAGAGCCATAACCAGCAGAAAAAAGAAGGTGATGATACCTCTATTTAGGAGGTCACTTGTGAGATTTCATCTGGTATACTATGTTTCGTTCTGGATTCCTTACCTCTGAAAGGATAATATTTATTTATTTTCTCACATTTATTTTTATTCATTTATTTATTTCATGTGTTGTGTAATAGGGATGTGCAGACAAAAAGTTTTCATTGATAAGTTGATAAGTTGAAGTTGAGGGTCGATTTCGTTCAATATGGACATATGGAGAATTCCATAAGTTGAGGGTCTGTCCATAAGTTCACCGGTTCCCTAAATAAAAATTTAAACCCCTCACCCTGCTTAATCCCCCCCAAGACTTACCAAAACTCCCTGGTGGTCCAGTGGGGAGTTAGGAAGCCATCCCTGCACTCGTCTGCGATTTCTTCATGGCGTCGATAGCCTGTGTCACAGGGGCTGCCGTGCTATTGGTGAGCCCCTGTCACATGGTCACCGGCGCCATCTTGTACTCCTACCACGTGACAGGTAGGTCATGTGGCAGGAGGTCGCTCCGGGACCCCCTTTGGACCCAACCGGAACTTTTGGCCAGCTTGGGGGGGCCTCCTGACCCCCCCAAGCTGGCCAAAAGTTCCGGTTGGGTCCAACGGGGGTCCAGGAGCGGAGGCGCGGAGGAGCATGTGACGTCCGCGTCACTCCGACGTGACGCCGACGTCATGTGCTCCTCGCAAAGGAATACAGGGATGGCTTCCTGACTCCCCGCTGGACCACCAGGGAGTTTTGGTAAGTCTTGGGGGGGTCAGGAGGGTGGGGGGTTTAAGTGTTTATTTAGGTTCAACGTATTCAACATAGCTATGTTGAATACGTTGGAACTCGCGCTGCGTTTCTGCTCAAACCTTTTTTTTCTCTTTTAAAAATATAAGTTGCGTTTTACATATGCGTTCAAAACGAATGCACACCCCTATTGTGTAACTCCTGGGCTAGCATCCCTTCAAAGGACCACAAAGACCATATCTCAGATGGGTCTTATACTGGTAAAGTCCTCTCCTGATGTTGATACATTCTGAAAGTCCAAGATTCCCTGTCATGGAGGAGTTTATCTTCTAGGTCCTGAGCATTGTTCAGTAGTTAATTAAGCATTTCAGTCTTTGGTAAACAGCAGAAATAATCACACTGGAAACAATAAATGGTTTCCAATTTAAGTTTAACTGATTAACAGGGACAGCAGAATGCCTTTTTGGTTAGGAGGGGTCAACCAAACTCCACTCCAAACTCCATCCACATTTCCACTGTCAATTTATTACTTTATATTTACAGTTAATGTTAGTTTATCTTACATATATTCTTTGCTTAAATCATAGAGTATATTTATTCGTTCCCAGACCAGTTAAATGCTTGATTCTAGGAAATCAAGAAGAAAATGAGAAAAACAGTATTACTAATAGAAATGTCAGTACTAAGAACAGAAGAAGTAGCATGCTGAGTCAGATCAAGGTCCACAGAACAATGAGAGCAGAGCATAGCATTCTGACTCTGACAGGGGCCAGTCCAGGTCACAAGTACCTGTATGATCCCAAATAGTTGATCTATCTCTTAAATTTCACTTCCAGGGATAAGCTCCAGCTTTTTCACATCTACCTGGTGTCACAAGATACCTCCTTCACATTACAACTCGCTAACTGTTCTCTGGAACATACTGCTAGGAGAGAAGCACTTGCAGGAAAATAGCTTTATTTTAAACAATCAGGTTCATTTCACACAAGTTTCATCTATCTCTCTAAGATACCAGTGTCACCCTTGTAAGGTACTTTGTGTGCTCTTTGCTGAAAGCTAGTTCTATTCCTCAAAACCACCAATAAGCTACTTTCCTCAACAGTATCTTATTGCAGTCGCCAATTCCTAACAAAAAGGCTGCAGACATTTCTGCTTCTAGGGGACTTCTTCCTGGCTCTCTGTTTTCTTTCTCTCTGTTTTTGCAGGCATAGCTTAAGAGACACATTGATTAGGGATGTGAATCGTGTCCTCGATCGTCTTAACGATCGATTTCGGCTGGGAGGGGGAGGGAATCGTATTGTTGCCGTTTGGGGGGGTAAAATATCGTGAAAAATCGTGAAAAATCGTTAAAAAATCGAAAAAATCGAAAAAACCGGCACATTAAAAACCCCCTAAAACCCACCCCCGACCCTTTAAATTAAATCCCCCACCCTCCCGAACCCCCCCCCCAAATAACTTAAATAACCTGCGGGTCCAGCGGCGGTCCGGAACGGCAGCGGTCCGGAACGGGCTCCTGCTCCTGCATCTTGTCGTCTTCGGCCGGCGCCATTTTCCAAAATGGCACCGAAAAATGGCGGCGGCCATAGACGAAAAAGATTGGACGGCAGGAGGTCCTTCCGGACCCCCGCTGGACTTTTGGCAAGTCTCGTGGGGGTCAGGAGGCCCCCCACAAGCTGGCCAAAAGTTCCTGGAGGTCCAGCGGGGGTCAGGGAGCGATTTCCCGCCGCGAATCGTTTTCGTACGGAAAATGGCGCCGGCAGGAGATCGACTGCAGGAGGTCGTTCAGCGAGGCGCCGGAACCCTCGCTGAACGACCTCCTGCAGTCGATCTCCTGCCGGCGCCATTTTCCGTACGAAAACGATTCGCGGCGGGAAATCGCTCCCTGACCCCCGCTGGACCTCCAGGAACTTTTGGCCAGCTTGTGGGGGGCCTCCTGACCCCCACGAGACTTGCCAAAAGTCCAGCGGGGGTCCGGAAGGACCTCCTGCCGTCCAATCTTTTTCGTCTATGGCCGCCGCCATTTTTCGGCGCCATTTTGGAAAATGGCGCCGGCCGAAGACGACAAGATGCAGGAGCAGGAGCCCGTTCCGGACCGCTGCCGTTCCGGACCGCCGCTGGACCCGCAGGTTATTTAAGTTATTTGGGGGGGGTTCGGGAGGGTGGGGGATTTAATTTAAAGGGTCGGGGGTGGGTTTTAGGGGGTTTTAGTGTGCCGGCTCACGATTCTAACGATTTATAACGATAAATCGTTAGAATCTGTATTGTATTGTGTTCCATAACGGTTTAAGACGATATTAAAATTATCGGACGATAATTTTAATCGTCCTAAAACGATTCACATCCCTAACATTGATTATCCTGCAGACTAAATCAGTCATAACTGTGTCCCACAATCAGCATCACCCTGTTTGCCTGGTAATTGGCTGGCTCTTACTGAGTCTACTACTCGGAATCTCAGGACCACATTTCCCTGCAGCCTTCTGTTTACTGGTCCATCAGATTTTATCATCCCCTAACCAACTTTAACTGAGTTTTCTTTCTCTTTTTGAAACAGTATTTTCTGTGAATCTACCATTAGAGATCCCTATATTTTCTGGAGTCTTTAGTTGTCCTGTCATTTCAGGCAGCTTTAGCATGTATGAAGGCCTGGCTTTATCATGCCTGGATAATAACTGGTTATGGAGTTTTCCTTCAGGAACTTCTCCAATACTCTTTTGAGCTCCGCTATGTTAGTGACTACTAAGTGACTATTATATAGAAAGAGAGAAGTGTATCAAATACCAAGAGAAGAAACCAAAGACTAGGGATGTGAATCGTTTTTCAACGATTAAAATTATCGTCCGATAATGTTTATATCGTCTTAAATCGTTATAGAACACGATACAATAGAAATTCTAATGATTTATCGTTAAAAATCGTTAAATCGTGTTAGTGCGCACTAACTCGAGTTAGTGCACACTAACGGGGAGTTAGTGCGCACTAACTCGATTTAGTGCGCACTAACTGAAAATGATACAAATAAACACTTTCCAGGTCACTGAAGGTCAGTTAGGAATGAATATGTGTTCCTATTGGCTGGCTGCCCTCTTATCTATTGATGTTACCAAGGTTACCACTGAGGTGATGGTTGGGGGGATGGGAAATGGAACTGGAAACTAACGAACACCAACAGAAAATGAAACAAAGTGTTCACACTTCCCAGGTCAGTAAAGGTCACTTAGGAATGAATATGTATGTATGTATTCCTATTGGCTGGCTGTGCTCTTATCTATTGATGTTACCAATATGGTTGGGGGGATGTGAAATGGAAACAGTTGGAAGCTTGACAAAAAAAGTAATGTAATGATCATCACTCACGTGACTAGAACTTGTTTGTTTATTATTTTTGTTAGCAGGCACCTGAAATGCTAGTGCATGTTGAATTTGCCAATCACTGTGCATTTTAGAAAGGTGGTCCTGGCTGGAACTGTACACAGTTCAAATATATGTAATTGATTGTTGGTAAGTGTATTTTTTAAGTAGCCACACTGGCACCAGTATGTTTACTTTTCCTCCTACTTAACTCACTAGCTCAGCTTTGTAAGAAGGGCTTCTCTGCTTGTGTGTTGTTTTTGTTTGGTGTGAGGAGAGCAGAAACATCAGATCTTTATTCAATCTACTACAGTCATCTCTTACAGTGCCCTATCCCTATTAATACCAGGAGTGTTGTGATCTTCCTGCACACAGTGCCCTAACCCTGATACCAGTCTGAGACAGCTCCCTCCCTGCATTACTAGTGAGAGGCTGGCTTCACAGACAGGGGGGAGCTGCCTGACCCTCACTCCTGACTTCCCCCATGTCCCAGCTAGTGAATGGTGTGTGGGTGAGGGGGGGGGGGGGAGGATGGTGAAGTCTGAGACAGCTCCCTCCCTGCATTACTAGTGAGAGGCTGGCTTCACAGACAGGGGGGAGCTGCCTGACCCTCACTCCTGACTTCCCCCATGTCCCAGCTAGTGAATGGTGTGTGGGTGAGGGGGGGGGGAGGATGGTGAAGTCTGAGACAGCTCCCTCCCTGCATTACTAGTGAGAGGCTGGCTTCGCAGACAGGGGGGAGCTGCCTGACCCTCACTCCTGACTTCCCCCATGTCCCAGCTAGTGAATGGTGTGTGGGTGAGGGGGGGGGGGGAGGATGGTGAAGTCTGAGACAGCTCCCTCCCTGCATTACTAGTGAGAGGCTGGCTTCACAGACAGGGGGGAGCTGCCTGACCCTCACTCCTCCGGGGTATTGTGATCTTCCTGCACAAAGTGCCCTATCCCTGATACCAGGGGTGTTGTGATCTTCCTGCATGCAGTGCCCTATCCCTATTAATACCAGGAGTGTTGTGATCTTCCTGCATGCAGTGCCCTATCCCTATTAATACCAGGAGTGTTGTGATCTTCCTGCATGCAGTGCCCTATCCCTGATATTGGGATGGGTGCAAGAAGATCACAACACCCCCGGTATCAGGAATAGGACACTGTGTGCAGGAAGATCACAACACCCCCAGTATCAGGAATAGGGCACTGTGTGCAGGAAGATCACAACACCCCTGGTATTAGGGATAGGGCACTGTGTGCAGGAAGATCACAACACTCCTGGTATTAATAGGGATAGGGCACTGTGTGCAGGAAGATCACAATACCCCTGGTATCAGGGTTAGGGCACAAGTTCTAGTCACATTGACTGATCACATTACTTGTTTTGTCAAGCTACCAACTGTTTCCATTTCCCATCCCCCATATACTGTCAGTAGGAAACTTGGTAACATGAATAAATAAGAGGGCAGCCAATAGGAATACATATTCATTCCTAAACTGACCTTAACTGACCTGAAAAGTGTCAAATTGTATCATTTTCAGTTAGTGCGCACTAACTCCCAGTTAGTGCGCACTAACTCCCGTTAGTGCGCACTAACTCGAGTTAGTGCGCACTAATCGGAAAAAAAAACGATTTTTAACGATTTTTTAACTAAAAAATCGTGCCTAAGACGATTTTCTTGCCCTGCCACACGATTTCTATCGTTAAGACGATATGGAAAACGATTCACATCCCTACCAAAGACCAAGAAAATGTAGCCTAAAGATACAGAAACAGTTTTATTTGTTTAGGTACCACTGATCTGATTAAAAAGAACTTCTAAGCTCATCTCAATATATTGCCTGTATATATAACACTTTAACAAGCTTCAGAAAGAACCTGTGTGGCACAATGCAAGTATTAAGAAGAGCACTAGCAGTAAAATTCAGAGACTGAGATCATACCCAACATACTGTACCCTGGCTTAAGAGAGGTTCATTCTTGTCACTGCATGTGCTAGACAAACTAAGTATAAATCTTGAACTTCCAATTCTGTACATATACTGTCTTATCTCTTAAAGAGCATGGGGCAGATCTTAAAACATTTGCGCGGGTGTAGATTTGTTCGCACAACCCGGTGCAAACAAATCTATGCCCGATTTTATAATATGCAGTAAGTATTTAGTTATTTATTTTATTTAAACAGTTTTATATACCATTGTGCGGACAAGTCTATCCCAACGGTTCACAATTTATCACAGTAAAAAAGGGGGGAAAATAGAAAAATACAATTATTATATTATAAATATAGCTAAAAATCTAGATTTTTTAAAAACTATAAAATAACCAAAAGATAAAAAGTAAAAGCAATATAAGTAAAAGGTTAAAACATGCTAAAAATCTCCTATATTCATCTGCTTGCCAGATGTATGCAAGAGGGGTCTCTCTCTGTCCTCCAGATTTTCCAAATGCATAACTGTAATCCTTGCTGCCTCTCCACATCTCAATGAAGGCCTGAAAAGCAACCCTAGTCAGGCCTTCAAATCTCTGATAGGCCTTTAACCTCTCTAGGCACATTGGGCCTCATTTTCCAAGGAGTTACCGTGTGTGATAATTCCACAAACCAACACATAAAGCTGGACATTCACTGGATCTCACCTTTATTAACCACAGCTGTTTAAAACACTGTAAAACTGAATACACACAAATTCCATGGTCTGACCACTTCCTTATTCATTCCGATGTAAAATTCCTTAAACCTCAAATCAAACAAAATCATAAACCTATAGAATTTAAATACAGACCACCATTTAATACCGAAAACCTAAACGACAAACTAGAAGAAAAACTAACTGATATTGACTACAACAACTATAATTCTGCCACAGAAACATGGTTAGAAACAACCAAAAAATAGCTGACGAAATAAACCCCATCAAATCAATTCAGGAAAAAGAACCAAGACAAAAACAACCCCTGGCACAATGTAAAAGTAAAAGATGCAAAAAGGACCCTCAGATCAATGGAAAAAAGATGGAGAAAACACAAAACTACCGATAACCTAACCAAATACAGAAAACAGCTAGCTCTTTACAAACATTTAATACTCAATGCTAAGAAAGAATATTTCAGCAGTAAAATAGAAAAATTTGCGAACAATCCAAGAACACTATTCTTAATAGTTTCGAACCTAACCAGTGACAAGCAAGAATCACCACAAAACCTACCAGAAGCAAAATGTAATGAGATTGCCAAATTTTTCAGTGACAAAATTACTAAATTAAGAGACAAACTTCCAAATGCTGACAACCAAGAAATCAAAATGCAAAAAAGAGATGTCAACCAATGGACATCATTCACTGAGATATCTGAAATGGAAGTGGAACAAATGCTAAAAAATGTAAACCCCGCCCCACACAAAATTGACGCAATACCTACTATTGAACTTAAGAAATCAGCTAAAAAGTTTAAAAACATGGCTTTTTAAACAGGCATTTTACAAGGAGACGGGAGAATAGAAATTATTCAGGAATAAGCTGATAAACACCGACACACAGTACTTATGACAATACAGTAGAGTAGTCTATGAACCCCATATCACAACTAGCATATTGATAACACTATGTATAATAAATTTACCTGTAAAAGTACTTTCAGTACACTCGGTCATGACCCACTTCTCTAAAAATTATTTTGTCTAATGATATATTGTAACCGAACCTTTGACGGCACCTGTTAGAATGTACTATAGTACACTTTTACTTACATTAAATATGTGCCTACATGTAAACCGTTGCGATGGTATATAACTTAGCGACGGTATAGAAAAGATTTTAAATAAATACCAGCAGTTAACACTGTTTACAAATGCAAATTTTGTATTCAGGGGGCAGAGCAAATGTAAAGTAGAGAGGATTTATCATGTGCCACACTGTTAGCACAGCCAATAACTACACCTCTTTCATTTGTGTTACAGGTTTTATCATGGTATCTCCAACAGGCCTGTTTCAGTATGATGCAGGCTGAGAGAGAGCACCTTACTATAGTGCCTCTTCCCTAACAGGTATTTGTATCCCTATGAGAGGCCCATCTAGTAACTTGAGGTGAGGTTTAAGTATTAGTGTAGGGGGTTAGGGGCCACGTTCACATTCAACGTGAGACGTACGAACAGAACAGTGGTTTCTTGGAAAGATTTGATGACCTTCAGAGTGAGGAAACTCACTCCAAGATGAGATTTGTGCAATGTTCTCTCAACCTAGCTTGATGGACTCTCAACATCAAGCTAGGTTGAGAGAACATTGCACAAATCTCATCTTGGAGTGAGTTTCCTCACTCTGTAGGTCATCAAATCTTCACAAGAGACCACTGTTCTGTTCGTACGTCTCACGTTGAATGTGAAAGTGGCCCCTAACCCCCTATACTAATACTTAAACCTCACCTCGAGTTACTAGGTGGGTCTCTCATAGGGATACAAATACCTGTCTAGGGAGGAGGTACTATAGTAAGGTGCTCTCTCTCACTCTCTCTCAGCCTACATCATACATCATACCAAAACAGGCCTGTCAAAGACATCATGGTGATATATTGGCAATGTAGCCCAAATTGGGCTAATAGCACAACTTGCAATAACAGCCTTTCACATGCTTATTAGCATAAGGTACACCCCTTTTTGGTATCGCATGCGATATTGGAAAATGAGGCCCATTCTTTCCAGCAACCCCAACCATCCTCCACTCAACCCAAGCCCTTAGCTTGATCTTTCTTTCTGAGATATCAGTGAAGTAACAAAAGGAGGAGAGTTCCTTACCTCCCTCAGCTCAGCTAGTCATCTTCTTTCAAAATGGCATTGTTTTGTGCCTCACACTTTGAACTGCACATGCTTTGACACCGAGCTACCAACTTGACTCTCTTGACTGATACCAAGCCCTCCTTCTCCCCACCACCAGAAAGACAAACCCCCTACAGTGCAACTTAATTTTATAACTTCAGTATAATAACACTTGGCAGGTTTCTTAAAAGATAAAAACAGCTGTTTTGGCAATTATTCATAGTTGGCAGCTGTTTACATTAATCAGATATTTTGTTCCATCCATCTGGTGAATAAACAAGACAATACAGGTCTGCTATGTTCCTTTTCAATTTCTCACCTCAAAATGTAAAGCTCCAGAAGAGTAAAATTATAAGTTCCAAAAACAGGATAGTAAATGCACATTTTGTAAGCCAATGGTATTCACATCTGTGTGTTAGCTGTGAACATTTCAATTTCTAATTTAAAATGCAAGAGTTAGTCAATCAGTGAACAGACCTATAGCACAGAGTAAATTCAATTTCATTACTGCAGCACTGACATTCATGCAGTAGGAAAATTAATACAGTATAACTCTTACAAAATAGTGCAATCTGTAACCTGTTATAGTGAATGTTCTGATGCTATTAACTTTTCCCGTAGGCTCATTTCCTTTCAAAGTATTTCAGTGGAACAATATGTGTATTACAGTGAATGAAAGTTCTGTTGTGAAAAATCATCAGTTGGCACACAGATAATTTTAATGGATTTCAAGTCTTTTCATCTATACCATGGCCTAATAATATAGGAACAAAGAACACATAGAAAGACAGAAGTGATAGAAATTTCTGCATGTGATATTTATTCCATGCAGCTTACATCTTTTAAGGATTGTTTATGCCACTGACACAGATTAGTGAGCTATCTTATTGTCCTGATAGAGAATAATTAATCCTATAAATAATCATAATAATAGAAATATATTTTTGCAAAATGGAAAGTCACTGTTTGCATCAAAGCATTGGTATGGGTTTGAAAGATAAATGAAAACAACTGACTCAGCTAAAAAATGGGCCAAAATATTTACTTTACTCAATTAAAGAAAATCAAGATAATATATTTTAAAACATAGATGCTTTCATTTTTCTATTGTGTCCCAGTTTATGATGAATGGTGTTGGGCTGATATCACCCTGTGCTCTGCTTCTAGAACTTGAGCATAAACCCATGGTTTTTGATGTATAAATTTATACAAATTGGAGAACTTACATTTTTAGAAATCAGATTAAGAGGTAGATTTTAAAAGATGCGTGTGCGCGGTTATAAACGTGCGCAGGGCTGTATGCATCATGGGCAGCATGTATTTTTACAAAGTTTGCGCATATGTGTGCAAACTATGTAAAATACGCACGTGTTTCGCCCGCGGAGTTGTGTGCGTCCATTGTGCGCAGCATGCGTATTTGTGCGCACTGCTGCGCGGGCAGCTATGCACACATATATTTGTGCACACCATGCAATTGCACGCGTCCGTATGCATGCCAACGCAAGGGTGGGACATCCTGCTCCTCCAGTGCGTGTAAAATGGCTGGGGGGACAGGCAGCCAAACGAAGTTTGTTCCACGTCACAGGTGGGAGGATGAACTACCCCCGCCTGAGGAGGGCCTGACGGGAGATGCAGGCCTGATTAAACCAGCGAGCTTCCCACACCTGTGGAGTAAGTTGACAGTCTTTATAGTTATGTAATCTACTGCAGATGGGGTACTGTGGGAGTGTGAAGGTCGGGTTAGGCCTGGGAGGAGGAAAGTGAGTGAGAAACAGAGTGTTATACTATAGGGTTATGGATAGATATGGATAGAGATCAACTCCCTTATACAAATTCAACACAATCAACGCAACACGAGATCTACCAATAAAGCACGTCTAGAAATCCCTCCACTCACCTCAGCCAAATTAACCACCACCAGAAAAAGATCCTTCTCAATTGCTGGACATATCCTCTGGAACACTCTTCCTTCCAGTTTCAGACTACTAAACAATACCAAAATGTTCAAAAAACTACTCAAAACTTGGCTCTTCAAGCAAGTTTACAAAGACGGAATAGGTTAAACCAATGTCTAATAAAATCTCATACATCCCCCTCCTCCACTTGCCCTATTTCCCACTTTCCCCTCTTTTTCCTCTTTTCTCTTTCTCCTCCTCCAAACCCACCCTTCCCTCTTCCCCTCAACTCTTTCCCCCCACCCCTTACTTATCCAATCATCTCTCTTCCCGAGCATCTTAACCTTCATTCCTCTTGATAATATATCTCTAACCCTCCGTCAGTATTGCTCCCATGAGCTATTACTTCTCCCTGTCTATCTACTGATGTAATTATAAATATGATAAAGTTATCTATGTTTTTTAACAATTCTGAAATATTTAGACCTTTAACTTACCTATATATATATTATATATATTCATTATAACTTTAACTCTGTTTAAACTGTTCACCTGATTTTTCAATGTATGCGTTGTTATAAATGTAAACCGGAGTGAAGGCCTCTACCAATACTTCGGTATATAAAAGACATATAAATAAATAAAATAAATAAATAATGTAAACCCCAAAGATTATTTGCATTGCTTATTTGCTACATGAGTATTGAACCTCAGAATCATGGCTCTTCATGGTAGCAAAATGTAGTTATAGCACTCATTGTCACATTGTATGCAAGTCCTATTAGCACCTACAGAGTACACTCATGGTACTCTTTCCATTTTTTCCAATTGTTTGAGGACCTGAAGAAGAAGGCCCGATGGCTGCGCCTAAAGAAGAGGGGGTGGTTGGAGTGACTGCGGGTGGAGCGGGCTGGGCCTGGTGGTAAGTGATCCTTCCATGCTAATGGAATGTTCTTACATGCTTTTCCACATGAATGTACAGTTCATTCTGACCCCTCCTTTTGTTTTAAAATGCTGCAAAACCTGAACATGAACAGGAAAGGCCAGGCCCAGCTCCAACACCAGAACCAGCTGCAGCTGCTCCGGGGGAGGTGGAATCTCTCCCCCCCCCCCCCCCCCCCCCCACGAGGCAACATCGCAGGTGTCAGCCACCTCCAAATGAAGAGTCATATCCTGGGCCTCTTCCTAACACCCCCCCCCCCCCCCAATAGGGCATCCTCCCCATTTTGCTCGGGGAGTTAGGAATGCGGGGACACAGATGAGCCAGCCTTTGCTTGCCCATGAAGGCATACACAGCCCTCTGGTTCCTCTATGCCCTCCCTCACGTCAGAAGCACAGAGGCTCATCATCGGGAGCACCTTCTCCCGATGATGAGACTCTGAGAAGGCAGGAGTTTCGGGCTTTCGTGAGGGGGATGTGAGAAGAACTGAGGGGCGTGCATGCTTTCCAGGAGAGGATGGCCCAGAACATGGATGTGATCTGCTGGGTGCAGCTGTAAGGGTCCTGGGTGTTCTCATCCACCAGTCTTGACTATCCTCCCTTGTTCCTGCCTCCATAATTCACTGGGGTTTTTTGTTTTCTGAAAATAGTTTTGGTCCCTATTTCTCCCCTTCCCATCCTTTTTTTTTTTTTTTAAAGAAATTTTTTTTATAATGTTAAAAGAAAAAATAGTTGTGGACAAATGTAATAATAACATTTTGGGCCTTTTTCCACAGGTGTGTTTATTTTAGATGAGGGCAGGGTGGTTGAAGGGAGGGGGTGATGTATGGAAGGGGGAGAGGTTCATGGAAGGGGGAAGGGGTCATAGGTTTGGGTAATTGCCAGGTTCTTGTGGCCTGGTTTTGGCCTCTGTTGGAAACAGGATGCTGGGCTTGATGAACCCTTGGTCTGACCCAGCATGGCAATTTCTTATGTTCTTATGAATGGATGGGTGGGGTTCAGGGATGGAAGGGAGGGTCATGGAACGGGGAAGGAGTCACAATGGAAGGCTGGCTCAGGGAAGGGGGAAGGGGGGCATGGAAGGGGGGATTATGGATGGGAGAGTGTTGGCAGGGGGTGGGGGTGATGGAAGGGTGGGTGAAGGGGAGTATATTTAGAAAAAAATAACATGCACAAAGAAAAAGATGGTAACACTTCAACAAATCTTCCAATGGGCAAGGAGGAACATCAGCTGTCAAGCCAAGGAGGTGTGGCAGAGTCAGCATCATCAGCATTGTAATGAAGATCTGCAGTACCATCACCAGCTACACATACAGCTGTGATGTCCAACTACATGGGCATGCAACACATATAGAAAAATACATTACTAAGATTTCCAAAGCAATCTTCTTATTATTTCTTCACAGCTGTGGGTTGCAGGGAGGCTCTCAAGGCTGTGTAGCAAAAACATTTTTTGGTTACATTTTGTTTTTTGTGTTTATTTATTTATTTTATGTTTAATATCTTTATTGATTTTCAGAAAAGAAGGAATACAAATTAATAATACAACACGTTAATACATAACATAGCCTGTACACAGTAAAGGAACATAGAGTGGAATCATTGGGAAAGACATGATCAACCCCATTTAGGAACCGTAAGACAAGGAGCCATATTTGTATTACTGAAGATAGTGAAGAAACAGAACAGATACAGAAGAGAAAACAGAGGAAGAAAGGAGAATTAAAGATAATAGAGTAGAAAAAGAGATGAAGGAGAGGAAAGCAAAGGGGGGCAGGAAGAGTAGGTAACGTTACATTGATTTGAACAGCAAGGCAAATGTGGCTAGGAGATGGAAGTTGTATAATCTTCCAGTGGCTTCCACACCCTAGACCATATGCCCAGTCAGTTACACTTAACCGCAATGGCCTTTTCATATTTATAATACATGCAAACTGAATTCCACCAGAGATGATATGATAAAAGATCGCTGCATTTCAAATTAGACATTATGTTATTTAGCGCAACATTAAGCAGGAAATCTAATAATTTTTTCTGAGGCGTTGACATATGCAGATGTGGGTTGGAGCCCCTTAAGATTACCAGCAAGTATCGAGGTGGTTTGTGGACAGGCAAAATAGTGGAGATAGTCTCCCAAATTTGGTACCAGAATTGAGCAATTTTATCACATGAAAACAACATATGTTCTAATGTGGCTTTGGGGGATAAACACGACCAACATTTGTGATCAGGGGAAAGGCCAGCCCTGTGTAACTTCCATGGTGTCCATATAGCTCGATGAAGAATGAAATGCGCTGTTTGATTAAGTCTAGCAGAAAGAGATATACATGTGGACAGAAGCCACAGTCTAGACCATTTGTGGTCATCGATGAGTAGTCCTATATCATCCTTCCAGGCTAGTTGTAAACGCTGGTGGGGTGTTTTGATACACGTTGTCTTAATAGTTTTATAAAATCTAGAAGCTAAGTGGCCTTTTCCTCCATAAACCTGAAAGAAAAGTACTAAATAAGGTAACTGTGTCAAGAGGAAGTGTGAAAAATCCTTTGACTGTGTAAAGTTACGTAGTTGCAACCATTCGTAAAAATGAGAAGAGGGAAAATTCCATTTGTGTTGGAAAGTCTCAAAGGAAAGTAGCTGTGAAGTGTCAAAAACATCTGCTAGGTGCCAGATGTTTTTTGATTTCCATGCATGCCAATTAAGAGGGGATCTCCCAAGTTTAATTGAGGGGTTGTGCCACAGTGGTGCCAGTGAACATAACTGCCAGGAGCACATATTAGCGGGCCGTAGTGTGTCAAACTCCTTGAGTGCTCTACTAAGCAACCTGATTATGGGGTTCCGGGCGTGCGGGCATAAGAGATTCATATCTGGGAGGATGTGGATGGAAATGGAGAAAGTGTGTGTAGCTCCAAATCTAACCATCTGGGACATTCCTTGTCCGGGTGGTGAGGGATGAAATGATGGTATGCCTGTTGTAGGATAAATGATTGATGATAAATATAGAGATCAGAAAATTTACCCCTCCATTCTCCTTTCTCATCTAAGAGAAATCTAAGAGATTTTCAGCATGCTTATAAAAATCAGAAGCAAAAAAACATGGGCAACATTGAGAGAATATATGTGATTTTTGGAGCAAGCACCATCTTAATTGTTTCCAATCTGCCCCACCACGTAAGATGCAGGGGAGACCATTGTAACAACTTTTGGCAAAGCATTTGCAATATCTGGGTTTCATCATGAGTAATTGTCTGTTTGGGATCGGGGTATAACAGAATACCCAAGTATTTTAGCCCCGTGGAACTTTCCGGATTTGTGAATGAATCAAATCTATCCTCGAGCAGCAATGATTAAGAGGTAGAAGTTCCATTATATGCCAATTTATTTGTAACCTGACAAGGATGAATAAGCATCTATCAGTTTCAGTAATTGTGGGAGAGATGATTCAGGATTATGGAGAAAGAGAAGCACATCATCTGCATATGCCGACAATTTATATACTTCATGAAAAATTGGCAACCCTTCAATATGAGAATTTTGGCGGATTGCCAATAGTAATGGTTCCAAAGCCAGGTTAAATAACAAAAGTGAAAGGGGGCACCCTTGTCGCATCCCTCGATGAAATGAAAAGGAAGGTGAGATCCGATTGTTAATATATAAGTAGGCATTAGGGGAATGATAAAGGAGGCAAATCCAATCAATAAAAGCAGAGCCAAATCCAAATTGCTGCAGGGCATAGAAAAGAAAGGGCCATTCAACCCTGTCGAAAGCTTTTTTAGCATCCAAAGAGACAGCTACCACTGGGGTGGGAAAGGTGAGAGCTGCCTCATGAACGTGAAGAAAGAGTCAGGTATTATTAGCAATTAAGCAATTTTTGTTGAAGCCTGATTGATATGGGTGAAGTAGTGAGGTCATAACAGAGGCTAGTTTAGTAGCTAAACTTTTGGTAAATATCTTATAATCAGAATTCAAAAGGGAAATAGGTCTGTAATTGCCTATTTGGGTTGGATCTCTACCTGGCTTGGGAAGAACCACAACACAAGCTTCGGATAAGCGAGAGAAAAGAGATGGGTTAACAGTTGCTGCTGTAAAATAAGAATACAGGTGAGGAACCAATTCCTTATGTAAAATCTTGTAAAAGTCTGTAGATATACCATCCGGTCCTGGTGCTTTACCAGGAGAAAGCTGAGCAATAGCTTTGTGAATCTCTTGCTCTGTGATAGGTTTTTCCAGTGCTAAAGACTATTCTGTAGATAATGAGGGATGAACAATAGAAGAGAAAAAGGATTCCAGATCCACTGCTTCAACGGGCTTCTCTGATGTGTATAGCATTTGGTACTTATAGATGGCCCTTCTTGATACCCCGACATCCACAAACTTAACCTGCATGAGAAAGAAGGCCTTCATCTATTTCTGCCCACAAACTCTGGAACATGGTTCCCCTTCTCATCTGACTTGAACCATGTTACTTTGCTTTCAGAAAGGAAATGAAGGCATGGCTATTTGACCAGTCTTTCTCTCTGTTTGCTTGACAAATGACCTAATCCTGCCACTAATGAACTTACCATGAGGAGAACTAAAGCTCCAAGATGCTGATACAGAATGTCTGCATTACTACTCTCAAAATAATGGCGGCTGATAATCTGCATACCCTTCAGCATGAAATTCCCATCAGTCCTAACTTTAGCAGGTCTGCCATAGCAAAATGACAGTCAAAATCTTCAGCCCTGCTGCTCCTTCTCAGCTCACTCTTCTTCAGTCCTGCCCACCCCTTATAACTGAACGGTGAGAGGAAGACAAAAAAAAAAAACAAAAAGCACCCCTCGCAGCAGATTCCTTACCTGCCTCAAGGTTTCTAAGTTTCACAGAGTTTCTCTTTACCAGCCAGCACTGATAACAGGATGCTGTTGTTTTTTTTTTCTTTGCTGCCTGTCACTGCCTACACTTAAAGAAACTTGTCACACAGCTCCAGAGTCTCCTCCAATTTGAGCCATAACAGCTCCTACCCCACCAGAAAGCCACATACTCAGTGAGAGGGAGGAACAACATGTCACATCCCAGCACTGATTTCTTACAGCTCCACGACTCAGGTCTGTAAAAAATGTTTTCTTTACTCTCTTCTTGTATGTTTTAACCCCTGATTACAACTTCCAGACTTGCTGCATCCAGCTTTGTCTTCTCCAGCCTTCCTCATCAAGTCCAACTTGTGTAGCCTTGCCTTGTCCTTTTTGTCTTGTCCAGTGTCCATCCTTGGCTTGACTACTCAGATCCTGACCTCTTGCCTGGACCTGACCATTCCTGCTAGCTGCCTGGCCTTACCTTGGCCTGACCCTGACTCTGTTAGTCTGCTGCCTACCCTGACCCTGGTTTGCCTTTGGACTTTAGTAATTTTCACTGCCCTATGGACCAACCTAAGTCCTGCTGGCCACCGGAACCCAAGGGCTTAACCTGCAGAGGAGTTGGCTGTTAAAGGTAAAGCTCCACACTGTCCCACTACAGGGCACATTCACACCAATTAGGCTACAAGACAGGTCATGGAACCAAACTTGTCATCTTAGACATCATAAATGAGATTAACCTTAATGCAGAACATGGGGGCAACTCAATACGTATCTGTAGCCTTTGATACATTTGAAAACCATCTTCTGATGCCGCACCTGGGAAACATTGGCATTTCAGGCACTGCACTCAGATGGATTGAATGTTTTCTCTCAAACAGAACTCAAACTATTCTGTAGGCCTATAAATGTTCTGCCCCCAGGTCTCTAACTTGTGGTATACCACAGGGTTCTGTTCTTTCCCCAATTATTTTTAATACCTATTCTCATCCAATCTGTGATCTGATTCAAAACTTAAATATCAAATGTCACTTGTTCACTGATGATATCCAACTTTTAATCAATATCTGACCAAGCTACGCCATCTCCAATTCAACAGCTGTCTCTCAGCAGTAGCACAATGGTTGTCTATTCATAAGTTTAACCTTAACCCTCCCAAATCTGAACTCCTCTGGTTAAGCCGCCTTGGCCTTCTCGTACATGGTTTACCTGCCCCTCCAGGAACTCCTCTCCATCCCAAAGAAACAGTCCAGAGCCTAGGGTTCCAAATGGATGATCCCTCACATTCATGCATTTCCGCAATATCTGGCAGCAATGTAATTACTTCGATCAGCATAACCTGGCCTCTGTCATTCACGCTTTGATCACTAGTTGCTTAGACTATTGCAACTCCCTACTAAATGGGATCTCCAAAACTTGAAATGATTACAACTCATACAAAATACAGCAGCTAGACTCTTGGTAACCATCAGATCTTCTGACCACATCATGCCCATTCTCCACAACCTTCACTGACTTCCTATTGAAGCCAAGATTAAATTTGAAATCCTCTGTTTCACCCACAAACTCATGGACAAGCAAGCTCCAGAGTATCTCTCACCTCTCCTTACTCCCTACATTTCATCAAGATTGAGACTGTGTGTGTAAGAGAGAGAAAAAATGTGTGAAAGCAAGAGACTGGTCAGGGAGGTGACTGGTGTGTATGAGAATAAGAAAGTGGTCAGGGAGGTGACTAGTGTATGTATGAAAGAGAGAGATTGCCCAGGGAGGTGACTGGTGTGTGTGTGTGTGTGTGTGTGTGTGGGGGGGGGGGTGTTGACTAATGTGTGTAAGAGAAAGAGAGATTGGTCAGGGAGGTGACTGGTGTGTGTGAGAGAGAAAGATTTGTCAGGGAGGTGATGTGTGTGTGTGTGTGTGTGTGTGTGTGTGTGTGTGTGTGTGTTGTTAAGTCTTTGCAGCCAGGCAAACCCAGCCCACTCCATATTTGTATCACACCATACAATATGGTGCTATCACATGCACTAAGCCCTTAACACATGCAAAAATGCCTTAGTGCATTTGATAAATGACCCCCAAAGACTGTAAATGTTTTTTATCATGGGCTTTGCACCAATTCTTAGAGTTAAAATACACATGAACTAAACATTTCTCTTCATTGTTGGAAGGCAATATTCAGTCTATTATCTCAGGTAAAACACTTTTTACCAGCATATATCATTTTGAAAACCTTCCCATGACTTGATTATGGATTATTTTCTATATTGTGATCACCATGGAATATTGTGATAATCATAAATCCCAGATTTTAAACTGTGAATGTGAACAAGAGTAGAAAGCACATACATCTCAGTCTTTTTCTATTACTTTAAACTTTGCACCTGCTTTTACTCATGAAAAATGTCCTTTACATTGTCAGATGCATTGTAAACATGTCAGTGAAGAAAGGTAAATAGTGGATCTGTAATGGGACTGGTGCTTTTTAATATATTTACAAATGATCTGGAAAAGGGAATGATGAGTGAGAATATCAGATCCGTAGATGCCACAAAATTATTAAAAGTAGCTAAGTATAAGCTGTTTGTGAGGAACTGCAAGAGGACTTTACAAGACTAGGGAACTGGACATCTAAATGGCAGATGAAATTTAATGTGTACAAGTGCAATTGATGCATATAGGGAAGAATAATCCAAACTATAGTTACATGGTGCTAGTTTCCATATTAGGCATTACCACCCAGGAAAAGAGTCTTGGAATCACTGTGGACAATATTTTGAAACCCTTGACTCGGTGCTCAGTGGCAGTCAAAAAAGCAAATAAAATTGAAGGTATTATTAAAAAAAAGAATAGAAAATAAAATGGAAGATATTACAATGCCTCCATGTCAATCCATGTTGCAACTGTACCTTGAGTATTGTGTACATTTCCAGTTGCCCCTTCTCAAAAAGATATTGTGAAACTAGTACAGAGAAGGGTGACCAAAATGATAATGGAGATGGAATGTCTCTCCTACAAGGAATAGCTAAACAGGTTAGTAATCTTCAGACTGGAGAAGAAACAGCTAAGAGGAGATATTATAGAGGTTTATAAAACTTGAGTGGGGTGGAACAAGTAAATAGGTATCAGGTATTCACTCTTGCAAATAGGGGACACTCCATAAAGATAATAATTAGTAGCACATTTAAAACAATGAGAATGAGAGTAAATACTTTTTCACTCAGCACGCAATTAAATAATAGAATTAGTTGGCAGAGGATATGGTGAAATCAGTTGGAATAGCTGGGTTTTGAAAAAGGGTTTATACAATTTTCTGGAGGAAAAATCTATAAACCACTATCAGCAACGTAGATATGAGAAAGCCACTGCTTATTCCTGGTTAATAGCAGAATGTTTTAGGATTTGACTGGGTAATTATGACTTGGATTGACCACTGTTGGAGAGAGGATGCAGGACTTGATGGACCATTGATCTGACTCAATATTATATTTCTTACATTCTTATGTCCTTCCTAGTCATTATGCATTTATCCTATAATGCATAAGGGCATCATCATGAGTTAAAGAATGGACTGATGCTAAAAGTATTGATACAAATTGAGATATACACTATCATCTTTCTTTCAGAATAAAAAAAAATTATAATCTTTACTGTAGTTCTTTATAAGAACAAGAAAAAAATAAATCATTTTTGTTTTCAAACATGAGCAGCAAATGCTTATTAGGAGAAAAATATAAAGAACTATTTCAATATATGCTGCTCTTATATAGTATTCTATTAAACTGCAAACCTATGGGGATTTTGAAGATTTATATTGTTAATTTCAGGTGCATGTGCATTTTGGATATTCACTTGACCTGAATAAGCTCATACACAGATATGAAATTACAAGGCCCCTTGAGGTTTCTTTGGAGACACACTCTAATTTGCTTTCCTGTTAAGACCCATTATTCCAAGCCATCAATGACTGCAGCAGTGCAGGTACAGAGAAATGGGGCCTCATCCCTTCTTTTCCACTTGCAGTGCCACTGTAGACAAACTGACATGCTCAGATAATTGAGAAATAATTATTTTTACTTGGGAAAGGAGGACAGTTCATATTATAAAT
Organism: Rhinatrema bivittatum; assembly: GCF_901001135.1. NCBI lineage: Eukaryota > Metazoa > Chordata > Amphibia > Gymnophiona > Rhinatrematidae > Rhinatrema > Rhinatrema bivittatum. Next base: position 403,831,151 of record NC_042617.1, on the reverse strand, counting down.
GTTATATAGTGAAGGGTGTTAATAATTTTAATATGATAACAAATAAGCTTTAGATTTGAAAATAGCATTCAAAACTAATCTCTTTAGGTATAATTTGCTATGTCTATGTATTGTCCATGCTGTCCATCATGCTCAAAAATCACATCTGTGTGTGCTTCTTGGGCCATTTGATGCTTCTTACAGGTTCCTAAGGTCCTTGTCATAGCATTTCACCTAAAATTGTCACTTAGGCATTGTAATTAAAATGGAAATACAATTAAAATGAGCTTTGGCTTTTATGTGTTTCTTTGAGTGTGTGTACATACAGTATGTGTGTAAAAGTATGCATACTGTATAATAGCGGATGCACTTTCATGCATTGCAAAAAGTATAGGGCCAGATTTTATGACATGCGCGCGGGCGTAGATTTGTTTGTGCAACCCGGCGCGAACAAATCTACGCTCGATTTTATAACATGTGCGCGCAGCCGCGTGCATGTTATAAAATCCAGGGTCAGCGCGCGCAAGGGGGTGCACAATTGTGCAACTTGTGCGCACCAAGCCAAGCAGCCTTCCTCCATTCCCTCCCCCCCCGCACCTTCCTCTCCCTTCCCTATCTAACCCGCCCCCCAGCCCTAACTAAACTCCCCCTGACCTTTGTAGAAGAAGTTAGAGGCAGGCGTAACTTACGCGCGCCGGCTCTCTATTCCCTGGCCCGGTGGCTGTTCCTGAGGCCTCGGTCCCGCCCCAGAACGCCCCTGGGCCAGCACCATGCCCATGGCCCCGCCTCGGAAAGCCCATTTTTTTTCAAGACCTGGGACATACGTGCTTCCCAGGGCTTGCGTGCACCGCCGAGCCTATGCAAGATAGGCTCGGTGCGCGCAGGGGGAGGCAGGGGTAGGTTTTCGGGGGTTACGCGCGTATCTTCCAACAATGAATTCCAGAACTTAATAGTGCTCAGAGTGAAAAAAAACTAATTTGCTTTTACCCCTTCTTCTCCACTCATGGTTTTATAGATCTTTATTATATCTCCTCTCAGCCATCTCTACTCCAAGCTGAAGAGCATTAGAGGTCCATATTCAGCTACTGAGTGGCTAGTAAAGTTTGCCGGATACATCCATCTGGCTAACTTAACCAGGATATTCAGCGGTGCAGCACTGAATATACATGGATATCTTAAGGATAGCTGGATAGGTGTATCCAGCTAAGTTTAGACCAGTCCTACAACGTGACTAGACAAAGCCAATTAAGTTAATCGGATAATTCTGAATATCGAAGTTATCAGGTTAACCCAGTAGTTCTCAACAGGTGTGTCAGGATACACTGGAGTGTCGCAAGGTCCTGGGAGGTGTGTCATAGGGCCAGCACAAGGCTACCTCCTTATCAGCCTGGGAAGGAGTTGGTTGACTTCTCTTACATTGGGCCTGATGGGAGGCTACTCTCACTTCCTTCTCTTCTTTCTGGGCCTGATGGGACACAAACTTTATCTTCCCCTGCTGAGTCTGGGAGATGATTCACCCTGAGGAAGGTGGAGGAAAGGAGAGTGGGGATGCTGGGAAGATGAAGGTGGAATGGAGAGGGAATGTGGGGGATGCTGAGCAGGAAGGAGTGGGAAACAGGGGGTTGGGTTAGTTGGACAGGCAGGGATATGGACTGAAGGGGGTAAGGAGAGTCAAGTAGGGGAGAGAGGGAGCACAGGGAAGAGGATGTGGGGATCAGGAATGCTGGGCAGGGTTATGAGTGTGAGCGGATGATTGACAGGGTGTAATTGGGAAAAGTGAAGGATATTGGAGGCATGGAAGGGGAGTGAGGGGGTGCAAGAGCCATAATATGTCAGTTTTGGAATGTGCATTACTTCTAACTTTGTGCTTACCCAGGTGGGTGCCCACCTCAGCACCAGTGATCATCAAACAGTATGGTTTCATATCACAAATAGGATATGGAGAAGTAGCACAAAGACTCGAGTTTTGCAGTTCAAAAACACAGACTTTGATGAAATGGGGAAGTACCTGGAGGAAGAACTAGAAGGCTGGGAAAATGAGAGAGATGTGGAACAACAGTGGACCAAACTAAAAGGAGTAATCACCAAGGCAACTAATATATATGTTAGAAAAGTAAAGAAAAGCAAGAGAAAAATGAGACCTATCTGGTTCTCAAAGGAGGTGGCTGACAAAATAAAAGCTAAAAGAACAGCTTCAAGAAATATAAAGAATCCCAAAGAGAATAACACAAGGAAGAATATCTAGTGGAACAGAGGGAGACAAAGAAAGCAATCAAGAAAGCAAAAATTCAAGCGGAAGAAAGGATCGCCAAAGAGGTAAAGCAAGGTGACAAATCATTTTTCAGATACATCAGTGAAAGGAGAAAAGTCCAAAGTGGAATACTGAAATTGAAAGGTGAAAAGGATCAATGGGTGGAGACAGATAAAGAAATGGCAGAATTATTAAACAAATACTTCAGTTCGGTGTTAACTAAAGAAGACCCTGGAGAAGGACCGTTGCTAGTTAACAAGAAAATAGAGGGGAATGGAGTAGATGTAACTCCATTTACAGTAGAGAATGTATGGGAAGAGCTGGGGAAACTGAAAGTAGACAAAGCCATGGGGCCTGATGAGGTTCATCCCAGGATACTGAGGGAGCTCAGAGATGTGCTGGCGGGTCCGCTGTGTGACCTGTTCAATAGATCCCTAGAAACGGGAGTGGTGCCGAGTGATTTTGAGAAGAGCGGTGGTGATTCCGCTTCACAAGAGTGGAAACAGAGAGGAGGCTGAAAACTACAGACCGGTTAGCCTCACCTTGGTGGTGGGAAAAGTAATGGACTCGCTGTTAAAAGAAGGAATAGTGAACTATCTACAGTCGGAAGAATTGCTGGACCAAAGGCAGCATGGATTCACCAGGGGAAGATCCTGTCAGACAAATATGATTGACTTTTTTGACTGGGTAACCAAGGAAATGGATCAAGGAACACTCGATGTCATCTACTTGGACTTCAGCAAGGCTTTTGATACTGTCCCTCACAGGAGACTGGTGAATAAAATAAGAAGCTTAGGAGTGAGTGCCAAGGTGGTGGACTGGATTGCAAACTGGTTGACGGACAGAAGACAATGTGTGATGGTAAATGGAACTTACTCTGAAGAGAGAGCGGTGTTGAGCGGAGTGCCGCAGGGGTCGGTGTTGGGACCGGTCCTGTTCAATATCTTTGTAAGTGACATTGCAGAAGGGATAGAAGGTAAGGTTTGTCTTTTTGCAGATGACACTAAAATCTGCAATAGAGTGGACACACCGGAAGGAGTGGAGAGAATGAGATGGGATCTAAGGAAGCTAGAAGAGTGGTCAAAGATATGGCAGCTGAGATTCAATGCCAAGAAGTGCAGAGTCATGCATATGGGGTATGGAAATCCGAATGAACTATATACGATGGGGGGAGAAGGGCTGATGTGCATGGAGTAGGAGAGAGACCTTGGGGTGATTGTGTCTAATGATCTGAAGTCGGCGAAACAATGTGACAAGGTGATAGCTAAAGCCAGAAGAATGCTGGGCTGCATAGAGAGAGGAATATCAAGTGAGAAAAGGGAAGTGATTATCCCCTTGTACAGGTCCTTGGTGAGGCCTCAACTGGAGTACTGTGTTCAGTTCTGGAGACCATATCTCCGAAGGGACAGAGTAAGGATGGAGGCGGTCCAGAGAAGGGTGACCAAAAAGGTGGAGGGTCTTCATCGAATATTGTCCAAAGATTCCTTTATTTGAATGGAGACACAAGATTCATACTTTTGCCCGACTCAGGCCGAGTTTCGCCCCCACGGGGCTGCCTCAGGGGCTAAAAACAATTATGACATATAAGTTTAAATAAATCAGTATAAAAATTGAACATGAAAATGACCACAGAAGTATTAAATTTAGTATTAACTGATAAAAAATATATATATAATATAATAATGATTTTACCTGTATGTAGATTTATCTAAATTCAAAATTCAATATATTCATGTATCGTGTTTCTAGTGTCTGAAAACCTGAAAATAAATTTTAATGACTTGCAATGTAAATGATATATAGTCAGAACGGTAATATATAAATAAAATCGCATGTCATGTGAACAATAATTCATTTATACAGTGTGGTGAAATTTAAAAACAATACTCCAGTAATAATAATATTAATAGTATCTGGATAACATTCTTATCCTATACAATATTAAGATAGTGATGTAATGGACCCAAAATAAAGCTCTGTACTCTATGGTTAGCAGTACTTTGATAAAATTAATGTCAATGTGAACAATATTGAATAATTTAACATCCAATGTTTACATTAAGTAATATTGCAACATATTGGTAATAATGTATTTAAATTGAGAACTGTAACTAGCTCTACTTTATTAGAATTAAAAAAGTGTATGAAGAAGTATGAAGAATGCAGTATTTCTTTTCTATATGGACTGGCTGCGCTGGAAAGTCTCTAACCAACTGAGGCCTGGATTTATCAAAATGTGGTAAGTACCGCATGTGATAGCAAAAGGGGTGTGGTTTATGCTAATGTAGTATGCATTGCATTTTGCAATAATTATCTGTGTGAAGAGCTAAGTTAGTGTGATACCATTTCATATACTGCCAAACCTGCATTCAACCACTGGGGGACCTGGTGTTCAATGAGAGAGAGAGAGAGAGAGAAAGAGAGAGAGAGAGTGTGAGCCTGGCCGTAATAGCATGTCCCGTAGATAGGTATTTGTATCCCTAGGATAGGCCCACCTAGTAACTCGAGGTGGGGATTAGGTAAGAGTGTAGGGGGTTAGGGGCCGCTTTCACATTGTACATGAGACGTACGAACAGAACAGTGGTCTCTTGTGAGGATTAGCTGGCCTTCGGAGTGAGAAAACTCACTCCAAGATGAGATTTGGGCAAGGGTCTCTCAACCTAGCTTGATGTTACCCAGGTAGAAAGTCCATCAAGCTAGATTGAGAGACCCTTGCCCAAATCTCATCTTGGAGTGAGTTTCCTCACTCCGACGGCCAGCATATCTTCTCTAGAGACCACTGTTCTTTCCCCCCCCCCTGACATGAGCCGTTCGGAATTGTCGTGGACCGCGATAACCCTTTACTGACCTGTAGCGCACAAGGTAACGCAAATGAAAGTGTTGTAGCTATTAGCCGCGATAGGAGCCTTGCTAACACTGCGGCTGTTTCGCGGCACACGATCACTGTTTCCTGTTTTACATAAACTCCGCCCCTGAATATAAAATTACGAATTTGCATTCGCAAATCGCGTTAACGGCTGTTAGCGCGATTTGCAAATTTATCTCCCGCGATAACACCTTGGAAAATGACCCCCATAGTTCCTAAAAATGATTATTTATTTATTTATTCTTTTAATGACTTGGTTGTGTTGCTGTTTTTAAGGATGTTTGTGTTTTATGTTCACTTAAATTTAATTATTTTATGTATCATGGTTCATATTAATTATTATTTACTATTTATCATTTTTTAATTGTCCCCATTTTTATAAAGGTGATATCATTCATCATTTCTTTTAAAGTGACGAAGAATTAAAAAATTCAAAATCACATATGCAATTATACTATAAATGAATAGATAAATATTGAACATACTCCAGTACCCTGTTAGTTACAATTTAGTTCTTATCTTCCACTCTTAGCTGTACTTGTAGGATTTTTCTTATTTTTTATTTTTTTCATTTTTTTCTGTTTTTTCAACTTCTAGCCTCACTTGTAGGACAATCCTGCTCTTAGTATTACAATAATGTAAATGGTTTTTTTTGGTTTGGTATGTTTAAACTACAAAGTTATGGTTGAATAAGCATAGTAAACTCAGCAATTTCATTTAGAAAGTGAGTCATCCGAAATTCAGTCAGTACATTACTACTCTACATAGCCACTCCCCTTTTCAGTGTTTGACATACAGTTTTGGCGCGCTTTTGAGTTCAATTTAAAGCGGCACCGCGGCTGCGCAGCGTTTTCTGCTATGCATTCTGCACCGAGCAGAGATTGTTGACTTTTATAGTAAGTGATCATGTTTGCTAAATGTAATCTTTGCATTTTTGCATGCAATGGTGACAAGAATGATCAAAAAAAAATTTTACTTTTCCTCCGGTAGTTTCAGATTCAAAGTTACGCTCGTGCCAGCGGTTTTGAGATACAAATTTTGCCGTGAGCATCCGTCGCGATTTCGGTAGTAAGTTATAGTAAATTATTCAAATAATAGTTATTTTTTCAGATGTGGTAAAAAATACATATGCTATCATTTCACCTGTGCTATATTATCCTTGGAAAATAAGGCTTTCCATAGTCATTTCAGTATGTGCAACTTCAGTCTGTCAGTGACTTTCTAGTGTAGCCAGTCCGCACAGAAGGAATACTGCATTTATTATTTTTTTAGTTTTTTTAGTTTTATTTCCTCATACTTTTTTTTCACAATTTTTCAATTTCAACAAAGGAGAGCTATTTACAGTTCTCAGTCAGTACATTATTACTTTCACACGGTCATTTACATAGCCATTCCCCGTTTTAGTTATTGACATGTGGTTTTGGCGCGCTTTTGAGGTCATTTTAAAGCGGCACTGCGGCTGCGCAGCGTTTTCCGCTATGCATTCTGCACCGAGCAGAGTTTGTTGACTCTTACAGTAAGTAATTATATTTGCTAAAATGTAATCTTTGCGTTTTTTTGCAAGCAATGGTGACAAGAATGACTAAATTCTTTACTTTTTTTCCCCGGTGGTTTCAGATTCATTGAAATCAAAGTTACGTTCGTGTAAGCGTTTTGAGATGCAAATTTTGCCTTGAGCATCCATCGCGATTTCGGCAGTAAGCCAAAGCAAATTATAAAAATAATAGTTATTCTTTTAGATGTGATAAAAAATACATGCTATTATTTTACCCGTGTTTTAATATCCGTGAAATACAAGGTTTTCTATAGTTTTTTCAGTACGTGTAACTATATGACACATCCGTAACAACTTCAGTTGGTTAGAGACTTTCCAGCGCAGCCAGTCCATATAGAAAGAAATACTGCATTCTTCATACTTCTTCATACACTTTTTTAATTCTAATAAAGTAGAGCTAGTTACAGTTCTCAATTTAAATACATTATTACCAATATGTTGCAATATTACTTAATGTAAACATTGGATGTTAAATTATTCAATATTGTTCACATTGACATTAATTTTATCAAAGTACTGCTAACCATAGAGTACAGAGCTTTATTTTGGGTCCATTACATCACTATCTTAATATTGTATAGGATAAGAATGTTATCCAGATACTATTAATATTATTATTACTGGAGTATTGTTTTCAAATTTCACCACACTGTATAAATGAATTATTGTTCACATGACATGCAATTTTATTTATATATTACCGTTTTGACTATATATCATTTACATTGCAAGTCATTAAAATTTATTTTCAGGTTTTCAGACACTAGAAACATGATACATGAATATATTGAATTTTGAATTTAGATAAATCTACATACAGGTAAAATCATTATTATATTATATAAATTTTTTATCAGTTAATACTAAATTTAATACTTCTGAGGTCATTTTCATGTTCAATTTTTATACTGATTTATTTAAACTTATATGTCATAATTGTTTTTAGCCCCTGAGGCAGCCCCATGGGGGCAAAACTTGGCCTGAGTCGGGCAAAAGTATGAATCTTGTGTCTCCATTCAAATAAAGGAATCTTTGGACAACATCTGGTGTCTAATCCACTATTTGCCCACACGGCGTTCTTAGATCACCTACCCTCTTGTTTCATCAGGTCTTCATCGAATGACTTATGAGGAGAAATTAAAGAATCTAAATATGTACACCCTGGAGGAAAGGAGGAGTAGAGGTGATATGATACAGACTTTCAGATACTTGAAAGGTTTCAACGATCCAAAGACAATGACAAACCTTTTCTGTCGGAAAAAAATCAGCAGAACCAGGGGTCACGATTTGAAGCTCCAGGGAGGAAGACTCAGAACTAATGTCAGGAAGTATTTCTTCACGGAGAGGGTGGTGGATGCCTGGAATGCCCTTCCGGAGGAAGTGGTGAAGACCAGAACTGTGAAGGACTTCAAAGGGGCGTGGGATAAACACTGTGAATCCATAAAGTCTAGAGGATGTGAATGAAGAGTGGGTGGCTCGCGGGAATGACGGCTACCACCTGGAGATAATACCCTTATTCAATAAACATACACACGATTAATGCGACTCCAACTTTGCTCCAAACTTCAACGGCAAGAGGAAATGTGGAAAAAGATTTGCATTCACAAAAAGCAGGGAGTAGCTTGCATGTTACGGTGGTTACTACCCCAAACCAAATAAGCTTGATACTTCACTTTCAATCCATAACCAGCATAGCTCTCTGCTTCAACGGCAGGGGAGGAAGTCTGATACTACATGCATATCCAGCATAGCTCTCTGCTACAACGGCAGGGGAGGAAGTCTGATACTACATGCATATCCAGCATTGCTCTCTGCTCCTATGGCAGGGGAGAAAGTCTGATACTACGTGCATATCCAGCATAGCTCTCTGCTTCTACGGCAGGGGAGAAAGTCTGATACTACGTGCATATCCAGCAAAGCTCTCTGCTTCAATGGCAGGGGAGAAAGTCTGATACTACGTGCATATCCAGCAAAGCTCTCTGCTTCAACGGCAGGGGGAATGAAGAAAAGTGGATCTGTATACAACCAACAACCAACAGGGACTGAGTCACATAGTCTGGGTAGACAAATGGGCATGGGTGTAGCTTGCTTATTGCGGTGGTTACTATCCCTAACTAATTACACTAGATATTGCACTTAGATGCAGCTCCAACACTGCTCTTTGCATTAATGGTATAGCTAGGTAGGGGTTAAAGGGAAGGAAGGTTAGGCAGGGGGGTAGGGAAGTTCCCTCCCAGTCTGCTCCTTAATTGGAGCATATTGGGAGGGAACTGAAGAAAAGGACGATCGCATAATTTGAAAATTCCCCCCTGAACATGCAAGTTGCGGTCTGCCCGCACATGCACGTGCAGATGTTAAAATCCAGCATGCAAGTGCAAGCAGACATCAGATTTTATATAATGCGCATGCTGGCGTGCGCATGTTATAAAATCGGCGCATCCATGTGCACGCCAGGAACCACATACACATGGATGTGAGCACATGGTTTTGAAAATCGACCACTGTGTATCCTCCACAAAACAGAGATTACAAATGCAAGCTGTAATTGTCTGGGAATACTGTAAGAGAATAGACTAGTGAATCGCTGATTTAGAACAATGCTTCCCTTTGATATGTTCCCTTGCTTTGTCAGTCTGGTTTCCTTGACAACACATCATGGTTCTTCTATGACATCACACATTAGTCACAGGCATCAGGGCTGGTTGCTATGGAAACTCTCACATGACCTGCCCAGCCTCAGGCTCTGTCTTTCCAATGCAGCCAATACTTTTCAAAGGGAAACATAAATGAATTCAATGAATGACATATGTTTCATTTGTGGGACCTGCTCATTCATTTTCTGGGGCAAACACTTTTTTTTCATCCTTATCCTCTGAATCAGAGCATAAACAATTGCCCTTTAAAGAATTTCCTGAAGCAGAGTTGGGAGAGGCATTAGCTGAAGACCAAGTATTAGGAGGTTTAGTCAATAGTGTGCTAGCTTCCACTTCACTGACAGAGGAGAGAGAGACAGGAACTGATGTTGGTGAGGGACAGCACTGAGAGTTCATGAAGAGAGGATGAGTGAATCCTCTTCTCCAGTTTTTCAGTCTCCATCTTCCTCCAATGCCACTTCAGTGCCAGCAGCATCATCTATCTCCAAGGATGCAGATAGAGGCAAGAGATCATAATCTGTGATCTGGAGCCATTTTCAAATCAGGGAGGATCAATGCATTGCAACTATTGTGTGAAGGACATCACCTAAGGGAAGAAATTTGGCCACTTAAACAATTCTGGGATGGAGCATCACCTGAAAGAGCAGCATGCCCTTCAATATGCACCTGGGGATTGAAGTAGCAGTAGTTAGGGGGCCCCTTTTGCAAGACAGAGGACACTAGTAATTGAAAAGTGGATGAGTGTTCCTCAAGCTGCTTCCAAACTTTGGATCTTTATACCAGGCAGATGGCAGGCTAGCAGCAGCAGTCCCCAATTATACCTAAGAAATGACATTCTACAATGGAGGAAATGGGGTAGTGTTCGGTCGCACTGTCTTAGGGAAAGAGTCAGGCAGCATCCAAAGTGGTGACTAATTATATTAGTGAGATGATTGCTTTAGATGATCAGCCGCTGCAGGTCATGGAGAATGTGGGTCTCAGGCATTTGCTACAGCTGTTAGCGGCAAACTATAAAATGCCCTCTTGGATCACTTTAAATAGAAAGGTCATCTCCAGTTTGCACAAGCATTGCCATAGTCATCTACATGCACTGCTGGCGAAGGAATTGGGGAGCAGTGTGCATTTCATAAGCTACATCTGGACATCCACAAATGCCTCACACTCCTTTCTCTCTCTGATGGTACAATAATGGAACCTGGCTGAGGTAGGGGAAGCAGCAGCTATACAGGGGCTGGAGCAAAAGACACAGATGGGCTTTGCTGCACACTCACCTGGAGGATGGCTCCCATAACTTTGCCAATATTTTAGCAGCTATTAGAGAAATGCTGGAGGGCTGGCAGCTGGATCACGAGCCAGGAGTCTTAATGTAGGTTTCTTTGTCACTGACAATGGCTATAATTAGGGATGTGAATCGTTTTCCATATCATCTTAACGATAGAAATCATGTGGCAGGAGAAGAAAATCGTGTTTGGCACGATTATTTCATTGAAAAATCGTTAAAAATCGTTTTTTCCGATTTAGTGCGCACTAACTCGAGTTAGTGCGCACTAACTCCCCGTTAGTGCGCACTAACTCAAAATGATACAAATAGACACTTTCCAGGTCACTGAAGGTCAGTTAGGAATGAATATGTGTTCCTATTGGCTGGCAGCCCTCTTATCTATTGATGTTACCAAGGTTTCCACTGAGGTGATGGTTGGGGGGATGGGAAATGGAACTGGAAACTCATGAACACCAACAGAAAATGAAACAAAGTGTTCACACTTCCCAGGTCAGTAAAGGTCACTTAGGAATGAATATGTGTTCCTATTGGCTGGCTGTGCTCTTATCTATTGATGTTACCAAGGTTACCACTGAGGTAATGGTTGGGGGGATGTGAAATGGAAACAGTTGGAAGCTTGACATGTGATGATCAGCACTCATGTGACTAGAACTTCTTTGTTTATTATTTTTGTTAGCAGGCACCTGAAATGCTAGTGCATGTTGAATTTGCCAATCACTGTGCATTTTAGAAAGGTGGTCCTGGCTGGAACTGTACACAGTTCAAATATATGTAATTGATTGTTGGTAAGTGTATTTTTTAAGTAGCCACACTGGCACAAGTATGTTTACTTTTCCTCCTACTTAACTCACTAGCTCAGCTTTGTAAGAAGGGCTTCTCTGCTTGAGTGAGGGTCAGGCAGCTCCCCCCTGTCTGTGAAGCCAGCCTCTCACTAGTAATGCAGGGAGGGAGCTGTCTCAGACTTCACCATCCTCCCCCCCCCCCCTCACCCACACACCATTCACTAGCTGGGACATGGGGGAAGTCAGGAGTGAGGGTCAGGCAGCTCCCCCCTGTCTGTGAAGCCAGCCTCTCACTAGTAATGCAGGGAGGGAGCTGTCTCAGACTTCACCATCCTCCCCCCCCCCTCACCCACACACCATTCACTAGCTGGGACATGGGGGAAGTCAGGAGTGAGGGTCAGGCAGCTCCCCCCTGTCTGTGAAGCCAGCCTCTCACTAGTAATGCAGGGAGGGAGCTGTCTCAGACTTCACCATCCTCCCCCCCCCCCTCACCCACACACCATTCACTAGCTGGGACATGGGGGAAGTCAGGAGTGAGGGTCAGGCAGCTCCCCCCTGTCTGTGAAGCCAGCCTCTCACTAGTAATGCAGGGAGGGAGCTGTCTCAGACTTCACCATCCTCCCCCCCCCCCTCACCCACACACCATTCACTAGCTGGGACATGGGGGAAGTCAGGAGTGAGGGTCAGGCAGCTCCCCCCTGTCTGTGAAGCCAGCCTCTCACTAGTAATGCAGGGAGGGAGCTGTCTCAGACTTCACCATCCTCCCCCCCCCCCTCACCCACACACCATTCACTAGCTGGGACATGGGGGAAGTCAGGAGTGAGGGTCAGGCAGCTCCCCCCTGTCTGTGAAGCCAGCCTCTCACTAGTAATGCAGGGAGGGAGCTGTCTCAGACTTCACCATCCTCCTCCCCCCCCCCTCACCCACACACCATTCACTAGCTGGGACATGGGGAAGTCAGGAGTGAGGGTCAGGCAGCTCCCCCCTGTCTGTGAAGCCAGCCTCTCACTAGTAATGCAGGGAGGGAGCTGTCTCAGACTTCACCATCCTCCCCCCCCCCTCACCCACACACCATTCACTAGCTGGGACATGGGGGAAGTCAGGAGTGAGGGTCAGGCAGCTCCCCCCTGTCTGTGAAGCCAGCCTCTCACTAGTAATGCAGGGAGGGAGCTGTCTCAGACTTCACCATCCTCCCCCCCCCCCTCACCCACACACCATTCACTAGCTGGGACATGGGGGAAGTCAGGAGTGAGGTTCAGGCAGCTCCCCCCTGTCTGTGAAGCCAGCCTCTCACTAGTAATGCAGGGAGGGAGCTGTCTCAGACTTCACCATCCTCCCCCCCCCCCCTCACCCACACACCATTCACTAGCTGGGACATGGGGGAAGTCAGGAGTGAGGGTCAGGCAGCTCCCCCCTGTCTGTGAAGCCAGCCTCTCACTAGTAATGCCTGGAGGGAGCTGTCTCAGACTTCACCATCCTCCCCCCCCCCCCCTCACCCACACACCATTCACTAGCTGGGACATGGGGGAAGTCAGGAGTGAGGGTCAGGCAGCTCCCCCCTGTCTGTGAAGCCAGCCTCTCACTAGTAATGCAGGGAGGGAGCTGTCTCAGACTTCACCATCCTCCCCCCCCCCCCTCACCCACACACCATTCACTAGCTGGGACATGGGGGAAGTCAGGAGTGAGGGTCAGGCAGCTCCCCCCTGTCTGTGAAGCCAGCCTCTCACTAGTAATGCAGGGAGGGAGCTGTCTCAGACTTCACCATCCTCCTCCCCCCCCCCCTCACCCACACACCATTCACTAGCTGGGACATGGGGGAAGTCAGGAGTGAGGGTCAGGCAGCTCCCCCCTGTCTGTGAAGCCAGCCTCTCACTAGTAATGCAGGGAGGGAGCTGTCTCAGACTGGTATCAGGGTTAGGGCACTGTGTGCAGGAAGATCACAACACTCCTGGTATTAATAGGGATAGGGCACTGTAAGAGATGACTGTAGTAGATTGAATAAAGATCTGATGTTTCTGCTCTCCTCACACCAAACAAAAACAACACACAAGCAGAGAAGCCCTTCTTACAAAGCTGAGCTAGTGAGTTAAGTAGGAGGAAAAGTAAACATACTTGTGTCAGTGTGGCTACTTAAAAAATACACTTACCAACAATCAATTACATATATTTGAACTGTGTACAGTTCCAGCCAGGACCACCTTTCTAAAATGCACAGTGATTGGCAAATTCAACATGCACTAGCATTTCAGGTGCCTGCTAACAAAAATAATAAACAAACAAGTTCTAGTCACGTGAGTGCTGATCATTACATTACTTTTTTTGTCAAGCTTCCAACTGTTTCCATTTCACATCCCTCCAACCATTACCTCAGTGTTAGCCTTGGTAACATCAATAGATAAGAGCACAGCCAGCCAATAGGAATACATACATACATATTCATTCCTAAGTGACCTTTACTGACCTGGGAAGTGTGAACACTTTGTTTCATTTTCTGTTGGTGTTCGTTAGTTTCCAGTTCCATTTCCCATCCCCCCAACCATCACCTCAGTGGTAACCTTGGTAACATCAATAGATAAGAGGGCAGCCAGCCAATAGGAACACATATTCATTCCTAACTGACCTTCAGTGACCTGGAAAGTGTTTATTTGTATCATTTTCAGTTAGTGCGCACTAAATCGAGTTAGTGCGCACTAACACGATTTAACGATTTTTAACGATAAATCGTTAGAATTTCTATTGTATCGTGTTCTATAACGATTTAAGACGATATAAACATTATCGGACGATAATTTTAATCGTTGAAAAACGATTCACATCCCTAGGCCTCTAATATGGTAAAGGCATTATGTGATGGGGGATATCAGGGTGTACGATGCTTTGCTCACACTTTGCAACTAGCAGTGAAGGAGGCCTTGGGGTTGGGGTCCAGGGACCCAGTGCATGTGTACTTGCATGGTTTACTAGAAAAGCGTAGAAAAGTAGCTGGGCATTTACACTGAAGTGTGAAGGCAGGGGACCTTCTCCATGAAAATCAGGAGGAATTAGAGATGCCTCAGAAGCATCTCATTATAGATGTTGGTACCTGGTGGAATTTAACCTACATGATCCTGTAGAGGCTAGTAGAGCAGCAGAGGAAATGGAGATAGGTGTTCAGACTCTCCTAGGGCATCATGATTGGTCAGTCATGAGAAAGCTTGTGGAAATCCTGAAACCCTTTAAGGATACCTCAGAGGAGCTGAGTGCCACAACCTCCTCCTTGGGAAATATCATCCCAATAGTAAACATACTGTTAGAAAAGTTGGAGGGCTTTCAACAGAAAGAGGGAATGAGAGGTGAGTACTACATTGTTTAGTGTCCTTGAAAAAGCAGGTTACAGAGAGACTAGGATATCTGACCACAAACCCCACATTTGGATTTGGCTGTCACTAATAATCTCTGTTTAGATATTAATATTGGGGCATATATTTGCTGAGGGTTTATTTAATTCTTCAACCTCCAGGTGTCAAGGAAACCCCTTGGTATGTGTTTTTTGTGCGGTTGCTATTAGTAGACCAACCACTTTGTGGCTGGCCTGTTTAAATAGCTCCCGTATTTAATTTTTAATTTACTTTTTCAAATTTCAATTTTGCAATTTTTATTATTAAATTGTCTGTGCTTTTGTTTTCCCGGTGTGCGGTCTGCCCCACCATTCACTTATCATTGTCCTTTGTGAGGAACTTATCTTATCTTCAAAATGCTGATTCCTGCCGGTATTCATGGGTCCAGCTTCGCTTGCCCGACAATGGCCGTGTTTCGGCAGCACTCTGCCTGCTTCAGGGGCCACGGGAAAAACCTCTATTGTGTCCGAGGTACGGGTCCACCATTAGAAAAGCACATGAATTCTTTTAAAATATTTAATGTTTAAAAACTATTAAATCTAATCTTAAATAGAAAAACCTTTATCCCGCTACTCAAGTTTATAGTACTTACTGTTATTGCGTTGAAGTCTTCGTATGTTAATCTGGTGTCTCCCTCTATTCTACCATTTATATAGCTCTCTTCCCCCACTTGCTGGACCAATCCCGATTGTCTCCTTCGAGTCAAGGGTACCCGCACCCTAGGGTGCCCTTCGATCACATTGGTTTGTGACGTCACCCACTGTTTTTTCTTTTTTTCTTTTTACAGCTATCTGCATTCATAACCCTCCCTTTCATGTGTTGGTGTCCTGTCCATGTGTTTTTGATGTTTCTGAAAACTAAAGTCAACTTAATTAACCTCTTAGAGGAAATTTTCTTTTTATCGGACCTGATAGAGAACTTTCTTTGCATGGCATTCACCCTCTGCAGAATCTGACAATAGTAGAGAGATAGTGGATGCCCTGCACGGGACTCTGTTCAAACAAATGGTAATGGAACCCATGAGGGAGGGAGCTATACTTGATTTAGTGCTCAGTAATGGAGATAATGTCTCTAATGTCCAGGTGGGTGCCCACCTCATCACCAGTGATCATCAAAAGTATGGTTTCATATCACAAATAGGATACAGAGAAGAAGCATGAAGACCCGAGTTTCGCAGTTCAAAAACACAGACTATGATGAAATAGGGAAGTACCTAGAGGAAGAACTAGAAGGCTGGGAGAACAAGAGAGATGTGGAACAAAAATGGACCAAACTAAAAGGAACAATTACCAAGGCAACTAATCTATATGTTAGAAAAGTAAAGAAAAGAAAAAGAAAAATGAAACCTAGCTGGTTCTCCAAGGAGGTGGCAGACTAAATAAAAGCTAAAAGAACATTGTTCAAGAAATATAAAGGATCCCAAAGGGAGGGGTACAAGGTAGAATATCTGGTGGAACTGAGGGAGATGAAGAAAGTAATCAAGATGGCAAAAAGTCAAGCGGAAGAAAGGATTGCCAAAGAGGTAAAGCGAGGTGACAAAACATTTTTCAGATACATCAGTGAAAGGAGAAAAGACCAAAGTGGTATACTGAAATTGAAAGGTGAAAAGGATCAATGAATGGAGACAGATGAAGAAATGGCAGAAATATTAAACAAATACTTCAGTTCAGTGTTCACTAAAGAAGACCCCGGAGAAGGACCGTTGCTAGTTAACAAGAAACTGGAAAAGAGTGGAATGGATGAAACTCCGTTTATGGAAGAAAATGTATGGGAAGAGCTAGGAAAACTGAAGGTGGACAAAGCAATGGGGCCTGATGAGGTTCATCCCAGGATACTGAGGGAGCTCAGAGATGTGTTGGCGGCTTCATTGTGTGACCTATTCAATAGATCGCTGGAAATGGGAGTAGTGCTGAGTGATTGGAGAAGAGCGGTGGTGGTCCCGCTTCACAAGAGTGGGAGCAGAGAGGAGGCTGGAAACTACAGGCCGGTTAGCCTCACCTTGGTGGTGAGAAAAGTATTGGAGTCACTGCTGAAGGAAAGAAGCTGCAGAATTGATGGACCAGAGGCAGCATGGTTTCACCAAGGGAAGGTCCTGGCAGACGAATCTGATCAACGTTTTTGATTGGATGACTAAGGAATTGGGCCGAAATGCACTAACACAATCCATTTGCCTTGCCCTTATTAACATCACAGGTGCCAATATACATTGACACAATCTGCCTGCCTTGCACTGCTAATGTCTACCATAACTGGGGTCTGACCAATCCTGTTACCTCCTGACTTGTCTCCATCTAGAAAACTGGAGCCTGTCACATCATGCTGCCTCATGACTTTACCTCATGATGAAAACTGGGATATGACTCATCTTACTTCCTCCTGACAAGTCCCCAGCAACAACATTGGGGCTTCAGTCCTCCTGATTCCCTCTGACATGTCCCCAACAATACTGGGGCTTCAGTCCTTCTGCTTCCTTCTGACACATCCCCACCAACTCTGGGGCTTAAATCCTCCTACTTCCTCCTGACATGGCCCGCAATGACAATGGGACTTGGCGCTATAGGGGTCTGACAGCACATCCACTAACAAACTTTCACTATCATATCCCAACACAACAGCACAGGGGTCTGGAAGCACATCATGTGGCAGCCTTACACAACCGTATTCCAACACCAACAATACAAGGGTCTGACAGTTCATCCAGCAGGAGCCTTACACTGCCATACAATTCACACAACTTCAGGGGTTTTGATACATCCTTTGCTGCCCACCATGTTCCAAGCACCACAGCAGGGACTAGGGATGCACAATTGTTTTTCCCAAATTAGGCAATTTCAACAAAATTGCCTAATTTGGAATGGTTCGGGAGATCCGAAAAACGATCTAATTTTTACAAAATTTCGGAAAAATTCATTTTTGGGTTAGTGCGCACTAACGGGAGTTAGTGCATGTTAACTCCCATTAGTGCACACTAACTCCCCATTAGTGTGCACTAACTCTGCCATGTTAGTGCACACTAATGGGAGTTAGAGCGCACTAACACCAGTTAGTGCGCACTAACCCGAAAATCAGGGCCCCTGAAAAAAAAACCCGAACCGTGAGAAAAACGAAATTCCCATTGGGGGGGGGGGGGTCCAAAAACAAAGCCTGACACAAATTCTAACCCAAAGCGCATCTCTAGACATGACTCTATTGAGTTCCTGTGCATGCTTGTGCCACCAGCAAGTCATTACTCCACTGGGTTCCTTTGCCTCCTTTTCCACAAATGAAACCTCTGAGGCACGACTCTACTCAGTTCCTCTGTCACCTTTTTCCCAAAAGCAACCTGAAAGACATGATTCCATTCAGTTCCTCTGCTTCCGTTTCCCCAAATGCAACCTGCAAGTCATGACTCTACTGAGTTCAACTACCTCCTTTTCCCCAAATACAACCTCCGAGGCATGACTCCACTCAATTCTTCTGCCTCCTTTTTCCCAAAAGCCACTTCTGAGGCAAGACTCCACTGAGCTTCTCTGTCTCCTTTTCTCAAGATGTCACCGAGGCATGATTCCACTGACCTCCCCTGCCAGCTTCACTCTCAACAGTTGTTGAGACAAAGCAGGCAGGAGAGGTCAGTGGAGTCATGCCTCAGTGGGAGTGTTTCAAAACACTACTGAGGCATGTTTCCACTGCCTATTCTCCAAAAACCACCACCAAAGAATAGTTTTTCCTGCATCAGCCTATCTTAATCCATCCGTAACCACTGTGGTCTAATACTTGCAGCTGCAGCATGCCATTTTCAAACCATAACCACTGTGCCCTGACACTTACTGCTACGGAATGCCATAAACCAACCATTACCACTGAGGCCTGTCTCTTACAGCTATGGCATGCCATACTCCAATTAATACCACTATGGCCTGACACGTCCAGCTATAGCATGCCATAATCCATCATATACACTCGGACCTGACGTAACCTGCTTAAGCCTGTCCTAGTGCAGCCATGACCTCTGTGGCCTGATGCTTCCAAATGCTTCCAAATGCAACATCCCATGTTTCACCATATCCACTCAGGCCTAATAGGGATGTGAATCGGGCTTCGGACGATTGAAAATATCGTCGATATTTTCAAAATCTTCAGAAATCGGGGGCTCTCCAAAACAATAGGAAAACCCCACGATATTGATCGTGGGGCTTCCCTTATCGTTTTGGGGGAGGACGGGAAAAACGGCAAACAAAAATATTCCCTAAATCCACCCCGATCCTTTAAAAGTAACCCCTTAGCTTCCCCCACCCTCCCGACCCCCCCCAAAACCTTTTTACAGGTACCTGGTGGTCCAGTGGGGGTCCCGGGAGCGATCTCCCGCTCCGGGCCGTCCTCCGGCTACCGGGCCGTACTTTGCCCTTACCTTGTGACAGGGTATCCGTGCCATTGGCCGGATCCTGTCACTTGGTAGGAGCACTGGATGGCCGGCACCATCTTGTGCTCCTACCATGTGACAGGGGCTGACCAATGGCACCGGTAGCCCCTGTGACATAGTAAGGGCAAGGCTATCAGCGCCATTTTGGTTCCTGGCACCCGATGGCACGCGTGCAGGAGATCGCTCCCGGACCCCCGCTGGACCCCCAGGGACTTTTGGCCAGCTTGGGGGAGCCTCCTGACCCCCACAAGACTTGCCAAAAGTCCAGCGGGGGTCCGGGAGCGACCTCCTGCATGTGGGCCGTATTGCCAATATTCAAAATGGCGCCGGCAGGGGCGATCTCCAGCAGGCGTGACGTCGGGAGCCAGGAAACAAAATGGCGCCGGCGCTACCTTTGCCCTGTCACATGAAATGAAGCTTCAGGGAGACGTTGCGTCCCATTGTGAACAGGTCGTTTCACCGTTGCAAACTAAGTGTTTCATGACTGTTTAATTATTTGAACATAGTACAAATATATATTTTTTGATTTTTTTCATAGACTCTCATTCGTGACATTTGAAAATAATCTTTATGGAGATTTAATGTCCCGTTGTGAATACACTCTCATTGTGACATCTGTTGACTCCTGATGAAGCAGCCGAGTGGTTGCGAAACACGGCCGCTGTCGAGTCATATATATTGGAATTATTAAAGTCATTTCTACTTGCCCATTTTTGCCATGGTTCATACTCCATTCCTATCATCAGGAAACAACGCAATCATCAAACTAAACCTCTACCACAACATTACAACCGTCAACAAAGGCTAATTCCAATTATGATTTCACCTATCACTCAATTCCTGGGCCTTTCTCTTCTATCCCTAACACTTTTCAACGCACAATCGCTTTCGAAAAAAACTCACATCTTAAATGATTACCTTACAGAAGTAAACCCAGATATCTGTGCAATCACAGAAACATGGCTTAAACCCACAGATATAGCTCTTTTAAACCAACTACCTACTCAACTTTACAATTTTTTTTCCATCCCTAGACTCAAAAGAAAGGGAGGAGGTCTGTTCCTAGCATCCAAGAAAGAGCTAGGTTTCACTTTACAATATTCAAACATCACATCGAACATAGAGTTTGCAGTTTTTAAATCCGAGCATCTACAAATTGGCCTAATCTACGCTCCTCCTGGAACTATAGACTCTGACCCCTCTCCGATCATTGAACTTACCGCCAAATATTTCAACCCAGATAAACCTGCCATTTTATTGGGAGATTTCAACATACATGTCGATGCTTCACCACAAACAGCAAACTGTGTTACCCTACTTTCATCACTCAGCTATATGGGTTTCACACAAATAATAAAAAGCCCAACCCATAAAGCAGGCCACACGTTGGACCTTATTTTCATTAATCAGTGTATCTTGCCCCCTGATTCACCCTCTTGTTCTCCTGTCCCTTGGACGGACCATCAAATTATCAACACGACACTCAAGCTCTCAGGACATCTTCCCACTTCATTCCCAAAAACCACTATCCAATTTAGGAAACCCTGTTCCACAGACCTTCTTAGCAACCATCTCTCTAATGAATTATCTCAACTTGATCTCTCCAACGCTTCTACAGCCATATCTTCATGGTGCAACATCACCAATAAAATTGCAGATCTAACCTGTCCTTCAATCACCAAAGTAGTACAACCTTCGCCTGACAACAGAAAACCCTGGTTCACCACTGAATTGAAGCTGCTTAAACAAAAACTAAGAAATAAAGAACACACATGGAGAAAAAACCCATCCCCCACAACATTAGCTGTATACAAAACCACTCTCAATGCCTACAGGATCAACATTCTTAAAACTAAGAGAGACTTTTTCTCTAAAAAAATACATCATTTCATCTTTGATTCGAAAGCACTCTTCTCCTACGTTTCTGCCCTCACTAAACCAACCCCTCCTACCATCCCAGATGATCAAGCTCTCAACAAAGCCTCCGAACTAGCTGAATACTTCAAGGAAAAAATTGATAAATTGACTGTTTCTTTCTCTTCATCTAGTTCTTCTCCATCTCCACCTAATACTCCACCAAAACTAAATACGACTCTAGAAACTTTTGAAACCACATCAGCTCTTGAGATCGAAAATATTCTCAAGAAAATGAAACCATCCTCTCATCCCTTAGACACAATTCCAAACAACCTCCTCATTGCTATAAGGAATACCATTTCAAAGCCAATTGCCGATATCATTAATTGCTCTCTTTCCCAAGGTCTAGTTCCTGACCAACTTAAACTAGCAATTCTTAAACCTCTTCTTAAAAAACCAAATCTTCCGGCCACAGATCCAGCTAACTTCCGACCAATAGCCAATTTGCCAATGATCGCCAAAATTATGGAAAAGATAGTCAATAGACAACTATCAGAGTACCTGGAAGAAAACTACATTCTTGCACCTTCCCAGTACGGTTTTCGTAAATCGTTAAGCACTGAATCCCTACTTATCTCTCTCACCGACAATATTCTAACTAATATGGATAAAAAACAACCTCACCTCCTTATTCTTTTAGATCTCTCTGCGGCTTTTGACACTGTCAACCATTCATCTTTATTACAAGGTCTGATAGACATAGGCATTAAGGGAACAGTACTCAGCTGGTTCAAGTCCTTCCTGGTTAATAGACAATTCAAGGTAAAGATAAACAACAAAGAATCACACCCGGTCCCAGCAAATCAAGGAGTCCCTCAAGGTTCCTCCCTCTCTCCAACCCTTTTCAACATTTACCTTCTCCCTCTCTGTCGTCTTCTTAATAATCTAAACCTAACACACTACATTTACGCGGATGACATCCAAATACTCATCCCAATCTCAGAATCCCTACACAAAACCTTGATTCACTGGAATAATTGCTTGCAACTAATCAATCATCTTCTATCCAGTCTCAGCCTTATTCTCAACAACAACAAAACCGAGATCTTAATTATCAATCATGACGTTAATAACAATCTAATATACCCAGCTGTCCCACTCATTTCTACCACTCCTATAATTAATCACTCACCATATGTACGTGATCTAGGCGTCATGATAGATAATCAGCTTAACTTCAAAAAATTTATAAGCACCACCACTAAAGACTGCTTCTATAAACTTCTTGTCCTGAGAAAATTGAAACCACTTCTCCACTTCAATGATTTTCGGATGGTTCTACAAGCCATTATTCTAACAAAAATCGATTATTGCAACTCGCTCCTTTTTGGTCTCCCTACCTCATCCATCAAACCCCTCCAGATGATTCAAAACTCTGCAGCTAGAATCCTTACCAATACAAATAAAAGAGACCATATAACCCCCATACTAAAACTCCTCCACTGGCTGCCTATTAAGCAAAGGATTCTCTATAAAGTATACACAGCAATTCATAAATCTATTTACAACATATCCCCACTCCACTTAAGTACCCAACTTCGTTTTCACTCTTCATCTAGACCTATCAGAGGAGCTTATAAAGGCACACTCTTTGTTCCTTCAACAATATCCTTACATCAGAAACGTACCATCTCTTTAGCAGGACCCGTCCAATGGAACATGCTCCCGCCAGACATCCGTCTTGAGATCTGCTTCGCTTCCTTCAAAAGAAAATTAAAACCTGGCTCTTTAGCCAAGCTTTTCCAGAACTTTGATTATTTTTTACCTCCAGCTATCAAGTTTTTCTCACCATCGCAATCCCTTCTGCAGATCACATTTATCTTAGACAATTACGCCTTATTTTATGATTTGGTTTCTCAAAGAGACTATACAATTTTCTCAATGTTATTTTTCGAACCTGTTTTCCATGTTTTCCAAGTTCTATAACCTTGTTATATGTACCGCCTCTTGGCGTAATTTTTATGTTTCAATGTAAACCGATGTGATCTGTATTTTAATACAGGAACACCGGTATATAAAAATCTAAAAATAAATAAATAAATAAGATTGATCGAAAAGAGAGTCATATATATTGGAATTATTAAAGTAGTTTACTTGCCCATAAGATTGATCGAAAAGACACCTACAGATACTACGGGCTGCAAATGATTGAAAAGACTGGACGGCTTGGTGAGGTTACTGAGCACGTTGTCAATGGCTTGCTGATGCAGTCCCGTTTTTCACTAAAATTTTTTTTACAAAAAATGTTTCTCACAAGAAAAGATTTGGTTCACTTAAATTTATGACTTATGATTATTTTGGCAAATGGTGACAAATATACTTAAGTGAGTTTAGCGATATCTTTTGTGATTTTTTGCATTGATAAGGTTTACCTACATTGGGGTAGGAATTAATGGGATATATTAGTACACTCGGAGCTACGTGCTCCACATTTACTAAACTTGGACAGCATCGGGGCATTTCCTGTGTGACAATTGTTCAGTTTGTCCACACTCCCTTTCAGTGTCATCATTTCAACATCCAGTTAGTAATACACTTTTTTCTTTAAGATTTTCCACTACATGCCTATTGTCAGGTGTTATTTATGTAATTCTTTGCCCTTGCCAGAAAATCTATATTGGCAAAACTCAACGACCAATTAAGACTCGGATTATAGAAAACTACTCTAATATTCGTAATTGTTGGGAGGAAGCTCCGCTAGTTCCACACTGGCTAGCGACAGCACATTCTGTGGAAGATCTGAAATTTTTTGTGATTGATGTTCTGTTTCTGCCAGTAGAGGGCGGAAACATTTCTGAAACATTGCTCTCTGCTTCAATGTCAAGGGGAAATGTGGAAAAGAGGATTTGCATTCAGACAACAACCAACAAGGACTGAACTACACAGTCTGGGTAACTAAATAAGTGTGGGGGTAGCTTGCTTATTGCGGCGGTTGCTACCCTAAACCAATTAAGCCTGATACTTCACTTTGAATGCATATACAGCATTGCTCTCTGCTTCAACAGCAGAGGTAAATGTGGAAAAGAGGATTTATATTCAGACAACATCCAACAAGGAACTGATCTGTGCAGTCTGAGTAAACAAGCATCGGGGTAACTTGCTTGATGCGGCAGTTACTACCCTTAATCATTAAGTCTTATGATTCATCTTTGATGCAACTCCATCATTACTCTCTGCATCAATGACAGGGGGTGGCAGGAAATTTGAATCAAAGAGTTACCAACAAGGGCCCTGAACTTGGTGGTCGGTGAATCAGATAAGTATGGGAAAATAAGTGTGGGAGCTTGCTGGGAAGACTGGATGGGCTGTTTGGTCTTTTTCTGCCATTGTTTCTATGTTTCTATGAAATGTTGATCCGATGTGAACAGAGATGGATCTATACCTTACATAGTTTAGTCCCTCAGGGTTAAAATAGGGAAACTGAGTGGCTTTACTTTACATAATCTTAAGGGAATTGCATTGTTCCACTCTTTAATGTTGCCTGCTATTATAATTCAATTATATAAAAGTCTTAATGATATTTTCATTAAATTTACATAATGTAATTTAATATGTTTTTTTTCATTATGAGGGCATTGATGTATTTGAGTGATTGATTGTTCCCAATTAAAGTTCTCTATGTTTTCTCAGATTCTCTTTATTTTGTATTCAATTAAAAAGATGATTGATCAGCTCACATTTGATATTTATATACCTTATTGTTTATGACTATATGTGATGTTCTTATAGATATTGCTATTTTTTTTACAATACATTTGCTTTTTGCTACAGTATAATATTTCATATTATGCAATGGTGTCCCTTATGATTGCAGATATAACAAGAAACACTTTGTTTTATGATCTTTCACAATGGGGCAGATTTTAAAAGGGTTACGAGAGTAATATATGCGCGTAACCCTTTTAAAATCCTCCTGCGCGCGTCGAGCCTATTTTGCATAGGCTTGGCGACGCGCGCAAGCCCAAGGTCATGCGTATGTCCCAGGGCTTGAAAAAATGGGCGGGGAGTGGGCAGGGTGGGTGCGGGACCAAGGCCTCCGGCACAGCAGTTGTGCCGGGGGCTCACGAGCCAGCACTCGGCTGGCGCGCGCAACTTATGCCTGCCCAGAGGCAGGCGTAAATAAATAAAAAATGGTAAGCATGGATTTAGGTAGGACTGGGAGGCGGGTTAGATAGGGGAAGGGAGGGGAAGGTGGGGGGGGGGGGTGGAAGGAAAATTCCATCCGAGGCCGCTCCGATTTCAGAGTGGACTCGGAGGGAACGGGGAATGTCATCGGGGCTCCCCTAGGGCTTGGTGCATGCAAGGTGCACAAGTGAGCACCCCCTTGCACGCACCGACCCCGGATTTTATAACATGTGCATGGCTGAGCGTGCATGTTATAAAATCGGGCATAGATTTGTGCACGCCGGGTTGCGTGCACAAATCTACGACCAAGCGCATGTTATAAAATCTTGCCCAATGTGAATAGACCACTTTGACTGTATCATCAGTTTCTCAAACAAGTACTTGTACAAGTGTTATGATTGTATTTTCTATATATAATGTTGTGATTACAATTTTATTTACGGGTCATTTTGCAAAACCTGTAAAAAACTTCCAATGTTTCAATTCTGTGTGGGCTTCTTTTACATCCATTTTTGTAATTGACTTTGACTCTTTGCTGGTAAAATAGTTCTTGCTTAGGTCCACTTGCCTTTAATATTTTATTTTATTTATTTATTTAAGGTTTTTATATACCGGCAATCATGAGAACATATCTTGCTGGTTTACATGAAACGGGAGTGCATTAAATACATCAAACTAGAACTCAGGTGACCGAAAGTACAGTTACAATTAACAAGGGTGGCAGAACTTGGTGAATATGGTAGCTGAATCCTGATTGGCTCCCTAATATTTATTTTATTTATTTATTATTTATTTATTATTTTTAGATACTGACATTCATTCGGAACATCACATTGGTTTCCATAGAACTAGTAATGCAGCATAACAGAGCTTTACAATGAAAAAGTTTGAAACAGGGGGGGTATGGGGAGAGGTATTTAAAACTATGACATGGAAATTATATCAAGCAACAACATGTTATTGAAACTATAATAGAAAGCAGCTAGCAAATTATAGTAGGCAGAGAGTAAATTGGGAAAGAAGTAAAAGGCGATGCGGGTCAGTCACATCAATCAATCATAAGGAGATAATGGGATAAGCAAGTCATAACAATTACAAAGATTATAAAGGTTGCATAAAGAACATAAAATCACTAATTAACAAGAGTTGAGATTATTTACAGAATAGAGAATCACTAATTACAGGGGTGGGGGTATTTACAGTATAGTGAATAGGTGATAGGTTGAAGTAGGGGCAGGAAAGAAGGGCAAATAGCTCACATACATTTATTTAGCATTTTTTATATACCGAGGTATAGCAGGGTTGTACATCCTTCTGGGTTCACTGATTGGCCTCTACTTTTGGCACCTTTTTTCAGCGTCCTTTAACTGTTTGAGGATTGAGGTTGCATGTGTTCAGTCCTCCTATATTGATGATTGGTACATGAAAAGTTATGTGATTATTGTGATTTGAACACTTTACTCATCTTTTTGTGTGATCCTTACTTTATAAGATTTTTTGTCTTTTATTTTAGTATTTGGAATCTATGCCATTGTCCCTCCTGATGCAGCCTTTGGGCGAAACATGGGGTCCAAGTCTGGGGACATTTTTAAAGATTATTGATTGAACATATTCAGACAAGAGGAGTTGTCTTGTGAATAAAACATTTTGAATCATTAGACTTTTGTAAGGACCATTATTGACTCCACACTCTGCTGGCTACCTGTACAATTTAGTGAGTGTGGGATTCTATACTACCTATTTCCTTTTAAAAGAACAGAATGAAAATCCACATAGAATATCTGTAATCTCCCCCAGTAAATAAAGTACAATGCCTGAGGAAGGAACAGAACTTGATTTTATTTTTTTTATTTATTTCAAATTTTTATATACCGGCATTCGAGACAGCAGTCACATCATGCTGGTTCACATAAAACAGGGGTGCATATGAAGATTGCTCTTGATGAAGAGCAATGCAGGATCAGGATGTGCTAGCATTTTAAAATGACATGAAAACATCAATGATATTTGTTATATTATTTTCTAGAGATGTGAATCGTGTGCCAGATCGTCTTAACGATCAGGTTCGGCTTGAGGGAGGGGGGAATCTGATCGTTAAGATATGTGAATTGGAATCGTTTCCGATTCCAATTCACATTGCTAATTTTTTTTTTAGGGAGGCCCGTGCCGCTAAAAAAAATCCCACTCGACCTTTTAAATTGACCCCATCCAAAACCTTTTAACATTACCTGGTGGTCCAGGGGGGCCTCGGGGGACGATTTCCCGTTCCCAGGCATCAGCTGCGCTAAAAATAAATGGTGCTGATGCCCCTTTGCCCTTACCATGTGACAAGGTATCCGTGCCATTGGCCGGCTCCTGTCACATGGTAGGAGCACTGGATGGCCGGTGCCATCTTTAAGGATGGCGCCGGCTATCTTTACTCATCATCCCTCCCCCACCCACCCGACCCCCCCCATGGGGGGTCGGGAGGGTGGGGGAGGCTAAGGGGGGTCGATTTAAAGGGTCAGGTGGGGTTTTTTTATCGGGCCATCGGTGCCATTTTAATTAGTGGCAGCCAAAATGGCGCCGATGGCCCAAGAGCGGGAGATCACGCCAGGACCCCCCCCCATTGGAACACCAGGTAATTTAACATTTTGGGGGGGTTCGGGAGGGTGGGGGAGGGTAAGGAATTGGTTTTAAATGGTCGGGGTGGGTTTAGGGGTTGTTTTGGTGTGCTGGTTTTCCCGCCCTCCCCCAAATAATTCCCGTGCCCTATTTAACGATTTAGGACGATTTATGACAATAAATCGGGGGCATTTGTATTGTATCGTGCACTCTGATGTTTTAGGACGATTTTAAAATTATCTGACGATAATTTTAATCGTTCAAAAACGATTCACATCCCTATTGTTTTCTATCATTTTCCAGCCAAAACACTATAATAAAAGCACACAATATTGCTTGTCATTTATGTTGCAGGATGCACTAAAATGTTTCAGTGAGCACTATTCACAAAATTGACAAAATTATTTGCCTTCTTAAAAAGTCCTCATATTGCAAAAATGATGCATGCTATACAAATATGCAACAACACAAGAAATGAAACAGATGATATACAGTACAAGTGAAAAGGAAATGATATAAACATAAATCTGAAATGAAACATTATGACATGAAATATTTTTTTTTACATATACACCCATATATAATAAAATAAAAAATGAACGATTCCCATGTATCCAACCTGCCTTCTTCGTAATTACCAAATACTTTCCTGCCCAATAAGTTGCAATGCTGATTGCTCAAATGGCGAAGACTACCTTTCTGTTCCATGGAAGAATCAGTCCTCCATCCTTTCAATGATAAGATACTCTGAAAGCTCACAACAGCATTCTACACAACAAACCAACACAGGAAAAGTAGTGACAATGGAAAATGGAGGGTCATTTGCCACCCACGATGGTGCCAGGATCATCTGAAACAAGAAAAGAAAAGTACATAATAAAATGCCACTGCTACAATTACAAACTCTCCTCATCTGACATCTTCCTTCTTTATCAGTTAAACAAGGATCCCAAACTTCTTCCACTGACCATGTGTCTACTTGCTGGGTCTCAGATGAAGCACTGTGATGTGAGTTTTGTATGTTGCAGTTGCTGTACCTGAAGCTTTTCCCTGCTCTTCACCTTCTTGATGGTCAGTATTCTCAGCTTCTGCAGCAAACAGCACAACCCAAAGTGCAAGCACACTTTCAACAGATTAAGGGATAGTAAATCACTAGCGCTAGCCGATCAATTTGATCACTATGCACAATATCCACAAAGATGTATGTTAACTGCATGGAGTTACCTTGAATAATATTCTTAAATCTGTGTTCAACAGCACAACAGGAAGGTAAATTTACACAGCAGTTAGCAAGTCTGGAGAGATGTAGATAGCGTATATGAGTTCAGCATCTTTTCCTGATTCTAAAGCTTGATTAAAAACTACATAATATTGAAGATTCCAAGTACTTTGATACCTTGTAGTATTCAGCTAGCCTTCCATCTTGGCGTTTTACCTCCCATGGCACCTCCTAACCTCCTACACTGAGATAGAATTTCCTAAAGTTTGTCTCTGCTTAGTAGGCAAAGAAGGAAAGAGGATGGTATTTAGAAACTTTCTGGTTCCATTTCTGCTTTAGTCATTTGCATAAATATGTTTATAAAAATTAAAAAAATAACTTGTTTCATCTCTTAGGGACTGTCAGTTTGCCTCCCATCTGCTGTTTTAGTTTTACAATCATAACTACTTCTTAAGCTGCCAGACAAGGAGCTGGCCAGCCTTAGTCATGGTCTTCTGCTATGTCTTAATCTTATATTCTGTAAATTCCATATCCAAAAAGTTAACTTTTCCCTTTACTTTTCACAATTTAGCATAAACGTATTTTAAGACTATATGCTTATGCTTTGCTTCCAGTTCTTTGAGTTCTGTCTGTTACGTCACAAATATGTGAGCTTTTTTCTTTTTTACTGGCAAATGCTGGTAGAACTGCCCCGGAGATATCCCACAGGGTCTTCACACTAATCTCAAGGATATCATTGTATAAAATATACTCATGCCACTGTCACTCCAGCTTAATAACCACTTCAGAGCACTGCAGCAGGAATGCATTAGCTCTCCACTTTTTTTTTAATATCAGTACATAGAGCCATTATCCATCATATGAAAAGTGATGCATGATCTGAAATGAAAATCTGACCTATATCACAGTATTTCAAGTGTGGGCATATGACTGTCCTGTCAGAACCATGACTGTAACATGTCTGTGTGAATAAAAAGATATAATCATAGGCACCTGGATGGCAAGCAATTCAAGTATCATTTAAACCTGATTGCATAATCATGAGATCTGTTCTGTCCTATATTTGAAGCATGTAATTTTTGTTTCCTCCAACAAGAAGGTATTCTTTGGCCAGGACACTAATCCTTGGAAGAATACCTTTGAAAAAAAAAGTTTATTCTATAATTCAGCACATTAAACCCATCAATAGTCCAAATGTGTTGTCCAATATTTGTCACTGTAAACACTCAGCAAATACTGTCAACCTAGCATTTATATATCAGATAAAATGGCACCCAGCGCCTAAATATAAAAACTGCAGAATCTGTACAGAGAGAAAGACTTTTGATATAAATCCCTTTGTTAACATCTGCTGTTCAGATATGACTAAGTAAGTCTCTTATAATAATAGAATAGTCCCATCACTTGTCTTCAGAAATCCCATAACTCTGTTCTTCTTGATCAAACCATTGAGGCCATTAACATAAATAGAAGGCATTTCCAGGACCATGCTGAAGTCAGTAAGAAAAATGATTGCTCTCCAAAGGTTAAAAGTATGTAAAAGCATTAGAGGATCTATGCAAGAAGCCTATCAGAGATTACAAAATATATCTACCACTTGAAACCATCAAAAACAAACCTCTGAGGATAAGAAAAATAGTCAACATCTTTTGCCTGGGGGTTAATCTCAGAGTCCAGTGGACCACTGGCTTGTAAGAAGAAATTTTAATTATGCTGCTTTATAGCCCAAATCCCTGGCATTTTGAAATAGTTAGGACCTCGGATCTCACTATTTATGGACTTACTGGGACATTTATTTCTTTTCATTTTTAGTGATTCAATTATATGAGAGTTTGAGGTGTCTTTCTGGTGGATTGAACTTTGTTGTTACATATGCACATTTTGCCTTTTTTTTTTTTTTTTTTTTTTAATAAAGTAATCACTTAAAATGAATAAAACAAGCCATATTTCCCTGAGCAGGACATATTCAGATATTATATATATATATATTATCTTGCATTTCCCTACAGTGTTTTAGCATAGCAGCTTCCCACATATAGCTTCAACAGCAGAAGGCCCGCCTCTCTTCTGAAATACCTCCTGGATCCTAAAAAGATGATACTGACTCAGAAACCTTTATTCATAAATTAATGCCACTTCAGCAAGCCTGACAGTGTGTCCTGCATTGCACAGGCCACCTGGACAGCTCAATCATATACGGACCAACCGGGAACTTTTTTTTAATACATTTTTAAATTGCAATCTAAAAACTTTTTCTTTCAAAAATACGTCTATCAGTCCTGCTAAATTAACTCTGATCCAAGCCCAACAACGGCCATTGTTTCGCACCAAGCTTCATCAGGAGCAATGCGTGACCACCTATAAATCCTTATTTAGTCAAGCGGACTTGAGTCATGGACTTGGGACGAAAGCGTCTCTCTGCCATTTCTGTGGGTTAAATCGTGCTTTACCCATGGAAATGGACTTTTAGGAAACTGCCCACTGTTTTTGCAGGTAAAAGTATATTTGTAGTTCCTCTGCACATGTCCTTTTACTCACAGTAGAGGTAGGCATTCCTGGAGATGGAGTTTGGGAGGGGGGGGGGGGACGGGGGGTTGCACTTAGGTGCATAATTTTGAATTTTCAGAAGTATGTGCATAATTTTCCTCTGGAAATCTGCCCATACAGATTAACAGGCATAAATCATGAGTGAGGTGGAACAAGTAAGTAACTGTCCTTTATTTATCCTTTCAAATGCTAAAACAAGGGGACACTCCATGAAACTAAAACCCAGCAGATTCAAAACAGATGAAGGGTGCTCCTCCATGCTACAGAGGCTGGGAAGGCTGAAGGCAGGTCCAAATCAGGTGGCAGTCCTGACTCCCAGCGGTGGTTCAGAGAATATGACTAGCGCTTGGCAGGTCAGCAAGTGCTGGTTGATCCACAACAAATTTAAATGAGCAAAAAAAAAAAAAAAGCCTATGCATGCTGCAAACACTTTTTAAAGTTGTCCTAGGTGGAAGTTATGTCTTTATGATTCAACATCAACAGCAAGCAAACTATAGTTTGGGTAAAAGGAGGAGAGCAGGGGGTGAAGGAGTTGTTACCATTCTGCCACAAGCAACTTGTAGCAGGAGTTCTTTCCAGTGGCAGATGAATTTGGGGGGGGGGGAGGGGCATAGACCCTATAACCCCTACACCTTGAGATCTATGGTCTCTTGGGTTCCCCTGTGAGGGAAATCATCTGTTCATATTGGCCAACCAAGTCACAAGTACCTGGCAATTACCCAAACATTAGATGAATAGATCCCAGGCTACTAATCATTATTGATTAAAAGCAGTTTATGGACTTCTGCTCTAGGAACACATACAAACCTTTTTTAAACCCAGCTATACTAACTGCCATAACCACACCCTCTGGCAATGAATTCCAGAGCTTAATTAGGCATTGAGTGAAAAATGATTTTCCCTGATTTGTTTTAAATGAGCTACTTGCTAATTTCATGGAGTGCCCCCTAGTCCTTCTATTAATCAAAAGAGTAAATAATTGATTCACATTTACCCATTCAAGTCCTTTCATGATTTTATAGACCTCTATCATAACCCCCTCAACTGTCTCTTCTCCAAACTGAACAGCCCTAACCTCTTTAGCCTTTCCTGATAGGGGAGCCGTTCCATCCCCCTTACCATTTTTGTCACCCTTCTCTGTACTTTCTCCAGTGCAACTACAACTTTTTTTTAGAAGTAGTGACCAGAACTGCACACAGTATTCAAGGTGTGGTCTCACCGTGGAGAAATACAGAGGCATTATAACATCCACCATTTTATTCGCCATTCTCTTCCTAATAATTCCTAACATTCTGTTTGCTTTTTTGAGAGCCACAGCACACTGAGCCAACAATTTCTGTATTATCCACTATGATGCCTAGATCTCTTTCCTGGTACTCCTAATGTGGTACTTAACATTGTGTAACCATAGCAAGGGTTATTTTCCCTATATGCATCACCTTGCATTTGTCCACATTAAATTTCATATGCCATTTGGAAGCCCAATCTTCCAGTATCACAAGGTCCTCCTATAATTTATCACAATCCGCTTGAGATTTAACTACTCTGCATAATTTTGTGACATCCACAAATTTAAGCACCTCACTCATCATGCCCCTTTCCATATCATTTATAAATATATTAAAAAGCACCAGTCATAGTACAGATCCCTGAGGCATGTCACTATTTACCCTTTTCCACTGTGAAAACAGACTATCTTTTTCCTGTCTTTTAACCAGTTTGCAATCCAAAAAAGGATATTGCCTTCTCTCCCATGATGTTTTAGTTTTCTTAGAAGCCTCTCATGAGGGACTTTGTCAAACACCTTCTGAAAATCCAAATATATCATATCTACCTGTTCACCTTTGTCCACATGTTTATTCACCCCTTCATAAAATTGTAGGAGATTTGTGAGGCAAGACTTCCCTTGGGTACATCCATGCTGGCTGTGTCCCATTAAACCATGTCTATTTAAATGTTGTGTGATTTCATTCTTTATAACAGTTTCCACGATATTTCCCGGCATTGGAGTTTCTTTAGTTTCCTGGATCTCCTCTGGAGCCCTTTTTTATAAATCGGGGTTACATTGGCCATCTTCCAGTCTTCAGGCTCAATGAATGATTTTAATGATAGTTTAAAAACTTTTACTAATAGGTCTGAAATTTTATTTTTGAATTCTTTCAGAACACAGGGGTTTATACCATCCGTTCCAGGTGATTTACTATTATTCAGTTTGTCAATCTGGCCTACTACAGCTTCCAGATTCAACATAATTTGGTTCAGTTCATCTAAATCATCATCCTTGAAAACTGTAGCTGGAATGGGAATCTCCCCAAAATCCTCTTTAGTAGACACTGAAGCAAAGAATGTGTTTAGACTTTTGCAATGGCCTTATCTTCCCTAAGTGCCCCTTTAACCCCTAGATCATCTAACGGTCCACACTGACTCCTTCATAAGCTTTATGCTTTGGATTTATTTTTTTTTTAATTTCTAATGATTTTTTGCCTCTACGGCCAATTTCTTTTCAAATTCTCTCTTAGCCTGTCTTATCAATGTCTTACATTTAACTTGCCAGTGCTCATGCTTTATCCTATTTTTTTCTGATGGATCCTTCTTCCAATTTTTGAATTAAGATCTTTTGGCTAAAATAGCCTCTTTCACCTTACTTTTTAACCATGCCAGCAATTGTTTGGCCTTCCTTCCACCTTTCTTAATGTGTGGAATACATCTGGTCTACGCTTATAAGATGTTATTTTTAAACAATGTCCACACCTGTTGCACACTCTTTACCTTTGTAGCTGCACCTTTCAGGTTTTTTTTAACTATTTGGCTCATTTTGTCAAAGTTTTCCTTTCGAAAGTTTAGTGCTAGAGCCATGGATTTACTTACTGTCCTCTTTCTGTCATTAATTCAAATTTGTTCATGTTATGATCACTGTTGCCAAGTGGCCCCATCACTATTACCTTTCTCACTAGATCCTGGTCTCCTCTGAGAATTAGATTTAAAATGTCTCCCTCTCTTGTCGGTTCCAAAATCAATTGCTCCATAAAACTGGCATTTATTCCATCCAGGAAATTTATCTCTAACATTTCCTGATGTTACATTTACCAAATCAATATTAGGGTAATTGAAATCTCCCATTATTACTGCAGTACCAGTTTGGTTGGTTTCCTTAATTTCTCTTAGTATTTCACTGTTCGTCTCACCATTTTGGCAGGTGGACGGTGGTATACTTATATCACTATAGTCTTCCCCAACACACAAGGAATTTCTACACATAAAGATTTGAATATGCATTTACTCTCTTGTAAGATCTTTATCCTGATGGACTCTATACCATCCCAGCCATAAAGCACCACCCCACCTCAAATTTGCTCTATCATTGTGATATAATTTGTACCCAGGTATAGCACTATCCCATTGTTTATCCTCCTTCTACCATGTCTCTGAGATGCCAATTAAGTCTATGTCATCATTCAGTGCTGTATACTCTAACTCTCCCATCATACTTCTTAGACATCTAACTTTAGCATACAGACATTTCAAATTGTGTTTTTTTGTTTGTATTAACATTCTGCTTTTCAGCTAAAAGGGATAATTTGGAATCTTTAGCTCAGTTGATTATTTATAGGCACATGGACTACATTTTTAATTATTGGAACTTCTCTGTTGGCCTAACTCTAATGCTTTATTAGTATCCTTTGAAGATACCTCCCTCCAAACCATCCACCCTGGATAAGGTGGAGCCCATCCCTTCAGAAAAGACTTCCCTTTCCCCTAAAGGTTCCCAGTTCCTTACAAAACTGAATCCCTCTTCCTTGCACTATCATCTCATCCACAAATTGAGAATAGAGAGCTTTGCTTGCCTTTGGGGACCTGCCCATGGAACAGGGTGAATTTCAGAGAATGTTACCCTGGAGTTTATGGTTTTCAGCTTTCTACCTAAGATCCTAAATTTGTCTTCCAGAACCTCCCTCCCATGTTTTCCTATTTTGCTCTTGTCCACTTCTACCATGACAGCTGACTCCTCCCCAGCACTGTCTAAAATCCTATCTAGGTGATGCGTTAGATCCGCCATCTTTGCACCAGGCAGGCATGTTTCTGGGTGATCCTCATGCCAGCCACCCAGCCATCTACATTGCTAATAATCAAATCACCAATATGACGGCTGACCTAACCCTTCTGTCATGGACAGTAGCCTTGGGAGACACATCCTTGATGTGAAAGGACAATGCACCTCCTGAAGAGAAAGTCCTTGCTACAGAATCATTTCCTGCCACACCAGATTGATGCTCTCCAAGGAGGAGAGCTTGTTCCTCCAAGGCAGCACCAGGGCTGTCAGATTGTAGTTGGGGCTTGGCTACTATGTCCCTGAAGGTCTCAACTATATACCTCTCTGTCTGCCCCAGCTCCTCCAGGTCTAACACTCGAACCTCCAGAGATTGGATTCATTCTCTGAAGATAGGAGCTCTTTACACTGGATGTACACATACAACCTCTCACCGATGGATAAAAAATCATATATGTGACACTTGTTATGTTGCTGCTCACAAAGCCCATCCCGCAAGCAGCCCCTCTCACCTTTCTGCTGCCTGCCACACTGGTCGAGCCGGTGCCTGACTGCACTTCCTCCTTATTTGTGGCTGCTTCCTCCATGGCTTCCCACTGTAGCATGTAGCTGCTGCAGATGCCACTAGACGTGGCAGGAAGGGCCGCCGCAGTCTTCATTCTTCGAGGCATGGAGCCACTGCCGGGATGATCCTCTTCATGGCCCTGGTTCCACAATCACTGTGCTTCACTTCTTCGTGGTAGGAACACCGCCAATGCTGCTACTCCACTCCTGCCTGTCCCAGGCCCTGCATAGGCATGCACGCACCTCTGCTCTTCTTTGAAAGGGCCAGCTGTGGGAAAAGCCCCATGATCCCATTGGATGATATCATCACCCTATTCCTTCACCAGCCCTATAAAAGGGCTCTGCTTCCATTCCTCAGGACCTTTGCATGGATCCTTACGGTCGTCTGTGCTGCCTTCACCATGCAAGATTCTCTGCAGTCTTCACCTGTCTTGATGGTCTTCTTGTTAGATGTTCCTGGTCTTCTGTGAATATTCCTGGTCTTGTTCTTCAATGGAGCTCCTTCATCATCTTTCTGGTGTCCCTGCTGTTCCATGTTCCTAATGTTTCTTGTTCTTGATGTTCTGAGTTCCTGATGTTCCAGTTCTGGTCCTGATGTTCCAGCTTCTGGCTCTTTGTCCTGCTTCCAGGTTTCCTTCTCATCCACCTTTCCTGGAGTGCCACCATCATGGTCCATGACCAGCCCATAGGGGGCTGTATAGGGTGCTTTATGGCATAAGGCCTGTCTTTATGTCTGAAGCTCAAGTCTCCAGAAGGCCCTTGCTTTTAACGCCGAGGTCTGTTCCTGAATCCTGAGTATTGAATCCTTGAGTCCTATTACTGGTCTTCAGAGTTCCTTATTCCTGCTTCCGTCCATGCCCTAGACTCAAGCCAGAGCCTGCTCCACTCAGCATGGTTCACGATCAGTCATAGGAGGCTGTTTTGGGTGCACCTCAGCGCAGGCCTCTCCTGAATCTTCATCATGTTTCCAGCTTCAAGTCTCCATCTTCTTGTCTGGAGTCTGCTTTGCTTCCAGCATGGTCCGCGACCAGCCATGGGTGGCTGTGTAGGGCGTGCTGCAGTGCAGTAATCACCACGTACTAGTGCCTGAAACCTGAATCTGAATCTTCCAAGTTCCTTGAGTCCTTGTCTGAGTCTTCCAAGTTCCTCAGTTCCATGTCGCATCATGTTCTTGACCTCAGCCTCTGTCTGGCCTCACATACTCGTCATTCCCAAGTGGCGAGTCTGGAAGGGCTATCGAATGGCCGGAGGGCTACTGAATGGCTGGAGGGCTACTCTTGAGACCAGCATTGTGTTGCTGGGTCTCATCTGTGCATGTAGGTCCAGTGGAGGTCTGAGCCTGTCTTGTTCCAGTTCCTCTGAAGTCCCACATGTCGATCCTGGCCCCTCCTTGCTCCAGCCTGTGCTTGGACACTCTCACCCTCCACAGTGTGTGCCTTGGGGTTCCTCCTTGAGCTGCGCTATGGTCCAAGGGCTCACACCCCTCCAGAGCAAGTGACCGCACCCCTGCATTCACAACAACACTCAATTTAAAAGACTGGAAGGCCCGCCTCTTGATGGACTACTGCCTTCATTTTAATTTTGATCATTTCCTAGTTACGTTTAGGTTGCTATGGGAGTAGGGATGCATACAATTTGAGTCCTTTAAATTTATTAGTGTATTCACTATTTATCTGGTAGTGACTTACAAGGGGATGATTAAACTTTTGATAAGGTCTGTGGCAATCCTGTGTTTAAGTTAAAAGGCTGATTATTATAAGTATTTGTTATTTATGTGAAAGTGTCTTCTACCTATAAATCAAAGGAAGAGTTAGGGGTGGGTGGGAGGAAGGGAAATCAAAATGCCCAGACTCCTAGCTTCTGCCTGCCTTCTGACTAGTTATTTAATACAGACACACAAACACACTAAAGAATAAGTCCTATATCCCCACAACTTTTTAAGTTCTAAAATTTCCCAAAGTGATACTTACCGATTTTCTTCAGCCACCAGCAAGATGATCCTCTCCTCTCAGTGCTCCCACAAGATCTAATATGATGCTACCAATCAGCTCACAAAAAATGTACTTAATTTGTTCTATATGCAGAAAACATAGAATGACCTAATTCACTTACTCTCACTCCTTTTTCTGGTACCAACCAGTATTTTTCTCTCTTATCCTGAAAATTAATTACCTGAAATATCTACTATGATATTACTAATGAATCTCCAACCTGAAACTTTACTTGATTCCACATTAATTAAATGTATCTAAATTATTTCCTTGTGATACTCTGCTAACCGATGTCCGCCCCCTAACTAGCTGGTTAGTCTTTAAATTTAGATGTGAAGGTAGGGGTAGGGGAAAGCTGGGGTGGGGGGAGGGTGCCCCCTTCCCGTCTACTCTTCCTTTCTAAAAATAAGTAAAGAAAATGCCTAAAAAAAACCCAAAAAAAGCAATGCAAAAAATTCCTGTTTCAAAAATTAAAAG
This sequence comes from Rhinatrema bivittatum, assembly GCF_901001135.1. NCBI lineage: Eukaryota > Metazoa > Chordata > Amphibia > Gymnophiona > Rhinatrematidae > Rhinatrema > Rhinatrema bivittatum. The sequence goes on along the minus strand of NC_042617.1, from coordinate 403,792,514 downwards.
AACAAAAAGTAGCAGATGCCTTCCATCAGGCTGAGTTGTTGCCAGAATTTATATGAAAGCTAGAAAGGCAACCCACACAAGCTCCCTGGTGAGAGTCCAAAATCCCAACAATGGTCCTCAGAGCAGGACAGTGCAGGTTCCATACTCCGGTCACAGACCTCAGGCCCACCGGATTATTTTAATTGTAGGAAAAGAGGTAATTTGGTCAAAGACTGTTGCTGCAGAGGGAGTGAGCCTATGGATATCAATCAGGTGTCACAGGCAGCACTTAAGGTTAAAGTTCACATGGGCACGAGGCGGTCTCCAGAGGGGGAATGACAGCCAGTTTAGAAGAGAGAAGGAGCCCCGGAGGTAATGGCTCAAATAAGTAGGTATTTTCTCTTTTTGCTTCTGCTGTGCAGAGAATGGGCATAAGCAGGAATTTTGCCCTTATGATAAGAGGAAATCTTTGTAGGAACTGTTGAAATTAAATAGGCCATGCAGGTGTGTTCCTATTGTGGAGTGAGATAGCACATTATCAAAAACTATCCCTGGCTGGTAGATGAAGATAAATATCGGGAATGAATTCTAGAGAAAGAATAAGAGTGCTATCTAGAAAAGCTTCTTAGCTGTAACTTTGTGGATATCACACATTTGGTACTTAAGGATTTTGTGATTACTGTTGAGTTGGATGAGATCCCTTCCCTAGCTCTGGTATATTCAAGATGTAGAAAGACTTATCAGTAAAGAGCTAGCCCAGAGTGGGTATATCAATTACAATAAGCAGGTGACAATCTCCTGAGTACATTGTGACCAGCAACAATACCTAATTAGTCAAGTTCTACTGACGACTTTGGCAAGACAAGCCAATACAGAAATGGGAATACTTTTCCAAGGTTCTGTACCCTCTGATTCTGGGTGTGATTATCCCCAGTTTGAGACTCTGTGGGACCAGCTTATGGCCAGTCAGGCCAGCCCAGACTGCATTGAGATAAGAACATGAGAACATAAGAAATTGCCATGCTGGGTCAGACCAAGGGTCCATCAAGCTCAGCATCCTGTTTTCAACAGAGGCCAAACCAGGCTACAAGAACCTGGCAATTACCCAATTGAGATGTCTCCCCTAAAAGCCTCTCCTCTATTGTGAATGTATGCACACAGAGTCAAAGATATTCAGATTATGGGGACAGTGCCAGAGAATGAATTCTGAGACGTCCCAGGGTTCAGGGACTGCCAGGGACTTTATTGTTATATTATTATTATTTATTTTATTTTATTTTTTTTTTTTTATATATACTGACATTCGATCTGAGATATCACATCGGTTTACATTCAGGTACTGTAGGTATTGGTTCAATTTTGCATGGTGACATGTATCAGAGGCAACCGTGGGTATTCTGGGAACCCTTATCTAATTCCCCAAAAAGGGTGGTAGAGGTTAACCCTGGATAGGTTAAGTAATATCCGCTCAAAAGTAGTTCCCTTGAGTTTGGCCAGAGGCAGATACAGCTGTGGGAGGGCAAGGTACTCTCTGGCCTAGAGGTCCTATACCATCCCTATCCTCCACTTGAAAAATAAATGGTCAGTCCCAGTTCAAGGTGAGAAAGGAAAATAGGAATGGTAATTAATTTACCTTCCCAGGAATTAACCTGGGTAGAGACAAACACTCAATCTAACAAGGTCAAGCTGAGGGGGGGGGGGGGGGGGATATGTAAAGGAGTGTCTGTTACACCCTTCTTAAAAGTTCAGGACCAGGCATTTAGCCTGGTCCACCTTAAGACAGCTCAAAAGGGAATCCTGGTTGCAGGGCATTTTTCTCTGGGCAGAGGGATAAGAAGGCAGGCCCTCAGAGTCCCCAGATGAGAGTAGTAGAAAACAAGAGTTATACAAAAACTACTTCTCTGTAAACTGCTGCATTTCTGTTTCCAGCACTGCTGAGGTAAACAGGCTTTTGGTTGTTTAATGTCCCTGTAAATAATAAAGCCTGTAGAAGAATAGCCAAAGTCCAGCCTGCTCTGTCCTCCGGCAAGCTAAAGTCTGTTTACGCTGTGTCACATTCCCCTCTGAACTATACTGACTCCATTTTTGGACAGGTCATTGGTCTTCATTGGACTATAAAATTCACTTTAGAATCCATTCTTTTCACTGCTATGACATCAAGAATTTGGTTTGTAGTCCCTCTAGCTCAGGATCCTACTATGTATTTGATCTTTTTTTTCCCCTCCAGGATAGTGTGTTTCCTAACATAAGGGCCAATGTAAGGAGCTGCGCTAAGCCAACCGCAGGTTTTTTCCTCTGAGTTTTGCTTGTTTTTTTCAGCAAAAACCTTACTCAAGTATGTAATATAGGTTTCAGCGCTGAAAAAATCTGCTAAATAATCAGAGTAAAAACCCTGCGGTTGGCTTAGCGTGGGCACATGCAAAAGCCTTGTAAATAAAGCAATTAACTATTACAGAAAAATGCAGGGAGCCTTGTTAACAGGGAGATATTTTAGTTTCCTATTTTATTACATGGGATTTTTTTTTTTTGTGCAACATATTTTTATTAAAGACAAATAGAGGTACAATAAGTGCAATTGTATGTATCACCAAAAAAAAAAAAGGTTTGCGGTTGTATCCTAATATACAAATATGCCACCGAATTAGATGATCAATTGTCTGGGTCAGGGCAGAAGTAAAAGTTAAAGCACATGTCTGGTGGCCATTTGAATCCATTCCAGGCATTTGTGTGGCTGTGCGCAGGTGTTCCTCTGCTGTAATCATGGATTAAGTACACTTATTTTTTGATGCTTTGTTACATTTTGCAGCTGAGCCAAAGAGTAATAGAGGCAGAAGCTTTACAGTGAGAAAGAGAGAGGGAGCAGATAGAAAGAACATGGTTTATTGTGGAAGAAGAAAGGAGGGCCTGAGAGGAGTGGGACTTTGCTCAAGCCACTTGCAGAAGAGCCTTCTGGCAGTGGATTTTCCACCTGAGGACAACATTGCTGGGGTTCCAAGAGAGATGTGGGGGCGGACATATAGACTGAGCTCCAGGCAATTATTTCTCTCTATGAAGAAATCAAGGATGATAGAGATCCTCTAACAGAGTATGGAGATGCCATTCCAGTCTTGGTCAAACTTCTTGGTGCCTAGCATTTTCTTGCCACGGGCTCATTCCAGAACACAATGGCTGTGATGGCTGGTATGGACCAGTCAATGTTTTCATAAGAACATAAGAAAATGCCATACTGGGTCAGACCAAGGGTCCATCAAGCCCAGAATCCTGTTTCCAACAGTGGCCAATCCAGGCCATAAGAACCTGGCAAGGCATTTCAGCCAGGTGCTGAGGGGCGGGTCATGATGAAACATCAGGCAGTACATCAAGTATTCACACTAGCTATCAGAGTGGCAGGAGATGAAGTGTGCTTTCTTTGACATAGCTGGCATGTCAAATGTAACGAGGGCACTTGATTGTACCCATGTCATTCTTACCCCCACCATATGGGAGAGACATGGCAAGCCCTAACAGGAGGTATTTCCACTCACTGAATATAAAAGTTGTCTGCAATACACACATAAAAATCATCAGTATTGTCTCCAAGTTTGTTGGAAGCAGCCATGGCTCCTTCATCCTTGCACAGTCAGTGCTGTCCCAAAATTTCACTGAAGGAAAATATGACAAAGGTTGATTGCTTGGTAAATTTGAAATGCAAGTCAAAATAAAGTGCATATTTAAAAGTTGCAGTGTAAGCTCTCTTGGGTGGATACGAAAAATGGATTAGTGCCAGAAGTGCATACCATTCCACTATAGAATTAAGTGGGTTGAGGGTGGGTACCAAAAGCACCAAACGTTTAGCTAAAAAGTTTCAATGTAATTTCTCTGGGATGGGTACCAAAGGCAGAAAAGTACTCATTTTTTGGTATATAGTGCCAAAGCATATTCTAATCTTTCATACATGTAAGTTCTCCGGTGTTGGTTCTAAAAGCTGGAAATTTGTTGAACAGTAGTATTCACTTTGCTAAAGAATCCTACTCACGTTCCATTTTTTATTTATTTATTTTTTTAACAAAACATACTGGTTACTAGGGATGTGAATCGGGCTTCGGACGATTGAAAATATCGTACGATATTTTCAAAATCGTCAGAAATTAGGGGCTCCCCCAAAATGATAGGAAAACCCCACAATATTGTTCGTGGGGGTTCTCTTATCGTTTTGGGGGAAGGTGGGAAAAAAGGCACCCAAAAAACCCCTAAACCCACCCCAACCCTTTAAAACGAATCCCTTAGCTTCCCCCACCCTCCTGACCCCCCAAAAAACTTTTTACAGGTACCTGGTGATCCAGTGGGGTTCCCGGGAGCGATCTCCCGCTCCCGGGCCGTCGGCTGCCACTAATCAAAATGACGCCAATGGCCCTTTGCTCTTACCATGTGACAGGGTATCCGTGCCATTGGTCGGCCCCTGTCACATGGTAGGAGCACCGGATGGCCCATGCCATTTTTAAAGATGGCGCCAGCCATCCAGTGCTCCCTCCATGTGACAGGGTGGTCCAGTGGGTGGTCCAGTGGGACCCCCACTGGACCACCAGGTACCTGTAAAATGATTTTTTTTGGGGGGGGCGGGATGGTGAGGGAAGCTAAGGGATTAGTTTTAAAGGGTTGGGGTGGGTTTTTTGTTTATCGGCTCGGGCGCAGCCGATAAACAAAACCGCGATCAGGCCGGACGAAAAAAAAAACATGATGTGAATCGGAACTGGAATCCGAACCGATTCCGGTTCTGATTCACATCTCTACTGGTTACAGCTGCAAAGCATGGCTGTTCATGCCCTTATCTGTGTCAGGTACAGCACAGGAAATCTGGTACAATGAGCCCATGCAAAATCCAGAGCAGTCATTTCCAAATAAAGATCACAATGATTTACAGCATGATGTAAATATATATAAATAAATATAAATTAAATTGCAAACAGCCTTTATAAAAGTGGAATAAAGTAGAATTTGTTTTCTTTTCCACTTGGGATATGAATATGCATTTGAGTTCCATGCTCTAATAATGCAACTATTCATTTTTATGCATATTGTATGAGATGATCAGGCTGCTGTAGCAGATTCTTTAAACTGAAGACTAATTTAGAAGACTTGACTGGGAGAACGTTCCTAAGTAGCTTCAGGCAGCCTAGAGCTGTTTAAGAGAATTTCGCAGCGTGATGTCTTCCAGACAGGTTGATTTTGCACATACCTTGGCAGGAATGAACCTCACTCATAAACCAGGGTATGTTGTTGAGTATGAGCTCAGTCTCCCTAATTCACTTCTAATGCCCTTCTTAATACTTGAATTAGGCCAATGAGAGTTTCCTTCTGAAGTTCATAAAGAGATTGATTTTAAAAGTGTTGCTCATGCAAAAACACCCACATCCATGTATATGTGGCCCACGTGCAAGCAATGCAGATTTTAAAAGTTGTGATTTATGTGCAGTTGTACCTAAGTGTGTGGCAAAAATAAGGGGGTAGAAAAGGGGCAGAGCATGAGCATTCTGGGGCAAGGCCAACATTTCCGCATGTAATTCTGTATTTTAAAACCAAAGGCCACAGTGCACCACAGCTTGTTAGCCGCGCAACTTTACTGCTGCTTCTGCTGAGCAGCAAGTCTGTAGATCTCACGTTTCAGGGCTTTCAAAACAGGCTGAGGGGTCCAGGTCAACTGAAGGGCATGCACGATAAAGAACCAGAGTGTTTGGAGAGCCTTGATATTGACTGGGCAAATTGGAAAAACTGGGAATGTCCCTGGCGTTAAAGCCAGCAATGTCCTATGGAAGATACATGGAGTAGGTGTTCTCAAGTAAAACTTAAAATTAAGAGCATATTTACATGCAGTAGGCATATTTTAAATCATATACTTGCAAGTGCATGCATGATTTAAAATTCCAGCATGTTTCCGCTCATGCGCCAATTCATGCGTGTATGGGCGCATACCTGCTTGTTTTAAAATTGGCCTGAAATTGTTATGTGTACAGGCAACATGTCTAGAAGCACCTGGAAATTCTGTCTAGTCAACTTAGTGGCACCAATACAAATGGTACTATTTTTGTATCTTTGTTCCACATTTTCTTGGTCTTTGATGATCTCTCTCCATATGAGCTGTTGTTTGGTATTGATACTTCTATCAGCAATGCAGTTCTTGTGATTTTTTTCTTTTATCAAAATATCCATTTCTCTTGCATCAAGCCTTTTATCTATTGGAATAGGAATGTCCCAGGTGATAACAACTTCATTTTCTGCAATTCTCTCAGGGTTATGATCCCAGTGCTTTTCTGGTACAGTGATGTTTTTATGTTTATACAATGTACAGTGGGTGAGCTGTGCCACTTGTATTATGCCTTTCTGCATGCAAGACCTCTGATATCAACCCTTGACAGCCAGCAACAAGTTGTACACTGATTCTAGTTCAATTTTATAGAATCTGCATTTACCTGTTTTGTCATTTTTTTTTCTATTCTGGCTGTGATCCATCTTGTTCGTAATCCATTATCCTGTGCAGCAATTATCAATCTGTCATCTTCATCAAGTGCACCGGACAATATATGTGTGGTCACTGTGTGGTATGCATAAATGTGCTACAGATTCAAGTCTTCCATCATCCTTCTTTAAATATTCAGTTCAAGTTAAATGCACATTACACTTGCAACACGGCACAAATTTTATATGCCATTATATGTCCTTGCTCTAAATTGTACATTGGCCAGACACAATTACCCATTAAATCCCATATTATACAACATAAATGTTGTATATGGGCTTAAAAATGGAGACCCCTCTTGTGAAGCACTGGCTCAAATTTAATCATATTCTTGACCAATTTCAGTTTTTTGTGATTCAACAGCAACATTTCACAAAACTTCAGCGATGAGAGCAGGGATTTTTCTATAAATGGCACACACTCCAACCTGTATACTGTCATTGAGTGGGAAGTTTTTTTTTCTAGTATAAAGTGTCATTTTGGTTCCATTTTTTTTTTTTTAGCAAGTTTTGACATCAGCTTTTGCCTGACGTCAACATTTATAAGGCCTCTGGGAAAAGATTTCTTCAGATATTGTGGGAATGCTTGGTGAAGTATTCAGAGCAAGAGAGATAGCCAAGGTAAGCTCTCTCCAGTACTTTTTTTCATCTATGTAGATTTTCATAGCAATGCTATTTTCAACTGTCTTTGGTTAAATATTATTTTTAGATAAAGCAACATATTGAAGCACTATAAGTCACAAGCCCTTCTCTTATTTTATCATGAATTTACCACTATTCAATATTGATTTAAACATGTTTGTAAGTATATCTAATATTAAGCAGTTTGATCTGTAGTATTTTAGCTTTACATTTTTTAGAAAAGCATATCTATGTAATAAGTTTCTTACATAATTGTGCATTACTTCATTTTATGGGTTAATAGTGTTCTGCAGTAGAAAAATAAATATTACTTTCCCCTGAAGAAGCCGACAACGGGAAAACAATCGGGCTCTTGCCAGGGCAGGAAGAACCATTGTAATACTCGGTCATCAAGGATCTACAAGACTGTTGGTTTGCCAACCTTGTCATGTGACTGGGAAGGACATGTTAAACATTGATATCAGCAGATCACATGTTGCATATCCTTTTGTAAAGACTTTTATGAAAGCAAAGATTTGAGTATTTAATAGCTTCAATAGTATTTTCTAGATATCAGAACATTTAAGATATCTTAGAATCTAAGAAACATACTTTATTTTAATTGTTTTTTCTAATGACATAATAAATTGTGAATTACATTTTTAGATGGATAATAGTGTTTTAGGGCTTTACTATGTTTATATAAAAACAATAAAATCAATAAACATTTGATATATTTGTATTTTTAAGGTTTTTTGTTGTTCCTGTAATTAGTTTTGTATATCTACTGAATATTAAGGAACATTTAAAGTATTTATTTCTGCTATTTTTTGCTAACTATATATATCTTTGTTATCCATATACCATAGGGATACTGCTACAGACAGAATACAAGTGTTTTTAAATCAGTCATTCAATAAATAAGTTACATGGATGTCTGTCATTCCATAACCAGCACCATCATAGATTGTATGTTAAGGTAGGGTTCTGAGTTATCTGGCTATTGAATCTTTCCAGAGATTAACAGTAGACTTTTCTGGTAGTATTCCGTTCTCTGTCTCAAGATGTGTCATTAAAGGCTATGCTTGCCTAAACGCTGGACTAGATCTAGTATGAAGCAAGAAAAGAGTAAAATACAAAGGGGCTTCTATGAGAAAACTAATTTCTCCAGTGTGGTAGGGGCTATTAATTGTACTATTTGAGCTTGAAATCCCTAAGAAGCTAGGAAGCCATCTAGTAGATCCATAATTATTACTGTCCAGGTGTGCTGTGACCATCACTTGATAGTGACAGATGATATAGTTGAGTTTTTTAGTTCCTGTCAAAATGACCATAGATTAAGGCAGATCACCTGCTATTAATTAACATGTGCTCAAGAGTTTTGTAATTGAGTTCCTCTGGGAAATTTCTGGAACCAAGGAACAATTCAATGGTCCTAATGATGTCTTCTTAAGCCTCTAGAATTGCATTGGCTGCCACTTTCTTTCTCTGATTATAGGTGATAGTGTCTGGACCCTTCAAGAGCCAGCCCACCTGGTTCTTGTACTCTAGCTGATTCCCTGTTTAAGAGGGGCTTAGGGCTTGATATTGTGACTCTCTTTCCTATCCTGAGGCCCCACATCAGCTGCCTTGCTTCCTGGATGCTGGGTATAAAAGCCTCATCTCTCTGTGATGTCATCCTCAGACTGATACCTTGCAAATCCAGCTCACCTGAGGGCTGTGCATTTGCTGTCTATGGATTTGCCACTGAAAGGAACAAAGACAAAATAGATCACCCCTTTAGGAAACCCCTTTAGGAATGCCCATGGAAAGGCCTAACATTTTCCTGTTGGACAGAATACTCTGCCTGGAGGAGACAATTGGTTTCATCTATTGGATGTACCGCTTAATTTGAACAGGAGTGACGGAGAACACAAGCTCTTCTGCAAAAGGAAATGTTTAAACTGTGCCTGGAATCATATCTGAGTGATAGAAAACTGTTTGAGGTTTCCTTCTGATATTTTATATCCTGCTGGGTAGCAAATTACTATTCATTATTCCTGGGGTATTAGAGTCCTGTGATCCTTGTTGTTGCACTGGAGGTGGACCCTTGGCCTGGTGCAGGATTGGTACGGCCCTCTGGTCGGACCCAGAGAGCACCTGGCACCAGGAGACGGATCACAGGAGGAGACAGAGGCTAGCTGGAGCTTCACCAATAGCAATGTGAGGCTTCCGCGGGTTGAGCCCTTGGGTACCAAGGGCACCTTGTCTTAGGTGGGCCTTGCAGGGTCTCCTAGACAGAAAGCACAGGGAAGTGCCCACCATGCACAAGGGTGAGCGGTCAATGTCCAAGCAAGAATGTCCAGAGGTCACAGGAGGCCAGAATAGAGTGTCCGAGGGGATAGCGAGGATCAAGGTCAGAGTATCAGTCCAGAATTGTCAGCCAAAGCAGGGGTCAGTACCTGTAGTCAGTTCGGGAGTAGTCAGGTCAGGCAAAGGTCAAGTTACAGGCAGCGGTCAGATGTGGTCGGTAGACAGGCAGAGGTTGGTTCCAGGCAGCAGTCAGATGAGGTCAGGAGCAAGCAAAGGTCAGTACCATGAGATTAGTCTGAAGAGTACTACCAGGAATGGAGAGACGAAGGAACAGGAGACACTAGAACAGACAAATTAGAGACACCGGAGTGTACAACCTGATTGCCAAGGCAATGAGCTAGTGGCTGAGCCCTGCTATTTATACAGGGCTATTTATACAGGGCTCAGGTGACATCAGAATCGGGCGCCACCCATGAGTTTCCCGCGCTTGGCCCTTTGAAGTCAGGAGAACTCCACATGCGTGCGCTAGGGGGCGGGGCCGATGCTCAGGAGGACGCCGAGCCCCGGCGTGAGGAGCACTGCGAGGTGGAAGGGCCGATGGGCCTGGGGACGTTCGTGGATGCCGCGGATGAGCAGCACTGGGATTGAGAGAGGAGCTGGTAGACGGGCATGCCAGGTGAGCAGGCCCAGTCGCGCCACCAGCTCGGCCAGAAAGCACAACAGTACACCCTTTCTAGGCCTCCCCCTTACCAGCCTAGGCTTCTCAGGATGGGTCCGGTGGAAGTTAGCAAGGAGGTCCTTGTCATAGATGTGGTGGGAAGGCTCCCAGGAGTTCTCCTCTGGCCCGAAGCCCTCCCACAACAGGAGGTACTCCCAATGGCCTATATGGCGCCGGACATCCAGGACCTCTTTTACTTGGAAGATGTCCTTGGGTTCAGCAGCAAGTTGTGTAGGATCAGGAGGCCTTCAAGAGGGCCAGGACAAGATGAATGGCTTCAATAGGGACACATGGAATGTGTTGTGGATTTCCATGGAGGCGGGAAGTTGCAGCTGGCAGTAGGGGTGTGAATCGTGTGATCGACCGTCTTAATGATCGATTTTGGCTGGGGGGGGGAGGGAAATCTGATCGTCGTGTTTTTTTTTTTTTTTTAATCGTTAAAAATCGTAAATTGAGGGAGGGCAGAAAAACCGGCACACCAAAACAGCCCTAAAACCCACCCCGAACCTTTAAAACAAATCCCCCACCCTCCCGAACCCCCCAAAATGTTTTAAATTACCTGGGGTCCAGTGGGGGGTCCCGGTGCGATCTCCAGATCTCTGGCGCCGGTGGCCCTTTGCCCTTATCATGTGACAAGGCAAAGGTAGCGCCGGCGCCATTTTGGTTCCTGGCTCCCGACGTCACGTGTGCAGGAGATCGCTCCCGGACCCCCGCTGGACCCCCAGGGACTTTTGGCCAGCTTGGGGGGGCCTCCTGACTCCCACAAGACTTGCCAAAAGTCCAGCGGGGATCCGGGAGCGACCTCCTGCACGCGGGCCGTATTGCCAATATTCAAAATGGCGCCGGCGCTACATTTGCCCTCACTATGTCCTACGGGCGACGGTCAATTCACACCCCTACTACGTACTCGTATTGGCCATCCCTTGTATTGAAGGCGGTCTTCCAGATGTCCTCTGGCTGGATTCATACAAGATTGTATGCCCCTCAGAGATCTAACTTCGTAAAGATCTGAGCTCCTTGTAGGCGATCAAATAGTTTACTAATGAGTGGCAGAGGGTAACAATCCTTGTGAGTCATGGCGTTTAGCCCATGGTAGTCTATGCAAGGATGTAAACTGCCATCTTTATTCTTCAAGAAGAAGAATCCGGCTCCTGCTGGTGAATCGGATGGTCTTATGAATCCTTTATTCAGATTCTCTTTAATGTACTCTGACATTGTTTGGGTTTCCGGAAGCAAGAGGGGTTAGGTTCTGCCCTTGGGAGGCATGGTGCCTGGTAGGAGCTCAATGGGACAATTGAATTTTTGCAGTGGAGGCAGGATGTCAGCATTTTGTTTGGTGAACACATCTTTGAAGTCAGAATATGGAGCAGGTGACCCGGTAAGGTTTGTAGAGTTCAGAATGGTGACCACTGGAGACACCTGTCGCAGACAGCAGTTCTGGCACTGGGGTCCCCACTGAGTTAACTGCAGGGATTGCCAGTCAAAGTGGGGTGCATGTACCTGGAGCCAAGGATGTCCTAAGATTACCGGATGTGTGGAACACTTCAAGACGAACAGAGAAATTTCCTCTTCATGGAGGGTTCCCACGGTGAGGCGGAAGGCCACGGTGTCATGAGTAATGCGTGCGGGGAGGTGCTCTCCCTGGATTGATGCAATGCAGAGAGGTACTTCCAGAGGTTGAAGTAGGATCTGGAGTAGTGTGACGATATCGTCCAGTATAAAATTGCCACTCGCCCCAATGTCCACGAGTGCAGTAAAAGCAAAGTAACGTTATTCCCTAAAGAGTGACACGGGGAGTAATAATTGCGGGCCAGTAACAGTAGTGCCAAAGCTCGTGACCCCCGCCGGGCTCAAGCTTTGCAGTTTCCCGGACATACGGGGCAGGATTGCAGGAGGTGTCCGGAACCACCACAATATAAGCAAAGGCCTTGTTTCTTACGTCGGAGGTGCTCTTCAGGGGACAAGCGCCCACGATTAATCTGCATCGGTTCCTCTGGTGATGGAGGAGGTTCCAGTAAGACCTTCAACTGGGGGCTTGTAGCATGAGCTGGGCACAAGACACGAGGCCGGAGGACCTTCACCTCCTGGTGTCACTGTCATAGGCGATGATCAATCTTGCCAACCAGGGAAATCAGGTCTTCAAAAGATGTGGAAATCTCACGAGCAGGCTGCTCATCCTTGAGGGCAGGAGACAGGCCCTCTAGATAGATTGCCTGTAGGCAGTCCTCTTGCCACCCCAGTTCTGTGGCTAATGTTCTGAATTCTACCGTGAATTCGGTGAGCAAATGCGAGCCTTGATGGAGGTGAAGAAGATGGTGACCTGAAACCGCCTGTTGGCTGGGATCCTCGAAGTTCCATTTAAAAATGGAAATGAAGTGGGTGAGATGGTGGAGGGTATCATCAGAACGCTCCCAAAGTGGGATGCCCATGCCAGGGCTTTCCCTTCAAGGCATGAGAGGATAAAGGTGATCTTGGTGGTCTCACTCGTAAACAGTGAAGGCTGTAGTGCGAATTGCATAAAACATTGTTTTATTTATTTATTTATTTTTATTTAAAATCTTTTCTATACCATCACAATGGTTTACAGTAAGGCACATAATGTTGCTAAATGTATTAAATTATATCAATTAAACAGGTGCCATAATGGTTCAGTAACATAGTTTTATAATAAATATTATTTGGTAAATGTGATAAATCATGTCCAATTCTATTTGTATCAGTTTTGAATACAAGAATAGCTTTATAATTGTAACTTATCCTTTAGTGGTGAACAAAAAATAAAAATAAAATACACACATATTGATTTCGGTGATGTGTGTGGATATTCTACTGTCCGCACCCTACACTTCCCTGGATTCTATTCTCCATTCTCTTTGTGATAAACTTGTTTAAAGAGCCATGTTTTTGAACTTTTTCTAAAGGTTTTGATGTCTCTTTGTAATCTTATCTCTAAAGGCATGGTGTTGATGAAGCCTCGACAGAGGCACGGATCCCCATTGAAACGGGGTGGAGCTGGGAGGGCCAATGATGCCCACAGGGGCAGGGTTTGAGCCAGACCCCCTGAATTGGCCATAACAGAATCCTCTAGTTGAGACCGTAGTCTCTCCACAGATGAAGCTAATGCTTCCATGGTTCGCTATTGTTCTCAGACATGAGCAGCTAGGCCAGGGATGACCTGCAAGGGGGGAGACTCTGCCAAGTCATGGCTTTGGCAACCTGTTGTGCTGGAGGTGGACCCTTGGCCTGGTGCAGGATTGGTACGGCCCTCTGGTTGGCCTCAGAGAGTGCTTGCCATCAGGAGGTGGATCACAGGAGGAGACTAAGGCTAGCTGAAGCTTCGCCAGTAGCAACCCGAGGTATCCGCAGGTTGAGTCCTTGGGTACCGGGGCCACCTGGTCTTAGATGGGCCTATCAGGGTCTAGAGAGGAAGCACAGGGGAGTGCCCACCATGTACAAGGGTGAGCGGTCAATGTCTAAGCAAGAATGTCCAGAGTTCACAGGAGGCCAGAATAGAGTATTTGAGTGGATAGCGAGGATCAAGGCTAGAGTATCAGTCCAGAATGGTCAGCCGAAGCAGGGGTCAGTACCTGTAGTCAGCCCGGGAGTAGTCAGGTCAGGCAAAGGTCAAGTTCCAGGCAGCGGTCAGATGTGGTCGGTAGACAGGCAGAGGTCAGTTCCAGGCAGTGGTCAGATGTAGTCAGTGGACAGGTAGAGGTCGGATCCAGGCAGCAGTCAGATAGGTCAGAAGCAAGCAAAGGTCAGTACCATGAGATCAGTCCAAAGGGTACTACCAGGAATGGAGAGCGAAGGAACAGGAGACGCTGGAACCGGAGACACTGGAATAGGCAAACTAGAGATATCAGAGTATACGACCTGATTGCAAAGGCAATGAGATAGTGGCTGAGCCCTGCTATTTATACAGGGCTCAGGTGATGTCAGAATTGGGCGCCGCCCGTGAGTTTCCCACGCTTGACCCTTTAAAGTCAGGAGAGCTCCGCGTGTGCTAGGGGGCGGGGCCGACACCGAGGAGGACACTGACCCCGGCACAAGGAGCCCTGTGAGGTGGAAGGCCCTGATGGGCCTGGGAACGCTCGTGGATGCCGCGGACGAGCAGCACTGGGATTGAGAGAGGAGCTGGTAGAGGGGCGCACCAGGTGAGCAGGCCCGGTCGCAGCACCAGAGCGGCCGGGAAGCGCAACACTTGTTGTGCATCTATTGTTAATAATCATCATGTATTATTCTAAGTATCCTAGGGCTACTGAAGTTGCTCTGGGTCAAGGGAGAAACAACTGAAGAAGGAGGAGTGCATTCATAAATAGTAATTTTAGATTGCATAGTACGATTTTAATAAATATCCTTATGAGAAATATCTCATCTCCCCTAACTGCAAAATGTTGTTGTGGAGCAGGGGTGTCCAACTTCAGCCCTCAAGAGCCAAGAACTGGTCTGATTTTCAAGATATCCAAGAAATCCCTATTGAATGTATATATGAGATGTTTGCAGACATACCACAAATCTATTTCATGCATTTTTATTATGAAATCCTGAACACTAGACTAGTTTGTTTCCCTTGAGATCTGGAGTTGGACATCCCTAATGTGAAGAAAGAATGGAAGAACAGAGGGATGAAGATGAGAGATCTCTGGTTAGTGACGCATCTGATTCAAGATCAGCATCCCAGAGAGCTTAGGTAGTATACCCATACTTCACAATAAAATATCTGGTAGTTGTAAAACTATCTGGTGTGTAAGTGGTGCCATGGCATAATGGATGAGGCTGTTAGATGCTTAGATGATCTGTGTTTGTAGTCTGATATGACTGTTCTCTATTTTCCTCTTACTCAGGAGGTATTCTGTTAAAGGTGCCCCAGATAGAGTCCCTTTCCACACAGCCTTTTTGTTTACGATAATAATGTAATATGATGATTTAAGATTTTCTGAGCTGTCAGGTAATCCTAGCATTTGGGCACATGGAGTACAGCTTCAACAAAGTAAGAGAAATATATAATTTTCTATCTGAGGGGCTACTCTTTTGGGCTGGGGAATGGTTTATAAGTTAAGACGAAGGTGGGAGAGAACAATGAGAAAAGTTGAATTTTGTGGGACTGGATATAGGTTTCCAGCTCAGGACTGCAGTTCATCATGCTTTGAATCACACTAAGCAATGCAGAAGTGTTTTTGCACTCTAAGCAGCCTTTTTGTTTATATTTCTAGCTGCTGTTTCTTTCTCATTTATCTCCTGAGAAGTCAAACTGGATGAGTATTTCAAAGTGTATGGAAATGAGGTGATATGTACACAAGAATAATTTACTTCTTGCCCTTAATTTGCATTTACTTCATTCATCATGCATGCTCTTTTTGCATTCTCCATCTTTTTCAATTGGAGACTGATGTCATCAGAGCAAATTTGTATATCCAAAAAGGGATAATGAGATTTATCAATATTTCAATGAGGCCGATAATTCGTTCAGTGACTCAGAGTCAGGTCCATCCAAAATGCCTCTTTATATGCTAATTAATGGACTATTCATTGCAATTTGGGCTCCTGAGGTTAAATTTTTCAGACTCAGGAAAGCATTTAAAATATTCACCTCACCTTCCAGAATATCTGTTCAAAAATGCATTTGAAGGACATATTATATAAAATAAAGCATATTTTGCAAGAAAGCACAGTAGGTATTTTTGTTTCTCATTTCCTTAATATCTCTATTTATCTCTTTATATCCTTCTCTCTCTTTCTCTTTCTATATGTATATATGAATATTTATATATGTGACAGACCCTATGGTTACGTCACCATTAAGACCTCGGTGAGCCTTTAATTCAGCTAGTGAGAGTGCAGAATAGAGTGAAGGGGATGTTACCATTCAAATGCAGTCCCTCCCTTTGAGGGGTCTGGAATATCCATTCCCCTAAAAGCCTATATAGCAGTTCTCTACAGAGAGCTGAAGAGGCAGACCCTTTAGGTTTTCTGAGAGAAGTTTTACTTTAGTTGTTTTTTTCAGGCTTAGTCAGAGGAGCTAGGCAAACCAAGCTTGGTGGTCCTGAACAGGGTTAGGAGGGGTTTCTTCTTTCAGTCTACTCTCTGGAAATTTCCCTCTGGGTTTATTTTTTTGGGTTTAAGATTTTGGGTGCTAGGAGCCTCACTGGTCACCTGGGACTTTCTTGGACTCAGGGCATGGGGAACCCTTTGTCTGGGATGCCCTAGGAAAAGGAATATCTGCCCCTGAGGTGGTGGTGACCTCCTGTGAGGAGGAACACCAGTGTTAAATTCTGTTGGGGAAAACAGACTTCGATTTCAAGATCCAGGAGGAAGTTTTGGCTGCCCTCCCTTCCTGTTTGAAGCAAAGAGAGTTGCTTGCTTCAAGAGGATTCCTCCCATCAGGGAACCAGAAAGAAGAAATAAAGATACTGTGTAATAACCAAGGAGATCCTGAAGATCTGCCAACCGTGAGTAAAGGAAACCAAAAATCACCGTGGACACCCATCTGGTGTTTTACCACCCTGGGGAGAGAGAACATTTAATTTCTGTGCAATAGACTTTTTACCATTTTTATCATCTTGGAAGGGGTTTCTTGACCAGTCTAAAGAAACCCTGTCCATCTAGGAGCTCCACTTTACCTAATCCAAGAGAATGGATGTTTCCCTGGCCCTGATATGTGAGACCTCCACAGACAGAGGGTAAGAGATGGTAAGAAAAGAAAACAAGAAAATTCTGTGGTGCTGCAGTTTGAGTTATTGTACCATTTTCATCACCATTGTTTGAACAGTAAAGACTTTAATTTTGGACACTCACACAGTGACACCAGAGTATTTCTTTTGCACTCACTGCACCCACAATAAGGAGAAGTCTCCTCTCCAAAGGGAACACAAAGGACAAGGAAATGTGTAGAAAGGACACCCCCATCACATTGGGCCCTGGAAGTAAATTCCCCCCCCCCCCCACTACCACTTTAAAGGATCCAGCGCTGGAAGAAAGAGAGATTGTGGAAGAGCTAGCTGGTGAGTGTTTCCAGGTACATATAATGGAGATAAGGAGACAAGGAGCTGCAAGAGTATAATTCTGATACTATGAAGGGGTGAGAAGGAGAAGGGCTGGTGTAATTCAGGTACTAAGAACATAAGAACATAAGAACATGCCATGCTGGGTCAGACCAAGGGTCCATCAAGCCCAGCATCCTGTTTCCAACAGTGGTCAATCCAGGCCATAAGAACCTAGCAAGTACCCAAAAACTAAGTCTATTCCATGTTACCATTGCTAGTAATAGCAGTGGCTATTTTCTAAGTCAACTTAATTATTAGCAGGTAATGCACTTCTCCTCCAAGAACTTATCCAATCCTTTTTTAAACACAGCTATACTAACTGCACTAACCACATCCTCTGGCAACAAATTCCAGAGTTTAATTGTGCGTTGAGTAAAAAAGAACTTTCTCCGATTAGTTTTAAATGTGCCACATGCTAACTTCATGGAGTGCCCCCTAGTCTTTCTATTATCCGAAAGAGTAAATAACTGATTCACATCTACCCATTCTAGACCTCTCATGATTTTAAACACCTCTATCATAAGGAGTTCAGAAGAGAAAATTACAAGGAGGAGGTAGGAAATACAATGACTGTGTAATAAGAATCCTATCATTTGTTACTTCACCAACACTGGGAGGGAAGCCATTAGCCTGATTTTTATCCAATGGAAGGGAAGAAATCATTAAGGAAAAGAAGTAGATGAATTGTCTTTAACATCTTATTCATGAAAAAGACTTTGAAAAGTCATTAAATTAGTCTATATCAATTGGCTTTTAGCATTATGAACTTTAACAAGAATGTCAGAAGTCACAAATTTCTTTAAAAATCACTTTTGTCAACTAAAGTGAATACATCAGCTTTAAAGAACATTATCTCATGAATTACAACTTATCAGTAAAGAGAAACATTGGAAACCACCAAACCTCTCAAGTGTTTCATTGAGTTGTTACGTTAATAATGATATGTGCTGTTTTCATCATTGCTGTATATAATACATAAAATAAGGGTTTAGATTAAGCAATGGAAAGGGTTTTGAAAGTAAGTTTCCTGCCACACCTAGAGAAAACCCTGGAAATTATATTTTAAGGCATAACAACAGTGTTCCATTTAAAATAGAAATTAGAGATATGGATTCTGTAACTAGTATCTGGGTTTAACCATAACAGGGATTACAAGTCAATGGCCTACTTCTAGCAATATGAGATCCGCTATGTCATTTAAATATGCTGCATAAAAATGATTTATTGTTAAGAGTATTGGTTTGATTAAGGGTGTTCATATTTGTATTCTATTTTTGGACTCTGGGTTTTGATTGTACTATATATACTGAATATTAGAGATGTGAATCGTGTGATCGATCGTATTAATGTTCGATTTTGGCTGGGTGGGGAGGGAATCGGATCGTCGCGGTTTTGTTTTTTTTTAAATCGTGTAAATCGTAAATCGGGGGAGGGCCGGAAAACCGGCACACTAAAACAACCCTAAAACCCACCCCGACCCTTTAAAATAAATCCCCCACCCTCCCGAACCCCCCCAAAATGTTTTAAATTACCTGGAGTCCAGTGGGGGGGTCCCGGTGTGATCTTCCACTCTTGGGCCATGGCTGTATTAATAGAAATGGCGCCGGCGCTACCTTTGCCCTGCCATATGACAGGGAAAAGGTAGCGCCGGCGCAATTTTGGTTCCTGTCCCCCGACGTCACGAGCGCAGGAGATCGCTCCCGGACCCCCGCTGGACCCCCAGGGACTTTTGGCCAGCTTGGGGGGGCCTCCTGACCCCCACAAGACTTGCCAAAAGTCCAGCGGTGGTCCGTGAGCGACCTCCTGCACTCGAATCGTATTGCAAAATGGCGCCGGCCATACGGCCATACGGCCAGCGCCATTTTGCAATACGGCAATATGGCCGTATGGCCGGTGCCATTTTGCAATACGGCAATACGATTTGAGTGCAGGAGGTCGCTTCTGGACCCCCGCTGGACTTTTGGCAAGTCTTGTGGGGGTCAGGAGGCCCCCCCAAGCTGGCCAAAAGTCCCTGAGGGTCCAGCGGGGGTCCGGGAGCGATCTCCTGCGCTCGTGACGTCGGGGGACAGGAACCAAAATGGCGCCGGCGCTACCTTTGCCCTGTATGACAGGGCAAAGGTAGCGCCGGCGCCATTTCTATTAACGCACCCGTGGCCCGAGAGTGGAAGATCACACCGGGACCCCCCCACTGGACCCCAGGTAATTTAAGACATTTGGGGGGGGGTTCGGGAGGGTGGGGGATTTATTTTAAAGGGTCGGGGTGGGTTTTAGGGTTGTTTTAGTGTGCCGGTTTTCCCGCCCTCCCCCTTCCCCCGATTTACGATTTTTGACGATAAATCGGGGGAATTCCTATTGTATATCGCCTCTAACAATTTTTGACGATTTAAAATATATCGGACGATATTTTAAATCATCAAAAAACGATTCACATCTCTACTGAATATTAGAGATGTGAATCGTGTGATCGATCGTCTTAACGATCGATTTCGGCTGGGGGGGTGGGAATCGGATCATCGCGGTTTTGTTTTTGTAAATATCGTGTAAATCGTAAATCGGGGGAGGGCGGGAAAACCGGCACACTAAAACATCCCTAAAACCTACCCCGACCCTTTAAAATAAATCCCCCACCCTCCAGAACCCCCCCAAAATGCCTTAAATTACCTGGGGTCCACAGCGGGGGTCCCGGTGTGATCTTTTACTCTCGGGCCTGCGGTGCATTGTAGAAATGGCGCCGGCGCTACCTTTGCCCTGACAGGTCAAAGGTAGCGCCGGCGCCATTTTGTTTTTTGTCCCCCAACGTCAAAATGGCGCCGGCCATACGGCAAAACGATTCGAGTGCAGGAGGTCACTCCCGGACCCCCGCTGGACTTTTGGCAAGTCTTGTGGGGGTCAGGAGGCCCTCCCAAGCTGGCCAAAAGTCCCTGGGGGTCCAGTGGGGGTCCGGGAGTGATCTCCTATGCTCCTGATGTCGTTTTGCCGTACAAAATGGCACTGGCCATACGGCGTATGGCCGGCGCCATTTTGTACGACAAAACGATTCGAGTGCAGGAGGTCGCTCCTGGACCCCCGCTGGACTTTTGGCAAGTCTTGTGGGGGTCAGGAGGCCCCCCCAAGCTGGCCAAAAGTCCCTGGGCGTCCAGTGGGTGTCCGGGAGCGATCTCCTACGCTCCTGACGTCGGGGGACAAAAAACAAAATGGCGCCGGCGCTACCTTTGACCTGTCATATGACAGGGCAAAGGTAGCGCCGGTGCCATTTCTACAACACACCGCAGGCCCGAGAGTAAAAGATCACACCGGGACCCCCGCTCTGGACCCCAGGTAATTTAAGGCATTTTGGGGGGGGTTCGGGAGGGTGGGGGATTTATTTTAAAGTGTCGGGGTAGGTTTTAGGGTTGTTTTAGTGTGCCGGTTTTTCCGCCCTCCCCCTTCCCCCGATTTACGATTTTTGACGATAAATCGGAGGAATTCCTATTGTATCGCGCTTCTATCGATTTTTGACGATTTAAAATATATCGGACGATATTTTAAATTGTCAAAAAATGATTCACATCCCTACTGAATATAGCTAATCAGGCCTAAAGTTATCTGGGTAAATTTTCCCAAATAAACTTACACTTGTTCTCTAACATGACCAGTCTCACCTGGCTAAACGTGTCTGGGAAGCATTGAATATTGGTGATACCTGGCATAGTTTAAGGCCTGCTCTTAGAAATCCCCTTCACCACCTCTTTCTTATTTGGATACGTTTTATCCAGGTAATGACTTATCTGGTTAAAACTTTTCTGTTCAACAGGATAGGAAATTCAAAACTCAGGTTTTGTCTGGCTAAGTCTTAACTTAACTGGACAATCCTCTTTGTACTGTGCTATGCCTCAGGGGATTTGCTGTTCACTGTGTTGGGGACAAGGATGTTATTCTCATTTGTGCTGCAACTATTACTTCTCTATTGGTGGTAGTCATAAGCACTGCCTGTGCCATTTTAAGAAGGCCTGATTATAAGATCTAGGTGTCATGGTGGATTATACAGTGTGCTATGGTGATCAAAAAAATCAAATAGAATGTTAGAAATTATTAGGAAGGGAATGGAAAATAAAACAGAGGATGTCATAATGCATCTGTATCGCTCCATGTTGAGGTTGCACCTTGAATACTGTGTGCAATTCTGATCACTACATCTCAATAAGGATATAGCTGCACTGAAGAAAGTGCAGAGAAGGGTGACCAAAATGATATGGGGCATGGAACAGCTACCCTATAAGGAAAGGCTAAAGAAGTTAGGGCTGTTCAATTTGGAGAAGAGATGGCTAAAGGGGGATATGATAAAAGTCTACAAAATCATGAACGGACTTGAACAAGTTAATGTAAATCAGTTATTTATTCTCTCAGATAATAGAAGGACCAGGGGGCACTCAATGAAGTTAGAAAGTAGCTCATTTAAAACAAATCAAAGAAAATTCTTTTTCACTCAACGCATAGTTAAACTCTGGAATTCATTGCCGGATGTGGTTTCAGCACCTACTGTTACTGGGTTTAAAATAGGTTTGGTTAAGTTCCTAAATGCATAAACTGCTATTACAGGAATTAATAAGCAACAGTAGCTTGTGATCTATCTAATATTTGGGTTCTTGCCAGGTACTTGTGACTTGGATTGGCCACTGTTGGAAACAGGATAATTGGCTTGATGGACCCTTGGTCTGACCCAGTATGGCATTTCTTATGGTCTTATGTTCTTATATACCATCATCTGGACAATTTGGTGAGATCTGATAAGTGTTGTTGAATGCTTGTTTGGAGAAAAACAAAATGTTGCACATTCATGAAATTCTTGCTGCCTACAGAGTTGATTTTTTGGCAATTACTGAATTTCATCTGGTAAGTTCAAGGGTGGCCTTCTCTCATAGTTGTCCAAAGGGATTTCAGGTTTTCTTCAAGTTTTAGTGTGGGAACAGAGATGAAGGGGTGGCTGTATTATCTAAAGCTCAATAGCCTCTGCCACAAATTTCTCTAGTTAATTGCATGCTCCTTCAACTAAATTATTCTCCATTAGTGGGCATCCTGGTGGTTTATAATCTCCCAGGGTTGCATTTATACAGGCTTAATGTCCTTCACGAGCTTATTTCTGATGTCACACGCTAATTTGTTTAGAGGTTGTTGTGGATTTCATTTGCATACTCATAATTATGCTAATTTAAATGTTCAGAATTTTATTATCTCAGTTTATAAGAATTTGATTCAGCTTGTTGATATACACTACCTATTCTGGACTTGGTGTTTGAGTCTATGATGATTAAAGGTATGGCTATGAAATTTTTTAATACCCAAAGAGTGCCATGTTCTGATCACTTTTTTTTTTAATTATCTTTTTTACTTTGTTACTCAAAGTTTGAATAAAGAGGGGAACAGCAAGGAATGCAGGGGAAATCATGAAGAAATGGTGATATAACTAGCTTTGGGGAAACTATGTCCCAGGATCTCTCAAAAGAAAGAGGGGTCCATATTTAGAATCTTTTAACCAGATAAACTTGTGGGTTATCCAGCTAAATGATGACTTTTGAATATTTTGGGCACTTATCCAACTAGTGTAGCCAAATAACATAGAGGAATTCTGGGAGTGTTTCTGGGTGGAGTTAGGTTATCCATCTAACTTTGATATTCAGAGATAACATTTCAGGCTAACTTTGGTCATGCCATTGAGCAGTCATAAAGTTAGTTGAATAAACATAGCCGGCTATCTTTATGATAGCTGGCTATATTCAATGGTGAGGCTGCACTACTCAATATCCCTGCAGTTTGGCTAATGAGTGAATATGGACTTTATAATGTTCTCTGCTGAGGCTTTGGTTGAGTCTTGGTATGTTACTGCAGGAAGGGTATTAGATAGATAAACTAACTCCACTGAAAATAAGGATTAGGAAATGCCCCATTAATACTCCTTGGTTTACAGCAGCTTTGCAAACTTCCAACGTTCTAGGTAGAAGATTGGAAAGGTGCTGTGAAGAACTCAAATTCTTTAACTTGGAAGTGCTGTTGGAAGACAGGTGATAAATATTATGCAGACACCATGAAATCTAGGAAATGGTTCTTTCAGGCATCTGTTTTAATGGCAGTTAATAATATCAAAGAGCTATTCTGAGTGGTAGTAGAGATAATGGGGAAGAACAAGGATGAGGTACAAGAAGTTCCTATTATGCAAGGGTGCAAAGCTTTTGTCTTATGTTATAGCGAGAAAGAGTCCACTATAAGGAAAGAGTTGGCATTAAAGAGGAATTTTCCAGGAATGACAGGGGGCACATGAAATTGGGTAAAGGAAGAACAGAGGTTTAAGTATTTGAGCTATTTTCTCAATAGAAGGTGAAGATTGTATTGAACACAGGTTAGATCTACATTCTTTTTTTATTTTTATCTTTGTCCCTCATACATGGTTAAAGGCTTTGCCAGATATAGGCTTGATTTCCTGAAGGCAATTGAAAACAGTTCTTTGGAAAATGGGGCTCTCCCAGCTTGTTCATGTCATTTTGAAGTGACATTGCTGTTAAAAAAACAACTTTTTGATGCTGCTAGCTGTGCCAGCTATAAATCAGTGGTCAGTATTCCATTTTTGGATAAAATAATCAAATGAGAGGTTATAGCGCAATGATCAACGTTTTTGGAGGATGTAGCATTCTTGACCCTTGCCAGGCACAATTGTAGGCTAGTCACAGCACAGAGTCAGTGCTTATAGCAGTATAGGATGAAGTTCTGCACTATTTGAACAAAGGCAAGAAAATCTTCCTTGTTCTTCTGGACCTATCCTTTGCATTCAATTTATTTGTCCACACATTACTTCTTGGAAAATGTCAATCTCTGGGAATTGAAGGGATTGCATTACAGTGGCTGGAGGCTTTCCTATCTGGTCTGTGACACTTAAGGTAAAAGGCTGCTCTATTCTCCCTTTTCAGTACCATGCAGAGTTCTCCAAGGGCTCACATTTATCCTCCATATTGTTTAATACCTTTCTGTAGCCACTAGAGAGTGTATTGTGTTCATCAGGTTTCCAAATCTATTTTTATGCTGACAATATACAATATCTCTTCCTATGGGAAGAGATAGTTCGGCTACTTTGCTACGCTTAAATCCAACTCTCTTAGTGGTTGTTGAAAAAACATGTTGATTTTGAATACTCAGAAAAAAGAGATTTAAAATGTTGGCCTCCTCTGTTAAACTGGTGTTTGGATACTTTTTGTTGACTCAGGAAGTTAAGGATTTGGAGGGCTAGTTGAATGGAGATTTTGATATGGAGGGCAAGTTGCTCAGGTAGTTCAGATAGCTTTTTTTTTATGCTGCATCTCATTTTTAACTTTGCCTCTTTGGGATTTTAAATCATTCAGGATGGTTGACTAGGCACGAGTTTTATCTTCTCTGGATTACTGCAATGGCCTGTGCATTGACCTCCCTATGAGACACGTGCTCAGTCTGGATATAGTCCAGATTGTGGCTGCAAAAGCTATTTTTAAAGGTCCTATGGGCAATTCTCTACTTGCACTGTTGGGCTGGCTAGGCTTTCTCCCAATAGGATAGCAGACTCAATTTAAGATCTTGTTCCTTACTTTTTAAGCTCTTAGGGGAAATGATCCACTGTTATTTGAATAATAAACTAGAATGGTACAAGCATTGATGGCAGTGATGAAAAAGTCAGGGTGCTTTACTGCCCTTATTTACTCGTAGGATATTTAAGAAAATTAGGATTCATGAGGAGACTTTCTCAGTAATTGTTCCCTTTGGGGTAGATTTTCAAAAACCGTGAATAGGCGTACTTTTGTTGGCGCTCCAGGCGCAAACAAAAGTACGCTGGATTTCAGTAGATACGCGCGTAGCCGCGCATATCCGCTGAAATCCGGGATCGGCGCGCGCAAGGCTATCAATTTCGTATAGCCGGCGCGCGCCGAGCCGCGCAGCCTACCCCCGTTCCCTCCGAGGCCGCTCCGAAATCGGAGCGGCCTCGGAGGGAACTTTCTTTTGCCCTCCCCTCACCTTTCCCTCCCTTCCCCTACCTAACCCACCCGCCCGGCCCTGTCTAAACCCCCCCCTTACCTTTGTTGGGGGATTTACGCCTCCCGGAGGGAGAAGTAAATCCCTGCGCGCCAGCGGGCCGCTAGCGCGCCGGGACGCGATCTGGGGGCGGGTCCGGAGAGTGCGGCCACGCCCCCGGGCCGCCCGGGCCGTAGCCACGCCCTCTGGCCCGCCCCCGGAACGCTCCCGACACGCCCCGAAAACGCCACGCGGTTCGGGCCCGCCCCCGACACGCCCCCTCCGAAAACCCCGGGACTTACGCGAGTCCCAGGGCTCTGCGCGCCGGTAGGCCTATGTAAAATAGGCTTACCGGCGCGCAGGGCCCTGCTCGCCTAAATCCGCCCGGATTTGGGCGGATTTAGGCGAGCAGGGCTCTTAAAATCCGCCCCTTTCTGTGGAATAAGTTGCTGGCTAATATCAGAATGAAACAAGATTATCGTTGGTTCCATAAAATGGAAAAAGCCTCGCTCTTAAGATGTGATGAAAGTTGGCCTCATTTATTTTATGGTAAAAAGTGGAATGCACTGGTGTGTTGGTAGGTATGTTAGTTTGTGCTTTTTGATTATTTTGTGATTGTTTGTAGTTATGATATCTATGTTTCGACTAACATCGGTATAGAAGACTTTTAAATAAATAAATAAATAAAATGATATCTATTGCATTGTTTTATGTTAATCTATTCTACACCACTTTGAGTAACATGCTTAACACCAGGGAAGTGGTCTCAAGGTGTTTTCAAATAAAGAAATAAATATGGACTTCCATAACTCATCATGTTCAGCGCTGTTTAATTTCTTCATCCCTTTGCATGACTCTGTAGCTTTTGGCACCAACTTTTTACCTGTCAAGCTCATGATTAATATTCAAGTTTTCATTAATCTATTTTGTATACTCCTTCGGGAATGTCCGCTCTGCTGCAGATTCTATTATAATTTGAAGAAAGACAAGCCTTTAATCTAACCCTTCTTTAATATCACTTTTGAAAATATTTAGCAGAACAAGTCCCAAGACTGATCCCTTTGGGATACCACAGATGATGACTCTTCTTTCCTTGAAATGCATGTCATTTACCTCTTCCCTCTTCCCTCTGGTCTCTACCATTCAACCAGTTTCTAACTTTTTAGCCATCATGAAGCTATCTCCTTGGTTTCTTTGTTTATTTCTGAGTCTTCTATATGTACACCAATATACCACATCCAGTGCTTGCCTCCGATCTAATTGACCATCCAAGCAAAGAAATTGATCAGATTTGTTTGACATGAGCTCACTCTGATAAAATTATCCTGCTTTGGATTTTTGACCCCCAAAGCAGGGGAGATGGGATTTTAAACATTTTATCCCATCTTTACTTATGGCAAATGTCCTTTGAAAATGATTCTCCTAAGATATTTACTGCTTCAGATTCTATATATTGTAAATGTTATCTTAACAGTAAGAAGGAAGCACCAATGTTTCCCTGCTTTTATATTGGGCAAAGACAGTAAGAAAGATATTATAGTTTTGTTTCTCTTTCTCGTTTTTGTTACGGTTATACATGAAAAACTTAATATTCACTGTTCTCATTCCAATCTTATGTTTGCATCAAGAAGATTGCCACTCTTGCATTCATTTCCTTCTGAATAACCATATAATACTAATTCCAAGTGCATTCTCATTTCATATTCTCATCCTTATGCTTGTAAAAATGACAGAAGGCTGTGTAAATTGAAATACATTCTTGTACTGAAAATCATTACTTGAGCAGGACATGGAACACATGCATTTTTTCTTATGAAGAGTTTGGATTAAAACCTCAGGTGTCTGCTTCTTATATAAAACTAATAAAGAAAAGGGGAAATATTAGATTTCCACAGATGCCAACTAATGAAAGACACAGAAAGAGAACAAAGGAAGGACATAGTAGTGATAGATCAAAGTAAAAATTGATTGTGTTAGTAAATCACAGTTTTCCATGTTTGCAGTGTTGCAGGTATATTTGAATTGATGTAACTGTTCATAAGAAAATGAAATGCATGCTTCTGTATGCGAGCAGACTAATCCTCCACTTTATAGTATTCCTGTAACAATACCCTTGCTTATGTTATTAGTTCATTTTGTCCTAATATTTCTATTTTCTGAATTGCTTTAGAGCCTAATCTCATGTACAACCAATTTGCTTTTTTTAACTCATTTTCTCTTAGTGGGACATATTCCTAAGACATAATTTGTGTTCACAATTCTTTACAAAACGTCTATGCAATGTAACTTAAAAGGACATAAACCACACTTTAAAATATCATTATTACAACTAATTAGCTATTAAGAGCTCCACATTATTGAAATAATTTGCAGCAAACGTATTCATGAAACAAAATTCCAGTTCATTCTTTATAAAATTGTACAGTAAAATGCAGTTTTATAATAATGTGTTGTCAGAACAAGAGAACTTAGTGTGTCCCAAAACCTACAATAACTTTGCTAGATTTCTTTAAAAACAAATTTTACTCATTGGTATTGGAAGCTAAAATGGGCAGTGGGGCAACTGTGAGTATTTCACTAGGGGTTACATAGGAGCCATTGGTGAGTTTGGGTATTTAGGTAGAGCATATGGAAGCCTTGGTTTGCATGTGTATATTTTGGAGGAGACACAAAATTATGGATCCTGTGGGTAGGGAATTTTCATGTTGCCTGCTTCAGCATCAACAGATTGTGCCATAGTAATGTCTGGAGGATGGAGAAGCTCACAGACTAATTTTAAAACGAGTATGTGTGTGCCCATGCATATCAGCACGTGAGCAAGGATATGCTGGAATTTGTAATGGTGCGCACACTTCCACATGTATAATTAGGTCCCTAATTTTAAGAGGTTTCCTGAGCACAGCTAGCATGCTTGCGTCTTCCATAGGAGCTTGTCAGCTTTTATGTGCATATGTCTGCACATTTTAAAACATGCTCACACGAGGCACATTCCCAGTTTTGCAATTAGTCCGCAAGTTTGCCCAGTTAATAGTAACACCTTTCAGACCTCTCTGGTTCTTCATCCTACATACTACCCAGCTGACCCAGAACCCTCACCCTGTTCTAAAGCCCTAAAACTCAAGATCTACAGACTTGCTCCTCATCAGATACAACACTAAAGATATGCAGATATCTTGCATACGAGTACTGTAGTTTTAGGTTTTAAAATTTGGAGTTATGCATGTAAATCTTGACTCTGCCCCAGAATGCCCATGACTCTCCCATGCTCTATCCCTTTCCAC
Source organism: Rhinatrema bivittatum (assembly GCF_901001135.1). Lineage (NCBI taxonomy): Eukaryota > Metazoa > Chordata > Amphibia > Gymnophiona > Rhinatrematidae > Rhinatrema > Rhinatrema bivittatum. Next base: position 403,764,081 of record NC_042617.1, on the reverse strand, counting down.
TCCTTTATTTCTTATGTATGCACATGTACATAAGTACGTATTTTGCAACTTTTCAAAATCCGTGTTCCTCATGTGTGGCCCACAAACCACATATTTGAGCATTTTTGTTTGAGCAACACTTTTAAAATTGACCTGTCACTAAGTTGGGTAATTTTTTTAGAGTCATAGGCTGGCCCAGGTGATTCAGAATGTCACAATGATGGGACAATGATATTCTTGCACTTGACTGTCATGGTGTCATTTTCTGTCACATATCTGAACCTCAAGGTGGTAATTTTCTGCCACCTTTTCCAGCTGCATGTGGATGGTCCAGTTTGGGCAATCTCTTTTGGTCTTTGCAAAGACCGATGATGGGGGCTGGGATGTGTTGGGTATTAGAAATTCTTGGGGAGAGTTACATTGGTCCACAGAGGAATATTTATAGTGGTCATTCAGTACATTCAATGGAGAGTTTATTAGGGGTGGGAAGGGGGAACATTTTATTTTTGTTTTTTATTTCATTTTTAGGGGGCTTTACCCCCACAAATTTATTTTTGTAAATGTTTATTTCATTTCTTTAGTTAAAAAAAAAAAAAAGAAATAAACATTAAAAAAAAATAGTGCCCCCCCCCCGTCCCTCCCACCCAGAAAAATGCCAGAGCCAGTATCCTCCATGGCCCCTACTTATTCTAGGAAGATCCACAGATGAGGCCAAGGCCCCAACGCAAACTGGGGCCTTGCATGGGGCCTAGGGTAAGGTTACTTAGACCTACTGTGGCCGAAGCCTATGCAAGGCCAAGGCTTCAGCCTAGGCTTAGACATCCAACAGGTCCCACTGAGCAAGTCCAGGTTTAAGCCTGGTCTTGCGCAGGCCTAGGTTGCAGTACTTCACTGTGACCACGGCCTAGGCCATACGCAAGACCCAGGCTTGCAGGTCTGGAACAGATGACTGGGACTCATCCCAGGCCACAGCCTAGAACCAAGCTGATACCATGGCACAGCCCGGAGGCTAAGTCCTGATGCCAGGGCCTCAGCCTGGACCCAATCCTGAATCCCTGGGGCCCTGCCCAGAGACCAGGACCTGATACCAGGACCTTGGCCTTAACCCAGACCTGATGACGACCATGACCTGGAGGACAAGTCCCAACTCCTGGGCCTCAGTCCAGTGTTAGGGCCAGACCCAGCATTCAGGCCTTGTGAGTCTTATTTGTTTGTCTTCTTTCTTCTTTGATGAAATAACACCATCTACTTGGGAGGCGCCAAAGTAAATCAACTCTGTACAATTTCCTGCCATAAATCAAAATGGTGCCCTCCACTGGGGATTAACTGCAGTGCCTCCCAAGCTGATGGTGTCATTTTGTCGAAGAAGAAATAAGTGAGAGAGTCTCTATGGAGTGTCACTTATAATTGAACTTTTTATACTCTGTAAGAGGTCGCATTATGAACTCGGGGTGAGGTTTGTGGGATGGAGTGGGTTTTGGGGGCAGTTTTACATGCGTAGTCATACATGCAAACAGCATAGTTAACAAGAGTGAAGATTTAATGTGATTTGGAGTGGAGAAAGGTAAATGAAAAGTAGATTTGTACCTTGCTCTATCTAGCTTGATGCTTTTAATAGCTAGCTGCAATCAAGGTAAGTAGACAGTAAAATGTAAAAATCTGCTTTTCTTTTACTTTTCATCGCTCTAAATCCCATTAAGTCTTCATTGATGGTAACTGTAATATTCATATGTATGACTGTGCAAGTAAAACTGCCCTCCAAAACTCACCCCACCCTCACAAACCTCACCCCGAGGAACTGGTGCCCCCTTGTTAAGTGGTATAAACTGTTAACTTTTTTTATGAGCCTCTACAGAGTCTCTCTCTCTCTCTCTCTCTCTCTCTCACCCTCTCTCCAGCAGCCCAGACTGCCATTCACAAAATGAATCAGTGAAAATAACTTCTCACAATAATGTTATTGTGTGTTGTGGTAAATACCAATGTGGTATCAGGAAAATTATCCTCATCGAGCAGTGCTTTTGCTATATTTATAGCAAAATGTTGAATCTAGGTCATAGATTGCTGGAGGGACCTGGGCTTTATTTGACAGGCCTGGGACAGAAACTGAATGAATCTTGGGGGGCGGCAACAAAGCTAGCACCAGCCCTGGTCCTAGGACCCTGACTGCATTATCTGAGTTATTGAAGATTTTGCCAAAATGTTTCCTTAGATAGATATGCAAGCAGAAATACACTTACATTTCTTAACAGCTAGTGAGGCAAGGGGTGAAAAGGAAAGGTTAAATAAAAGAACAGAAAGGTGCTTCAGAATTCAGATAGGGTGAGATGAACTTTCCAGAAACTTTTGAACTGTGTTAAGAGTTTTCTCTGGTTAGTTTAGAGGTTTGAAAAATCACTAACAAAAAGCTAAAATATTACTATATACCAGGAAAATATGAAAAATCCAATGCAAAACAATTTCCCTGGAAAATTTAAAGATATAATAGATTCTGAAAATGATTGCATATATGCAGTACTATATTCAAAAAGCAGCCAAATTACAATGAAAAATGACTGCACACAGAAATTCAGTCCAAATTTACTATATATTTGTTCTATATTTTTGTAAGCTAATGTAATTAAAAATGGACAAATAAATAACACAATCCAAATCAGACATGGAACAATGAAAATTAAAATCCCAATGGACCCATCAGAAGAAAAACACTTAGCTTAACTCAGTTGATAACACCTCCAAGATGATGCAATTTTCAATGAAAACTGCCTCGAAGGTATAATCTAAAGCCATTGTAGATAGTCTCATGTCACGTGCAGGCTTAGTTTGATGTTATGAGGCAAGGCTAGAGAGATGGCTGGACAAGCATTGGCTGGAGAGACAAGGCTAGATGAGGCAAGGCAGAAGAGCTAGGAATCAGGAACACTGGAACGCTGAAAAACAAGAGTAGTTCAGTTCTTTGCTCATAGATACCTGTAGCATGTAGACAAGGATAGGGTTAGGATTTTTCCACCCCTTAGGCACTTTTGGAGCTTTCACCCTTCTGCCTCCTGTAAGGAGGACTGTTACAGGATAGCAGAGGGCTATTCTCTGCTGAATGAGATTCAGAAGAGCTTTCAGGCAGTAATTCTTAGCCAGCTTGCTGCCCTTAAATGTTTGCATCCTAGCCACAGACATAATGGGTGCCTATTGATAAATCCAGGCCTGCATGTGGGGCTGGATTTGTTGTGCCCTTCATCTTTACAAGTTTCTTTCAGCCCACATGCAGGGAGGCTAGGCAGCACTCTGATGGGTCATGTCTTCCTTTTGTGATGGACTGCCGACTGATGACAAGGACAACATTCACTCTGATGATGACTCTTGGATTAATCTCATGGCTCTTCTGATGCGTAAATGATGATTATGATGCCCAGTGCTTGGGTTCCTGTTGCTTTTAGGGACTTACCTATGCATGATTTAGTGTCTTTATGCAGAGTAATAAGGAGACATGATTCACTGTGTGATAGGCTCTCTGGTAGTGCCTTTTTAGAGTTCTTTGTCTTTTTCTCTTGGTTCAATTCAAGAGCATCTTAAAGTTTATCAGTTGTTAGCAAGTGACAGATAACTGATAATTCTTCCTTCATGGATTGGCCCCAAAGCCATAAACACAGTTATTCACACAGTACCAATTGTCCTCTTTATCTTTCCCTGCTCACAGTGTATCTCTTAGTAGCTGGCATGCTTCAATAAATTTGCCAATTAGGCATGTACCACAAAAATCACAATAAAGTCACAAGTATATTATGATACTTTTCAATTAGGTATACCCTCATTTATGGGCTAGTGCACACTTCCGCCTGCCGGCGTTTTTTGCTTTCAGGTACAACTGCCAACTTGGCTGCCCATTTAGAGTACGATCATAGGGTTACCCATTTTTTAAAGAAAAGTCCATAAATTTACGCCGCACAAATTAAGCGCTGTATAGAACATTTTTTTTCTTTTTTTACCGCCCTTTTGGGCTTATTTTCTTTTTTCCTTTTTTCAAACTTTCAAACAAGTCTCTTTTTTCAACTTTTTGTTAAAGAGAATGAATCCACTTATCTTTTCTGTGGACTAGCAGTAGTCCCGAAAGCTCGACTGCCTGCCGCTATGCTAGCTTGCCCCGCTCTGCTAGCTTGCCCGACACCGCTGGTGTTTCGAAGTAAATTCTTTGTCAGGGGCTTCAATATGCATGTAGAGGATCGGTCAGAATATGCGGCTACTGTGGCATGTACAGCAGTTCAGGAAAAATTTCTCATCTCTGGTTTGACCGCAGAGCAATACAAGCCAATGTTCATTTCTGTTGACGTTAGAGAATCCATCTTAGCTGCTTGTCCTGTTTATCAAGAATCATGGTCTCCTCTACACTCCATCTTAATCAAGTATGTGCTGGCTCATGCACACAATTGAAAACTACCCTCCCAATGTATGTCCACACTAGTATATATAAACATGGTAACATTCTGTGAACTAGGAATATCTTTTAATATATTCCATCGGAATACTGGCATCAAGGGGCAATCATGACAATGGGAGAAAAAGAAGGAAGACTCTTCCTTCTGAGACACCTGGGGAAAACACATGTAGCAATGCTGATAGTAAAAGGCATAGGATGAGGATCAAGAGCCCTCCTACAAGTTTAGAAAGGATATTTTAAGAGGGGAAAACAGCTATAGAGGCAGGTTGACTCTAAAGGTGGAACAAAAGTTACCTGTTCCTATCTCCACTGTGGTGCAGAGGCAGAAAAAGACAAACTCAGTGAAGGATTGCAGCAGTAGTGAGCATGCACTGACAGTAAGATGCCATCAGTTAAAACCAGCACATGTGTCCACATAAAAAATGAATGGGACCAGAATTGTTTGTCTTTCTCTCTGCTGGGTTTCCCTGAATTTTCATCTGACTGGCTGGAGGACTGAAGTGTATACACAACTAAACCAAATCAATACCTATACTTTTTAGCAATGTGCATTTGTTCAGGACGAATTAGGCAATTTCAACAAAATTGCCTAATTAATCCTGGTTCGGGGACCCTGAAACCCGATGTCATCACAGGGGGACGCTCCTGAGGTTTGCGCCACTGAAGGTACTTGAGGCAGGTCCGTGCGGCGTGCACACGCCCTAAGGCAGCTGGACAGCATGGCGGGGGGCAATGCCCAAGCCGGTCCGGGGACGCCGGAGATGATGGCAGGCAGACGCCACAGCAGCCAAACGCCCGTCAACTGTAGGAGAAGTCGCCAGAGAGGTAAGGAGGATGGAGTGGAGACGTCGGGTAGCAACAGTCGTAACAGTACCCCCCTTCAAAGGGCAGTCTCCTCTTCGGGTACCAATCTTCGGTTTAGAAGGATGCGCAAGGTGACACTGATGGAGCATCTCTTTGTCAAGGATGTTGGCCTGAGGCTCCCAAGAGTTGTCTTTGGGGCCGAAACCTTCCCATGATATAAGGTATTCAAGTGCATTGCCTCGTCTTTGGACATCTAGTATCTCTTCAACCTTGTATTCTAGGTCGTCTTCTGCATTGATAACAGGTGGTACCTGAGTCTGGGAAGTAAATTCTCTGAGGATGAGCGGTTTTAAGAGTGAAACGTGGAAAGCGTTATGGATGTTGAGTCCAGGTGGTAGCTTCAGACTATAGGTAATGTTGCCAAGATGTCAGAGGATTGGAAATGGTCCAACGTAGTGAGGAGCGAACCGAGTAGAGGGTAGCTTCAGTCTGAGGTGTTTGGTAGATAACCAGACTTTATCTCCAGGTTTGAAGACTGGCGCTTGCGAATGGTGAGCGTCATAGTATTTCTTTGCACGGTCACTCGCTTTATTCAGCATGTCCTTTGTCTGAACCCACAAGTTATGGATTTCATCAGCAGTAGCTTGAGCTGCTAGGGATGTCACTGAGAGCTTCAGTGGAAGTGGCGGTGTTGGAGAACGTTCATATACCACTTCAAAAGGTGTTGATCCAGTTGATGTTGCTGGATTAAAGTTGATTCGGAATTCAGCCCATTGTAGCAGTTCGGCCCAGTTATTCTGATGGGAACTGACGTAGGCACGAGTGAACTGCTTCAAAGTTCTATTCATCCGTTCTGTTTGACCATTTGACTGTGGATGGTAGGCTGAAGTGTAATCTAGAGAGATGTCAAATAACTTTCACAAGGCCCTCCAGAATCGTGCCGGGAATTGTGAACCACGGTCAGAGACAATGTGCCTAGGTAGACCGTGAAGGCGAAATATGTGCGATATGAAGAGTTTCACAAGTTCCAAGGCTGAGGGTAAGCCAGGAAGCGATACAAAGTGGGCCATCTTGCTGAAGCGATCAACTGTTACCCAGATGGTATTCATTCCTCCGGAAGGGGGTAAATCGACTACAAAATCAGTAGTGATGTGTGACCAGGGCTGTTCCGGAACTGACAGAGGTTGCAGCAGACCCCACGGTTGAACAGAAGCGGGTTTGTTCTTCGCAAAATTTGTACAGGATGCCACATAGGAATAGATATCCTTCTTGATCATAGGCCACCAATAAAACTTCTGTATTTTGAGCAGGGTGAGGCATTGACCAGGATGGCCAGCCAGCTTGGAATCATGCGCCCAAAAGAGCACCTTCATCCTGAGGTGTTTTGGAACGATGATCTTACCAGCGGGCACAGAATGGGTAGTCGTCAAGATGACTTTCTTTGGATCAATTATGTACTGAGGTTCTTCGGGCACATCCTCCGAGAGAAAGGAGTGTGCCAAGGCGTCTGCTCTGGTATTTCTGTCTCCGGGGCGATACTTAAGCACAAAGTCGAAATGATTAAAAAATAAGGACCATCTGGCTTGTCTGTGGTTAAGACATTGGGGCGGATTTTCATACTCCGCGAATAGGCCTACTTTGTTTGCGCTCCAGGCGCAAACAAAAGTACGCTGGATTTTAGTAGATACACGCGGAGCCGCGCGTATCTGCTAAAAACCTGGATCGGCGCACGCAAGGCTATCGATTTTGTATAGCCGGCGCACGCCGAGCCGCGCAGCCTACCCCCGTTCCCTCCGAGGCCACTCCGAAATCGGAGCGGCCTCGGAGGGAACTTCCTTTTGCCCTCCCCTCACCTTCCCCTCCCTTCCCCTACCTAACCCACCCACCCGGCCCTGTCTAAGCCCCCACCTTACCTTTGTCGGGGGATTTACGCCTCCCGGAGGGAGGCGTAAATCCCCGCGCACCAGCGGGCCTCTTGCGAGCCGGGCCGCGACCTGGGGGCGGGTACGGAGGGCACGGCCATGCCCCCGGACCGCCCCGGGCCGTAGCCATTCCCCCGTACCCGCCCCCAAAACGCTGCCAACACGCCCTGAAAACGCCGCGCGGTTCAGGCCCGCCCCCCGACACGCCCCCCGACACTCCCCCTCCGAAAACCCCGGGACTTACGCGAGTCCCGGGGCTCTGCGCGCACCGGTAGGCCTATGTAAAATAGGCTTACCGGCGCGCAGGGCCCTGCTCGCCTAAATCCGCCCGGATTTGGGCGGATTTAGGCGAGCAGGGCTCTGAAAATCCACCCCATTGTGCGTGACGGAGATACTCTAGATTTTTGTGGTCCGTGAATACGGTTATTTGATGTTGAGCGCATTCGAGCCAAAGCCAAATGCAAGCTTTATTGCCAAGATCTCTTTATCGCCGATCCCATGGCTCTTCTCGGCTGGGGAGAATTGTTGTGAGAAGGAGGAACAGGGACGTAAGGCTTTCGAGTCTCCTGTCTGGCTCAATATGGCCCCTACGCCGACATCTGAAGCATCAACTTCAAAGATAAAGGGCTTGTTGGGGTTGGAATGCCATAAGCATGGTTCCATGGAGAAGGCAGTCTTCAGATTCTCGAACGCAGAAATGGCCTCTGCAGACCATTTTGAAGCGTTGGCACCCTTGCGGGCCATCGCGGTCAAGGATACTGTTAAAGAAGAGTAGTTCTTTATGAAGCTTCTATAATAGTTGGTGAACCCCAGGAATCTTCTCAGGGCCTTCAGGCTGGTAGGTTGGGACCGATTTTTGATACTCTCAAGTTTGTGAGGATCCATCTGGAAGCCTTCTTTAGACACAATATAGCTGAGGAAAGGCACTGAGTCTTTGTGGAATTCGCACTTAGAAATTTGGCGTAAAGCCGGTGTTCACGGAGTCGGCGGAGTACTTGTTTGACATCTTCCATGTGAGTGGACAGGTCCTGGGAGAAGATTAGAATATCATCCAGATAGACCACAAAACTCTTGTACAGCAGATCCTGCAAGATGTCGTTCATCATGTTCTGAAATATGGCGGGTGCGTTGCACAGGCCAAAGGCCATCTGAAGTGTTGAAGGCTGTTTTCCATTCATCGCCACTATGAATGAGAACTAAGTTGTAGGCCCCCTTCAGGTTGAGTTTTGAAAATATTTTGGCCCCTTGAAGCCAGTGAAACAGCTCCGAGATTAAAGGCAAGGGGTAACGGTCTTTAATCGTGATCTCGTTCAGACCTCGGTAATCGATACATGGCGTAGGGTACTGTTCTTCTTCCCACCAAAGAAAAAGCCTGTGCCAGCTGGAGACTTCGATAGTCTGGTTCTCTTCAATGTATTCTGACATTGCCTTGTTCTCAGTTGCTGAGAGAAGATAGACACATCCTTAGGAGGTTCAGTATTGGGTTTCAGTCTTATGGCACAGTCATAGGACCTATGCGGAGGAAGAATGTCAGCCGCTTCTTTGGAGAATACATCCCCATAGGATGCATATTGGGTCAGCAGTCCTGGCATTGCTGGAGTCGTAGGCATGCAGATGACAGGATAAATCTCCTTAAGGCACCTCCCATGACACTGTGGGCCCCAGCGGGAGAGTTCCAAGGATGCCCAGTCAAATTGGGGTTGGTGCACTTGCAACCTAGGTAACCCCCACTTGCAACCTAGGTAACCCCAGGACAACACAAAGAAGGGAAGCGATTCCGTATGGAGAGCTCCGGTGTGGAGAGTCACTGATACGGTTTGGCTAGTCACATTGCCCGGTAAGGGCTCTCCATGAACGGAGGATAGAAGTAGTAGAACTTTCAAACTGATGAGGGGAATCCTCAGGTGTTCCACTAAACGTCGGAGAATAAAGTTTCCTCCTGCCCCTGAATCCACCAGGGCAAGAGTTTGAACCATGGACGGTCTGTAGGTCAAGGAGACTGGGAGTGAGAGTAGAGGAGAGGGCATAGTGAGGCCTAAGAACAGTCCTCCCACAGGACTTAGGCCCGTCCGTTTCCCAGATGAATAAGGCATGTAGGGACATCGTGGCCGGACTAACCACAGTACATGCAAAGGCCGTGCCTCTTCCGAAGTCTTCTCTCTTTGGAAGTCAAATGCCTGTGACCAAGTTGCATCGGTTCATCTTCACTGGCAGCAGGAATTACTGGAAATATCCGAGGTGCAGGTTTAGCATTAGCCTGTTTCAACCCAGGTATTCTATTAGGCAGGAGTTCCTTCACCTTGTCACGAAGCCGGTGATCGATCCGAGTGGCCAAAGCCATTAGTTCGTCCAGCTAGTCAGGTGTTTCATGAATGGCTAGCTCGTCTTTTAAACAGGTATCCAGGCCTCTGAAGAAAAGGGTCTTCAGGCATTTAAGGTCCCAGCAGAGTTCTGTAGTTTTAAACTCTATCACAAAATCAGCCAGTGGTCTGTTGCCTTGCTTCAGGTCCACCAAAGCAGAGCCAGCAACAGTAACTCGAGCAGGATCATCAACAACAGATTTAAATAAGTCCAGAAATCCATCTATGTCCTGCAATATAGGATCCTTGCGTTCCCAAAGTATAGACGCCCAAGACAAGGCCCTTCCATCCAGATAAGAATGGATGTAGGTAGTCTTGGAAAAAGTTGTAGAGAACTGAGAAGGCTGTAGAGCAAAATGAATGCAGCACTGGTTTAAAAAGCCCCTGGTCTTCTGAATCTCTCCCGAGAAACGAACTGGAACCGCCAGCGGTACAACAGTCTTTAAAGTAGTCTCTGTGTGTGCAGCTGATGAAACGCTGAAGTGAGTTTCTCCAAAGCGTCTTGCTGCTCCAAAATGCACAGGGCCAGGCCCGGTATGATCTGTAGGGCATTGAGCTGTGCCGGGTCCATGGAGTTAGCAATCTGTTATTATTTGTAAGGGTTTTGGGTGGATCCCTGGACCTGTGGCAGATGACCACGCCCACGGGGGAAGTCCCGTGAGAGCCACAGGTCAGGCTCAGCGTAGGAGACACACACACACTAGTTCTTTTATTAAACAGGATAGGTGAACCACCAGAGGTGGCAGTAGTGAGCTGGAAGTAGCCCAGTTGGACTTGTAGTCCCTCAGGCTCTGGAACAGCGATCCCAATGGCTGTGCTATAATAGAGAGAACTGAGATTGTGAGTAGTAGCAGGATATGCAGAGTTCAGAAATAGAGCCTCTTTGGTAATGTACTCACGCAGTGGTCTCTCAGTGAGGAGCACAGGAGCTGGAATAAAGGCAGGCCCTCGAGGAGCGAGTACCTGGTTCCATGGAATAGCTCTGAGAGACAGAGATGGTAACTCACAGATGTTATAGGCAGCGTTGTCTTCCTGGCAGAAGTGGAGTCCAAGTAGAGAGTCCAGGAACATGGGCCCTCGAAGAGCGAGTACCGGTTCCAGACTGCGACCTGAAAAATAAGAAGAGAGAGAGGCCCCCGAGGAGCGGGTAACCAAAATAGAGTAGGTCCGAAGGAGGCAGAGTTTTAAGGTATGGAGAGTGAATCCCATCCATGTGGAAGCCTGAATCGTAGCATTTGCTAACTCGATTAGCTAGCAATCGCGTAGGCCTTTTATATCCTTATTTATTTATTTATTTATTTATTTAACAACTTTTAATATACCGACGTTCGTATGGCACATCACGCCGGTTTACAAGTAACTCAATTAAAGGAGGAATTACAATGAACAGGGGGCGGGGGATGGGAGCAGGCCAGAAAGAGGGGAGGGCTAAGGGAGACAGGAGAGGAGAGGGAAAGATAGGTAGCGAGAAATAGAGAATAAAGAACAACCATAAAAATAAAAGGAACTTATTTACAGAAGGATCTATTTACAATAGTTACAACTAAAGTAAAAATAGTTTACCTCAGTTTACCTCAGTTTACCTCAGTTTATCCTGGATGCATGACGTCATCACAGGGGACACCCCTAACGTTCACACCACTGAAGGTACTTGAAGCAGGGCCATGCAGCGCGTGCACCCTAAGGTAGCTGAACAGCATGGCGGGGGGCAGCGCCCAAGCCGGTCCGGGGACGCCGGAGAGGATGGCAGGCAGAAGCTGCGGCAGCCAAACATCCGTCAACCACAGGAGGAGTCGCCAGAGAGGTAAGGAGGGTGGAGTAGAGATGTCGGGCAGCGACAGTCATAACACCCAGCTGAGGAAAGAGGTGAGTGAGCCAGTCATCCTCTGCCAAAGAGATACCCCCCCAAAACCAGGGCACAGGTGTCTACATACATTACCTGTTATTCGAGATGCAAACAGCTGCTGATGTAGCCCCTCCCCTGTAAGGATCATGCTGGAGGTGGGCCCTCCCACTGGTGCATACAGTGCTAAAAATCTGCATGAAAAGAAGTACCCCTTTGTATGTTTCTTAATGCCCACCCTGACAAAGGATGGAGTCACTCAACCCAACCTACTGTCCACCTGGATTATGATGAGGATGATATCAACATCAATCTTAGATGTCAAACTTACCTAGCCCCAATATCAGATTATCCTAGCTTTTCAGTCCCAACTTCAATCTCTGAGTACAACCCTCTCAGCCCCAATCTCAAATAAATTCTGAGTGAGGGATAAGGCATCAAGGGCACTGGCATTAATACCCACAGACACAGATTGAAGAGTGAGACAGCAAGAGGAGATGCATTAACAGCCCCAGTAATTGAGTGAGAGGTAGGGCATTTGGGAATATTATTTGGTGTGTTTGTGTGTGTTTGTGCTTTTGTGCTTTAAATAGTCAGTAAGGCAAGGAATAAACTGAAGTTAGACTGTATTTTTAAATAGTCAGTCAGTAAGGCAACTAATATGCAGTAGTTAGTGTGTTTATTTTTAATAGTCTGTAAGGCAGCTAATAAGCAGAAGTTAGCTGCAAAATTGAATCTTTATGGGTAGAAATCCCTTGTGTATTGGGGAAGACTATAGCGATAGTAGTATACTACCATCCACCTGGTGAAGATGTTGAGATGGACAGTGAAATGCTAAGAGAAATTAGGGAAGCTAACCAGATTGGTAGTGCGGTAATAATGGGAGATTTCAATTACCCAATATTGACTGGGTAAATGTATCATTGGGACATGCTAGAGAGATAAAGTTCCTGGATGGAATAAATGACAGCTTTATGGAGCAATTGGTTTAGGAACCAACAACAGAGGGAGCAATTTTAGATTTAATTCTCAGTGGAGCACAGGATTTAGTGAGAGAGGTAATGGTGGTGGTGGCCACTTGGCAATAGTGATCAAATTTGAATTAATGACTGGAAGGGGGACAGTAAGCAAATCCATGGCTCTTGTGCTAAACTTTCAAAAGGGAAACTTTGATAAAATGAGAAAAATAGTTAGGAAATAGCTGAAAGGAGCAGCTACAAAGGTAAAACATATGCAAGAGGTGTGGTCATTGTTAAAAAATACCATCCTAGAAGCACAGTCCAGATGTATTCCACACATTAAGAAAGGTGGAAAGAAGGCAATACGATCACTGGCATGGTTAAAAGGGGAGGTGTAAGAAACTATTTTAGCCAAAAGATCTTCATTCAAAAATTGGAAGAAGGATCCAACAGAAGAAAATAGGATAATGCATAAGCGTTGGCAAGTTAAATATAAGACATTGATAAGACAGGCTAAGAGAGAATTTGAAAAGAAGTTGGCCGTAGAGACAAAAACTCACAGTAAAACGTTTTTTAAATATATCCGAAGCAGGAAGCCTGTGAGGGAGTCAGTTGGACTGTTAGATAATCAAAGGGTTAAAGGGGCAATTAGAGAAGATAAGGCCATCGCAGAAAGATTAAATGATTTTTTTGCTTCAGTGTTTACTGAAGAGGATGTTGGGGAGGTACCGGTACCGGAGAAGGTTTTCATGGGTAATTATTCAGATGGACTGAACAAATCACAGTGAACCTAGAAGATGTGGTAGGCCTGATTGACAAACTGAAGAGAAGTTAGTCACTTGGACCAGATGGTATACACCCCAGGGTTCCTATGGAACTAAAAAATGAAATTTCTGATCTATTAGTTAAAATTTCTAACCTATCATTAAAATCATCCATTGTACCTGAAGACTGAAGGGTTGCCAATGTAACCCCAATATTTAAAAAGGTCTCCATGGGCGTTCCGGGAAACTATAGACCAGTGAGCTTGACATCAGTGCTGGGAAAAATAGTGGAAATTATTCTAAACATCAAAATCGTAGAGCATATGGAAACACATGATTTAATGGAACACAGTCAACATGGATTTACTCAAGGGAAGTCTTGCCTAACAAATATGCTTCATTTTTTTGAAGGGGTTAATAAACATGTGGGTAAAAGTGAACCAGTAGATGTAGTGTATTTGGATTTTCAGAAGATATTTGACAAAGTCCCTCATGAGAGGCTTCTAAGAAAACTAAAAGGTCATGGGATAGGAGGTGATGTCCTTTTATGAATTACAAACTGGTTAAAGAACAGGAAGCAGAAAGTGGGATTAAGTGGTCAATTTCAGTTGCTGCAGCAGTCAAAAAAGTAAACAGAATGTTAGGAATTATTATGAAGGGAATGGTTAATAAAATGGAAAATTTGGTAATGCCTCTGTATCACTCTAAGGTGAGACCACACCTTGAATACTGTGTACAGTTCTGGTCCTGCATCTCACAAAAGATATAGTTGCAATGGAGAAGGTTCAGAGAAGGGCAACCAAAATGATAAAGGGTATGGAACAGCTCCCCTATGAGGAAAGGCTGAAGAGGTTAGGGCTGTTCAGCTTGGAGAAGAGATGACTGAGGGGGGATATGATAGAGGTCTTTAAGATCATGAGAGGTCTTGAATGAGTAGATGTGAAGTAGTTATTTACTCTTTCAGATAATAGAAGGACTAGGAGGCACTCCATGAAGTTAGCATGTGGCACATTTAAAACTAATCGGATAAAGTTCTTTTTCACTCAACGCACAATTAAGCTCTAGAATTAGTTGCCAGAGGATGTGGTTAGTACAGTTAGTGTAGCTGGGTTCAAAAAAGGATGTGGTTAGTACAGTTAGTGTAGCTGGGTTCAAAAAAGGTTTTGATAAGTTCTTGGAGAAGTCCATTAACTGCTATTTATCAAGGTTACTTAGGGAATAGCCACTGCTCTTAATTGCATCAGTAGCATGGGGTTTTCTTGGTGTTTGGGTACTTGCCAGTTTCTTGTGGCCTGCTTTGGCCTCTATTGGAAACAGGATGCTGGGCTTGATGACCCATGGTCTGACCCAGCAGGGCAATTTCTTATGATTTTATGTTTTTAATGTGGTCTATGTCACTTTGTACAGAATGTTCAATCTAGTGCATATAATGAAATTATAGTTAATTCCCATAAAAATGACCAAAAGCCCTTAAACAAAAATCTAATTTTCTACAATTGGTATTGATTTTATGGACATGCAGTGCCACAACTTGAAAAAGTGTTGAGAGTCACTGGATAATCTCTATTAATCCACAGAGATCATAGATCACTCCATTGATATCGGTGGAGTCAGTGAAGGATTCCTGCAGTCATCCCTTTCACTGCAATATTTTTCAGTAGGTTTTCAGTAGATGGCACTGTACAGCATCTGATATGCATTTGTTTCACCAGACGTTTAATGGAAAGAGATATGTCAAAGCAATAAGAAAATAAGAAGAAACTAATTTTCAATATTCTAGATTTGTGTGCATTCTGTATTCATATTGCAGAGGAGTTTTGAAAAGATGAACAAGTACTGATTTTGGCAATGAAACTATAAGACTATGCCAGAAGAATTTGTTCTCTTTATTGAAGGAGCCTTGGGAACAGAATCAAAGACAGTTTTCTGGCATGTGAATATCTTTTATCTGTGGCAGAAATCAATGATTTCTTTAAAGAACACACTTTAGGGATATAAAAGTAAAGGTCTGGATAGATTCACAGATTACTAACTTAACAATACATTAACCAATCTCAGACACAATCATTGCAAAAATATTCTCATCAACTACTGATGAATCTAACGAAAGGAAATGAGAAATTAAATTTTGCTTTGAGAACATCCCAAAGCATTCGGAAAACTGTTTCAGAACACAGCTTGAGAGAAGGAATGATCTAATGTGAACATGGATCATTTCTCTACCTTTATAGATACCTTTGGGCAAGCAATACTAATTCTGAGAATATGATTGGTTCTAAAGCTTGCTCTAAAGAAATACTTATTCTCGTCTTGTTTCATGCAAGTAGTCCTTGTACATGGAGAGGGCAATATTCAAAGTCATTTCCATGGGTGAAACAGAGTTTTACCCATAGAAATGGGCTGTTTGAAAATTGCCCACCTCAACACTTAGATTGGGTGAAGGAAATAAAATGCATAATTTACAATGTCAAATCTATACAACTTAAATCCAGGGGAAAATGTACCAGCAGATAAAGCAAGTAGAAAACTCAGTGGGTGCTTTTTCCTGGGGAAATAATCAAAGCAAATGTGCATACTTTCGCTTTGATTATTGATGCAAAGCCCAAGTTTAAAGAATACTCAAAGATTTTTCACCAATGCAACCCCACAGACCTGCAAGCTAAATTTCAAAGGGAAATGTCCTATGGAGATTCCCTTTTGAAAATACAGAGATAATGGGTTCCATGGGTGCACTTGTATATACCTAGTTTGGACCTGCCTTACAGCTAAGGTAAAGTACATGCATGGATTTCAAAATGAAATTCCTGTTGGTTATTTTCCTTTCTTCCCTCTCTCAGCCCCACTGGAAAGCACACAAGCTGCCTCACAGGTTGCATACTTTGGTCCACAAAAGGGAGGGCAATTATTTTAGCCTGGGGAATTTATTCAGGAAATTGCTTAGTTGCCTCAGCAAATTCGTTTCAAAATAGCCCTCACAAATTAGAGCTGCTGCAAGCAAAATTGAAGGCTATCAGAAAAATTGGTAAAGTACCTGTAGCCCCACTGAGGGTATGGTCTGAGTATAACTGGATTCCCCATCTGTGAATACACTTCTGAGGGAAACTGTCGCTGTAAGCCAGCAAACACAGTAACAGGGCTATATCAAACTGTGCATTAAAAAAACATGATTAAACATTCAAACAGTATTAGCTTTCATAAATAATGCTAATATCTATACTCTATACAACAACTTCCTTTTCCTTAGAATACTCATCCATAAATATTGCTTTTATAGTTAATGATACCAAGGCCTGGTATACTTTGCTATCAATGAGCTGATTTTATCACTCAGTAGTATATTAATATCATTTACTGGGCTCAGTATTAATCATACATAAGTAAATCCACTTATCCTTTTTTCATCCCCAAAGATGTACTGAAGTGCTTAATGTTCCTTGACCCCCCAGGAGCTGCAGCCATGGGAAATGTCTGTTGCATTTGGAGGTGGACCCTTGTCCTGGAGCAGTGTAGAACGGCTCCCTGGTAGGGACCAGGAAGCACTTGCCCCCAGGTGGCAAAGCACAGGAGGAGACAGAGGCTAGGAAGAGCTTCACCACTGGAAGCCCACGGTTCCCCCGAGTGGAGCCCGTAGGGACCCGGGCCGCTTGGACTTAGGTGGGCCTCGTAGGGTCTCCCGGAGAGGTAGTAGAGAGGTGTGCCCACGAGCAGCAAGGGAGCGTGGTCGGTCACTAGGCTGTAGGCCTGGAGAATGAGGGAAGGCCAGTACAGTGTAGGCAATGACAAGACAAGGGACAAAGCCAGAATCAAGAGACATGGTCAATGGCAGCCGGGGTCAGGTTCCGAGGATCCGTCCGAGGAGTGTCAGCCAAAGCAGGGGTCAGATACCAGGAATCAGTCTGAGAGTAGTCAACGAAGCAGGGGTCGGGTTCCAGAGGACAGACAAGGTCATGAAGGCAGGCAGAGGTCAAGATCCAGACAGGAGGTACTATGGTCAATGGAGCAGGCAGAGGTCAGTACCAGAGAGTCAGTCTGAAGGTACTACCTGGGGAAGACAGGACAGACAGATGCTGGAACAGAAGGATGCTGGAACAAGGCTGGAACAGTAAGACGCTGGAACAAGCCTAGAACAAGACTGTGAATGCAGAGGCAAACTAGTACACATACAGTGCCGACCCGATTGCCAAGGCAAGGAAGTGCAGGCAGGAACTTCTTTAAGTAGTACGTTCAATCAGAATGTGCCGCAGAGCTAGGACCCGCCCCTGGCCCTACAAGAGACCTGGCGGTCCGCACGCACGTGTGTAGGGGCGTGGCTGACACCACAGAGGACGCCGAACTCTGGCGTGAACTCTGGTGCGCAGTGGAAGGCCCTGCAAACCGCTGCCGCAGGATGCCGAGGCCTGGAGGAGCTCGCGGCTGCCTCTGGGGAGGCCAACCCGGGACTTGCAGAGGAGCTAGCGAGGTGAGCAGGTCTGTGCTCTGGCTGAGAGCAGACGGGGCATGTAACAATGTCTTTGACTTTCAGGGGGGCAAATAAAGATGAAGCATAGGTAATATCTTGGGGTGTTTTTGAGAGAGAGAGAGAGAGAGAGAGAGATTCTTTATTAAGCTTTCATAGTAGTCAACTATTTTTATCAACTCAAGGTGAGGTTTTGGTGGTGGTTTAGGGTTTTGGGGCTAGTTTTACTTGCAGTGTGAGACATACAAACAGCACAGTACACCTCAGTGAAGATTTGATGTCATTTGGAGTGAGGAAAGTCTCTCAAAATGAGATTTGTACAATATTATCTTGCCCTAGCTTGACAGTACCCTGGTATAGAGCCCATCAAACTAGGGCGAGAGAACATTGTAGAAATCTCAACTTTTTGAGACTTTCCTCATTCCAAATGATGTCAAATCTTCACTGAGCTGTACTGTGCTGTTCATAAGTTTCACTCTGCATGTAAAGCTTGCCCTGCAAACCCTAAACCACCACCAAAATCTCACCATGAGTTATTAGCTGGCCCTCCTATAGTAATATAAATAATTGACTATTGTCAAGGCCTCTCCAGAGGCTCTCGCTCTCTCCCCCTCCCCCAGCCCAGAAATGGCGAAAATGCAATTTACAATCTTTATCACAAATTGCATTACAGCCATTTCAGGCATACCACACAGCTTAATACCAGGAAAAAAGGTGTAGTTGTTTCCAGCATTAAAGACATGTAATAATGCCCCTCATTTTCATTAATCCCACCCAAATCCCTCCCCAATCCTGCCCATTTGAAAAATTTACATCCATGCCACACGCTAGTGCAACTATCGCATGCGTTATGGCGTTATTATGGGCATTAACACCATAATGCATTTTGATGAATGACTCTGTTGGTTTGTAATCCAATCATTTGTGGGCAATGCAGATATATAACTATATTTTAAGTAATGAGAAATGTCCCAGCAAAAGAAATAGCAGCTAGGATATTCACATTCCGCTGAGCAGGAATGGATTTAGGATTTTTGCCACCTTTAGGCCCTTTTGGTGCTTTCACTACCCTGCCTCCTGTAAGGGGCTATTACAGAGTAGCAGAGGGCTATTCTCTGCTGAATGAGATTCAACAGAGCAAGAAGGCAGCAAACCTTAACTAGCCAGCTGCCCTTAAATGTTTGTCACCCTAGGCACAGACGTAATGAGTGCCTATTGACAAATCTAGGGTTTTGCTGATCCATTATCGCTTATTAGTACTTGCAAGGCTGCTGAATCTCTGGTACCTACCAAGCAAGAGATGCAGCAAAAACAGACTCCAGCCAGCTCCAAGGTCTCAGTGATTTTTGTTTTCTTCAGCACTGTTACATTGTCTCTCTGTTCTCTTATTTAGTCTGTCCAAATCCAGCAGGAAATCTCAAATGTTCAAATACCTGCGGTGACCAGCGAATTTCTTCTGCACAAAGAGAGCCTGTTACAAACTTTCAGTTATTCTTCAGCTGTTCAACCAAGCAGGAAATTATCAGAAACAAATCTGCTGCAGATACCCCAAATGAGCAGTTCCTGTTTCTCTGTTTCCCAACTGATTTCCTTCAGAAAAAAAAAACAAAACAAAAAACCTAGCAGACCTCTTTGAAAAGACTCTCTTCTTACTTATTGTTTCGTAAAATCAGCTCTCCTGAACAATGGTGAAAGCCGTATGATGCAATGACTGATTAAAGCAGCCATGATAAGTGGGTCAGCTGCAGTGAAGCACTTTGACCTTCCTTCTGTGTCAGAAGCTACAGAGTAAAGTAGGAGGGTAGTACATATCTAACATGCATTTTAGAACAATGTATCATTGCAGATTGTATATTTTTTTAAGATACATCATTTTTTATCTCCATAAGGGTCTCATAGGAAATGTCGTACAGTCTTTGGTTCTTTCAAAAATAGACAACTATAACTCTATCTTGGCATGCCTTCAATGACACTGAAATGCCTACAAGACGTTCACTAGGCTGATCACTGGGACCAGACTTTATGACCACATAACACCAGCATTACAGTCTTTGCACTGGCTCCCCATATTTTGGAGGGTGCAATTTAAGATCATAACCTTTGATTCATCATTCTTTAAACAATGATACCTCAGTGGTATTTGGTTCACTGCTAAAAATATGTCAGGGAGAGCTTTAAGATCTGTAGGATGTATCATCAGTTAAGCAGGCGCGCTTGGATGAAACCAGAGAGAGAACTTTTTTCATTTCAGGTCCTATTATTATTTGGAATAGTATACCTGATGAAATTAGAGTGATTCAATGTTATTTAACTTTTAAAAAGCATATGTGTCTAATGGGGACTGAGAGCACTATTTTCCTTTTAGATTGGTGAGTGACTGAATCTCTCTTTTTTTGCCTGTGTTTAGTTCTTAACTTGATTACCCTAATCATTTTATTTTATTTTGTATTTGGTATTATGTTAATGGTATTATTATGCATTTATTGTAACCCACTGAGAATTTTGAATTGAATGGACTAAAACAATTTTAAATAAATAAAAATAAAAAAAATAAATGATAGCAGTTAAGGATCAATTGACTGATCCAGTCTGCTTGACTGTCCTATCTACACTGTTCTAGCTAAGGACATATCCCAGTAGTCAGCCATGTAACCTTTCAGGCCTGGAGTTTCCTATAGGAATACTAAGCCATTACCCAGGGCAGCACAAAGCTGGGGAGAACAGGCCAGTATAAGATTTGTGTGTCTCCCAGCTATGCTGAATCGCACTCAGCAACCTTCTGCTTATGCTTCAGTTTTCTTCTTCTCCTGGTGCAGAGAACAAGAGGGGAAGAGTAAAGATGGAAGAAACAGAGTAAAGAAAATCTGTTCTGTTCCCTATTCCAGCCCCCTCCCACCATGTCTTGTACAGGGAGCAGGAGGAGAGGGATGATGCTAGAGTGAACAGCAGAAAGTAAAGAAAAGTCACTCTGCTCTCTAATTCAGCCCCTCTCCTCTTGTCATTTAAGGATAACGGGAGAGAGGTGAGCCTGAAGCAGATAGAGAAGAACAAAGAATGTTGCACCTTAGAACTTCTGCCCTATTGTCCCTTGTCCAGGGGGGAGGTAGGGAGAACTGAGAGCAATAACAGTGACTATGAGTGGCAAAAATCCTAGATCCATCACTGCAAACTTTATAGTATATAGGATGTCACTGATTATCAAAGTCATATTTTGGCAACTATTTTTGAACTTTTACCATTCTTCTATACTTACAGCAAAATCTAAGTAGAAACCTCCCCCTATCCAACATATCTGGAGGCAATATTCAGTAAACTGTTCAGTGGACAAGTTATTCAGCTAAAGTTAACCAGGTAATTTGTTCCAGATTTTCAGCGGGATAAATGTCCTGCTGAAAATACTCAGCTAAAGTTATCTGGCTATATGTAGATGCATATTTAAAAAACCTAACTATGTTTGAGTATACTGTAGCTGGTTAGATTATTATTATTATTATTATTATTAGTTATCTGGCCTTCTGTGGCTGGATATCTTCAAAAGATATACAGTCAGGTAGTGTTCTCTATTGAAAACAAACAAAGAAGCAAAGGGGTCTGTTGCTTGATCTACTCACTTCCCCTCAAGATTTTCAATAACACCCTGTTGGGCAATGTACCCCCTATCCCTAAAACCTCTCCTAAATAGGTAAGCACATCCCGGTTCACCAAACCAGCCCCCATCTCGGCTCCTTTCCTAGTTCAGAAAATAAGATGAGTAACCTTGTTCCCTGGACCCACCTCCCCTTACTGCCTGTCCTGGCTGCCTCTCCCCCAACCCGGACCCCTCACAATCCTCCCCTGATATTGTAAACTCCCTGCTGGAAGCAAGAAAAAAAAAACAATTACTCTCCCCCAGTTCTTCAGTGTTGCCTCTCTCATTATAAGCCCTGGAAGTGTACTTTCCATTTTCCAAGGCTTATAATGACAGAGACAAGGCTGGAGTGCCAAGAGCAGCGAAGCATTTTACCTCATTCTAGCAGGGATTTTGCATTATTGGGGAAGATGAGAAAGGGTCCAGAGGGAGTGGAGGATGGGAAGCAGCCTGGGTCTTATCTTATTTTTGCTGAACCAGAAAAGATGTTAGGAGGGGGAACAAGTCTGCCTCCTAAGACATGCATACATATTTAGGAGGGTTTTGAGGGTGTGGGGGAGGGGGGGGGGGTGTTTCATGGCCTAACAGGGACTTATTGGAAATTTTGAGGGGAAGAGAGGGGGATCTGGCTCCAGGCCTCTTTATTGTTTTTATTTTTTCATATGACAAAGCTACTTAACTGGAAACCTTTGAAGATATCTTGCTGAAGAGGACTTTAGTCCTGCTTTGAACAGATCTAAAGTTATCTAGCTAACTTAGACCTAGATAAGCCACGATGTTTCTTCATGGGAAAAGTTCCACTATCGCGGTCTCCTGTCTCACGTTCAAACACTAACGGAGAAAAGGATGTGGAAACGGCTCTGTAATGTGATGGCATCCCTAACCTTAAGGGAACACCATCACCTCAAAGGGCTAGCAAAAAAGAAAGAAACACACACACACATGTCTCAAGAAAAGGCTGAAGAGGGGTCATCCTGGGCCACCACTCGAGGTGGACCCAACTGCCCAGAAATAAAAACAAATGTAAAATGTGCACTAAAACTGAAGATAAACTGAAAAAATGCACACTAATGCAGAAAAGTGCTTTAAAACAAGAGTAAGGAGGTAGGTGCTTGAAGGTGTAAGGAGTGAGAGCAAAATGATCTTGCACGCAAGGTTGGCACTGAGATTCCCAACTTGGACACAATCTCAGATGGAAAACCATTTGGGCAAGGCAAGCCAAGTAAAATGACAGGGAAAGCTCTTTAGAGAAGGCACCTACAGTTGAACAGTTGCACTTTGGTGCTGTGTTTCTCAAATGGCTGTAGTTGCCTGCTCTGGAGAGTTTACCCTTTGATTTCACTTGGCAAAATGGGCTTGCATGGGAGACTGCCACTGGGCATCCCGACCTGGGCATAGTCTTTCATGCAAGTCCATTTTGGTCACACTCCTGAGAACTTCAAGTGGTTACCATCGTACTTCTGGTTTAATGCACTAAAGTGGATTTTCAGGTTAACTCTTTGGCCTAAGGTGGAGTAAAAGTTAATTAACATTACTAGTAGCCATTATATTCTATTGCTGTGCCCATGTGGTAATGTCTTTCTACCAGACTGGGTGCAGCAATAGAATAACTTTGGCCACCAGAAATGTGGATTTACTCCACTTCAGTCCAAAGAAGTCATAAGCTCCTTGGGGAGGGCACCTATGGCTGAACAAACATAAGCTTTCTTGTAAGGCACCTTCAGCTAAATGGTATGCATCCCAACTTTGAAATACTGTTCAGCCATAGATACCAACCCGAGAAAGCACACAATGGAAATGTAAAACCTCCTGGATCTGAGGTAGAATGCCACAGTGGACACAACAATAGACAACATTTGCCACCAGAACTGTGAGTTTACTCCACCTAGGAGTTAAATACTAGGGGTGTGCATTCATTTTCGACGTATTGACAATCCACAACATATATGTCCCTATTCGTTATATTCGTGGGGTCACGAAACATATGGCGAACCCCCACGAATACTACATATCTAACGAATAAACCCCCACCCTCCTGACCCCCAAAGACTTAGCAAAAGTCTCTGGTAGTCCAGCGGGGGTCCTGCAGCGATCTCCTGCACCCGGGCTGTCGGCTGCCGGTATTCAAAATGGTGCCATTAGCCTTTGCCCTCACTATGTCACAGGGGCTACCAGTGCCATTGGTCAGCCCCATCACATGGTAGGTGCAATAGATGGAGAACAAACCACAAGCAACCGAGCTGTGGCCAGCATTCAGTCAAACTATAGAAACCAGAACAAATGCTGGAATAAGGTGATACAGTCCCAAATTTTTAAATGAGTATGTAAATCCAAAAATTATTTTATTCAAAGGATGGCAACTCCACTGTATACATTGAACACAATCTTTCATGCACATGGGGTCCCCCGACACGGACCCGTGTTTCGCCAACGGTTGCGTCGGGAGGGATGCCCAAGATTTTTGTTACAGAAATTCTTAGACAGAGTTCATAAATTCCAGGCATGGAGCCCGGAGTTCATAAATTCCGGGCATGGAATTTATGAACTCCGTCTAAGAATTTCTGTAACAAAAATCTTGGGCATCCCTCCCGACGCAGCTGTTGGCGAAACACGGGTCCGTGTCAGGGGACCCGTGTTCATAAATTCCATGCCCGGAATTTATGAACTCCGGGCTCCATGCCCGGAATTTATGAACTCTGTCTAAGAATTTCTGTAACAAAAATCTTGGGCATCCCTCCCGACGCAACCGTTGGCGAAACACGGGTCCGTGTCGGGGGACCCCATGTGCATGAAAGATTGTGTTCAATGTATACAGTGGAGTTGCCATCCTTTGAATAAAATAATTTTTGGATTTACATACTCATTTAAAAATTTGGGACTGTATCACCTTATTCCAGCATTTGTTCAGGTGCAATAGATGGCCAGCACAATCTTGTGCTCCTACCATGTGACCCCCCCCCAAGACTTGCCAAAAGTCCCTGGTGGTACAGCGGGGGTCCTGGAGCGATCTCCTGCACTCGGGCCGTCGGCTGCCAGTATTCAAAATGGCACCGATAGCCTTTGCCCTCACTATGTCATAGGGGCTACTGGTGCCATTGGTCAGCCCCTGTCACATGGTAGGAGCACAAGATTGTGCGTACCATGTGACAGGGGCTGACCAATGGCACCGGTAGCCCCTGTGACATAGTGAGGGCAAAGGCTATTGGCGCCATTTTGAATACCTGCAGCCAATGGCCCGAGTGCGGTAGATCGTGCCAGGACCCCCACTGGACCACCAGGGACTTTTGGTAAGTCTTGGGGGGTCAGGAGGGTGGGGGGTTGCAGTTAATTAAATTTAAAGGGTTGGGATGGGGATTTTTTTGGGAAACAAATACATATGTAACTAATGAATGGATTGGGGTCCCCCGAAAACGGATGCAATGGATTTGGCTCCCCATGAATACAAATACCGAATGGGATGAATCCGTCCCTGCTGCACATCCCTATTAAATACTCCAATTTTAGCTCTCTGAGACAAGTACCAGTCACAGATTTAGTTTGTTTTCCTGAACAATTGTTGAAGACAACAAAGTTTAGTGTGTAAACTTATATAAATAGTGTTGGTGTATAAAAGCCTGTAATCTAACACTCAAACAGTCACAAAGCTCAAGTGAATGAACAAACAGGTCTTAATGTAATCATGCACACTTTAAGTCAAACTATATTTCAAATACATTTTTTGTATTCTAATTACATTTTTTAAAAGTTTTTATGCAATCTAAAACAAGTTCATGTTAAAGCTTATAGGGAAAACATTCAAACCACTATAAACAAATAACACTGTCATTAAAAAATGGCTAAACACTTAACTCATGTATATTAAATAAATATGCTCGCTAGTTAATGTGTAGTAAATATTCTTGCTTGTTCAATTTTTCTCATCCAAAATGACAGTGTCTGTGCTGTTATACTGTTGCATTGGCCGCTAGCATTAGAAAATGCCCTGCATGGAGGATGGTATTTGTGCATGCCATCAATGCTGAAAATGCCCAACACAGTGTTTTCGTGGTACTCACCTGATTCAGGTCAGGCACCTCCTCAAATCAATCCTAGATGGACTTAGGCTGGTGCATTATTAAGAACATAAGAACATATCATATTGGGTCAGACCAAGGATCCATCAAGCCCAGCATCCTGTCTCCAACAGTGGCCAATCCAGGCCATAAGAACCTGGCAAGTACCCAAAAACTAAGTCTATCCCATGTTACTGTTGCTAGTAATAGCAGTGGCTATTTTCTAAGTTAGCTTGCTTAATAGCAGGTAATGACCTTCTCCTCCAAGAACTTATCCAAGCCTTTTTTAAACCCAGCTACACTAACTGCACTAACCACATCCCCTGGCAACAAATTCCAGAGTTTAATTGTGCGTTGAGTGAAAAAGAACTTTCTCCGATAACATTATGTCCTGTTTATTCACTCACTTGAGACTTTGTGCCTGCTTGAGTGTTAAATTAAAGGCATTTGTGACATCAGCACTATTTAAATAATTGTATACATTAACCATTGTTGTTTTCAATATCTATGTCATGGTTAGGTGGTTTGGGTACATGTTTTGTATCAGTTCCTGAACAGTTTAACAACACACACCCTTGTAATGCTAAAGTGTGTACTGTTCAGCTGTTGGTGCCCACCCAGACAGCCTATGCTTTATTTATCTGTTGATTTGTTCCCCAAGAGCTTATTCTGTTTTTTTACTTGCCATTCTTTGTCAAAATGGCCTTAAATGAGAGGATATTCTCACAAGTTGGAATACACAACATTGATCTCAAATGCAATGCCATTTTGGCAAAGCATGGCACGTAAAATCAAAGCACAAGCTCTCTAAGGTGGGTACCTTCAGTTGAACAATATGCACTTTGGTGCTGTGCATCCAATCTTGGCATCCTTTTCATTTTTTATCTGTAGTTTCCCACCCCAGAGAGCTTATAAGAACATAAGAACATGCCATACTGGGTCAGACCAAGGATCCATCAATCCCAGCATCCTGTTTCCAACAGTGGCCAATCCAGGCTACTAGTACCTAGCAAGTACCCAAAAACTAAGTCTATTCCATGTTACTGTTGCTAGTAATAGCAATGGCTATATTCTAAGTCAACTTATTTAATAGCAGGTAAAGGATTTATTCTCCAAGAACTTATCCAAACCCTTTTTTAAACCCAGCTACACTAACCGTACTAACCACATCTCCTGGCAACACATTCCAGAGTTTAATTGTGCATTGAGTGAAAAAGAACTTTCTCCGATTAGTTTAAATATGCCTCATGCTAACTTTATGGAGTGCCCCCTAGTCCTTCTATTATCCAAAAGGGTAAATAACCAATTCAAATGTACCCATTCTAGACCTTTCATGATTTTAAACACCTCTATCATATCCCCCCTCACTCATCTCTTCTCCAAGCTGAAAAGTCTCACCTCTTTAGTCTTTCCTCATAGGGGAGCTGTTCCATCCCCTTTATCATTTTGGTCACCTTTCTCTGTACCTTCTCCATCGCAACTATATCTTTTTTGAGATGTGGCGACAGAAATGTACACAGTATTCAAGGTGCGGTCTCACCATGGAGCAATGCAGAGGCATTATGACATTTTCCGTTTTATTCACCATTCCCTTTCTAATAATTCCCAACATTGTTTGCTTTTTTGACTGCCACAGCACACTGAACCAACAATTTCAATGTTTTATCCACTATGACACCTAGATCTCTTTCAAGGGTGGTAGCTCCTAATATGGAACCTAACATCATGGAACTATAGCATAGGTTATTTTATCCTATATGCATCACCTTGCACTTATCCACATTAAATTTCATCTGCCATTTGGATGCCCAGTTTTCCAGTCTCACAAGGTTTTCCTGCAATTTATCACAATCTGCTTGTGATTTAACTACTCTGAACAATTTGGTATCATCTGCAAATTTGATAACCTCACTCGTCGTATTCCTCTCCAGATCATTTATATATATATTGAAAAGCACTGGTCTAAGTACAGATCCCCGAGGCACTCCACTGTTTACGCTTTTCCACTGAGAAAATTGACCATTTAATCCTACTCTTTGTTTCTTGTCTTTTAGCCATTTTGTAATCCATGAAAGGACATCACCACCTATCCCATGACTTTTTACTTTTCCTAGAAGCCTCTCATGAGGAACTTTGTCAAAAGCCTTCTGAAAATCCAAATACACTACATCTACTGGTTCACCTTTATCTACATGTTTATTAACTCCTTCAAAAAAGTAAAGCAGATTTGAGAGCCAAGATTGCCTTGGGTAAAACCATGCTGACTTTGTCCCATTAAACCATGTTTTTCTATATGTTCTGTGATTTTGATATTTAGAACACTTTCCACTATTTTTCCTGGCACTGAAGTCAGGCTAACCAGTCTGTAGTTTCCTGGATCACCCCTGGAGCCCATTTTAAATATTGGCATTACATTAGCCACCCTCCAGTCTTCAGGTACAATGGATGATTTTAATGATAGGTTACAAATTTTTACTAATAGATCTGAAATTTCATTTTTTAGTTCCTTCAGAACTCTGGGGTGTATACCATCTGGTCCAGGTGATTCACTGCTCTTCAGTTTGTCAATCAGGCCTACCACATCTTCTAGGTTCACCGTGATTTGGTTCAGTCCATCTGAATCATTACCAGCTGTGGTGTCCATCAGTCTCAGACGGCTTCGACCTTTGTGCCTCACCTTTCTTCGTTCTCTCTCCTCAAGCCTTGGGTAGTTGGCTGCCACTGTGTCTTCATGCCACTCTCCCCGGCGTCCCCGGATCGGCAATGGTGATGGTGTTCGCCATGTTTTTCCTAAGGGCCTCCTAGGGTGCACGTGCGCATGCCACCCACGTCTTTATCCACGTTATAGTGGGAACCTCGGGAGTGTCCCCTCCGAGTGACGTCAGAACGTCCTGGTATTTAGCCTGTCCTTCGTTTGCTAACAAACTGAGTTAGCAAGGATTGGAAGAGCCCCGGTCTAAGCTGCCCTGCCATTTCCTAGCTGCCGCAGGAAGCTCTCTCCACCCTTCGGGGTAATTCTACCTTAACTTGGGTACCCGCTCCTCAGGGGCCCTTCTGCTTTCTTTCATGTGCCTATCTTGGGATACCAGGTACTCGCTCCTCAAGGACTTGCTATCCCTAATCTGGTGCCTGCCACTCTACAACTTCTGCCTGCCAGGACTTCCAAAGATACAGCTTTCTGTTTCAGTGAGTACTAACCTATCAGTCTATCTCACCTACAGCTTCAGTGCTCTACATTCAGGACTTGTTCCTGTTCACCGCCCTGTCTTCACCTACTTAAGAGTGAGAAGGTTCCTCTCTGTTGAGGATCCCTGGACTACTACTGCTGAAGCTACCTTCCACTGCTGTCCGCTCCCCGAGCAGTGCCACCGTGCAGTACAATAAAGATCATCTTCTCTGTGTTGCATGCATAGAGTCTAGCCTGGTACTGCAGTTCCTCAAGGGGCTCCTCCCCGTGGGAGTGGCCATCACTGCAGTGCCCAAGAATCCACTCCAACACCTCATAACCATAACACCAGCATTAAGAAAATATCCTTTAATGAATCTCTCTGTATTGCTGATGAATACCTAGTACTTTAATTTACAAGGGATTTACATGCACCCACACTAATCTTAGTGCTGGTTTTTATTTTCATATTAACGTGCATTTTTTAGGAG
Source organism: Rhinatrema bivittatum (assembly GCF_901001135.1). Lineage (NCBI taxonomy): Eukaryota > Metazoa > Chordata > Amphibia > Gymnophiona > Rhinatrematidae > Rhinatrema > Rhinatrema bivittatum. The sequence goes on along the minus strand of NC_042617.1, from coordinate 403,735,228 downwards.
TTAAAACCCCTGTTACCTTCTAGAATTAATGCCAGAAAAATATGCACTAAAACAAGAGTAAAAATCTGCGCTAACATTAGCGCTCAGTATTACATCATCCCCATAGAGAAGTGGAGGCACTGTTTTCTGTCTGTTCACTGGAAGAGGACAGTGGACTAGAGGAGATACAGAAGCAATGAACAATGATTTCTTTGTATCTCTCTCTGCATTGCACTGGTTATCTGCAAACAGATTGTAAAGTAAAGAATTGCTGCCTTACCAGCCTTCTCAGTTAATTCTCTTTTTTACAGTTTTATGTGTGGGTATGTGTGTGTGTGTGTGTGTGTATGTGAGTGTGTGTTCATGGATTCATGTAAAAGGAGTCAGTTAGCAGTGAACACACATACAATGTGTGTGTGTATATATGTCTCATTTTTGCAGAAACTGTGAGGGATAGCCTTAGACAGACAGAGACTAAGGGCCTCATTTTCTAAAGTATCACAGGCCTGCGATACTTTAGGTAATGAGGAGTGGGAGGCCGAAACAGGGGGCGGTCCTGCGCTAGCCGGCAGCAATCGCACCGCCACGGTGCGATCGCTGCCGGTTTCGCACCCAATAGCGCCACCATAGAAGGTGTAACTATCGGGCGCGAAGTAGGACGCGAAAAGGGCCTTACCTTTTTGTCATCCGCGGCGTCTTTGCGGAGTCGGCCCCGCTGATGCCCCGACTCCTCCTCTTCCGGTGCTGACTACGCCCCCATTTTGGTATTGCACGCGATAAGGGACTTTTCGCATGCGAAACGTCCCTTATCGCATGCGATCTGTCTCGAAAATGAGTTTTATGTGTGGGTATGTGTGTGTGTGTGTGTGTGTGTATGTGAGTGTGTGTTCATGGATTCATGTAAAAGGAGTCAGTTAGCAGTGAACACACATACAATGTGTGTGTGTATATATGTCTCATTTTTGCAGAAACTGTGAGGGATAGCCTTAGACAGACAGAGACTAAGGGCCTCATTTTCTAAAGTATCGCAGGCCTGCGATACTTTAGGTAATGAGGAGTGGGAGGCCGAAACAGGGGGCGGTCCTGCGCTAGCCGGCAGCAATCGCACCGCCACGGTGCGATCGCTGCCGGTTTCGCACCCAATAGCGCCACCATAGAAGGTGTAACTATCGGGCGTGAAGTAGGACGCGAAAAGGGCCTTACCTTTTTGTCATCCGCGGCGTCTTTGCGGAGTCGGCCCCGCTGATGCCCCGACTCCTCCTCTTCCGGTGCTGACTACGCCCCCATTTTGGTATCGCACGCGATAAGGGACTTTTCGCATGCGAAACGTCCCTTATCGCATGCGATCTGTCTCGAAAATGAGGCCCTAAGTTTGTGCCACTTAGCAATTAATGGCTATTAATCAAGTTTACATAGGGAATAACCACTGCTATTGATTGCTTCAGTAGCATGGGATCTTCTTGGTGTTTGGCTGATTGCCAGGGTGACTGGTGAGAGGGTAAGTTACTGCTTGGAGAGATGAATAGTAACTGAAGAGAGAGAGGCAGCCTATTGTGTGTGTGTATGGGGGGTTGACTGGTGAGACTGAGGTGACTGTATAGGTTGACAGGTAGGAGAGAGACTGATTGGTATGGTGACTAGTGAGAGAGCCTAGTGTGTGTGTTGAGGGGGGGGGGTCACTAGTAAGAGGGGGAGTGACTAGGGTGACTAAATGGGGTGACAGGTAGGACAGAGACTGGTTATAGGCTCTCTCCTACCTGTCACTCCATTTAGGCTGCCACTCTCTCACCAGTCACTACCCCAATCAGTCTCTCTCCCCCTGTCACCCTATACATTGACCCCAGTCACTTCCCCTCTCACAAGACACTACCCACCCCCACCCAAACATACAGGCACACACCAGGGGAATTCAAAGTATGCATATCCCAAAATGCCAGGGCCCCTTTCCTAAAATGCAAAGGAATTGGTGAATTCAAAATATGCATTTGAATTACATGCTTTTGCTGACTAGAACTTGATTCTATTATCACATTACCTTTTTTTTTTAATATTTGTTACCAGGCACTGGCTATTCCCCCACAAACACCACTTTGCAATCTTGCAATTCAAACAAGTAACTAAGGAGACAGCCAATTGGAATGCAGAACCATCCTCTAGCTAATGAACTTCTCCCCAATTGACACTTTTTTAACATATAGGTAATATTCTCAGTTAGTGCGCACTAACTCAGAAATTAGGGAAACACAATATAAACACCCCCAAACCAATTTTAAAACAAAATCAAAAAGATAATTACCAGAAACAAAAATGATACAAAAAATAAATCAATGCATAGCCCTACCCTCTAGCACTGCCTTTGCATTTTTTTCTGACAATTTTGTTGCTTTCTTCCTCCATTGAATTGCCTTGAATTGAAGTGCCATGAGTTGTTCTTGCCACACTTGATACTGCTTTGCCCCACTCATTCTACCTTGGGGGGTTCATGTCACTGTTGTTGGTGCCCTTTTCCCCTTTTTTGGATCCTTGGTTTGCTCTGCCCCCTATTGCTGCAGCTTTGCTCCTTTCATGATGCCTTTGAGATCTCCTGCCACTGCTGGTAGTGTTTTGCCCTATTACAGATCTTTGGACTATTCAATCTGGGGCAGATTTTCAAAGGCTACGTGCGTAACATATGCGCGTAACCTGAGAAAATGTGCCCCTGCGCTCGCCGAGCCTATTTTGCATAGGCTCATTGGCACGCGCAAGCCCCGGAATGTGCGTATGTCCCGGGGCTTTGAAAAATGGGCGGGAATGGGGCGGGTCCGGGGGCATGGTGACAGTCCGGGCATGGGTCCGGGGGTCAGGGGGCGGTCCGGGGGTGTGGTGGTGGTTCAGGGGCAGTCTGGTGGTGGGGCTGAATCCCCCGGCACAGCGGCCTGTGCTGGGGGATGACGAGCCGTCACGTGCAAGTTATGCATGCCTTGGGCAGGAGTAACTTTTGAAATAAAGGTAGGGGGGATGATTTAGTTAGGACTGGGGGGTTGAGTTAGATAGGGGAAGGGAGGGGAAGGTGGGGGAGGGGTGGCCGGAAAAAAGTTCCCTCTGAGGCCGCTCCGATTTCGGAGCGGCCTCGGAGGGAACGGGGAAAGCCATCAGGGCTCCCCTCGGGCTTGGCGCGCGCAAGGTGCACATGTGTGCACCCCCTTGCACGCGCTGAGCCTGGATTTTATAACATGCGCGCGGCCCTCTACATTTAGTGCCACTTTCATGGTCTTGATATTTTGGATTGCCTTTAACTCTTCTGATGTTGTCTACCCAATGTTTCATTGAAAAGATTAGTATACCCCCAATTTGAGAGCCCAAAATAGGCTGCATTCCTTCCCCCAAAGACTTTAATGAGAAATAAATGAACAAATAAAATGAAAAAAACAAACAATTATTTTCATCTAAAATGAGCCAAATGAATGATTGTGATCTACAAAATGAATAAATGAACAAAATTAAATTTTTGCCTCTGCACATCCCTGTTAGATGCCTTTTGAAAATTAACTATTTTGATTTTTTTTCCCCTATGGAAAATTCCACTTTCCTGTACTTTATTGAAGCATGGTAAATATTTAAATGCATGTATCACAGTTTTTCTTTAACTCCTTTTCCAGCAAGTTCAGTTGGTATGTCCTATGCCTTTCTGTGTGAGATTTATGTTGCAAGCTCTACATCATTTTAACAGCCATTCTCTAAACTGTTTGCATCACGTCAATGTCCTTGCAAAAGACACAGAACTGAACATGGTACTGTGATGTCTCATTAGTTAACTACAGAATGACAAGTATTACCTCTTTTTTTCTATTTTTGATAATTCTGTTTATTAGGGATGTGCTTTTGATTTTAAAGAAAGAATACATTTTATTAGTTTTCATTTGCAAAACAAACAAATACAAAGCACCCCAGGCTTGCTCGCCTCCCCTCTTACTCCAGCCATACGTGGAAAAAACAGGGTAGGATCAATGCACAGTTGCTTCTGCCTTACTGGTGCCTTATTCCACAATAGTTCAAGCTGACCTGGGGCAACAAAAAAAAATACCTAATCTGTAACTAATGAAAGAGATGCCAGTTACCTATTAGTTTATCACTTCCTTCCTGATTTCAAAAGATCTTTATGTAACATTTGAGAAAACTGAAGTGATCTCACTTCCTGCAGGTGCAGCCCATATATGATTCCACATATCCTAGATACAATTTTGTGCAATCAATGGCGTATTTGGAGCATTAAAAGAAAGAAGATAGGTTAGGTGCTTTGTAGACTTTATTTCAAATTGCAATGACTGCAGAAATGGTCATTCCTATCCTTCCCTTCTTTGTTCCTTATGATGTACAAAAATATATGCTGCTAGCAAGAAGATGAATTTTAAAAGCCTGGCGCGCGCCAAAACCAGGAGATACGTGCACAAGTTGGACTGGCGCGCACCGAGCGGATTTTAAAAGCTGCCTCTGTACACGAATATCACCTGCTATGCGCACAAATGAAAAGTTCAAAAAGGTGCGAGGACATGGGTGTGGTCTGGGCGGTGCAATGGCATTCCTGGATTTCTCCTTGAAAATCGAGCATAAATTCTTACATGCACAGGCGCGTGCTGAGGTCACCTGCCACGTAACTTTACTTCTGCTATGGATGGCGTGTAACTGGTAAAACAAACAAACAGGAAAAAAAAAAATCAAGCACATCTGAGGGGTTTTAATGATTGGGGCAAAGATGGGAGAAGAGAGGCTATTAAACTAGGAGGGTTTGGAAGTCCTATACCTTACCTGGGCAAACTAGGAATGAACTGGGAAAACAGGTAATGGCATTGACACATGTCTTTTAAACCCCCCACATACACAGGAGAAGCGACATTTGCACACATAGGCATGTGTCCACTTAAATTGAGTACACGTGCACACGATCAAGCTATTTTATAACATGCATGCATATACAAGCACATATGTTATAAAATGGCTGCATCCCTGGGCGTGGGCCGACGAACACACTTATATGTGTGCTCGCTTTGCTGTTTAAAGTTACCATCAATATTGGGAGTTTAGATTATTCAATGCGCTTCTGCATGAAGGTCTCATCAACAATAAATAATTCTAACAGACATATATCAGTAGTATAATAAAATATAGCGCCAGACTATTTCCCTTGCTTCTCTAGGCTAAGATATCAAAATGAATCTTACTTTTCTTTTCCTACCAAATAAAATTCAAAAACATTTTGTGCATCAGATTGATTAATCTTCTAGATATGCTAATAGGTATTTTAAAAAACAAGAAAAGAACTATGGGAAGAGCCAGCATCTTAAAGAAAATAACTATCGATAACCAGGAGACAACCATATCCTTTCATACTAGTAATTTAGCATTAACATATCTTATTAATCCTTCATAATTCAGAGAGAATAGCATTAACAGATCATTATCCTAGTCCTTAAACTGAAAGTCATTCACTAAAGATACAAGCTCATTAGTAATGTTCTACAGGACATTAAAACTGATTTAGTCAAAATTCCTGTGTGCTCCAAAACTGACCTAAAATCTCTTACTTAAGAACTGGGAACAGTGTCACCTGAACAGTTAAGTGAACCAGGGTGACTTCTACATAAAATGAAATAAAATGTTTTTCTCCCTCAGCTATAATCCCTTTTATGTTGCCAACTTAGTTTTTCTTACTGAGGGGCCGATGCAATGATTTTCGCGGAAAGCGGGCGCTGACTTTTCAGCGCCCGCTTTCTTAACGCACGCATGGCGCCCGCAAGGGGGACGCCATGCAATAGGCAAATTAGGGGGTCGCGCTAGCGAGGAGGTGCTAGGGTTGCTTGCTCGACCTTAATGCCACCTTGCTAACGTGACCCCGCAGCGGCTGCTGGTTACGAAGACCGATGCCGAGTTTACCGGGGTCAGGGTCTTCATAACTCGGCGGTCTGCCGAGGTATTTTTTTGTTTTTTTTACTGAAGAAGTACAGAAAAGCAGTTTTTTCTGCTTTTATATACTTCTTTTACATGCACTCAACTATTAACGCCTGCTCCAGGCAGACATTTTTTTTTAATGCGGAATAAATGAGTAATAGCCTCATTCACATGCATTTGCATGTGATGAGCGCAGAATCTGTAGCATCAATAAACTCCTAATTTAATTATTTTTATGCATTTATTTATTTTATTTAAATCATTTCTTTCCTGCACTCTCCACTGTTTAGGATGGGCTACAACAATGACATATATATATATATATATATATATATATATATATATATATATATATATATATATATATATATATACAAAATGTAATACAAAAATAGTACATAAGTGAGCCTACATAAGAATAAAAATATGGTAAAGAGAGCAAGTTTCTATGTCAAAGATCCTTCAACACAGTAAAGTAGAATAAGTAGCAAGAATGGAGTTGGTGCATGGGAAGGCACAAGAATGATAGGAAGGGGAGGGTGTATTATTTTGTCCAAACTGTTCATTCAATGGGGAAGATGGGAGTTGCAGCTGAAGTTGTTCTAATTTGAGAGGGAAGTAGGCTTTGCAACAGAGGATGGGGCTTCACAGGTACATGGGTGTGGAGGCCACAGGTAGCCATCTTTGTTTTGGGTGATTGGATTTGGCCACAGGTGAGCTACATACTTTTTCTGGTGGAATTGTGAGTCACAAGAGCATCAGCAATATGATAGTCTGCCGATGCTCTTGGGGAAAGTTAACTACATTGCTTAAGGTGTAGTTCATTTTCAAAGAAATAATATGAAATCCACATTATTCTGTTATAATATTACTGAGTTGTTCTGCATGCACTTGCATATGACATAGTTCATTAATATTTTCTTCACATTGGGCCTACTTTTTTTGTGATATTGGCAATGTTCACATGAGCATTTTGATATGAGACAATTAATATGGTTTTAAGACACAGAAAATGCCAAATTTGGTATTTAACATGTACTGCTTTTATTGTGGCTTAGTAAATAGGTCCTTAAAATAGTGGGATATAATAAACTGTAAACCCTATGTACATGTTTCTTTCTTTTTAAATTTAATTCAAACAATATTTGAAAATTAGAAGGAAAACATTAGATCAGCGGTTCTCAACCGGTATGTCATGACACCACTGTGTCGCCAAGCACACGGAGGTATGTCACCACACTTCCTGGTCCCTCAATGGCCCAGCTGCTCCTCCTGCTCCAGCAAAATGGAACTCTTCCTCCGCCGAGGCTTATAGCTTGGGCAGAACGTGGCAGGAGAACTGGAGTCAGTAGTACCAGCAGGGTCACTTCTTCCCGCTCCCACTGCCCAGAAGAGGAAGCAAAGTGCAGCGGCTGCGAGCACTGGAAGAAGAGACCATGTTAGGTAAAGTCTCTGCAAGTTGGCCTGAAGAAGATCAGCAGCGCCAGCCTGAAGAAGAGCAGCAGGGTCAGCCTGAAGAAGATCAGCAGCACTGGCCCGAAGAAGAGCAGCGTTGACCCGGAGAAAAATGAGAAGCAACATCACCCCTCCCCCCCTGGCCGATGGGACTCCTTTCTCAAGACCCCGAGGGCTGGAAGAGGTGGAGGCTATTGCTGCTCCTAGTTCGGTGGGGAAAGTGAGTGAGTGAGTGAGCGAGCATATGTTTTTGTGATCATGTGTATGTGTGTGTGTGTGTGTATGGTGTGTGTCTGTGTGTGTGTATGTGTGTGAGAGAGAGAGACAGCATGCATGTAAGTGTGTGATTTAAGAACCTGTTTGTGTGATTAAGAACCTGTTTGGGTGATTGAGAGCTTCTTTATGTTTTTGAAAGTATGTAAGTGTGATTGAGAAACTGTATGTGTAAGTGAGAGCATGTGTATGTATAATTAAGAGCCTCTGTGTATAAGAGAGTGAGAGCATGTGTGTAATTGTGTGATTGAGAGCCTATGCAAGTGAGAGAGCAAGCATGTGTGTAATTGAGTGATTGAGAGCCTATGCAAGTGAGAGAGCAAGCATGTGTGTAATTGAGTGATTGAGAGCCTATGCAAGTGAGAGAGCGAGCATGTGTGACTGAGAGAAAGACATTTGTAAATAACCCCCCCTCTTCCTAATTTACAACAATTTCAGGGCACCTGGAAATCGAATGTTTCCAGATATGGAGAACAGAACATGTTTTAATCCTTATTATTTTTAATTATTGGGTCTTTGTGTCTGCTGTTTTGAAATATTTTATTGGTGTCTATAAATGTTTTATATGAGTTTTTAATTATTGGATATTTCATTCATCAGCTGTTTTGAAATAATCTGTTCTTTTTATTAGCATGGTTTTACTGCAATTGATTTATGTTTCTTGCTTTATTTTATGAGGACTGGTGATATAACTTTTTCTTTTATTACACTGCATACAGAGTCTCTGGCTAGTTGCGGGTTCCAGTTCAGTTTTTGACTGCATGTTTCTATTTATGCTTTAAGATCTCTTTATTCTTTGTTAGGTGAGGGTCTGGTGTAATATTTTCAGTGTTGCCTTTTCTTTAGTAAGGTGGTTACTGTTTAGGTACTGGAAGTCGGTGCTGTTCTGGTATGGGAGATTTACAATTTATATAATTTATGTTAAGAGAGAGTACTCCTATTTTTCCCTTCTGAAATTCTTAACAATAAAATTAATATGGGGGGCCTTTTTTTTTATTTATTTCCACCGTAGATTGTAATGAGCAGTGTGTCATGCATATGAGACCATCTGTCAGGTGTGCCGTGACCAAAAACAGGTTAAGACCCACTGCACTAGATAACTGTGAAAAATGAAAAAAGAAAAATGAGAACAATAATAAAAGTAAATAAATTAATTAGCACTAACAGTCCAGAAACTGGGAGGTCAATCCTGGCACACACTATCATAATCTCCTTCCCATTTAAAATAAGAACTTCTACCAACAATCTTATATTCTAATTCTTTGAATCAATGACAAAAGAGGTTTGACTTTGTCTTCCTAAAAGGCAACTAGTTGATCAGGGTCATCAAAAACAAAGGAAACCCGTTGATATTCAATAGAACATTTACAAAGATTTTTAAAGACATATTTTGTCATAATGATCAAAGTTCATTGTTGTGAATAGAGAATCATCTTCCTTCTAGAAAATCTGGCAAGATCCTCACCAATTGTTTAACATAAACAAAGTTTTCCTATATTGAAAAGGGATCTTAAAACTAGAGATGTGAATCGTGTCCTCGATCGTCTTAACGATCGATTTCAGCTGGGAGGGGGAGGGAATCGTATTGTTGCCGTTTGGGTGTTTAAAGTATCGTGAAAATCGTGAAAATCGTGAGCCGGCACACTAAAACCCCCTAAAACCCACCCCCGACCCTTTAAATTAAATCCCCCACCCTCCCGAATCCCCCCCCAAATGCCTTAAATTACCAGGGGGTCCAGTGGCGGTCCGGAACGGCAGCGGTCCGGAACGGCCTCCTGCAATTGAATCGTGTTGTCTTCAGCCAGCGCCATTTTTCAAAATGGCGGCGCAAAATGGCGGCAGCCATAGACCAACACGATTCGACTGCAGGAGGTCGTTCCGGACCCCTGCTGGACTTTTGGCAAGTCTTGTGGGGGTCAGGAGGCCCCCCCAAGCTGGCCAAAAGTCCCTGGGGGTCCAGCGGGGGTCCGGAAAACAATCTCCTGCCGCAAATCGTTTTCCGTACGGAAAATGGCGCCGGTAGGAGATCAACTGCAGGAGGTCATTCAGCGGGGGTCCGGAACGCCCGCTGAATGACCTCCTGCAGTCGATCTCCTGCCGGCGCCATTTTCCGTATGGAAAACGATTCGCGGCAGGAGATCGTTTTCTGGACCCCCGCTGGACCCCCAGGGACTTTTGGCCAGCTTGGGGGGGCCTCCTGACCCCCACAAGACTTGCCAAAAGTCCAGCGGGGGTCCGGAACGACCTCCTGCAGTCAAATCGTGTTGGTCTATGGCCGCCGCCATTTTGCGCCGCCATTTTGAAAAATGGCGCCGGCTGAAGACAACACACGATTCAATTGCAGGAGGCCATTCCGGACCGCTGCCGTTCCGGACCGCCGCTGGACCCCCAGGTAATTTAAGGCATTTGGGGGGGTTCGGGAGGGTGGGGGATTTAATTTAAAGGGTCAGGGTGGGTTTTAGGGGGTTTTAGTGTGCCGGTTTTCCTGCCCTCCCCCTTCCCCCGATTTACAATTTTTTGACGATAAATCGGGGGAATTGGTATTGTATCGTGGCCCTAATGATTTTTGACGATTTAAAATATATCGGACGATATTTTAAATCGTCAAAAAACGATTCACATCCCTACTTAAAACCAACAGGGTCATTTAACAAATGCCCTTATTGCGGGCATTAGGGCCCGTGATAACACCATAATGCAAAAGGTGGATAACGCATCATGAGATGCATATGCAAATTTTAAACTTTTTTCTGAAAGGGAAGAGTTTGGCGGAGTTATGGCAGAGTTAATTAAAGTGAAGGGTGCTTAGGGTTGCATGCAAAAGCATAACACATTTTCATGGTTTTTAATGCCAGAAATAACTACAGCATTTTTCCTGGTGTTATGATGTGCGATATGCCCGAAACGGGATTTGCGCTAAAAATTACAAATACTGTTTGTGAGAGAGAGAGCGAGAGAAAGACGGGAAGAGTATAGTGATAGAAGTATACTACCGCCACCTGGCCAAGATGGTGTGACAGACAGTGAAATGCTAAGAGAAATTAGGAAAGCTAACCAAATTGGTAGTGCAGTAATAATGGGAGATTTCAATTACCACAATAATGACTGGGTAAATGTATTATCAGGACATGCTAGAGGGAGAAAGTTCCTGGATGGAATAAATGACAGTTTTATAGAGCAATTGGTTCAGGAACTGACGAGAGAGGGAACAATTTTAGATCTATTTCTTAGTGGAGCACAAGATTTGGTGAGAGAGGTAATGGTGGTGGGGCCGCTTGGCAATAGTGATCACAATGTGATCATATCTGAATTAATAACTGGAAGGGGGACAGTAAGTAAATCTACAGTTCTAATGCTAAACTTTCAAAAGGGGAACTTTGATAAAATGAGAAAAATAGTTAGAAAAAAATGAAAGGAGCAGCTACAAAGGTAAAAAGTGTGCAAGAGGAATGGACATTGTTAAAAAATACCATCCTAGAAGCACAGTCCAGATGTATTCCACACATTAAGAAAGGTGGAAGGAAGCCAAAAGGATTACTGGCATAGTTAAAAGGAGAGGTGAAAGGGGCTATTTTAGCCAAAAGATCTTCATTCAAAAATTGGAAGAAGGATCCAACAGAAGAAAATAGAATAAAGCATAAGCATTGGCAAGTTAAAAGTAAGACATTGATAAGACAGGCTAAGAGAGAATTTGAAAAGAAGTTGGCTGTAGAGACAAAAACTCACAGTAAAAACTTTTTAAAATATATCCAAAGCAGAAAGTCTGTGAGGGAGTCAGTTGGACTGTTAGATGATTGAGGGGTTAAAGGGGCACTTAGAGAAGATAAGGTCATCAAGGAAAGACTAAACTATTTCTTTGCTTCTGTGTTTACTGAAGAGGAATTTGGGGAGATACCTGTTCCAGAAAAGGTTTTCATGGGTAACGATTCAGATGGACTGAACCAAATCACAGTGAACCTAGATGATGTTGTTACATGTGCCACCCGCGGCAGGCCAGTGTCTGGGCTCACTCACCCCCAACTGCCAGCAACTGTCTCTGGTTCGACTTCCCTCGCGGCTGTGGGCAGCTGCCTACGCTCCCGAGCTTCCTCTGTCATCCTCGGCTCCTCTGCTGACTCCTCGCTTCCTCGTCAGGGCTCCCTGCATGGTCCACGTGGAGACACCGCTGTCTGGCACCATGCTGCCCCTAGACACACACGTGCTCATCTCTTTGGCTTTTGAAGGGGCTACGGCAGGAATCTATCGTGCGGCCCCAGATGATGATGTCACTGGGTCACGGTATATAAGGCCAGACCCAGCCAGTGCTTCCTTGCCTTGGCAACAGGTTTCCACATTCCTCATGTGCTCGTTGCTAGTACCTGATCCTGTCTACATTCCTGGTTCCTGATCCTGTCTACATTCCTGGTTCCTGTTCCAGTCCTTGTTCCTGGTTCCTGCTCCTCTCCTGATCCTTGCTTCCACATCTCGGATTGACTTCTGGCTTGACCCCTGCTTTGCCTGACAACATCTTGGGTTGACTTCTGACTTGATCCCTGCTTTCCCTGACCATGTCTCGTATAGACTTCTGGCTTGACCCCTGCTTTGCCTGACCACGTCTTGGATTGACTTCTGGCTTGACTCCTGCTTTACCTGACCATTCTCAGACTGTCTCCCAGTTTGACTATTGCTCGTCTGACCACCGGTTCTCATCCACCGACTATCCTGACCACAGTCTGCTCTCCGATGCTTCCTCTGGTTCTACCCTAGACTTGTCTTTACAAGCTTCAGCCTTCTTTTACTCGGGTGCCACCTGTCCTGTCTCCTGTACTCCATTGGCGCCCGGGTCTCTGGATCTCTGCCTCATCTGGACTCATCCTCATCTGCCTGCTACCACTGCTGGCCCCTGGCTGATCCTACCATCACACTCAAGGAGTCCTCAGATGGAGGCCCTCCTAAGAACAGCTGGCCCTGACACCCAAGGCCTCAACTTGTAGGGAACAAGGGCTGGTATTGGTGAAGATTCTGCTGGCCTCCGTCATTCAGCCAGCTCCACCTTCCAATGGTGGAGAACTGTAGGACTTGCCCTGCGGGTAGCATCAACCCCACTTTGTGCCAAGGGTCCACCTTTGGCGCAACAGATGTGGTAGGCCTGATTGACAAACTGAAGAGTAGAAAATCACCTGGACCAGATGGTATTCACTCTAGGGTTCTGAAGGAACTCAAAAATGACATTTCAGATCTATTAGTTAAAATTTGAAACCTATCATTAAAATCATCCATTGTACTTGAAGACTGGAGGGTGGCTAAGGTAACCCCAATATTTAAAAAGGGCTCCAGGGGTGATTCGGGAAACTACAGACCAGTTAGCCTTACTTCAGTGCCAGGAAAAACAGTGGAAAGTATTCTAAATATCAAAATCACAGAACATATAGAAAGACATGGTTTAATGGGACAAAGTCAGCATGGCTTTACCCAAGGCAAGTCTTGCCTCACAAATCTGCTTTACTTTTCTGAAGGAGTTAATAAACATGTAGATAAAGGTGAACAAGTAGATGTAGTATATTTGGATTTTCAGAAGGCATTTGACAAAGTTCCTCATGAGAGGTTTCTAGGAAAAGTAAAATGTTATGGGATAGGTGGTGATGTCCTTTCGTGGATTACAAACTGGCTAAAAGACAGGAAACAGAGAGTGGGATTAAATGGACAATTTTCTCATTGGAGGGGAGTGAGCAGTGGAGTGCCTCAGGGATCTGTACTGGGACCCGTATTTTTCAATATATTTATAAATGATCTGCAAAGGAATACGATGAGTGAAGAAATCAAAATTGCAGATGATCCAAAATTATTCAGAGTAGTTAAATCACAAGTGGATTGTGATAACTTGCAGGAAGACCTTGTCAGACTGGAAAATTGGGCATCCAAATGGCAGAGGAAATTTAATATGGATAAGTGCAAGGTGATGCATATAGGGAAAAATAACCCATGCTATAGTTACACAATGTTAGGTTCCATATTAGGAGCTACCACCCAAGGAAGAGATCTAGGCGTCATAGTGGATAATACATTGAAATCGTCAGCTCAGTGTGTTGCGGCAGTCAAAAAAGCAATCAGAATGTTGGGAATTATTAGAAAGGGAATGGTGAAAAAATCGGAAAATGTCATAATGCCTCTGTATCGCTCCATGGTGAGACCGCACCTTGAATACTGTTACACAATTCTGTTCGCCTCATCTCAAAAAAGATGTAGTTGTGATGGAGAAGATACAGAGAAGGGTGACCAAAATGATAAATGGGATGGAACAGCTCCCCTGTGAGGAAAAACTAAAGAGGTTAGGACTGATCTGTTATGGCCGCCGGCTGCAGCGGGCCACGACCGGTACCAGGTGTCATGGTCGCCTGTCGCGGCGGCCATCGACAAGGGCCGAAAACTCACCAAAGGTGTCGGGCCCCCTCCGGGGATTCCAAAGAGGCAGGCAGGCAGGCCTCTTTTGTAATGTCTTCGAGGCCACTGCTGCTGCTGGGCCCGGCCGCTTGTGTTCCTTCTCGGCCGGGCTGACTCCTCCCCCTCTGGTCTCCCTAGAGCCACGCGCATGGCAGAGACCTTGCATTTAAAGGGGCCATGACAGGAAATTGTCGTGGCTCCTCCCTGTGAGCTCCACCTTCCGGGTTGCTATTAAAGGCAAGGTCTGCTCCTCAGACCTTGCCTTGGCTTCTTGGCTTGTAGTTGGTGGTTCCAGTGCTCTGAGTTCCTGTCTTCTCAGTTCCTGTCTTTGCTTCTCTCCCAGTTGGTTGGAAATCTTCAGGCTTTGATCCTTGGACTGGCTTCTGATCATTCTTCAGGCTTTAATCCTAGGACCGGCTTCCAACCATTCTTCAGGCTTTGACCCTTGGACCGGCTTCTGACCATTCTTCGAGGTTCTGCTCCTGGACTGACTTTCAACCTGCTGGAGGCATCAGCTATCTTGATTATACGACCTGCAGGAGGCGCCTGCATTCAGATCTCTTCTCTGTCTTCAAGGGTCCACCTGAGTCCAGCCTTGCCTTCCGACAGTAGTGTCAACTCTACCTCGGACCAAGGGTCTACCTTCAGAAGCATAGCAGTAAGCCAAGGCCATGGACCCGGCAGAGGCTTCAGATCTGCAAGCCATTTCTGGCTTGGCCCAGAAGATAATGGAACAACAGAGGATGTTGGAATCCATGGCAGCATCTATGGACCGACTCAACGCCCGTCTGGATGCGGTGGTCACAAAACATGCAAGTCCTCCACCAGCACAAGCACTGCTGTCAATACATGGCTACCCTCGGCCGGTAATTCCACTGCAGCTCCCCCACGTTATGCCGGGGAACCTCGTCTATGCCTGGGATTTCTCAACCAATGCAGCATGTATTTCCGTCTTCAAGCTACCCTCTTTCCAGATGACATAACTAAGACGACATACATCTTGTCCTTACTGGAGGGCAAGGCTCTGGCTTGGGCTTCCCCACAGTGGCAGCATTCGGATCCGGAATTACAAGATTTCCCATGATTCCTGGAACTATTTCAGACAGTGTTTGAGGAACCCAGAAAAGAAACAGCCACTGGTTCCAACCTTCTTCATCTCCGTCAAGGAGGACGTTCACTCTCGGACTACACTATCGAATTTAGAACCCTAGCAACTGAACTCCATTGGGAGGAATGTGTTCTGAGGACTATATACCTTGAAGGACTGTCAGCTAGGATTAAGGACGAGCTGGCAGCTTGGGAATGTCCATCCTCCTTAAATTCTCTCATTGAACTAGCCACCAGAATTGACCGCCATCTACAGGAAAGGGCTCAGGAAGGCCTGGGTTCGAGAAGACACTTGGCAGTTCCTGTTGCTTCACATTCATCCTCTTCGGCCTCTCGAGATTCCTCTACCACCGAGGGGATCACTGAAGAACCCATGCAGTTGGGTAGAGTTACCTCTCTCACCGGAAGAACATCAAAGATGCCGTAAGGCTGGTTTCTGTCTATATTGTGGAGGGTTGGGTCATCGCATTGTGGGCTGTCCTACATGTCCAGGAAACTACAAAGCCCAGATTCCACGGGGGGGAGTAACCCTAGGCATCACTTCACCAGCTCCCCCACTCACCTTGCCTGTTACCCTTGTCATCAAAGGACATAAATTTACCACACTGGCTTTAGTAGATTCTGGGGCCGGTGGAGACTTTATCTTGCAAGAAGTGGCTGAACAACTTCATATTCCCACACGTCCTTGCCTCAGGCCATTGATTATCTCCTCTATCCACGGAGAACCCTTGCCTGGAAGAATAACACACCACACAGTACCTCTGGACTGTCACATTGCACCCAACCATACAGAATAAGTCTCTTTCTATGTCCTCCAGAAAGCTATTCATCCAGTTGTTCTTGGTATTCCCTGCCTGCAATGCCGCAATCCGCAGTTTGATTGGACATTCTTAAAACTCGCTCACTGGGGCCCAGCATGCCATGAAATCTGCCTAAAAGGAATTACTCCCTCTAGTAGTTTCATCTCTACCTCTCTCCTGGAGAATTTTCCCTTTCAGTACAATTTGCGGATGTTTTCTCCAAAAAGGCCGCAGATACCTTGCCTCTGCATCGAGATTTCGACTGTGTGATTAACTTGCTTCCTGGATCCACACCACCTTGGGGTAGAGTCTATCCCTTGTCCACTTCTGAGACTTGTGCCATGTCCGAATATATCCAGGACAATCTTCAGAAGGGGTTTATCTGAAGATCCACATCCCCCGCCGGGGCTGGGTTTTTTTTGTCGGGAAAAAAGATGGAACTTTACGTCCTTGTATCGACTACCGAGGACTGAATGCTATTACTGTCAAGGATTGCTATCCATTGCCTCTTATTGCTGAACTATTTGATTGCCTACAGGGAGCCTGGGTATTCTCCAAATTGGATCTTCGAGGAGCATACAACCTAGTCAGGATTCGTGAGGGTGATGAGTGGAAGACGGTTTTTAACACCAGAGACGGCCACTACGAATATCTTGTCATGCCGTTTGGACTAACCAATGCTCCTGCCATCTTTCAGCACTTTGTTAATGAAATATTTAGAGACTTGCTCTACGTCTGTGTGGTAGTCTACCTAGACAACATTTTGATTTTTTCCTGCGAATTACAGACGCATCATCAACATGTTATTCAAGTATTGGAACGTCTGAGAGAGCATCGACTCTATGCCAAACTAGAGAAATGTATTTTTGAAAAAGAATCATTACCTTTTTTGGGGTATATCATCTCTAAGCAAGATTTTCAAATGGATCCCACTAAATTGAAATGCATCCAAGAATGGCCTCAGCCTAGTGGTCTATGCACACTCCAGCGATTCCTTGGATTCGCAAACTACTATCGTAGTTTTATCCAGAACTTTTCCAAGCTGGCTGTGCCCCTTACTGCACTCACTCGTAAGGGGGCAAACATCAAGGCCTGGCCTTTAGAGGCTGAAGAAGCCTTTCAGGTTTTCAAATAATTATTTCTACTACAACCTTGCCTCCGACATCCTGATCCCAGATGTCCATTTACAGTGGAGGTTGATGCCTCCGCTGAAGGAGCAGGAGCTGACCTGAGCCAGATTGATGTATCAGAGATGTCTCATCCATGCCTCCTACTTCTCTGGAAAATTTTCTTCAGCTGAACGCAACTATTCTATTGGCAACAAGGAACTTCTAGCTATCAAGCTCACATTCAAGGAGTGGCGACAGTGGTTGGAAGGAGCACAACACCATATCACTGTTTTCATGGACCATAAGAACTTGGTATACCTTCAACAAGCTCAACGCTTGAATCTGTGTCAGGCTCGCTGGACACTTTTTTTTACACGTTTTGATTTCGAACTGCGATATTGACCAGCTAACAAGAACATCAAGGCTGATGCGTTGTATCGATCTTTCTCCAATCAGGACATTGAGGAGCCAATTCAACACATTATTGACCCAGCTCACATCATCCTCTCTGCAACTTTCATGGTCCCACCTGGAAAGACTGTGGTGCCCAAGAGGCTTTGTAATAAAGTATTAAAATGAGGACACAATTCTCAATTGGCTGGACATCCTAGATGTATACGGATGTAAGCCCATTATCCAACAATATTATTGATGGCCCGAGATGCACAAGGACATTCACGCTTATGTAGATTCGTGCCCGATCTGTGCTCAGCACAAGAGTCCTACAGGGAAGGTTTAGGGGCAATTACAAACACTTCCAACTCCTACAAGACCATGGACTCACATCTCTATGGATTTTATTGGGGATCTTCCATCTTCTGAAGGACATACTGTGATATGGGTAGTAGTTGATCGATTTTCAAAGATGGCTCACTTCATTCCGCTACCCTCCCTCCCGTCTGCTCCCCATCTGGCCCAGCTATTCATGTTACATATCTTCCGCCTTCTCGGAATACCTCAGCACATCACATCTGACCATGGTTCACACTTCACGGCCCAATATTAGCGGAGTCTCTGTACCAAGTTTCGCATTGCTCTGGACTTCACCACAGCATTCCACCCTCAGGCAAATGGTCAGGCAGAACGTACTAATCGTACTTTGAAACAATTTTTACGCATGTATGTTAATACTCGTCAGGATGACTGGGCAGCGCTGCTTTCCTGGGCGGAGTTCTCCCACAATTTTCATGCGGGTACCTCGACTGGGGCTTCACCATTTCAAATTGTCTTTGGGCAACAACCCAGGCTGCCTTTGCCTCTACCTCTGCCGGTTTCATCCCCAGCGGCCCAGCTTACAGTCTTGCAACTGAAGAGACTTTGGGTTCATGCCCAAGAGATGCTATGCAAAGCAGCTAGTCCCGCAAAAAAAATTTGCAGACAGACATCGACGACCAGCTCCTCGGTTTCATCCAGGGGAGAAGGTGTGGCTCAGCACCAGATATATCCGCTTATGAGTTCCTTCGATGAGATTGGCCCCTCGCTATATTGGCTCTTTTCCGGTGATACGGCAATTGGGTCCCGTGATCTATCAACTACATCTGCCTGCCACACTGCGAATACACAATTCCTTTCATGTGTCACTGTTGAAGCCATTGGTCCTCACTTGGCCTTCTCGGAAGGCTCCCGCAGCTCTACAACTGAGGGCTGAAGAAGAGTCTATATACCAGATTCATGAGGTTCTTGATGTCCGGAGAAGAGGTCGCAAATGGGAGTACCTCCTAGCCTGGGAAGGTTTTGGGCCAGAAGAGAATTCCTGGGAACCTGCTACTAACATCCTGGAAAAGACTCTTCTCCAGAACTTTCACTCTGAACACCTGGGAAAACCCAAACCTTCTAGAGGGAGGCTTAAAGGAGGGGGTACTGTTATGGCCGCTGGCCATGGCGGGCCGCGACTGGGACTAGGTGTCATGGCCGCTGGTCGCGGCGGTCTGCGACCGGGGCCAAAGACTCACCCGAGGTGGCAGGCTGCCTCCGGGGATTCCACAGAGGCAGGCAGGCCTCTTTTATAATGCCTTCAGGCCTGCTGCCACTGCTGGGCCTGGCTGCTTGTGTTCCTTCTTGGCCAGGCAGACTCCTCCCCCTCTGGTCTCCCTAGAGCCGCGCACGCGGCAGAGACCTTGCATTTAAAGGGGCCATGACAGGAAATTGTCGTGGCTCTTCCCTGTGAACTCCACCTTCCGGGTTGCTATTTGAGGCAAGGTCTGCTCCTCAGACCTTGCCTTGGCTTCTTGGCTTGTAGTTGGTGGTTCCGATGCTCCGAGTTCCTATCTTCTCAGTTCCTGGCTCTGCTTCTCTCCCAGTTGGTTGGAAATCTTCAAGCTTTGATCCTTGGACCAGCTTCTGACCATTCTTCAGGCTTTGACCCTAGGACCAGCTGCCGACCATTCTTCAAGCTTTGACCCTTGGACTGGCTTCTGACCATTCTTTGAGCTTTGGCTCCTGGACTGACTTTTGACCTGCTGGAGGCGCCAGCTATCTGGACTATACAACCTGCCGGAGGTGCCTGCATCCAGATCTCTTCTCTGTCTTTAAGGGTCCACCTCACCTTCCGTCGGCAGGGACCCAAGAGGAGTTACCGTCTTGGGTAGTGTCAACTCTACCTCAGACCAAGGGTCCACCTTCAGAAGCATAAAATGTTCAGCTTGAAGAAGAGATGGCTCAGGGGGGATATGATAGAGGTGTTTAAAATCATGACAGGTCCAGAATGGGTAAATGTGAATCGGTTATTTATTCTTTTGGATAATACAAAGAATAGGGGGCACTCCATGAAGTTCCCATGTGGCAAATTTAAAACTAATCGGAGAAAGTTCTTTTTTACTCAACGCACAATTAAAGTCTGGAATTTGTTGCAAGGGGATGTGATTAGTTCAATTAGTGTAGTTGGGTTTAAAAAAGGATTGAATAACTTCTTAGAGGAGAAGTCCATTACTTGCTTTTAATTAAGTTGACTTAGAAAATAGCCACTGCTATTACTATCAACAGTAGCATGGGATAGACTTAGGTTTTGGGTACTTGCCAGGTTCTTATGGCCTGGCTTCACCATTGCTGGAAACAGGTTGCTGGGCTTGATGTACCCTTGGTCTGATCTAGTATCACATGTTCTTATGTGTTTAGGTTTTTTTGGTGGCCTAGGTTTTGGGGGGGTAGTTTCACATGCACAGTCAGAGGTACAAACAGTATAGTACACATCAGTGAATATTTGATGTGATTTGGAGTGAAGAAAGGTACATAAAGATGAGATTTGTACAATGTACTCTCGCCCTAGTTTGATGCACTCTCTACTTAGCTGTTTTCAAGCTAGGTTGAGAGTACAATGTACAAATCTCATCTTTGTGTACCTTTCCTCACCCCAAATCACATCAAATCTTCACTGATGTGTACTATGCTGTTGGTAACTCTGACTGTGCATGTAAAACTGCCCTCTGAAACCTAGGCCACCACCAGAAACTCACCCCAAGTTACTAGTTGCCCCTCCTACAGTAGTATACATATTTTACTTATAGGCAATCCTTATAGTCTATCTCTCTCATGGAAATATAATGCACTAAAATAGCATGTGTTGTAGTATCTGGAAAATTACCTTAACCACATCCCTTTTTTTTTTAAATCACGGGCGCTATTCATGTGAAATTTAAGGCAAAATGATAAATCTAGGTCTAATTATCTATTAAGTTATAATGGAAATATGTTCCATTATATGTTCTTCTTGTGACAATTCTAGAAAAGTTCTCAAACTTGATGTATTGAGCAAGGCCAGAATATCCAGACTTTCAGCATCAGGATTAATTTGTTTAACTGTTGTAGTGACGTTATAGATCTGTGTGTCAGGTTGAAGGAAGGCCTTTGGAAATAGCAAATTTTTAATTAAATATTTTCAGCTTTTCATAATGAGGGATAGAATTTATGTATAGAAAAATGATGAAACAATATTCTAGCTTCTCAAAGAATTGTCCATATTTAGAACTTCTGATTTTAGGTGTTTATAAATTATGAATTTATGTATTTATTTACTAGCAAATTAGGGGTCATTTGGGAGTACCAAAAAAATAGTGTTTATCAGCACTTTCATGGTGCAAGTACTATTGTTGGATACCTTTTCCATTTGAATCAAATACATATATTTGTGCAGCTGATGAGATGTTAAAGTGGAGAAGGCATAGAAACAAAGTGGAGGATCCAAAGGAGGGGTGAACAAATACTAGGGGTTTATCTAATAAACATTTATTTTGTTTTTATTGCATTAGGAGTATTTTTATCAGGGTTTATCAGTTAAAACCTAAAATAAGAAATCATAACCATAATATACATTCTCCGTATTAAAAAAAGTATTATCCCTAATCAAAACTTATTTTAAGGATTCCAAGGCTGTGATTTCTTTCTTACATTCATCCAAATGAACCTATTGCTCATTGAACAGCAAGCTCTGAGAGGTAAACCTCTTTAAGACAATGTTGACAGCAGGGGAGAAAAATACTCATCCCTCTCCCCCTTTTTTGTATGATATAGGAACTCCATTCTTTTATATCTTGTTTTATTATTATACAGGCTTATTTATTTATTGTTTTTTAGTTTATGTTTACAATGCACCCCTGTTTTATGTGAACCAGCATGATGTGACTGCGGTCTCGAATGCCGGTATATAAAAATCCGAAATAAATAAAATAAATAAATAAAAATTATGAATGTTATTGCTGTAATTCTCCCAGAACTTTGGAGACTGCAGGAAAAAAATAATTTGTAATATAATAAAATAAACATAGAACACTCAAAAACGCCAAAAGAGGGCACCAGCAGCAGTCACATGATTCTTTGATGATCTCCAGTATCAATCTGGCACCAACAGTGGCAACAGCATCCTAAGGCACCATGAATGGGGAACGAAGCAGAAAAGGTGGCAGAAAACTTGCAAGGCAGGCACTGATAAAGGTGCCAAGCAGCATAAAAAGTAGCTTCAAAACACCAAAGCAATATGAGATGTGCAGAGTAGCCTCCCAAACTGGCAAAAACAACTCAAAGTGAAAGGTTCATTTTTCATCTGCTTGTTTCCATTTATACTTTATGGTCTCTTCTGTAGTTGGAGAGGGTCTGTCTATGTTCTGTAAGAATGACTGAAGTGAAGGAATTCTGGTAGCATGCGGTTTCTGTGTAGGGATCTATAGCAGCCTGGCTTGTTCTGTTTTCCTAATAGGAGGTGTATTGATATTTTAGGGCCTGGTGCAATATTTTCAATGTCTTTCATTGCTAGGGTTGTTACTGTTTGAGTGTTGGCAGTTAGTGCTGTTTTGGTATGGGAAGTTTTACTATATTGTCATATACTTTGAATGAAATGTAAAGTAAAATGTAATATTACACTCAGGGGTAGATTTTAAAACTTCTGCGAGCGCGTCCATGTGTGTGCACTACCCGGCGTGCACACATGGACATGTGATTTTATAACATGCATGCGCAGGTGCGCGTATGATATAAAATTGGGGATTGGCACGCACAAGAGGGTACATAATTGTGCACCTTGCACGCTCCGAGCCGCGCTGCCATCCCCCATTCCCTAGCCCCCCACCCTACCTTACCTTCCCTTCCCCTACTTCCCCTACCTCCCCTGCCCTTTCCCCCCTACTTTTTTCTTTTGTTTTAAAACTTACTTCAGCCCTGGGGTTGAAGTAAGTTGTGAATGCCAGCCGACTGCAAATGGCCACTGTGCCGGGAGCCTCTGACCCCGCCCCATCCCGCCCCTTTTTGCAAGCCCCGGGACTTACATATATCCCGGAGCTTTATGCGTGTCGCCGGGACTTTTGAAAATAGTCCCAGCACGCGTAACCTTTTGAAAATCTGCCCCTCAGTGTATATAACAAATCCCTTAAAACTTAAAGAAGTAAACTATCCTGTTTGGTGTGTTTTGGGGGAGGGCAGCCAAATTACTAGCCTGCCCTGGGTGCGATCATGTCTCAGTCCAGGACTGTATTTGGTGTGCATACATTTTTTCTTAAAATTTACATATATACAGTTGAATTTTACAAAGTATGGGGCAGATTTCAAAAGCCCTTCGTGCGTAAATCCGGATGCATTTACGCGTGCACGGGGGTTACGCGTGCCGAGCTTATTTTGCATAGTCCCGGTGATGAGCAGAACCTCCAGGATGTGCGTATGTCCCGGGGCTTTGAAAAAGGGGCAGGAAGGGGGGGGGGGGGGCGTGGGAGAGGCGCCAGTCTGGGGGCAGGGCGGGAGCAGGACCGAGGCCTCCAGCACAGTGGCCTTGCTGGGAGATCACGCACCGGCAGCCGGCCGGCGCCTGCAAGTTATGCCTGCCAAGGGCAGGTATAAATAGCAAAATAAAGGTAGGGGGGATTTATGTAGGGCTGGGGCGGGTTAGATAGGGGAAAGGAGGGGAAGGTGGGGGGGGTAGTGGAAGGAACGTTCCCTCCAAGGCCGTTCCAAAATTGGAGTGGCCTTGGAGGGAACAGGGAAAGCCATCGGGGCTCCCCCAGGGCTCGGCGCACGCAAGGTGCACAAGTGTGCACCCCCTTGCGTGCACCGACCCCGGATTTTATAACATGTTCGCGGCTGCGCGCACATGTTACAAACTCGGGCGTACATTTGTGTGCGCCGGGTTGCATGCACAAATGTACGCCCATGTGTACCTCTTAAAATCTGGCCCTATGCATATAAGACCAAACTCCAACCCAACTTCATCTTTAGGAATGTCTCTGCTCAATCTGAGTAAACTTTGGTGCAAACATGACATACACACGTACATTTTTCCACATATCGGACAGCCAATTTTTTAAAAGGTCACTTCTGTGTACAAAGCACTGTTTTACCTGCAGAAATCTCTTTAAAAATTACTACCAGGGAAGGTCATTTTCAATGGTGTGCATAACTCAGCACTAACAAACAGAAATGTTTGCCTAAAATTGTGCCTATATTTTATAATTTATGCAGCGGTAGCCACACAGTTAATAAAGTACCAGATAGCATTGCTCCATAAGTATGTATGCATATTTGAGTACACATAAATTTTTTAATGCAGGGATATGCATGATTTTATGTTATAAAAGTACATGCATATATTTTGTGTATGAAATAATTGTATCGTGCATAATAGCCCTTAGTTTATATGTGGAGGTGGTATTTTATAAAGTTGGCTGACATATGTGCATATTTCACGTCTGAAAATACTTGTGCATGTATTTACAAACACCAGTTCACCAAGACAGCCACCAGCTGATCCAAATCTTCACTAGTTCACCTAAGCCTTCTACCAGTTCACCCACCATTTGCCTCAGATCCTACACCGAAAAACTGCAGACAAAAGAGAAATTAGATGTAATATTCATAACTTGATCAGTAAGAGTAAAAGCATACACACATTTTTTATGTAAGTGCTTATTCCATTTATAAAATGCATGAATATGTACAAGCTTTCTGACACAACCGTGAAATGCCCTTGCAATTCCCTCTCTGCATGGGCATAGTACTTTTCCACATGGTAGTGACAGTACTTGTTCACTTCCACACTCCTAAAAATGTGCTTAATATGTACAAAGGCTACTTACATGTGGATATGCTGTTTTCATACATACAACCCTTGCATAAGACTTTGAAAATTTACCATAAATATACAGTAGTCTACATTGACTACTGTGGCTCATATAATCTGAACTGTGGCTGAGATAATCTGAAATGAATTATACAGTACATCCTTCTACTCCTTTTCTACATAGAAATGATTTGTAGCTATAAACTTTCAATTCTTATTTACAATGTCCTATTTATTGTATTGTTATACTAGAACATGTATTTAGAGCATTTGAAATTCAATAAAATACTCGCAAAGGAACGATTACAATGATGATTACATTTTCCTCAAATAAGCAAGTACACTTTTCAAGAATTGTGCTAAAATATTCCATTACCAATTCTTTAACAATCATGCAAATATAAAACACAAAATAGCATCAGATGTTACACATACATTATCATATTTTTACTATGTTCATTGCTGGGTTGTGTTTCATATAGGACACTTCTGTTTTCCTTTGTGATAGGAGTTATTCTTAGAATAATAGAGGCTGAAGCAAATTGCAAAGACAAAAATTTACTGAGGCATGACAAATAGTATGCTGATGTTTTGACTTCAAATATCACACTATGATCTGGATTTGTCTGTGACCTCGTGTCATGTGTTCAATTTTAGATTTCTGATCATCTCTCTGTAATGTTTTCATGGACACCAAATTGACCATAATCCCATTAAAATATTCTGCTAAAGGGGAGCTGTCAGTAAACTGCTATATATTAGAATCTAGTATTCTGAACCGGCGTCTTGTGGTAAACCAGTGTGTCGCCAAGCACCGGCAGTTGTATCATGGCTTTCCAGTGTCCCGCTGCCCCAGTTGCACATGAGACATACAGATTCTTCCATTAACACTGCTGCCATTCTGTCCAGACAAGAACAGAAGCAGTGATAAAAAAAACCCCCAAAACCTGCCCAACCCTTCCAATTTCGTTAAATATAAAGCCCCCCTGACCCCCCTCAAAACATGCACAAAGTCCCTGGTGATCCAGCAGGGGACCCGGAGCGATCTCCCACTCCTGGTCCATTGGCTGCCAGTAATCAAAATGGCGCTGGCGGCCCTTTGCCTTTATCATACATATGACAGGGGCCATTGAGCAAAGGGCCGCAGGCGCCATTATTGTTACTGGCAACCGATGGCCCGGGAGTGGGAGGCTGGGGTTTTTTAATATTTAATGAAATTGGAAGGGTTGGGGTGGGTTTTGGGGGTGGTTACTTTTTTTTAGGTATACATTCCCCGAAAAAACACTAGGAAAACCACATGAAATTTCATGTGTTTTCTTAGCATATTTTTTGCTTCCCAAAATGCATCGAAATAGCAAATATCATCTTTATTTCCTATTTTGTTGCAAACAATTGCACATCTCTCCCCCCCCCCCACCTCAACCCGAAACAGGAAGTGATGTAAGTGGGCATGCGGGAAGAAGAGGAAACCATGCTGCATAAAGTAGTGGCAGAAGGGCAGGCTTGGATGCAAATCAAGCACAGCCAGCAATCAGTGATGGGATTCTTCGTTCTCGGTCATGGGGGTTGGAGGAGGAGGCTACTGTAGCTGACATTTATATTAGGGGTGAGAGGGGGGGGGTCTGGAGTGAGAGTGTTCAGTGCGTCATGCATGTGAGAACCATCTGTCAGGTGTCCCCACCAAAAAAAGGTTGAGAACCACGGTAGGTACTAGATTAATCTCACACCTCTTAGAGTGGAACATATAGAGAAAAAAGAACAATGAAAATATCGATGTTAAGTTACAAATTGTATCACTGGTACTTTTTTATGTCAGGCAGTAAAATAGGAGTCAGTTTTCAAGGAGCCTCTGAGTGGTGAAGCTAACTAATTAATTTTAACCCATTATCTTGGGTAGATTTCCAGCTGAAAATTTCTCTAAATTATGTCAGTTAAAACTTCAGAAGCTAGATTTAAGACTGTTTCTGTAGCTCAGGTAGCATGCCTAAACTTAGCAGGGCAGCATTGAAAAGCAGAAGTTTAAACTAGTTAACTCCAAGGATTTAACTGCATAAATCTAACTGGTTAAAAATACCCCTCCCCCCCCCCCTTCCTTGATTAAAATCAGTCTGCACAAAATCTTTGGGTGCACAGATCTAGCAATGTAAAAAAGGAGCTGGTTCAGGGCATGCCTGAGGAAGAGGTTTCACATTTAGCCAGTGCAAAATTCATCACTAACTGCCTACCTTTGTCTGCCTAAGTATGGCTGCATAAATGGCTGTCTTAATTCTAACCACACAAAACTTGAGTGGTTAGATTTCATTAAACATTCAGCCACAACTTTAGGTGCTTAGCTATGGCTGAATAGCAAGACAAATTATTCCGGTTAAATTTGCCCACGCTATGATTTTACTTTTCTGTATAGCATTTTCATTTTAGTTAGGCTGTATTTTCTTCTGATAACTTCATAAAAACATAAGATGTGCATGCTAGATGAGACCAGAAGTCCACATAGGGTTGCTAACTGGCTCCAGATTTTCAGGACAGGTTAACCAAGTCCTGATTTTATCCCACTGCATGCAGGAACTTGCAGGTTTTCTTTTCTAAAAGCAGTGCTTCCCAACCCTCTCCTGGAGGTATACCTAACCAGTTGGGTTTTCAGGATATGTGTAATGAATATGAATGGAATAAATTTGCATATGTAAGACACCGATGGTATGCAAACTGACTTCATGCATATTCGTTGTGGAAATCCTGAAAACCCGATTGGATAGGTATGCCTCCAGGAGAGGGTTGAGAAACAGGGTCTTAAGGCATGCATAGGTAAAGCAGAACTACAAGTTCCTGCATGCAATGGGGTATATCCAGGACTGGATTAACCTGTTCTGAAAATCTGGATCCAGTTGGCATCGCTAAGTCTATTGAGCCCAGCATCTTTTCTCTAACAGTAGTCAATCTGCGGCAACAGGAATTGCCCAGTAGATCCCAAAAAAACATAGATACATTGCTTAATTCTCAAACTCACTCCTATGGACAAAAGGTGGCTATCTCACTATTTAATAATTGTTTATGGATGTTTCATCAGGAATTTGTCCAAACCTCTTTTAAGCCCGGCTCTGTTAGATGCCTTAACCAGCTCTGGCAACAAATTCCATAATTGGATTGTGTATTGAGAGAAAAATGAACTTTCAACTAAATATTTTACATTTGTTCCTTCTTAGTATCATGGAGTGTCCCCTAGTCTTAGTACTACTTGAAGTGATAAATAATCATTACCTATTTACCAGTTCCACTCCACTAATTTCATATAAAGGGATTTACTTTCATTTTCTGCCTCTGAAGGAATATTCAGTTTTATTAATTCAGGGATAGATTTTCAAAGAGCCACTGAGTGGAAAACTTAGGGGGAGATTCATCAAGCCATTTTAGTGCTATAATGTGTTAAACAGCACATAAGATACAGTAAACATTGTATATCTTGCAGTACAGTCCTATTGTGCTAATATCACATAATATTAAAGATATTACAATAAGCTGCTTTGCATGGCATTTCCATGCATGAATTTTGCAAATACATGCAAATCAGCTCATGCATAGGTAATCCAGTATAAAACATAAGAACATAAGAACATAAGAAAATGCCATACTGGGTCAGACCAAGGGTCCATCAAGCCCAGCATCCTGTTTCCAACAGTGGCCAATCCAGGCCATAAGAACCTGGCAAGTACCCAAAAACTAAGTCTATTCCATGTAACCATTGCTAATGGCAGTGGCTATTCTCTAAGTGAACTTAATAGCAGGTAATGGACTTCTCCTCCAAGAACTTATCCAATCCTTTTTTAAACACAGCAATACTAACTGCACGAACCACATTCTCTGGCAACAAGTTCCAGAGTTTAATTGTGCGTTGAGTAAAAAAGAACTTTCTCCGATTAGTTTTAAATGTGCCCCATGCTAACAAAATAACACAACTGACTTTGAAATTTGTCAGCCACATTATCTACACCTTTAAGAAAAATGCTAATCTACTGTGGGAACAGCGAGATCCTAATGTGGGTCTCAGTACTCTTGCGATAGATTTAAAGGCCTCAATGGCTGAACCAAAAACAGTTTGCAAATAGTTTCAAAAAAGTAAGCGGGGTGGGTCTAACTTGAAGCCCCTCCCCCCCAGAGATTGCCAATTAGTTCAATCCCATCAAAACCAGTAAATAAAAACAGTTTAAAAGGTATCGCATGATGAAACCCCTCTCCCAGGCCCAACCCCATCCACATAGCAAGTCCAAAGGGAAGAGCTCTATCACTTTTCCATAAATAATTTTAAAGATCGTGTCCTCCCCTTCCCCCACAACCCCAAATCTAAAAAAATGTCATTGTATTAATGGGCCCCCCGGACTCCCCTCCCACACCCCATTATCTCAGTTGTTCAGTATGGCCTGGTGCACCACCTAGCCCCCGGCCCGATTGGTGCCATTTAAAAATATAGCGCCAACAAGGCCTGGAGATAGGGGGCACCCGGGGCCCCTTCTGAACAACCGATGGACTTTACTTTTGGGGTGTTCACTAATACAAACACTGACTTGTGGTCCATAGGGGTTTGTAAGACTTGGGGGTTGGGGAGGGAAGAAGCGGTAAGGAGGAGGACACAATCTTTAAACATTTTTTTATGGAAAGTGGGGGTGGGGGCTACCCTTTGGCTATGCTTCATTCCATGTACACGGGTTGGTCTGCGGTGGGGGTGGGGAGGGCATCATAGAGCAAAAATATTTTAATTATTTTTAGGCTGGTTTTGACTGGGTCACCTTGATTGGAGGCTCTGAGGTTGGGAAGGAGTCAAGTTAGACCATCCGGTCTCTTTCTTTGTCTTTCAGGGGAGGCAGTCTTCTTGGGCCACATGGCCCTTTAAGGTAAGTGTCTGCCGTATTGTTTTCCCTCACAGACTTTTTCTGTAATCCAAAACACAGTGATATTGCAAAGATATTTTGTCAGGAGAAGAGCACTATATCAAGGGAATTCCCCCCATTGCACTATTATGTCCCTCCCACAATAAAACATCACAGCTTAGTGAATCCCTGCCTAAACCAATTCATTTAAACCAATTAATGATTTTGCTGAATATTTGGTTAAAAATACACATTTTGTGTGGCTAGATTTAAAACATCTATTGGTGTAGCCACTCAGGGATAGTAACTTTTAAACAGCCATGTGGGCGTACATGTACAAGTCTATTGTGGCTCGAGCAAATGGACGTGGCCATTTTATAACATACGTGCAAAAGAATTTTCTCCGATTAGTCTTAAATGTGTTACTTGCTAATTTCATGGAATGCCCCTTGGTCCTTCTATTATCTGAAAGTGTAAATAACCGATTCACATCTACTCGTTCAAGACCTCTCATGATCTTAAAGACCTCTGTCATATCCCCCCTCAGCCATCTCTTCTCCAAGCTGAACAG
Organism: Rhinatrema bivittatum; assembly: GCF_901001135.1. Taxonomy (NCBI): domain Eukaryota; kingdom Metazoa; phylum Chordata; class Amphibia; order Gymnophiona; family Rhinatrematidae; genus Rhinatrema; species Rhinatrema bivittatum. Next base: position 403,705,196 of record NC_042617.1, on the reverse strand, counting down.
CCCCAACTTCAGCCTTTCGTCATAGGGGAGATGTTCCATTCCCTTTATCATTTTGGTTGCCCTTCTCTGTACTTTCTCCATCGAAACTATATCTTTTTTGAGATGTGACAACCAGAATTGTACACAGTATTCAAGGTGTGGTCTCACCATGGAGCGATACAGAAGCATTATTACATTTTTCGTTTTATTAACCATTCCCTTCCTAATAATTCCTAACATTCTGTTTGCTTTTTTGACTGCTGCAGCACACTGAGCCGATGATTTCAAAGTATTATCCAGCAGTAAAACCGGCGGAGTGTGACCAGGGTTTGGTGTTGTCCTGGATGACCCACACTATGAGAGTCGTGTGTCCAGGTCAGCACTTGACTCCAGAGTCATGGCAGAATGAAGGTCTTCCCTGATGGGATCGGCATGGTAGCGGTGTGGTAGTGGCATGGTAGCAGCATGGTAGTGGCCAGCAGGACCCGGGATGGATCGATGATGAAGCTGGAGGGTTCTGGTATATCCGTGATGTCGAAGGATCAAGAGAGCGCATCTACCTTCAAGGTTTTTGAGGCTGGATGATAACGTAGGACAAAGTTGAATCTCATGAAGATTGAGACGTTAGGCCCGGTGCAGATACTCCAAATTCTTATGGTCATTATAGACTGTAATCTGGTGCTGGGCCCCTTCCAACCAGGGTGCCTTTCCTCATAAGCTATTTTAATAGCGAGGAGTTCCTTGTCGCCAATGGCATAATTACATTCCGCTGTAAAGAATTGGCGGGAGGGGAAGGAGCAAGGATGGAGAGTGTTGTTGGTGAAGCATTGGCTGAGGACAGCCCCACTCCTTCAGTGGAAGCATCCACCTCGACAATGAAAGGATGACAGGGGTCTGGGTGGTGGAGGCAGGGCTCATGGGGGAATGCTTCCTTCAAGTGGAGAAAGGCAGAGACTGCATCAGGCAGCCAGTGCTTGGGGTCGGCTTCCTTACTGGTCAGGGCAGTCAGTGGGGCCACTGGAGAGGTGTAGTTGAAAATAAATGAACGATAATAGTTCGCGAAGCCCAAGAATCATTGCAGAGGTCGCAATCCGGAAGGCTGGGGCTAGTCTTGGATGGCTTTAAGCTTCTCAGGGTCCATATAAAATCTTGGTTAGAGATAATGTACCCTAATAATGGAAGGGCTTCTTGGTCAAAGATGCATTTTTCGAGTTTAGCAAAAGCTGGTTCTCCCAAAGGTGTTGGGGGACCCAGGAGACGTCCCGGTGGTGAGCTTGCAGAGATTTGGAGAAAACTAAGATGTCATCAAGGTAAATGACGGCACACTGATACAGTAAATCTCAGAAAACTTCATTCATCAGATTTTGGAAGACGGCCGGGGCGTTACAAAGCCGAATGGCATGACTAAGTTCTCATAATGACCATCTCTCGTGTTGAAGGCTATCTTCCACTCATCATCTTCTTTAATACGAATTAAGTTATAGGCTCCCCTGAGATCAAGCTTGGTGAAGACCTGCACCCCCTGGAGTCAGTCGAAGAGTTCCAAAATTAATGGAAGTAGGTAACAAACCTTGAGTGTTATTGCATTAAGACCGCCATAATCAATACAGGGACATAGTATTCCATCCTTCTTTCCCACGAAAAAGAAACCTGCTCCGGCAGGAGAGGTAGATTTGTGGATAAACCACCTGTCCAGGTTTTCTCGGATGTACTGGGACATGGCCTGGGTCTCGGTAGGCGAAAGAGGATAGGTGCGCCCCTGGCGCAGCTCAGTGCCAGGCAGCAAATTGATTGTGCAGTCAAAGGTCCGATGGGTGGTAATGCCTCGGCTGCTTTCTTAGAAAACACATTTGCATATGATGCATATTGCGGCGGCAGACCAAGTGGAAGGGTCACTGCCAGGCATAGTTGGGGTCACTGCCAGGCATAGTTGGGGAGAGACAAGTTCGAGACAGGTGTTTAGACAAGCAGGACCCCAGCAGGCCAATTGCAGAGTCTTCCAGTTGAATTGGGGGGAGTGTGTCTAGCCAGGGAAGCCCTAGGACAGTGGGATGCATGGCCCGATCAAGTACATGGAAGGCTAGGAGCTCCACGTGGAATACCCCAGTGCGTATTTGAATAGAAGCGGTAATGTGGGTTACTCGGCCCGGAAGGGGCTCACGCTGGATGGATGAGATAAACAATGGGACAAGAGAATGGTGGACCGACAGATGGAGATGTTCCACTAAACTTTTCATAATAAATTTGCCCCTGGCCCCCGAGTACACCAGGGCCAGGGTGTGGAAGTCGTGAGATTCCAACCTCAGAGTGATGGGTAATGTCAATGGAGGAGTGGGTGAGGCAAGGCCTAGGAAGAGTCCTCCTTCATGACCTGGGCCCGGGAGTTTTTCGGGCGTACTGGGCATGACGCCAGCACATGCCCTGCCTCACCGCAGTAGAGGCAGAGACCGCCTTGCCAGCACCTGAGGCATTCCTGAAGGGATAGTTTATCCCGGCCCAGTTGCATGGGTTCTTCTGCTGCAGATCCTGGGGACCCTGAAACAGCCTTTGGGGAAGGGAAATGCCAGGGGCGTCTGAATCCTGAGGAAGACTTCCTTAAGAATAGAACCTCCCGGGAGCATTCTTGAAGGTGCCAATCAATGCGTCCGGTCAAGTCGATTAAGGACTCTAATGACCCTGATAGCTCATGGGCTGCAAACTTGTCCTTGATTCTGGGACTCAAACCTTCCAGAAAAATGGCCCTCAGACAACTAGTGTCCCAGTGGAACTTGGAGGACAAGGTTCGAATCTCAATCACATACTCGGATAGAGTCCAGGAGCCTTGGCGCAAGTGAAGAAGAGTTGCCCCAGAGGCCGCCTGCCAAGTGGGGTCATCAAACATGGTGCGGAAGAGAGTCAGGAAGCTATTCAAGTCCTGCAGAGCAGGATCGGAACATTCCCACAGGGGAGAAGCCCAGGCCAGGGCTTTCCCATCAAAAAGGCACAAGATGTAAGTCTTCTGGGAAGAGGGCTGGTTGCAGAAAAAAGTGCATGTTGCACTGATTAATAAATCCCATACAGAAGGGAGGAGTAGGGAGGGGAATCACTGGGCGACCACCCGGTACTGGACGTGAAACGGTGGCCATCGATGGCATGGAGGAGACCGTGGGAGTGGCAGAGTCCAATCGCCGGTTTAGGTTCTCCACTGCTGAGGCAACTGTCTCTAGGGCCTTCTGTTGCTCAAGGATCCTATGAGCCAGGCCCGGAATGGCTTGGAGGGCGGAGGCCTCTGCCATGTCCATGGACTTGGCAATCTGTTGGGTAATGGACGAGACTGTGGACCCCTTGCCCGAGGGGGAGTTGGTGCAACCTTAGAAGGTGAACCCCCGTAGGTCCCCACCATTGGGAGGAGAGGCTGAGCTGGTGCAGGGGCCGGCTGGAGCTTCGCCAATACCAAACCAATTCCCCGTGGGTTGAGCCTTTGGGTGCTGGGGCCGGCTAGTCTTAGGTGGGCCCCTGTGAAGATGGTTGGGTAACAGGCGGGAGAGTTACCAAAGGCCAGTCCGAGATCAGAAGCCAGAGGGTCGCCGATAGCCAATCCAGAGTCAGAAGCCAGAGGGTGCCGATAGACAGTCCAGAGTCAGAAACCAGAGAATCACCGAAAGCCAATCCAAGGTCAGTAGCCAGAAGATCCGTCTGCAGGAACCAAAGGATGGGAGTGGGAGCAGGATTAGGGATCCAGGTGCAGGAACATGACTTGGAAGGCAGGAACAGGAACCAAGGCACATATGAAGCACAGAAGACTCCACAGAAGTAAAGCAGACTCATTGCCAAGCCAAGGGACAGGAAGAGGAAGTACCCAGAAATAGCCCCAGGCCCCTGACATCATCCAGGGGGCTGGGCTTCAATTAGTTATGGCTGGCCCTTTAAATGCCAGCAGGAGGTGTGGCCGCGTGCCTAGGGAGGGCCTGGCCCGGAAGGGGCTGTTGGCGGTGTCGAACTGCAACTTCACGCCGCAAAGAGGAGGTCTGAGGTCAGCCTTCCTGCTGCGGGGGGTGGTGTAAGTTTGGAGGCGAGAGTGGATGGGACCACTGGCATGCGCACGGGTCCCGGCGGAGTTCCTTATGCTGGAGGAGGCGTAAAGGGGCTGGATGGCCGGCGCACCTAACAATCATCTGTATGTGCATACATGTGTGCAAATGTTGTGTGGACACACTATTGTGTGAGCAAATGCTGGATCTACCGCGTAAGTGGGGAGATTTTATTAGGTACGCTCGCTGATGCAATTACCAGTTTCCCCAATCTGTTCCCAGTTCGCCCAGGTAAAAGCTCCCAACTTTCTACCCCCTCCCAGTTAACCTTCCTCCCTTTTACCCTGTTAGCCCCAGCTCTTTAAACCCTGCTGACTAGCCCTGATTTTTCTATTTTAAAACTTACACATCATCTATAGCAGAAGTAAAGTTAGGCAATAGGGGATCCCAGTGCACGCTTGTGAGTTTAAATACTTCGTGCACATTTCATTTGCCCTTCCTGGAACACCATGCTCCACCCACACCATGTCCATGCTCCACCCCTTTTTAAACATTTTGATTTGTAAATAATTTATTTACATTTTCCATGTAAATAATTATTTACATTTTCTATGTAAATAATCGTTTATTCTATTATTTTCAGCTATTCTTATCCCCTGTTCCGTTTGATCCATGTTAATTCCCTTGTTTAATGTATTCGCATTCTTACATGCTTGTTACTGTTATAATGTAAACCGAAGTGATATGTAATTTTGCTACATGAACTCCGGTATATAAAAAAATGTTAAATAAATAAATAAATAGATTTGTGCACATACTGGCAGATTCACGCGTACTCAGGCGCTTCTTAAAATCCACGCAGCGCACACTGGCTCAAGATACTCATATATCTCCCAGCTTTGGTGCATGTAGGGCTTTTAAAATTCACTTTTTGTGATATCCTGTTAAATTTGAAACTGTGCCCTGGGCATGCCCAGATAGCATGTTTGGGAGGGATAGGGAGGTGTTTTTAACTGATTTGATATAAGCAGTCGAAAGCTGATTTTAATGGCATAATTGTTTGGACAAGTGGATCTTTTAAGATTACTTCAATGTATTATATATTCATATGGTGATTTTATGCAAAGTGATTATTTTAAATACTGTTTATAAAACAGACATAACTTGAAATAATTGAAGTAGGGGGTGGGGGAGGCTACTGTTTTTCTTGTTCTAGGCTTAATTAACTCTTTTGTAACATGTATTGAGCTGCTGAATTCTAAATTCATTTTGTGCAATATTTTCTGCATTTTCAGAACCATTTAGATTTAGATTAAAAATAATCCACAACAATAACATTAATAGATAATGGGAGCAAGCAGCAAAGAGTTTGTAATGTAGTTGCATAGCATATTGAACATTTATGTATGTTAAACCTTCAAATGTCTCTCGAAGATTATAGGAAATAATAGACCTCCAAATCCCAGTCAAACTATTAACTCCATTCATTTTATATTTGATTCATTGATTTGGATTATATGTAATCTGTGTTAGTATGTTATTGTGACACATTCCCACCTCCTGCTTCACATCCACCAGAAAGAAAGAAGAAGAAGAAAAACAAAAAGAACACATCAAGGCCACTGTAAACAGAGTGCAAGCAGAATCAATAGTGCACTTTACTGGTGATTCGGGTAATTCCATTCTACAGTTCGAAGACCAAAGTTGCAGTGGAAAATTCCCAGGCTGGGTAGGTAATAATTAGCAGGTGAAAACCCTCCTTAATTAGGGAACCCAATAGCTGCAAGTTTTTCCCTATAGATGAAAGAGAGGCACTGAGGGGGCATCATGAGGCAGATCCCTGCTCTGGGGTTTTTTTGAATACTTATTCCCCTGCGTCTGTGCCCAGAGAGGTATACCTGAATCTCGTAATCACACTCCAAGAGAGGGTTTTTTAATACCGTTCTCAGGAAGAGAAGCTGAATCTAGGCCCAGAAAAGTAACACTGTACCCTGCTTCTCTGTTCTGATCAGGTAAAACTGAATCCTGAACCTTTTGACCCCGAGCAGGTATCTTTGAATTTGATCCTAGTGAGGGACCTGTAATGTTTCTACAGATAACCCTGCTGCTTTGATTCACAGAGTAACATGACACTCTGCTCCCACAGAGGGCTAAAGCAGGTACTGGACTCTAGGATCAAGCTGGAGCCTTACCCTCCAGCTGTGAAACAAGGCTTAGATAAAGAAAGACTAAAGTTGATACGTTTTTCTAGGAGAAGCCCCATAACCCTAAAGTAAGAGTAATGAAACGACCACATGCTTGCAGCTTGATCTTGTCTTTAACAAACCCTGCTGATCCCTATCTTATGTGCCTGGACTAAATCCTCTCTCACTCCAGGTTCCCACAGCCATCTTCATATCCTGATCCCTGAGTTATCATTTTTAATAAAGCCCTAATGAAGATTTGAGGGGAGGGGATTTAGTGGAACATCTTTCACAGTTCTTTTTCTTTGATGAATATTTCAAATTGGTGTTGCTATGCAATAAGGGGCGGATTTTAAAACAATACGCGTGCTGGTACTTTTGTTCGCGCCACCGGCGCGAACAAAAGTACACCAGATTTTATATAATACGGGCGTAGCCGCACGTATCTTATAAAATCCGGGGTCGGCGCGTGCAAGGGGGTGCACATTTGTGCAACCTGCACGTGCCGAGCCCAGCGCGGCCTGCCTGTTCCCTCCGAAGCCGCTCCGATTTCGGAGCGGCCTCCGAGAGAACTTTTCTTCGCCCTCCCCCCACCTTCCCCTACCTAACCCACCCCCCCGGCCCTATCTAAATCCCCCCTTACCTTTGTCGGCAAAGTTACGCCTGCTGAAAGCAGGCTTAACTTTGTGCGCGTCGCCGGCAGCCCTGCTCCGTGCCCCGGTCCCGGGGGCGTGGTCCGGAGGCCTCGACCACGCCCCGGGCTGGTGCCACGCCCCGGGCCCGCCCCCGAAACGCCACGGCACGCCCCCGAAACGCCGCGTCGTTTCGGGAACGCCCCCGGACACGCCCCCTCCCTCCCTGTTTTGAAATCCCCGGGATTTACGCGCGTCCCGGGGCTTTATGCGTGCCGGCGGCCTATGCAAAATAGGCGCGCCGGCGTGCGCAGGGGTTTTAAAATCCGCCCCTAAGTGCTTTAAAACTTGATTCTCCTTTTGTAAATGTCAGAAGAACATAAGATATGCCATGCTGGGTCAGATCAAAGGTCCTTTGAGCCAAGAATCCTGCTTCCAACAGTGGTCAGTTTGGATCACATATACCCGGTAGATCCCAAAAGGTAGGATCAATTTCTTGTTCTGCCAGGAACTTGTCCAAACCTCTTTTAAACCTCGCTATATTACTCGCCTTGACCATGTCCTCTGGCAATCGATTCAACATTGATGGTTGTGCAGAGTGAAATAATACTTTCTACAATTTGTTTTAAAGCTCCTTGTTGTTAGTTTCATGGAGCATATCCTTTATTTAGTATTATTTGAATGGGTAAATAACTGTTCTCCATTTACATGTTCCCCATTACACATAATTTTATAAACCTCTGTCATATCCCCTCACGGTCGTCTCTTTTCTAAGTTGAATGTTGTACTCAAATCTACTCAGTCTAGCAAACTTCTAACAGCAGATGTTTATGGTCTCGTAACATAGCTGTAGAAGATAAAAAGACAAGTGTGAAATGTTAGTTTATTTACATTTCTTGCAATAGAAAACATCACTAGAAATCAGGGAAAGGCAGCGCATAATTTTTGACTGGGATAACAGAGAAAAAGAAAGTAGAGATTTTCAGTCACTAATACACAGAAACAGAGAAAATATTTGTAGATAATTAGGGCCTTCATTTTCAGTTTTCATTTTATGTTACCTGGGAATTTCAATGGTTGTACAAAAAAATCAGTAAAAAAAAATGACTTTTCCACTGATTTTTTTCTAGTGTGTTATATCAAAATAATTTCTCCACTGACTTTTTTGTTATAACATTGAAATTCCCAGGCAAAATAGATAGAAACTGAAAGTGCAGGTCCCTATAGATAATAAACACAAGGCCCATCTTACCTGTTTTTTTTGATACAATAACCCAGATCCTACCCAGTCTTACTTTTACTCTCACATCCTCATACCTGAGCATACTCTATGTTTATCTCATGATTTCTTGAATTCTATTACTGTTTAGGCTTCCACCGAGAGGCTATTCCATGTACAATATCCACGACCCTGACTGAAAAGAAATATTTCTCTGTGTTATTCTTGATTCTACCCTCTTTTGACCTCATAACATGAACCCTTTCCTTTTCATTGAAAAGTGCCTGTTTCTTATGCATTACTAATACTTAAGGTATTTCAGTGTCTCGACTGTATCTTACACCTATGTGTTATTACATAGAGCATATGATATAAAGTCTGCAGAGTTTTGAAATTGCTTCTAAACTGTCTATGTGCTTTTGGCGATATGGCCTGCATAATTGAAAACAATATTTCAAATGAGGTCTCACAAATGGCTAATGCAAAGGAATTATCATTTTTGTTTTTCCTCTGCTCTTTTCCTATGCTTCCTAGAATTCCCATACATTCTTTAAATCTACCACCACTTTCGGGAGACTCTTCCAATCATCAACCACCCTTTCTGTAAATAATTTTTCATTAGATTACTGCTAAGTTTCTTCTCTTTCACCCTTATCTCATGACCCCTCATTCCAGAGCCTCCTTTTGGTTGATTAAGGCTGCCTCCTATGTGTTTACTCCTAGGAGGTATTTAAATGTATATCATATATATTCCCTTTCTATCCAATTCCTTCAGGGCATTCATGTTTAGATCTTTAAGTCTGTTTCTTTATGATTTATAATAAAGACCATGCTCTATTCAGTTTATATCCTTCTGAAGGCACAGTTTCCAGAACAGTACACAGTATTCCAAATAAGGTCTCACTAGAGACTTATATAGAGGCAATATAACTTCCTTTTTCCTGCTATCTATTCCTTTCCCTATGCACCCAAAATCCTTCTGGCTTTTGCTGTCAACTTATCTACCTTTTTAGCCACCTTAAGTTCATCAGATATGATCTCTACTATTGTAATTTCCTAAATGACCAATCTATTCCTCTGTACCTTCAGTCTTCTCATAGGCCTTCCATCATATTACCTATATTGATTACTACCCATTATGCTATGGTAATACGAACTTAACTTTAAATTTGGTTGTAATGCACTTTGGGACTAGCTCGGAAAAATCAGAATAACAAATAAATAATCATCAGACAAGATCACCCTAGATCTGGTGCCTGCTTTTTATTAGTTCTTTGCTCCTGTATTGTATTACTCCCATGTATTTTTGCAACCAAATGCATAACACTCATGTTTAGTATTAATTCCTTGCTGCCAGACTCTAGATCATTCCTCAGGCTTCAGTAGATCTTTTCTCATGTCTTATAAAACTACCCTGTTGCAGTTTTTTTATTTCATCTTCAAAAAAGGCAAGCTTTTCCCCATAGCCCTTCTTCAATGTCACTTACAGAAGTTTTCAAAAGAACTGGGCCCAGTACTGATCTTTAGGGCGCATACCTAGGGCACTCTGTTTATATATTTGCAATTTGCAACTATTTATTCATGATTTGTTGAATTTCTATTCAGAGTCACTCCATAACAGTGTTTTCAGTAAAAAAAAAAAAATCCATGACTTTTAATTTAGAAACATCCACTATATAGGTAACCAATGCATTTAAATAAAAAAAATATAGAATTCTCATTCTAATAAAATTAATTTTGAAGAAGAGAAACTTTTTCTCAGTAGTCAGTGCTATTTTTCACTTGCTTTTGATTGATAAATAGATGAACCTTTTTAGGAACATATTGCTAAAAACAGAGCATGGTTTGTATGCACACACTTTACTTTTTGCATTAATACATGCCTCATTTGCATCTCATAAATATTGGTCTTTAATATGTGCTTTAAACACTGTTTGAAAATGAATTAATGTAATGTTTATGCAGTTTAGTATGTTGGTTCCTAAAGCAGGTAATATAAGAGGGTTGGCATATAAACTGGCTGCATAAATCTAATTGGATTTTCAGATGACTAAAAATGTGACAGTCATGATAGACAAGTGCATAAGAGGTGGGTAAGCAGTGTGTCAGCCAGGCTGGTCATTATATATTATGTACTGCAATGTAATATTTAAGTCTTCTCAACCTCCGGTATGTATACATGCTGAAGAGCGAATTGGAAATTACATTTCTGCTGCCTACTACTACAGACAACATGGATGCTGAAACAGCTAGTGAAAATGTTGACTCTGGGTAAGCAGAAGCAAAAATCAGCAATTTCTCTGAGAGCAGTAATGGAAGAGTATAGAATGCTGTGAGTATAGAATGTTCTCCTCACCTGTTCCCAGAACCACTGTCAACAAAGTAAAAGAGGCAGCCTATGCCAGAAGTCCAGTGCATATGTCCATCACCAGTGACTGACAGGCATCCCAGCAGCAGATACTCCCTGTGAACACACAAGCCCAAAATGAAAGCAATCTTTGCCCTGTATGACATTTCTCCAGGATGAAAGTGTATTCATTTAAAATGAATACTAAAAATGCAACAAATTAGGGCATTTTCAGTTCATTCCAAATGGAATCAACCAAAAATGGCCTCCCACAAAAATACTGGAAAACTTTTAGATATTGATTTAATTGCTATATTAGGGGGAAAAAAAGGTCCTCCCCAAAGCCCTCAAACTATCATCCTATCTTTTAAAACAACCTGGGGCACAATCCTGCCCTGCAGAGCTGAACCATTCCCAATCAGGGCCTCTTGGACCCCTCTGATCCCACTCCTGCTGTAAAAATTAAGTCCAGGATCTAAGTCTTCCCTTCTAAATCTTCCCAGGTTCCTTCTGCTCCTTAGTAAACATATGTTCTGGCCAGGGACCTTCTTCCCTGTCCCCCACTTACCCTTTTAGTGCTAATCCAGATAAAAGAAGAGTAAGGGCTGGAGTGAATCCCATTTGCTCTTGCCCTAGCACATGGATCTTTGAAAATTGCACCCTCCGCTTGGAGGGTGGTGTTGAAGTGATATCACTTCAACTTCTTTCTCCGGTGTGGAGTGGTGCCATTATGCTGTATGGTCATGCTGTGAGCATTTCCTCTATTACTTAAAAAAAAAATTGTAAGGAGTTGCTTTGTGTCCATTTGTTTCCAGGATTAGCTTACTGAGCAGAGGAAGAAAATATTTACTTTAATAAATGCTTCTACATGTTACTTTTATTACCCAAAAAAACACCAATAAACTAGAAACGCACCCTACCACTTAATCATATGGACACATGTGACTATCAGTCAAAAATATAATAAATAGTGGAAGGTGGTAGTTTCATAACATGTCCAGAACAAGTACCATCCAGGTTACTATGGCCTACTCATATAATCATTAACAGCCACCCAATCCACCTAATAAAAAGTTTGTGAGTTATAGGCACTGGGGTACATTTTCAAAAACAGCGCGTGCGCGTACTTTTGTTCATGCACCACGCGCGAACAAAAGTACGCTGGATTTTATAAGATATGTGTGTAGACACGCGTATCTTATAAAATCCGGGGCCGGCGCGCGCAAGGGGGTGCACATTTGTGCAACCTGCGCGCGCCGAGCCTGGCGGGCGCTGCCTGTTCCCTCCCAGGCCGCTCCGAAATCGGAGCGGCCTCGGAGGGATCTTTCCTTCCGCCTCCCCTCACCTTCCCCTCCCTTCCCCTACCTAACCCACCCCCCGGCCCTATCTAAAACCCCCCTACCTTTGTCGGCAGATTTACGCCTGCCTGAGGCAGGCGTAAATCTGCGTGCGCCAGCGGGCTGCTGGCGCGCCATCACCCGACCCGGGGGCTGGTCCGGAGGGCTCAGCCACGCCCCCGGGCCCGTGCCGAACTGCCCCCAACCCCAGACACGCCCCGGACACACCCCTCCCACCCCTTTTATGAAGCCCCGGGACTTACGCGCGTCCCAGGGCTATGCACGCGCCGGCGGCCTATGCAAAATAGGCGCGCCGGCGCACGAGTGCCCTGCGCGTGTAAATCCAGCCGGATTTACGCATGCAGGGCTTTTAAAATCCAGCCCATTATTTTTAAAACATTTTTATTGCAGATAAAAATCCTAATTATATAGACAACTCCGGGAGAAACTCAAACTTTCACTAAAAATTCCGTTAGAGACAAAGGCAAAATTTCTATGAAAATACTTACTTATCCCTGTGATGACTCGTCCCAAAGTGGCCCTGTTTCGGATGAAGATCCTTCTGTCATCAGTCACCCCCATTCACAACAACCAGTCTCTCTGTCACCTCTTACAGTCACCCCAGTCACTTATCCTCTCATCAGTCACCCCCATTTTCACCAAGCTGTCTCTTTCTCACCAGTCACCACCCCAAGCAGTCTCTCACCCACTTGGCACCTCATGCAGTCATCCCAGTCATTCACCCTTTTACCATTCATCTCCCACATATAAACCAGGGGAATTCATGAAGTCTTCTAAAGTTAAGACATGCCAACCCTGAAGCACTTTCCTTGCTTGGGGATAGAGGAGGAAGCTGTAAGGACCTGGCAGCCCTCTGCCTAATTGCCAGGGAGCTGAGGACAAAAAGACAACAGTAACTTCAAATAAATACAAATTAATACAAAAAAAATCTCCCTTTTAAAAAAGGAGCTTATTCTCTGCATCTGCCGCAAGGAAGCTCTCTGTACCAGGAAGAGCACTCTCTCATGGCCAGGAATAGTGTCCTGACATCAGGGGCCTGGACCATGGTAAGGTGATCTGCCTCTGTCCCGAAGAATCTCCATGTCCCAAGAAGGGTGTCCCCCATGGCTTGCAGGGGTCTCCCAAAAGCAGTGTACCAGTTTGGGGTAAGGTGCTCTGCTTCTGCGCCAAAGAAACTACATGTACTGAGAAGCATCCCTCTACAGGGCTAAAAGGAGTGTCCCACAGGGGTATCTCAGACTCTGGAGGGAAGTGTCAGGGTCTTCCATGAACCTGGACCATACTGGGAAGAGCCACTCCTTCATGCTCAGACATAGCTCTCCCTCCTTGCTGTCAAGTATCTTTGTAAACCTCTCTGTTGGATAGTACTGAGAAGTTAGGACTGCAGTCTCCAGGGACATACCATACTTTTATAAAAGGCTCCTGGAACTGCTGGTTTTGTCAGGGAAGTAAATTTGTCCTCATTCAGACTTCCAGTGAAATGTCTGTCTATGTTTTTCCAATGAAGGTTTAAAAAAATGTTCTGAATAATATCTGGAAGAGTCAGAGGTCACTACTTACTGTTGTGACCGTCATTGCCCGACTTCTTCACTCTATCCACTTTACCTCTGTGGCGACTCCCTCCAGGTCTGAAGGATGGCTGGCTGCCATGGGTCTCCCTGCCGTCTCTCTCCGGTGTCCCCGGACCAGCTCGACGCTGCAGATTCACCATGTTGCCTGAAGCCTAGGGCACGCGTGCTCCGAGTGAAGTACCAGCAAGGGCGCAAACCTCAGGGGCATCCCCCTGAGATGACGTCATCCGTTTCTGATATTTAAAGATCTCTGATATCGCTATCAAACTGAGTTAGTAAGGGACGGGATAGGACAAGGTTACTCGTTTACCCTGCCTAAGCTACTCTGCCTCCTTGGACTTACCAGAGGTACCCGCTCCTCGGGGGCCTTGCTCTCTCTTTGTCCTTCAGGTTACGGGCAGGAACCGGTACTCGCTCCTCAAGGGCCCTCATTCCTGACTATCTGCTGATTCTCTTCTGCCTGGAAGCCATCACTGTCTACATCATTGTGAGTTACCATCGCTCTCTCAGAGCTTTCCCTGGAACCGGCACGCGCTCCTCGAGGGCCTATTCTTTCCAGCTCCTGAGCTCCCTGAGACCAATATGTGAGTGTTGTCATCTAAGTTTTGTTCATGAACTCTGCATACCCTGCCTACTCACTATCTACAGTTTCTCAACAGTTCAGCCATCCAGGGATCGCTGTTCCAGTTTCTGAGGGACTTCAGCCCTGCCGGGCACTTCAGCTCACTACTGCCACATCTGGTGGTTTCAAGACCTGTTTAATAAAAGAACTAGTATGTGTCTGTCTCCATACTCTAAGCCTAGCCGGTGGTCACTCTCGGGATCTTCCCCTGGGGGTGTGGTCATCTGTCACCAGCCCAAGGATCCTCCCACTACTATCTCCAGCAGTCTATAACAACAGATTGCTACTCCGCCTACGGAATACATCAGATTGTTACTCCTATCTGATTGTTCCTCCCATCAGCATAGCGGATTATGACTCTTACCAAATCTGGTAGTGCCAGACCCAACTTGTTACTCATGGGTCTTCCCTGACTGGATCGAGAAGTTCCACATTTTCTGCTCATGTAGAAATGAGGGTCAGAAAACACTAGCTGATTATCAGCTTGGCTTCTGTGGACATGGTTTAGACATTTTTGGTGGGTTTTATCTGATTTCCAGTGGATCAGCAACATGGAGCTGATAACATTTGGTATGGGAAAGTCTGGTGGCCTTGGGCCAGGTCAGTGTCCCTTGGGGCTTCCCTGAGTAGCCTAGAAAATCCTCTTTTTGTGCCCAGGCAGGAGTGAGGGTCAAGGTGTACACTGAGTCTAAAATCTCTGTCCACCAAATCTGATAGCCCTTGGCCAAGTCAGTGCCCTGTGAGGCTTCCCTGAGTAGACTGGGAAAATCCACTTTTTATGCCAGGGCATGGGTGAGGGTCAAGGCGTACACTGAGTAGGGCTTCCATAAGTGGACTGGGATTATTCATTTTTCTGCCCTCTTGGTTATTTACTGTTTACTTTCTTTTTTGTTTAGTTGTCAACTTTACATATGTCATTACATTGCTAGGTGAGTAAAACCAGTCTGAGTTACCTGGAGAGTGCAAGTGAGGAACCAATGACCCAAGCTGGAGCTTTTGTTTTTTATATGTTAAGGCTATATCTTATGATGTTTTAAAATGACAGCATATCTCTAAATTGTCTTGAGCATATCTGACGGAGGCAGTATGAGCAAACATTTTAAGTTTCTTGTTTTCAGTTCAAGCTTTCTCGTGCTGCATTTATGCTGGTTACACTTCCAAGGAAGAAGTCATTATGTTGATGACATAAGTCATTTTTTATTAAAAAATAATTATATCTCATACATATCCAGCATTCATGATGTGGGTAGAACAATTTGGGGTGATAGGACAGGAACAGTAAGTTTATTGTAATAAAGTTGATAATATATTATGTAATTCAGTTCACTGAGTCTAAAAAGCATCACAAAGGAGGTGTATTTGATTCCCCCAAGATATGCAGGGCCTCTGAATACATTTCCTAAACATACAATAAGATTATCTTTATTTGCTGAACCTGAAAATTATTTTTCACTATATATTTTCTAAATTCCAACTATGAGTGAATTTACCCTTAGCAACTAGATTAAAACATTCAAATACACTTTATTAAGATAATTTTCCTTTAAATTCATGTAAAGTACCTCTAGTGTGTTTATAAAATCACATTATCTACTACAGCTGGAAATACGATAGAATGTCTACTGAACAATTTAATGTCTTAGCTATAAGAACTTTTTCTCAATAAGCAATAAAATAAAAAAAAGTGCCCTATTGTTGGGCTTTGTTCAATAGAAAGAAGAATCCCTTGAGAGCAATAGGCCTGGAATTCCAAAGAGATATTGTTTTGTACATCCAAATATAAACTCTTAAACTGTATGTATGAATCACCTAGGAACTGCACAGAATTGATATTAAGGTCTGCTGAAAGAAAAGAAGAATAAAATAACTCATTTTATAGTAGACTTAATAAATTTCATTTTTCAGCATTTAGACCACATTTGTGTTGTGTCTCATATCCCACTAATTTTTTTTTACAAAACTACCTAATCAAAACTATATGAGCTGATGATCTAAGATTTTTGCTGGTGTATTTATTTTTTTCTGTATCACAGTTATGAGATTTTGTTTTATATACAAGCAGAATTAAGAAATACATCAGTAAACACAGAGATTTATTACCTTTTAGTTCAGAAAACAGAGGGGCCTATTTTCAGAGCTCCAAAATTGTACTAACATAAGATATGGGCAGATAGCGTGTGCCACATGCACATTACCACAAGTTATTTGTGAATAGCACAAACATTTTTCACTGACTTCACAGCTTATGTGTGCAACAGTTCTGATTGAATGTGTGTACAGTGGTAATGAGCTGTACCACATGAAAATGCATGCAAAGCAGCTTATAACTATATAAACCGAATAACATGGTTCACAGTAAACTTTGCAAACTGTGTAATTCTATTCAGGAAAGTTCACTATACCTGATCTCCTTTAAGATCATTGTCAGGCTAAGGTGTCTGGTGATCCTCCTGGGCAGTCATTGTAAAGTGCATACAAAGTCCTGTAGGAAGGCCCCTCAACTCCCTCTGCAAATGTCATAGTGGCCTCTGGGGGTAAAACACATTTCTTTCAGCTGCCTCCCTCCTTCCCACATCAATAGTTTAAGAGAGCCCTTCTATTAACCTCTTCCCCCTTTATAAAATCAACCTCTAAGTGTTGCCTTCATACCCCAATCCTGCCCCTAGATTGTCGTAATACAAAATCGTTCTGGCTGACCTGTGAGCAAAAGGAGAACTGCTGGCCATCTAGCACTATTTTGTATTATAGTAATCACAGAGTAGGAGCAAGTGGGGATTGTTCATTCTTCCTTTCTTCATCACTGATTTTATGGAGTAAGTTGGAGTGAGTTTGAGAGGGGGAGAAATGTACCCCAGGAAGAAAAATTTACAAGGAGTATAGGTGGGAGTTGGAGACAGGGGTGAGAGCTTAATAGAAGGGTGATAGTTTTTTGGGGGAAGTGGGGCGGTAGCCCAGAGAAATTATTTTTCCCCTAAAGGCCACCATAGAATATGACTAGGAGGGGTGGGAATTTTCTTAAAGGGCTTTGTGACCATCTTTAACTTAGCAGCCCTGGGATTGGAACCTACTATCACATGGTGCCATAGCCAGGAAGAAGTAAAATTCCCAAAGAATTATTAAACTGTGATACCATATGCTGGTACTGCAGTTTCCCAATTCTTGTTCATAAATCTGAACTGCACTGTAGCTTAGTCAGAAGTATCAGACAGGTATTCTCTTTTTTACAATTTCACTTCCTCCATATACTACTAAACTTCTGACTGACTCACTAAGGTGTAGATTTTCAAAGGGTTACACGCATAACCCCTGAAAACTTACCCCAAATCCCCCCTGTGCACGCCAAGCCTATATTGCATAGGCTCGGTAGCGCGTGCAAGCCCCGGGACGCGCGTAAGTCCCGGGGCTTTCCTGGGGGAGCGTGTTGGGGGTGTTTCGGGGCGTGCCGCACCTGGTGCGTCATTGGGGGCATGTTGGGGGGCGTGTTGCGGCCGGTGCATCGTCAGGGGCATTCTGGGGGCGTGGCCGCGGCCTCCGAACCAGCCCCCAGACTGGACCATGGCACACCGGCAGCCGGCCTGGCGTGTGCAAGTTATGCCTGACTTGGGCAGGCATAACTTTTGCGATAAAGGTAGGGGGGAATTAGTTAGGGCCGGGGGGCGGGTTAGTTAGGGGAAGGGAGGGGAAGGGAGGGGAAGGTGCGGGGGGTGGAGGGAACGGAGGCAGGCTGCATGGCTTGGCGCGTGCAGGTTGCCGATTTTGCACGGCCTTGCGCGCGCCGACCCCGGATTTTAAAAGATAGGCACGGCTAAGCGCGTATCTATTAAAATCCGGCGTACTTTTGTTTGCGCCTGGTGCATGAACAAAAGTACGCGCGGGCATACTTTTATAAAATCTACCCCTAAGTGTAATCCAGCAGGAGTTACCTCTGCAGTGGCAGTTGCCCTCTGACCCCATTGGATTCTGCATACAGCACCTCCATGATAAACCTAAATGTTTCCATCTCCAATAGACAGGAGTCCATTTTAGTTTACTTTTTAATGACATCAAAATGACAAGAACAACAAAATTCTCATTTCAAGAATAATATCACATTATGTGAATAAAAACTTTGATGAGTTTCATAGATAAAAAGAAAAAAAAAACCCACATGGTTTCATTACATGAAGCCAGTCTACCACAAATGAAGTTCTCTTGGAATCTACAGTACATTATTCTGAATACAATTAAGCTCTGAAAACTCTATCCAAATCTAGTTATAGAAATGCCACTACAGGGAATTCTCACATTTTCTTTTTAAATACTAACTGTGTGCTCAACCAGCATGTAGTCATCTAGTTCTGAAATAATGATTCTTTAAAATAGAAGAAGATTTTACATTGTTAGGGAATAAATGAATGCTCAAGGCCAGGATCAATAATATCGGGGAACAATTCAACTCTGATTTTTATTAATCTTTGGATATTTTGTTTTTCCTAAATATGAACTGTAAGAAAGGAATTATTCAAGAGATATGCAAAGTGGATAAAAAAGAAAATTAAGGCATAAAGGAGGCACATCCACCATTAATGCCCCATACTCCTGCCACAGACCAGCTGCAGGGGTTATAAAAACATAACACAACCATCAATACCCGACCAGACAAGACTCCACCTTCCTGACTAGGTGCCCCGCCTAGCTTAAATGTTATATTTATGCCTTTGTTTAATTTATTCAGATATACTGTCCTTTACCTCTGGCTACCTTAGCCACACCAAGTTCTACCTCCTTGTTATATGTAACTTCCGCTTCTTGTTAAATGGGTGATCAATGTTATCCCCCTTGTTATATGTAAACCAATTTGATGTGAATTTTTCATGAAGGTCGGTATAGAAAAGTGCTAGCTAAATAAATAAATAAATAAGTAAGTTGTCAAACTGGATCAGACCGAGGGTCCATCAAGCCCAGCATCCTGTTTCCAGCTGTGGCTAATCTAGGATTCAAGTACCTGGCAAGTACCTAAACATTAAATATTTATTTGTTTTATTTTATTATTTAAATTCTTTTAATATACCGATGCTCAAGACAAAGTGTTATCGTACCGGTTTACATCATAACCGGGGGAAAACCATTTAACTAGAAAGAAAGTTACAGTAAACAGGGTGTACATTTCAGGGCCAAAAAGAGAGAAAGAATTAGTTTAACTTAACGCTACTAAAGGAGTAGTGCAAAAAAGCAGAAAACAATTGACTAGCTTGGGGTATTGATTTAGCAGCTAATTTAAATAAACAGTTAGAGCATAACAGTTCCTTTGGATAAGGGGCAGAGGAGGCAACCAAAAGGGGCGAGGGAGGGCAGGGGCCGGAGGGGGGCAGGGGCAGGGGAAGTGGGTAAAGGGTCCAGGTGAGGAGGAAGGTAATAAGGAAGAGGTGTGAGAGTCAATGCTAGTTGGGGATTGACTCTTCAGGGGAAGGCTTGAGAGAACAGCCAGGTTTTCAGTTTCTTTCTAAAGGAGAGATGGCATTATTCCTGGAGTAGATCCGGGGGTAGAGAATTCCAATGATATGGTCCAGCGGTGGATAGTGCTCGTTTTTGAATGGAATTGTGTATGGAGGATTTGTTAGGGGGAGCCTGGAGAGATCTTTTGTATGCGGATCTGATCGGTCTTGTGGAAGAGTGGAGTTCAAGTGGGATGATGAGTTGGAGTGAGGATTGATGATAGATGGTTTTGTGAATGATGGTCAATGACTTGAACAGTATTCTATAGTGGATGGGTAGCCAGTGTAAGTTTTTTAGTATCGGTGTGATGTGGTCCATACGACGAGAGTTTGTAAGGATCCTGGCTGTGGCGTTTTGCAGCATCTGTAATGATTTAGTTGTGGAGGCGGGGAGGCCGAGTAGTAGCGCGTTGCAGTAGTCAATCGTTGAAACAGTATGGCTTGAAGGACTGAACGGTAATCATGAAAGTGTAGGAGAGGTCTCAGCTGTTTAAGAACATGTAGCTTATAGAAGCATTCCTTTGTGGTGGTGTTAATGAACTTTTTGAAGTTCATTCTGGTATCCAGAGTGGCACCAAGGTCTCTCACATGGCTTACTAATGGTATGATTCGGTTGCTGATGAGGGGGTTATTATCGTTGGGAGAGATGACGAGGAGTTCTGTTTTGGACATATTAAGAACCAGATTTAGAGTAGAGAGTAGGAGGTTGATGGAGTGAAGGCAGCTGATCCAGAAGTTTAGGGTGCTGTTGATGGGATCCGTGATGGGTATTAGGATCTGCACGTCATCAGCGTATATAAAGTGGGTAAGGTTAAGGCTTTCAAGTAACTGGCAAAGGGGTAGCAGATAGATATTAAACAGGGTAGGGGATAGTGATGAACCCTGGGGTACTCCTTGATTGGAAGGGATGGGGAGGGATTCTTTATCGTTAATTCTAACTTTGTAGTGCCTGTTGTTGAGGAAAGATTTGAACCAGATGAGTGCAGAACCTGTGATGCCGATTTCTGCCAGACGGTTGATGAGGATTAAGAACATAAGAACATAAGAAAATGCCATACTGGGTCAGACCAAGGGTCCATCAAGCCCAGCATCCTGTTTCCAACAGTGGCCAATCCAGGCCATAAGAACCTGGCAAGTACCCAAAAACTAAGTCTATTCCATGTAACCATTGCTAATGGCAGTGGCTATTCTCTAAGTGAACTTAATAGCAGGTAATGGACTTCTCCTCCAAGAACTTATCCAATCCTTTTTTAAACACAGCTATACTAACTGCACGAACCACATTCTCTGGCAACAAATTCCAGAGTTTAATTGTGCATTGAGTAAAAAAGAACTTTCTCCGATTAGTTTTAAATGTGCCCCATGCTAACTTCATGGAGTGTCCCCTAGTCTTTCTACTATCCGAAAGAGTAAATAACCGATTCACATCTACCCATTCTAGATCTCTCATGATTTTAAACACCTCTATCATATCCCCCCTCAGTCGTCTCTTCTCCAAGCTGAAAAGTCCTAACCTCTTTAGTCTTTCCTCATAGGGGAGCTGTTCCATTCCTCTTATCATTTTGGTAGCCCTTCTCTGTACCTTCTCCATCGCAATTATATCTTTTTTTAGATGCGGCAACCAGAATTGTACACAGTATTCAAGGTGCGGTCTCACCATGGAGCGATAACAGAGGCATTATGACATTTTCCATTTTATTCACCATTCCCTTTCTAATAATTCCCAACATTGTTTGCTTTTTTGACTGCCGCAGCACACTGAACCGACGATTTCAATGTGTTATCCACTATGACACCTAGATCTCTTTCTTGGGTTGTAGCACCTAATATGGAACCCAACATCGTGTAATTATAGCATGGGTTATTTTTCCCTATATGCATCACCTTGCACTTATCCACATTAAATTTCATCTGCCATTTGGATGCCCAATTTTCCAGTCTCTCAAGGTCTTCCTGCAATTTATCACAATCTGCTTGTGATTTAACTACTCTGAACAATTTTGTGTCATCTGCAAATTTGATTATCTCACTCGTCGTATTTCTTTCCAGATCATTTATAAATATATTGAACAGTAAGGGTCCCAATACAGATCCCTGAGGCACTCCACTGTCCACTCCCTTCCACTGAGAAAATTGCCCATTTAATCCTACTCTCTGTTTCCTGTCTTTTAGCCAGTTTGCAATCCACGAAAGGACATCGCCACCTATCCCATGACTTTTTACTTTTCCTAGAAGCCTCTCATGAGGAACTTTGTCAAACGCCTTCTGAAAATCCAAGTATACTATATCTACCGGTTCACCTTTATCCACATGTTTATTAACTCCTTCAAAAAAGTGAAGCAGATTTGTGAGGCAAGACTTGCCCTGGGTAAAGCCATGCTGACTTTGTTCCATTAAACCATGTCTTTCTATATGTTCTGTGATTTTGATTGTTAGAACACTTTCCACTATTTTTCCTGGCACTGAAGTCAGGCTAACCGGTCTGTAGTTTCCCGGATCGCCCCTGGAGCCCTTTTTAAATATTGGGGTTACATTTGCTATCCTCCAGTCTTCAGGTACAATGGATGATTTTAATGATAAGTTACAAATTTTTACTAATAGGTCTGAAATTTCATTTTTTAGTTCCTTCAGAACTCTGGGGTGTATACCATCCGGTCCAGGTGATTTACTACTCTTCAGTTTGTCAATCAGGCCTACCACATCTTCTAGGTTCACCGTGATTTGATTCAGTCCATCTGAATCATTACCCATGAAAACCTTCTCCATTACGGGTACCTCCCCAACATCCTCTTCAGTAAACACCGAAGCAAAGAAATCATTTAATCTTTCCGCGATGGTTTACTGTGTCGAACACTGCTGAAATGTCGAGAAGAGCCAGTAGGTAGGATTGGCCTTTGTCAAGACCCATCAGGATGTTGTCTGTTAATGAGAGTAAGAGAGATTCCATGTTTAAGCGTTTCCGGAAACTGAATTGAGACGGATAGAGAATATTATGGGAGTCAAGGTAATCTGTTAGTTGGTTGTTTACCAGTTTTTCCATTAGTTTGGCAATAAATGGTAAGTTAGCAATGGGGCAGAAGTTTACGGGGTTGGCTGGATCCAGGTTAGGTTTTTTTAGTAAGGGTTTTATGGAAGAAGTTTTTAAAGAGTCCGGGACAGATCCTTGAGTGAGGGAGCAATTTATGATGTCGGCCAGTGGTTTGGCTATGGTGTTAGGGATGGTAAGTAGGAGTTTGGTAGGTATTTGGTCTGTTGGATGTGAAGGCTTCATTTTCTTGATTATAGATTCGATTTCCAGGGAGGATGTGAGTTCAAATGATTCTAGTGTCGGTTTATGAATAGCTGGGGAAGGGTTTTGGCCAGGTGGGGGCTGGGTGTTTGAAGTAGTCAGAGGTGCGATTAAATTTTTTATTTTGTTGTCGAAGAATAAGGCCAGTTCCGTAGATTTGTTTTGGGCTTCTTCTTCTGGGATGATAGGAGGAACAGGAGTGGTAAGGGCTGCAACATAAGAAAATAATGTTTTTGGGTCATAGATAAAGCTATGTATTTTTTTGGCGTAGAAATCTCTCTTAGTACGTAGAATGGTGATCCTGTAATGGTTCATAGCGGTTTTATAAGGAGCCTGGGAGGTAGGGAAGGGGTCCTTACGCCAGCATTGTTCTTTATGTTGAAGGTCTTGTTTGAGCTTTTTTAATTCATAGAAACATAGAAACATAGAAATGACGGCAGAAGAAGACCAAACGGCCCATCCAGTCTGCCCAGCAAGCTTCACACGTTTTTTTCTCTCATACTTATCTGTTTCTCTTAGCTCTTGGTTCTATTTCCCTTCCACCCCCACCATTGAAATATCTAGCTTGATTAGTTAGGGGTAGTAGGGGTAGTAACCGCCGCAATAAGCAAGCTACACCCATGCTTATTTGTTTTACCCAGACTATGTTATACAGTCCTTATTGGTTGTTTTTCTTCTCCCCTGCTGTTGAAGCAGGGAGCTATGCTGGAAATGCGTGATGTATCAGTCTTCTCCCATGCTGTTGAAGCAGAGAGCCATGCTGGATATGCATCGAAAGTGAAGTATCGGACACAATTGGTTTGGGGTAGTAACCGCCGTAACAAGCCAGCTACTCCCCACTTTGTGAGTGCGAACCCTTTTTTCTTCTCCCCTGCCGTTGAAGCAGAGAACTATGCTGTATGTGCATTGAAGGTGAAGCATCAGGCTTATTTGGTTTGGGGTAGTAACCGCTGTAACAAGCCAGCTACTCCCCTCTTTGTGAGTGTAAATCCATTTTTCCACATTTCCTCTTGCTGTTGAAGCTTAGAGCGATGTTGGAGTCACAGTAAGCATGTGTATGTTTATTGAATAAGGGTATTGTCTCCAGGCAGTAGCCGTCATTCTGGCGAGTCACCCACTCTTCATTGGCGGCCTCTTGACTTTATGGATTGAGAACCAAAGTTTTTTATTAGGATGGGCTGGATTGATTTCTTTGGATGACATGGGGCAGATTTTATTTGCTACTGAGCGCGTGATGTTTAGCCAAGAGATCATGGCAGTGTCGGCATTGGAGAGGTCCAAGTTAGTTAGGTCCTTGGCAAGGCTGGTGCTGAGGTCGACCATGGACCATGGTTTTCTGAATTGGATAGTAGTTTTAGGAATGATGGGAGTCGATTTTTTTTCTTATTGATAATTCTGTAGAAATCAGCGAATGATCTGACCAGGGGATGGGGGTACAGGTAGGGGGAGAAGTGGGCGAGATACGATAATTTATGAATATGAGGTCCAAAGTGTGGCCTGCTTTATGAGTGGGTTTGTTTATAATTTGTTTGAAGCCCATGGCCTGGAAAGAAGATAGGAGGGCTTCACAGTTGGAGGTGGGAGAAGGAGAGTCAACATGGATGTTGAAGTCTCCTAAAATGATTTCTCCCATGCTACTAATGCCTTAAATGATAGATCCCATGCTACTAATGCCTTTAATAAGCAGTGGCTATTCCCTAAGTCAACTTGATTAATAGCAATTTATTGACTTCTCAAGTAACTTGTCAAACCTTTATGTAAATACAACTATGCTAACCACCTTAACCACATCATCTGGCAACAAATTCCAGAACCTAATTGTGCATTGAGTGAAAAATAATTTTCTCAGATTTGTTTCAAATGTTCAACTTGGTAATTTTCAGGGAGTGCCCCTACTGCTTCTATTATCTGAAAGAATAGGCAACCAACTATTAAATACCCATTCTAGTCCTCTCATGATTTTTGTAGATCTACATTATTTCCACCCCCCCCCCCCCCCCCCTTAGTCATCTCTTTTCCAAGCTGAACAGCCAAAACTTCTTTAGCCTTTCCTCAAAGGGAAGTTATTCATTTTTATTTGCTCCACCCCCTTCCCAGACCCCTAATCCCTGAATATATTTATTACTGCCCTGGGCAGAAAGTCCTCTGTCACAGTTGCTCCCCCATTATATTTTATTGGTGTGATTTTGTTAATTTTCTTTTCTTTTTCTTCTCTTAGCCAAATCAGCAAACCTAGTTAAAACAAGTAATACCACTTTATCTATTGCATACTTGAGAGGGAAAAGTGATAGTCTTCTGCTCTCAGAAATATTCCTGGCTCTATTTTGTTATGGTAAAAGTCATTATTCTATAGGTAGTATTACTAGTTTCCCTACAGCAGACTACAGTGGTCATCCTTAAATGTTTTGACAGATAGTCCTTAGTATATAACCCATGCAACACTCTTACTTACAGCATAGGCTCCTCCCTTCCAGTCTTATCTCATCCTTATATTCTCTCTCACATAACAATACTATCTGTACCCACACTGTACACTTTATTACATACTCTTGAACTCAAATACATTTTTCTGAGTTTCAAATAACTATTATTTTAAATGAATTTGCAAAATACAACAAATAAGGGGCAATTTGTTTCATTCGGGGGGCGATGAAACAAATTGAGGGGGGCCAAATTAAACAAATGGCGCCTGTGGCCTTCAGCCCTTACCATGTGACAGAGGCTACTGGTGCCATTGCCCTACCATGTGACAGGGGACGGCCAATGGCCCTGGTAGCCTCTGTCATATGGTACGGGCTAAAGGCCACAGGTGCCATTTTGGGTAGTGGTAGCGAAAGGTCCGGGAGCAGCAGATTGCTCCCGGGCCCCTTGCTGGACCACCAGGGGTTTTTGTGAGTCTTGGTGGAGGTCAGGAGGGTGGAGTGACAGGGGGAAGTCAGGGCTGGGCAGAATTTTGAAGGGGCACTTTATGCTGCTTCAAAATTCTGCCACCTCACCCTTATCTCCATGCTATAGATATTTTAATACTTTTTACTTTTATTGTTGTATATATAATTTATTGTTAATGTTACTTGCATGCATTGCACCAATTCGCACTCTATGCCCTTGCCTTGTTAATCCCCCCTCCTGTTCTTCCTACCCCCACTGTTTCGCTGTATTTCTCTCAGTTCCATGTAAACCGATATGATGCATCCACGAATGTTGGTATAGAAAAGTAGTTAAAATTAGGGATGTGAATCGTTTTCCATATCGTCTTAACGATAGAAATCGTGTGGCAGGGCAAGAAAATCGTCTTAGGCATGATTTTTTAGTTAAAAAATCGTTAAAAATCGTTTTTTCCGATTAGTGCGCACTAACTCGAGTTAGTGCGCACTAACGGGAGTTAGTGCGCACTAACTGGGAGTTAGTGCGCACTAACTGAAAATGATACAATTTGACACTTTTCAGGTCAGTTAAGGTCAGTTTAGGAATGAATATGTATTCCTATTGGCTGCCCTCTTATTTATTCATGTTACCAAGTTTCCTACTGACAGTATATGGGGGATGGGAAATGGAAACAGTTGGTAGCTTGACAAAACAAGTAATGTGATCAGTCAATGTGACTAGAACTTCTGCCCTAACCCTGATACCAGGGGTATTGTGATCTTCCTGCACACAGTGCCCTATCCCTATTAATACCAGGAGTGTTGTGATCTTCCTGCACACAGTGCCCTATCCCTAATACCAGGGGTGTTGTGATCTTCCTGCACACAGTGCCCTATTCCTGATACTGGGGGTGTTGTGATCTTCCTGCACACAGTGCCCTATTCCTGATACCGGGGGTGTTGTGATCTTCTTGCACACATCCCGATATCAGGGATAGGGCACTGCATGCAGGAAGATCACAACACTCCTGGTATTAATAGGGATAGGGCACTGCATGCAGGAAGATCACAACACTCCTGGTATTAATAGGGATAGGGCACTGCATGCAGGAAGATCACAACACCCCTGGTATCAGGGATAGGGCACTGTGTCCAGGAAGATCACAATACCCCGGAGGAGTGAGGGTCAGGCAGCTCCCCCCTGTCTGTGAAGCCAGCCTCTCACTAGTAATGCAGGGAGGGAGCTGTCTCAGACTTCACCATCCTCCCCCCCCCCCCTTACCCACACACCATTCACTAGCTGGGACATGGGGGAAGTCAGGAGTGAGGGTCAGGCAGCTCCCCCCTGTCTGTGAAGCCAGCCTCTCACTAGTAATGCAGGGAGGGAGCTGTCTCAGACTTCACCATCCTCCCCCCCCCTCACCCACACACCATTCACTAGCTGGGACATGGGGGAAGTCAGGAGTGAGGGTCAGGCAGCTCCCCCCTGTCTGCGAAGCCAGCCTCTCACTAGTAATGCAGGGAGGGAGCTGTCTCAGACTTCACCATCCTCCCCCCCCCCCCCTCACCCACACACCATTCACTAGCTGGGACATGGGGGAAGTCAGGAGTGAGGGTCAGGCAGCTCCCCCCTGTCTGTGAAGCCAGCCTCTCACTAGTAATGCAGGGAGGGAGCTGTCTCAGACTTCACCATCCACCCCCCCCCCCCCCTCACCCACACACCATTCACTAGCTGGGACATGGGGGAAGTCAGGAGTGAGGGACAGGCAGCTCCCCCCTGTCTGTGAAGCCAGCCTCTCACTAGTAATGCAGGGAGGGAGCTGTCTCAGACTTCACCATCCTCCCCCCCCCCCCTCACCCACACACCATTCACTAGCTGGGACATGGGGGAAGTCAGGAGTGAGGGTCAGGCAGCTCCCCCCTGTCTGTGAAGCCAGCCTCTCACTAGTAATGCAGGGAGGGAGCTGTCTCAGACTTCACCATCCTCCCCCCCCCCTCACCCACACACCATTCACTAGCTGGGACATGGGGGAAGTCAGGAGTGAGGGTCAGGCAGCTCCCCCCTGTCTGCGAAGCCAGCCTCTCACTAGTAATGCAGGGAGGGAGCTGTCTCAGACTTCACCATCCTCCCCCCCCCTCACCCACACACCATTCACTAGCTGGGACATGGGGGAAGTCAGGAGTGAGGGTCAGGCAGCTCCCCCCTGTCTGTGAAGCCAGCCTCTCACTAGTAATGCAGGGAGGGAGCTGTCTCAGACTTCACCATCCTCCCCCCCCCCCTCACCCACACACCATTCACTAGCTGGGACATGGGGGAAGTCAGGAGTGAGGGTCAGGCAGCTCCCCCCTGTCTGCGAAGCCAGCCTCTCACTAGTAATGCAGGGAGGGAGCTGTCTCAGACTTCACCATCCTCCCCCCCCCCTCACCCACACACCATTCACTAGCTGGGACATGGGGGAAGTCAGGAGTGAGGGTCAGGCAGCTCCCCCCTGTCTGTGAAGCCAGCCTCTCACTAGTAATGCAGGGAGGGAGCTGTCTCAGACTTCACCATCCACCCCCCCCCCCTCACCCACACACCATTCACTAGCTGGGACATGGGGGAAGTCAGGAGTGAGGGACAGGCAGCTCCCCCCTGTCTGTGAAGCCAGCCTCTCACTAGTAATGCAGGGAGGGAGCTGTCTCAGACTTCACCATCCTCCCCCCCCCCTCACCCACACACCATTCACTAGCTGGGATATGGGGGAAGTCAGGAGTGAGGGTCAGGCAGCTCCCCCCTGTCTGTGAAGCCAGCCTCTCACTAGTAATGCAGGGAGGGAGCTGTCTCAGACTTCACCATCCTCCCCCCCCCCTCACCCACACACCATTCACTAGCTGGGACATGGGGGAAGTCAGGAGTGAGGGTCAGGCAGCTCCCCCCTGTCTGCGAAGCCAGCCTCTCACTAGTAATGCAGGGAGGGAGCTGTCTCAGACTTCACCATCCTCCCCCCCCCCCTCACCCACACACCATTCACTAGCTGGGACATGGGGAAGTCAGGGGGGAGGGTCAGGCAGCTCCCCCCTGTCTGTGAAGCCAGCCTCTCACTAGTAATGCAGGGAGGGAGCTGTCTCAGACTTCACCATCCTCCCCCCCCCCCCCCCACCCACACACCATTCACTAGCTGGGACATGGGGGAAGTCAGGAGTGAGGGTCAGGCAGCTCCCCCCTGTCTGTGAAGCCAGCCTCTCACTAGTAATGCAGGGAGGGAGCTGTCTCAGACTTCACCATCCTCCCCCCCCCCCCCCCCCCCTCACCCACACACCATTCACTAGCTGGGACATGGGGGAAGTCAGGAGTGAGGGTCAGGCAGCTCCCCCCTGTCTGTGAAGCCAGCCTCTCACTAGTAATGCAGGGAGGGAGCTGTCTCAGACTTCACCATCCTCCCCCCCCCCCCTCACCCACACACCATTCACTAGCTGGGACATGGGGGAAGTCAGGAGTGAGGGTCAGGCAGCTCCCCCCTGTCTGTGAAGCCAGCCTCTCACTAGTAATGCAGGGAGGGAGCTGTCTCAGACTTCACCATCCCCCCCCCCCCCTCACCCCACACACCATTCACTAGCTGGGACATGGGGGAAGTCAGGAGTGAGGGTCAGGCAGCTCCCCCCTGTCTGTGAAGCCAGCCTCTCACTAGTAATGCAGGGAGGGAGCTGTCTCAGACTTCACCATCCTCCCCCCCCCCCTCACCCACACACCATTCACTAGCTGGGACATGGGGGAAGTCAGGAGTGAGGGTCAGGCAGCTCCCCCCTGTCTGTGAAGCCAGCCTCTCACTAGTAATGCAGGGAGGGAGCTGTCTCAGACTTCACCATCCTCCCCCCCCCCCCCCTCACCCACACACCATTCACTAGCTGGGACATGGGGGATGTCAGGAGTGAGGGTCAGGCAGCTCCCCCCTGTCTGTGAAGCCAGCCTCTCACTAGTAATGCAGGGAGGGAGCTGTCTCAGACTGGTATCAGGGTTAGGGCACTGTGTGCAGGAAGATCACAACACTCCTGGTATTAATAGGGATAGGGCACTGTAAGAGATGACTGTAGTAGATTGAATAAAGATCTGATGTTTCTGCTCTCCTCACACCAAACAAAAACAACACACAAGCAGAGAAGCCCTTCTTACAAAGCTGAGCTAGTGAGTTAAGTAGGAGGAAAAGTAAACATACTGGTGCCAGTGTGGCTACTTAAAAAATACACTTACCAACAATCAATTACATATATTTGAACTGTGTACAGTTCCAGCCAGGACCACCTTTCTAAAATGCACAGTGATTGGCAAATTCAACATGCACTAGCATTTCAGGTGCCTGCTAACAAAAATAATAAACAAACAAGTTCTAGTCACGTGAGTGCTGATCATTACATTACTTTTTTTGTCAAGCTTCCAACTGTTTCCATTTCACATCCCCCCAACCATATTGGTAACATCAATAGATAAGAGCACAGCCAGCCAATAGGAATACATACATACATATTCATTCCTAAGTGACCTTTACTGACCTGGGAAGTGTGAACACTCTGTTTCATTTTCTGTTGGTGTTCGTTAGTTTCCAGTTCCATTTCCCATCCCCCCAACCATCACCTCAGTGGTAACCTTGGTAATATCAATAGATAAGAGGGCAGCCAGCCAATAGGAACACATATTCATTCCTAACTGACCTTCAGTGACCTGGAAAGTGTTTATTTGTATCATTTTCAGTTAGTGCGCACTAAATCGAGTTAGTGCGCACTAACGGGGAGTTAGTGCGCACTAACACGATTTAACGATTTTTTAACGATAAATCGTTTAGAATTTCTATTGTATCGTGTTCTATAACGATTTAAGACGATATAAACATTATCGGACGATAATTTTAATCGTTGAAAAACGATTCACATCCCTAGTTAAAATTAACAAATACATAAATAAATGTCTCATTGGCTCACGAGTAGGGGTGGTACCCCCTAATGGTCAGCTCTAGGCCCAGGCCTAGCTCTTCTAGTGCTTCCGCTGGCCCTGACTGTAGTAGCTCTCCATGTGGCCATATGTACACTTACTGTATAAGAGGCCATGTGGTGCTGTTTAAAAGTTATCTTCATACAGATTTTAAAAATCATATTTTTTTTTCTATAGCCCCTTTGGGGTTTTAGTTTCCAGGTGAAAACTGGCGGGGGGGGGGGGGTGTCCTTTCAGGCATTTATTTTTTGGGGATGATGAGAGTCCTTATGCTTCTCTATGGTTCCAGCCATGCCCTGTGAAAAATCATCTATGATAGGTGGTGAAGAACTGGAGCCCTTAAAAGAACAATTTTCAAGGTCATATATGCATGAAAATAGTGATTTACCCACATAAAGAGGCCAATGCAATATTTGTGCATAGAAAATGAGAGCTCAATGTTGTGCTCCATTTTTCCTAATGCACTAAAAAGGAGGGTTAGGGAAAATTGTGCATCCCTAGCATCTCCTCAGCATTGGGCGCCCAGGAGAGGTGGCTGTCAGTGCAGGTTGGGAAAACATGCACTCAATATGAGCATCTGTTTTTCTCCTGCTACCCACACAATATCCACGAACAAGGTACACGGCCTGGACTATGTATCTTGTGCGTTTATATTGGGTACCCAGATTTGGTTTTTTTTACCCAAAACTTTTTTTTTAACCTGAATCTGCTTTCTGTAGTTCCTCCTACTTAGTATTGCGATGATACTAATAGGAGGAATCACAGAAAGCAGAATGTTTTCATTTTATCAATGAACCCTTGAGTGTGGCATACTTTTATGCCATCCCCGGGCTGGCTTAAAATTTGCTGCATTGCAATGGGCACATTGGCCGCATGGGAAATTTTTTGCATCGTGGGTTACAGCTCATCTACATGGGTTACAGCCTCATCTACATGGAATTTACATGTGATGAGTGCTAATATCTCGTGGTGGTTTGGACATCTGTTTTGGAAGCACTATTCCCCATATTGCATTGGGGGTTGTAGATGCATATCCAAACATGCATCCAATTGCATGTTAAGCCTTCTATTAGCCGCATTGCACGGTATTGCGTCAGTCCCAAAATGACTATTGGAAAATTTCCCTCCCCATGTATTACTAAAAGTGTGCATGAAATTGTACAACACACATACTTTTAGCTGCATTTGCAGGTGTCATTCTCAGAGGTATGCTTAGGTTAGGAAAGGAGATTTACCTATATAGATTGCATTTTCAACTTGTGTACATTTCCATTGGGAGAAAGTACCCGCACAAAAAAGAGATGACAATATCCATGGGTACTTTGTACCCATGGGATGTTTCAAAGTGAAAGTATGCACTTTGAAGCTTGGTGCATAGTCTTGTGATTAAAAGGTTCCAAAAATGCAGTCTGGAAACCTTCCCCATGTGTGGCAGATGAGATTAATTTCCCCTTTGTCCCTTCCCATGTTGCCCTTTGTTCATTTGCAGAATACTGTTGTGAGTTATCAGATCAGGAAAACAATGTAGGGTCTCACCATTGAATATTCTAAATAAAGGAAAATTCTGCTTTGGTATCTGAGAAGCCAGTGTTTCAACATTTTAGGGCAGAGAAAGAAGAATGCAGGAATGAAAAGGGTTTTTTTTGGTGGGATTTAGATTATTGTGTTTTCCAAGAATGCAGTTTTTTGTTTTGTGGCTTCCTAATCCATTTATGGTTTTATTTTGTTTTTAGCAAATATGAAGTTTTCTATATTGCTGCTGCTACCCCATTGTCTAGTATGAATGGGATCTAAGCTGTGTTAGTGTTTGAGAGGATAATTACATTTAAAAAAAATGGAATTTGATGTGTAGGCAACCGGTATTAGCTTCTTTCTCAAGCTTTGCACTGATGCCACACATGAGTATGCCCTGTGTGCTACCCTGCTCTATTCTTGATGTTGCTAACATCAGCAGTCCAACTTTGCATGTCTGAAAAAGGAATAATGAATCTCATGCATCCTATAATGAAGAAGATTATGAATTAAATATTGGCAGGACTAAAAACCATGAAAATACCCACTGGAAGAAAAGAAGGGTGGGGGTAGATATAAAGAAACATTTAAACATCTGAAAGGTATTATTGCACAAGAGATAAACCTTCCTTTATAATGGAAAGGGAGTACTAGAGCAAAGCGCCATGGTATGAACATTCAAAGGAAAGACTTAGAAGCAAGGTAGGAAATGTTTTTTTCACATTAATGAACAGAACAGGTGATGGATGATAACATGGTAAGTGACTTAAAGAGGGGAATTTTCAAAAGCCATTTACCCATGTAAATGGCTATTTACCCAGATAAAAGGTAGTAGGGGTGTACACAGGCAAACATTTTTTCAGGTAATTTCATTTGTTTAGTTCCTATGTCTTTTCTGTCACAGTTTTTTTTGTTTTGGTTCCATTTGTTGCATTACTTTATGCACATAAATGTGGTTTTACATGAATACAATTTTGCATATGCACATAAAATTGGATTTATGCTAGTATGTAACATTTTATGTATTTAAAAAAAGTTATGCAGGCATAGTAAAATTGAATAAAATAACTGCACACCAATTTTAAAAGAGGTATCTAAAAATTCTCCACCCTGCGTGTGGGTAAAGACATATTTGGGATCAATAACACACTTTCACCTGCGGGAAATGTAGCTGGGATCAGAGGAGGGATGGCGGAGGGCAGGCAACAGCACAAATAGTTTTGCATTTTCAAAAGTATGCATGTTATATAGAAACATGACAGCAGAAAAAGACCATACCAGTCATCTAACCTCAGCCTGTTGTTTATCAGGAAAAGGTATCTGCAGGAAAAACAAGTATACATTTCTGTGTGTACATTTCCCTGGGCAATTTTCAGAGGCAAAGTTCATAGGTACTTTCCCTTTGAAAACTAGGACATAGTCCTTAGAGGAAAGTACCAGCAGAGTTTGCAACCATCTGGATAGTTTTGAAAATTACCCCTTAAAAAGCCATGGGTTAAGCACAGAGGCACGTGCAAGTTATAAAATCAGGGGTCGGTGCATGCAAGGGGGTGCACAATTGTGCACCTTGCTTGCGCCGGGCCACGCTTCCTTCCCCCGTTCCCTCCCAGGCCACTCCGAAATCGGAAGCAGCCTGGAAGGGAACTTCCCTGCCCCCTAACCTGACCTTCCCACCCCTTCCCCTAACCTTTCCTCCCCCTAGCCCTACTCTAACCCCCCCTAAAATTTTTAATTTACCTTTTGCGCCTGCCGGCTGACCTCCAGCACACAATCCCAAGCACAGCAGCAAATGGTCACTATGCCTGAAGCCTCTAACACCGCCCAGCCCTGCCCCCGGATCGCCCCACCTCGCCCACACCCCACCCCCTTACCACCCTTTTAGTAAAGCACCGGGACTTACACACGTCCCGGGGCTTTATGCGCGTCACCGGGCCTTTTGAAAATAGGCCCGACGCACGTAGACCCAGTTACGCACGTAACCCTTTTAAAATCCAGCCCTAAATAAAAACCATAGCATGTACTTGCAAAACCATGATTTATAAGCAGAAGGAATATTTTAAAATATGCATGTGTACTTGCATATTTCATATCACACAAAGGATACAGAGAAGAAGCACGAAGACCCGAGTTTTGCAGTTCAAAAACACAGACTTTGAGGAAATGGGGAAGTACCTGGAGGAAGAACTAAAAGGCTGGGAGAATAAGAGATATGTGGATCAACAGTGGACCAAACTAAAAGGAGCAATTATCAAGGCAACTAATCTATATGTTAGAAAAGTAAAGATAAGCAAAAGAAAAATGAAACCTATATGGTTCTCAAAGGAAGTGGCTGACAAAATAAAAACTAAAAGAACAGCATTCAAGAAATATAAAGGATCTCAAAGGGAGGAGCACAAAGAAGAATATCTGATAAAACTGAGGGAGACTAAGAAAGTAATCAAGATGGCAAAAAGTCAAGCGGAAGAAAGGATTGCCAAAGAGGTAAGAAGAGGTGACAAAACATTTGTCAGATACATCAGAGAAAGGAGAAACGTTCCAAGTGGTATAGTGAAATTGAAAGGTGAAAAGGATGAATGTGTAGAGAGAGATGAAGAAATGGCAGAAATACTAAACAAATACTTCAGTTCGATGATCACTAAAGAGGACCCAGGAGAAGGACTGTCACTAGTTAACAAGAAACTGGAGGGGAGTTGAGTAGATGACGTAACTCCATTTACAGAAGAGAATGTATGGGAAGAGCTGAGAAAACTGAAAGTGGACAAAGCCATGGGGCCTGATGAGGTTCATCCCAGGATACTGAGGGAGCTCAGAGATGTACTGGTGGGTCCGCTGCGTGACCTGTTCAATAAATCACTAGAAACGGGAGTGGTGCCGAGTGATTGGAGAAGAACGCTGGTGGTCCCACTTCACAAGAGTGGGAGCAGAGAGGAGTCTGGAAACTACAGGCCGGTTAGCCTCACCTCAGTGGTGGGTAAAGTGATGGAGTCACTGCTGAAAGAAAGAATAGTGAACTATCTACAGTCTGAGGAATTGCTGGACCAGAGGCAGCATGGATTCACCAGGGGAAGATCCTGTCAGACAAATCTGATTGACTTTTTCAACTGGGTGACTAGGGAATTGGATCAAGGAAGAGCGCTCAATGTCATCTACTTGGATTTCAGCAAGGCTTTTGATACGGTCCCA
Organism: Rhinatrema bivittatum; assembly: GCF_901001135.1. Taxonomy (NCBI): domain Eukaryota; kingdom Metazoa; phylum Chordata; class Amphibia; order Gymnophiona; family Rhinatrematidae; genus Rhinatrema; species Rhinatrema bivittatum. Next base: position 403,669,990 of record NC_042617.1, on the reverse strand, counting down.
CACAGGAGGCTGGTGAATAAAATGAGAAGCTTAGGAGTGAGTGCTGAGGTGGTGGGCCTGGATTGCAAACTGGTTGATGGAAAGACGACAATGTGTGATGATAAACGGAACTTACTCTGAAGAGAGAGCAGTGTTAAGCAGAGTGCCGCAAGGATCGGTGTTGGGACCGGTCCTGTTCAATATCCATGTGAGCGACATAGCAGACGAGATAGAAGGCAAGGTTTGTCTGTTTGCGGATCACACTAAGATGTGCAACAGAGTGGATACGTTGGAAGGAGTGGAGAGAATGAGACGGGATTTAAGGAAGCTGGAAGAGTGGTCGAAGATATGGCAGCTGAGATTCAATGCCAAGAAGTGCAAAGTTATGCATATGGGGTGTGGAAATCTGAAAGAAATGTATTCAATGGGGGGTGAAGGGCTGATGTGCACAGAGCAGGAGAGAGACCTAGGGGTGATAGTGTCTAATGATCTGAAGTCGGCAAAACAATGTGACAAGGTGATAGCTAAAGCCAGAAGAATGCTGGGCTGAATAGAGAGATGAATATCGAGTAAGAAAAGGGAAGTGATTATCCCCTTGTACAGGTCCTTAGTGAGGCCTCAACTGGTGTACTGTGCTCAGTTCTGGAGACCGTATCTACAAAGGGACAGAGACAGGATGGAGGCGGTACAGAGAAGGGTGACCAAAAAGCTGGAGGGTCTTCATCAAATGTCTTATGAGGAGAGATTGAAGAATCTAAATATGTACACCCTGGAGGAAAAGAGGAGCAGAGGTGATATGATACAGATTTTCAGTCACTTCAAAGGTTTTAATGACCCAAAGATAACGACAAACCGTTTCCATCAGAAAAAAATCAGCAGAACCAGGGGTCATGATTTAAAGCTCCAGGAAGGAAGATTCAGAACCAATACCAGGAAGTATTTCTTCACGGAGAGGGCAGTGGATGCCTGGAATGCCCTTCCGAAGGAAGTGGTGAAGACCAGAACTATGAAGGACTTCAAAGGGATGTGGGATAAACACCGTGGATCTATAAAGTCTAGAGGATGTGTATGAAGAGTGGGTGGCTCGTGGGAATGATGGCTACTACCTGGAGATAATACCAATGATGGCTAATACCTGGAGATAATACCCTTATTCAATAAACATTCACACAGTTAATGTGACTCCAACATTGCTCTAAGCTTCAACGGCAAGAGGTAATGTGGAAAAAAAAAAGATTTCCATTCACAAAAAATGCGGGGAGTAGCTTGCTGGTTACGGCGGTTACTACTCCTAACCAAATAAGCCTGATACTTCACTTTCAATGCCTATCCAGCAGAGCTCTCTACTTCAATGGCAAGGGAGAAAGTCTGATACTTCACGCATATCCAGCACAGCTCTCTGCTTCAACGGCAGGGGAGAAAGTTTGATACTTCACTTTCAATGCAAGTTAGCTCTCTGCTTCAACGGCAAGGGAGGAAGACTGATACTTCATGCATATCCAGCATAGCTCTCTACTTCAATGGCAGGGGGGATGAAAAAAAGTGGATCTATATACAGACAACAACCAACAAGGACTGAATTACATAGACTGGGTAAACAAGCATGGGTGTAGCTTGCTTATTGCGGCGGTTACTATCCCTAAATAATTAAGCTAGATATCCACTTAGATGCAGTTCCAACACTGCTATCTGCATTATAGCAGGGGTAGAAGGGATACAGAACCAAAAGATTACTAAGGGTCAAGAGCAACAGATAAGTATGAGAGAGGAGAAAAAAAAAAGAGTGCGAAGGCTTGCTGGGCAGACTGGATGGGACGTTTGGTCTTCTTCTTCCGTCATTTCTATGTTTCTATGAAATCACTAGTTTTCTTTTCTTTTTTTTTTAATTTATGCTTTATTAAAGTTCTCATACATTTTACAATGAAAAAGAAATAAGTAACTTGGATAACAGAACACTATGTTCAAGTAATAAATTTAAAAGATACAGAAAGAAAAAATAAACATATGTTATTCCATCATTAAGTCCACTTTAAATGGGAAGTCTTAGCAAGCAAAGAAATTATATTAGGAAACATTCATAATCCTGTATGAATAAACGGAGACTTAATATTCTATTGACCAGCTATGTGTATCCAATATAGCTATTACAAATCCCTCATCTACCTTTATCAGAAAGGAATACCTCCAGATGAGAAGGTTCAAGAAAAACAAATTTATTTTTCTGAAGTGTTATAAGACACTTTCAGGGAAACTTGAGGTAGAATGTGGCCGTGAAATCACTAGTTTTCTAATACTTCTATCAGTTCATCCAGTTCACCAAGACCCACCTAGTACTCCACCCTGCACTTTCCACAGTTCACCCAGACCTCCACTCAGAAATAGCAGGCAACAGATGAGTCTCATATCAATCGTGCTAATGAATTGGCAGGGGTAAAATTGTGCAAATATGTTGCCTAATTTATTTCCTTAATTCTTTTATGAAATGGTAACTTCTGTGTGTATCCCTTGGCCCTGTTCTGGAATTCCCCTAGACCGCCCATCTTTTGTGGAAGTAAATATTTGAGTGGAACCAAAAATATGTGTATATTTTTGATGTTCATAAAATAGCATATATAAGAATACAGACTACTTACTCACGTATATGCTAATTCAGGGGTGGTCAACTCAATTCCTCAAGAGCCACAAACAGACCAGGTTTTCAGTTATTCACATTAAAAGAAAATGAGATATATTTCCATGCACTGCCTTCATTGTATGCAAATCTGTCTCATGCATATTCATTGTGGATGTTCTGAAAATCAGACCTGTTTGTGGCTGTTGAGGACTGGAGTTGGCCATCCCTGTGCTAATTTTTCATGCATAATCTCTTTGAAAATGTACTCATATATTGTGTGTTAAAATACATACTTGAATGATTCAACAATGAGTGTTGGGTCTGCCAAAGTGAATGGTAAAATGGGTAACATGAAACTTTAGAAGGCCTAATGAAAATTCAGGAAACCATGCAGTTGGGTCTTTCTTGCTGGTAGGAATTTAATGACAGAATTAGCTAAGAAATGGACCTATCTGTCAGGCTACAAGTAAAAAAAAACTAAAATTCCTAGATGCAGCACAAACACATAGCCAAGATTGTCTGGCAGGCCACAGAGGGGGGTCTAAGACAATGGTTCTCAACCTTTTTTCCATTGGGACACACCTGACAGATAATCCTTACATGCATGACACAGTGAACACTTGACCATCATGGGGCTAAATGTAAACATATAGGGGCCGATTTTATTACGCACGCAGGGTACATTTGTGTGCGATACCCGGTGCGCACAAATGTACACCCGATTTTATAACATGTGCACCTTGCGCGCACCGAGCCCAAGGGGAGCCCCGATGGCTTTCCCTGTTCCCTCCAAGGCCGCTCCGAAATCGGAGCGACCTTGGAGGGAACTTTTTTTTCGGCCCTCGCCACCTTTCCCTCCCTTCCCCTATCTAACCAACCCACCAGCCCTAACTAAATCCCCCCCTACCTTTGTTTCAAAAGTTACGCCTGCCTTGGGCAGGCGTAACTTGCGTGCGTCGGCCAGCTGCCGGCACATGAACCTCTGGCACGGCTGCTGTGCCGGAGGACTCGGGAACGCCTCCAGCCCTGCCCCGGACCGCTGCCTCGCCCCCAGACTGCCCCAGACCTCCCATTTTTGAAAGCCCCGGGACATATGCGCATCCCGGGGCTTGTGCGTGCCGCCGAGCTTATGCAAAATAGGCTCGGCGGGCGCAGGGGTAGGTTTTCGGGGGTTACGCACGTATATTATGCACGTAACCCTTTGAAAATCTACCCCATACTCTGCATCCATAGAAACCAGCACACCCCTTTCCCCATGTTTCCAAACAATGGATGCAGAGATTTCCCCATATAACTCACCATATAAAAAATATATTCTGATTCTGGTACTATCTTAGTAACAGAAACACAAACTCTCTTACTACCAGGCTCACCTTAAAATACAAAACCTGAAAAAAAAAAATCCAGCACATGTGTAGCAAACCTGTCTTTCCATAGCATTACTAACTCCAAAAATACAGACAGCAATTTTGCTACCTATGAAAAGGCAACTGCACCACCAGTGCATGTCCTGTTGAGAATGAGAAAACGCAACAAATAAGACTGATACAATACCTCAGCTCACTCACACATACAGTTCCAACCTTCACCAAATACAGAATAAAAGAACACAAATTACAAATGTGGAGACAAAAACTGGAATGGAAACCTCAAAAAGCAACTCTGCATACAGTGCAAAACTGGAGAACTAGAAACAGAAATACATATCCTCCTACACTCAGCAAAGTACAAGGAGAGAAGAAATGCACATTCCCCAAACTGACATATCAAGGCTCTTGTACCCCTTTTCACTTTCCCTCCATGTCTCCATCATCCTTCACTCCTCTCAATTAATCCCTTTCAATCATCCACTCACACTCACAATCCCTGCCCAGCATTTCCGACCACCCCGCCCCCACCCACACACACACACACATCCTCTTCCCTGTGCTCTCTCTCTTCCCTTCTTGACTCTCCCTACTCCCTCCCTGCCCAGCTACCCTTCCTCCCTGATTCTCATCCATTCTTGCTCAGCAGCCCCCACACTCCCTCTCCTTTCCACTTCTATCTGCCCAGAATTTCCAACCTTCATTTCTCTACCCTCCACAGGTTGAAGAGATCAGCAGCAGCATCCCTCCCAGACTCAGCAGGGAAAGATAAGGTTTATGACACACTGGGGCCCAGAACAGCAGGAGTTGGCAATGTTTCACTCTGATCTGGGTGAAAGAGGAAACAGCCTCCCACTAAGCAAGAAAGAAGAGAAGGAAGTGAGAGTAGCCTCCTATCACCCCAATATAAGAGACGTCAACAAACTCCCACCCAGGCTGATAAGGAGACAGCTGGCCCTGCGACACACCTCCCAGGATCTTGTGACATGCCAATGTATCCCGACACACCTGTTGAGAACCACTGGTCTAAGAAACTGGATGTTCAGGCAACAGTCTCATTAGAATGGGACTATTTAAATTAGGCTGCAATGATAAGGTAAACTAGGAGCGTGATCTGTCTGGCAGGCTGCAAGCACAGTAAAAACTGGAAATCTATTAGAAACATAGTCAGGTCTGTCTGGAAAATGATTTAGGGGATCTAAGAAGTCAGATGTTCAGGCAACAGCCAATATGGCATTGGTGACTACTGAAATTATTGCAAAGCCTTACGGTTATGAATTAAAGGGAAGGTTCTGGGTATAAACCAAGAGGCTTATACAATAAAACTTACACAAAGCCAATTTTCAAATGAGCTATCAAAAGAAATTGAATGGGATTCTTAAAAAGTCAGTTAACGAGCCATGCAAAAGGATTAGCTCGTGCATGTATATAACATGTCAGAAATAGCATGGTCATACTGCTCTCATGCATGAAAACCTGAAAATACACTGATTAAATAGCATGAGCATGTTACTTACTAAAAGCATGCTAAATATCTTAAGCATGCTAAACTGAACATGCTCTATTCCTTTTTTCTCTTGTTTCTTCCTGCTGGTTAACAAAAGACATACAACTAAATACAGTTCTTCTTTGCTAATGCAGAGGGAAGAAGTGTATGCATGATGAGGAGATTACAAGATAGTGAAGAGATTCAGAAGAGTAGAAGACTGATATCATTGAATATTTGCAATCATATGTCTTATGTATCAGAAAAGGGTCTTCAGATTATGACATCAGAGAACATGGTTAGAAACAGAAGGGAACATGCAAGGGAGAGACCCAAGGTGTATTCTGGCTGTGCTGACTCAGAAGGATACTGGCATCTGACCATTTCCCTTCTTTGCTCACCCTATAGTATAGACCAGAGGTTCCTAAAACTGTTATGGGGGACCTCAAGTCAGTCAGGTTTTCAGGATATCCTCAATGAATATGCATGAGATAGAATTTGCATGCTCTAGAGGAAGTGCATGCAAATTTATCTCATGCATATTCACTAAGGATATCCTGTAAACCTGACTGGCTGAGGGTCTTCTAGGACCGGTTTGGGAACCACTAGTATAGGCACTATGATGACTATACCACATCGTCTGCTACTGCCTGAATGCTTACAAACATGGGTTTTGCACCCAAATTAAAACAATTGGTTAGTTTAAAGAAGCTTTTGAGGCTCAGACTGCACTTCACCCTCAAGCCTTTGAATTAATACAATGGTCACAATAATAATGTCAATTACAGCAAAGACCTTTGGCAATTTATTGCTTGAAAATACATTTGCTTTGTGTAAAGAAAGGCCATTTTATTTTTAAATTGCTGAAGTATCTTCTCTCTCATCTCTTTCTCTACATAATACTCTTCCTTTTCTTCATGTGCCCTCTGCTTACTGATACCCTGTGAAAGCTGTTGCGATCCTGCTCATGGCAAAGCCGCGAGTAGGCTCTTACCTGCATGGCCCGAGCCGCCACTGTTCCCTCATGGTCCGGAAGCCATCCTGAAGCCACGTTCCTGCCCCAGCTCCGCGGCTGGGGACCGCTGTTGTACCGGCACGGCAGGAGCCATGCCGGGGCTTCCCTCTGTGTCCGGAAGCCACCATCTCCTTCCCTATATATGCAGGGCCTCTGCAGGATCTTCGGGCAGCTGGAGCCGCTCCCCTCAGGACCTGCCTGGCAGCTGGAGCTGCCCTCAGTCTCATCTTCATGTCCTGGATGCTGCCTCCAACATCGGGGCCTGCATGGCCCAGCTCCGGCACCTCCTCCTGCAGGGCAGCGGCAGGGACGCCACTGTCCAGAATCCTGCAGTCCTCCTCTCTCTGCTCTCCTTAGGCGCGGGGCCACGCCTCCTCTCTGGCTTTATAGAGCCAGTGAGGGAGAGGCCCTCCTGGCCCCACCTGATGACATCATAGAGGAGGCAACCTTCTTCAGCCTATATAAGCCTCTCATCTTCATTCCAGTTTGCTTTGGCAAGGAGTGAGTTCTTCCTGGACTCTCAGCTTCCTGCTCCTGCCTGGCTTCCTTGTCTTCATCCTGGAATCCCTTGATGTTTTTTGTTCATGGTTTCTTCATTGGATGACCATCTTGTCTCTTTGTTCCCTGATGTCTTCACCATGTTCCTGATCTGTCTTGCTGTGCTGTGTTCCTGTCTCCCTGGTCCTCCAGGAGACAGGAGACCTCCAGGAGACCTTCCTTCATCCAGAGGTCTCCTGAGGCTCCGGTTCCCATCCCTGCATGGTCCGCGACCACCCCAGCTGGGGTGTATAGGGCACTGGTGGGAAATTCCATCCATCGGGCTCTAAGATTCCTCATCATCCTGTTGTCTGAAGTGCTTCCAGTATGGTCCATGACCAGCCGAGCTGGGCTGTGTAGGGCGCCTTGGGACTTGGTTGCATGTTCGTCTCATCCTGAGTCTTCCAAGGCCTGTCGTCCTCCTGTGTGGTCCTCGATCACCACGGCTGGGGTGCATAGAGCAATCAGGTGGATATCTTCTCATCTGGGCCAAGGATCATCCATGTCCTCCATCAGTGCTTGGAGGCCTGATGTTTTAGCCTGTTTGATGTCCTTGTCTTCCTTCCTCGAATGTCCTGGTCCAGATCCTTCTCACCAGGGATCGTCATCTGTCTCGCTTCTCTGACCTGTGTGTCTCGCCAGACGTATGAAGTTCTGTCCTAGATGGTCCTGCACAGAGTTGCCCAGACTCTTCACCATGTCAAGCTTTAGCCTCATCTTCTGTGCTAGTCTTCATCTCGTCTGAACCTGTGTCCGTCTGAACCCATGTCTGTCTGAACCTGAGTTCATCTGAACCCTGTCACCATCAAGCATCCGTGTTCCAGTAAGAACATAAGAACATAAGAAAATGCCATACTGGGTCAGACCAAGGGTCCATCAAGCCCAGCATCCTGTTTCCAACAGTGGCCAATCCAGGCCATAAGAACCTGGCAAGTACCCAAAAACTAAGTCTATTCCATGTTACCATTGCTAATGGCAGTGGTTATTCTCTAAGTGAACTTAATAGCAGGTAATGGACTTCTCCTCCAAGAACTTATCCAATCTTTTTTTAAGCACAGCTATCTAACTGCACTAACCACATCCTCTGGCAACAAATTCCAGAGTTTAATTGTGCGCTGAGTAAAAAAGAACTTTCTCCGATTAGTTTTAAATGTGCCCCATGCTAACTTCATGGAGTGCCCCCTAGTCTTTCTACTATCCAAAAGAGTAAATAACCAATTCACATCTACCCGTTCTAGACCTCTCATGATTTTGAACAGCTCTATCATATCCCTCCTCAGCCGTCTCTTCTCCAAGCTGAAAAGTCCTAACCTCTTTAGTCTTTTCTCATAGGGGAGCTGTTCCATTCCCCTTATCATTTTGGTAGCCCTTCTCTGTACCTTCTCCATCGCAATTGTGTATCTTTTTTGAGATGCGGCGACTAGAATTGTACACAGTATTCAAGGTGCGGTCTCACCATGAAGCGATACAGAGGCATTATGATATTTTCCATTTTATTCACCATTCCCTTTCTAATAATTCCCAACATTCTGTTTGCTTTTTGACTGCCGCAGCACACTGAACCGACAATTTCAATGTGTTATCCACTATGACGCCTAGATCTCTTTCCTGGGTTGTAGCACCTAATATGGAACCCAACATTACTCATCCATCTCTGCCATGTCCGGCCTGCTGCCTCTGCCATTACCCGGCATGTCCGAAACGGCTGGGAATGGTCGGAGGACCATTCAGAAACCAATAGTGCGCTGTTGGTCTCACAGAGGCATGCAGGTCGGCAGGGCTTGGTTTGCTCTGCTCCCAGATGAGGATGTCTCGCTGCAAGGGTACACACTACTTGTCACATGCAGGGGAGCACCCTCTAGCACTCCCTTCCATAATCAGTACAACAAAAGCTTTCTTTTCACATTAGAATGAAGTGAGGAAAAACCTAGGGAGGGAGATCCACTGACTCATCACTTATTCCTAGAAGAAACCTCCTGCATGGGAATCCACCTGCTTCTGTGACTAGGCAGTGAGTGGGACTGGGCCGCCTATAAAAAAATGTCTAATGTAAATGTACAGACATTAAAATGTCAGCAGAGGAGGATGAAAATTGTAGCATGCCAGAAAGACCTAGTTGCTAATTTTGCCATCTCTTCACCTTTTTGCAACTGATTTTATATGCTTATCCCAATTGTTGAAGAAGGAATGAAATAAGAACAGAGAAGTATTGGTTGTCAAAAACTGAAGAATTAGTAGCTAGGTATGTCTATTAGGCTATATTTTCCTTCTTTTTCTTCTCTAGTAGATATCTGAGGCATGTATATTTTTGGTCTGGCTTTGCTTTTTTTATATTCTGCTTTTTGCACTTTTTGAAGCTCTTCAAAGCAGATTACATTCTGCTACTGTTGGCATTTCCCTAACCCCAGAGGGCTTACAATCCAAGTTTGCACCTGAGGCAATAGAGAGCAAAGTGACTTGGCCAAAGTCACAAGGAGAAACAGTAGGACTTGAACACTGGTACATAGCCTGCTGTTCTAACCACTAGACTATTCCTCTACTCCTTTATTGCTTTAGAAACTCTCCGCTGTCCTTTAATCCCCTTTTCTAAAGTGTTGTGTCTCTTACTTATCTCTGCACTGACCTCACATGTACATTCTTTGGAATACAACAGGAGGAGTCAAGAGAAAAAGAAAATTGTGCATGCTAAGTTTAGTATACGCATAAGCATGATAAAATCTTTTTTCCCTATATCACCCCACCAAAAAAGGTGTAGTTATTTATGATCTTAAATCCCACATTATTGTGCATCAATCAGTTGTTAAATGCAGTAGAAGAGGCTATTTGCATTAACTCTTCCCACTTGCATATCAAATTTCAAATTTGCATGCTAAGGTGCATTGTGATATTTAGCCTTTCCTCTGTAAATAACAGGTTTACCTTAAGTTAATAACATTCCAGCAGGGTCATTTAGTATTTTGTGTTAGGGACCAAACACATGTTAAACGGCTCTAACACCGTGATAAATATCACAATGCATCTTAGCATGCAAATATGAAATTTGCATGCTAAGGTGCATGCTAAGGTACAATGAAGACTTAAGACACACTAAACAGAACCTAAGAAAACTAGGAAAACAATGGCAGAAACGCCCATCCACCGAAGCACTAGGAAAATATAAAACCCTTCTAAAAAAATACTGCACACTAACCAATAAAGCAAAAATGATTACAATGGTAACAGATTCATGAGGTAATATTCAACTGTAAATTCTACAGAGTTTATATTCTACAGAGTTTATATTGCTTTTTGAGGTTGTTAAACTTCATCCATCCCGAGAAACTATAAATTCTTCAAGGCCACTTGCATTGAATATACCACATCCTTTCTAGACAAAATCAATAGGTTGAAAATTCAATTACCTATCAGTTCCACCACAAAAACACTTTAAGATACACATGGCATGATCAAATGGTCCATATTCTACAGAGTAACTAATCTTGAAATTAGTCAAATCATAACCAAAATTAATCCTGTGATTCACCCATGTGATTCAATCCCAGCCAGTTCCTTGAAACAAGTACTCAGTGTTATCATTCCAACAATCATAATCTATCTCTCTCTCAGAAGAATTATACCAAATTGGTTAAAACAAGGTGTAATAAAGCTAATTCTAAAAAACAAAACAGGCAGAATCGATGACTTCGACAACTATAGGCCCATATCCAACTTGTCTTTTTTGACAAAAGTGGTGGAAAAAGTTGTGTTATCTCAACTTGTAAACCATTTGGAAAAACATGGTATTCTTTTTGTTATGGTTGTGGATCCTTGGGCCGAGGGGGAGTTAGCGCCACCTATGGGGAGGAGCCCCACAGGTTCCCACCATCGGCTGGCGAGGCTGGAGAGTGACTGAGACCCCGAGGGAGCATCACCACTACCAGCCCTTGTTCCCTGCAGGTTGAGTCCTTGGGTAGCGGGGCCGGCTGGACTTATGAGGGGTCTCAGATACGGGTAGTCTCGTGATCCAGGAGAAGGTAGGGTCGTGGCAGGCAGCGTATCTCGTGGCCCAGTCAGGCAGGAGTCAGGGCAGGTGGCATATCTTGTGGTCCGAAGACAGGAGGGAGTCAAGGCAGGCAGCAAGATAAGAGTCAAGGCAGGCAGCAAGATAAGGGTCAGGGCAGATGGCGTATCTCATGGTCCGAAGTCAGGCAAAGGTCAAGGCAGGCAACGAAACTCATGGTCCAAAATCAGGGAAGGGTCAAACCAAGGTCCAAGAAGACAGGAATGCAGGACGAAAGTCCGGAATCTCCCAAGTACAGGAAGAAGAGCTAGGAGAAGCCAAGGTAAGGTCTGGGGGCAGGCCTTGCCTTGATATAGGCTGGGACTGGAAATGAGGAACTGGGGCATCGCCCGTCGCTGTCCCTTTAAATTAGAGAAAAAGGCTCATGTGCACCTAAGGCAGCCAGGGGAAAGAGAGCTCAGCCAGCCGGGCCACGTCAGAAGGGCCACGCCGGCGGTAGGTAGACGGCATGGAGGGCATGCAAGGGAGTGTGTCTGCCACAGCTACCTGCTGCCACAAAGATCCAAAAGGGGACGAGGACACCAGCGTGATGCCAGTAAGTGGAGGGAGCCGACCGTGGGCCTCCGTGGCCGGTGCCCATAACAGTACCTCCTAATCTAGCCCCCTTTCTTGAGGGTTGGGGTTTGTCGGGATGGTCCGCATGAAATTGTGCCATCAGGCCTGTGACAAATATGTTGGTCGAGGGTTCCCAGGAGTTCTCCTCCGGACCGAATCCCTCCCAAGATAACAGGTACTCCCATTTTCAGCCTCTTCTTCTCACGCTAAGGATCTCTAGGCATTCATAAGTAGTCTCATTTTCTGCAGCGACTGGTGGAGTTTTGGGGATTTTCCGAGAGGGACAGGAGAGTACCAGAGGCTTTAATAGACAGGCGTGGAAGGAGTTGTGTATTTTCAAAGAGGTGGGTAGGCAGAGCTGGTAGGTAACTAGTCCTAGCCACCAGAGGATGGGAAAAGGCCCAATGAAGCATGGAGCTAGTCTCATGGATGGGACCCTTAGGCAAAGATGGTGGGTGCTGAGTCATACCTTCTCTCCTGGGCAAAATTGTGGTGCAGGTCTGCGATGATGATTGGTAAATTTCTTGGCCGAGTGGGCTGCCTCTTGAATCATCTGTTGCGTGTGGCCCCAAAGCTCCTTCAATTTTTTAGCCATCATTTGGGCGGCCAGAGAGGGAGTGGCCAGAAGAAGAGGTAAGGGCAAAAGAGGTTGTTTTCCATAAACTATTTGGAAGTGCGAGGCTCCCGTTGCGGTGCAAAGGTGCAAATTGTGGGAGAATTTGGCGCACGGGAGTATTGAAGCCCAATCGACTTGGTGGGCATTGAAGTACATCCTCAGGAAGTGTTTTGGGGCCCAATTAGTGCACTCTGCCTGGCCGTTCACCTGGGCATGGTAGGTGGTGGTGTAGTTGAGAGTGACATGGAACTTCTTACAGAGGTTCTGGCAATACTTTGGGGTGAACTGCTGCCCCGATCAGAGGTGATGTATAGGGGAAGACCATGAAGCAGGAAAATATGCTGGACGTATAGTTGTGCCAGTTAGACTGCCGAAGAATGGCAGGACAAGGCCATGAAGTGAGCCATCTTGGAAAAGCGGTCCACCACCACCCAATGACGGTATTGCCTCCTGAGGTGGGCAGGTCCACAAGGATGTCCATAGACAGGTGTGTCCATGGTTCACTGGGCACTGGGCACTGGATGGGGCTGCAGGAGACCCCAGGGTTTACCCACAGGTATTTTCTGTGGGGCGCAGATGAGGCAGGAATCTATGTAGGCGTATAAGTCTTGGTGCATCCCGGACTACCAGTAAAATTGTTGGAACAAGGCAAGGTTTGGAGTCGCAGTATGGGAATCATGGCCCTACTACAGGACCCTGTTGCGAAGTCTTCGGGGAACAGTCGTTGCGCCTGGCGGTGCCATCTGAGTGGCTGCGATGACGACTCGAGTGGGATCTATGATGTGCTTTACAGGTTCTTTGTGGTCTTCTGGTGAGAATGAGTGGGAAAGCGCATCTGCTTGGAGAGTTTTGGCTGCAAGCTGGTAGCGGAGTTCAAAGTCGAAGCACGCTGGGCTTCATGCAAGTGCTCGAGATTCTTATGGTCCGTATATACTCTGATCCGATGTTGTGCGCCCTCCAGCCACTGGCACCATTCCTAAAGGCTAGTTTTCTTGCCAGGAGCTCCTTATCCCCGATGTCGTAAATATGTTGAGCTTGATTATTTATTTATTTATTTATAACTTTTTTTCTATACCGAGGTTCAATTAAGATTAATTATCACTTCGGTTTACATTACAACCAGCAAAAAATAACAGAGACAAAGTCTTGTTTTACAATGAACAGGGTAGAAGTAACCTGGATTAAAACAATGAACAGGGTTGAAGTAACCTGGATAAACATAAAATGGGTGAAGCAAGTATAGAGAATTGGGTCTGTATAACTTGGGCGAAAAGCAGGGAAATTCAATAGGGGAGGACTATGAAGGCCTCAAGTTGGATAGTGTACTCATGATGCAGATAAGAACCAAGGCTGAAGTGAGTAGTTATGGGAAGGCTTGTTCGAATAACAAAGTCTTAAGTCTCTTCTTAAAGGTGATTGGACATCGTTCCAGCCTCAGTTCAGGAGGGAGCAGGTTCCATTGCTTGGGGCCTGAGGCGGATATAGCTCTCTTACTGAGGGATGTCTTGATGGAGGGTGCTTGAAGAGTCCCTCTCTGGGCCAGTCTAATTGGACGGAACGAGGTGTGGAGTTGCAAAGGTATTGTAAGATCCAGAGGAGTAATGTTGTGTATGGCTTTGTGAGTGACTGTTAAAAGTTTATGAAGGATTCTAAACTTAATTGGTAGCCAATGTAGATTCTTTAAAATTGGAGTTATATGGAACCTCTTGTTGGATTTTGTGAGGATCCTGGCCGTAGCATTCTGTAGTAGCTGGAGAGGTTTGAGTGAAATATCAGGCAGGCCGTGAAGGAGTGAATTACAATAGTCAATTTTGGAGAATATGATGATTACATTTTTGGGAGAAGGAGGAGCAGGGATGCAGGGTTCCAGACAGGGCATATTGGCTGAGTACTGCTCCTACCCCTTCAGGGGAGGCGTCCACCTTGACGATGAATGGGGCTCTAGGGTCCAGATGAAAGAGAAAGGACCCATGTAAAAAGGCCTCTTTAAGTGCCTGGAAGGTCTCCTGTGCCTTGACTGGCCAGTCTTGGACATCGGCTCCCTTGCGAGTTAGGGCTGTGAGGAGTGCGGCCAATCGGGAGTAGTTCTAAATGAAGCTGCAATAGTAGTTTGCGAAGCCTAAGAAGCACTGAAGGGCTCACAAGCCACTGGGGCGTGGCCACTCCTGGATACTCCTGAGTTTAGCCGGGTCCATCTGGAAACTGTGTTGGACACCATGTATCCTAGAAAGGGAAGAGAGTCCTGCTCAAACAGGCATTTCTCTGACTTAGCATAGAGGTGGTTCTCTCTAAGTCTCTGCAGAACCCGTGTCACGTCCCGTTGGTGAGCATCTAAAGTCTTGGAGTAGATCAGGATGTTGTCTAGGTATATGAAGACACAGTGGTAGAGAAGGTTGTGGAAGATTTCATTCATGAAATTTTGGAAGACAGCAGGTGCATTACTGAGGCCGAATGGCATTACCAGGTATTTGTAATGGTCATCTCAAGTGTTAAATTCTGTCTTCCATTCATCTCATTCCTTAATCCGGACTAGATTGTAGGCCCCCCCAGAGGTCCAATTTGGAGAAAATCTTAGGTCCTTATAGTCGATCGAAGAGTTCCAATATCAACAGAAGTGGGTATCAATCCTTCACCGTGATGGTGTTCAGGCCACAGTAATCGATGCACGGCTGGAGACTGCCATCCTTCTTGCTCACAAAGAAGAAGCTGGCCATGGCTGGAGATTGAAGTAACGGATGAAACCTTTCTTCAGATTCTCCTGGATATATTCCGACATGGCTCGGGTCTCTGGCAGAGCCAGGGGATACACTCTGCCCCGAGGTGGTATGGAACCAGGCAGCAAGTTGATGGCGCAGTCAAACTCCCGGTGAGGGGCAAGATGTCCACAGCCTTCTGGGAGAAGACATCAGCGTAGTGAGCCTAGTGAGAAGGCACTCCTTTAGAGAGTGAAGAGGTAGTACAGTAGACGGAATCTGTGGGCTGGGTCATGCAGGTCTGGAGACAAGAGGAGCCCCATGGGCGAGCCTCAATGAGGTCCAGTCAAACTGTGGGTTGTGCCATTGCAACCATGGCATGCCAAGAACCACGGGATGAATGGCCCTTTGAATCACGCAGAACAAGAGACGCTCATGGTGATTGGGCTCGGCGTGGCATAGCAAGGGAATGGTCATGCACATAATCCTACACAGGAGGGGGTCTCCATGGATGGAGGAGAGCATGAGAGGAACGGGTCAGGGGCGAGTAGAGATCAGCAGCTGGTCAGCTATCTCTTGTAAAAGGAAATTCCCACTTGCCCTGGAATCCACGAGGGCAAGAGTAGGGAAATCTCAGTCCCCTATTGAGAGGGATACCAGCAGGATTAGAGGGGGAGCTGGTGTGGTCACGCCTAGAGTCACTCCCCTGGAGAGACCTAGGTGCGGGAGTTTACCGGCCAGACTGGCCCCGCAGTAGAAACAGAGACTGCCCCACTGACATCTTTGGCAATCCTCCAGAGACAGAAGTCCATGACCCAACTGCATGGGCTCTTCGAAAGGACCCTCCATAGAAGGTTGTGAAGGCGAGACCTGCCGGGGGCGTCCGGGCACGGACGTGCATCGTTTGGAGTTGAGGAACTCAGCACAGCTTTAGTAACACAAATTGGCATATTTATGCAAAGACTAACAACCAATCTAATAACCATCTAATCAACCCACCAGCCTTTCCCCTCCTACCCTCCCTACCCCCAGCACCCTAAGTGTTGTGTTTGTGGCATAATGTGGACTCTTGGTCGAAGTGGCGATGACTCCTCCCCATGGGGAACCACAACTATAGGCTAGACTCAATAGCAAGCGGACATAGAGGAGAGGAAACTTTATTCTACTGCTGTGATGAGATGACCCTTGTCCGAGGAACGGACAGTGTTGTAGTCCAGCGATATCACATTAAGGCTCCAGATAGTCTCAGTAGTAATGTAGTTGATGATCTCACCAAGATGTAGCGAAGGTCCGGTAGTGTTCTGCAGCATGGGATAGGCCATGAACCTCAAGGGTGGAGCGAAGAGAGCCTGGAGCATAGTAGTGCTCACTGGGTAGAAGCGATGATAGTTTCCTTCGGTAGGCAAGTGAAGAGAAGGACCCGTGCTCTGAGGTGCAGGATATCCAGAGCAGGATAGGCCCTTGAGGAGCGACTACCTAGGAGCACCAAGGGTACCTGGAATAAAGCATACAAGACCCCCGAGGGGCTGGTGTCCTGATGGTTAGGCTGAATGACCCCAGAGGGCAAGTAGAAGCGAGAGGCCCCCGAGGAGCAGGTACCCAGAGCTTCAGTAGGTAGCAAAATACCCCAGAGGGTAATGAGGAATTCAAGCGAGCAGCTTAGAAGTAATCAGAGTAGCAAAACCGAAGTCCTTGCTAACTCGATGTATTGGAGCAGAGCGAAGGTTTAAATACCCGGAGGTACTTACGTCATGTGGTGGCGCCGCCCCTGAGGTTCCCACCATGATGTGCCTAAGAGCGTGGGCAGCGTGCATGTGCGCACATATTAGGAGGCCTCAGGAAGAAGCATGGTGGACAGGGATGCTCATGCTGGCTCAGAGACGCCGAGGGGTTTAGCAAACAGCAGCAGAGGTAGCCATCCTTCCGAAGGAGAAGGAGCAAGGTAAAAGAGAGGTGAGGCAGAGTGGTCACAGCCATCTGCGACTGATGGATGCAACAGTACCCCCCTTCAAAGGGCCACCTACAGGACCTCTTCTGGGTGGTCTGGGTTTTCAAGGGTGTGCAAGATGAAATTGATGTACCATCTCTTTATCCATGATGTTGGCCAGAGGCACCCATGAGTTTTCTTCTGGTCCATAACCCTCCCAGGAGATGAGGTATTCCCACATCTTGCCTCTCTTATGGACAACCAAGATGTCAACTACAGCATATTCTATATCATCCTCCGTGTCCAGATTCGTGGGTTCTGGGGTCTTCTTAGAGAACTTCGAGAGAATCAAGGGTTTTAGCAGAGAGACATGGAAGGTGTTGTGTATTCTCATTGATGGAGGTCATTTCAAACTGTACGTCAGATCTCCCAAGTGCCGAAAAATTGCAAAGGTTCCTATATAGTGAGGTGCAAAATGTGCTGATGGCAGTTTAAGATGGAGGAACTTGGTACTCAGCCAGACTTTGTCTCCAGGCTGAAACTGAGGCGCTTTTTGATGGTGAGCATCATAGATTTTTTTTAAAATATCGTCCGATATATTTTAAATCGTCAAAAATCTTTAGGGCCATGATACAATACCAATTCCCCCGATTTATCGTAAATCGGGGGAAGGGGGAGGGCAAGAAAACCGGCACACTAAAACCCCCTAAAACCCACCCCCGACCCTTTAAATTAAATCCCCCACCCTCCCGAACCCCCCCCCAAATGCCTTAAATTACCTGGGGGTCCAGTGGCGGTCCAGAACGGAAGCGGTCCGGAACGGCCTCCTGCAATTGAATTGTGTTGTCTTCAGCCGGTGCCATTTTTCAAAATGGCGGCGCAAAATGGCGGCGGCCATAGACCAACACGATTCGACTGCAAGAGGTCGTTCCGGACCCCCGCTGGACTTTTGGCAAGTCTTGTGGGGGTCAGGAGGCCCCCCCAAGCTGGCCAAAAGTCCCTGGGGGTCCAGCGGGGGTCCGGAAAACGATCTCCTGCCGCGAATCGTTTTCCGTACGGAAAATGGCACCGGCAGGAGATCGACTGCAGGAGGTCGTTCAGCAGGGGTGGGTTTTAGGGGGTTTTAGTGTGCCGGCTCACGATTTTCACGATTTTCACGATACTTCAAACACCCAAACGGCAACAATACGATTCCCTCCCCCTCCCAGCCGAAATCGATCGTTAAGACGATCGAGGACACGATTCACATCTCTAGTGACCATCTTGCTTGATGGTGATTGAGTTGTTGTGCATGTCTGAAGTACTCCAAGGTTTTGTGATCGGTGTATACTACTATCTGATGTTGTGCACCTTCCAGTCAAGGATGCCATTCCTCAAAGGCCAGCTTTATTGCGAGTAACTCTTTGTCTCTGATTCTGTAATTTATTTTGGCAGGCGACAATCGCCTCAAGAAGAAGGAGCAGGGATAGAGCACATTGGATTCGCTGTACTGGAACGGGGGTAGGCTGCACGGCTCGGCGCGCGCCGGCTATACAAAATCCATAGCCTTGCGCGCGCCGATCCAGGTTTTTAGCAGATACGAGCGGCTCCGCGCGTATCAACTAAAATCCAGCATACTTTTGTGTGCGCCTGGAGCGCAAACAAAAGTAGGCTATTCGCGCTCCTTTTAAAATCCGCCCCACAGTGAACTTAATAGCAGGTAATGGACTTCTCCTTCAAGAACTTATCCAATCCTTTTTTAAACACAGCTATACTAACTGCACTAACCACATTCTCTGGCAACAAATTCCAGAGTTTAATTTTGCGTTGAGTAAAAAAGAACTTTCTCCGATTAGTTTTAAATGTGCCCCATGCTAACTTCATGGAGTGCCCCCCTAGTCTTTCTACTATTCGAAAGAGTAAATAACCGAGTCACATCTACTCGTTCTAGACCTCTCATGATTTTAAACACCTCTATCATATCTCCCCTCAGTCGTCTCTTCTCCAAGCTGAAAAGTCCTAACCTCTTTAGTCTTTCCTCATAGGGGAGTTGTTCCATTCCCCTTATCATTTTGGTAGCCCTTCTCTGTACCTTCTCCATCGCAATTATATCTTTTTTGAGATGCGGCGACCAGAATTGTACACAGTATTCAAGGTGCAGTCTCACCATGGAGCGATACAGAGGCATTATGACATTTTCCGTTTTATTTACCATTCCTTTTCTAATAATTCCCAACATTCTGTTTGCTTTTTTGACTGCCGCAGCACACTGTACCGACAATTTCAATGTGTTATCCACTATGACACCTAGATCTCTTTCTTGGGTTGTAGCACCTAATATGGAACCCAACATTGTGTAATTATAGCATGGGTTATTTTTCCCTATATGCATCACCTTGCACTTATCCACATTAAATTTCATCTGCCATTTGGATGCCCAATTTTCCAGTCTCACAAGGTCTTCCTGCAATTTATCACAATCTGCTTGTGATTTAACTACTCTGAACAATTTTGTGTTATCTGCAAATTTGATTATCTCACTCGTCGTATTTCTTTCCAGATCATTTATAAATATATTGAACAGTAAGGGTCCCAATACAGATACCTGAGGCACGCCACTGTCCACTCCCTTCCACTGAGAAAATTGCCCATTTAATCCTACTCTCTGTTTCCTGTCTTTTAGCAAGTTTGAAATCCACGAAAGGATATTGCCACCTATCCCATGACTTTTTACTTTTCCTAGAAGCCTCTCATGAGGAACTTTGTCAAACGCCTTCTGAAAATCCAAGTATACTCTATCTACCGGTTCACCTTTATCCACATGTTTATTAACCCCTTCAAAAAAGTGAAGCAGATTTGTGAGGCAAGACTTGCCCTGGGTAAAGCCATGCTGACTTTGTTCCATTAAACCATGTCTTTCTATATGTTCTGCGATTTTGATGTTTAGTACACTTTCCACTATTTTTCCTGGCACTGAAGTCAGGCTAACCGGTCTGAAGTTTCCCGGATCGCCCCTGGAGCCCTTTTTAAATATTGGGTTTCATTTGCTATCCTCCAGTCTTCAGGTACAATGGATGATTTTAATGATAATTTACAAATTTTTACTAATAGGTCTGAAATTTCATTTTTTAGTTCCTTCAGAACTCTGGGGTGTATACCATCCGGTCCAGGTGATTTACTACTCTTCAGTTTGTCAATCAGGCCCACCACATCCTCTAGGCTCACCGTGATTTGATTCAGTCCATCTGAATCATTACCCATGAAAACCTTCTCCATTATGGGTACCTCCCCAACAACCTCTTCAGTAAACACCGAAGCAAAGAAATCATTTAATCTTTCCGCAATGGCCTTATCTTCTCTAAGTGCCCCTTTAACCCCTAAATCATCTAACGGTCCAACTGACTCCCTCACAGGCTTTCTGCTTCGGATATATTTTAAAAAGTTTTTACTGTGAGTTTTTGCCTCTACAGCCAACTTCTTTTCAAATTCTCTCTTAGCCTGTCTTATCGATGTCTACTACACATTAATATAGTAGGTCCCGTAAGATGTCGTTCGTCATCTTTTGAAAACTGCAGGTGCGTTACTTAATCCGAAGGGCATGATGAAATATTTGCAGTGTCCATCGCGGGTGTTAAAGGCTGTTTTACATTCATTGCCCTCACGAATGCGCACCAAGTTGTAAGCCCCTTTGAGATCCAATTTAGAAAATATATTGGCTCTCTGGAGCCTGTCGAATAGTTCAGAAATTAAGGGCAGGGGATACCGGTCCTTGATGGTAAACTCATTCAGACCCCTAAAGTCGATGCAGGGACATAAAGTGCCATCTTTTTTTCCTAAAAAAAAGAATCCTGTACCAGCCGTGGATTTGGAGGTTCTGATAAATCATTTTCGAAGGTTCTCTTGTATATAGGTGGACATGGCCTTAGTCTCTACTGTGGAAAGAGGGTAGACACTTCCTTTTGGAGGCTCACAATTGGGTTTCAGGTATATAGCTCAGTCAAAAACCCTTTGGGGTAGAATTACATCTGCTGCTTGTTTAGAGAATCAATCTTTAAATATAACCTGAAACTACCATATATTAAACCAGGTGTTGTTATACAATTCAATTTTGTTTCCAATAAATGTGGAAAACAATTTTTTGAAAAAACATTTTTTAAGGAGAAGGATGGAAGTTTCATAAATTTTATTCAGCACTCACCAGAATGCCTCCTTAGATTTTAATCATAAACACCATTCCACCTCCATTTTTTATGTGAAATACTTTTTCTAATACTTTGAGCGTAACTACAACACCCGTATATAACTCATACAATTATTTTTATTTAATCTTTTTCAATAGGTTTAAAAACATTATTCATGTGTGCACACCTCCTAAATATTTTTTTCACCATCGGGGTGGCTAGCTGTTAATCTTCACTATACATTGGCTTCTGAAAATACAACTTAGAATTTCTTAATTTTACTTGTCCTTTTATAATATCCGGCAAAGCCAATATTTATAAATTCTTTCTTATAAAGCCCATAGAAATTCTTTTTCATGAAAAATAGCCAATGTAAATAGCACTTTGATCATATTTCATTTTTCAAGTGTAGTTAGCTTTTCAAAATCTCTGCGAGTCCAATATTCATTCGACTCGCGCAAGTTTCGGCATGAACTGCCTTCCTCAGGAAACTGTTGTTCTTTTTCTTCCTTGCTTGAAACGCTGACATGCAGCTGATATAAATATCTTGTATCGTGCTCACTCAAAGCCTCCTCCCAACACTAACCGGCGATTCCTTTACCCCCGTCACTTCCTGTTTCTCTTTAAACAAACCCATGGTATACTGGAACAACCTATCTAATCGCTCTAAACCAATGACAACCAATCCAATTGTTCATTTAATCCTGTGGGCTGTTCTGTCTGCAATTTAAAAATCCATGACTGCTCCCTGTAATTTAATGTTGTTATGCTTCTTTTGTTATCTTCAAGGCTATCTATCACAGTCCACTTAAGCTGGTCAAACGTATGACTTTGTTGCATATAATGTTGAACTATAGGAGCTGATACCATCACTGAATTCAATCTTGATCTGTGCTCCATGTTGCGAGTTTTAATAGCTCTACTACCGGTAGTACGTCCAACATAAACCTTTAGGCATGGGCATATAATCGTTTATACCACTGATTGTGTGGTACAATCAGTGTCTCTATGCCTATATATTGTATATCTAGTAGTGGGATGAATCCATGTAGTACCTTCTATAGTTGAAAAACATACTGTACATTTGCCACATTTTTTATGTTGACCCTTTCCATATGTATTATGGGTTTTCTCTTGGGCATGTACTATTTGATCACAGATATTCCGTCCCCTCTTAGTTGTTATTAAAGGTTCCTCGACCAATGAGTCATGCAATGCCATTACATGCCAATGTCTCTTAATCGACTGTCTTATCACTGTTGTTGACGTGCTTTGAGGTAAAACACACACCAACTCACTTCTTTCTTTATTAGGCTCATTTTTAAATGAAAATCTGGCCTATAGCCTATCTTCACTATGGCAGAATTATAAATTAAAATGTTCCTTGTTGGGGTAAGAAGAACTATTGGGGTTCTCTTTCAAAAAAGGACATACAATCTTGTTGGTCCACCACCTGAATTGAACTCTTTGAAAAAATGAGTTACATGAGTTAAGATTGCTAAATTTGCAAAGGTCGGTGAATGTCGATTGGAATGCTTACAGGCAACACACTATGGGGTAGATTTTCAAATACCGTGAATAGGCGTACTTTTGTTGGCGCTCCAGGCGCAAACAAAAGTACGCTGGATTTTAGTAGATACGCGCGTAGCCGCGTGTATCCACTAAAATCCGGGATTGGCGCGCGCAAGGCTATCGATTCCGTATAGCCGGCACGCGCCGAGCCGCGCAGCCTACCTCCATTCCCTCCGAGGCCGCTCCGAAATCGGAGCGGCCTCGAAGGGAACTTTCCTTTGCCCTCTCCTCACCTTCCCCTCCCTTCCCCTACCTAACCCACCCGCCCGGCCCTGTCTAAACCCCTCACTTACCTTTGTCGGGGGATTTACGCCTCCCGGAGGGAGAAGTAAATCCCCGCGCGCCAGCGGGCCGCTAGCGCGCCGGGACGCGACCTGGGGGCGGGTCTTGAGGGCGCAGCCATGCCCCCGGACCGCCCTTGGCCGTAGCCACGCCCCCGAGCCCGCCCCCGGAATGCTCCCGACACGCCCCGAAAACGCCGCTGCGCTCTGTCCTGCCCCCGACACGCCCCCGACACGCCCCCCTCCGAAAACCCCGGGACTTACGCGAGTCCCGGGGCTCTGTGCGCGCCGGTAGGCCTATGTAAAATAGGCTCACCGGCGCGCAGGGCCCTGCTCGCCTAAATCCGCCCGGATTTGGGCGGATTTAGGCGAGCAGGGCTCTTAAAATCCGCCACTATGTCGTGATAACATCAACACGTGAGCAAAATTCTAAAAAACTCAGCAAACTTTCATTTATGCTTTCTGCATTTCAAGATGTTTAAGAAACTTGAACAGATGCAAGATATTTGGTTTATTTTTTAAACATTAACATTTGCACAGCTTAGTTATTTAGAACGAAAAAGAATGGAGATCATTCAAAACCCAATTATACTCAATAACAACCAAAAAATAGAGTTTGCAGATAAAGTACGGAACCTAGGTGTAATAATTGACACAGAACTAAGCTTAAAACAACACATATCTCTAAAGTAAAGGAAGGATACGCCAAACTAATGGTGCTGAGAAGATTTAAACCTCTTCTAACAACCGCTAACTTCTGATCAGTACTCCAAGCGCTGATCTTTGCTAGTACCGATTACTGTAACGCCCTTATGCTAGGCCTACCATACACGTCACTAAGACCACTACAGATATTACAAAACACAGCTGCTAGAATTTTAACCGGCAAAAGCAAAAGAGACCACATCACAGAAACCCTAGCAGAATTACACTGGCTACCCATTGAACAAAGAATTCAGTACAAAACACTATGCACCATACATAAATTAATACACAATGAAAAAGCAGACTGGCTGAACACAGCCCTTTGTGTACACGTCCCAAATAGGAATCTGAGATCTGCCAACAAAGCACTCCTCCTCACTATTCCATCAGTCAAAACCGCAAGACTAACACAAGTAAGAGAGAGAGCACTATCCCTGGCAGGACCCATACTATGGAACACCATGCCCTTGGAGTTAAGATTACAAAGTAACAACAAAACCTTCAGAAAAGCTCTAAAAACCTGGCTTTTTAAACTAGCTTACCAAAAAGAGAAAAGAGAATAGTACTCAAGGGAAAGCAGGACAAACAATTGAACAACAAACACATAACCAAAATCAATATGTGTAATTTTAATCAGATTAAGTTTCATTCTTTTAAAGCTCAGCAAAAGGGTGAAAGTACAATGATAAAGGTAATCTAGTAACCTAAACTGTTAAAATGTGACTTGGAAATGACTCATTACACTTACCAATTTATATCATTTACAAACTATGTTACCGACCCTAAAATGCCACCTATGTAACTTAAGATACGTTAGCCTCATTTTATGTGCCTTAATGTAAACCGTTGTGACGGTTCCCACCAAACGACGGTATAGAAAAATGTTAAACAAATAAATAAATAAATGCAAGGAAATTGTATTTCATCATAGTAAGTTAGTGAAACCTTAGGGTTTTTTTTATTATTGTTAAAAATTTAACAGACTAAAAAATACTTTATGAATATTTGGATATATTTGAATATTGTTTTGTTCCTATAATCCACTGTTGTATATCTATCTATATCTATATTTATCTATAGAGAAGAGAAAGAGAGAAAGAGAGAGTTCTATTTCTCTCTTTTTTTCTCTCTCAAGCTCTCTCTCTCTGTATATATCTATATATATGCATCTATACCTATATATGTAGATAAAGATGTATATTGATATAGAGATAGATATATACACACACACACAAAGCATCTCATAAGCCAAAAATGACCATCTCAATAAATAATTTGAGTACTGGCATGAGCAACTGACAACTTTTCAAAAATGATATTTCTAAGGGGCTCAGCCATGAAGATAAAACATGCCGTAATAGAAAATATTGCAACTGAGTTAACTTTCAGGTTTCTATCTACACACGCAGAAAACTTCAGCTTATTCGGTTCTAAGTTTTCTGGGAAATATTTTTCAACAAATGCATGCATATGAAATGTTCTATTTCTTGCAATTATTGTGAGACTGGGTAAAGGAACAAAGCACCAGGATGGGGTCAATAATGCATTATTTAGATTTCTTGTTTGTTGGTCCACATTAGTCTGAGAATTGAGGTTATTGCACATTTTTAGAACCATGGCACAGGCATTCATGATTCCTCTAGTAGACAACAAAACCAAAGGTCCTAGCCATAGAGTAGTTTATCTAGATGCATAACTGAATTCCAAAGAAATGGTATCCCAGTTGCCACTGGATAAGGTATAGAAATTGTTAGAAGCTGTGCAACAGGTATAAAAATGTAAAGACATGTGGTCAAACAAACAACGTATTGCTGTGAAGAATTTTCTAAACCAACTTATCACTGCTCTGCAGTTCCATGAATTCTGATCATGTCTGAGATGTGCTGTGCAAAGTATGCATTCTTTCTTTAGTCATTGTCATGTAATTCTGCTATTTGACACCAACCTACCATACCCCTAGTACCACCATAGGAGTCTTGCTGCCTCATGTCTAGCTACCATACCCATAATACCATTATTGGGGTCTTCCTAGCCCATTTCTATCTGCAATGCCCCTAATTCCATTTTGGGAACTTGCTGGCACGATCCTACCTGCCATGCTCCTAATTCCACCATGAGGGACTTGCTGGCACCTGCTTATCAGTCATGCTTCTAATATCAACAAGGAGGACTTGCTGAAACATACCTACTTGCCATTCCCTTTTATCACCATGGATGTATTGCTTCCTTTTTTTAAATTTTGTGTACTGGGGTTGCCTCTTGGGTGACAAAATGGTGAGATAGGGGGTCTCACAAGACCCCTGGAATATGGCCTTGACTGGAGGGGTACTTCAGGCTAATTGGGTCTTTTAAGACATAGTTCTGGGGACATCTATGTTACCATCCTAGTGCTCTCAAGGACATTTTGCTACAGTTCCTGAGTTGCAGCTAACTTTCATGAGAATAACATTTGTTTGCAATTTTTAGGAAAGCCACATTATTGTATTTATGTGAAATTGCAAAGTAGCTCATTATTATTCCATATCTGCAGCCCATTACCATATCAAGGGTGCAACAGTGCATGATGTTTATAATACTGTGCAATATTACTGCATTAAGGCATTTACCACACAGTAAAAGTCTGATTCAGCTAATCAAATGGTCTCCATTGTTAGAAATTCAAAACACCAATGGAAAAATTCTGCATAGTATGTATATCAGGTAAAAAAATGAACAAGACATTAATTGGATAGAGCCACATAATTGTATTTGCACAGTTAAACATAATTCTTATTGTGAAATTATTATAGGTATGTGAACTTTAAAGTGAAAATGCTCACAACTGAATCTTGAAAACTTAAACTTTACTTTATCTGGGGAACACAAATCATTCTTGGTAATCAAATGAGTTCTGGAAACTAAACAGTCCCATTTTATCCACAACTAAACATATATCATGAAAAATTCAAGAAGTGTTTGAGTTTCAGGATATAAATGCTTACATAACACACTACACGCTCCAGCTCTTGTTTTATTAAGCAATATATTGTTAAGGTAGTTAGTCATGAATGAATAGAAAATGGAGGCAATGCATTTTTTATTTTGTCACTTTGATTTTTTTTTTAGTTTTTTGTTTGATTAAAGCAGAAAATGGTCCATCTTAGAGCTTGTGAATTGTAGCCACCCAAGTAGCACTAAGTAGATTTCACAGTACATTAAATGTTCATAAAACGTGGCAGACTTTTACTTGAATAGATTACAAATGGGGACAAATAGATTATTTGTTTATAGCTGAGGATGTAAAATAAATTGATGATCTTTAAGAATTTTATATATTTCTATTACTTACAGTAATTTCCATATCCTTTGAATACCAAAGCCAGGCCTGAAAATGTATGATGTTTGTGTATAATTATTTTTAATTATGGCCAATTTCCATATTTTGATTACCTGAAAAACAGGCTTGAGATCAATTTTCCGTGTCTCTTGATTGAGCATCAGACTTCAAATACTATAACACATCCCGGTAAGTTATTTTATTTTCATCATATCTGACTTTTATTTTGAGAGTTTAAAGTTCATTGTATACATCTTGGTCTAAAGAACTCTTGTTACTAGAACCTTCTAAATTTCACTGGATACCTTAAGTTTAGAAACATAGATACATAGAAAATGACGGCAGAAGAAGACCAATTGGTCCATCCAGTCTGCCCAGCAAGCTTCACACTTCTTTTTTTCTCATATTTATCTGTTTCTGTTGGCTCTTATTAACCTTAGGTTCTATTTCCCTTTCACCCCCACCATTAATGTAGAGAGCAGCGATGGAGCTGCTTCCAAGTGAAATATTAAGTTTGATTAGTTGGTTAAGCGGCAGCATAGCTCTCTGCCATTGAAGCAGAGAGCAATGCTGGATATGCGTGAAGTATTAGTTTTTCTTCTCCCCTGTCGTTGTAGCAGAGAGCTGTGCTGGATATGCATTGAAAGTGAAGTATGCCTTGAAAGTCACATTAACTATCATCTAATATTGAAATGACTAATAATTGGTAATTGAATAAGCCTAATAAATGGTAATACCTATAGCCCATGAACCCATCCCTGTTTTTTTTGTTGTTTTTTTTTCTTTTTTTAATTTGGAGATGGCAGCCCTCCATCCTTCCACTCTGTGAAGGTGGAACACCAACCACTGGCCACTGGCATCCCGCTCCGTGAATACCTCTGTGGCTACTGCCGCTCTGTGCAGTGTTTTGCTGCCTCCTCTTTATACGCTTCCTCTAGACCTGATGGATCCACAGTGTTTATCCCACGCCCCTTTGAAGTCCTTCGCAGTTTTGGACTTCACCACTTCCTCCAGAAGGGCATTCCAGGCATCCACCACTCTCTCCGTGAAGAAATACTTCCTGACATTGGTTCTTAGTCTTCCTCCTTGGAGCCTCAGCTCGTGACCTCTGGTTCTGCTGATTTTTTTCTGACTGAAAAGGTTTGTCGTTGTCTTTGGATCGTTAAAGTTTTTCAAGTATCTGAAAGTCTGAATCATATCACCCTTGCTCCTCCTTTCCTCCAGGGTGTACATATTTAGATTCTTCAATCTCTTCTCGTATGACATCCGATGAAGACCCTCCACCTTTCTGGTCGCCCTTCTCTGCACCGCTTCAATCTTATCTCTGTCTCTTTGTAGATACGGTCTCCAGAACTGAACACAGTACTCCAGGTGAGGCCTCACCAAGGACCTGTACAAGGGGATAATCACTTCCCTTTTCTTACTCGATATTCCTCTCTCTATGCAGCCTAGCATTCTTCTGGCTTTTGCTATCACCTTGTCGCATTGTTTCGCAGACTTCATATCATTAGACACTATAACCCCAAGGTCTCTCTCCTGCTCCGTGCACATCAGCCTTTCCCCCCCCCCATCGAATACAGTTCATTATGATTTCCACTCCCCATATGCATGACTTTGCACTTCTTGGCATTGAATCTCAGCTGCCATATCTTCGACCACTCTTCCAGTTTCCTTAAATCCCATCTCATTCTCTCCACTCCTGTATGTATGAGTTATATAAATATTTAAGCAAATTTGAGTCATAAAATCATTGTACTCTCCAAGTCACATAAAACAAGTTGTAAAATGCCTGTTACAAGCAGTGTCAGAGATGTGCCTCTGTTAGCTCACTTCTCTTCTGGTCCATGGCCAATGGAAATACTAGATGAACTAGGCAGCTGCTTAGAGTGCCACAGGTTTGGGGATGGCCACTTAGTTCTCCTATTCAGATGCAATGATCAGGCGCAGATCAAGATGCAGAACAGAGGGAATCCCACTTCTTACTTCCTACCCATGTGAGCTGAAAGAGTAAATGGTGTCCCTTGGGCTTGCTGGGGCAGGTAGAAGGAGGCCCAATCACCATAGCTGGCAGAAGCAGAAGCACTGGTATCATCTCCACAGGGCCAGAAGAAAGGCCCAGGCTTCAGGTGGCAGAGCCGTGTGGGCAAGGTGGTGTGGTGAAGAAAGGAGGAGCATCATCTGCAGGTATGTGGAGCCACTGTCTGAAGGAGCAGGAGCAGTGATGGAAGGCTGTGCA
This sequence comes from Rhinatrema bivittatum, assembly GCF_901001135.1. Taxonomy (NCBI): domain Eukaryota; kingdom Metazoa; phylum Chordata; class Amphibia; order Gymnophiona; family Rhinatrematidae; genus Rhinatrema; species Rhinatrema bivittatum. Next base: position 403,640,871 of record NC_042617.1, on the reverse strand, counting down.
GGGAAAAGGAGCAGAAGCAGTGTTGGTTGGGTGGATCCAAAGGCAGATGAGAGGAAGAGCAGAATTTTTATAAATGTGAGAGAATAAGAGAGATAGCGTGTGTATATGTGTGTGAGAGAGAGCATATGGGACAGGGAGAAAGTATTGTGTGCCTGAAAGAGTATGTGGGTGAGGCATGTGGATTTAAAACTTTTCTACTGCAAATTAGAATTTCTAAGTGAAAAGATGTGAACTCAATATTTTAAAAGATAGTGGTAAGATATGGACCCTTTTTTAATGAACACTGTTAAACACAAAAAAGAAAAATTAGTGTGTCATGAAAAAATCCTTTCTGATAAATATAAGCTGCATTATTTGGTGCTAAATGTGAGAACTTCACAATATTTATGGCTTACTGGATACAATTTAGAAAAATGTTATTGAGGTATATTGAATGAGCTGCAAGACCAAAGTATGAATTGGGAATTGTTTGTTTGCTATATAGTAGCAGTAGCATTTTAACAAAAGATTAAGTCATTCCGTTGAGCCTCATTGCCTTGTTGGATTATTCTGGACTCTCCTTTGAAATTTAAAATTTCTTAAGGGAATTCAAAGGTTCTCTATATATGTAGTTCTCTCCATTCTTTCCTATGGATCCAGGCTGCATATGTTCTTCAGAGCCTAATTAAATAAGAGTAAGAGGCAATAGAAGTTCGGGCAAGCATTTTTGGCTTTCTGTACATACTTCATGCTGACATCATGCCAAAAGCAAGCACTGTGGAATTCTATGCCAAGAAAAATTGCTTTTAATAACTCTGTTTCAATGTTTCTATGGATTCAGTGCCAATTCTGTGTGCTGCCATGCAGAGGATCCAAGTATGATACCCAAGTCAGGTCTTCAGCTCTCTGGCTTAGGCATGGTTGGGATCTTGCAAAGGCAGCATTTTCAGCCCCTGGGGTAGGAAATCAAAGTCATCACACAATGACATCTACTGACCATAGTTAGGGCCCATGACTGCAGGGTTGCAGATGTTGACTGTTGCCTTACTGACTGGTGAACTGGAAGGTGATATCAAATAGGAGCAAAATCCCTGTGTAAACACAAATGAAGACTTCTGGCTTCCAATCCCAGCTCTGGTTCCAATTAAGCAGAGAGTCCAAAGGAGCAGGAGAAAACTGCCAGGCCCAAAAGAAAAACAAATAGAAAGAAAATTCCTCTGACGTTTCAGTTCGGATGTAACCACAAATATCAATCCATTATCAGTCTGAGGTTTTGTTGTACAGCAGCTTATGATGACTGAAGTCGCTTATTTTTTGAATTTGATATTGCGTTAGGATGAATAACAAAACTGTTTGCTTTTTAAAATCCAAACCACATTCCAAGTTGAGGATTACATATATAATTAAAACAGTGCTTGCACAATGAAGCACAATTAAAATTACATGTAGTTACTTACAAACTGCAGCCAGAATACTCAGCCTTTTCTTACCCAGGCATGATCTGAATTAATATAAAGTATACTTCCATTTTATAAATATCAATCTTCATTTTTCAAGATAATTCTGAATATACTGAATTATGAATGCATATAAAATGCATGGACAGTAGCTATGGTTGCAGCTTTAACAATTTGTGCTATTGTTTACAAGTCTCAAACTTGTGCTAATTCAACCCCTTCTGTGTCGGTTGCCATGTGTCTAATATAGGCATGCATTTTTTCTGTATAATTACAGTTAGGTAGATTTTGCATATGTACTAAGGCTATTCTCTTTATAGATCCAAGGAAATGGATTCCCTGAACAGAGAAATTGATTTGTCATTTAGCTATGAAAGTGCCAATAGTAGTTGTGATGAATATTGGCCATTCCTAAAGCTTAAACAGAATTGAACAAGCTTTGAGATTGTTATAGGACAAGGATCATGGCAAGAACATTGACAATATATGACTCTTGCTATATTTTGTGATTATAGCTTCAATACCAAGGTAAGCATCTGAGCTAATTTCCATTTTTATGTGCTTCTCTCCTAAAAGCCTGCTTCCTCATCCCATCCATCTGCATACCTTGTATCTCCATTGATATTTACATTTTCTAAGGAAACTACCTCTTCTCATATACAGTATACACCCGTGAATATCAAAATCCTACTATCACTTTGTTCTGATCAACTTTGCTCTTCACTAGGGCAGCTTGACATATCTATATTACTGCTCTATGTTGGCTTTGCTGTCTCACAATTTAGGTCCTTTACTGTTTCAGATACATGCACAAGTGTCTCCATGGTTAAACCAAGATCCAAACCCCTCATTTATTTACCCATATATTTTCCCTTCACCTTGGATAACTATCTAAAAATTCAACTTTTGCCATGATTATGGTAGCTATTAACTCTCCTGGTAGGCTATTTTGGGCATCCTCCACTGTCCCAATAAAATGTGTTTCTTAGTATTTCCTGTACATCTCCCTTCCTCTGACTTCAGCACACGATCCATTGTCCTTGCATTTCTTTTCTATGGAAACACTACTTTTCTGCATTTTATTGAAGCCTAAATGATAAAGGAATACTTCTAGGCTTTCTCTTCTTTTCTATACAAACTACATTTTCATTGCTTTAGCCTGTTCTGGGTTTGTTGTAGACTATGTATAGTTTTGATAGCCCTAGTAAAATGTAACATTTGTATTTGTTGACCAAAGGACATCTAATCACAATAATGCATACAAACAATATCTATTGAATCATCTCATTTTCTTTTTCTCCTTAAAACCTTTTCAATTTTATTTTACAACAACCTTTAGGCACTGATGGTATAGATTCTCTTTTTCTTAAAAAGCAAACTTTCTATCAATAATTCAGCTTAACTCTTCTGTCAGATCTTGTTGCACATAGGGGCAGATTTTATAACCTGAATGCAGGCTACCCATTACCCGCACGGTCGCTGTGCCAGAGGACTCGGGACTGTCCTGGGCCACCCCTGTACCACCACCCCACCCCCGGCCCCGCCCCTTCCCACCTCTTTTTCAAAGCCCCTGGACATACGCATCCCAGGGCTTGCGCGCGTCACCGAGCCTATGCAAAATAGGCTTGGCGCGCGCAGGAGCAGGTTTTCGGGGTTACGCGCATAACCCTTTGAAAATCTGCCTCATAGTGAACAAATTTTAAGAAGCTCTAGAGCAGAGGTTCCCAAACATTCCTGGGGGGACCCCCAGCCAGTCAGGTTTTTACAATATCCACAATGAATATGCATGAAATAGATATGAATGCATTGGAGACATTGTTATCCTGAAAACCAGATTGGCTGGGGATCTCCTAGGTCATGACAGGGAATCACATCTGTAGAGAATTTCCAATTCAAAAAGTGGGACATTATTCAGCAGTTTAAATTTGCTTTTATGTAGGAATTATCACATGGAATATACCATTCCCTGTATGTACACAGAACAGACTAGACTCCTGGGTTTATGCATCCCTGCTAGCAGATGGAGACAGAGAAAGGTTCACTGACACTGCTTCATAACCCCTGGTGCTACCTGCAGTTCCTCAGTATTTCTCTGTCTCCAGCAGATGACGGATGGTGCATAACCTGCAATTTTACAGTCTGGAGAGTTTTGTTTTTTTCTAGGATTTTGAGCCTATCCTCCCAGAGAGTTTTTGGGTCCTGGTGGATCCTTCCATGTCTGGTTAAGGTGGATGAGCTGGGGGTTGGTGATCCTTTTGTGTGCTCAGTCAGTGATCCGTGGGGTGTAAATCTGGTGGTCCAGATCCCTCCCCTTCACGAGGCTGCTTAGGTGGCTTTGGGCTCAGAGCAACTGGTTGTCTCAGTGTGCCTCTTCTTTTTTCAGTGGGTTGATCCTCCTTCAATGCTGGACAGTGCTGTCTTCCATGCTTAGCCGATTTAGTAAAATTAATTAAAAAAAAATAAAAGGACCCAGGAGGCCCAGGATTTAATTATTTGGGCAGAACAACACTTGGTCCAGATAGAAGCATCACACTAAAATGTCCAAGTGGATTTTCTAAGTCACAGTTTGCTAGATTCAGGGGAATGGGAGCTGTCTGAGATAGGGATGCAGCTCATCCGAGAGAGGTGGGGCTGTCCTCATGTGGATCTAATGGTGATTCATCTCAATGCAAAGGTGCCTCAATTTTACAGCCAAAGACGAGAGTACGGGGCTGAGAGAGTTAATGCTCTGGTTCTACCCTGGCCTCGGGAGGTTCTGCTTTATGTATTTCCTCCTTGGACTCTGGTAGGCAAAGTGTTGTGTCGCATAGAGAGACACCCGGGAAAAGTGGTTTTGGTGGTCCCGGAGTGGCCACATCAGCCGTAGTTTGCGGATCTGGTCAGCATGGTGGTAGATGGGCTGTTACACCTTAGTCATCTCCCGCGCCTTCTTTGCCAGGTCCCTATATTTTCAGACCAGGCTGATCACTTTTGTCTAGCGGCTTAGCTTTTGAGAAGAGGCGTTTGAGATGCAAAGGGTACATGAAGGTGGTCATTGTTACTCTTCTGCAGAGTAGACGGACTTCTGTTTCATTGTTGTATGTCCGCGAATGGAATGTTTTTGAGGCCTGGTGTATTTCTAAGGGTGTGCAGGCTTTATGGTCTTCAGTATCTCAGATTTTATCTTTTCTTCAAGAAGGTTTAGGTCAAGGCCTGGCTTTTAATTCTCTGAGGGTTCAGGTAGCAGCCCTTGCTTGTCAGCAAGGTAAACTAGAAGGTTACTTGCTGTCTCCTTATCCTGATGTGGTAAAGTTTCTTCCGGGGGGGGGGGGGGAGTTAAGAATTTGCAGCCTCTGGAGAGGAGAATATGTCCATCCTGGAATCTTAATCTCATTCTCTGAGGTTTGTGTGAGGCACCTTTTGAACCTCTTTGCAGAGCGACCCTTAAGGATTTGACCCTAAAGGTTGTTTTTCTAGTAGCCATTTGTTCTGTGAGAAGGATCTCTGAGTTGCAGGCTTTCTCTTGCCGGGATCCAAGAGCTTCAGGCCTTTCCAGATTTGGATTCTTCCATGCCTCATGCACAGGAGCTTAAGCTTTTGGATGTCTGCAGAGCTTTATTGAGATATCTCAAAGTTACAAATGATTTTTCAAACTCGTATCATCTTTTCGTTTTATGGAGTGATACAAAGAAATGTACCCAGGCTGCAAGGCTACCATTGTGAGGTGGCTCAAGGAAGCTATTGGGTTAATATACATTCTCAAGGGGTGTAAGGTGCATGAAGGTTTGAGGTCTTACTCAATATCACACAGCCTTGTGAGTGGAGGCTCAGTTGGTTTCACCACAGATTTGCAGAGCGGCAACTTGGAAGTCACTACATACCTTTGCAAGATTCAGTCGTTTGGCAAAAATGTTTTGAGAGTGGGACTCTCCAGGTCCCATGCTTTATAGGGGGCTTTGGTACATCCCAGGAGTCTGGACTGATCCTGGTATGTACAGGGAAAGGGACATTGGTTCTTACCTGCTAATTTTCATTCCTGTAGTACCACAGATCAGTCCAGAACACACCTGATCTATGGAGGTGGAGAGTTGTCTGCTCAGCTGCAATATCTTGTTTTCAATTCTTTCATGGTATCGAAAACAGTCTTGTTAAATGGTTGTTTTTGGGATGTTCTTATAAGTTTTGCAAGTGTTTTATGCCTGGGTACAGGTAAATACTGAGGAACTGCAGGTGGCACCAGTGGTTATGAAGCAGTGTCAGTGAAACTTTCTCTGTCTCCACCTGCTGGCAGGGATGCATAAACCCAGGAGTCTGGACTGATCCGTGGCTCGACAGGAATGAAAATTAGCAGGCAAGAACCAATTTTCATTTTCTTGCTGCTTGAGATTGCCATCCATAAAACGCCACTTAGAACTAATATGGTCTCCTAAACTCCCACTTATTACACCCATAATTATAAAACTGTACAATGATATAACTTTAATAAACATCAATGAAACATATTAACCCAAAGACTTATCTGCACACTGAACTGACATTTCAATTACCTATAATTTTTCTAAATACAAATACATTAAGGTATGTATTGAAGCTTGATAAAATCATGCAATGATACAGAATTTTAAATTACACGTTAGGGATGTGCAGAGGGACCGCATATGTTTCATTCAGTATTTGTATTCGTCGAGGGGCAGATACGTTGCATTCGGCAAGGGGGGCCCTTGATCCGTTCATGCGTTCCATTCTTATTTGTTTCCCGGCTAAAATTTAATTAACTATAACCCCCCACCCTCATGACCCCCTCCCCCAAAGACTTGCCAAAACTCCCTGGTGGTCCAGCGGGGGTCCAGGAGCCATCTACTGCACTCACGCCATTGGCTGTTGGTATTCAAAATGGCGCCGATAGCCTTTGTCCTTACTATGTGATAGGGGCTACTGGTGCCATTGGTCGGCCCCTGGCACATGGTAGGAGCAATGGACGGCCGGCACAGAGTTTTGCCAAAAAATCCTGAAAGATCCGCACCGGCTCATTTTTAAATGAAAATCTGGCCTATAGCCTATCTTCGCATGGCAGAATTAAAAATTAAAATGTTCCTTGTTGGGGTAAGAAGAACTGTTGGGGTTCTCTTTCAAAAAAGGAAATACAATCTTGTTGGTCCACCACCTGAATTGAACTCTTTGAAAAAATGAGTTACATGAGTTAAGATTGCTAAATTTACAAAGCTCAGTGAATGTCGATTGGAATGCTTACAGGCAACACACTATGTCGTGATAACATCAACACGTGAGCAAAATTCTAAAAAACTCAGCAAACCTTATGCTTTCTGCATTTCAAGATGTTTAAGAAACTTGAACAGATGCAAGATATTTGGTTTATTTTTTAAACATTAACATTTACACAGCTTAGTTATTTAATATGCAAGGAAATTGTATTTCATCATAGTAAGTTAGTGAAACCTTAGGGTTTTATTTATTATTGTTAAAAATTTAACAAAGACTAAAAAATACTTTATGAATATTTGGATAAATTTGAATATTGTTTTGTTCCTATAATCCACTGTTGTATATCTATCTATCTATATCTATATTTATCTATAGAGAAGAGAAAGAGAGAGTTCTATTTCTCTCTTTTTTTCTCTCTCAAGCTCTCTCTCTGTATATATCTATATATATATGCATCTATACCTATATATGTAGACAAAGATGTATATTGATATAGAGATAGATATATACACACACACAAAAAGCATCTCATAAGCCAAAAATGACCATCTCAATAAATAATTTGAGTACTGGCATGAGCAACTGACAACTTTTCAAAAATGATATTTCTAAGGGGCTCAGCCATGAAGATAAAACATGCCCTAATAGAAAATATTGCAACTGTGTCAACTTTCAGGTTTCTATCTACACACGCAGAAAACTTCAGCTTATTCAGTTCTAAGTTTTCTGGGAAATATTTTTCAATGCATGCATATGAAATGTTCTATTTCTTGCAGCCCCTTTGGAAAAAAAACGGGGCACTAGGTCAGTGGATTATGCATTCGGGTACCTCCCCTCTAACAACAGAAAACCATGTATAAGAGGGCTTACATGAACCATGAACTTAAGTAGAAATTAGGAGACAATATAGTCTTGAATCAGCAAGTTCCACATGACCTGTATCTAGCCTCCTCGTTGTTTCTGTGCAGCCATTACAGGCCCTGTCCGAGGCCATCGGCAAAGATTTTATCCCCTGTAGATCAAAACTGTTGTCTGCAATCACACGGGACAGTTTTGGTTCTCCAAGCTAGTCAGCCATTCCGTTGCTTTTTCCGGAACCTCAAATTGTAGTATCTTCCCGTCTCTCCATATCTTCAAGATGGCCAGGAACTGGAGCGCGAAGCGTATATTCTGATAGAAGAGAGAATTACAGGTAGAGGCGAAAAGCTTTCATTTAGCTGCCTCCGCTGCCGAGAAATCCTGAAATATGATGACTTTGGCTTGCTGAAAAGTAAGCTCCTTGAGCTTCCGAAAGGCAGTTAGGGTCTGTGACTTGTGTGTCTAATCCAGGAATCTTGCAATAACCAGACGCAGTCTGCTAGCTGTCTCCCTCATGGGGCCCAGACGATGGGCCCTCTCCACGATCAGTTTGCCTTCCAGAGCTGTGAGGTGGAGTGCTTTTGGCAACCAACCTCCAAGAGTTGCTTTAAGATCTCCATCGGGTATGCTTTCGGGTAGGCCCAGGAACTTTAGATTATTTCACCTGGCATGATTCTCAAGATCTTCCAGCTTATTTTCAGCAGTGAGAATCGCCGTCTCAAGTGTGGTAACACGCGTTGCCAGCGCCATGTTTTCTTCCTCTGCAGCCAAAATCCTCCCCTCTGCGATGTCTAATCTGCGCCTGACATCCCCCATCAATTCTTTTAGAGCTTGCAAGTTTTCATTCAGTCCCACAAATTTCGGCTCTAGCCCCGCTATTACCACTGATGTGAGACGGGTGATGGTAAGTTCATCCAGCCCTCCACCCTCCGGGCCTCCCAGTGCGTCCACAATTTTAGATTCTGTGTCGGTGGTCTTCAGTTTTTCTTTCCTCACCGTTTTGACGGACATCCCCGGCTTCACTGGCGTGCTCAGACTGTACCGCCGCATTTTAGAAACAAGATTCTGCTGGTGAGGAGTCAAATTTAGTTGTTTTTAGGTGGGGAGACAAGGTTTCAGGTGGGGGAAGTACCTGGCACTGAGCAAGGAGCGTCTCGCCCGGCTCACCGCATCACGTGACCTCTGCTGCTTTTTCATAAGGTTGCTATTTGTTGACTCCTGAAAGTCAGTGCTGTGATTGTATAGTATGGCAAGGTCCTAGATATCTCTTTCTTAGTAGGAGTTTGTGTTACTTCACAAAGGGGTAAATATTCAGCCGCTAAGTGGCTAGTTAAGTTATACCCAGATAAGTTACAGTTAGCAGAATATGTGGTATCCGTCTAACTTTAGACCTGCCTATGGCTTGTCTAGAGTTAGTTAAGTTAACTGGCTAACTCTGAATAACAGACATAGCTGGTTAACCAGCTAACTCGGCTCCTCCACAAAACACCTACCTCCTGCCCCAGGAATGTCCCCGATTTATCTGGCTAGAATTTAGCCAGGTAAGCATTTAAAAAAATGCGGCTAAGCCATTTAGGGGGTCATTTTCCAAGGTGTTATAGCAGGAGATAAATTTGCAAATCGTGCTAACAGCCATTAACGCGATTTGCGAATGCAAATTCATAATTTTATATTCAGGGGGCGGAGTATATGTAAAATGGGAAACAGTTATCGTGTGCCGTGGAACAGCTGCAGTGTTAGCGTGGCTAATAGCTACAACACCTTAATTTGTGTTACAGGCCAGTAAAGGGTTATTGTGGTCTACAACAATGCTGCTCAGGAGAGAGAGAGAGAGAGAGAGAGAGAGAGAGAGAGAGAGAGAGAGAGAGAGAGAGAGAGAAAGCCTTGCTATAGTATCTATGCCCTAGACAGGTATCTCTCTCTCTCTCTCTCTCTCTCTCTCTCTCTCTCTCTCTCTCTCTCTCACACAATTGCTCAGTACACCATGTTGCTTGCAGCACCTAAGAGTGGAAATAGGCTGACCGGACACTTTCATGCAGTGCAATGATTCATTGGTTTTATCACGAAAACATCACCACACGTGATGTTTCCCCACTGCACGAAAAAAGCCTCATTTGCATGGGACACGCCCCTTAATGCGATATTGGTAAATGAGGCCCTTAGATGGATAACTTTTCTGTCTAAATGGCTTTTCAATATGTTTAGCAGTGTCACTGAAGTGACAACGAGAATTTGAATATTTTTTTCATGTTGGTTGTAATGCAAATTGCCATAGCTCTGTTCTACACCTGTTCTGATGATTAATGCTATTTTATTGTAGTTATGATGATTTTTGGCTTTCTGCAAAGAGGATTCATAAAAGAATGCATTGATTTTTGTTTTATTACATGAGTGATTGGATCTGTTTATTTGTTTTCTTTGCTTTTTACATGATATACTCATGAATTTATAAACTGCAATAAATTTAAAATAAACTGATACCGATTAATAAAGAATTTTTAATGCTGGAAAGGGCTTGAAATAATTGAGGTAAATGTTTTAAAGTTTCACACATGATGCATAATGACTGTTGCAAACTACTTAGAAAGCCATTGTAGGGTGCAGTATATGGCATTATTTATCAATAAGATTCCAACTAGTAGGACTCAGACCTGCATGCCTAAACCCATCCATGTTAACTTTGTGCCCATCCAAAAAATAAATTCTGGATACGCCACTGCTTTATTGTAATTGGCTCTTATGTATAGCACTCCCTACTTTTAGTGTTGAGAGAGTTGTTGGAGTATAAGACTTTCAGTAAATATATAAAAGTCTACTATTTTGCTGGCTTTTATTACTGGGAACTGAATCTATTTACTAGTTGGCTGGATATTGAAAAATCCATTGTATGTAAGATTTAATGACGATAAATTGTATTTAATTTTTTATTTGTGATAAATTTGTATTTATATATGAATTTGTAATCCAACTGGAACAATGCTAATTGAATAAGGTGGAATATAAGATGTTTTAAAATAAATAAAATTGCTAATAAATAAACATTGGTTCACAAAAATGTGAATTATCAATAAATAGCACTCAATTAAAAATCATGGGCACTATAGTAAATAAGGCACATTTTTTGCATGTTAATGCCAAATGCACCTTTAAGATAGTAACATAGCAAATGTCAGCAGATAAAAAACAAAATGATTCATTCAGCCTGCTCAGCAAGGTATTTATTTAGGTTTATAATTGCTAGGGGTAAGAAGAAGAAACATTTTCATTTTGTTTTTCATTTCATTTTCAGGGGATTGATTTTCCACAAATTTCGTTTCAGCAAATGTTTATTTAGTTTATTCAGTTAAAAAATAAATAAATAAATATTTAAACATACCCCCTCCAAAAATGAAAAAAAAAAAAAAATGGGCCCTTCTGAAACCTCTGAAGCGCCCAATCCATCCCTCCCAACCAAAAAAATGCTGGGACCAGGATCCTCCCTGACCTAACTTACCTAGTCCAGGGGGATCAGACAATGAGACCTAGTCCCAGGCTGAAGCATGGGCTTTGTGTACTGTGTAGGCTGAGTTCACAGAGACCTAATGCAGCCTAGGCCTATGCAAGGCAGAAGCCTCTGCTTGGGCATAAAAGTGTTGGGATGGTGCTGAAAGCTAGGCACAGGCGGAAGCCTCAGACTTGCATAGGCCTAGACCATGGAAGGTCACGCCGACTTCAGCTTACAACCTATGCAAGGCCCAGGCTTTAAGGCCTGTACCAAATGCTGGGGCCTTGGCCTAGGTCCAATACTGCAGTCTAGTTGAGAGACCGATTCCTGATGCTGGGCCCTTGAAACATCCAGACCCGATGCCGGGTCCTGACCCAGAGCCTAGGTCACGATGTCAGGGTCCAGGCTTCGGCCTAGGTCAAGGCCCAGGCCCAGGCCTAACATTGTGACTTGGTCTAAATGCCTTATAATGCCATACATCAAAATGGTGCCATCCAATGGGGTGAATGCGCTGGAGCCAAAGAAAAGAAGATAGAAGAGGAGTGCTCTGAGGCCTGAGCTGTGAGACCTGGGCCTGAGTCTGGGCCAAGGCTCAGGTGTCAGGACCTGACCTCCGGGTCTGGATATGGGCCAAGGCTTTGGCATTGGAACCTGGTCTCTGGACTGGGTCATAGCATTGGGGCCCCAGCGAAAGTTGAAGCATAGGCATTGGGACTTGGCATCCGGGTCAGGTCCCAGCATTGTACCTGTGTCTGGGCTGAGGCCCTGGTATTGGCACCCGGTCTCCAGAGTGGGCTGTTTAGTCGGGCTTGGACCCGGGCCCCAAACTAGGCCAAGGCTTAAGCGTCAAGACCCAGCCTGTTGGTAGGGTCCTGGTATCAGGCCTGGGTCTAGGCCAAGGCTCTGACATTAGGACCTGGTCTGGGATCTGGTCAAAGCCCTCAGCCCTGGGCTGAGGCCCTGTCATATGGACCCAGTCTCAGGGTCAGGTACTGTGGTGGGCCTGGTCCTGGGCTGAGTTCTTGGTGTCAGGACCCAGTCTCCAGACTGGGTTGCAACATTGGGTCTGAGCCCGGGCCCCAGTCTAACCTGAGTTCCAGGCATTGGGTCCCACTATCCTGGTTGGGTTTTGGCATCGGCCCTGGGTCTGGGCTGTGGTCCTGGCATCAGGACTCAGAGTCAGGCTTGGGCTTGAGTCTAGGCCTGGATAGCAATGCTAGATCCTAGGAACTTCCACTTTACAAATCCCCAACAATAGCAGTGGAACATGACTGCCTCCTTCTTCCTTACACATTGCCAGGTTATTGTGGCCTGGTTTGGCCTCTGTTGGAAACAGGATGCTGGGCTTGATGGACCCTTGCTCTGACCCAGCATGGCAATTTCTTATGTTCTTATGTTCTTAACAACACTGGGGTGTCACACCCACCAGCTTCTTCCTTACACATCCCCAATAACAACAGTGGGACCTGACTCAGCCTGCTTTCTCCTTATACATCCCATCAATAATGCAGGAGATTCACTCCTCTTTCTTCTTCCTTATTAATCCCTATCAACAACAGTAGAACCTGACTTTGCCTTCTTTCTACCTACACATGCCCAAAAACATCACTGGGGCTTCACTCTTCCTACTTCCTTCTTAAACGTCCCGAAAACCAACACTGGGGGTTCACTCCTCCTGCTTCCTCCTTACATATCCCCAACAACAAAATTGGTGATTTACTCTTCCTGCTTTCTCCCTAAATGTTCGCAACAACAACAGTGGGACATGACTCAGCCTGCTTCCTTCTTACTAATCCCCAGGAACAACAGTGATGTATGACTCAGCCTGATTCTTCAATACATGTCCCGAACAACAACATTGGGGCTTAACTCCTACAGCTTCCTGCTTACATGTCCCAAACAACAACACCAAGGCTTTACTCATCCTGCTTCCTCTTTACATGTCCCAAACATCCATGGGACCAGACTTAGACTGCTGCCTCTTCATACATCAGCACCAACATTAAAAGGGGTTCATCTTTCCTGATTCTTCCTTACATGTCCCTAACAACACAATGCATTCACTCCTCTTCCTTCCTCCTTGTTCATCCCAATCAACAACAGTGGGACCTTACTTAGCCTGCTTCCTACCTTCCCCAAAACCTTTGCTGGGGCTTCACTCCTCCTGTTTCCTCTTTACATGCCCCCCATCAACAACACTGGTGCTTCACGCCTCCTTCTTCCTTCTTACATGACTCCAACAAAAACAAAGAGATTTAATTCCTCCTTTTTCCTCCTTTCACATCCCCATCAACAACATTGGGGCTTCACTCCTCCTCCTTTCTCCTTACATATCCCCAACAAAGACAGTGGAACCTTACTCAGCTTGCTTGCTCTTTACATGTCCCCAGCAATAACACTTCAGATTCACTCCTCATGCTTCCTTCATACATGTCCCCAACAATATGGGGACATCACTCCACTTCCTTCTCTTACATCGCCATCAACAACAGTGGGACCTGACTCAGCCTGCTTCCTCCTTACACTCCCCGAACAAAAACACTGGCGCTTCACTTCTCCTGCTTCCTCCTTACATGTCTCCAATAACTACAGTAGGACCTGACAGCCTGCTTTCTCCTGAAAATGTCCCCTACAACACTGAGACTTCACTCCTTCTGCTTCCTCTTTACATGTCCATAACACCAACTGTGTGACTTGCCTCCACCTACTTCCTTCTTACTGGTCCCTAGCAACAATACTGGGGCTTCACTCCTCCTGCTTCCTCCTTACATGTCTGCAACAACAACTTTAGGACCTGACTCAGCTTGCTTCCTCCTTACAAATCCCCAGCAAAAACACTGGGGCTTCACTCCTCCTCATTCCTCTTTGCAATCCTCAACAACAATGAGACATGTCTCAGCCTGCTTCCTTCTTACACATCCCCAATAACAACACTGGGGTTTCAATCCTCCAGCTTTCTCCTTATACATTCCCAACCAGAACCACTCCAGGAGAGAGGGGGTACCAGCATGGCCATTTGGCTAGGACCTACAATGTTCAAGGGACCTATTTTTGTTGGGAAACATTTTTTAAAAAGCTAAATATATCTATTTCTAACATGTATAAATACAAATTTCAATTGTAATTGAAGAATTTGCTAACAAAAAAGCTCGTATAGCCTTCTTAAATAAATAAAAATATTTGGGAAATTTAGAAAACAATTTCTCTTATTAGGTATCACATCAGAAACTTACATAGGGATCTAATTTTCTTAGCTGGCACGGGCCTAATTCCTGCTCTCTCTAGCCCTGGCCAGAACATTGAAGTTTCACTCTTCCTACTTCCTCCTTTCATATCCCCAACAACTACAGTGGGGCCTGACTCAGTCTGCTTCCTCCTTACACGCCCCCAACAACACTGGGGCTTCACTCCACCTGCTTCATCCTTACACATCCCCATCAACAACAGTGAGACTTGACTCAGCCTGCTTCCTCCTTACATGTCTCCAAGAATAAGAGTGGGATTTGACTCAGCCTACTTCATCCTTACACGTCCCCAGCAACAACTTTGGGCTTCACTCCTCTTGCTTCCTCCTTGCAATGTCCCCAGTAACAACAGTGGGACCTGATTTAGCTTGTTCATCCTTAAACATCAACAACAACACTAAGCCTTCACTCCTCCTATTTCCTTTTTACATGTCCCTAACAACAACATTGGTGATTTATTCCTCCTGTTTCCCCTTTTAAATGTCCCCTAGCAACAACAACAACAACAGTGGACATGACTCAGCCTGCTTCCTCCTTACACATCCCCAATAACAACCACAGTGGACCTGACTCAGCCTGTTTTTCCTTACCCATCCCCACCAGCACTGGGGCTTTACTGCTTTTGCTTCCTCTTTATACATCCCCAACAGCAATAGTGTTAACTGACTTATCCTGCATCTGCCTTAAATATCCCCAATAACACTGGGGCTTTGCTTGTCTTCTTCATCCTTAACATCCCCAACAACAACAGTGGAAGCCTGGTTCCTTCTTACACCTCTCCAATAATAACACTGGGGCTTTACTCATCCTGCTTCCTCCGTATATGTCCCCAACAACACTGGGTCCTGACACTACAGGGCTCTGATAGCACATTGAGCAGCTGCCCTGTACTGCTATATCCAAATCCTACAACACAAGAGTCTTGCAGCAGATCCAGCATCAACTTTCTTGTGCCATATCCCAGCACCTCCACAGGGATTTTCTAGATCCTGCCTTTTCCTGCCATATTCTAAGCACCACCACTGGGATACAACTCTAGTGATATTCTCGATCCTTTTACACCCTAGCTCAGAGCTTTCCAAAGTGTGTATTGCGACACATTAGTGTGTTGCCTGCAGTGTGCAGGTGTGTTGCCCAGTCTGCAGGGCCAGCAGAAGCAGGGAACTACAGCAGGAAGATCTTATCTCACCATGGCCCGAAGAAAAGAGTCACGTTCACTCCTCCTACTTCCTGCCTGTGCAGCCCCGGAAGAAAGACGTTGCTGGAGCCGCGAGGGCAGGAAGGAGAAGGAGCATCTGCTGCGTACAGAAGAAGAGCATTAATGGGCCGCTGCGGATCCCACATCGCAGCGGCCCAAGAAGAGGAGGAAACCCGATAGCAGGGCCGCTGCGGATCCCACGTCACGGCCAGAGAAGATCAGGGCCGTTGGAGAGCTCACATCACCACGGCCCGAAGAAAAAAGTCACGTCTAAACGTGCAGGTGCTCCTCCTCCTTCCTTCTCGCGTGGACCTGGAAGAAAAATGTCACCGGAGCTGTGTGGGCAGGAAGGAGGAGGAGCATCAGCCACGTGCAGAAGAGGAGCAGCGTTGTTGCAGCGGGCTGAGAAGAGGAGGAGGCCCGGTAGCAGGGTCGCCACTGCAGATCGTCCCAAGAAGATCAGGGCCGCCGCAGAGCCCATCCTGCAGCGACCCGTGAAGAGGAGGCCCCGAGGTAAGAGAGAGGCTGAGGGCCCAGAGATTGTGTGTATGAGATGAGTTGAGAGATTGTGTGCGTGTATGAGATGAGTTGAGAGATTGTGTGTCTGTGTGTGAGAGTGAGTTGAGAGACTGTGTGTGGGAGTGAGGACCTGAATTTTGCAGAGACAGCATGTGAGAGCCTGTGTGTGTGAGAGAGAGTCAGCATGTGACAGTGAGAGCCTGTGCTTGAGCAAGACAGCATGTGGGAGTGAGAGAGAGCCTAGGTGTGTGAGTCAGACAGCATGTGCAAGAGAGAGACTGTGTATGAATGATTGTATGAGAGAGAGCATATGAGAGTGAGAACCTGACTGTGTGTTTGAGGGAAGAAGATAGATGGAGAGAAAAGAAATAGAAAAAAAGACAATATGAAAGGAATTGGCAAAACAATAAGAAAGGGAAGGTGGAACAAAAAAGCCTGTGACCAACCCATTAGAAAATTAAGATCAGACAGCAAAGGTAAAAAAAAAATAAATAACTTTTTACTGATTGGCACATGTAATCTTTGGTAATGGTGCAAGTGTAGCACTTTCTCTATGCGGATCTCACAAAGTACGAGATCAACATGGAAGAAGTGGAAACCCACGGGGCCTGCACAGAGGAGGCAGCTGAATGGGTTTCGGTGCCAGTAGCAGCAATCAGCTCCTCCTCAATAGCCATGTGGCATCAGTGACAGTGGCAGCAGAGGAATGAGAGAGGCTCTGAAGTTGCTGGCAAAAGAAAGAGAGGGGGTCTGCCTTTAGTGTGTGCATGTGTATGAATGGGAGTCTGCCTGGGGGTGTATGTATGTGAATGCATGGGTGCCTGCCTGAGGGTGTGTCTGTGTATGAGAATGAATAGGTATCTTCCTCGGGTTTGTATGTGTGGGAATAGGTGCCTGCCTGTGTGTGGTATATGTGTGTGTGAGAATGAATTGGTGCCAGCCTGGGGGTCTGTGTGTGTGAGAATGAATGTGTGCATGCCTGGGGGATGGTGAGGGTGTGGTATGAAAATGAATGGGAGCTTGCCTGGGTGTGTTTGTGTGTATGTGAGGGAGCCAGAGAGAGTGAGAGCATGAGTGTGTATGAGAAAATCCAGGGGAGTAAGAGTTTGTGTGTGTGTGTGTGGGGGTGTGTGTGTGGAGGGGGAGAGAGTATCTTAGAGCCTGAGAGTGTGTCAGTGTCTGTGAGAGCGAGAGGTTATGGTGGGTATAAGAGCATTAATGTGTATGTATGTGACAGTGTATATGTGAGAGAGAATGGACATGTGTAGGGATGTGAATCGTTTTTTGACGATTTAAAAAAATCGTCAGATATTTTTTAAATCGTCAACAATCGTTAGAGTCGCGATACAATAGAAATTCCCCCGATTTATCGTGAAAAATCGTAAATCGGGGGAGGGTGGGGAAACTGGCACACCAAAACAACCCTAAAACCCACCCCAACCCTTTAAAACAAATCCCCTACCCTCCCGAACCCCCCCAAAATGTTTTAAATTACCTGGTGGTCCAGTGGGGGGGTCCCGGCGCGATCTCCTGCTCTCGGGCCATCGGCTGCGTTAATAAAAATGGCGCCAATGGCCCTTTGCCCTTACCATGTGACAGGGCAAAGGTAGCGCCGGCGCCATTTTGAATATTGGCAATACAGCCCGAGTGCAGGAGATCGCTCCCGGACCCCCGCTGGACCCCCAGGGACTTTTGGCCAGCATGGGGGGGGGGCCTCCTGACCCCCACAACCTGCCAAAAGTCCAGCGGGAGTCTGGGAGCGACCTCCTGCACTCAGGCCGTATTGCCAATATTCAAAATGGCGCCGGTGCTACGTTTGCCCTCACTATGTCATAGGGGCCGACGGTGGTTTTACTATTATAACTGATGCTTTATGTTTCTTGATTTTATTTGCTTTATGAGGAATGGTGGTTCTGTTTTTCCATTGTTAATACAGAGTCTGGCTTCTTGGGGTTTCCATTTCAGTTTTTGTCTAATTTGTGCTCCTTTATTCTCTATTTGGTGAGGGTCTGTCTCTGCTCTTTTATTTTCATTGCAACATGTTTTTTAAGGTTGAGTTCTGGGTCTATCCAAATTCCAAGATCTTTCACATGTTATTTTAGCTTGATGAGGTTGTTGTCTATGAGTATGGAATGATTCTGGTGGTCTCCAGAGTTGTGTCCCGGGCCTTGTGCGCGCCGCCGAGCCTATTCAACATAGGCTCAGCGCATGCAGGGGGAACTTGGGGCAGGTTTTCGGGGGGTATGCACTTATCTTACGCGCGTACCCCTTTGAAAATCTGCCCCACCGAGTTTAGGATTTCAATGTACTATCCTCAAGAACACCAAGATCAGGAAATATTTCTTCACGTAGTGGGTGATGGATGGATGCCTGGAATGCCTTTCCGGTAGAGATGGTGAGAACCAAACAGTAAACTAATTTAAAAAATGCTAGAGCTTGGGAGTGAAGAAAAGTGTGCATGGGAGTAACTTGCATAAAGTGGCAGTTATACCCTTAATCAATTAGCTTTCATGATTTTGATGCAATTGCAACGTCACTTTGTGCTTCAAAGGTGGGGGTAAAAGAGGAATTGGATGCTGTGTCCTGACTTTAATGGTCAGAAATACTGATGCACAGACATTAGGGAGAAAGTGCAGGATTGCTTCTATGGCCAAGTCCAAAACCAAAGCACGTTGAAGCATCCTTGTCTGAATTATAAAGGCTGCTCACCTCATAATAATGTCGTTAGCAGCAATTTTGTTATGGGTTTGGTAGTTGCTTAGTTTAAATAAGACTCGGGGGTAACCTGCATGGAGGGTCACTTACTACCCTAAGAAACTTGCTAGGCAGACTGGATGGACCATTTGCTCTTTTTCTATCATTATTACTATGTTACTATGCTACTATATTAAAGCATGGTGGAAGCTATTTGGTTTTCCGTAAACCTGTTTTAATCAATGGATTTCTATGATGGTATTTTGAAACAATATGAGAAAGTTATGATCTACAAATTGAGAGTCATACTACTTTTTATTAGAAGTAAAGTAGTCCAGACGTAGCATGCAGATTCGTAGATGGTTCCCTTTTTTATACACTAGCGATTGAGTGTGGGAATTTTTTCAGCTCTTTTTCATTTAGATTTTTTACAATTGTACATTGCCTTCTCCTGTCTGTGAACTTCATTTTTCAGATCCTCTTTCACAGTTAACTGAGCCCTCTCAAAAGCATGTCAACTTTATTGTGATTTATTGTGATATTTGGCTTTGCTTGGTAAGAAGCATTCTTACTTTTGCAAGTTAACACCAGGCTCAATTGGAATTAAATATGGCCCATTCATTAAAAAACATGGAAAGTGATCATATCACATTAGAATGAGTGCCATAATCCCTCATTTGCATATAACATTCTTTCATTTGCATGTGCAGACAAGGACAGTTTTGCATACTCACTCAAATGCCTTTTTCAAACCATTTTTGCAAGCATGATAAGGCCTTTTTGGATCAAACATTGTCTTTAGCATGAACATGAGGGTCTTAACATACATGCTAAATATTTTTACATGTGCTAATTAGACAGAAAATACCCACTTAATACAAGAAGTTATGTCAGTAGATTGACTGAATCCACAGAAGTGGATTTTCAGTTGACTGAAAATCTATGAATCCTTTCACAACATTGCACTTTTAGCTTCATTAAAAAGAGGTATTCCAAGGACTTATTTAAGGCATGGCTGGAAACTATAAATATATATATTTAAGTTTCAAAAATGTACATGTGTAGTAGGCATGCCACTAACACAATGTAATTGTGTAGTAGGCATGCCACTAATACAATCACTCAATATCACATACGGATACACCACATATATTTTACCCATGTAATCAACTACCTTTTGCTTTAAAAATATCTGGATTTGTATAGCCTGAAAAGTACACATATACTTTTGTACTTAAATGCAATTTTGAATATTTACCCTGAAGTGGATGTATCTGATTGTTGCTCAGGAATTTAACACAACAAAATAGTTGTGCAAAATATAGAGAACATTTGTGACTTTCTACTGCCTGCTCTTCATTTCTAAGGAAGAAACACATTGCCATAGAAAAGGTATGCACCTGTGACTCACAGAAAGAACAAACACTTCAAATTCTATGCAACCAAAAATGAGGTTGGGAACACAGCAGCAGCAACAAAGCCGAAACAGCTAATCCATCCTTAACACATGACAGAAAATCATTGCTAGATCAATTAGAAGCTGTGAGGCAATTGGTCTCTCTAGAGAATTAGAACAAAGTGATAAAGTTCATTTGCTCAATGTATAAGAATAGTTGCATACAATTAAAACTACAGTTTCAATATGAGCATAATTTGTCAAAGTAAGAGTATCCAGTTAAAGAAAATATGTATAGTTACTATCTGACTTGGCAATTATCAATTCATTATTGTTATAATGTTGTAGCTTTCAATAACTTTAAAAGAAGAAACTATAAATACAGAATGCAATATTCAAAGCTGTTTCCCCAAGAAAACATATTTGCCTGTGTAAATTGGCCTGTTTGAAATTTGCCTCTCTCAAGATACCTAAGACCGTGCTTTCCAACCTAGTCCTTGGGGCACGCCTAGTCAGTCAGATTTTCAGGATATCGACCACAAATATGCATGAGATATATTCATACATGCAAATCTATCTCATGCATATTCATGTTTCCTGAAAACCTAACTGGTTTGGTGTGCCCAAAGGAATGGGTTGACAAGCACTGATCTAAGGCATACAAATCGGGATCCCAATGGGCATGTTTTTAATCTCATTCAAAAGAGGCATTTCCGGAGGGTGTAAAAATAGTGACATCAAATCTCTACAGTACTTTCTCTTCCTTTCCTCCACTATCATGAAGAAGAAAGTGCAAAATCCATGGGAACATTTGTCCTTTGGTATACCTGTGTAAATGAATTCTCAAAACCAAAACTGCCTGCATAGTTTTCTTTGAAAATTGCCTACCAGGTCTACGATTACATTGCTTTTAAGAATGTTACAGAAAATTGCTACTACAATGTCACTGTAACTGATTTTTCAAAATATAAATCACACATTTTCAAGCTGGGTTTATCCCCTGCCCCAATTCCTATGCAAGTAATATCCAACGGATCCTCACCAAGTGAGTACAATACACTATCCACAATAAATTCACCCAGTGTTTATTCTTGTATTAAATTCCAAAAGGTGATTTCCTATGTCCCCATAGAGCAACCTTAATGTTATAATCAATCGTTATTATATGTTATAAAATAATTAAGGGTGATGGGTGATTGTTTCATATATTTAAAGTCACCATCCCGGTGCCATGTTAATGCTGTAATCATTAACAACCAACCACCATCCTGATTTTAATCAAACGAAAAGTTTTTATTTTATTTTATTTTATTTTATTTATTTATTTTTTTATTTTATTCTAAAATTGCAATAATGGGACACAGGGATTCCCGAGTCTCTATATGCTAGTTTTCAACTATATAATCTAGACTTCTCTCTGTGACTAGCACTTTTAAATGTTTATACTCAAGCCGTCCAGTTACCGCCGCTGTTACTTAGCTTATAAGAATGTCTATCATACTCCCAACTTGTGCAAGTTTCGACGAAATGTCTTCCTCAGGGTGTATTCATTCTCTTATAACGGTACTCTCTCTCCGACACTTTATTTCCACATTTTGCGGTGCTCCATTAAGCCTCCGTTGCCCTTCACTCTCCTGACGGCGTTTTGTGCCATCAGGAGAGTTTTGTGCCGTCAGGAGAGTGAAGGGCAACGGAGGCTTAATGGAGCCCCGCAAAATGTGGAAATAAAGTGTCGGAGAGAGTACCGTTATAAGAGAATGAATACACCCTGAGGAAGACATTTCGTCGAAACTTGCGCAAGTCGGGAGTATGATAGACATTCTTATAAGCTAAGTAACAGCGGTGGTAACTGGACGGCTTGAGTATAAACATTTAAAAGTGCTAGTCACAGAGAGAAGTCTAGATCATATAGTTGAATACTAGCATATAGAGACTCGGGGAATCCCTGTGTCCCATTATTGCAATTTTACAATAAAATAAAAAAAAATTAAATTAAAAAAAAATAAAAATAAAATAAAATAAAAACTTTTCATTTGATTAAAATCAGGATGGTGGTTGGTTGTTAATGATTACAGCATTAACATGGCACCGGGATGGTGACTTTAAATATATGAAACAATCACCCATCACCCTTAATTATTTTATAACATATAATAACGATTGATTATAACATTAAGGTAGCTCTATGGGGACATAGGAAACCACTTCCTATGCAGGCACAGAGGCTTACTCGGAGGGTCATGGGAAAGAGCAGGTCCCATGCTTCCTGGGAAATTACATCATGGAGAAGAAATGGGGAAAATCAATCCCCCCCCCCTTTCTATTATTGTTGGGCTATGTATTTATTTATTTATTTGAAAACTTTTATATACCGGTATTAGTATGCAAACATCATACCGGTTCACATTGTAACTAAAGGCAGAAATTACAATCAACAGGGAGGGGAAAACAAGGAGGATTATACATAGAGCAGGGGGCATAGAAATTAAAGCATTAAAACTGTAACGAGCTATTTAGAGGAATATATACAAGTTTAGGCAGATTATTTACAAGAGTTGAGGCTGTAGTGAGAGAAAGCCTGGTGTTTTCCTTTAATTGTACTATGGTTATTTTATTATTTCCTTGCTTTTATGGCTCTCATACTTTTTCTGTGCAAAGCTTGTGCTTTGTATATTATTTAAAACTTTGATACATATTTTTTAAAAAAGCAAGTCTTTACTGGTCATGTATAGCAGGAAAAACATAATCCATAGAAGCATACCAAACAGTTCAGGAAAATAAAATCCAAAAGCATGAATAAATGTATTCAGCCTCTCATATTAGCACAAGGCTGCACACTCTAGCAGATAAGCTTTCTGAGGAAGGAACCTCTTTTCTTGGTGATCTCTAGTACCTATTTCTGGATGCATCCTTCTCTCTTTCTCTCTAATGTCTCTCATGTCTCATGTTCAGATGAACCTTCAGCAGATTATTTTTGCAAGTCAGCAACTCTTCAGGACCTTCCTATGTCAGGCAGTTTTCCCTTTGACTAACACAAAGAACAATCTTCTTCCTCCAACTTCTGATATATTCCCCTTGGACAAACGAGGAAAATGGATTTAAACTTCTCATCCTTGAGACTACTTCTTATCTTCACCAAACTCTCAGGAATCTCTCTAAGACCAAGCACCAGATTTAAGATTACAGTGCCTATAGGCAAAGGATTTGGGATAGGGGGATTTTCCCCTGGAAATCAGAGAGTAGAGAGGGAGTCCTAATGTAATGGGCACCTTCAGCATAAGGTGCCCTAAGCATGTGCCTATGTTGCCTATGCTAAATCCAGTTTTACCAATGCTGGGACCCAGTACAAAGGTTGGCTCCTAATGCTGGGGTTTCAGCCCAGGAACAGTCACATGCCTAGTAGGGATGTGAAGAGGGATGCCATATGTTGCATTCGGGATACGTATTCGTCTGGGGGCAACTACGTTGCATACGTCCTTATGGCTCCCCGATACGGTTTTACGTCTAATCCTATTCGGTACCCGACTAAAATTAAATTTACTACATCCCCCCACCCTCCTGAACCCGCCCAAGACTTACCAAAACTCTCTGGTGGTCCAGCGGGGGGTCCAGGACCCATCCCCTGCACTCTCACACCCTCGAACCAGTTTCAAAATGGCGCCGATAGCCTTTGACCTACCATGTCACAGGGGCTACCGGCGCTATTGGTCAGCTGCTGTCACATGGCCATTGGCACCATCTTGTGCTCCTACCATGTGACAGGGGCTGACCAATGGCACCGGTAGCCCCTGTGACATAGTAAGGGCAAGGCTATTGGCGCCATTTTGATTCCTGGCACCAGACGGCACGAGTGCAGGAGATCGCTCCCAGACCCCCGCTGGACTCCCAGGGACTTTTGGCCAGCTTGGGGGGGGGGGCCTCCTGACCCCCACAAGACTTGCCAAAAGTCCAGCGGGGGTCCGGAATGACCTCCTGCTCTCGGGCCATATTGCCAGTATTCAAAATGGCACCGGCGCTACCTTTGCCCTCACTATGTCACAGGGGCCGACGGTCAGCCCCTGTGACATAGTGAGGGCAAAGGCTAGCGGCTGCCAATACTCAAAATGGCGCCGGTGCTAGCCTTCACCCTCACTAGACAGGTTGAGAGTCTGACACGCTTCCTAAAGCTAAGAACATCTGGGAATCAACCCTCCTAGCTATTAACCAACTCCTATCCAACATTCACCTTGCCCTTAACACGGCAAAAACCGAGATAATGCTCATCTCCACACAAAATCAGCTTTTCTCCCCACAAAATCAGCCTACTAACCTCCCCCTACTTCGCCCCCAATCTCTACCATTCCCGTTCTCCCAACAGGTATGAGATCTAGGTGTCATGCTAGACAGCCAATTCAACCTCAAGGAATTCATTAACCCCACCCTGAAAGAATGCTTCTTTAAATTACACACCTTAAAGATGTGAATCGGTTACTTACTCTTTCAGATAATAGAAAGACTAGGGGGCACTCCATGAAGTTAGCAAGAGGCACATTTAAAACTAATCGGAGAAAGTTCTTTTTTACTCAACGCACAATTAAACTCTGGAATTTGTTGCCAGAGGATGTGGTTAGTGCAGTTAGTATAGCTGTGTTTAAAAAGGGATTGGATAAGTTCTTGGAGGAGAAGTCCATTACCTGCTATTAAGTTCACTTGGAGAATAGCCACTGCCATTGGCACGGAGGTTTTCTTCGGTCTGGGGTGGAGGGCAGGTGGTGTGCAGGCAGGTCAGTCACGCAACTTCCTGCTCCCTTTCCTCTCCCCCTTCTGGTGGGGAGGGGCACCCTGCTGTGAAAACAGCACAGTCTTCGCGGGCACCCAAGGCAGCAGAAGGCCTGAGCCCTGGCGCTGCTCTCTCTCTCCAGTGTCACTGCCGTGGTTCTTTTTAGTCTGGGGTGGAGGGCAGGTGGTGGGCAAGCAGGTCAGTCGCGTAACTTCCTGCTCCCTCTCCTCTCCCTTTTCCAGTGGGGGAGAGGTGCCCTGGCATAAAAACAGCATGGTCTTTGCAGGCTCCCATGGCCAGCAGAAAGCCTGAGCGCTGGTGCTGCTCTCTTTCTCCAGTGTCGTTGCTGCGGTTTTCTTTGGTCTGGGGTGGAGGGTGGTCAGTGGGCGGCAGGTCAGTTGTGTGACTTCCTGATCCCTCTCCTCTCCCCTTTCCAGTCAGGGAGGGGTGCCCTGGCATGAAAACAGCACAGTTTCCGTGGGCTCCCGGGGAGTTCTCTCTTCCAATTCAAACTTTTCCCACATTTAGAACATGGAAAAGTTTCTCCTGTGCATATTTTCTGTTGTGCTTGCATTTCTTCTTTCTAACTGAAGGTTTTGCTATAGCCTGTATTTATTTGTTCTCTCTCTTAAGTATCAGAACTCTCAAGGACAGGTGTTGTGTTAATGGAGTCACAGAATGGTTTAAAGTGAGGCAACCTCAGACCAGTTATTAGCCCAGAAATCAACCATACCCTTAAGAATCCTGATTGGTCCTTGGGAGGCTTAAAAGTGATTGCTGGGAAAGGCTCTCTATTTAGACAACTAGATGACTTAGGGCTGCAGATTAGAGCAAGATTGCAAGGTGATACATATGGGGCATGGCAGCTAGGCAGAGTGGCATCTATAGTTATCAGTTAAACTGTGCCTGCACCTGTTATTTTCTCAGTGTAGCCATAGACCTGAATGGGCCATATACCTGACTGGGAAACATAAACAAATTTTTTTCATTGGTGCTCACCCTGTATTCATTTTGGGATCCATAAATGAAATAAAAAGGGGCTCATTTGTTGCATTTTCCCATTTGTTTAAAATAAATGCACATTCCTAGACGTTTGCAGCTACATTTTCTTGCTAAAATAATTTCCTACTAGAAACATATTACATTTTTTGATTAGTTTGCATAAACTGTTCAATGGATTGAAAAACCAAACTGTTTTGAACAACTACAACATATTAAAAATGAACTAAAGTATATCAATTATCTTCCTAGAAAGAATTATAGGCAACACTTAGCAATGAGACACTAATTACATTTTAACTACTTTGTAACTATGGCCTACCTGCTGTGTAATTTTCATCATATTTGCACAATTATTTTCTAAAAGTGCAGTAAATCATAAAGCTGCAATTAGGCATTGGGTATAACATGATAAACCATAAAGGGGACAATTTTCAGCTTGCCTCAGAGCACCTAAGATCACTGTCCATAAAATCAGCAGGCAATCTTAGGAAATTTTCAAGTGTACCAAGTTGTAGTTTAAAATTATCCTCACCATTGCAGACAAAGTTTGGCGCTATACATATAGGCTTGCCTTTAATGCACCATTGCTAGGCAGCTAAGTATCTTCCCTAACCCTCCTTCCACCCCCACCCCACGCACACACTGATACCAGGAGCACTTCCAGGGCTACCCACTTTTTCAGCAGCTAAATTTTACTGTTCTGAGAGGGAAAGGACCTTCTCTATCAGGATCTAACTGCCTAATGTTGCTCATCTGGACTGTATTGCTTTATTTAGTGCTGAACTGTTTTGAGCTACTAGGGCTTCCATACTGCTGTGTATATATGTTCTTACTTGCTTCTTGTTTTTATATGAGCTGAGTTGCAATCTGCTTACAAGAAAGTTTTACCTGTTTTAGTGCTCTTATAAAGAAGAAACCTCTCTGACTTAATTTTCTTTAGAGAATATTATTTTATCTAACTCCATTGCACCACAAATCTCCAGCAAATAAATGGATTATGAGTCAAGGTAATAGAAAAGAAGAAAAAGGCAGAACTGATAAACATTAGGGGTGTGCATTCATTCCCTATGAATTGGGAATCCGCAACGTAAAGAGCCATATTCGTTGTATTCATGGGGAAGCAAAATGTATCGCGATTCCCCACGAATAAAACAAATCTTCACCAAATTATTTGGCCGCCTAAAGGAGCCAATTTAAACAAACCCCCCACCCTCCTGACCTCCCCAAGACTTACCAAAACTCCCTGGTGGTCCAGCGGGGGGTCCAGGAGCCATCCCCTGCACTCAAACCCTCAGCTGCCAGTTTCAAAATGGCGCCAATAGCCTTTGACCTACTATGTCACAGGGGCTACCGGTGCCATTGGTCAGCCCCTGTCACATGGCCATCGGCACCATCTTGTGCTCCTACCATGTGACAGGGGCTGACCAATGGCACCGGTAGCCCCTGTGACATAGTAAGGGCAAAGGCTATTGGCGCCATTTTGATTTCTGGCAGCCGATGGCCCGAGTGCAGGAGATCACTCCCGGACCCCCGCTGGACCAACAGGGACTTTTGGCAAGTCTTGCAGGACCCTCCTGACCCCCACAAGACTTGCCAAAAGTCCAGCGGGGGTCCGGGAGCAACCTCCTGCACTCAGGCCGTCGGTTGCCAGTATTCAAAATGGCGCCGATCGCCTTTGCCCTCACTATGTCACAGGGGCTGATCATTGGCCCCTGTGACATAGTGAGGGCGATCTCCTGCACTCGGGCCGTTGGCTACCAGTAATCAAAATGGCGCCAATATCCTTTGCCCTTACTATGTCACAGGGGCTACTGGTGCATGGCTACTGTCATGCTACTGTCACATGGCCATCAGCGCCATCTTGTGCTCCTACCATGTAACAGGGGCTGACCAATGGCACCGGTAGCCCCCGTGACATAGTAAGGGCAAAGGCTGTCGGTGCCATTTTGAAACCAGCAGCCGAGGGTGTGAGTGCAGGAGATGGCTCCCGGACCCCCCGCTGGACCACCAGGGAGTTCTGGTAAATCTTGGGGGGGGGGAGTCAGGAGGGTGAGGAGTTGTATTTAATTTAATTTTAGCGGGGAAACGAATAGAAATTGACGTATAAACGTATCGGGGGGCCCCCTTGCCGAATGCAACGTATCTGCCCCCTGACGAATATGAATCCCGAATGCAACGTATGGCGTCCCTCTGCACATCCTTAATAAACATATCCCACAGCCAGATCTGATTGAGATAAATTCCCAAACAAGAGAAAGGAAAGTAAAGTGAAAACCAGGTAAGCAAACTGCGGAGAGATAACTAGACAAAGGATTTTTTTTTGTTCCTTGCACAGATAATTTGCAGGAGTTATAGCCTAAAAAAATTCATGCCATTTTCATTTTTGTTTCAGGGGTGGGCCATTTTGGGTCTATCCCTGGATCAGATTTTTTTTCCCCATTTCATTAAAAGAAAACCCCAGAACCTTCTCCAACCCTTCCCATTCATTACAATATTGATCCACTGCACCAGGTAACCCCCCCCCACCCTAGCCCACCCTCCCAACCCCCTCCAGGACTCACCAAAATTGTCTGGTGTTCTAGTGGGGGTCCTGGGAGCAATCTCCCATTCCTGGACCAGCAGCTGCCATTACTCAAAATGGTGCCAGCCATCTTTTGCCCTTTCTTGTGGCAGGGGCTACTGGTGTCATTGGGCAGCCCCTGTCACATGATAGGAGCAAAGGTCTGGCCAACGACTTTTTGAAAATATGATGGGCATGTGTAAGCCCAACTTTTGCATGCATCCCTAATTTCAGCATTCACCAGACTTTTAAATTTCACCTTTGAGGGAATTTGGACAGCCATAAGAAATTCCATACTTGGTCCTTCAAGATTAACATTTGTCTCCTACAGTGACCAAGCCAGGTCACAAGTACTCACTAGGATCCCAAAGTAGAGCTTATATAATCTGATCTATCTTCCATAGCAGCTACTGGAAAGTAAAAAAAAAAAAATGGAGAAATAATCAGAATGTCATATACAGTATTTATAATTGTCTAGACATTAAGCACTTCAAAACCAGTAATATTATTAACCAGACTATGGCAAAAACATCTGGTAATGTAAAACACAAACAGAAGACATATTCTTAATAAGAAAAAGAAGAGCCTTAACATAAATACTTCCATATGGAAGAAAAAGGTATCTGCTACTACATACTTGCAGCATGTTGAATCATTGGATGAACACCACTGAACTTTCAGAGATCCAATTGAGAAGGCTAAAGTTACATCACTAGCAATTCAAGGACTCTCTCAAGCATACTATGGAATAGCCAGAAGTTTTGATATGTGCAACGTCTGAGCTGACGTCAGAAAAAGCCTGTCATGCACTTCTACTAGAAGAATAAAAAGGATTCTCCAGACATTGAATCAGCATATAGGGCCGGATTTTAATACCTACGCGCAGGCGTACATTTGTGCGCGCAACCCGGCACGCATAAATGTATGCCCAATTTTATAACATGCGCACACAGCCATGTGCATGTTATAAAATCTGGGGTCGGCACGCACAAGGGGGTGCACAATAGTGCACCTTGCACGAGCCCTTGGGGAGCCCCACTGGCTTTCCCCGTTCCTTCCAAGGCCGCTCCAAAATCGGAGTGACCTCGGAGAGAACTTTCCTTCCACCCCTCACCTTCTCCTCCCTTTCCCTATCTAACCCACGGCCCAGCCCTACCTAAACCCCTGCCTAACCTTTATTTTATAAGTTGTGCCTGCCTCTGGGCAGGTGTAGGATGTGCGCACCGGTCGATTGCCAGCGCACGATCCCCGAGCACAGCGGCAAAGGCCACAGTGCTGGAGGCCTCAACTCTGCCCGCGACCTGCCCCCCCCCCCCCCCCCCCGTGACCTGCCTCCCCGCCTTGCCCAGCCCCGCCCCCGCCCCCTGCCCGCCCATTCAGTAAAGCCCAGCACATAGGGATTTTAATATCCGCCCTATAGTGCATACAGACTTTGGAGAAATTTCAGAGAAAATGACAAAATAAAATTCTATCACTGAAAGAAATGTGTTCCTTTTGTATGGGATTGATGTTTTTCATCCAAAGGAAATAAAAATGCTTAAAATGCAAAAGGTTTTATCACTGCAGTTAACAGATATAAGAAAGATCGGAGCTGTCACTATATTTTAAGACTGTCGCTGCTCCGTCTTATGCAAACTGACAATTCACTAACAATTCACTAACAATTCACTTGGAAATCACTGAGTTTTCTTTCTTTTAGCCGCTCCGTTTTACTCAAGCTGGCTCAAGCTAGCTTTCCACTTGAGAGTCACAATTTTGTGCTTTGAGTAAAACGGAGCAGCGGCAGCTTGCATAATAAACGGAGCGGCGGCAGCTCTAATATAGAGCGACAGCCCCGTCCTCCTTTTTCACCGGCTAAAAGAAAGAAAACTCAGTGATTTCCAAGTGAATTGTTAGTGAATTGTCAGTTTGCATAAGACGGAGCAGCGACAGTCTTAAAATATAGAGACAGCTCCGATCTTTCTTATATCTGTTAACCGCAGTGATAATGTTGCGGTCTCGGTCGCCACGGTGGCGCCCGAGACCTTACCTTCTTCCCGGGTCCCGGGGAGCTGCCGCGTTCCGCGGCCTCAGGACCTCGGCCGCCGCTTCCCCCAGCCGTTTCGGTCCTCCGCGGGCCTGCAGGGCCTTCGGGCGCCATGCGCCGGCTCCCACGCTGCCGCTGGCGTGCTCTCGCGGCCAGCCCCGCCCCCAGGCGCGCGCGCGCGGCTGTCCTCCCGTTTTAAAGGGACCAGCGCGGGAAAACCCGGCTCCTCCCTTCTTTGACGTCAGACGCTGCAGGGCTATTTAAGCCCTGCAGTTCCTTCTCTTCTTTGCCTTGCAACGAGGTTCACTACTTCCGGTAGTTCTAAGTTGCGTTCCTGGATTGCCTGTTACCTGCCTGACTCCGCTCTGCCTGACTCCGCTTGCCTGCTACCTGCCTGACTCCGCTCTGCCTGACTCCGCTTGCCTGCTACCTGCTTTGACCACGGATTGCCTGACTCCGCTTGCCTGTTACCTGCCTGACTCCGCTCTGCCTGACTCCGCTTGCCTGCTACCTGCCTTGACCACGGATTGCCTGACTCCGCTTGCCTGTTACCTGCCTGACTCCGCTCTGCCTGACTCCGCTTGCCTGCTACCTGCCTTGACCACGGATTGCCTGACTCCGCTTGCCTGTTTCCTGCCTTGACTCCGGTTCGTAGTTTTGACCCTGCTTCTTCAGCCTGCCCTGACCTCGGTTCGTGACCCCGACTTCTGCTCGCTCGCTGCCTGCCCAGACTCCGGTCCGGATTCCACTCCTGGGTTTCTTCGTTCTCGCCTAAGTCCCAGCGGTCCGGGTCCCTACGGGCTCCTCCTGGGGGGACCTCGGGCTTCCAGGGCGAAGTCTCCTAAGTCCTAGCAACCCGGGCTCCCACAGCTCCTCTGGAGGAGTCTCGGGTTTCCAGGTGAAGATCCTATTGCCCAGTGGGAGTTCTGCCTACCGACTGTTCCCTCGGGCCAGTCGGCCCAAGGATCCACATCCGGATTGTCTCCAGCACAACAGTTTGCAAGGCCATGGATCCGGCAGACCTCGCCGGGCTACAGGCCATTCCGGGTTTGGCCCAGCGGTTGGTTCAGCAACAGCAAGTCCTGGATTCCTTGGCTGCTACAGTAGAGCGGCTGGCGTCTCGCATGGATACCGAGCCGCCCGTGCCCGTTCCAGTACCGGCACTTGTTCCTGCACCACTGGTAACTCTCCAGTCCCCTACGCAGCTCCCAGCGCCCTCTCGCTATGCCGGGGATGCCAAGGCATGTCGAGGGTTCTTAAATCAATGTTATGTGCGCTTTGCACTACTGCCTAACCAGTTTCCTACGGATGGCACCAAGGTGGCGTACATTTTTGCCCTTCTGGACGGACGGGCCCTGAATTGGGCTTCCCCCATGTGGGAGAATAATGATCCTGCACTGGGGGACTTGAATCGCTTTGTGGAAGAGTTCAAAGCGGCCTTTGATGAGCCAACACGACAGGCTTCCGCTACTTCAGAGTTACTTCAGCTCCGGCAAGGGTCACGGACCTTGGCGGACTACGCTTTGGATTTTCGCACCCTCGCCCACGAGGTAGGCTGGCAGGATGAGGCCCTCCGGGGGGTGTTCCTGGAGGGCTTAGCCGGTCGTATTAAGGACGAGCTAGCGGCTCGGGACCTGCCGGAGACCCTGAGTTCCCTGATTGACTTAGCAGGTCGAATTGATCGGCGTTTGCAGCAGAGGGCGAAAGAGGGGCGCCCTTTCCGACGTTCGACGTTTGTGACTCCCAGGTCCTCGAATTCAAGTTCAGGGTCGCGAGGACCTACATCTTCACCTGCAACTGTCTCTGACGAGCCCATGCAAGTGGGTCGTTCGTCTTTATCACCCGAGGAAAGGCAGCGACGCCGGGACTTAAGACTGTGCCTGTACTGTGGAGGAAAGGGCCACTACCTTGCCCAGTGTAAAGAACGGGCGGAAAACTCCCTCACCTAGGTGTAAGGGAGGAGTGTCCCCTAGGCTGCCTTAGTCCTGCTCCTCAATGTACTATACCAGTAACCTTGGAATATCCATAGAAACATAGAAACATAGAAACATAGAAATGACGGCAGAAGAAGACCGAATGGCCCATCCAGTCTGCCCAGCAAGCCTCACGCATTTTTTCTCTCATTCTTATCTGTTACTCTTAGCTCCTTGTTCTATTCCCCTTCCACCCCCACCATTAATGTAGAGAGCAGTGATGGAGCTGCATGCAAGTGAAATATCTAGCTTGATTAGTTAGGGGTAGTAGGGGCAGTAACCGCCGCGATAAGCAAGCTACACCCATGCTTATTTGTTTTACCTAGACTATGTTGTACAGCTCTTGTTGGTTTTTTTTTTTTCTTTCTTCTCCCCTGCTGTAGAAGCAGAGAGCCATGCTGGATATGCATTGAAAGTGAAGTATCAGGCACATTTGGTTGGGGTAGTAACCGCCGTAACAAGCCAGCTACTCCTCGCTTTGTGATTGCGAATCCTTTTTTTTCTTCACCCCTGTCGTTGAAGCTATGCAGGATATGCGTGAAGCATCAGGTTTTTTTTTTTTTTTTTTTTTTTCCCCCTGCCCTTGAAGCAGAGAGCTATGCTGGAAATGCGTGATGTATCAGTCTTTCTCCCATGCCGATGCAGGAGAGAACCATGCTGGATATGCATGGAAAGTGAAGTATCAGGCACATTTGGTTTGGGGTAGTAACTGCCGTAACAAGCCAGCTACTCCCCGCGTTTTGAGTGCGAACCCTTTTTCTTCTCCTTTGCCGTTGTAGCAGAGAGCTCTGCTGGATGTGTGAAGTATCAGTTATTCTTCTCCCCTGTCATTGAAGCAGAGAGCTATGCTGTATATGCATTGAAAGTGAAGTATCAGGCATATTTGGTTTGGGGTAGTAACCGCCGTAACAAGCCAGCTACTCCCCTCTTTATGAGTGCAAATCCTTTTTTCCATTACCTCTTGCTGTTGAAGCTTAGAGCGATGTAGGAGTCACAGTAAGCATGTGTATGTTTATTTAGTAAGGGTATTGTGTCAATAGCCATCATTCTGGCGAGTCACCCACTCTTCATTGGTGGCCTCTTGACTTTATGGATCCGCAGTGTTTATCCCACGCCCCTTTGAAGTCTTTCACAGTTCTGGTCTTCACCACTTCCTCCGGAAGGGCATTCCAGGCATCCACCACCCTCTCCGTGAAGAAATACTTCCTGACATTGGTTCTGAATCTTCCTCCCTGGAGCCTCAAATCGTGACCCCTGGTTCTGCTGATTATTTTCCTACGGAAGAGGTTTGTCGTTGTTTTTGGATCATTAAAACCTTTCAAGTATCTGAAAGTCTGTATCATATCACCTCTGCTCCTCCTCTCCTCCAGGGTGTACATATTTAGATTCTTCAATCTCTCCTCGTACGTCATCCTATGAAGATCCTCCACCTTCCTGGTCGCCCTTCTCTGTACCGCTTCCATCTTGTCTTTGTCTTTTTGTAGATACGGTCTCCAGAACTGAACACAGTACTCCAGGTGAGGCCTCACCAAGGACCTGTACAAGGGAATAATCACTTCCCTTTTCTTACTCGATATTCCTCTCTCTATGCAGCCCAGCATTCTTCTGGCTTTTGCTATCGCCTTGTCGCATTGTTTCGCTGTCTTCACATCATTAGACACTATCACCCCAAGGTCCCTCTCCTGCTCCGTGCTCGTCAGCCTTCCCCCCCCCATCGAGTACAGTTCATTCGGATTTCCACTCCCCATATGCATGACTTTGCACTTCTTGGCATTGAATCTCAGCTGCCATATCTTCGACCACTCTTCCAGTTTCCTTAGATCCCGTCTCATTCTCTCCACTCCTTCCGGCGTGTCCACTCTGTTGCAGATCTTAGTGTCATCCGCAAAAAGACAAACCTTACCTTCCTTCCTCACGCAAGCCCTAGTTGACTCCGGGGCTGGAGGCAACTTCATTACTAAAGAGTTGGTGCAACAGTTGAATCTCTCTACGCGACCTAGGACTCCTGCCTTGCGGATAACTTCCATTCAGGGTACTCCTTTATCAGGGTGCATCTCCACCGAGACCGTCCCGTTGATTTTGCAGACGGGCTTGTTACACACAGAGGAGATTTCCTTGCTAGTGTTGGAGAGAGCTGTACATCCGGTAGTTCTCGGGTTACCCTGGCTTCAGAAACACTCTCCTGTGATTCACTGGAAAGATTTTCAGATTATCCAGTGGAGTTCGGAGTGATTCCAATCTTGTCTCCAAGCGAAAAGATTCCAACGGATTCCGCTGGCCCACACCGTACCGGTATTACCGGCTCCGTATGCTGATTTTCAGGATGTCTTTTCCAAGGAAAAAGCGGAATTGTTACCGCAACACCGACCTTTTGACTGTGCAATAGAGTTGCTTCCAGGTACTACTCCCCCCCGGGGACGAGTTTATCCTTTGTCTCAGCCAGAGACCCGGGCCATGTCCGAATATATCTCCGAGAATCTGGCTAAGGGCTTCATACGCCCTTCCAAGTCTCCCGCCGGAGCAGGTTTCTTTTTTGTTGCCAAGAAGGACGGAGGCTTGCGGCCTTGCATTGATTACCGTGGCCTCAATGCTATCACCAAGAAGAACCGGTACCCGCTTCCCCTCATTCCGGAGTTGTTGGACAGACTCCAAGGAGCCCAAGTCTTCACTAAATTGGACCTCCGCGGCGCATATAATCTGGTTCGAATCCGCCCCGGGGACGAATGGAAGACGGCGTTCAACACCCGGGACGGCCATTATGAATATCTAGTAATGCCGTTTGGACTGTGCAAAGCTCCCGCTGTATTCCAGCACTTGATGAATGAGGTTCTGCGAGACTTATTGCATTCCTGTGTGATCGTCTATTTGGACGACGTTCTTATACACTCCCCGGATCTTGCTTCCCATCGGCAACATGTGAGACAAGTACTCCAGATTTTACGAGACCACCATTTGTATGCTAAGTTCGAAAAATGTCTCTTTTAACAAGAGTCATTACCCTTCCTCGGGTTTATAGTGTCTTCTATGGGTTTCCGGATGGACCCCAGCAAGGTATCCGCCATCAGGAAGTGGCCCCGACCTGAGGGGTTAAAAGCATTACAACGCTTTTTGGGGTTTGCTAACTTCTATAGACACTTTATTCCTCAGTACTCTCGCTTGGTGGCACCTTTAACCGCGCTTACTCGGAAAGGGGCAAACACTCGCCTTTGGCCTGAGGGAGCTTGTGAGGCTTTCGAACAATTGAAGAAGGCGTTCCTCCGGGATACCTGTTTACGTCACCCAGATCCAACACGGCCATTCTTTGTCGAGGTCGATGCCTCTAACATTGCCGTAGGAGCGGTCCTCTCACAAGTCTCTAACTCCGGACATCTCCTACCCTGCTCCTATTTTTCTAAGAAGTTCTCCTCAGCCGAGTGCAATTACGGTATTGGGGATAAGGAGTTGCTGGCTGTCAAACTTGCGCTGGAGGAATGGAGACAGTGGTTGGAGGGCTCTCTTCATCCGGTTACAATTTATACAGATCACAAGAACCTGGAGTTCCTTAATCAAGCCCAACGTCTTAATCCTCGACAAGCACGATGGTCCCTTTTCTTTAACCGTTTTAATTTCCTTCTGAAGTACCGACCCGCCTTGAAGAATGTACGGGCTGACGCGCTCTCCCGTTATGAACTTCAGGAGGAAAAGGAAGACCTCCCACAACACATTATTGATCCCGCTAAAATCCAGTTAGCTAGCACCACAGTCTCCACCCTAGGACGAGTGGTGGTTTCCCACAAAGACTGAAGAAGGGTGTTAGCTTGGGCCCATGACTCACTTTCAGGGGGTCACGCCGGCAGGAAGAGGACGCTCGACCTGCTTAGCCGCTATTACTGGTGGCCTCGAATGCGACAAGATGTCCGAGTATATGTTGACTCATGCCCAGTATGTGCCCGGCAAAAACCGCCTAGTGGTCGGCTCTGGGGCCTCCTGCAGCCGCTGCCTATTCCCGTGGAACCATGGTCCCACATAGCCACGGACTTTGTAGTGGATCTGCCCCCCTCGGAGGGTAATACGGTGATTTGGGTAACGGTAGACCGTTTTTCTAAGATGATTCGCCTGGTACCCTTGCCTAAGCTGCCCTCTGCACCTGAACTCGCACTCCTGTTCACTACACACGTCTTCCGGGTTCACGGTCTACCACAGAGTATCGTATCGGATCGAGGGCCACAGTTCACGGCTCGTTTTTGGCGTGCCCTTTGCAGAAAATTTGGGGTCCAATTAAATTTATCCACGGCCTTTCACCAACAGACTAATGGTCAGACGGAGCGCACGAACCGCACTCTTAAAACTTTCCTCCGCAGTTTTATCTCCGAAAAAGGGAATAACTGGACTTCTCTCCTGCCTTGGGCAGAGTTCGCCTACAACAACCATACCCATGCTGCCACAGGACAAACCCCTTTCCAGATTGTGTATGGACGTCATCCAAGGCCTCCTTTGCCGCTTCCTATTTCCATTCCATCGCCTGCTGCCTTAACCACAGCACGTCAAGTGCATCATCTCTGGAAGAGGATTCAACTCAAACTGAACACCGCAGCAAAGAGGTCCCAGCAGTATACCAACCGTCACCGACGACCAGCACCAGTTTTTCTGCCAGGTACCAAAGTGTGGTTAAGCACTCGGAACCTCCAACTACCTAACCGCTCTCGTAAGTTGGCTCCTCGATACTGCGGGCCCTTTCAGGTTGCGGAGCGCATTGGTACCGTTTCCTACAGACTGCGCCTCCCGTCTTCACTTCGCATTCATAACGTGTTTCACGTATCTTTGCTGAAACCGGTGGTACTGTCCCGGTACCATCATCCCTCCACAGATGCACTATCATCTCCTACGTCTACTGAGACTATGTATCAGGTACGAGAAGTCTTGGACGTTCGCTTCCATGCCCGTCGCTGGGAATACCTGCTGGCATGGGAGGGGTGTGGCTCCGAGGAGGACTCTTGGGAACCAGCTCGGAACATCTTGGACAAATCATTGCTCACTCAATTTCATCTGGACCATCCCGGGAAACCTGGCCCTCGGCGGAGGGGGCGTAAGAAGGGGGGTACTGTTGCGGTCTCGGTCGCCACGGTGGCGCCCGAGACCTTACCTTCTTCCCGGGTCCCGGGGAGCTGCCGCGTTCCGCGGCCTCAGGACCTCGGCCGCCGCTTCCCCCAGCCGTTTCGGTCCTCCGCGGGCCTGCAGGGCCTTCGGGCGCCATGCGCCGGCTCCCACGCTGCCGCTGGCATGCTCTCGCGGCCAGCCCCGCCCCCAGGCGCGCGCGCGCGGCTGACCTCCCGTTTTAAAGGGACCAGCGCGGGAAAACCCGGCTCCTCCCTTCTTTGACGTCAGACGCTGCAGGGCTATTTAAGCCCTGCAGTTCCTTCTCTTCTTTGCCTTGCAACGAGGTTCACTACTTCCGGTAGTTCTAAGTTGCGTTCCTGGATTGCCTGTTACCTGCCTGACTCCGCTCTGCCTGACTCCGCTTGCCTGCTACCTGCCTTGACCACGGATTGCCTGACTCCGCTTGCCTGTTACCTGCCTGACTCCGCTCTGCCTGACTCCGCTTGCCTGCTACCTGCCTTGACCACGGTTTGCCTGACTCCGCTTGCCTGTTTCCTGCCTTGACTCCGGTTCGTAGTTTTGACCCTGCTTCTTCAGCCTGCCCTGACCTCGGTTCGTGACCCCGACTTCTGCTCGCTCGCTGCCTGCCCAGACTCCGGTCCGGATTCCACTCCTGGGTTTCTTCGTTCTCGCCTAAGTCCCAGCGGTCCGGGTCCCTACGGGCTCCTCCTGGGGGGACCTCGGGCTTCCAGGGCGAAGTCTCCTAAGTCCTAGCAACCCGGGCTCCCACAGCTCCTCTGGAGGAGTCTCGGGTTTCCAGGTGAAGATCCTATTGCCCAGTGGGAGTTCTGCGTACCGACTGTTCCCTCGGGCCAGTCGGCCCAAGGATCCACATCCGGATTGTCTCCAGCACAACAGATAAAACGAGTTCTACACATAAGCTTGATACCACAAGCAAAAAAAAGCTGACTGTGTCCTACATTCACAAGAACGAGAATCAATGATTAAATTATTTTACAGTCTTAAAAAGTTAGACTGTCTAAAGTTTTGAATAAGCTACCGTGGCTACAAGTGAGCATTTTATGAGATTCCCGTTCATAAGAATTATAATTAAACCTAAGAATAAAAATAAACAAAAAGAAGAATAAATAACAAAAATTCAGTTTCCATACCTATGATGTTATTGGGTTAATTCAGGATTCTATTACATCATATTTATCAGTTTTTACAGTAGAGTAAAATGCAAAAGGGGCTAAATATTCTTTGAGCATGGAAAGGAATTAAAGAAAAAATAATTAGAGATCACAAAGAATCAAATAATCATCTAATGATGAAAACAGCAGTAGATCTACCAAGACACAATGACAATCCAAAAGCATTTAGATGGATAACTGAAAAGTTATCCATCTAAAAGGGTAGCCAGCTATATTTAAAGGTGGAAGGCGATTTGGGACATGCCAGTGTTAGCCTTACAAGTTATATGGCTACCATATATACTCGTGTATACGTCGAGGTTATTTTTGGGCCCCAAAATCAAGATTTATCTGTCACCTGTGCATAAGTCAAAGGCCAAGTAGTCTGTATTGCCACTGTTTGCTATAGGGCCTGCTGCTAACCTGTGGAGAGCTTGAAAGGGGCTCTTTCACATTGTGCCCACATGACTATTACAAGCCTTTCTGAACAAGAAAGAAATGAATCTGAAATTTAAATTGAATCTAAATCCATATATTTTGTTTACTCTTTCAGTGTCTTTTCTCCCATTGTACATCTATGGAAATGTTGCTGATTGGCTCAGGCTGTTTTTGATCCCTGAGTGATTCTTATATTTGTGTCATTAAATAAGAAAATAAAAATAAAAAACTAACTTTCACAACTGGCAAAAAATAAAATAATGAAATAAATTGTTTGACAGAAAAGATGTAATAGAAACAGGATTCTTCTGTGCTCTTAAGAGGTGCAGATAACATGAAAAGCAGGTTCTAGAGTTGGAAAAAGTAGGCAGTGAACTGCTGACAGAGTCAAAGGCATTTAACGAGTTAAACAGAAGTTCTAGTCAGAAAACAGGGTTGGGAGGTGGAAGGAGCTTTTCAAACATGTGCTGCTGACCACTCATAACTCAATATTACGTGTACTTATCCAGAAAACGTTAGAGTGCAGGAAGAAGCCCCATGACATTGGATACTTCACATGCCAACCATAGAAAACATGGAAGCATGGGATTCTAGCTAGCAAATGAAATTGCAGGGGGCTGAGCTTAAATAAATAGCAGATTACTCTAATTTCATTTGCTTTTGCTAACCTTATCTTTGTGTTCAACAGGGTCATCTCAAAGCCTCCCACCTTCCTGACCCCCCAAAGACTCATCCAAAGTCCCTGTTGATCTAGTAAGGGGCCCAAGAGCTATCTCCCACTTCTGGGCCGTCAGCTGCCAGTAATCAAAATGGTGCCGGTGACCCTTTGCCCTTACATTGTGACAGGGGCTACAAATAGTATACTATGCGTGTATAAGTCAAGCCAGCTTTTTTGTGCTTATTTTCTGGCACATATTTTTGACTTTATACACAAGTATATATGATAAAACTGACATTCAGAGTTAGGGCCTCATTTTCCATCTGATCGCACGCGATAAGGGATGTTTCGCACGCAAAAAGTCCCTTATCGCGTACGATACCAAAATGGGGGCGGAGTCGGCCCCGGAAGAGGAGGAATCAGGGTGTCACTGGGGCCGACTCCGCGAAGACGCTGCGGACGACGAAAAGGTAAGGCCCTTTTCGCGTCCGAGTTTGCGCTCAATAGCTACACCTTCTATGGTGGCGCTATTGGGTGAGAAACCGGCAGCTATCACACCGCAACAGTGCGATCGCTGCTGGCTAGCACAGGCCCGCCCCTCGCCCCTCACTCCCTAAAGTATCGCAGGCCTGCGATACTTTAGAAAATGAAGCCCTTAGTCACTTAACCAATGTGGCTAAATATGGTCGCACCATAGCGCTGACAAAAATTAGCCAGATATACTTACCTGGCTAACTTTAAGATAGCTGGGTATATTCAGCAGTGTGGCCGCACTGCTGAATATCCCAGTTAAACTAGCTGGATAGCTATATCCAGCTACCTTAACTAGCAATTCCACACCTGAATATCAACCTCAATATGCATTCCATGAAAAAACAAATTATATGGATCAAGAGACAATTGACAATAAAGCCATTTTTAGTAGATTTTGGTGCCTCAAATGATTTAACTGGAAAGAGTGAAGTACTCAATAACTTAACTGTAGTACAGGACAGATCTGTAACACTATAACACTCTAAAATAAATGGGCAAAAGTGGAAAATCAAAAGTATTCACTTGAAGGCAAGATTTCTAAATACATTTAGAGCCTGCATTAAAGGTAAACATTTAAGAAAAGCATTTATGACTATTTCCAAGGAACCAATCATAAACCAGGTGGAGTTAATATATGTGGATTTATGTGGACCCATGCCAGCATATTCTGTAGCTGCTGGTAGCCATCGATAATTTCGATATATATTTGTTATTATAGATGACTGCAGCCAAAAGTTGAATATATTTTTCCATAAGCACAAAGGTAAAGTACCATATATTTTTTATTGACTGTGTAG
Source organism: Rhinatrema bivittatum (assembly GCF_901001135.1). Lineage (NCBI taxonomy): Eukaryota > Metazoa > Chordata > Amphibia > Gymnophiona > Rhinatrematidae > Rhinatrema > Rhinatrema bivittatum. The sequence goes on along the minus strand of NC_042617.1, from coordinate 403,599,823 downwards.
AAAACTAGAACTCCAAATAGGCAAGAAGCTGAAATAAGTCTAACAAAAATGGAAATGAGTTTATCACAGATACAATTAAGAATCTCATGAAGGAGTATGTAATTAATTATTGGAAGACAGTTCTACATTCACCATCCCAAAATGGAATTGCAGAATGTGCTAAATGAACATTATTAGAAGCAGTAAGAACAATGCTGATAAGATCTGGAATATCTGTCAAGATTTAGGCTGAAGAAGTAAGTAATTATGCTTATGTAAGAAACCATTGTAGCAAAAGTTACTGAAAGAAAACTCACCAGAAGAAATATGAACAGGCAGGAGATAATCTGTAGGATACTTCAAAATGTTTGGATGTCTCATATATGCCTGGATTTCCAAAAAATATTACAAGTTTTGTTTTGTTTTTTTGGCTCCCCACAAATAAAGATAGATAAAGCTTCTTTTAATTCTCAAAATGCAAATGAATGCCCAACCCTAGCAACAAGTGATATTTCTACAAGTTGTAAAGACTTTTCTAGATTCTAGGATTAAACTACATGATTTAAGAGATCCAATACTATTCTTAGGAATTGTCATAAAAACTAAGAGCTGATGTGCTATAAAACTGGATGATAGTACAACTCAACATCAGAAAACAAAATACTTATTTATAAAAAAATGAAGAGAAATGGGAAACATTTCAACTGAAGAACATCCCAGCAGAAGAGATGATTGCAGTTGCCTTCACCAAAACACTTCAGAAGAATAAAGCAATTCCCTATGCAAGGATTTGGACTCGTTAAAAAGATTATTAGAACAAATAACATTCATGCAACAAAATGTACTTCATATTCTTGTGCTGGACTGTATTGAGATATTTAGTTCTGAACTTATTTGAGCTTCTAGGTATCCCCTAAATCTCTGTAGGTATATTTTTTACTTGCTACCTATTTGTATGTGAGGAGGAGAGTTTCCAGCTGCTTACAATTCAATTTCACTTTGTTAATTTTTTTTTTATTTATTTATTAAGGCTTTTATATACCGACTTTCTTGATACAAATCAAATCAATTCGGTTTACAATGAACTAAGCAGAATATACAATTAACCAATCAACAAGAGATGCAGAGCATACAGTTACATTATAACAAGGAAGCCTTAACTTGGAGTAGGAAAATAGCTGTTTTTCTGCTGTTTTTCTGCTCTTACAAAGAGGAAGTATCCTTAGCTTGTTTGTTTTTTTTTTCTTTAGAAAGCATTCTCTTATCTAAACTATGGTAACTATAGTGTGCCACAGATCTTTGACATATACCTCCATAATTAGCTGGCTATATTCTGCTAAAAATACATTTCTAATAAAAAGGGAAAACATCAAAGCTTCCAGTTTCTTATGGCAGCTCAGGGTAGATTGTGTGGCAAGGGTTGTAACACACAGTTTACAAGATTTTTAGAATTTCTGAAACACATAAAAACTATTTTACTACTATGGGCCAGTTATGCTTTTTACCTGAGTGTTTTGCAAGCATGTTTTATGCAACTGCCTAGGTTTGCCTTATTTGGTTGTACATCAGTGCTGTTAGTTCAATTATTCTTATGCGTCATAGCATGAACATCTTATACTCACAAGGTTAATTTTTATTGTAACACATTAGGGATGTGCAGAGGAAAAATTTCCATTTGGTTTGTTCATTTGTTTCATAAGGCATCTAAATTTGTTTTATTAGTTTCAAATAATAAAAGAAATGTTTCATTAGTTTCAGGCTTTTTTATGGTACCTGAAGATTGGAGAGTGGCCAATATAACACTAATTTTGTACAAGGGTTCCAGGGGTGAACATGAAAACTACAGACCGGTGAGCTTGCCATCAATGATGGGCAAAATGCTTTAAATTATTATAAAGAACAAAATTACTGAATATTCATATAGTCATAATATAATATGACAAAGCCAATGTGGATTTAACCAAGGGATATCTAGCCTTACTAATCTGCTACATGTTTTGAAGGGTTATAGCTGGGCCACTTGATTTAGTGTTTCTGGATTTTTAGAAAGCATTTGACAAAGTACCTTATGAGAGACTCTTGAGAAAATTAATAAGTCATGGGATAGGAAGCAATATTTTATTATGGATTGAAATCTGGTTAAAAAATACAAAATAAAAGTAGGGTAAATGGTGAATTTTCTTAATGGAGAATGTTGAATATTAGAATTTCCAGAGATCTAAACTGAAAATACTGCTTTTTAACATGCTAATAAGTTACTGCCCTATCTCCAGTCTATCATTTATCTCAAAACTGATTGAATACTTTGTCATTTCTCAATTTACAGATTATTTAGAAGAGTCTGCTTTACTCCATCTTAATCAATATAGCTTCAGGAGGAATAGCAGTACAGAATTTTTTTTGCTATCTGCCTTAGATACTATGTGGCACGGTTTTGATGGTTGACAGCACTATCTCTTAATCTTATAAGCTATCTCTACCACCTTTGATACCGTTGACCATAGCATTTTGATTGGCCATCTTAAAGAACCTGGCCTCTCAGGAACAGTCCTTAAATGGTTTGAGTCATACCTTAATGAAAGATCATTGCAGATTTGTGTTGGTGAGAAAACATCTGAATGTCTCAGTACTGGATGTGAAATTCTTTTAAATATAAAGGAAGAGAGGAATCTTATCTGATGATGTTAAGGTGGCCAAACAGGTGGATAACTGGATTTACGCGTGTAACCTTTTTAAAATCCGGCCCTTAATGTGTACTTGGGGAAATCCATTGCATATCCTTGGGATAAATAGCATAGAATTTATCAACATTTTGGGATCCTGACAGGTGCTTATAACCTGGATTGGACATTGTTGGAAACAGGATACTAGGATTGATGGATCTATGGTCTGACCAATAAAGTCAAAGGGGGAAGAAACACAACCTATTTTGGATTTCCATATTGAGATTTTCTAATCCTTTCTAATGTGACTGATGGGTAGATATCATCAGAAGGTTGAAGGCATGCCAATAAATCAAAACTATGTCAATGTGGCAGAAAACATGGCAAGTAGGACCTGTAATTGTCAAACTGGTATCAGCAATGGCAGGAGTTCTCCAAGAGGAGCAAAAAATGAGTAAGAGTGGCAAGAACAACCCAGAGATCCATAAGAAGGCCCCCACAACAGTGACATGAACCCTAAAAGGCAGCACGTGAGACAAAGTGGCATCAAGTGTGGCATAAACATTCTAAGGCTCCATGAAGTAGAACAAAGTAGAAAAGGTGGCAGGAATAACCCTAAGCACCAATAAAAGGAAAAAGCAGAACAAGGAGTGTCATCAACATACCAAATCATCATGAGAGGTGCAAAGCAGTCTCCCACAGTGGCAAGAATACACCAAGATGCAGAGAATTGGGTATGACAGCAAGGCAGAATGTCAGCAAGACCCTCAAGGTGCAAAGTCTATATATGACAACAATGCTGAATAGAAGAAAGACTCTTAAGGTATAAGATAAGGGGTATAGCATTAAGGCAGAGTGTTATGGGAGATGTCTGTATTCCTATTGGAACACTTGTCACTTGTCAGATTTAGTACATGAGAATGATCTATCATCAATATTATTTTTATGACATAAGCTTTTATTACATTTCATAATTGAACTTGATCTTGCTGCTAGATGGAATTTTGGGGTTTCTTGTGAAATTTGCTATTTGATTGAAACCTTTGCCACAATCAGAATATGGCAATTGTCTGTCCTCAGTTTGGTTTTTCTGATGATTTGTGAGGTCTGCTTTATTAAGAAAGATTTTACCATATTCTGTATCTGAACACAGTCTGTTCCCTTTGTTGATTATTTGGTGTTGCATTAATTCTCTCTTCCTACTGAATTATTTATCACATTTAGAACATGTAAAATGAGTCTCCTTTATATCACTTCTGTTGTGACAGATTTCGGCCTTCTGAGTGAGGGTTTTTGTTGGTACCCCAGTATAACCAAGAAAGAAGAAGGGTGAGAGAACTAGGTTGGGATCAGAGAGATGTATAATAGAATATTAAGTATGGTATAGAAACAGAAGAGAGATGTGATGGGAAGAAAAACTTGTATTTTTTTCAATTTCTTTTTCTGGGTACAAAACATCCCAGTATAATCAACATACAAACAGGCTAGAAAAACTAGACTGGGATTGTAGAGATGTAGAACCAAATGAAGAACCAGAAAAGAGGTGGAGTGGAAGAAGAAACTTGCATTTATTTTATTTGTTCATATTTTTTTTTCTGGGGACAAAACACCTCATTATAACCAACAACCAAACAAACAGAGTAGTAGTACTAAGGTGAGATTCATACAGCCTACAAAATGGAGGTGTGAGGATGACTGAGTGAAATCCTATAGACTGAAGTAGAAAGCCTTTTTTAATTCAATTTCATCTTTTATTAACATAACCAGTACTTCAACACAACAATAGACTACCTACCTTTGCAGTGTACTCACAACTCAACTTCAGAGAGGGTCAGAAGCTCCTTCCTCCTGGAGATGTAGGGTCTCCTGATCCCAGCTGGGCTTACACTCTTATTCCCCTCTCAGCAGGGTTCCACCCACTGAGCTCTCTCTTTCTATAGGATTTAAGGAGGTTAAATGCCTGGCCCTGCACAGGTTAAAGAGAAGGAATAGAGTCACTCCATCACATACCTTCCCCCTTCAACTTGGATCTGGATCCCATCCAGGGAAGAACCACACAACCACACTTCTTTTCATCTGGCTTCCTGCCAGCTAGGTTTGGGGGTTGGGATTCAAGGGTTATACTCACTCCTACCTTAGAGTTACCCCAGACAGCACTATTACCACTACCCACTGTGCCCTTCATCCAGTATGCACCCCCAGTCCTTTAATTGAATCCATTTTTAGATCTTGGTTCCAATTCCACCATGTCAGAACTTTTTGGACATCATGTGGTGGTTTCTTTGATACCAACTGTGTGTGCTCTCCACTCCTTTCCAGTATTTTGTGCCTTCTCTGCACCAAAATAAATGCCACATTCTGGCCATTCCACATCAGCACTCATTGGCTCCTTGGTAGCACCTCTGGAGGGCTCCTTGGCAGCACTTCTTGCTGTCCTCTTGGCAGGGCCTCTCTCTGGCTCCTCTGCAGTGTCCCTCACTGGGCCTTCTTTGGTGCCTCTCATTTGTTCCTTTGCAGTGCTTCTGTCTGGCCAGCCTGCAGCATTTATCTCATGCCTCTTTGCCATGCCACTCTCTTGTTCCTCAACTGCTTTCCATAGGCTAATCGGTAATGTATCCAACATACCATATAGTATCACCCCTTTCTGGGCACTCTGGCCTCTTCCAGGCAAGGCTATGAAGCTCCACCAGGAGCTTTCTGGTATAGCAAACACAGTCATCACAGGATCATCCCCTTGGCACTCCTCCTTCTCAGTTGCCTTACTCTCTATGTGTTCTTGCCCCTCTGGGTCTGTTTTGACTTCAGTCCCATTGCTGCTCTCTGGATTGGAGTCCCATGAAGGGTTGAGCTGCAGTCTGGTGACTAACTCAGCTGCTGTGCTACCTCTGGGTTCTCCATGGTGCCTCTCTCAGGGTTCTCCACAACATCTTTCTGTGCATTTACTACAGTACCTCCTACAGGCCTCTCTGCAGTAGCTCTCCCTAGGCTATTGCCAGTGCTTCTCTCTGGCTCCAGGTCAGCCTTGGTCACGCTGTTCTTCTCTTCTTTATGTAGCCCCCTGCCTTTCTGTTCCTGGAGAGTACAATCCAAATCAGTTGACTCCCACTTCCAGGCAACACAAGTGCTTGTGTTGCACTTCCAGGCAACACAAGCTCTCTTGTAACCATCTTTTCCCTTCCATGAGATTCTGAATCAAAGCTTGTATACTTCATTCAGTCATGCTTCCACTTGTTGACTTTTCCATCAACTCTGGCACCAGCCTTGGACAATGAGGGCTCATGATATTCCCTATGATTGATAAGACATGTTCACTGTGCACAGTGGTTGATGGACAGGAAAGATAATGGTGAGCCAGACTTTGTGCTCCATTTGATAGTGTATCTGTGTCCATCTCCTCAATGGGCTTTGCAAGATAGAGTGTAACAGAAATTTTTGCTTGGGTCTCCTTTGTTGAGGTTCACTGAGGTTTTTTCTTACCAGCTGCTTTGGCTATGGACTGTAGCAGGAGAGATGGTTCTTTCTGCTTAACATGGTTTTGGCATATTGAGATGGGGGAGGAAGTGCTAGCTGTTAGGGGACTCTTCATATTTGCACTACTCTCTGAGCTGGGCACTCTTTCCTGTGCTACATCCCCACTGTGCTTCTGTCTCTGGTGGGTCTCTTTATGCACCTTCACTAGCAGCAACTCTGTCATGAATATGAGATATCAGAACTGGAGGGCGAGACTGCCTTTCACCCATGGATTACAAAGTTTAATAAGCATGTACTTATCATTTTCAGTGAGAGGCTTCAGCCTTTCTTGCACCTGCTACTGAAAGGAGTCCATAAAGCTTTAATACCGCTGCTTACATTCCCTCTTGCTCATGGAAGTACTCTAAATTATTCTCCAGCATATTTACTATAGGGGAGACCCCACCCAGGGTAGTACTTCAGGAGCTCAGAGCCTCCACAACATCCTTGAAGGGCTTTAGGATTTGTATCAGCTTCATTATCACTACCCAATCATAATGCCCCAGGGGCCAATCCACATCAATCTCTGTTTCCAGAGGCAAATCATGAAGGGATGTCTGCTGTTCCATTATCATCTGCAACATCATATAAGTAGAATTCCAGTGGGTGAGCAGCATCTTGATTCAGATGCTTATAAGGCAACCTTAATTCTTTCTGGTTCTAGTGGAGAAAGTGCCCTGCCTTTACACTTTGATGGAAATACTCTGCTATTTTCTGGCACCTCTCTATCAGCCCCAGGACATCCCTCACTGCCCATTCGAGCATGTGTTGAAAACTATAGATAGCCTGAAATCCCCCACTGCCTGTTGCCTTTACCATATTTGTATTACAGTCTGTCACAAAGAATCCCGCCTGAAGACTCTTGCCTCTCTGGTCCAGTTGCCAAACCTCCAGCATCTTTCTTATGGTTGTTAGAATATTGCATAAGTTATGGGGGCTATGCATCAAATGGGAGTGAGGCAAAACCAACCTTCACCCTAATGTTCACCCCTTCCTTAGCCATGTCCCACTAGTGTGCCATCAGGGAGAGGTAAGAGTGCATAGCGTTCGTGATGATGCAGATATTGCTGGTGAAATGCATTTTACTCCTCTCTGCCTTAGCTAGCTTTGTCTGCATGCAGCTTCAGTATTGGTTGTACAGGATGAGGATGACCTTCCTATTAAATGTAGTGCTGGAGGGCACATTGTAATTGGGTGCTATCACATGCAGCAGACATTTAATGCCCAGGTACTTCATTACCTACAGGAGCTGGTCATCAATGGTGATCATTTCCCCAAATGCTCTTCCTTTCTATTTTAGGTGCTGCATGCTTCTTTCCCTTGGGACAATGCTATGGAACAGCACTCCATTTCTTATATGGTAGGCTGACAATTTGGATGTATGGTTGTGGACTTCTGGCCTGCCACCTGACTGGTGTAAGTTGCCATGGAATCAGCTTGGGGAAAAAAACTTCCCCTTTTCCAATTCTTTCCTCTGGCTATTACTTGGAGTGGCAGAAGAGGTCCCCAATCTGGTACTGCCAACCTCCACTGCTGCCAATGCTAGTGGGTGCTGCTTCTCTAGCTAATGCTATATATCAGCTTTTGTGACTGATATTCTTCCTGTGGTGAATACACTGAGCAATATCAAGGTACTCTCTCACTTTAAAATGCCTCCAGATCTGGGATTTGCATGATCCCTTGGGGGCTGATGCTGGCTCTGGAGTTGAGATAGATTGTGGATCCTGTGGAATAATGCCAGGACATTTCTCATGCTCTCTACCAACACTGCCTGCTCTTGCTGGGAATTGCTCTAATCACCATCAATATCATCACCTATCTCCCCCATCACTTAACTGGAGGCTAAGAAGCTACCTAGTATTCCTCCCAAATTTTCTTCAGCTACTAGCGTTTCACATTCTGATTCAGGAAATCCTAGACAAGATTCTTCCTCAAAAACTGTAACCAGTGTAGAGAAGCGTGCAAGCGATTTTGGCTGTTGTATTTTTCCTGCCCCTATCCATGCCCCTGCCCTATTACTGCCGGTCTTGGATGACCTACCCACCTTTTCTCTCTGTTCTAAAACAAGAAGGAGAGGAACAGGTGGCAGTGGTACAGGTTCTCCACATTTCAATTTCTTCGTCCTTGAGCTGCCTTCCTCTTCTGCCATTCTGGACCTAGAAAAAAAAATCTCTCTTCAATTTTGGTGCAGGATTGCCTTTTTTTTTTATTGTTGCCCCTGCCAAAGCTGACATGCCTGCCAACATTCCCTCTTCTCCCTTCTTCTGAAATAATGGAATTTGTTGGCTACTGAGGGTTTGGATATTACAAATCTTAAGGTAACTATGCAGTCCTTGGCTTTCCGGAGGACAGAGCAGTCTGGACTCCGGCTACTCTTCTACAGAGTTTTATTGTTTACAAGGAAATTAAAAAAAACACGAGCCTGCTTACTTCAGCAGTGCTGAAAACAAAATTGCAGTTAGTTATAGATAATTGGTTTTATCATAGCTCTTGCTTTCTTCTACTCTTTTCTGGGTCCCACTATCCTCCCTTAGTCCTCTCCCCAGGGGAAATGCCATCCCGCCAAGATTCCCTTGTGAGCCATCTTAAGATAAACCAGGATAAATGACTGATCTTGGACTTTTAAGGAGGGTCTAACATACGTTCCTTTTCACACTCACTGTATGGAGAGCAGTCTGTCTCACACATACCATGTATGTGTGCTGTACTGTATGGACTGGTGTAGACTGTCTCCACACACAAAAAAAAACCGTGAAACACTAAAAGACAAAGTCTGACAACCTGGTGAAATTTTTCTCTTTAGTCTCTGATTGTCTAGTACACTGCTCATCTCACTTGTGCCCAGGCAGACAGAGAAAAAAAAAATCACTAGCACTGGTGCAACTGTAATCTGCACACTGTCTAGTGTTTCCTACCCTGACCGCCTCCCAATGAAGAGAAAAATCAAAATAAGCAATAGTGTATTGCCTCTTGGTCTGGCACAGTGAGTGTGTGAGACCTCTGCAGCAAAGAGCAGAAGGAACCCTTTTCCAGTGCCAAATCCCAAAGTAACACCTCCTTCGCTACAAAAGGCTAGAGAGGAAATATAGAGCTTCTTGGACATGCTCAGACTTAACAGTGGGAGACTGACACTGAGAGCATTACTTGATGTAGGTAGGGGTGGGGGGCAGAGTCTGTATTTCACTTAATAAAGAATCTATACCATCCTGCAGAACATGTTTGTTGCTTCCCAATAAGGAATACATAATGTTTTACTTTGGTTCTTTAGTGTTTTGTCATTTTTATCTACTCAGTTTTACATGTTCATTTTCTCAGCCAAATATTTTTCTGCTAATGAACAATGTCTTTGTTCTTACAAAAACACATTTTCACTTATCACTGAATGTAGCAATGTTTTACTGATATGTTTGCCCATAGCTCTTTCTTGTACTTGTGCAGCACAGATGAACACATACAGAAATGATCTCCGAACCATTGCTCAGGCCTAGGTAAACTTATGCTAGAAGGCATTGCTGCTACTATGAGGAATATTGATAATTATGTTTTCTGAATAATCACAAGGAAGTTGATGTAAATGAACATATGTTACACCAATTGTTTAAATTATCACAATACCAAACTGCACAAATTACACCTGCTGTTTGTTGCACACACATTTTTCTTGAAAAATTATATGCAAACTGGTGAATTTTATTAAGTTTGTACATATATACAAAAATCTCTCCAACTTTGCCCCTAGGAATGTCATCACTCAATTTGGGTAAACTTACATATCAACATGGAAAAAAATTCATAATGTGGTTAAGCCCTTGTTAGCATTCAGGCAAAAATGTAAATATCATTATTCCCTGATGTACAAATGGATTTAGAGATTATTGTTATGGTGGATGTGGTGATTTGAGATGAATTAGTGTTTTTAGGGTATGTTAGTGTCTGTTTACTATCTCTTTAAAGAATATAAATGATTTGACAGTGGATTGTCAGTGGCTGGGGTTCAAAAAGGGGGACTTGTAGAAATATTATGATGTGGGATAGGAGGGTTTCATATTGATTTTATTTTTTGTTTTTTTAATTCATATTAGTATATGGTTTGACACTACTCCAAGCAGGCTGATGTCTGGTGGAGTGGTATATAAATAATAAATACAATGAAATATTGAGCAGGCAATATTATTAAAGGCTGAGACCACAAATAAAACAGAATTTCCTTTTGAAAATAACCCTCATGTATACACCAAATCTGGTTTCCATTAATTTTGCAAAATGAAAAATATAACACTGCTAATATGATGTCCTACACCAGGTACTTGTTATGCGTCCCGTTTGCTCCCGTCCTGCATACGGCATGTCCCGGGTCGGCCTTTCTAGCGCCAGCTGCCAGTACTTCCAGGCCCCGACGTCCCGTGGCGGCAGTCGCCGGGCCTTCTACTGTGATCCAGGCCTCACGCCAGAGCTCGGCGTCTTTGGCGCTGCTGGCCACACCCCTATACGCATGCGTGCAGACCGCCCGGGCTCTTGTAGGGCCAAGGGCGGGTCTTAGCTCCGCGGCATGCCCTGATTGATTACTCGTTATAAGGAAGTCCCTGCCTGCACTTCCTTGCCTTGACAATCAGGTCGGTTGCTAGAATGTCTCCGCACTTGTACCTGTTCCTGTCTTGTTCCAAGTCTCGTTCCAGGATCCTTCTTTTCCAGTTCTGTTCCAGCCTTGTTCCTGCTTCCTAGTTCCAGTGTCCTCCTGTTCCTGTTCGTCTGTTCATCTCCCCAGGTAGTACCTCCGGACTGACTCTCTGGTACTGACCTTGGTTTGCTACTTGACCTGTCTGCCTGCCTGCCTGCCTTCTGACTCCAGTCCGTTCCTCGACCTGTCTGTCTGCTGCCTGCCTCCTGATTCCAGCCTGTTAATCGACTTGTCTGCCTGCTGCCTGCTGCCTGCCTCTTGACCTCAGCCTGCATGTGACCTCGTCTGACCTCCATTACCTGACCTCAGCTTTGTTGACCACTCCTTGGACTGACTCCTGGACACTGACCTCTGCCTGCTTGACCACTCTTCCAGATTCTGGCTTTGTTCCTAGCCTTGTCATCTCCTACACTGTTCTGGTCTTCCTTGCTCCATCTGACCTTCAGTCTCGAACCTGACCATACTTTCCTCCTGTCTGTGGGCATGCCGGACTTTCACTTTCTGCGAGACCCACCTAAATCCAAGCAGCCCGTGTCCCTATGGGCTCCTCCCGGGGTGACCTCGGTCTTCCAGTGGTGAAGCTCTCTCTAGCCTCTGTCTCCTTCCGTGCTCTGCCCCCTGGGGGCAGTTGCTTTCTGGATCCTACCAGGAGGTGTATCTCCACTGCCACAGGACAAGGGTCCACCCCCAAGCGCAACAGTACTGATTCATCTGAGATATAATTTGCAGCAGAAAAAGTAATATTGATCATTCAGATTCAATACTTGTAAGCTATCTTTCAAAACTCTAAGGGGTGTATTTTTAAAGTTTTACATGCATAAATGTTAGCATATACACATGTAAGTAGCTTCTACTCTCGTATTCTGAGGTGAATTTTAAAAGCCCGATGCGCACATCAATCAGGGGGTGCAAAAATAAGTCGGGCTCAGATGTGTAGACTTTATTTTTAAAAGCGCCCAGATCTGCGCATAAATGCTGCAGCAGGCACATCTCCAATGTTTTCAAAAAGGGATAGGGAATGGATATGTATGGGTGGAGCATGGGCATTTTGGAATATAAACCTGAGATGTGTGCATAAATACTTACACAACCCAGCGCGTGCCGAGGTCCCCTGCTGCTTAACTTTATTTCTGCTATGGCTGCCGTGTAAGTTTAAAAGAAAAGAAAACTAGGCAGATCTGAGGGGTTTAAAGGGTTGGAGCTAACTGGGGGGACTAAGGGTTATCGGGGGGGGGGGGGTGTTGGAGAGCCTATCTTTTAACTGGGTGTCCTGGGGATGAACTGGTAAAACTGGAAATGGCATCAGTGCGTGCCCCCTTTTAGATTCCCCCGATTTACACAGTCGAAGTACGGTTTGGCATACATGTGCATGTGTAGGAATCTATGTTATAAAATGGCTGCGTCCCTTGAGTGACATGGGCCTACATATGTGCGCAAAATATGCACATGCGCCGGTTTGAAAGTTACTATCCCTGTATTTTATAAAAGCCACAAAGCAGGTGGTGTATACAGCACACACATAAATTGAAATAGAACAAAGAAGAAATGTGTGGCAGACAATTTACTGCATTGAATGTACATTTCTAAAACAATGGTACACACAAGGCACCTGACACAGCCATGTTTTGCTTCAGGGGCTACGTCAGGGGGACCATAACTTCTAAGAGTCTGTAAGTTAAGGGCAGTTCAATACGAAGGAACGTAGGCAGATTGTATGCAGTTGGAAGATCTATTTAGGCTTGCGAGCCAGTAACTCTGAGAAAGATCACAAATGATGCACAGGAACTATCGTGGGAATTGCTTACTCAGATTAAGCCGCAGGATGGGCGAACCCACCCGCGAAAACTAGATAAGTGAAAGTTGTACACTTAGAGACTTCAACTGGGTTCTCTGTCACAGAAAAGAAATATACTTCAATTTAAAGACTTAGCCGCTGAAGCTCTTTTTGCAGAAAAATTATTTGACGGTCTAAACAGTAAACAGGGAATTGCTACACTAGATGGTGGCATGAGACGCTGTTCGTAAAGCTGCTCTCCTGGCTGTTTGTTACCTGATTCAAAATGCCTGCAAAAAGGAAAGGTAAATTGAAGGTATATCCTCCCGAACCCGCCTTACCTTTGGTTCAGAAGAAGATAACAGCTTTTGCCACCTCATTGTCGGAGAGAACGGGGGAGCAAATCCCCGCTGTAGAGTTCGAAGGGGGAGAACATAAGAACATAAGAACATGCCATACTGGGTCAGACCAAGAGTCCATCAAGCCCAGCATCCTGTTTCCAACAGTGACCAATCCAGGCCATAAGTACCTGGCAAGTACCCAAAAACGAAGTCTATTTCATGTTACCATTGCTAGTAGAGATATGAATTGGAACCGGAATCGGTTCAGATTCTGGTTCCGATTCACATCGTGTTTTTTTTTTCGTCCGGCCCGATCGCGGTTTTGTTTATCGGCTGCACCCGAGCCGATAAACAAAAAACCCAACCGACCCTTTAAAACTAATCCCTTAGCTTCCCCCCACCCTCCTGACCCCCCAAAAAACATTTTACAGATACCTGGTGGTCCAGTGGGGGTCCCGGGAGTGATCTCCTGCTCTCGGGCCGTCGGCTGCCACTAATAAAAATGGCGCCAATCGCCTTTGCCCTTACCATGTGACAGGGTATCCGTGCCATTGGCCAGCCCCTGTCACATGGAGGGAGCACTGGATGGCCGGCGCCATCTTTAAAAATGGCGCGTGCCATCCAGGGCTCCTACCATGTGACAGGGGCCGGCCAATGGCACGGATACCCTGTCACATGGTAAGGGCAAAGGGCCATCGGCGCCATTTTGATTAGTGGCAGCTGACGGCCCAGGAGCGGGAGATTGCTCCCAGGACCCCCACTGGACCACCAGGTACCTGTAAAAAGTTTATTGGGGGGGCGGGAGGGTGGAGGAAGCTAAGGGATTAGTTTTAAAGGGTCGGGGTAGGTTTAGGGGTTATTTTTGTGTGCCGTTTTTCCCACCCTCCCCCAAAATAATAAGAGAACCCCCACGAACAATATCATGAGGTTTTCCTATCATTTTGGGGGAGCCCCCGATTTCTGACAATTTTGAAAATATCAACGATATTTTCAATCGTCCGAAGCCCGATTCACATCCCTAATTGCTAGTAATAGCAGTGGCTATTTTCTAAGTCAATTTAATTTATAGCAGGTAATGGACTTCTCCAAGAACTTATCCAATCCTTTTTTAAACACAGCTATACTAACTGAACTAACCACGCCCTCTGGCAACAAATTCCAGAGTTTAATTGTGCGTTGAGTGAAGAAGAACTTTCTCGGATTAGTTTTAAATGTGCCACATGCTAACCTCATGGAGTGCCCCCTAGTCTTTCTACTATCTGAAAGACTAAATAACCGATTCACATCTACCCATTCTAGACCTCTCATGATTTTAAACTCCTCTACCAGGGGAAACCACGCTTAGCCCACCCGGATTTTCTACCTCCGCTGGCCCTGGCAACATGGGCCAACCTCCACGACCCGGCGCAGTTCGATGACATCATTGTCCCAATGGGAGGGGGGCGCCAGGGTGGAGAATCTTCGCCGGTAATGCAGTTCTCCTCAAGCCCGTTGGAGACAACAGAGGAGCAGATAATGGAAGGAAATATCCCAGCTATATCCCCATTAGAGTCCGCTGAGAAGGAGCGCAAGATCATGGAGCTACAGAGATCGAAGGCTACAGGTCTAGCAATAGTTCGAGTAAGGGGTAAGTTGCAATTGCCCCCGAAACCGACCGTCGTTATGCTAGACAAATGCAGTTTTTTTTAAAATTTGTAAATTATTGTAAATAAAAGTTCAGGAGCTGCTTTTCTTATAATTCAACTGCCACCTAACATGATATCATTTATTTATTTATTTTACTTACAGATATTTGTATACTGTTTTTCCAAACATGATCAGGGTGGTTTACAATATTCAAACATATATAAAATCAAAACAATAAAACACAACAGACTTACAAAGTCTTATAGACAAATCTACTGGTCATATTCTTTTCTTATTCATATCATGTGACATCATTGACTATTCTAAAAAACAAGTTTCAAGCTTTGCTTCAGGGGCTTCTCCTGCATAGTTATATCACAATTTGTCTCATTAATTTATCTAGAAAAACACACACAAAAGAGGGATATTTTAATACGGCTAGTTTTTGTCCTCCTATGTTGTCACTATCTGTTCTTGACTCCTCAGTAGTTATTATCATTAACTGGACTTGCACTCATTCATATTCACAATTAACTTTCAGGTTTTCTTTCTTCCTGATGTAAAGTCAAACAATATCTGTGTCCTGAATTATATTTTCTATGTTTCAGTAATTCAGACTGGAAGAATGTCTTAATTATTATTCTAAAAGTAATATTAGAATATCTTAGGCAGTATTATTCAGTAGCTGCTATTATATACAGATATGGACCAGCACTTTAGCTTTTGTGTTTCAAATGGTAACCTGAGAACTGCACACAGCTTTAGTTATAGTTTCGCTGTTATGATGTCAGTCATACATCAAGTACTTCAGTGGATCCCAAACTTGTCCTGGAAGACTCCCAGCCAGTCAGGTTTTCAGGATACTCACAATGAATTTGTATGAGATAAATTTGCATGCACTGTATGATGATTTTCTCACTTATTTAACCCTTTATTTCTTCATTTACAGTGACATACAACTGGTTTTCTCTTCAATTTCAAACTAAATAAAAGCTTAATCAAGTATTATTAAGCTCTGCCCTGATGTTGACCCTTATGAATTAGATGTATTTTGCCCATTTTGAACACTTTTCAACACTTTTCAGGGTCGCTGGAGGTAATTTTGTTTTTACCCATCAAAACTCATTTAAAAATCAGTCTGAGGCCACGATACAGGTTTGTGATGCCCTCTTTCGCCCCTTCCACATAATCCTTAAGCTTATTTGCTTGATTTTATCAAGCTTTATGTTGTTTCTGGACTCTTTAGTGTTAGGATCGTCAATGTGCCATCAGAGCTTTAAAAACATTATGAGGGCTTCCTTTGTCTCTCCCCACCCATAATTTGGCAGTTTTAGAATATTTATTTAATGCGTTTTTGTTTTATTTAACTTTTAATATTAGGCGTGATCCATCTCGTAAAACCAGATTTAAAAGCCCTAGGTGCGCCGAAGTTGGGAGACATGTGTGAGATGGGCCCGGAGCGCACCACATGCATATCTCCCGTTATGCACACACAAATAATTTTTTACAAAAGGGGCAGGGCATGGACGAGCCAGAACTGCACGATGAAGACAGTGTGTAAGTGTTTACGTGCACAAGCATGCGTTGGGCGTCCCCTATCACATAGCTTTACTTCTGCTGTAGATGACGTGTAAGTTGTAAAACAAAGAAAAATCAGGTGGTCAGCAGGATTTTAAGACTTGGGCCTAATAGATGAAAAGGGAAGCTAGTTAGATGTGGGGGTTAGGAAGTCCTCTCCTTTACTGGGACAAAACTGGAATAGAGGTAATTGTGTTGGCACACATATCTAGTAAAATCCCCGCCCCCCCCCCCCCCCACCACTTACACGAACAAGGTGACATTTACACGCACAGCACGTGTTAATATGAACTCATGCATATGTTTCAAAATCACCACGTCCATGTGCGTGTGCCGGAAAACACGTGCACATGTGCACCCACACACAGCTCTTAAAATCTACCTCTCTGGGATCAAGGGCCTGGTTTTGCTGAGGCCCCCGGACATGGCATTGATTTCCTTTTGCAGCAACAGTGTTTCCAGGGCTGCTGCTGTTGAACTAAATGGACCCATAGCAGATCTATTTCTCCCATGATCAAGGGACATTGCAGCCCTCCTGCTCTCTCACTGCGGAAGAGAGCACATTCTCCATGGCTGCATCCCAGGCTCCCAGCAACACCCTGCCTCCGCCAGCACAATGCTGCAAGAAGGAAAACACTGTTGTCACATCTCTTGGATAGCACAATTCCCACACACAGTCAAAGGCACCAGAAAAAAAAACCCAAGGTAACCAAATTAAAAAAAAATAATAATGATCCTATTTTTTTTTTCTCTGGCTTACCCTATATTTTAAAGAAATGTGCCTGCGAAAATGCATTGACTTTAAAAAAGTAAAAGCTAACTGAATGCTTTATATATATAGAGAGAGTGATTATGCATTCAGGTGTGGGACTTGTTTATATAGAATATTACTGCTTGCCATGTATTTTTTTTAACATTAATGCACAGAAGATAGAAGGTATGTTTCCCTTCATAGTTTGTTGATTTTGCAGCACCCTACAACAGTTTGTGAAATATATATGTATTTTAAAGAAAGTAAACTAAAAAATAAACATGAGACAATAGGACTGGCATACATTGGCAGACTCTAAGGATTAACTATTGATGCCATAAATGTCAGGAGGCAGAGGAATAATTCAGTTCAGGAATTTCATTAATTGTTAGCATATTAATTAGATGACTTATGTAATTACCATTTAAATAAGCTCCTGAAAAAGAAAAACAAATGAAAAACATTAAAACAATCAAAGCCAGAGATTAAATTCTTAAAAACAAAATTAAGATCTTGCTGTGCTATTTTTTTTAAATAAATGTGAAAGCTAAACATGGAACATTTAGAATAATACTCAGAAGACAAAGAGGAAGTATAGGTGTCTTGGTTTTTTAAGGAAAATGGGTTTATTTTGTAATGCTTTTGTTGCTTTTTCACATTCATATTGATAAATAGAATGACATTTAATTATTCAGATGTCCAGGGAAGATTGCCATTATTAGTATAGACAAAGAAGAAATCTATGCAACAGCAAAGAAAAGCATATGGGAGAATTGTAGGTAAAATAAACTGAGGTATATGTGTGCGTGTTTGTGTGTGTGTGGGGGGGGGGGGGGGGTATCCCCAGTTTTTGGACAAGTTGTGGAAACCTTTATGAAATAGTAAAAGTCCCTAAATGGAAAGAATACAAAGCTAATTTACACACAGCAGTAGGGTAGCTGTTTCAAGCTCCTAAACTGTGATGGTAAGCTCATCCAAAAGGTAATGGATGCAAGCCTTTGGTACAGTCTCAGATTTAATCAGGGGGAGTTTGCAAGTTTATAACATGGACAGTAAGCCGACAACTACTTCTCAATAAAGGATAAAAGGAGGAGGAATGATATTTTGTAGGTGCTCAATCTTAAAGGACTGGCAGCTAGGAAATATTCTTAGTGCAGTGGATAGGGGCAAGAATGATTGAAGAGATGGTCATGATTAAAACAATGTAGGTGGGCAAGATTTTTGACTGACACTTGGGAGATGTCCTTAGCTAGAGTAGTAGGCAAGGACTACTTAACAGATTGAGTGTTCCAAATAGTTTTTAATCTGCTAAAAAAGTGCTGTATTAATATTTAAAGCCATTGAATTACTGAAGAAATCTGTAACTTATTTGTATTCTAATGACAACATGGTGCCACCAGAAAAAACACATTCAAAATATTATTATATGGTTGATGAAAATCAAGCGTTGTGATTTGACATATAGCTTTAGTTGTACATAGAAGGAAGTGTAGCCTGGTTAGAGCACTTGAGAAATCCTAGGTCATAAGTTTGAGACTCTGTTGGATTTTGTGCAAGTCGTATGGAAGGCAATTTTCAAAGTAATTTCCAAGAGTAAAATAGCATTTTACCCATGGAATGGGCTCTTTGAAAAATACCTGCCTTATATACAGGAAAAACATGGGCACAGTTTCATAATCCATGCACTTTTTATGTATTGAGGTAGAGGTGTTCCAGGGTAAGGTTCTGGGTGAAAACTTTAGCTTGGGATTTTCAGAACTATGAAAATAGATTTGTGTAGAAAAAGTAAATGTAAATCTTTGTGGGTATGTTTTCATTGGTCAATTTTCACAGTAAAATTTTCCACATACATTTAGGGCCACATTTTCAAAGGAGTTTACTGCATGCATGATTTGCGAATGCAAATTTGTCAGGGGGCGGAACATATGCAAAGCTATTGTGTGCGGCAAAACAGCTACAACCCTGAGATTTGTGTTACGGGGCTATTGCGGTGAGAGAGAGAGAGAGAGAGAGAGAGAGAGAGAGAGAGAGAGAGAGAGAGAGAGAGAACCTTACTATAGTGCCTATGCCCTAGAAAGGTATTTTAACCCCTATGGGAGGGCCACCTACTAACTCGGGGTGGGGATTAGGTATGAGCGTCAGGGGTTGGGGGCCACTTTCGCATTCCACATGAGACCTACGGACAGAACAGTGCTCTCTAGTGCAGATTTGCTGGTCGTCGGAGTGAGGACGCTCACTCCAAGAAGTGGTTTGGGCAACATTCTCTCCACCTAGCTTGTTGTTGCCCAGGTAGAGTGTCCATCAAGCTAGGTGGAGAGAACGTTGCCCAAACCACTTCTTGGAGTGAGTGTCCTCACTCCGACGGCCAGCAAATCTGCACTAGAGAGCACTGTTCTGTCCGTAGGTCTCATGTGGAATGCGAAAGTAGCCCCCAACCCCCGACGCTCATACCTAATCCCCACCCCGAGTTAGTAGGTGGCCCTCCCATAGGGGTTAAAATACCTGTCTAGGGCATAGGCACTATAGTAAGGTTCTCTCTCTCTCTCTCTCTCTCTCTCTCTCTCTCTCTCTCTCTCTCTCTCTCTCTCTCTCTCTCTCTCTCTCTCTCTCTCTCTCCCCCTCCCCCTCCCCCCCCCCCCAGCAGGCTATCGTGGCCGTGATGAAAAACTGGCAAATATTGTGCACTGCAATGAAACACCCAAAGAATCATCGCACACTGGGAAAACATTTTGAATTGCGATACTGTTTTCGCAAATGGTGAAAACATCGCATGCGGCGATGTTTCCCCACTGCATGAAAGAAGCCTCATTTGCATTGGTAACGCCCCCTACTGCGTTACCAATGCAATATTGGAAAATGAGGCCCTTAGTTTGAAAATTGGCAGAAAGACCATGGCTAATTTGCAATTCTGTGAAAATTGTTCTCTTTGGTGTGGATTTTAAGAGCCCTGCTCGCCTAAATCCACCCAAATCCGGGCAGATTTAGGCGAGCAGGGCCCTGTGCGCCGGTAAGCCTATTTTACATAGGCCTACCGGCGCGCGCAGAGCCCCGGGACTCGCGTAAGTCCCGGGGTTCTCCAAGGGGGGCGTGTCGGGGGCGGTCCCGGTCATCGCGGCGTTTTCGAGGCGTGTCGGCAGCGTTTTGGGGGCGGGTATGGGGGCGTGGCTATGGCCCGGGGCGGTCTGGGGGCATGGCCGTGCCCTCCGTACCCACCCCCAGGTCGCGGCCCGGCGCGCAAGAGGCCCGCTGGCACGCGGGGATTTACGCCTCCCTCCGGGAGGCGTAAATCCCCCAACAAAGGTAAGGGGTGGTATAGACAGGGCCGGGCAGGTGGGTTAGGTAGAGGAAGGGAGGGGAAGGTGAGGGGAGGGTGTTAGAGGATTCCCTCCGAGGCCGCTCCGATTTCGGAGCGGCCTCGGAGGGAACGGGGGTAGGCTGCGCTGCTTGGCGCGCGCCGGCTATACAAAATCGATAGCCTTGCGCGCGCTGATCCAGGTTTTTTAGTAGATACGCGCGGCTCCGCGCGTATCTACTAAAATCCAGCGTACTTTTGTTTGCGCCTGGAGCGCAAACAAAATTGGCCTATTCGCGCTCCTTTTAAAATCCGCCCCTTTATCTCTTATTATTTCCACGACCCATTTGAAAACAAATACTTTGACTAAATATAACTTTCTTGCTCAAAAATTAAAGAGCCTCCTAGTTTGAGTCTATAGTAAAAATGCTTAAAAGTGAATTTTCAAATGTTGCATGCATAAAAATCAGTAGATAAGTATTTAAAATAGCATATATTTGCATATATGCTATTTTATAAACCTCAACATACATGCATTAGTAAAGGTCTGTGAGTACATTTGCATGTATTTTTACTTCTAACTTTAAAAGCATAGGCATGGAGATTTTTACCTGCATAATTTACATGCCTTTACTTCCTGCAAACTGGCTTCTATGCATGTAAATTGGGAGGTTTTCTAATATATGTGCAGCAATGAAATTACCAGTTTTACCAATTAGTATATTAGTACACCCAATCCCTCTACATCATTGAGATCCTGAAGTCCCCCCAGTATTTCACTTTTTAGGTATTTACGATCACTCACTCCAGGTATAGAACTGGCATAAAAATACACAAGTAAGCTGCCAAATTTACAAGCATAAATTGCTTATAAAATAGTAACTTACTCATGTAAATGTTAGCCCAGCTCCAGAATACCCCTTGTCTTCCTCTTTTTCATTCACACAAATTTACTCACGGACCCTTATTTACACATTTGTTGAGATTTATAAAATAGCATATATGTGAGTATATACTATTTTACACACATACCTGCTGAATTTTATGCTCATAACTTTTGAAAATTCCCTTTTAGTGTAATTCAGTGACTTAGGAACATTTATTAATTTAAATTATTTCTTCCTCTGCATAGGTAAGGTATTGTTTTTAGTTTTCATTGGGACATGAAAAGGTCTCTGCAACTATTTTTTATCTTCAGTTGAAGAGGAGATGCTTCACAGTATGGAGAAGGAAATGTCCTTTTGAAAGATATTAAATACAAGTATCAATCTATCTCTCTGTGAGTTCTTTTTTTCAACTTGTTCCAATGTATGACGCCCCAGAGGTGACTGTTTCAGTTCCTTGTAAACTAGTGCGATATGTATATTATACAGGAACATCGGTATATAAAAACTAAAAATAAATAATAAATAAATAAATATCATGGTAGGCTTGGTAATTATGATCATCTCAGGTTCTTCCCCCTTTTCCTTGGGAATTCCATAGGTGAAAAAAGAGAGATTTATGGTATCTTGTGATTTTAATTAATTATTTTCTGGGATGGAAATCAAACTGGTGACTGACAGACCTTAGTCTCAGAAATTAGTTAATTGATTCATTACTTATTCATCCCTATAGCCAGAAACACGCAAGGGATCAGGTTCTAAGTGGATTTAGCTCAAGGAGTGGCTGAAGGTTTGGCAGATGTGATTCAATGCCAAGAAGTGCAGAGTCATACATTTGGGCATGATGGGAGAGTTCCAGAGCAGGCTCAAAAGTTATGCACATACATTTGCATTTTAATTCTGACAGCTGCAGCATGTAGTAACTTGTAATCTGCATTTATTTACTGCTGCTGCTGATGAGGTATAAGACTGCTGAAATCACTTTCTAGGTCTAACATGAAAGAGTGAGGGGTCCTGGTCAACTGTGGGGAGTGAAGACTAAAGAACCAGAGGGGTCAGGATGACCTTGAATTAGACTAGGTAGACAGGTAGACAAATTGGTAAAACTGGTAATTACCTTCATGCGAGCAAATTTTAAAATCCGCTTACCTGTATGTTTTAAAGCTGACAAAGTCCCAAGGAAGATTTGCGAAGTACGTTTGCTCGAGCAACAGCTTAAAATTAGGAGCACACATATGCATGGTAGGCGTATTTTAAATCATGCACACTCAACTGCGCACATGATTTCAAATTCCAGCCTATGTCCACTTGTGCACCCATACCTATATGTGCAGGAGCCTGTAGGTTTGCTTTAAAGTTACCGTCCCTTAGTATAAATGAATTATAAGGAATAATTGGAGAATTATCACAATTTTATTCAGGAAATTTTAATTTCATTTTCATAAGATTTTGGTAAGATTTTTTCTATGAAGCAAAGTGATCTCCTGGTCCACACTGAATGCTCAGACGTCATCGTGGATTCTACAAATATCCCACCACTGCATTATCACCCATTCATATAAAGTATTTGACAAACATGAAATTAAACTGAAAAATAACATAATTTTTGATTAGAATTTAAAAGCAGATTTAAAGAGATATTATTGATTTTCTTGAACTAAGAATTGAAAATGGGGTGGGAACTTTGAATTTCTGCTTATAATTTGCAAAAAGCTATGCAAGCAAGGTAGTACTGAAGATGCAGCCTGCTTGACAAACACAGCTACTAGATTAATTCTATAATCATAGCCTTTATTCATATCCCATACTTATCTCCTTAATTATGTTTAGATACCTTAATTTACCTGTTTTATTCTCAACTCCATATCTTTCATGCACAGTTTGTCTCTTCATATTATCCTTGGGATAATATCAGACCAAGCAAGCCCTGTTTAATGGAATAAAGTTGCTCTCCATGTCTTTCCTAATTCTTCCTATGACTTCCCATGCAGGCTTCCCTCCTAAATTAATCAAAATGAGATGCAAAGGGGATGGTTTTCTGTCTTCTGCATGAAAGTTGGTTTTAATTTATTTCATCTCATTGTATCTATTCTAATCCATGATATGTATATTCCTTTTGGTTCAAATCCTTAATAATCTATCTTTTTTCTGCAGCTTGCTTGTTGGCCCAATATACTAGTGTGGCCACAAAACCAACCTAACATTCACTGGCCTGCCATTCCCTACTCAAGCTTATCCTTCTGCTGTAAATGGCAGATTTTAAAAGCGATGTGCATGCATATAGCTCTTATTAGCACCAGGGAAATTTTATAAATCTTGTACATACACACTTAAGTGCAAATTTGTGAATATCTAGTAGGGATGTGCATTTGTTTTCAATGAATGTGTAATCTGCAATGAATAGGTCCCTATTCGTTTGATTCGGGGGTCCACGAAATGCATGGCGATCTCCCGTGATTCAAACATATCATATTAGTTTCATTCCTTTGCTTTGCAGTCCTTTCTTAGTAGCCTTTTGAAATAGGACAAGACCATGTGGGAGAATCCATAGCAACAATCAGCCCTTTCCTGTGAGTCATAAGTGATCTCACAGCCCTGTCATAGAGTGGGTCAGACAGGTTGGCAAGGAGACCAGAGTGCCAACGTGTCAGAGCAAAGCATTTTTCTAATTCAGCCAATTGCTGCTCTCAGTGCTCTGTGATGCTGATCCTACTGTATTTCTTACTTAAGCAAGCATAGCAAGCAGTGCACTTTCTTCTTGGCTTCTGGTTGAGAAGGTTGTTGTTTTTGAGCTGTCTGAGTGTCTCAAATCTTTATTCAATTACTATTGCTACTTTGCCACAATTAATTTTCCATTGCTGAAAAAGATATTTGTTCTTTTTTGCTGCTGTGCCTGCCAGGCAGCCAGGCTTTCTTTACTGCACTTTTTTAAAAATTGAACTTAGACTGTCTCTCTGTCTCTCCCACTGAGATAAGCTGATAGCAGTGGAATTTTGCTGCTGATCTTACCCTCTGGGGTAGGTTGCAGGCAGGGTTTGGGTGGTGTAGGTGGGAGATAGTGTGAGAGTTCCAGTAGCTGTCTGCCAGTCTGGGAGTTGGTATTTTCAAACAATAAGCAGCAGCACTATAGGAATTGGGCTTGTTCAGGCTTCCAGTCTTTTCTCTGGATTTTCATTTTTTGTGCACACAGAGCAGTCTCAGTTGTAGTGTACAGCAAGACACTGCACTGTGTATCTATGTGTGTGTGTAGTTTTCCACACTCATATATATTGGTACAGCAGTGTTCTTTTAATCCAAATCCCCAGTAGGCATCTGGAGTTTTAATTTGTTTTTGTGCACATAGAGCAGTCTCAGTTGTAGTGTACAGCAAGGCACTGCACTGTGTGTTTGTGTGTGTGTGCAGTTTCCACACTCACATATATTGGTACAGAGGTGTTCAGTCACCAATAAAGAAATAATCCTTTTAATTGAAATCCCTAGTAGGCAGTGACATTCTTTCCATGATGTCAGGGAAAGGTAGGCATAGTCGAGTGATTGGTACTGGCAGAGGAGGCACTTTAAAGTTAAAAATGGAGCTGTTCCAATCTAAAATCTGTGAAGGGGCAGTCAGTTTCAGCCAGAAAAAACTTACATTTAAACATGATGCACTGCCACCACCTGTTTCTGACCCTGTTGTTTTGGAGGTGAATGAAGGGGAGGCTGAACCATCCAAGACAAAAGAGCCAGACCCAAAAGCAGCAGTGTGACAGCAGACCTTTCTTTCTTTCTTTCTTTCTTTCTTTCTTTCTTTCTTTCTTTCTTTATTTATTTGTATGCCGGCATTCATGGGTACATAGCACGTCGGTTTACAAGGTTATGCAAATAACAGTTAAAATATTTGCAAATCTAAAATAACAGTCTAAAATATAAATAAATTGTTTAAAATCATTATATAATACCTTAAAGTGCAACTAAAAAAACAATAATTAAAATAATCATAAACATAAAGATCTAAAATTAAAGTAAATGTAAAAGATAGTAATATTGTTGAAAAGCTTGGTTAAACAACCATGATTTGATTCCTTTTTTAAAGGTTTTAATGTCAGATTATATCCTTAGCTGTGAGGGTAGGGTATTCCATATGTTCGGCCCCGCAATTGACAATGCTCTTTCATGTACTATGTTCAGATGAGCAGATTTCAATGAAGGTATTGGGTGGAGTCCAGTGTTAGCTGATCATGTAGTTTGAGATGGTGTATGAAAATGTAAGGCTATGTTGAGAAACTCGACTTTCTCATTGTAAAGTGATTTATGAATTAAAGAAAGTGCCTTGTGCTGAAGTCTATAACTAATAGGAAGCCAATGAAGGTCTTTCAATATAGGTGTGATATAATCAGATCTTTTAGAGTTAGTTAGTGGTCAAGCCGCCAAATTCTGAAGAAGTTGTAACGGTCTTATCGAAATAGCGGGAAGGCCCAAGAGAAGTGTTAGCACTGTCAATGTAGTGCAGGCTGAGTTTGGATCTGATTCTGATGAAGAATCATCTTGTATGGAATTCTCTTCATCAGAAATGGAAGACTTAATAGCTGAAGAAAGTTTAGGAGGATAGTTAGTTCCATCTTAGCCTTCACTTCAGTGCTGGAGGAGAGATATGAAACTGATGATGATGAGGAAGAAGAGCAGTCAGCACAGGCAAAGAGTGTGACTGATGCCCCTGGCATTGCTTCTCAGGGTACACGCAGTACTTCAACTCCAGTGCAAGCATCCACCCCAAAAGCTATAGAGAAGGGATCACAAAAGAAATCTGTGATCTGGAGCCACTTTAAAGTGACGGAGGACCAGCGTTTTGCTCAGTGTAATTACCATGTCAGGGCTATTAGCAGAGGCAAGCAAGTGGGACATCTAACTAATTTTCACAAGATGCATCATATGCAGAAGCAACACCCAACAGTACTGACATCTGGGGATGGTGGCAGTACCAGTCAGGGGACCCCTTTTTCTAGGCAGCATAAAGTGGTTGAAAAGGAGCAGAGTCATCCTACGCCCTCAGCCCCTTCTAGCAGTCAGGTGGCAGGCCAGCAGCCCCCTGCCATGTGTCAGAAGTGACAACCCACCATGGAGGAAATGGGGTGGTGTTCGGCAGTGCTATCCCAGAGAAGGAGGTAGGCAGCCTCAAAAGTTGTAACCAGGAGCATCGGGGAAATGATTGCTCTTGATGACCAGCCCTTGCAGGTAGTGGAGAATGTGGGTTTCAAGCATTTGCTGCAGGTCTTAGTTCCAAATTACAAAGTCCCCTCCAGAACCACATTTAGCAGAAAGGTCATCCCCAGCCTGTACAACCAGTGTCACAGTCACATCCAAGCACTGCTAGCTAAGGCAGAGGGGAGTATGCATTTCACCTGCGATATCTGGACTGCCATGAATGCTGCACACTCTTACCTCTCCCTGACAGCACACTGGTGGGACCTGGCTGAGGCAGGAGCAGGCAGCAGCTCTATTAGTGAACAAGTATCAGGGTGGAGGTGGGCTTTACTGCACACTCACCTGACGGATGAGGCTCATACCTCAGCTAATATTCTAGCTTGCATCATACAGATGCTGGTGGGCTGGCAGGTACACCAGAGAGACAGTAATTTTCAGGCAGGGTTCTTTGTCACAGACAATGGTGCAAACATGGTAAAGGCAATATCTGACTGGGGCTTTCAGAACATCCGATGTTTTGCACACACTCTGCACCTGGTAGTGAAGTCAGCTCTGGGGTTGGAGTCCAAGCACCAAGCGAATGAATACCTGCATATGTTAACACACATGTGCAGGAACATAGCAGAGTTCTTCCATAGAAGTGTGAAGGCGGGGCAGGTTCTCCGACAAAAGCAGACGGATTTGGAGATGCCTCACAAGCGTCTCATTCAAGACATTGGCACCTGGTTGAATTCCATCTATATGATGCTGCATAGGTTACTGGAGCAGCAGATACCCCTTCATGAACTTTCTGTGGAAATAGACATAGGTGTGCAGAGTCCCCTAGGGTATCATGATTGGTTAGTCATGAGACAGCTGGTAAAAATCCTGCAGCCCTTCAAGGATGCCACGGAGAAGCTGAGTTCCAGAAGTGCCATCTTGGCTGACATCATGCCTATAGTTAATTTTCTGGAGGAAAATTTGGAGGGCTTTAAACAGGAAGAGGGAATGTCAGCAGAGGTGCTGCATTGTCTGGATGTTTTGCAGAAGCAGGTGCAAGAGAGATTAGGACCTTTAACAAAAGACGACACATAAAAGGGAAACTCGCCCAACAGTCCGATTGTCTCACATTTGTGAAGAACCTGCTGTTAGTAAACATCCATGAACAGGAGCGCCATAGGCAGAGACAGATTAGGCATGAAGCAGAGGAGGAAACAACAGGCACTTCAGAGAGTAGTGCAAGCTGAAGCAGGAGCAGCACTCTGTCAGCGACAGCTAGTACTTCCTCCTCCACTTCAGTACACCAAAGCCATGTTGCCCCTAAAAAATCATCTGTTCTGGAACGGGCTAGAGCAAAAGCAGCTGGCAAGAAGGACTCAGCCCACCCAAGCAAAGGAGATACCAGCACAAATGTCAGTGACACAGTATCTCACAGAGTCCTTAGGGGACATGCAGACAGATCCGCTGGCATATTGGGCACACAAGTCCACTGTATGGCCACACCTAGCCAAAGCAACTCAGCGATATCTGTCATGTACACCAACCAGTGTGCCCAGTGAATGTGTATTTTCAATGACAGGGGATATCATGAGCCCTCTTCAATCAAGGTTGGCACCAGAGTTGATGGAAATGATAGTATTTTTGAAAATAAACATGCCTTTGCTTGTTTTTCCAGATTTTCCCTGTGAATGGCAAGATGAATAAAAGCAATTTAAAGCTTTGCAGCAGCTCCAACTGTTTCATATGCTCCAGATAATATCAGCACATGTACCTGACTTAAACCGCTGTGCCTGTTCGTCCAGCCCTTATGTCACTACAAGGGCCTGATTCTAAATGCTGTGCCTGTCTGTCCACTGTCCAGCCCTTATATCACTACAAAGGCCTGATCCCAAATGCTGTGCCTGTCTGTCCAGCCCTTAATTCACTACAAGGGCCTGACCTCAACTGCTGTGCCTGTCCATCCAGCTCTTGCGTCAGTACAAGGGCCTGACCTCAACCACTGTGCCTGTCCATCCAGCCCTTATATCACTACAAGGGCCTGATCCCAAATGCTGTGCCTGTCTGTCCAGCCCTTAATTCACTACAAGGGCCTGACCTCAACTGCTGTGCCTGTCCATCCAGCCCCTACGTCACTACAAGGGCCTGACCTCAACCACTGTGCTTGTCCATCCAGCCCTTATGTCACTACAAGGGCCTGACACTTTTTTCTTGGTTTCTATCTTAGAAGGTTGTTTGCTGTTTGAGCTCTCTCAGAGTATCTCAAATCTTTATTCAATTGCTATTGCTAGTTTGCTATAATTAATTTTCTATTGCTGAAAAATATATTTGTTCTTTTTTGCTGCTGGCTTTTTTTTTACTGCACTCTTTTTATATTGAACTACTTGTTGACTATCGGTCTCGTGCCAGTATTTAGCCTTAGATGGAGCTTACCACCCATTTTCGGCTACATTCATGAACAACCCGACTCTGAGAAGACCTGGTCCCAGCGTGCCGGCGGCCACTACTACCGGCCTAACACCATCCGTGGGCTGAGCCTTATTTATTTTATTTATTTATTTAAGGTTTTTATATACCGGCAATCATGAGCACATATCTTGCTGGTTTACATGAAACGGGAGTGCATTAAATACATCAACTAGAACTGTGGTGATCGAAGGAGCAGTTACAAATAACAAGGGTAGCAGAACTTGGATAAGAAGGAAGAGATAGGAAAGAATAAACGGTTGAACGGTATACAAATAAATTAAATGCTATGTAAAAATGGCATGATTAATGGCTGAATATTTGAAGTCCTTGGTTTGTATCTATGACGTGATATTAGCTTGTGTCTGGGAAAGCTTGCTTGAATAACCAAGTCTTAAGTCCTTTCCTAAAAGTTAAGAGGCAGGGTTCCAGTCTGAGATCTGTGGGAATGGAATTCCACAGAGAAGGGCCAGCAGTGGAGGTGGCACGATCTCTTAGAGTGATGTGTTTGGTCATTTTCGCAGGGGGAACTTTGAGGGCGCCTCGGTAGACATTTCTGGTAGGTCTTGTCGAGTTGTATACTTGGAGGGGGATTTGTAGATCGAGGGAGATGCGTTGATGAATAGTTTTGAAGATGACACAAATGGCTTTGTACATGATATGGAAGTGGACGGGTAGCCAATGTAACTCTTTCAGAATGGGGGATATGTGGTCTCTCTTTCTTGCGTCTGTTAGTAATCGAGCTGCTGAATTTTGAACCATCTGTAGTGGTTTGGAGTAGGAAGAGGGCAGACCTAGCAATAGGGAATTGCAGTAGTCTAATTTTGCAAAAATGACTGCTTGGATGATCGTTCTGAAGTCTTGGGCATGGAAAAGAGGTCTTATCCTCTTCAGAACCTGGAGTTTATAGAAGCAGTCTTTGGTTGTTTTGTTGATATGGACCTTGAAGTTTAGCCGGTTGTCTATTATCACTCCTAAGTCTCGAACTTGTGTGGTAGGTAGGATGGTGGGAAGAGTAGTGTTGGAGATGTTGGTTTCCGGAGAAATGAGAAGGATTTCTGTCTTAGAAGAGTTTAAGATGAGGTGTAGGTTGTTTAGTAGTTGTTTGATTTTCAGGTGGCATGATTCCCAGTAGTCAAGAGTTTCAGAATATATATCTTTGATGGGGATGATGATTTGGATATCGTCTGCATAAAGGAAGTACTTTAGATTGAGGTTGGTGAGAAGTTGGCAGAGAGGAAGAAGATAGATATTAAATAGGGTCGGAGATAATGAAGAACCTTGAGGGACTCCTATGACAGAGTCAAATCTAGAGGATTCCTTGTTTTGGATTTTAACTTTGTAACCTCTGTTATTAGGGATGTGAATCGTTTTTTGACGATTTAATATATCGTCCGATATATTTTAAATCGTCAAAAAATCGTTAGGGCCACGATACAATACCAATTCCCCCGATTTATCGTTAAAAAATCGTAAATCGGGGGAAGGGGGAGGGCAGGAAAACCGGCACACTAAAACCCCCTAAAACCCACCCCCGACCCTTTAAATTAAATCCCCCACCCTCCCGAACCCCCCCCCCCAATGCTTTAAATTACCTGGGGATCCGGCGGTGGTCCAGAACGGCGGCGGTCCGGAACGGCCCCCTCAATAGAATCGTGTTGTCTTCAGCCGGCGCCATTTTTCAAAATGGCCGCCGCAAAATGGCGGCGGCCATAGACAAAAACGATTCAACGGAGGAGGTCGTTCCGGACCCCCGCTGGACTTTTGGCAAGTCTTGTGGGGGTCAGGAGGCCCCCCCAAGCTGGCCAAAAGTTTCCTGGGAGTCCAGCGGGGTTCCGGGAGCGATTTCTTGCCGCGAATCGTTTTCGTACGGAAAATGGCGCCGGCAGGAGATCGACTGCAGGAGGTCGTTCAGCGGGGAATGACCTCCTGCACTCGATCTCCTGCCGGCGCCATTTTCCGTACGAAAACGATTCACGGCAAGAAATCGCTCCCGGAACCCCGCTGGACTCCCAGGAAACTTTTGGCCAGCTTGGGGGGGCCTCCTGACCCCCACAAGACTTGCCAAAAGTCCAGCGGGGGTCCGGAACGACCTCCTCCGTCGAATCGTTTTTGTCTATGGCCGCCGCCATTTTGCGGTGGCCATTTTGAAAAATGGCGCTGGCTGAAGACAACACGATTCTATTGAGGGGACCGTTCCGGACCGCCGCCGTTCTGGACCACCGCCGGATCCCCAGGTAATTTAAAGCATTTGGGGGGGGGGGGTTCGGGAGGGGGGGGGATTTAATTTAAAGGGTCGGGGGTGGGTTTTAGGGGGGTTTAGTGTGCCGGCTCACGATTTTAACGATTTTTCACGATAGTTTACACACCCAAACGGCAACAATACGATTCCCTCCCCCTCCCAGCCGAAATCGATCGTTAAGACGATCGAGGCCACGATTCACATCTCTATCTGTTATTGAGAAACGTTTTGAACCAGGATAGGACGGTGCCGCTGATTCCTATAGACGAGAGTTGGTTTAGGAGGATGGCGTGGTTGACCGTGTCGAACGCTGCTGAGAGGTCTAACAAGATCAATAGGAATGAGTTTCCTTTGTCAAGGCCCATTAAGATATAATCTGTCAACGAGGAGAGGAGGGATTCTGTGCCTCGATTTTTTATGAAGCCGTGTTGTGGGGTGAAGAGAAGATTGTTGTCTTCGATGAAATCTGAGAGTTGAGAGTTCACTAGTTTTTCCATGATCTTGGCGATGAATGGGAGGTTAGCTATGGGGCGGAAGTTGTTGGGTTCCTTCGGGTCAAGGTTAGGTTTCTTTAAGAGCGGTGAGATTGAGGCCATTTTGAGGTCATCAGGGCAGATTCCTTGGGCTAGAGAGCAGTTGATGATATTTGTCAAAGATGTGGCTATTGTGTCTGGAATAGATAGAAGTAATTTGGAGGGGATGTGGTCTGCAGGATGAGATGAAGGTTTCATTTTTCTCAGGATGGCTTGTATCTCAGTGGAGGCTACAGGTTCAAAGGTGTTTAAGCTGGCATTTTTGTGTGCAGGTTGTTGATATGTCTGGAGGGCTGCTGTGTCGGGAGGCAGTTGTGTTAGGAGATTGGAAATTTTATTTTGGAAAAACTGAGCGAGTTCTTCGGCTTTGGACTGAGCCATATTGCCGGGGATTTCTCGCGGTATGGTTTGAGTGAGGCTGGAGACATAGGCGAAGAGGGCTTTAGCGTCAAAGACCAGGTTGTGAATCTTGGATGCGTAAAAATCTTTTTTTGATTTTGAGGTGAGGGATTTGTACTGGTAAAGTGTGGATTTGTATGATGAGATGGTGGTGTCACAAGGGGTTTTACGCCAAGTCGCTTCTTTTTTTCTTAAAGTTTGTTTAAGTTTTCTGAGTTCGTTGGTGAACCAAGGTTGTCTGTTGGCTGCATTGGTGTGAGATTTTTTTGTAATTGAAGGACAGAGCTTGTTGGCTATATTTTCTGTTATGTTGTTCCATGAACGAATGGCAGTGTTAGGGTTGGATAAGTCTAATAGGGGGAGCTGGGAGACTAATTGGGTGTTGAGGTCTTCTGGAGAACATCGCTTTTTGTAATGGAATGAAGGTGAGGGGATGTTAGGAGTGTTGGTTTCTTCCAGTGCGAAAGAGGTGGAAATAAGAGTGTGGTCTGACCAAGGGACCTTTTTGTTCTTCAAGTTGTACGTGTTCGTAATCCCTTTGTTGAAGAAAATCAAGTCCAGGGTGTGACCCGCTTTGTGTGTGAGTTCATTGACTATTTGTTGGAATCCCATGGCAGATAGGGCTGTGAGGAGGGTTATACAGCTGTTGGATGGTGAGGGGTTGTCAATATGTAGATTGAAGTCTCCTAAGATGATTGCTGGAGAATCCAGGTTGATGAGCATGGTGGAGATTTCAAGGATAGGGGAGACATTGGATTCTAGGAACCCTGGGGGGGCGTAGACAAGAAGGATTTGAAGATGTTGTGAGGTGAAGAAGCCGACTTCCAGTTTTGAGTTAGAGCTGAATGGATGTTGGGAGAAGTTCAGACTTGTCTTGTCTTGCCTCCTTGTCTTTTCCCTATTAACCCCACAGCGACCTGACTACCTCAGCTCTGCCAGCCTGTCTTGCCCCTATCAACACCACAGCGACCTGACTACCTCAGCTCTGCCAGCCTGCCTTGCCCCTATCAACTTTGTGCCACTCTGCCTTGCTACCATACACCAGACGACTCAACACCTTGTGGTGTTCTTGCCACTATCATGGTTCCTCAGTGTGTTGATGCTAGTCTTTCTTTGCTGCTTGTCCCTTTATCAGTGCCTTTTTTTTTTCTGACACCCTTTCTGCTTGCTATGTATTCCCTTCATTGTGCTGTAGGATGTTGATGCCACTTGTCTTGCCATTTTGCCTCTCATGCTGCCTTCAAGGGTTCATGCAACTTCTGCTTTGCACCTCTGTTAAAGCACTCTTGCCACACCTGGTACCCCTTTGCCCCTTTACAGTGCCATAGGCTATTCATGCCACTTTGGTGCCACTTTGCCACAATCTAAGTACCTTGGAACTTTTTTCTCGATCTGGTGATTGCTCCACAGAAGTTGCATCAGAATTGATAAGAAAGCCCCAATTCTGCGCCAAAAATAGGCTGAAATACTTCCCCCATTGATTTTAAGGGTAAACGGAAACGAATGAAACTAATAAACTATTTGGATTTTTTCCCTATGAAACTAATGAAATGAATTTGGGTCCCCATGAAACGAAAATACGGATCTTGTACAGATATCCTCTGAGGCTGATGTTACCTACCAAGTCCGAGACATCTTGGACATCAGGAAACATGGCAGGATATGGGAGTACCTCCTGTCATGGGAGGGCTTTGGGCCTGAAGAAAACAGCTGGGAGCCCATGGCCAATATCCTAGATAAGGATATCATTCGACAGTTCCATGCCAAGCATCCTCACAAAACCAAACCCCCAGGGAGGGGCCTTAAGAGGGGGTGTACTGTTATGTCGTCAGTCATAGATGGCTGCAACTGCATGTACTTACTTCCTGCATTGCTCTCCTACTCTCCCCAAGGGCCAGCTTTCACTCCCGCATTTCCCGGGACTCCTCATGGCAGCCTGGACGCCGCCACCATCTCCCTCGACTTTGGCCCTTCCTAGGCACGCACACGTGCCACCGGGCCCTCCTTTCAAGCCTCCTTGGTGGTAACCTTGGGGGCGTTGCCGGTTGATGACATCATCAGACCGGGGTATTTAAACTCCACCTTTGCCCTCAGCTAGCCGACTTGGCAACAAGTTCCATATGTCTTCGACTACTGCTACGTGTTCCTAAGACTACACTTCATGCCTTGAACTTGGACTCTGTCTGGTACCCGCTCCTAGGGGGCCAGTGCACGCACTGGGGACTCAGTCTTCTTGCCTACCCCGCTTCTCGTGCTGGCTCTGCGTCTCCTGGGTTCTAACCTGAAAGGCCTCTCATTCCTCGGCACTACCTCTGGGACACCTCAACTATCAGTGAGTTCTGCAGAGGGACTTCTCCGCTCCTCAGGGTTGTGCCCACAGCCTGAACAATACTGGCCATACCTCGTGCTCCTCGGGACCACGCTTATGTATTACATTGACTGCCAGAGCTTCCCCACTCCTTGGGGTAGTGCTCTCCGGGACTTGTGCGCTTCTCCACTCCTCGGGGTTGCGCCTATGTACTATACTGAAATTGACAACACTTCCCTGCTCCTCAGGGCCGTGCTACATCATCACTAGAGGCTCAGCTTGGGCTTCCCTATCCTGGGGGCTGGCCTACAGTGTTACATCATCATCCTACGCTGTGCAGCTCCTCCCTTCGGGTTGCCCTCCGGAGTACCTCCTGATTGGCCAAGCCTCTCACCCCTCACTCTGCGGTTTGTCTTACATTCCTTCCCTCAAGGCCCATGCCCAGGTATTGCCTCCAGTCTACTCTTCACGGGGGTCTTCTCCTGGTGCCGAGGGACCTCTCTATTGCCTCACCCAGAGCTCTCCGCTGTCTCTGACCTCACTTCCCGATGGTGCAGACCTGTGGGGGCCCTTCCCACAGGTAGTAACAACGTGCATCTTGGGCCAAGGGCCCACATACCCACA
This sequence comes from Rhinatrema bivittatum, assembly GCF_901001135.1. NCBI lineage: Eukaryota > Metazoa > Chordata > Amphibia > Gymnophiona > Rhinatrematidae > Rhinatrema > Rhinatrema bivittatum. Next base: position 403,565,018 of record NC_042617.1, on the reverse strand, counting down.
AATCATAACACCTCAAACATGGTCTCTTAACGTTTAACTCTTCCCAAACTGTTATTTCATCTGAATATCTAAGATTCCTTGAGCAGGGAGAAGGAGAATATTCAAGGCTCTGTGTGTTGCATTTTAATCAAATCTCACTGTAAAGTTCTTAAACACAGCATCACTGATTAATTAAGTGTAAACATCAGCAATAATCATGCTGAAAGCTGGGATGGTTTCTAACTTAACTTTACTGATGAATGGTAAAATAGTTGAAAGTTCTTTGCAATTTATAAGTATGTAAAAGTTCCAAAGTTATCTTGTAATAAAGTTGTGACTCTTAGGTTTACTTTAATTTCTTCTGATGTTCCTTAATTGCTAATTGTACAGATTTAATAATTTTGTCCAATCAGGTGGTGGGGTTATCTCCTTCCCAAATGATATGTAGCTTTTCTTTAGTCAATTTTATTTTGTTCTCTAGATAAGATCCAATTCTCATATCTCTCCTACAGTTCTTCTTCCTTCTTTTTACTGCTCATGGTACCTTATGGGTACTTTATTATGCCTCTTCTTGAATCTCCTTTGAGATGAAACTAGACTCCAAAGACGACTCACAAATACTCCTTCTTCCTTATTTCACTCCTCCCTGTAGATGACTCTTTTGTTGTTGTGGTTCAATAGATGCTTCCAGCCAACAGCTGTGAAGAAAAACTTCATTTTTATTAAATGCTATAATAATATAATAAGGTACAACTTATGGAGAGAGAAAGACAGACAGAAAGAGTGACAAGCAAGACAGCAGTAGAAACCCTTTCACAAATGATTTAACTGATAATTAGGCATTATATAGGGTTTACACTTCTTCACATTTCCAATTGTGAAAACAATAACTGGCTTACTCAATTGTCAAAATACTTCTATGATTGGCCTATTATTATAAACAATTAATACAATGGCTGTATGTAAATTTTGTCTTACTCTGCATGTAAATTAAGAACATAAGAACATAAGAAATTGCCATGCTGGGTCAGACCAAGGTCCATCAAGCCCAGCATGCTGTTTCCAACAGAGGCCAAACCAGGCCATAAGAACCTCGCAAGTACCCAAACACCAAGAAGATCTCATGCTACTGATGCCAGTAATAGCGGAGGCCATTTCCTAAGTCAACTTGATTAATAGCAGGTAATGGATTTCTCCTCCAAGAACCTATCCAAACCTTTTTTAAACCCAGCTACACTAACTGCCCTAACACATCCTCTGGTATCAAATTCCAGAGCTTAATTGTGCTTTGAGTGAAAAATAATTTTCTCTGATTAGTCTTAAATGTGCTACTTGCTATCTTCATGGACTGCCCCCTTGTCCTTCTATTATCCGAAAGTGTAAATAACTCATTCACATCTACTCATTCAAGACCTCTCATGATCTTAAAGACCTCTATCATATCTCCCCTCAGCCATCTCTTCTCCAAGCTGAACACTCTAACCTCTACAGCCTTTCCTCATAGGGGAGCTGTTCCATCCCCCTTTGTATGGAAATGTTATCTATGGGCCTACTCTAAGCTAAAGGTCCAGAGTGACTTTGATGTGTTTCTAAACATAATTCTATATTACTGTGGCCTAGTCACTTTTCAGCTCGCACAGCATTTTTAACATCTCCCATCTGCAGAGTCTGCCTATATAGCAAAAGCAAAGCACAAAACAGAAGCATGAATGCTATAGAATACGTATTAGTAATTTTAAAGCTATTTATGATCAAAAACAAATTAGGAGAACAAGAATAATAGCTTCTTGTTGCACAGCCTCTTCACTACTCTTTACCAACAAGTCATGTTTGCCATTCGGCCCTGGGCACCCACATCAATGTCATCTCTCCACTTAGGATAATGTTGAGCCACTGGTTCTTTCTCAGTGAAAGGCACTCCTCCTCTGGATTTTAAAGGTAAATCTAAGTCTCTATGTAATAAAGCACTCAGTAAAAACATAAAGTAAACCAAACCATGAGAGGGTAAAATAACCTCTCATTTCTAGGAAAGAAATGTTTCCAAAACCTGGCCTTTTACAAAGTAAAAGCTCTCTGTCTACTCTCTGGATCCAGTTCTCACTCCTAGAGATCCCAGAAGCCTTTTTCCTAAAAAATAAACAAGTCTTGTGGGGGTCAGGAGGCCCCCCCAAGCTGGCCAAAAGTCCCTGGGGGTCCAGCGGGGGTCCGGGAGCGATCTCCTACGCTCCTGACGTCGGGGGACAAAAAAAAAAAATGGCGCCGGCACTACCTTTGCCCTGTCATATGACAGGTCAAAGGTAGCGCCGGTGCCATTTCTACAACGTACCGGAGGCCCGAGAGTAAAAGATCACACTGGGACCCTTCCTCTGGACCCCAGGTAATTTAAGGCATTTTGGCGGGGTTCGGGAGGGTGGGGGATTTATTTTAAAGGGTCGGGGTGGGTTTTAGGGTTGTTTTAGTGTGCCGGTTTTCCCGACCTCCCCCTTCCCCTCCCCCTTTCCCCGATTTACGATTTTTTGATGATAAATCGGGGGAATTGTTATTGTATCGCGGCTCTAACGATTTTTGATGATTTAAAATATATCGGACGATATTTTAAATCGTCAAAAAACGATTCACATCCCTATTATCCAAAACTTTTTTGAACCGAGCTATACTAACTGCACTAATCACATCCTCTGGCAACAAATTCCAGAGCTTTATTGTGCATTGAGTGAAAAAGAATTTTCTCCGATTAGTCGTAAATGTGCTACTTGCTAACTTCATGGAATGTCCCTTAGTCCTTCTATTATTTGAAAATGTAAATAACCAATTTACATCTACTCATTCAAGACCTATCATGATCTTAAAGACCTCTATCATATCCCCCTCAGCCGTCTCTTCTCCAAGCTGAACAGCCCTAACCTCTTCAGCCTTTCCTCATAGGGAAGCTGTTCCATCCCCTTTATCATTTTGGTTGCCCTTCTCTGTACCTTCTCCATCGCAACTATATCTTTTTTGAGATGTGGCAACCAGAATTGTACATAGTATTCAAGGTGCGGTCTCACCATGGAGTGATAAGGAGGCATTTTGACATTTTCCATTTTATTAACCATTCCCTTCCTAATAATTCCTAACATTCTGCTTGCTTTTTTGACTGCTGCAGCACACTGAGCCGACGATTTTAAAGTATTTTCCATTATGATGCCTAGATCTTTTTCCTGGGTGGTAGCTCCTAATATGGAACCTAATATCATGTAACTACAGCAAGGGTTATTTTTCCCTCTATGCAACACCTTGCACTTGTCCACATTAAATTTAATCTGCCATTTGGATGCCCAATCTTCCAGTCTTGCAAGGTCCACCTGTAATGTATCGCAATCCACTTGTGACTTAACTACTCTGAATAATTTTGTATCATCCGCAAATTTGTTAACCTCACTTGTCGTATTCCTTTCCAGATCATTGATATATATATATATATATATATATATATATATATATATATATATATATATATATATATTGAAAAGCACCGGTCCAAGTACACATCCCTGAGGCACTCCACTGTTTACCCTTTTCCACTGAGAAAATTGACCATTTAATCCTACTCTTTGTTTCCTGACTTTTAACCAGTTTGTAATCCACGAAAGGACATCGCCTCCTATTCCTTGACTTTTTAGTTTTCTTAGAAGCCTCTCATGAGGGACTTTGTCAAACGCCTTCTGAAAATCCAAATACACTATACCTACCTATTCACCTTTATCCACATGTTTATTAACCCCCTTCAAAAAATGAAACAGATTTGTTAGGCAAGACTTCCCTTGGGTAAATCCATGTTGACTGTGTTCCATTAAACCATGTCTTTCTATATGCTCTATGGTTTAGATCTTGAGAATAAGTTTCCACTATTTTTCCCGGCACTGAAGTCAGGCTCACTGGTCTATAGGTACCCTGATCACCCCTGGTGCTTTTTTTAAATATTGGGGTTACATTGGCCACCCTCCAGTCTTCAGGTACAATGGATGATTTTAATGATAGGTTACAAATTTTAACTAATTGATCAGAAATTTCATTTTTTAGTTCCTTCACTACCCTAGGATGCATACCATGTGGTCCAGGTGATTTGCTACTCTTTAGTTTGTCAATCTGGCCTACTACATCTTCCAGGTTCATAGTGATTTCATTCAGTTTGTCTGACTCATTACCCTTGTAAGCCATCTCCTGAACTGGTATCTCCCCAACATCCTCATTAGTAAACACGGAAGCAAATAATTCATTTATACTTTCTGCAATGGCCTTATCTTCCCTAAGAGCCACTTTAACCCCTAAGTCATCTAAAAGTTCAACGTACTCCCTCACAGGTTTCTTGCTTCGGATATATTTTAAAAAGTTTTTTATTATGAGTTTTTGCCTCTATGGCCAACTTCATTCAAATTCTCTCTTCGCCTGTCTTATCAATGTTTTACACTTAAATAATGCTTATGTTTTATCCTATTTTCTTCAGATGGATCTTTCTTCCAATTTTTGAAGGATTTTTTTTGGCTAAAATAGCCTCTTTCACCTCACCTTTTAACAAATCATCAATTAAGTTGACCATGAACCCATAAAACCTTTTATCATTCTGTTTTGGGGAGGGGGTTTGTTGTTGTACAGTAGGGATGTGAATTCATTTACAACAAATGTGACATCCGCAACAAATAGGTCCTTATTCATTTCATTTGTGGGACCGCAAAACAAATGACGATCCCCCATGAATGAAACATATCATATTAGTTTCATTCGTTTGGTTCACAGTGCTTTATCAGCCTTTTGCAATAGGAGTAGGTCATGTGGAAGTATCCATAGCAACCAGCCCTTTCTTGTGAGTCATAAGTGACCTCACAGCCCTTTCATAGAGTGGGTTGGACAGGTTGGCAAGGAGACCAGAATGCCAACATACCAAGCAAAGCATTTTTCTAATTCAGCCAATTGCTGCTCTGTGGACCTAGTGATGCTGATCCTGGTGTTTTTTCTACCTTGAGCAAGTGTACCACAGTGCACTTTTTTCTTAGGTTCTATCCGAGAAGATTGTTTGCTGGATTGAGCTCTCTCAATCTGAGCTATTCAATTGCTGAAAATCTGAGCTAGTCAATTTCTGAAAAATATTTTTGTCCATTTTTGCTGCTGTGCAGGCCGCCAGGCTTTTTTTTACTGCACTTTTTTTTTACTGCACTCAGACTATCTCTCTGTCTCACCCACTTAGAGAAAAGGAGTGACAAGCTGCCAGCAGTGGCATTTTGCTGCTGATCTTACCCCCCTGGGGTAGGTTGCAGGCAGGATTTGGGTGATGTGGGTGGGAGATAGTGGGAGAGTTGCAGTGGCTGTCTGGGCATTGGACAACTACAAGCAGCATCACAGTGAGTGTACAGAGAGGAGTACTGTAGGAATTTGGCTTGCAGACTCACAGCAGGAGTAGTCAGGCAGAGGCTTCCAGTGTTTTATCTGGAGTTTCAGTTTTTGTGTATATAGAGCAGTCTCAGTTGTAGTGTACAGCAAGACACTGCACTGTGTGCCTGTGTGTGTGTGTAGTTTTCCATACTCACATATATTGGTTCAGTGGTGTTCAGTGCATTACAACAAATAAAGAAATAATCCTTTGAATCCGAATCCCCAGTAGGCAGTGACATTAAAATTCATGATGTCAGGGACAGGTAAAGGGAAAGGTAAAGGGAAAAATGTTATTGGTACTGGCAGAGGTGGCACTTCAAGAGGGAGTCCTCCATTAAAGTTAGAAAGGGACCTGTTCCAATCCAAAATCTCTGGAGGGACAGGCAGATCCATCCGGAAAAAAACTTAAATTTAAAGATGATGCACCGCCATCACCTTTTTCTGCACCTGTTGTTTTGGAGGTGAAGGAAGGGGAGGCTGAGCCATCAAAGGCAGTTGGGGCAGTGGAGAAAGCAAAAGAGCGAGACTCAAAAGTAGCAGTGTGACAGCATACTTCTCTAGCTAGCGCTGACGATGTAGCTCAGTCACTGTTTGCTTCTGATTCCGATGAAGAATCATCTTGTATGGGATTCCCTTCATCAGAAATGGAAGAAATAATAGCTGAAGTTGGTTTAGGAGGATTAGTTTGTTCCTTCTTGGCCTCCACTTCAGTGCTGGAGGAGAGAGACGAAACTGGTGATGATGATGATGAGGAAGAGCAGTCAGCACAGGCAGAGAGTGTGACTGATGCCCCTGGCATTGTTTCTCAGGGTCCACCCACTACTTCAACTCCAGTGTTAGCATCCACCCCAAAGGCTATAAAGAAGGGATCACGAAAGAAATCTGTGATCTGGAGCCACTTTAAAGTGAGGGAGGACCCGAGTTTTGCTCGGTGTAATTACTGTGCCAGCGATATTAGCAGAGGCAAGCAAGTGGGCCATCTAACCAATTCTGGAATGATGCATCATATGGGGATGAGGGCAGTACCAGTCAGGGGAACCCTTTTTCCAGGAAGTGTGGTATATGTGGTAGGGATGTGCTATATATGAAAATATATGTACAATTTGGTACTTGTGTTGATATTTTAATATTGTATTTATGTGATAAATAATACAAATTTAAATTGATATAAATATTGAAAATGCTATGATACCTTTATTGTTTGGTTATTAGTTATTTGGGTTTAAGGAACCTTTCTTTATTTACCTTCAGTAATTCCATTTCCTCCTGCTGCTAATTTCACTAATTTCTTTGCTAAAGTCTGGTTGAAAAATATACTATTTGAGTAAATAAAATATACTCTGAACTTCCAGATATGAACCAAAAGTCTCTGATCAACTGCACACTGACAAAGTGAAGCTCTAATTTTACAAATAAATGGCTTTTCCACTAGAAGTGTTGCACTGACGATGGAATGGAGCGCAACTGGGAGCTCTCCAGCATGGGACAAGGAGAGTAATTGCCTTGTTGTGTGGATGGTCCAAGTCTGAGAGTCAGGAACCTCGAATCCTCCACTGACCTGCATGCCCATGAGACGACCAACGCAATGGTGGTCTCTGAGTGGTCCTCCAATTACTCCAAGCCCTTTTGGACCTGCCATAGGGTGAAGCAGAGGCAGCAGGTCAGACAGAATTCACAGTGGAAGAAGGCCAAAGGCACTGGAGCTTGGAATGAAGACAGACGTAGCTTGAGATGAAGACAGGAAACAGAGAGGGATGAGCAAAACCCTCAGGCACCCTACACAGCACATGGAGCTGGTCGTGGACTGCACTGTCCTCTATGTGCCCAATACAGCTGGGTGGCTGGTCACGGACCTCATGGGGCGCAGAAGGCTCAGGAAGCCTCATAGCGCAGGATTGCAGTATCCCTTCAGATCCTCCGGAGTTGGGACTGGAAAGACGAAGATAAAAACTTGGAACTTGGAAGCTTGGATTAAAAGCAAGGAATCTCCGGAGGCACAGGTTCTACAGGACCTGGAGCATTAGGACCAGATACATAAGGCTGGGGATCACACAGAACTTGGAACATGACGGAACTTCAGGAATGTCATGGAACATCAGGAATATCAGGTACATCATTGGAATGTCATGGAACATCAGGAACATCATTGTAACATCACAGAACATCATTGGAACATCAGGAACATCACAATTCATCAAGACCGACAAGAGATGCATACAAAGGATCGCTACAGGTACCACCGTCCAAATCTACCAGACACTGCACACTAAGAGACCGGGCTTTCTCTACAGCCATTCCACCGTTATGGAACTCCATCCCCTCAAATCTCAGAACAGAACCATGCATCTCAACCTTCAAAAAAAGACTAAAGACCTGGATATTCATACAAGCTTTCCCAGACACCAACATGGTCAACTAATCTCCAACTACACCTTGATTAACCATATCTTGATTAACCATATCTTCTATCGTTTACCTGTGTGAATTAATCCTGTCCTTTCTCTTCCTTCTCAGCCAAGTTCTTATCACCCTGTTATATGTAACTGCCTTTTCAGCACCATTGTTATAGTTATGTTTACTATGCACCCCTGTTTTATGTGAACCAGCATGATGTGACTGCTGTCTCGAATGCCGGTATATAAAAATTTGAAATAAAAAAATATAAAAAAAAAATGGAACATCTAGGAACATCATTGGAACATCAGGAACATCATTGAAACATCACAGAATATCAGGAACATCATTAGAACATCAGAATAGTGACCAGGAAGCTACACGAAGATCCATGGATAAAGAGCAGAAATACCTGGGTAGGAGCTGGAGACAAGGAGTCCTTGGGAGGATTTAGCCCCATGTCGAAGCGAGGACTGAATGACCAGGCAGCCTATTTATAGGCAGAAGAAGGCAACTCCCTGGGAGGAGCTTGCAGTTGGGGCAGAACAGCTGCAGGTCCTTTAAATCCCAGTAGAAGCTGTGGACCCGCACCCTAGGAAGGAAGGGGCAGGACCCTGAACAGCGGTCATGCTGCTGCTGTAGCAGGAGCTGGAACTGGGCCTCAGGGCAGGCCCAATGACGTTGGCGGCATCCTGCCGTGAAGCGGAGGCTGAGGTAAGCAGCTTCCTGCAGCGGGAACGAGGACCCCTCCACAGAGGGGGCCAGGAATGTTGGTGGCCTCCTGCCACAATGGGAAGTCCCGTGCCGGCTCCAGCTATTCCGGAAAGATGGCAGCCGGGCTACAAGGACCCACGGCATCGGCGGCTCCCACCAAGGAAGTAGGGAGGCGGCCAGCCAGCAGCGGCCCCAGGCCACATGGAAATGGCAGCGGCTCCTGCCGGGGAGGTAAGCGCCTCCCGTGGCTCCGGCCGCAGAAGGAGCGCAACAAGAAGAATACTATTAGTGGTAATAAAGTCTTTAAGTGAGTGGAAATAATTGATTTTTGGCTGCACTAGTATATGTATAGTGAAAAATGTAGAGATATAGGAGCTTCAGTTGGCTCCTATGAGAAAGGTGTGAATTAAAGCATTGGTATTTGAAAAGTAGTCAAAATTGGATTTACGTATTGTTGGTTTGATTGCAGGTAGAACTGTGCGACTTGGACCATGTATAAGAATCAGGCAGTGAGTTACAGATGATTAAAACAGTTTTTTGATGAAAAGAAAATAAGAACAGAACACGGGGGTAAACAGTCGTCTGATGAAAAGAAAATAAGAACAGATCACGGGGGTGAGATTCGAAGGAGGGATAACATACTGAATCTCCCTGAGGAAGCCTTGTAGGACAAGGCGAAACCAGGCTCTTGTAGGAGGAAATAGATTTGTGTTCTAGTCATATATAATACATTGTATTTTGAGATAAACATAGTTTTTATCATGTTTAATAGGGGGATGGTAATATGATGGGTAATGTGTGTATGAGGTGTGGTATGAATGAGAGTCAAGCATGAGTGGGGATTTTTTATGGGTACTATATTTATAAATATTGGAGATAATATTTCCTTAATGTATTTAATATTGTATGTAAATGAGGTATATAAGGTCCGGCCACAATAAAAAAAATTGTAGATGTAAAGCATGTTATGAATAAAAAACAATTAGGAAAATTTGTTCATTTGACCTCTGATTTATGTGATATCATTCTATGTATTCTCAGAGGATATGCATGTATATATACACCCTAGAGTTAAAACACATCTAGGGCTTTATTTAATTTTCAAGTAGCCCTCTTATTGAAAGCTTATGTCATAATTGCATTCAGTGCCAAAGACAGAGAAAAGGGACATTTTTTGGTCAAAGGTGATATATCTTCACAATGTTACAGGCCAATGGTTTCTACTAGGTGCACTATGACCTTCACATAGCTAGACAACCGATTGGTCCCCAGTAGTGTGAAGATATAGCTACTAGAGATGTGAATCGTGTCCTCGATCGTCTTAACGATCGATTTCGGCTGGGAGGGGGAGGGAATCGTATTGTTGCCGTTTGGGTGTGTAAACTATCATGAAAAATCGTTAAAATCGTGAGCCGGCACACTAAACCCCCCTAAAACCCACCCCGACCCTTTAAATTAAATCCCCCACCCTCCCGAACCCCCCCCAAATGCTTTAAATTACCTGGGGATCTGGCGGTGGTCCAGAACGGCGGCGGTCCGGAACGGCCCCCTCAATAGAATCGAGTTGTCTTCAGCCGGCGCCATTTTTCAAAATGGCCGCCGCAAAATGGCGGCGGCCATAGACAAAAACGATTCGACGGAGGAGGTCGTTCCGGACCCCCGCTGGACTTTTGGCAAGTCTTGTGGGGGTCAGGAGGCCCCCCCCAAGCTGGCCAAAAGTTTCCTGGGAGTCCAGTGGGGTTCCGGGAGCGATTTCTCGCCGCGAATCGTTTTCGTACGGAAAATGGCGCCGGCAGGAGATCGACTGCAGGAGGTCGTTCAGCGGGGGTTCTGGACCGCCGCTGAACGACCTCCTGCACTCGATCTCCTGCCGGTGCCATTTTCCGTACGAAAACGATTCGCAGCGAGAAATCGCTCCCGGAACCCCGCTGGACTCCCAGGAAACTTTTGGCCAGCTTGGGGGAGCCTCCTGACCCCCACAAGACTTGCCAAAAGTCCAGCAGGGGTCCGGAACGACCTCCTCCGTCGAATCGTTTTTGTCTATGGCCGCCGCCATTTTGCGGCGGCCATTTTGAAAATGGCGCCGGCTGAAGACAACACGATTCTATTGAGGGGGCCGTTCCAGACCGCCGCCGTTCTGGACCACCGCCGGATCCCCAGGTAATTTAAAGCATTGGGGGGGGTTCGGGAGGGTGGGGGATTTAATTTAAAGGGTCGGGGGTGGGTTTTAGGGGGTTTTAGTGTGCCGGTTTTCCTGCCCTCCCCCTTCCCCCGATTTACGATTTTTTAACGATAAATCGGGGGAATTGGTATTGTATCGTGGCCCTAACGATTTTTTGACGATTTAAAATATATCGGACGATATTTTAAATCGTCAAAAAACGATTCACATCCCTAATAGCTACTGCACCTCTAGGCAAACATTTTTATACCTAATCCACTGGGCTGTGAATATAGGTGAACACAAGCTAGCTAGTATCCATCTCAAATACATGCCCATGTTCCCACAGATAGCTAAGAGTATACTCTCTGGAGAAAGCAAATGGAGTAAGTACTGAAACTCCAAAGTAAGGAGCTTCCTGTTTAGCTCTTGCTGTCTTCCTTGGGACCATACAATCAGCTTGTGTTTGTATGCTATACACCATATGGTGTTGCCTACCAGAAAAATGTCTACTTGGAAAAGATAAAGGCACTGTAGCATGCAAGGTCATGTGGATCTAAAACATTTCACCTAGTGAATCTTTAAGAGAAAAAACAAACAATAAAAACAGACAAGCAAAAAGTGTTCTTTCAATCCTGTGACCACTTTATTGCACAACAAATGTCAACAAATTGAAAGCAAATCAACATCTTTGGTAATCACATTCTGCAAGGACAAGGTATGTAATTGCACATGGTATTGTAATTGAAATGAACAGACCTCTACATACATTGTTACAAAAGGCAACATTACATATACGATTTTAGCATCTTATCCTTTTGCACAATCATGATTACAGCAAAGAACATTGAAAGCAGAAATGGAACCCAAATAGCTACAGTACAGCTCTAATATCAGAGCTGATAGCAGCATAGCTATGTGATTTAAATCAAAATGCCCCTAGACAATCCATGTTGAAAGAGTGCACTCAAGGGGACAGCCTAAGGGCCATGGCAGCAGAGTTCAAGTGAAAGCCCCAGACAGTCCATGTTGAAAGAACAAACTCAAGAAGACAGCCTAAGGGCCAAGGCAGCAAAGGTTAAGAGGCAGTCAGGAGGGCCAAGACTGGAGAGAGAAGCATGGAGGCCAAGGACCAGGAGTGGAGAATGCAGCATGGAGGCAGGCGCCCCAGGAGAAGATCCCGTAGCATAGAGGAAGAAGCCCCAGGAGAATAAACTGCAGAATGAAGGCTGGAGACTCAGGAGAAGACACAGAAGCATGGAGGCAGCAGCAGAATGAGATGAAATGACACAGTAGCATGAAGTCAGTAGCTGGATGAGATGAGATGAAATGAGATGACAAAGCAACATGGAGGCAGGAGCAGGATGAGATGAGATTAGACACCAGCATCAGGAGCAGGAGAAGATACATGCTAAGAAGAGACAGCAGCTGAACCATGACTAGAGATGGCATCAAGGAGGCTGGAGTACGGGCAAAACATTGAGCATATTAGAAGTAGAAAGGAGGACAACACTGACAGACCGTAGACCATCCATATCATCTAGCCGGCACAGGAACTCTGTAGTCAGGATAGACCAGGCAGGCTTCTTCCATCTAGCCAGCACGAGAACTCTATAGTCATGACAGGCTCAGCAGGCTTCTTCCATCTAGCTGGCACAGGAACAATGAAGTCAGGACAGACCCAGCAGAATTATTTTATTTAGCTGGCACATGAACTCTATCCACCATGCCTCACCACTCCTCCTCCACCTCACTGGAATGCTATCCAGAGTCTTGGCCAGCCTTGTTTGACAAGTATTGTTCTTAGGCATTACAGGGTAGCATTTCCAAACCGTCATGACCCTTTGCCACACAGAGGCTTGACACTTGGAGGTGGCATGTCTTTGGGAGGGCCTACCCCTGAGTCATCTCTCAGGCCAGGGACTGCTACATGGTGTAGAGTCTTGGAATGCTGGGGAAGTCACAGGTGGAGGGTCCAGCATTCATTGGAGAATCTGGGTCAGGACACTGATGAGGCTATTTATTAACATAGCAACTGTGGTGAGAGCTTGTGTGTTGGCTGCCATCTGGTCATGTAAGGCCTGGGTCTGCTCATTCAAAGCCCTCCTAACTCTGCACACATGTGGTGGAAGTGGACACCATGGCTCCTTTCCAGCTGCTAATGCATTGAGGCCTCTGTCAGTGCCAGTGCTGGAGCCAGAGTCAGTGCAGTTTCTGTGCTCGTCATGGCCGGAGAGTAGGTTTGGGCTTCCAAAAGTTGCATGAGATGGCTGGTGGGCTGCTCTGGCTCTGAACCTGCTTCCTTATGCTGGCCATGTGGTGTGCTGGGGCAAGGTTGTGCTGACTCACTCAACTGTGTGCCACTGCAGACTAGGTTCCTCCATGAAGCTCAAAAGGTTTAAGCTCACATTCATTGGGCCTGCTGAGCTAAAGGCTTTCAAAATATTTCTGTGCTGAGGAGGCTGCTTCTTCTACTCCTCTTCCTCTTCCTTGCTGAACTGTGTCTGTGCATCCATATGGAAGGTAACATGGAAAAGTGCTGCTGTGTGGCTGGTCCCTTAGTCTTCTCTACTGATCCCTGAGGCTTGACGGCTGGGACCAGCCTAGTCCTGGGAAAGCTGTGGAAACAAAAGAAGAAATAAGTACCAAAGCCAAGAGTTACACACATGGACCATTTGGCATGAGATGTTCACTTTGCATGTCAATCATTGTGAGCATCTTATGCCAAATGATATGCAAATCTGTACCTGCTTTGCCATTTACAAGTGAGGTGGTTAGTGCAGCTGGTTAGTACAGAAGAAGTGGTTAGTGCAGTTAGTGTAGTTGGGTTCAAAAAAGATTTTGATAAGTTCTTGGAGCAGAAATCCATTAACGGCTATTAATCAAGTGTACTTAGGGAATAGCCACTGCTATTAATTGCATCAGTAGCATGTGATCTTCTTAAGTGTTTGGATAATTGCCAGGTTCTTGTGGCCTGATTTGGCCTTTTTTGGAAACAGGATGCTGGTCTTGATGGCATGGCAATTTCTTATGTTCTTATGTTCTTACAGGCTCCAGCTTGCATGGTGTCCAGGCACTCAGCCATGCCCTTGAACACATCCAGTCCCAACCTTTGGATGAGGTGCTCCTCCTTGGGCGTGAGTATAATTGGATAAGGGGCTCCTTCACCGGTCTGCCAGATGTACTTGTTGAAGTCAGATGGATCTTTATGTCCCGGACCTGTTGGCCAGCTGCTCCCCACTGCATTTCACATCACTGGTTTGAGATAGCCTGGGTGATGATGCACCAGATCTGGCTCTTGGATGCCCTCAAGGTCTTGGCCACAGAGTTTATGAAGAGCATGGCATAATGTTCCAGGACCCCAGCAATGATCATCTCATTGTCCTCTGGCTCTCAGTCAAATGTGCCCTGCTGCCTGGCTGCCTGAATGGGGTGCACTTCTGCTTCCAGAGAGGTGTCCTCCCTTTCCTGACTCTTGCTCCCACTCCCCTCTCCCCTCCATTCCTCCCCCCTTCCTGCACCTGCCCTACCAAATCCCTCCCCTCTGCGCCCTCTGTTTATCCCTAGCCTGTCATATTACTCCCACCGGATTCACTGTCTACCCCTTCCTCCTCCCACCTCTTCCTATCCCTTTTCCCCTCCCTATCTCTACTCCCGTCCCTATTCCTACTCCTACTCTGCCTCCTTCCACTAGCACTGTTGACTTCATCCTCTCTCCTCCTTTCCTCTCTCCTCCCCTTCCTCTCCTCCATTCCCCTAAGGGGAAAGCCGACAGTCTCTCAGCAGCGCATGGTTCGGAGAGAGGTATCTTTAAAGGATACTAATGATGCATTAGAATTAGGGCAACCCAACAGTGAGGTTCCAATAATTAGAAAAGTAGTCCAAGTGCCTGTAACTAAAAACTCACCTGAGCTAAAAAATTCTAACTTATCCCTATCAATTAAAAAGCAGAATGAAAATACAAACAAAAAACAAACTTTGAAATGTTTGTATGCTAATGCCAGAAGTCTAAGAAGTAAGATGGGAGAATTAGAATGTATAGCAGTGAATGATGACATAGACTTAATTGGCATCTCAGAGACATAGTGGAAAGAGGATAACCAATGGGACAGTGCTATACCGGGGTACAAATTATATCGCAATGACAGAGAGGAGCACTCGGGAGGAGGTGTGGCGCTTTATGTCTGGGATGGCATAGAGTCCAACAGGATAAACATCCTGCATGAGACTAAATACAAAATTGAATCTTTATGGGTAGAAATCCCTTGTGGTCAGGGAAGACTATAGCGATAGGGGTATACTACCGTCCACCTGGTCAAGATGGTGAGATGGACAGTGAAATGCTAAGAGAAATTAGGGAAGCTAACCAAATTGGTAGTGCAGTAATAACGGGAGACTTCAATTACCCCAATATTGACTGGGTAAATGTATCATCGGGTCAAGCTAGAGAGATAACGTTCCTGGATGGAATAAATGATAGCTTTATGGAGCAAATGGTTCAGGAACCGACGAGAGAGGGAGCAATTTTAGATCTAATTCTCAGTGGAGCACAGGACTTGGTGAGAGAGGTAATGGTGGTGGGGCCGCTTGGCAATAGTGATCATAATATGATCAAATTTGATTTAATGACTGGAAGAGGAACAGTGTGCAAATCCAAGGCTCTCGTGCTAAACTTTCAAAAGGGAAACTTTGATAAAATGAGAAAAATTGTTAGAAAAAAACTGAAAGGAGCAGCTACAAAAGTAAAAAATGTCCAAGAGGCGTGGTCATTGTTAAAAAATACCATTCTAGAAGCACAGTCCAGATGTATTCCAAACATTAAAAAAGGTGTAAAGAAGGCAAAACGATTACCGGCATGGTTAAAAGGGGAGGTGAAAGAAGCTATTTTAGCCAAAAGATCTTCATTCAAAAATTGGAAGAAGGATCCAACAGAAGAAAATAGCATAAAGCATAAACATTGGCAAGTTAAATGTAAGACATTGATAAGACAGGCTAAGAGAGAATTTGAAAAGAAGTTGGCTGTAGAGGCAAAAACTCACAGTAAAAACTTTTTCAAATATATCCGAAGCAGACATCAATTTTGCTGACTTCAAGATAACATGTGATCTTTATGTATTTTAGTGTGCTGAATAAAAAAACAAACCACATTCGTTTCCTCCAATCACATCCGGTTTTTCCACAAAACGCTGTCTATTCATAAACTCTTATAGCAATAACATAACATTATTATTTAGATATGCTGAAAACGCAAAAAGATAATTAATGCACAGAAAGCAATGCTGAATATGCAATCGGTATAATCAATAGGAAGACTGCTTATTAAACAGTTTAAAACTGCTGACGTCGGCATAAACTTTAGCACAGGCATAAGACAAAGCAAATTGGATCTCCAATAGCCTACCAGCACCTGGAACCTAACTTCCTCCAGACAAACCGCTCCGATTGCTCACCTCGAGAAGCAAGATGCTATCCCACCCTATCCCCATCATATATCATCGCCACTATTCTTGCATAAAGTCATTTCAACAGTTCCCGACATGTACATCCAGATCTCTCATTCCAATCATGATCTCCCCCCTGACTCAGCTTCTAGGGCTCACAATTTTCTCTCTAACCCTCTTCAACACACAGTCACTGACAAAGAAAACACACATCCTTAATGACTATCTCCTGGACTCAAAGCCAGATATCTGTGCCATCAGGGAAACGTGGCTCAAAATCTCAGACATAGCCCTAATAAATCAATTACCCACACACCTATATGACATCTTCTCAATCCCCAGACACAAAAAATGAGGAGGTGGCCTTCTTTTAGCCACTAAAAAAGAGCTCAGACTCACCTCACAACCAGTCAATTCCTCTTCCAAACTTGAACTAGGTCTATTCAAATCTAATCAGCTTCAAATTCTACTAGTATATGCCCTGCCAGGATTACTAGACAAAGATGCCTCCCCCCTCATAGAAGCTATAGCGAAACACATCAACACGGATTCCCCAGCCATGATCCTGGGGGACTTCAACCTCCATGTTGATGCCAAACCACCCTCCCCCAATTGTGAAGCCTTCCTCACCACTCTCAGGGCCATGGGCTTTGAACAAATCATCGACAAACCTACCCACAAAGCAGGACATACGCTTGACCTCATCTTCATAAACTCCAACCTATCATACTCCATTGCCCCGGACTGCACCCCTGCCCCTTGGTCAGACCACTCACTGATATCCACTACCCTCACAACCAAAGAACGTCCAAACTCCCCACGGCATCAGTCTACCAATCACTTCAGGAAACCATGTGCATCCAACATGCTCAATGAACATCTATCCAAGGAACTTACTAACTTGGATGTAACCAACCCCAACTCAGCCCTGCTATCCTGGTAAAATATCACAGAAGCAGTAGTGAATAAATTATGCCCCCTCCCCCAGTTGTCAAAATAATTAACCCAGCGCTAAAAGGAAAACAACCCTGGTTCTCCCCCGAACTTAAGCTTTTGAAGCAAGACCTCAGACACAAAGAAGGCAAATGGAGCAAGGCCCCCAGTATTACTACACTATTGGCTTACAAATGCACCCTCCACCTCTACAGGACCTCCATTCTACGGACAAAAAGAGATTTCTACGCCAATAGAATTCATGACCTCCAATTTGATGCTAGGGCCCTGTTCTCCTACGTTTCCCAACTCACAAAAACATCCACCCCGACTATCCCAGACGAACATGCACAAATCAAGGCTAACAAGCTCACACTCTTCTTTCAGAAAAAAATTTTGAACACTCTAGCACTCCTCCCTACCAACACAACTTCTCCCTCCATAACTTCCAACATCCCCACTCACTCCGGAGCCAATCTCGACACCTTCGAACCAACATAATCCCTGGAGATAGAGTCCCTACTTAAGAGACTGAAAGCATCCAGCCACCTGGCAGACCACACTCCAACAAAACTTCTGTTACTTATTCCGGACACCATCTCCAGACCGTTGGCCAACATCATAAACTGCTCTCTAGCACAAGGAATCTACACAGACAGGCTAAAAACTGCCTCTCTCAAACCCCTTCTCAAGAAACCTAACTTAGACACAAGAGAACTCTCCAACTTCTGCACTATCTCTAATCTCCCATTTCTGGCTAAACTCACAGAGAAACTGGTCAATACTGAGCTTTCAGAGTTCCTGGAAGAACACAAAATCCTCTACCCATCTCAATATGGCTTCCGCAAATCGTGCAGCACGGAAACCCTCCTTATCTCTCTAACAGACCATATCATCATGGGCCTAGACAAAGGTCACTCATTCCTACTAGTCCTTCTAGACATTTCTGCGGCGTTTGACACCGTGAACCACACCATCCTTCTAAATCGCCTCTCAGACATCGGCCTATCAGGATCGGTCCACAGATGGTTCGACTCCTTCCTCAGCAACAGAAGCTTCAAAGTCAAAATCAACAGCAAAGAATCACCCAGCATCAAATCATCGCTAGGCATACCCCAAGGTTCCTCTCTGTCACCTACCCTTTTCAATATTTACCTCCTTCCCCTTTGCCAGTTGCTAACAAAACTAAAATTAATACACTATCTCTACATGGAGGACGTTCAGATTTTGATCCCCATAACATAATCCCTCCCAAAAACACTCATTTTCTGGGAAAACTGCCTCCAATCCATCACCCGCCTTCTCACCAGTCTGAACCTGGTCCTTAATGCTGTCAAGACTGAACTCCTCCTCATCTCCCATGACCACGCTAACCTCCACCCACAGACCCACCCCAACACCCAGATCACACATGTAAGAGACCTCGGAGTAATCTAAAGAAATCTATTAACAACACAACCAAAGATTGTTTTTATAAACTACAAGTTTTGAAAAGGCTCAAACCCCTCTTTCATTTCCATGATTTTAGGACAGTCCTTCAAACCATGCTCTTTGCCAAAAGAGACTACTGCAACACTCTCCTCCTTGGGCTCCCCATCTCCACCACCAAACCACAACAGATGCTCCAGAACGTCATGGCTAGAATCTTGACTAACACCAACCGCGGAGAGCACATCACACCCATCCTCCGGAACTTACACTGGCTTCTAGTAAATTACAGAATCCTACACAAGTCCCTCACCATAATACACAAAACCATCCACAAACAGCTACAGCTCGATCTTGAGATCCCATTCAGACTTCACACCTCTACTAGACCCATCAGAGAAGCATACAAATGAACCCTGCAAGTTCCCCCAACCAAAGCCACACGCCATACAGAGACTAAAGACCGGGCATTCTCAACAGCGGGTCCTGCCATTTGGAATACTATACCCACAGACCTCAGACTGGAGCCCTGTCATCTAACATTTCAGAAAAAACTCAAGACCTGGCTATTCCTTCAAGCCTTCCCTTAAACTTTCTGAAACATGCAAATGGCCCATTAGCCATTCATCGCTATATATGCAGCTAGGCACCCTGTCTGCTAAGTATTTTTAATACTTGTTAATATTTATTAATTATAATTTGTTAATTGTCTTCTTCTATCCTATGTTTCCGGCTACCTTAGCTCCCAAGTTTACTCCACCTTGTTTATTGTAACTTTGCTTCTTGTTTAAATGGTTTGTTAAAGTTATAACCCCTTGTTCTTTGTAAACCAATATGATATGATAATAATCATGAATGTTGGTATAGAAAAGAGTTAAATAAATAAATACATTTTATGGCTATATAAGCAGCGTGAAAACCGACAGCAGCATTCAGTCGTTCAAGAGGCTTAGAAATGACAGCAAATTTAACTCTGTTAAATCTGTTTTTGTTGAATATGTCATCCAACACTCAAATAGTTCATGGACGGTGCTGGAATAATCCTGATATATTCTATTACATTTGTGGTTGTTTTACAACACCCAAACAAAGGACAAATATATCTGACTTTGTATGAAAAACTTATCATGCATATTTCAGGGTTAAACTGGGTGACCATGACAAACCTTGGGCACCACATAAAGTGTGCAGGACATGTGTTGAAAACCTGAGACAGTGGACTGAAGGTCAGAGAAAAAGTCTCAGCTTCGGGGTTCCAATGGTGTGGCGAGAGCCCCAAAACCATTCGAGAGAAAAAATTTCCCTAACAATTAAAATTTAGACAACTATTGCTCTCTTGGTTAGACAATACATTCATTTTTTGCATGAAACAAATATGTTACGAGCTATCACTTCTTCAGAACTTCTTATTACCCTTGATATTCCACTTTATAATCTATGTAAATAAAAATGTTAAATAGTTTGTACAAAATCTCTAATCTCAGAAACCACTGCACCGATTGCTTTCAAATTTTGACACAACCTTCCTTTCACATACGGGAAGGTTCTACTGTACTTACATTACATATATGTTACACCTGTGACAGGTAAAAAAGGTTTAAAAATTGGTTCCACAAAACAGCGACATCTGGTGGACGTCAGCGCAAGCGCAACCTCTTACACCTTTCACAAACACTCAAAAACCCCACACACATGACAAATGTATTTAATTCACACACCCTCAAACACACAGAAATCCACACTCCTCACACACACACATGCCAATTGGACTTACTTCACACACCCTACCAAAACACACCAAAACACACCAAATTCCAGGCTGCTACACCGGGGGGGGGGGGGGGGGGCACACACATGTCAGATGTTGGCAATTCCCACACCCTCCGAACTCACACAAAAACACCCTCCTCACACCCCCCACACACATGCCTGTTCTACTTACTGCCCACACCCTCCGAACACACACAAAAGCGGAAACAGGTCCGCGCTGCTCCAGTGGGGGGCCAAGAACGGTCCGGGACACATCGCGTACACTACGGCCGTCGGCTGCCAGCAATCAAAATGGCGCCGATGGCCCTTTCCCTTACTATGCCACTCGGAGACAACAATGGCGGCAGTAGCCCATGTGACATAGTAAGGGCGAGGGCCCGTCGACGCCATTTTCAGGACTGGCAGACAGCGGACATTTGCCCTTACTATGTCAGGGAACCTAGCGCTCCCATTACTCCTCAACAGTGACATAGTCAGGTCAAAGGGCCATCGGAGCCATTTTCATTGCTAGCAGCCGACGGCCCGAACCCAAGACTTCAATCCCGAACCGAACACCCGCTCCACCGACTGACTGTTTGCACAGGTATCCGGGGGGCTGCACTGTGGGGGGTCGTAGTTATTTTCTTGCGCATGTGTTAAGGGGGGGGGGGGTGTTTCGGTCATTCTGCAACTCTCGCGGGGGGCGGGAGGATGGGTTACTGTATTTCGCCAGGGTGGGGGGAGTGTGGGGTGCGTATTTAAACACTTCATTTATGGTGGGTTTCTTTTGGGGTTGAAAGATGGAGGGCACACACAAACACAAACACAAAACGTCCCTGATCTCGGAAAGGCACCAAATTAGCTCTCTACAAAACAATTAACTAAATAGAGAGTGCTAACTTGGTTAGTCACTCCCCTATTTTGATACAGAACACACACAACCTCCCACTGCCAGACCACATTTACCACCACCAATTTCTATTTCGGTGTTTTTTTCTCAATCGGCATCCTAGCTGCTTCTTACAGTCTGGGTCCTCTTACCTAAGAAAGCATACATTTCAGGGGAGGGAGAATGAGGGGAGAGGTGAGTGTGAGGGGAGAGAGTTGGAGTGGGGACAGGGGAGGGAAGGGGGGGGTGAGTGACCAAGGGGGAGGAGGATGAGTGACTGAGGTAAATGAACAAGGGGAAGGGGGATGGAGTGTAAAGAACCTGACTCTGCCACTGCAATGCGTGGCCGGGTACCGCTAGTCCTTAATAAAACATTTCTCATTTGTGAAAAACTTTGACGTATTGCATACTTTTTAACTTCATATTTGGAATCAGCATCTTTCACTTGGGTAAAATCAGCAAAAATAATTAGGTCAGCAGAAAACCTTTTTTTCAAATATAGACCAGTGTAATTGATCTCTAAAGTTCACCCATTTGAGAGCATTAAGTTGGCAATAAATAAAACAAGTTAATATTTATATCAGAAATACAAACCTATATGACAGTACTCATTTGTACTTTTGAATCATCCTTGACATTTAACATCACTTTTTCTCTAGTACAGAAGTTATATAAAACCTTAATCACACACCTTTTTAGCTTGGTCAGTTATATTCAAGAGAAAACTGACAATATGATTAACTATGACATGGGAAGGTGGATATGATGTAATATTCTTCTAGTTTCATCAAACAAACAATATTGTTAGTGCTTTCAATTGATGTTGAAGGCCATTAATCTTCTCCATTACAGACAAAGGAGAGGCTCCTAATGTTTCTGAATCTATTACTTCTTCCTTTTGAAATGCAACTAAATGACAGCAGTTCATAGAAAGATAAAAATAAATGATATACTGGAAATGATCTTGCTATAAATATGTGCCTTTCTCAGAATCAAGGAAACCATCAAAAATTAAACTCTGTGTAGCCATCAAACTAAAGACATTGAAGCCAGGCATGTGTTATATTAAATATGATGTAATGAAAGGTGCTCTGAATTGGTTTACAAGTGATGTCAAAAGACAGATGTCTTTATGAGACATGAAAATTGTAGCACTTTAATGCCATATCTACTCTAGAATGAAAGCCTTTCTGCTCTAAGATTATAATTACTTGCAGTTATGTGATCTCCTTAGGAGATTCCAGCATAGATGGACATTTCTTATCACAGTGGGAATTTATTGAACAGTCTGGACCCAGCTGTGAAGAACTAATGTCTATTGACACTTGCTATAAGCACACAACTAAGAAAATTCCACCAATGCTTGCTCCTGAGAGGTAATTACTTATAGAATATACTGGACACAATAAGGTTACTTGAATATCTGTAAAGAATGATGATTTTTTTAAATCATTGACTTACATCATACATATAGCAACTTCTACTTCTAATCTCAAACCCAGAATATTTTATTTTATAACACATTTATAACCCCTGCCTCTTACTTATTCCTACCAGCACTTTTGGAGCTATTCTGATAAGACAAGTGCTTGAAGTGCAAACTACCTACAGATTATGCTTCCAATGCTGCTCTGTAGGTAGCAGTGGTAGAGGGGGGAGGGTGTTGGCAAAGCTGGATTTGAAATAAAATTACAAAACAGGGAAGGAAAGGGTGGGAGTGATCTGTAGCAACCTAAAAATAAATTTCTCTCTTTGGTGAGGTTGAGGGCTGCTCAACCCAGCAGCACCTGATAAAATACTGGGGGAGGGAGTTGGTATCGTGCCACTCACCAACAAAGGACTTTGAAGATATCTGGTTTAGTAGCAAGTTATTCAGCTACACAAGTCCGGATGAATAAAAACATAATGGATTATATCCAAACATAGCCGATTTGATGTTTAAGTTATCCAATTTTATGTAGCTGGATAACTTTAGGAGAGCATATTCAGTTATCCATCAAAATTTAGCAAGATAAATTGTCCACTTGCCAGCTTAACCTCTTGGATATGAAATAGAAGACAATGAGTTAAAATGTTCCACTAAATGTACCTGGATAAATCTATCCAAATAACTTTGGGACAGGTATTTTGCAAACCAGATTTACCTAGCTAAACTTAGCCAGGTAGTGCTGAAAATCTGCACTTGCTGGCTAAAATTAAACCAGGACCCTGGAAAGCCTCCATCACCACCTTTTTTTTATCTAGCTAAATTTTGTGCAGGTATTGAGCTACGTGGACTATATTTACCTGGACAGCAGGGAGATATATTCAAATCAAACTTTTTGTCTGCCTAACTCAAAAAGATATTCAATCAAACCCTCTGAATTTTGATTTCTTAGTATATTCTTACACTTTAACTTTCAAATTAGATATTTTAACCAGATAGTTCTGTAATTGGGCTACAAAATTGTTAATTTGTAGAAACATGGATGGCAGAAACATCTGATAGCAGGAAAAGACCGTATGGACTATCTAATCTGCACATCTGTATAATTGTTCAACTCTTTAAAATGTCCCACTCCTTAAACGATTATTATGTTTGTTGCATGCTTTCTTGAATTTAGATACTGTCCTTATCTCCACCACCTACACTGGAAAATTGTTCCATGTATCCACCACCATTTCTGTAAAGAAATACTTCCTTAGATTACACCACAGTCTACCTCCTTTTCCCTCATCCAATAACTTCTTGTTCCAGATTCTCTTTTCCATTGAAAGAGACCTACCTACCTGTGTGAATTGATACCTTTTGAGGTATTTAAATATCTCTATTGTTTCTCCCCTATCTTGTCTTTCAGCTAGGTTAAACAGGTTTAGATCTTTAAACCTATCCCCATATGTATTACAAAAGACTTTGCCAGACTGGCAATAGTATCCCAAAGATTGTCCAAACTCACTATGAAGGAATATTGTGAAACTGAACTTGCCTCAAGTTCAACCAATTTTCTACTAGATCCTCTCTGTCCTCCTCCCACATGCTCTTTAAATATTGCAGAAATCACTTCTACTTGGTCAGTCAGCTTCTTCTGCATTCAGATGGTAGTAGGGATGTGAATCGTTTTTCAACGATTAAAATTATCGTCCGATAATGTTTATATCGTCTTAAATCGTTATAGAACACGATACAATAGAAATTCTAACGATTTATCGTTAAAAATCGTTAAATCGTGTTAGTGCGCACTAAATCGAGTTAGTGCGCACTAACTCCCCGTTAGTGCGCACTAACTCGATTTAGTGCGCACTAACTGAAAATGATACAAATAAACACTTTCCAGGTCACTGAAGGTCAGTTAGGAATGAATATGTGTTCCTATTGGCTGGCTGCCCTCTTATCTATTGATGTTACCAAGGTTACCACTGAGGTGATGGTTGGGGGGATGGGAAATGGAACTGGAAACTAACGAACACCAACAGAAAATGAAACAAAGTGTTCACACTTCCCAGGTCAGTAAAGGTCACTTAGGAATGAATATGTATGTATGTATTCCTATTGGCTGGCTGTGCTCTTATCTATTGATGTTACCAAGGCTAACACTGAGGTAATGGTTGGAGGGATGTGAAATGGAAACAGTTGGAAGCTTGACAAAAAAAGTAATGTAATGAACAGCACTCACGTGACTAGAACTTGTTTGCTTATTATTTTTGTTAGCAGGCACCTGAAATGCTAGTGCATGTTGAATTTGCCAATCACTGTGCATTTTAGAAAGGTGGTCCTGGCTGGAACTGTACACAGTTCAAATATATGTAATTGATTGTTGGTAAGTGTATTTTTTAAGTAGCCACACTGGCACAAGTATGTTTACTTTTCCTCCTACTTAACTCACTAGCTCAGCTTTGTAAGAAGGGCTTCTCTGCTTGTGTGTTGTTTTTGTTTGGTGTGAGGAGAGCAGAAACATCAGATCTTTATTCAATCTACTACAGTCATCTCTTACAGTGCCCTATCCCTATTAATACCAGGAGTGTTGTGATCTTCCTGCACACAGTGCCCTAACCCTGATACCAGTCTGAGACAGCTCCCTCCCTGCATTACTAGTGAGAGGCTGGCTTCACAGACAGGGGGGAGCTGCCTGACCCTCACTCCTGACTTCCCCCATGTCCCAGCTAGTGAATGGTGTGTGGGTGAGGGGGGGGGGAGGAGGATGGTGAAGTCTGAGACAGCTCCCTCCCTGCATTACTAGTGAGAGGCTGGCTTCACAGACAGGGGGGAGCTGCCTGACCCTCACTCCTGACTTCCCCCATGTCCCAGCTAGTGAATGGTGTGTGGGTGAGGGGGGGGGGAGGATGGTGAAGTCTGAGACAGCTCCCTCCCTGCATTACTAGTGAGAGGCTGGCTTCACAGACAGGGGGGAGCTGCCTGACCCTCACTCCTGACTTCCCCCATGTTCCAGCTAGTGAATGGTGTGTGGGTGAGGGGGGGGGGAGGATGGTGAAGTCTGAGACAGCTCCCTCCCTGCATTACTAGTGAGAGGCTGGCTTCACAGACAGGGGGGAGCTGCCTGACCCTCACTCCTGACTTCCCCCATGTCCCAGCTAGTGAATGGTGTGTGGGTGAGGGGGGGGGGGAGGATGGTGAAGTCTGAGACAGCTCCCTCCCTGCATTACTAGTGAGAGGCTGGCTTCACAGACAGGGGGGAGCTGCCTGACCCTCACTCCTGACTTCCCCCATGTCCCAGCTAGTGAATGGTGTGTGGGTGAGGGGGGGGGGAGGATGGTGAAGTCTGAGACAGCTCCCTCCCTGCATTACTAGTGAGAGGCTGGCTTCACAGACAGGGGGGAGCTGCCTGACCCTCACTCAAGCAGAGAAGCCCTTCTTACAAAGCTGAGCTAGTGAGTTAAGTAGGAGGAAAAGTAAACATACTTGTGGCAGTGTGGCTACTTAAAAAATACACTTACCAACAATCAATTACATATATTTGAACTGTGTACAGTTCCAGCCAGGACCACCTTTCTAAAATGCACAGTGATTGGCAAATTCAACATGCACTAGCATTTCAGGTGCCTGCTAACAAAAATAATAAACAAAGAAGTTCTAGTCACGTGAGTGCTGATCATCACATGTCAAGCTTCCAACTGTTTCCATTTCACATCCCCCCAACCATTACCTCAGTGGTAACCTTGGTAACATCAATAGATAAGAGCACAGCCAGCCAATAGGAATACATATTCATTCCTAAGTGACCTTTACTGACCTGGGAAGTGTGAACACTTTGTTTCATTTTCTGTTGGTGTTCATGAGTTTCCAGTTCCATTTCCCATCCCCCCAACCATCACCTCAGTGGAAACCTTGGTAACATCAATAGATAAGAGGGCTGCCAGCCAATAGGAACACATATTCATTCCTAACTGACCTTCAGTGACCTGGAAAGTGTCTATTTGTATCATTTTGAGTTAGTGCGCACTAACTCGAGTTAGTGCGCACTAACGGGGAGTTAGTGCGCACTAACTCGAGTTAGTGCGCACTAATCGGAAAAAACGATTTTTAACGATTTTTCAATGAAATAATCGTGCCAAACACGATTTTCTTCTCCTGCCACACGATTTCTATCGTTAAGACGATATGGAAAACGATTCACATCCCTAGATGGTAGTGTTTTCAGGACTTGATCCTCTCATGCTGACTTCTACCCCTGCTGTTAATATCTTCATTACTCCAGAAAGGGTGTTATTGACATACTGACATTACAAGAAAGAGTCTTGACAGATTTGATAGCGAACAAACTCACTGGATCCATTGGAACTCACTGGAGATATTAATATCTTCAGCTTTAGGTGTAGCAATGTCTCACCCTCCCCATCACAGCCCTCAATGAGTTTTCACTGACATAAGTTGCTGACTCCATGCTCCTCATCAAAAAGCAGTCAATAGTCCTTGTTGATATTGTAGCTGGTAGCTCACTGGGAAAGACACATGCTTGTCTGCTTGATTATCTTAAATAATGCAAAAACAAAGGACATTTTGTTAAAAGATGAGATGGAATTATATGCACCACATCACCATGTATCTACATGGTCCTCAATGTTTTGTATTTTTGTATCTGTGTATTTGAGTGTTTGTGCGTGTGCATATATATGTTTAAGTATTGTGTTTTTTACATATGTGAGTCTGTTTGTGTTGGGGCATTTGTGTGTATATGCTTCAGGGACAATAGAGGATTTAAAAAAGAGATTTAAAGATAAGCTAAAAACATGGCTATTAAAAAATGCTTATAACCTAACTTAAAAATCATCAGAATGGAGAGAGCTACAATAAAAAGAAGGACAAGAGATATTAATTGAAGCATGAGGAATAAACTTAATGAGAGATAGAATGTAAGAATCAATATAACATACCGATTAAATTGTGAAAGTTGATATAACATTTTATTTTATTTTATTTTATTTATTTTATTTTATTGTCTGTAATCCTTGCCTATGTCCCTGATCTTTAGTTATATATTGGAACATTTAATTTGATAGATGTTAAGGCCTGTAATGAACAATACCTCTGTAACCCGACTGTAGTTGTTGATGTAACTTTTGTAAATCGTTGTGATCTATATATGGAATGACAGTAGGTGAAATATCAAAATAAATATATAAATACATAAATGATGGCGAGAAACTGCCTACATGGAGCATATGCTAATATTAGCTGGTGTCAAAAGCTAGCAATTCTATCTAACTTTGTGGTGTCTCATCAATCAATCACCTTGAATGGCCATCCAGAACTTGTGTGGATAGAATCTTATTGAATAACCAATATCATTAAAATCCCTCTAGCTAGGAACATAGAGAAGAAGCCAGACAGCCACTCAACCATCTATCATGTTTTTCTCTTTCTCTATCTATCTATATATATATATATATATACACACACACATATATATGTATATATATGTATAGAGAGAAAGGGAGAGAGAAAGAGTGAGAGAACACACACAATTTATATGCATACACATATGCATATAGAGATTGAGAATAAAATAAAAGTGAGTACAAATTTAAAGTATTAATAAGAAAGCTAATTTACATTAATTGTTCTAGTAATTAGTTGTAATAATTTTTAGATAATTGTATAGTGTAGTCATTTGGTTAATCTCATATGTATATATTAAATCCCAGCTTTTAGCAATCACTTAGAATTTAATTAACTTATAATAATGGCCTTTTTAAATGCAAATTATAGAATTCAGTTTCCTAATTTTACGCATGCACATCATTTTATCAGGACAAGATTTAAAGAAGTAAGCTGCTTTTGAAAACACATTTCAGTCATGTGTAAAGAGGTTGAAAAGAAAGTGAAGATTTTGTAATAGCAATATTATATGGAGGGCTAATAAAAAGGACAGCATAGTGACAGAATAGATGTAAAACATGATTATAAATAAAGACAAAACCCCACAAACTTGTCTAATCTTAAGTTTGAGTTAGGCCTTATTTGAACTCTTTATCTGGCTCTAGTGTTTAGTTTTGATAACCATTTGATAATTTTCACTTTTAAACACATTCCCTCACAGTCTTGTCCAATTATCATTAGCACCTTTAGAAATATCTAAGCTATCGACTACAGCATCCTCTTCAGTGCTGTCTCATTTCTTCCCTTCTCTACATCCTTGTCTGATTCTGTTAATGAGGTACTTTCTTCTTATATCATAATGATCTCCATAACTCTGATTTGCTATAGACAGCTATTCCAACCCTCCACCATCCTTTAGGGCATGCCAAACCCCAATCTTGGCTCACCTCAGGATTTCACATCTTACATTCATGTGGCTCCTCTGCATAATGTCTTCGACTGAAGTTCCTTTCCCATGTAGACTTCACTCCTTTCAAATTCATTCTCACCTCCTTCCAGTCTACTATTACACTTTTATATCCATATGACAAACACATATAACCCCTGACCCTCTCTGTTTTAGTGGCCAGGAGAACAGGGGCACATGAGGGTCCCAGGACCAATCCTTTAAATTTCTCCCACTCCAACACATTCCAAGGACCCAGGGATTGGGTTCTTATCCCAATATGGGGCAAAGGACTAAATCCTCCAGGGCCCAAGATGGCTGGGGTAACAGATCTCTATCAGCATTAAGGGAAGTGAATGCCAGAAAAGTCTCTGGAAGCTCAGATTGAGCGCCCAAAATTAAATCTTTATTGTCAGAGTTCTTAATGTTAGAAATGGCACTTTCACAACAGCTCTTGACTTGATTCTATGAAATATACAGATCTCTAACAATGTATCTGTGTAAGATTCTCTCAGTATTAGGCATGGGAACTCTTACTGTGGAAGGTCCCCAGATGGGCAGGCTGTTGATGGGATGGAAAACCCTTTCCAAAAATATTGATTGGCAAAAAGAATTACAGTCTCTTCACAGGCTCCCCTAAGTGCCTATTTCTCAGAGTGAAGACTCTGTGGGGTGTCCTCAGACTAGAAGTTTAGGTTATATTCACAGTTCACTTCTTCAGTTCTCTCAACATGATTTTTCTTAGGAAAAAGTCCAGTAGCATTGAACACAGCAGCTCTCTACAGATATTTCCTCTTCAGACAGGAAAGATGGTGAAAAACCTCCTCCTGTAAATTCAGAAAAAATTATTCACACAAAAGTAGGAAAAAAACTGTAATCCTCCTACAGCGGGTCACCATTTGTAATCTTTCCTTCTTCCTGATCTAACCTAGGTGGTGGATACCCCAAATTCCTTGAGCCAAGCGTACCAGGACAATTGCAGAAGAAAACCCAAAAAGTAAAAAAATAATTAAAAAATATATAGCAAAACAATTTAAACCAGCTAAGAAAACAGCTCACAAGTGAAATAAAAGAGAAAGGTTGTGCATACTGTCAATAACTATGTAACAGTTAAAAGTCAACAAACAGAAGTTATCCCTCCTTTATTATTTTTCTCATACCTAAAGATTAATTTAAGAGAGTACAGTATATCTCATATATGGCTATCCTATTAGTCATATACATGGAATTTCCAATCCACAATCCAGATAGCGTATATTATTTGAATCATGTAAACGAAAATTTATTGGCACCTACTAGCTAACCAGATAGAGTCCCTCTCCTCCACGGGTCTCTACAGAACTTGATTCTTCTCTCCAGGTAAGAGAGGTCCTTGATGTTTGGTGGTGTCGATAAAAATAGGAATACCTCTTAGCCTGGGAGGATTATAGGGCCAAGGAGAATTTGTGGGAACCTTCCCACAATATCCTTGATAAGGAACTCCTGAAAAACTTTCATAGCACTCACCCTGACAAACCATGGCTGCGTAGGGGAAGGCCTAGAAGTGGGGGTACTGTTACGCACCCCATCTGCGCCCGACCTGCGCACGGGCCTTCTCACCTCCATGGTTCCACGGCAGGTCCCGGGTCAGCCTCCCTTGCGGCAGTTACAATCACTTCCAGGCCTTGGCATCCTGTGGCGGCAGTCGCCGGGCCTTTCACTGCGCACCAGGCCTCACGCTTGAGCTCGGCATCCTCGGCTGTGTTGGCCACGCCCCCAAGCTCGCTTGGACCGCCCGGCCTCTTGTAGGGCCAAGGGCGGGTCCTAGCTCTGCGGCGCTCCCTGATTGATTCCCTGTCATAAGGAAGTCCCTGCTTGTATTTCCTTGCCTTGGCAATCAGGTTGGCTTATGCTAGATTATCAGTGTGTTTGTATCTTGCTCCAGGCTTGTTCCAAGTCTCATTCCAAGAACATTCTGTTCCAGTTCCTGCCTTGTTCCTGCATCCTAGTACTCCATCGTCCTTCTGTTCCTGTTCGTCTGTCCATCTCCCCAGGTAGTATCTCTGGACTGTCTTACTGGTACTGACCTCGGCTTGTTCCTTGACCTACTTGTCTACTGCCTGCCTTCTGACTCCAATCTGCTCCTCGACTTGCCTGCCTGCCACCTGCCTTCTGACTCTAGTCTCTTCCTCGACCTGCCTGCCTGCCGCCTGCCTTCTGATTCCAGTCT
Source organism: Rhinatrema bivittatum (assembly GCF_901001135.1). Lineage (NCBI taxonomy): Eukaryota > Metazoa > Chordata > Amphibia > Gymnophiona > Rhinatrematidae > Rhinatrema > Rhinatrema bivittatum. The sequence continues at coordinate 403,533,952 of NC_042617.1, read as the reverse complement.
ACCTCTCGACCTGCCTGCCTGCCTGCTGCCTGCCTTCTGACCTCGGCCTGCCTGTGACCTCATCTGACCTCTGGAACCTGACCTGCTTTGCTGACTACTCTTCGGACTGACCCCCAGACTCTGACCTCTGCCTGCTTGACCACGTCTCTAGTTTCTGGCTCTGTTCCTAGCCTTGTCATCACCTACGCTCTTCTGGTCCTCCTTGTTCCATCTGACCTCCAGTCTCGAACCTGACCACGCTCCCCTTCTGCCTATGGGCACACCGGACTTCTATCCTTCCAGGAGACCCTGTGAGGCCCACTAAGTCCAAGCAGCCCTGGTCCCTAAGGGCTACTCCCGGGGGGACCTCGGGCTTCCAGTAGTGAAGCTCTTCCTAGCCTCTGTCTCCTCCAGTGCTCCGCCCCTTGGGGACAGTTGCTTCCTGGTCCCTACTAGGGAGCCATTCTCCACTGCTCTTGGACAAAGGTCCACCCCCGAGCGCAACACAGGTTTGTAAGCTTTTCTCAATAGGCACCTACGGTAGCTGCTAGAGAGAAAACAAGAACATTGCTTGTGTATCTGGACTAACAGACTTGAAGCTTCATTAGTAGAGCATTGGCAATTGATGACCCATTCTGTGTCTGGCTTACATTTATATTTATAAATGATCTGGAAAGGAATACAATGAGTAAGGTAATCAAATTTGCAGATGATACAAAACTATTCAGAGTGGTTAAATCATAAGCAGATTGTGATAAATTGCAGGAGGACCTTTTGAGATTTGGAAAACTGGGCATCCAAATGCCAGATGAAATGTAATGTGGATAAGTGCAGGGTGATGCATGTAGGGAAAAATAACCCATGCTGTCATTACACAATGTTTGGTTCCATATTAAGAGCTACCATCCAGGAAAGAGATCTAGGCATCAAGGTAGATAATAAACTGAAATCCTCGGCTCAGTGTGCTGCAGCAAATCAAAAAAGCAAACAGAATGTTAGTTATTATTAGGAAGGGAATGGTGAATAAAATGGAAAATGTCATAATGCCTCTGTATCACTCCATGGTGAGACCACGCCTTGAATAATTTGCACAATTCTGGTCACCACATCTCAAAAAGATATAGTTGCAATGGGGAAGGTACAGAGAAAGGTGACCAAGATCATAAAATGGATGGAACAGCTCCCCTATGAGGAAAGACTAAAGACGTTAGGGCTGTTCAGTTTGGAGATGAGATGTCTGAGGGAGGATATGATAGAGATCTTTAAAATCAGGAGATGTCTAGAATGGGTAAATGTGAATTGGTTATTTACTCTTTTGGATAATAGAAGGACTAGGGGGCCCTCCATGAAGTTAGCATGTAGCACATTTAAAATTAATCGGAGAAAATTCTTTTTTACTCAATGCACAATTAAACTCTGGAATTTGTTGCCAGGGGATGTGGTTAGTGCAGTTGGTGTAGCTGTGTTTAAAAAAGGTTTGGATACGTTTTTGAAGGAGAAGTCCATTACCTGATATTAATCTAGTTGTCATGGAAAATAACCACTGCTATTACTAGCATCAGTAGCATGGGATATACTTAGTTTTTGGGAACTTGCCAGGTACTTGCAGCCTGGATTGGCCACTGTTGGAAACAGGATGCTGGGCTTGATGGGCCCTTGGTCTGACCCAGTATGGTAATTTCTTATGTTCATCATCACCATCAATTATATCTGTGCCAAGCTTGTCCCTACCTGCTTATGAGGTAGTCAGAGTCAATACTCCTCACAGAAGATTGTCTATATCTGGCAGCATGACAGGCATCTGTCAGAAGCATATATGCTCACTGATTTGTTCTTGATACAACATGAGCCCTTCCAGGCCTCAAGAGCCCATACATGCTTTTCTTTCTACATAAAAACATTGAAAGTTCAGAAGACATCATGCAAAAGACATGATGCCTCTAGGAGCTGTTGGCCTCTACATTTTGCTCAGTGGCAGGTTAAATGAAGATGATTGTTGTTGGCTCATGAAGTCAACAGCAAAACAACATCTTCTCTAGCCTTAATGCTATGCACAGAGCTGATGACTTGAGAGTCTATCAGCACACTTGCCTTGCTCTCGGTATTCACTAACTCAAAAATGCTCATACACCACAGGACACCCAACTCAATTTAGGGCAGCCATGTGGTCAATCGAGGGCCTCAAATCTTAAAAGACCTGAAAGGTCATGCTTCAGCTTGGAAAATGACCTGGAATCCTCGGCATATGTGCTCTAAGGGTGGCCATAGATAGGAGAAGGACTATAATTGCTACTAGAAATCAGAACAAACTATTTGGCATATTGTCTATGTACCTACATAAAGTGGAACAACATGAGTAGCTCTGAACTGGATAGGCAAAAGGCATTGCTGGGCCCTGACATCTCAATATTTTCCAATGGCTACCTATGAAAGGTCAGGCAAGGTTAATAGCTTCTAACACAGTTTTGCCTTGGATTGAATGAGGTGAACCTTTTGTTATGTGAGACATGAGTGCTGTCATTGTCATCACTAAATAAACTCTGATCTACCAATCTAAGAGCTGACTTTCAACAACATATGAAGGCATGGCACCATCCTATTCCCAATCCAACCTACAGATAGTCAAGCCAGCATCCTTGTCCAGTTTCTCTGAGCAGCTTACATAGCCAACATGATAGCCAAAGGATCAAGGCCCTCACCATCTGTATATGAAAGTTACCTGTTTGCTTATCTAGTTATAGCAGGGCTCAGATGTGCATGATCATGTGCAATCCCTATTAGATATGCTAGCTTGAAATGACCTGTGAGAAGTTTGGGCTTGCCATGACATATGACATGTGTTTCTCAGAAGTTGTAAGTGAAGGCCTGCTATGTGAGCACTTTGATGTCAGCACTACCTCAGAAACAGCTGAAGCAGTGCTGACACCTTTGTCTTTGCAGGCCCATGTGACACTATGTATTCGACATACATGTGGATGTCTGCAGATGCACATGGATGTCAGCTAGGGAATCAAGCTGTAACTTGTTGAGTCTGTGACTGATGATTGTAACTACAAACTTGTAGCTTTAGGCTATGCCTTTAAGCAGCTGAGCCACTTGAGTCCTAGAGTACTTGGCTCCATTTCCTATGCCCTGCTGGAGTTTCATCATACCTATTTGACTATCTCTGCAACAAGTGAAAGCTAGGACAGAGTCCAAGGTATAGCCTAAACAAGCAAGAAGATGGAAGCTATGGCACTGTGCTGGCAGTCCTACACAAGCACTATGGTGAGACTTTACTCTTTTGGACTGGCAATCACTATGAATATATTAGGTCAGACACATCTCATTAGTGTTAAGTTTATTTAATGTCTAATTTGTCAACTACTGTCTATTGCACCTATTGCTCCATTATCACTATGTTGCCTAACTAGGCCTAAATTTTTCTGTTACACCATGACCCATAGGACTTGTGAGTAAAAAAAAGATAGAAATGAGACCAGCTAGAACCTCTTTGCTGGGCTCTCTTCTTTGAAAGTGGAAGTTGTAGATGAGAACTAACAGGCAAAGTAGAGTTGTATGAGTCTGCCGATTCTGGCCTCCAGTCTGTGTGGTCTCCACGGCTTCTGCTGGGGGGGCGTGGGGGATCCTTGGGTAGATCTGGAATAATGTCTATTGGATACTACACTGGCGCATACATTAAAGTTCCCCCATTTTGTCCGAACAGCGAAATCTACTTTTGAGAATACCAAAGGTGCATTCTATGACCCAGAGGGTAGAACATAAGGCCTCGGTGTACCTTCTCTCTGCTGGCATGTTGGGAATAGCAAGAGGCTTGAGAAGCTAAGACTGGCAACTATATCCCTAATCTCCTGAAGTAGAGAGAGAATGGTTGCATCACTCACACCACCATGACTTTGTGATATCTCTGCCAACCCACAGCATGCTATTATACACTAGAAGTTAAACTGTAGCTAGACTTGAGCCTTAAAAGACTATTTCCATACATGTCCATACCTCCTTTTACTGGGACACTATATGTATGTTATAGCCCTTGCTTATGCGTTGTCAGATACCCATGAATGGAAAAGAGCATCTGGGATTCCTACTCAATGTGTCCATGCCACTCACAACCATGCTATCACTATCCATTTCTAGAACTCCTCTAACACTGAAGCTGTACATCACAAATGCCACACATTTCATTGCAGAAAGACATCATCCTAGTGATATGATTGTGGATGTCCCTAGCAGTTCTCAGTATGTCCTCCAGAGATACACATTTGTCTGACATGACTCAGTCATTAGGATTAGGTCAATATGCACAACCCCCAGCTTCAATTGAACCTATGTACTCCTTGTTATTGTCAAGACAAACTGTGGCTGACATCCTGGATAACAGAGCACTAACAAGGTACAAATGACCTGGGAGTCCTTGCACTGTAGACAAAAAAAGGTTTTGGTTGAAAAGTGACATTTCAACAGCTCCAAAAGGGAGGATTTGAATAACCACTTGCTTAAAATTAACAAGTTGAAAGTCTGTAGTGCTCAGTCACGCACAGTGTTTTGTGGCAAGTGCATTGTTTAGGCACACAACATTAGCAGGCTTCTACAGCATGGAAAGAGAAAGCTGGGGCGTGGCACTATATCTTGTAAACCTAACTGAGCAAGCCACTTGTCATGTAATTGATGCAATCACATCCTTGACAGCCCCCCGCGTCCCCCATGTCCATGGTGTTTGATGTAAACACATAGACAAAGAGGGACTATAGAAAGAATCAGCACTCTTACCTAGAAGCCATAGAGGCTGTCTTCACAATTTTCAAACAGGCTACATTTCCTAAGTATAAAGGAATCATGTACAGTTCCCAGGTACCTGGCGACCATGTTGAGGATGCACAATTGAGCATCACAGACCACTTGCACATTGATGGAGTGGAAGAGCTTTCTGTTGCAGTAGATCTACTCCCAGAACATTAGAAAAGTTAGTATTGGCATAGAAACCAAGTCCAGCAAGCCTTGCCTTCATGAGGGAATCTTATGTAATGATTAATGAGGCCATGTACAGCTGTTATGATCTAGTCCAGACAGCAGGAAAAATATGTTTGGGACATTTTCCACATGACCCCATTTGATGTTTGGAGGGAGCCAGATGCCATAAAATACGGGGTGCACAATAATTTGGTGAGGCCTGGTATAGCGTGGGTCTTTTAGGTGACCAAATCCAGGTCTCCTATAAGTTCTTGATATAACTCTATGATAGGCTGAGCTCTGAGGCGATACCTGTTAACCACATGTTCCTCTGGCATCCCCAGCTATGTGGTTCATGGATGAAGCAAAGAATTAATTTAGTCTCTCTGCCATAAGTGTCTCTTTTACCCCTTGATCATCTAATGGTCCAACTGACTCTCTCGCAGGATTTTTACTTTGAATGTTCCTAAGCTTGTTTTTCTTATGAGTATTTTCTTCCAAACATGTTTCTTTTCAAATTCTCTCTTTGCTATCCTTATCAGCACTTTGCATCTAACTTGCCAATGATTATGCTGTTTCCTGTTTTCATCATTTAGATCCCTTTTCCATTTCTTGAAAGATGTTATTTTAGCTATTATAGCCTCTCTCACCTTTTAACCACCCCTGAAGTCATTTAGCATTCTTTATTCCTTTTCTAATGCATGGAATACATCTAGTCTGGGCTTCCAAGATGGCACTTTTAAATAATGTCCTTTCCTGATATAAACTCTTAACATTTGCAACTGCCCCTTTAAATTTTTGCCTAACCATTGTCCTCATTTTTTCATAGACACCCTAATACCATAAGAAGCTTGTTGAACTGACTGGATGGATCATTTGGTTCTTTTCTACTGTCATTACTGTGTCACTAATATGTAAATCCTGTCACAGTAGATTTCTTTAATGTCCTCTCTCCAGTTATTAAGTCAAATGTGATGTTGTGATTACTGTTGCCAAATGGCTCCTACACTGTTATCTCTCTGCTGTATCCTTGTTTTATTCTTACCTCTCCCATCATGGTTTTATTGTATCCTCTAGTGGTTCTTCTTCTTCCATTGTTATTCCTCTAGTTTCTATGTACCTCGAAACCCATCTTGGGCCCTTATCTCTTTTCAATCTACACTTCTTCCCCCGGCACACTGATTTTCTCCTATTGTTTTCATCACCACTGTAATCTTGATGACTCCCAGATCTACATAGCGATGCCAGAAATGTCATCACAATCTGTAAAGTCCATGGGGAGTCTTGAGCCCTTGGCCCTGGAGGTATGAGTCTGAAGCTCTGGCAGAGATTAGTGGGAACTGAAAGAACAGCTTGTATTGTTGGTCTTTAGGTATTCATTGGTAAAGTTATGACAAAGCACCTTGTCATTGGTTAGCAGGTAGATCCGCCTTGCCTGCACAGCTGCTTTTAAGTGATAGCCAGCAGGAGTTCCCTGCTAGCACAGCATTGTTTGTTTGCAGAGGACAGGGCCTGAGATTGGTCACTATGGATACACAGGGCTGTGCTGGATCTTCCCCCTTACCAAATAAGGTAGTCCATTACTGGACTACCTTATTTGGTTTTCTGCAACCAGTAAGCCAGGAAACCCATGTTATATTATGAACTTTTGCTACTTCCATTAAACTTACTTAAAGTGTGGCTATTGTGTGATATTTGAGCCAGATCCTGAAACAAATTCAGTCCCAAATATCAGCCTTTTGGTCTGACATTGCCTCCGGGATGTCCTGCCATCTCTTTAAACATGGCCAAGACAGAACTTCTTGCTTCTCCCCCCATGCCCTCTCCCTTCTTTTTCTGTCTCTGTGGATGGCACTCTCATTCTCCCTTACTTTCAGCCTATAACCTTGGTGTCATCTTTGATACCTCTCTCTATTTCTGTACGCACATCCAAAACACTGCTAAAGTGTGTTGGCTCTTTTCTATAATATGAATAAAATCTGTCCTTTCCTTTCTGAGAATGCTACCAAATACTCATCCTTTCTTTTATTACCTACTGCTTAGACTTCAATTTGCACTTTGTGGGCCTCCTACTGAACCGTATTTCTCCACTGTAATCTATTCGAAATTCAGCTGCACAACTTATCTATATTCATTGTCGTTATTACCATCTAACCACTGCTTTCAAGTTACTACATTGGCTCCCTCTCTGCTTCCACACAGTTGAATCTTTTCTTGCTTGCCTATAAATGCATTCATTCTGCAATGCTTCACTGCACATCTTCCCTTCCCTTTCCCTACACCCTTCCTCATTAACTCTGCTCATCAGGCAAATAACTCTTATCTTTGCCCTTCTCTAACACTGCAAACTTCAGACTGCATGCTTGCCACCTTATTTTGCCATTTGACTAGAATTGTCATTATGCTACCTCCCTGGCCATAGCCAAATCCAGTTTAAAAATTCAACTTTTTAGACTACTTTTAAATTATAAATACTTCCCTAGAGTAAATAAAATTGTCATAACTAGATTTTAAACTCCATAGTGCAGGGACTGTCTTGGCCACAAAGAGGTCAATTAATGGAGATTTTGGCAAGAACACTTTCTGTGGAATGTAGAGTATTAAATTCAGACTGAAGTGGATTCAGAACAGCTTGAGATAAAAGAAAGTCAACAGTAGAGATGGCTGGCATATTAAAGCAGTTAGGATGTAAAAGGGAGGAGGGAGATGAGACATTAGTTAGTAGGGCAGTTAAGTTTCAGAGAAGGTTTTTGAGGAGTGGCATGATCACAGCATGTTTGAAGGAAGAGGGAGCAGTCACAGTGGATAGTGAGTGATTGAGGAAGTGTCAGATGGAAGATATGACTGCAAGGATTATAGATCTGAGGAGCTGGGTGGGAATGAGGTCACAGGAACAAGTAGAGAGTTTGGAAGAGGAAACATATCTGTTTAGTAGTGCTTTTAAAAACGATAAATAGTGGTAACAGAAGTAAACTGTATTCATTTGTGTAATGCCTCCTAGTACCTGGAGAGCTAAGTAACTTTGTAATGCTGAATTAATTGACACAAATAATAATTTGGAGTAAACAATAGAGGAGCAAGAAGCTTCTATATCAGTCCAAGTTTAAGCGGCTTCCTCTTAAGTACAAACATACCAGTCAACACAGCAAATGGAAATGCCTTTGAAAACTATAGCATCAAAAGGATAAGTTTAACTATATGAACTATATGAACTATAGCATCAAAAGGATAAGTTTAACTATATGAACTATAAGTTTAACTATATGAACTGGCCAAAAGTTCCGGTTGGGTCCAACGGGGGTCCCGGAGCGGAGGCGCGGAGAAGCACGTGACGTACGCGTCACTCCGACGTGACGCCGACGTCACGTGCTCCTTGCAAAGGAATACAGGGATGGCTTCCTGACTCCCCGCTGGACCACCAGAGAGTTTTGGTAAGTCTTGGGGGGGTCAGGAGGGTGGGGAGTTTAAGTGTTTATTTAGGTTCAACGTATTCAACATAGCTATGTTGAATAAGTTGAAAATCGCGATGCGTTGCGCATCATCACTTTTTTAAGTTTTAAAAAAAAATAAGTTGTGTTTTACATATGCGTTCAAAACGAATGCACACCCCTAATATTCAGTGGCACGGCAAAGCCTCTGAATATATGCGTATATGTGCACACTTAGCCGGATAAGTCTACCCAGCTTATTTTAGGCTTGCTTTATGGGACATCTAAACTTATACGTAAACTTAAATGGCTAATTCCAAATATGGGTAGTTATGCATATAAAGTTATACATCCAACTTGCTCTGCCCTGATCTACAGAAAACACACCTACTTTTTATGCATGCACAGTGTAGCCATATAAGGGTCTTATATATATATATACATATATGTTTATATATAAACCATACTTCTCCCAGGAAGACCAGAAGAGATCTCCAAGTACACCACCAGCCATCTAGGCTCAGCTTCCACAGTCCTTTTTCCAGTAGCAGAGGACTGGAAGGCAAGTGCCATAATACCTCTGAATTCTTTTGATAAAATTATTTTTTTTTTTTGCATTTTCTGTTAACCTTTAGTGAAATTTGTAATACTTAATAACAGCATTTTATATAACTTTACAACAGATTTGATACATTAACAGAACATCATTTTAAAACAAGTGTCAATATGGTATAAACTTGCTAGTTATATGTAGATTACTTGTAGTGACTTGAGCATCATTAACAGACAAATCTTTTACGAGAGCGTCCTTCATGCTGCAGACGAACCGAGGGCTTGGAGGCCTTTGGATTCTGTTATGAGCACGAGGAGCGCGGTCGCCTCTAAAGCAGGTGGGGTGAGCTCTTGGGCCACGGCGAGACTTAGGGAGGAGCCCCAAGCCGCACCGTAGGAGGTGAGCTGGTGTGAGCATGGAGAACCAGGCGAGGCATAGCTGAAGCAAGGACTAGAGAACAAGGTCTGACCCTCAACTGGACCTGCACGCCCACGACAACCAACAACGCAATGTTGATTGATGAACGGTCCTCCGACTGTTCCAAGCCCTTTCGGACCTGCCACTGGGAAACGGCATTGGACGGTAGGCTGGACCGAGGACGAGGGCAGACAGAGTCCTTGGAACACAGAAGACATCACAGACGAAGGCTGCAGTGAAGACATCATAGACGAGGGCTGAAGCGGAGACATCATAGACGAGGGCTGAAGCAAAGACATCACAGACAAGAGCTAGGAAGGAATACATTGGCACTGTCCCTCAGGGTGCCCTACTCAGCCCACCGACACAGGCGGACCCAATGGGCTGGTCATGGACCACCCTGTCCTACTGCGTGCCCTACACAGCCCAGGGGGGCTGGTCACAGACCACGCTGAGAATGGGACAAGTGCAGGGAAGAAGCGGGTTACTGCACTCCTGGCAGTCTGAAGCAGGTTACTGCACTCCTGGCAGTCTGAAGCAAGTAGAAACATCAGGAACAAACATCTAGGAACATCTGGAACCAACATCAAGGCAATAGGCAAGACACAGGACAGGGAGCCATCAAAGCAAAAGCCGACCACGGAGGACCTGGATTGATGAAGACACACAGACGACTGTGAGATTCAATCCGAAGGCCAACAGGAACTGAAGTGAAGGTCCTTTTATACTGCTGTATGCAGGCAACTCCCCGGGAGGAGTTCACCTGGACTGCCCCTCACCGGCCCTATAACTGCGGTGGAGTGCTGTGGGCCGGCCCCTAGGGAGAAGGGCATGGCCGAACCAGGAAGTCCAAGCAGAGCCAAGCAAGCCACAGGCAGGCCTCAAGAACAGCGAGGCCTCCCAGGCCCTGGAGCAAGTCCTGGAAAGTTCGCAGGTGAGGCACTGGCTTCAGAGCGGTCTCCAGAAGAGAAGGTAAGATGCCTCCTGAGAGATCGCAATACAAATCTAACATAAACCAATAGACTAAAATTAGTTCAGATTAGTTTGAATATCCTTACTCTCTTAGAAATTTTAAATTAACAACTCAACAAAATTAAGATGCAGGCAATAGTCCAGCAGTGAGATATGGAATATCCAGTCTTTTGCACTGAGTTGCCACATGTTTGATTATCTACCAGTTGGTGAGAGGTTGTATGTGTGAACTCGTTTCAAAGAGCTCCTAGCCCTCAGAGAATGAGGTTTGTATTTTGATGATGGATTGCATTTTTTAGATTATTATGAGAATGTGATTGTAGCTAGGTGCTCTCAAAGTGATATAGTACTGTCTCACATCAAGGATATATGTTCAGAGGCATTTGCCAGGAAGGGAAGGTTTAGGATGGCCTTTGTATTTATGTATTTATTTATTTACTGGCTTTAGAAGTCCACAGCTCAATATGACTCAGAAATATAAAACATTCAAGTGAAAAAATTCTTGTTTAACCAAATGCTTGCTGAAATAAAAATGTCTTCAGCATTTTCCAGAAAGATTATGTATAGAACATGAAGTTCAAGTATTGTGGTAAAGAATTCCAGATAATTGGCACAGCTGCAGGGAAAGCCCATTCATGAGTCTTATCCAACCTTCAAAGATGAACTAAAGGAACATGAAATAGACCTCTTTATGAGGATCTCAGCATATGCATTGAAATGTAAATGGATAACATTAAGTTCATCCATTGGAACACAGATTCAGTCAGCATCTTGTGTAGCAGTGTAGTGATCTTACTTGTTTCAACTGGCAGCCAATGCAAGTCCTCAAGCGTAGGTGTAATATGAATGCACACTGCTTCACAAAATACACAGGCTGCTGCATTTTGTAAGATTTGTAGAGCCTGTAAGACCATGGCTGGCAAATTTACATAAATTGAGTAGGAATAATCAATGCAAGGCAAAATTAAGAACTATACCATAACACAAAAACAGGCAGAATCCAGTAATGTTTTTAAATGATGCAATAAACGAATAAAAAATCCCACTCACACAACAGATTAAACTTACTCCTGTATATTTAAATTAGAATCTAGAATAACTCCTAGATTTTTTTGCATATGAAACAATGGGTATTTCAAGATCTTCAAAACAAAAAGAAGGTGGAATAGGGACTTTACAAACTGGTGATTCAATCATTAGAAATGTAGGTAGTTGGATGGCTAGTGAAAGTCAGGATTGCTTGGTAACTTGCCTGCCTGATGCAAAGAGATAGAGCTGGGGAGGTGCCAACTATCTTTGTATATATCCAATGACTTAGAAAGGTACAGGAGGAAAGTTCTGGAAGCCAAATATAGGACATTAGGTAGAAAGCTGAAATTCAGAACCTCCAGGGTAGCTTTTTCAGAAATGTAACCAGTTCCATGTGCAGGACCCCAGAGGCAGCAGAGCTCCAGAATGAGAATGTATGGATACAGTGACGATGCAAGGAAGAGGTTTGTTAGAAACTGAGCATCATTCTAAAGAAAGAGGGGCTTTTCCAAATAAAATTGACTCCACCTTATCCATGGTGAAACCAAGCTGCTGGCACTAACCTTAAAAAAAATATAGAGCATAGAGATGTGAATCGTGTCCTCGATCGTCTTAACGATCGATTTCGGCTGGGAGGGGGAGGGAATCGTATTGTTGCCGTTTGGGTTTTAAAAATATTGTGAAAAATCGTTAAAATCGTGAGCCAACCCCCTAAAACCCACCCCGACCCTTTAAATTAAATCCCCCACCCTCCCGAACCCCCCCCCCCCCAAATGCTTTAAATTACCTGGGGATCCAGCGGTGGTCCAGAACGGCGGCGGTCCGAAACGGCCCCCTCAATTGAATCCTTTTGTCTTCAGCCGGCGCCATTTTGCAAAATGGCCGCCACAAAATGGCGGCGGCCATAGACAAAAACGATTCGACGCAGGAGGTCGTTCCGGACCCCCGCTGGACTTTTGGCAAGTCTTGTGGGGGTCAGGAGGCCCCCCCAAGCTGGCCAAAAGTTTCTGGGAGTCCAGCGGGGTTAAGGAAGCGATTTCTTGCCGCAAATCGTTTTCCGTATGGAAAATGGCGCCGGCAGGAGATCGACTGCAGGAGGTCGTTCAGCAGGGGTTCCGGACCGCCGCTGAACGACCTCCTGCAGTCGATCTCCTGCCGGCACCATTTTCCGTACGGAAAACGATTCGCACAAGAAATTGCTTCCTGAACCCCGCTGGACTCCCAGAAACTTTTGGCCAGCTTGGGGGGGCCTCCTGACCCCCACAAGACTTGCCAAAAGTCCAGCGGGGGTCCGGAACGACCTCCTGCGTCAAATCGTTTTTGTCTATGGCCGCCGCCATTTTGCGGCGGCCATTTTGCAAAATGGCGCCGGCTGAAGACAAAAGGATTCAATTGAGGGGGCCGTTCCAGACTGCCGCCGTTCTGGACCACCGCTGGATCCCCAGGTAATTTAAAGCATTTGGGGGGGGGTTCGGGAGGGTGGGGGATTTAATTTAAAGGGTCGGGGGTGGGTTTTAGGGGGTTTTAGTGTGCCGGTTTTCCTGCCCTCCCCCTTCCCCCGATTTACGATTTTTTAACGATAAATCGGGGGAATTGGTATTGTATCGTGGCGCTAACGATTTTTGACGATTTAAAATATATCGGACGATATTTTAAATCATCAAAAAACGATTCACATCCCTAATAGAGCAGCATATAGAATAGATAATGAGGTAAAGTCCACAGTCACTCCAGAGTGCATGTTTTAGAATGATGTACCTTTGAAGGATACTAACAAAGAGGGAATTTAGGGCATCCCAATAGTGAGGTTGCAATAAATACCAAAGTGGACCAGATACCTTTAGTAAAGAGCAGACAGAGTTGAAAGATTCTAAATTATCCCTGTCAACTGTTAATACAAACAAAAATATACTTTGAAATTTCTATATACAAATGCTAGAAGTCTAATAAATAAGATGTGAGAGTTAGAATGTATAGCACTGAAGAAA